>NC_060143.1:504111958-505361958 GCF_021461385.2 Schistocerca piceifrons | reverse complement strand
GGTACGGAAGCAACTGGTTATCCCGTAGCACTCTCCATACAGTGACGTGGTCAACGTTACCTTGTACAGCAGCAACTTCTCTGACGCTGACATTAGGGTTATTGTCAACTGCACGAAGAATTGCCTCGTCCATTGCAGGTGCCCTCGTCGTTCTAGGTCTTCCCCAGTCGCGAGTCATAGGCTGGAATGTTCCGTGCTTCCTAAGACGCCGATAAATTGCTTCGAACGTTTTCCTGTCGGGACACCTTCGTTTTAGAAATCTGTCTCGATACAAACGTACCGCGCCACGGCTATTGCCCCGTGCTAATCCATACATTAAATTGGTATCTGCCATTTCCGCATTTGTAGACATTGCACTGACTGCAAAACCACGTTCGTGATGAACACTAACCTGTTGATGCTACGTACTGATGTGCTTGATCCTAGTACTGTAGAGCAATGAGTCGCATGGCAACACAAGCACCGAAGTAAACATTACCTTCCTTCAATTGGGCCAACTGGCGGTGAATCGAGGAAGTACAGTACATACTGACGAAACTAAAATGAGCTCTAACATGGAAATTTAGCGTTTCCGGACACATGTCCACATAATATCTTTTCTTTATTTGTGTGTGAGGAATGTTTCCTGAAAGTTTGGCCGTATCTTTTTGTAACACCCTGTATGTGCCTTGACGTTCTTATGTGTATTGCGCTTTGTATGTTATTTTTTACAGCTGCAGTCTAATATTTTTGTGCTATGTACGTCACTGTGTGATGATGTACTATCATGTGTGGTTTGCTATGCTTATCATATCTTAATTCAAATATTTTTGAACTTTAATGAATGAGTTAAATGTTGAAGTGTATATGATTAATCGACATATGAATATTGAAAAACTATGATTGAGCGTAGCACATCAGCGACTGAATGTGTAGGAAAATTAATAAGGCATTGATTTGTAAAGTCGTTGACGGTGAATAGAGGAGCATGTATAATTTAAATAGAGGAAGCGTGGGTTCATAGGTGGTTACCTAAATGAATATCATGTGCTTAATAAACTGAGTTAACTTTTTACGCAGCAAGAAAAAGAGTATGCGTGTAATGGCTTGTTAGACTAATAAGGAATATCATAAATGATGTTGTGTACCTTTGACAAAATCCTATCATACACCAAACAATAAATACCACAGATTAGCTAACAAACCTACTGCAAACTTATGAAAAATTTCTTCGATGCACCTAGGTTATAACGAATTTGAGAAGTACTGTACCAGCTCAAATGTAAAAGGAACAGGAGATGGTAACATTACACGAAAGTTTTTTTCAAACAGTTCTGTAACTTATGTAAAACCCATAACAGTGTGTGAAATCAAATCGGAATAAATTAGTCCCAACGGAACAGTTAACAGCGAATCAGTACTAGTTGCTGCCGATGCTTAATACTTAGATTACGATTTCATATGTTAAACTGTATGTACAGGAAAGTGAGAAGCCACTGTGAAAACAAGCTGGACTCTGCAGGAATTGAGGGGAGCGTTATAGGGTCATAAAACTGCCGGAAGTCATCCCCCAGCCGTATTCGCAGAATACCATGCGAGATAAACGCCAAGCAGATATAATGTCAGGCCGCACTGTGGTTCGAGGAACAACAGTTAGAAAGAAAGCCGCTCTGGAGCCGAGTTTCTCAAGTTAGCCAATGTAAATGACATCCCCAGGATGTGATAGAGAAAAAGAACCTGATTTTCAAGAACTGTGTGGCCAAGGGGCGAATGTCACTTAACTGCTGAGGCAAAGAAGAACTTGTAGAGGTAAATAGCAGGAAGTCAAACTTCGCCGAAAACATGGGCTGTAATACAACATCTTAGAAATCTGAATGGGAACAGAACGTTTGGGAATCTTTTGGAGATTGGGGTTGCCAGCACACTCCCAAGTGCTGCCAGGCCTAATGTTTAAGGAAATGGTTCCGTGAATAATTTTGAAGTGGGAGTAAGAAGTGCAGCTGTGCTTGCAGAGGTCCTGGCGTAACGGCAGGCGCACAAAAGTAAGTGCCAAATTTTAGAGCACCAAGACTAACAAGTTTTTTTCCTGGCTAGCGACCTGAAATACGCATAGGAAATGGTCTATTATTTGTAATGATGTTCAGTAATTTGACGCTTCGTTCTGGAGACTTGTCTGTATATTGCTTTCATCTCTTGCAATAGACGCGCACCTACTTCATTCTGTAGTGTTTCCTATCCATATGAACTAATCTTCGGCATTTCCTGTATGACT
The DNA here is from genome assembly GCF_021461385.2 of Schistocerca piceifrons. Lineage (NCBI taxonomy): Eukaryota > Metazoa > Arthropoda > Insecta > Orthoptera > Acrididae > Schistocerca > Schistocerca piceifrons. The sequence goes on along the minus strand of NC_060143.1, from coordinate 505,359,707 downwards.
GCTGAGAATGCAAATTTTTTTTCCACATACGTATTCCCCCCTCCCCTCCCCACTCCCCTTGAACCACGGACCTTGCCGTTATTGGGGAGGCTTGCGTGCCTCAGCGATACAGATGGCCGTACCGTAGGTGCAAACACATCGGTGGAGTATCTGTTGAGAGGCCAGACAAACGTATGGTTCCTGAAGAGGGGCAGCAGGCTTTTCAGTAGTTGCAGGGGCAACAGTCTAAATCATTGACTGATCTGGTCTTCTAACAGTAACCGAAACAGCCTTGCTCCGCGGGTACTGCGAACGGCTGAAGCCAAGGGGACACTGCAGCTGTAATTTTTCCCAAGTGCATACAGATTTACTGTATGGTTAAATGATGATGGCGTCCTCTTGAGTAAAATATTCCGGAGGTAAAGTAGTCCCCCATTCGGATCCCTGGGCGGGGACTACTAAGGAGGAAGTCGTTATCAGGAGAAAGGATACTGGTGATCTACGGATTGGAGGGTGGAATGTCAGATCCCTTAATCGGGTAGGTAAGTTAGAAAATTTGAAAAGGGTAATGGACAGGTTAAAGATAGAAATAGTTGGAATTAGCGAAGTTCGGTATCAGGAGGAAAACGACTTCCGGTCAGGTGAATACATGATTATAAATACAAAATAAAATAGGGTTAATGTAGGAGTAGGTTTAATAATGAATAAAAAATAGTAGTAGAGATAAGCTACTACGAATAGCATAGTGAACGCATTATCGTAGCCAAGACAAACACGAAACCCACGCCTGCCACAACAGTACAAGTTTGTATGCCAACTAGATCCGCAGATGATAAAGAAATTGTAGAAATGTATGATGCGAGTAAGGAAATTATTCAGAGGGTTAAGGGAGATGAAAATTTAATAGTTATGAGGGACTGGAATTCGGTAGTAGGGAAAGGAAGAGAAGGAAAAGTAGTAGGTGAATATGGAATGTGGGTAATGAATGAAAGAGGAAGCCGCCTCATAGAATTCTGCACATAGCATAACTTACTCATAGCTGACACTTGGTTTAAGAATCATGAAAGAGGGTTGTATACATGGAAGAGGCGTGGAGACTCTGGAAAATTTCAGATAGTTCATATAATGGTAAGCCAGAGATTGAGGAACCAGGATTGAAATTGTAAGACATTTCCAGTGGCAGATGTGAACTCTAGTAACCAATTATTGGTTTTGATCTGTAGATTAAAACTCACGAAACAGCAAAAAGGTAGAAATCTAAGGCGATGGGACCTGGGTAAACTGAAAGAACCAGTCGTTGTAGAGACTTTCAGAGAGAGCATTAGAGTACAATTGCCAAATTAAGAAGAAAGGAATATGGTAGAAGAAGAATGGGTTGCTTTGAGAGATGAAATAGTGAAGGCCGCAGAGGATCAAGTAGGAAAAAGGACTAGGGGTAGTAGAAATCCTTGGGTGACAGAAGATATATTGAATTTAATTGACGAAAGGAGAAAATATAAAAATCCTGTAAATGAAGCATCCAAAAAGGAATACAAACGTTTTAAAAATGAGGTAGAAAGGAAGTAAAAATGGTAAAGCAAGGATGGCTGCGGACACATGTCAGAAGGTAGAGGCATGTATCACTAGGGGTAAAATAGATACTGTCTACAGAGAAATCAAAGAGACCTTTGGAGGAAATAGAACCCCCTGTATGAATATCAAGAGCGCAGATGGGAAACCACTCCTAAGCAAAGACGGGAAAGCAGAAATACGGAATTAGTATATAGAGGGACAAGGACGATGTAGTTGAGATAAATATTACGGGCCGGCCGAAGTGGCCGTGCGGTTAAAGGCGCTGCAGTCTGGAACCCCAAGACCGCTAAGGTCGCAGGTTCGAATCCTGCCTCGGGCATGGATGTTTGTGATGTCCTTAGGTTAGTTAGGTTTAACTAGTTCTAAGTTCTAGGGGACTAATGACCTCAGCAGTTGAGTCCCATAGTGCTCAGAGCCATTTGAACCATTTTTTTAAATATTAAGGAAGTGGAAGAGAACGTAGATGAAGTTGAGATGGGAGATATGATACTGCGTATAGAATTTGACTGAGCACTGAAAGACCTAAGTCAAAAAAAGGCCCCTGCAATAGACAACATTCCATCAGAGCTACTGACAATCTTGGGAGAGGTAGCCTTGACAAAACTCTTCCATCTGATGGGCAAGATATATGAGACAGGCTAAATGGCCTCAAATTTCAAGAACATGATAATTCCAATCCCGAAGAAAGCTGGAGCTGAGAGATGTGAATATTACCGATCTATCAGTTCAATGAGTCACAGCTGCAAAATACTAACAAGAATTCTTTACAGACGAATGGAGATACTGGTAGGAGCCGAAATCGGGGAAGATCAGTTTGGATTCCGTAGAAATGTTGGAACACGCGAGGTAATACTGAGCCAACGACTTATCTTAGAAGAAAGATTAAGGAAAGGGAAACCTACGTTTCTAGCATTTGTGGACTTGGAGAAAGCTTCTGGCAATGTTGACTGGAATACTCTCTTTAAAATTCTGAAGGTGGAAGGCCTAAAATACAGGGAGCGAAAGGCTGTTTGCAATTCATACGGAAACCAGATGGCGGTTATAAGAGTTGAGGGGCATGAAAGGGAAGCAGTGGTTGAGAACGGAGTGCGACAGGGTTGTAGCCCATCCCTAATGTTATTCAATCTGTAAATTAAGCAAGCTGTAAAGGAAACAAAAGAAAAATTTGGAGTACGAATTAAAATCTATGAAGACGGAATAAGAACTTTGATGTTTACTGATGACATTGTAATTCTGTCAGAGACAGCAAAGGTCCTGGAAGAGCAGTTGAATGAAATGGGCAGTGTCTTGTAAGGAGGACATAGGATGAACATCAACAGAATCAAAACGAGGATTGCGGAATGTAGTTGAATGAAGTTAGGTGATGCTGAGGGGCATTAGATTAGGAAATGACACACTTAAAGCGGTAGATGAGTTTTGCTGTTTGGGGAGCAAAATTACTGATGATGGTCGACGTATAGAGGACATAATGTGTAGACTGGCAGTGGCAAGGAAAGCAGTTCTGAAGAAGAGAAATTTGTTAACATCGAGTATAGGTCTAAGTATCAGGAAGTCTTTTCTGAAAGTATTTGTATGGAATGTAGCAACATATGGAAGTGAAACGTGGACGACAAATAGTTTAGACAAGAAGAAAATAGAAACTTTCGAAATGTGGTGCTACAGAGAAATGCTGAAGATTACATGGGTAGATCACGTTGTAACGAGAATTATACGTAGAAGAATTTTTTTTTATGAATTTAGATAAATTAATAATAGCAATGTGTTGAATTTCTTTTTCGATTCTTTTCGTGTCATGTTAAAGAAACTGTGAGTAACTTTTGAAACGAATATTATTTATGTTAGATTTCAAATAATGTGGTGATCAAAGGAAAGTGTATTTAATGTTAAAACTATTGTAAGATGTGAAAATTGTAATTTATACACTTGGTCCATACGTAGGTAATGCATTAGGATATGTGTAGTGGAAAACCTGTGGTGAATACCCTACCTGTAGGGGAGCGGGAAAAGGTGGAGGCAGGCGGGGCGGGAAAACGCACACTGGGCGCGGTTCGGCACAACGGGCTCAGTAACACAGTCGGAGGCGAGCAACAGTCGGAAGTACACGTACTGTACCGAGGAGGCTACCCAGGAAAAGTGGATTCCATTGAGCCTCGGATGAACCGATTCCGACGACTACTTGGCATGGCTATATTCTGAGGCACAAAATTGGAAAGATTACGACGCTAAGAAGATGGAAAGTGCCGATGTTGTGTGAGCCTTAGCCGTGCTTGCATGTGTGCCGTGCTGCCCGTTAGCTCGCTGCCCGCCAACCGCCGCACCGACTTGCACAGGTCAAACATTTATTTCATCTTTAGAAGTGTATCTGTGTGGACCAGTGTCGAAACTGTTTCTAATGGTTCAATAATAATGTGACTTTTACCAAAATTGCTTTAGCCATGACTTATCCTGATCACTGACCTAGACAGGATCCTTACCTCGTATTGTGCAATCCGAGTATCCTAAACTGAAAGTTTAATGTTAAAGTTAATGAGAATTATCAGCAGATTAATCTATACCATAAAGGTATATAAAGTTCTGTGTGTTGTTGCAAATGTTGGTAAAGAACAAAAGAGTTACTTTTTTTAATTGAGTTAGCGATGTTATTTAATTAATTTGAGACAGAAATAATGACAGTTAAATTATTCAGAAGTAAGACAAAAGAGTAGTTATCCAGAGATTGATAAAATTTGTGTGTTAATTTGCCTTCAGTACTAGATAGTTTCAGTATAACGACTATAACAGTTTCAGGGCCCCCCCCCCCCCCCTTTGCTCTTGTTCATTCGTTCAAACCTTGATGTGTACTGATCAAATTTGACCAGCAAAGCTAAATTCTATATTAATCCTAAATGTATTAGAGTTTTTCCATTATTCATAGTGATATTGTGTGTGTACTTTTAAGATTGTCGACGCTCGGGCAATCTATGCCCGATTTCAGTCTGCTCAACATACAAAATGTAGTTCGTAGTAATCATTACTGTGTGGTGTTGTGTAAAAGTAGCTCGTCCAAATTAGTACAAAAAGAGAAAACTTTAGTTCAGTGGATTTTTCGAGTTCCAAACTTTGCCATATAACGCATCATTACTACGTGTTACTATGCTTGTACATGCACCCACTTGTACAAGGAAAAACTCACTAATTGCCTAAGTAGGCTGGCGACCGAATTGTTAATTATAGGTAGCACCTACTGTGTGTACTTCTTATCCATGCGAATGAGCAGTTATACTTTACATTTGCTTGATGCACCACTGTAGTTATTGACTGAGTATAAGTCCGATATTGCTTCCATTAAATACACGCGGTCAACTTACGTACTAAAATCCTTGTTTATAAGGTGAAGCCCGTGAACTTATTACAGTACAGGCTTTATATAGCTAACCTACGTCCGAGTAGGGCGGTAGTGTTACAAGTGGCTTCCCGGTGACAGGACATCCAGTTGTTGTCGGTTACAAATTAACGTAAAGATTGAACAGTGGATTTTCAGTGGCACGAATAGCAATAAAGTTTAGTAAAAGAAACTGCAGTGTGAGCCAAGTATAATAGTGTGGTGTAGTTGGCATTTAGTATGGACAGAAACGTAGACGGGGTAGGTGCGCCAAGCGAAATGGAGAATGCGGCTGGCAGTAGCCGGAGTTTACGCGGCCAGATAACAGATGGCGTTAGCGGAAGACAATTGGCGTACTTACAATACCACGAACACGTCAATGAACAGATTGAAAGGTTGAGATCGCCTCGAACACAGCAAGGGGCAAAACAGGAAGCAGAGGGTGACTTTGTAGATGATAGTGGGTATGTGAATGAATCCACTGACATGTTTGATTCACCACAGATAAAGAAAGAACCGGAAGAAACTTTTGAAGTAGGATCGGAACACACCGATTCCGTAGAACAAAACAGTGTGAAAATTTTAAGCATAAACGATCTATTTGAACAATTAACCAAACAAATTTCAGGACAGAGTGAGCAGATCAAAACACACGTTGATCAGCAGCTCAAAACACAGGGACACCAGCTCAAAACGCAAAATGAGCAGCTTAAAACACAGAATGAGCAACTTAAAAAACAAGTCGGCAATCAGGTTAATCAGCTCAAAACACACGTTGACGAGCAACTCAAAACACAGGTGGATCAAATTAAAGCACAGGTCGAAGGACAGGGAATTAAAATTAGTAAACAAATAGAACAGGTAGAACAAAAAGTGGGTAATTTAAGTTCTGTGGTAAATACTCTGAAATTTGAAATTGATACCGTTAACAAAAATATGGATACTATGCAGGAGGAAATTGGAAACATTAATAGTAGATTTGATGTTGAAATTCTCAACATCCAAGAGAAAGTAGAACCTCTGGTTGAAACTAAGATAGACGAAAAAGTTTTCGGTCTTAAAACTGAGGTCGTAAACGAATGTCAACACGGGATATCGCAATTGAAAAAGGTAGTTTCAGACACTGAAAGGGATTTAAGTAAAAAAGTAACCGGATGTGTTCAAAATTGTGAACAAAATACTACCAAAATTCAAGGCAAAATTTTCGATCTGGAGAGCAAAATTAAAGATAGGCCTGGTGTTGTCTGTAATGGCACACCAATTACGAAGCTGTTAGAAGGCGAGGAACGCTTCGATCCAGCCAAGAAACATAACGTGTGGCATCCGTTAGATTTTATTAAAAATTGCGAGAGAGTATTTCCTGAGCACTTGTCTGATCAGGAAAAGATAAACGTTGTAATTAGCGCCTTAGCGGGTGATGCTAAGCGCTGGGGAATAAATTTAAATATCGAACAAATGACGTTCGAGGAATTTAGACAGAGATTTACGGATGAATATTGGTCTGAACAAAAGCAGGACCATTTATGGCGGGAGTTCATCATGGCCAAACAGCATGATAACAGGGGCAGGAATTCTTTGAAAGAATTCTGTGAGTATTGGTTCCGAAAATTGACACACTTAAGAGGTAGAAGATCAGATTCAGAAATTATCTGGGAGCTACATAAAAAGCTTCCGGAGGATTCCAAGAGGTATGTAGGAAGCAATCATCGTAGCTTCCAAGCATTTCTAGAAAGGGTCGAAGATGAAGACCATTGGCGCGAAAGTCGTGCCAATTATCAAAATTTTGGTAACCGTAATAACCGACACAATGACGAACGAAATGACGGCGATGGATTTCGCGTCAATGTAATACAGAGAGGAAGAGGCAGAGGAAGAGGCAGAGGAAATAATCCAGGTCGCTGTAGAGGGTATACCGCGCAAAACAATAACGACGCGGGAAACTAATTTCCGCGAACGTTGCGGGCCAAACGGAAGCGGACAATACATACCGGCCCCGATTCAAGAAAAGATACCGGACCGACCGTAATGTAATGAGACAGGCTAGGGACGAGCATGGAACGCCGCGACGTGTTGTGGCGAAACAAGCGTCAGGTGCGAGCCAGAATGAATCATCGCTGCCGCACAGAGCGCTACATGTTAACAGGCGAGTGGAGCATCAGAGGGCAACGGCCCAGCCTAGCCGAACATCTGTTCGGAAAGAAGCCGCTAGCAATACGGCAGCAGTAGGTACGAACGTAGCAGTCAGAGCTAATGAAAATTTTACGAGTAATAATTCCGTGGCAAAGGAAACAATAAATGAGACTGTGAATACGCAGAGAGGTGCGGTTAGCAGTGTTTGCAATGAGATAAAAGGCGAGGATGAATTAGCAGAAGTAACTGATTGGCGTGTGCAGATCGATGATCTGTACAAGGGCCTAAAGCAATGTGAGTGGGAGGATTTTAAGAAGGAGTATGAGGCGAAGAAATTAGTTGGTGGAAAGAGAGATAGTAGGGACGTCCATAAAGTGACGTGGCCCAAATTTGAAGAGGGGAGAATAAATAGCGCCGCGCAAAGTACGCATGTTGCCGATAGGAGGAAGGTTGATGATAGGAAGGATTTGGAGAACGAAATCCTCAGCATTGACGAAGAAATAACTTCTGCTAACAGTCCGCCAATAGTACAAGCTGCTACCGAGAGGCACCGTGGAGAAGGGGCAGATGATTATCTGAAAGTAATTAAAGTCCACGAGGATTACACCGAATATGAAGTCACAGTGGATGTGAATAAAGCAGAGGATGGGGCCGTTTTGCCAAAAGAGGAGATTGAATTAAAATCTAAGCCTGACGACAATACAGAGGAAGAACTTAGTGCCTGTCTCAGAAAAGCTTTTATGTTAGAACCTGAAAGCGATCCGGAATGGTCGGATTCCGACAATAGTTCAGATGATGAAAGATACGCAGATATAGACGAAAATGAATGTACTAACTCTCCCTATTGTGCTAAAGTAGCGTACTTAAATGAATCTGAGGTTGAGGAAGAGTGTAGTGATGATTCTAGTGAAGATGAATTTTCAGGTGTAAAGGAAAATGAATATACTTTTACTGAAAGAGGATATGAGAAAATCAGTGAAAATAATAGGGATGCAGTTAATTGCGGTATTGTACCTAACGATGACGACGTATCAAAACAAAATCCAGACGTTGAAACAGAACAAAGAAAGAAAGAGCCACCGGACGACTCAGTGTTTATTTTGCAAAGGGTTCAAGTAAGCAAAGACTTTGAACTCCAGACACCGAAAAAGCCGCCAGATATAAAAGGTTCACAGGTTAGGAACGTATCTTGGAACGATGTCAAAGTCGACCAAGGTGCGTTGCGGAAAATACAGGAAGGGGCATGATTTAGAGTCTGGGGCAGGTTTATATCGGATTTTGAGAATGTCATGAACACATTACATCATGAAACTACAGGATTCCCACCGGAAGAAATTTTGTTAGGCAGAAGTAGTAAAAGTTTAATTGAAGAAAAACTAGAGTTTCCACCTTGTACAAGTTTGGGATTGGATCAAAAGAAAGAATTGGTGATAAAAAGGGCAAAGCAAAAGGATGAATCTAGATCTAAAAGACACAATAAAAATTTAAAAGTTCCAAAATTTAAAATTGGAGATTATGTTCTTTTAAAAACCCACGAAAAGTCTAGTGAACTAAACCATGAAATTTCAAAATTTAAATATATTTATAATGGACCATATATAATACAGAATATTCCACACGACAATGCTTACTACCTGATCTACCCAAAATCCAAAAGACCTTTAGGTGTAAGAAATATTGTGGATCTGAAACTGTATGTACCTAGGAACGAGTAAATGTGCTGTATCTTATGCTGAACCCAAGTTATTCTAAATGTATCTAATCTTTGTAAATGTCTGTATACCCTTGAAAGTGTGCTAATGTAGTTATGTGAGTTTCAGATTACCAATTGTACTGTAACTGTAAAAATGTATGGAGAAAAGGGCTGAAAGAAAGGATAAATGCTATCAGCCAGATAAAAGATGGGACTGTCAAAAATGATAATGGGCAGTTTATGAGCTATGATATGAAGGACTGCCAAATACCAATGAGGGCACATAAATAATCGATGGAAAATTGTAAATGTGATCCAGGAGATGTGACAATATGAAGTAAAAAGGACTGCCCAAATCCACATAATAGGCAGCAAATATATGTAGTTAATTTTCTGAATATATGTGTGTGTGTTTTGGTTTAGTAAGTAAGAAAATGGACTGCTATTCAAAGCATGCAGCGATAAATTATCTTATATTGTATATAAAATATGAAATTGTTTTTTTGTAGTTATATGTTTGTATTTCAGAATTTTAAATTATTTCTTTGAGAAATTTAGAAAAAATAAGTAAATTGCTATTTTAGTGAGATTGTGATGGGAAGTTGGACTGTGCGAAAGGCACTTGAGTAAATGACAAGTCAGTATTCTTGAAGTGTTAAAAAAGTGTAAACCTATATGCAGTGAGCAAAAGGAAATATGTAGTGTAAATCTTTTTGGACAGTTAAGTAAAAATTCAGAACCACTGTATAATTGTAAGATTTAGTGTTCCCATAAAATTTGGACTTAAGAAAATTTTCTGGAAACAGGGGCATGTGTAACGAGAATTATACGTAGAAGAATTTTTTTTTATGAATTTAGATAAATTAATAATAGCAATGTGTTGAATTTCTTTTTCGATTCTTTTCGTGTCATGTTAAAGAAACTGTGAGTAACTTTTGAAACGAATATTATTTATGTTAGATTTCAAATAATGTGGTGATCAAAGGAAAGTGTATTTAATGTTAAAACTATTGTAAGATGTGAAAATTGTAATTTATACACTTGGTCCATACGTAGGTAATGCATTAGGATATGTGTAGTAGAAAACCTGTGGTGAATACCCTACCTGTAGGGGAGCGGGAAAAGGTGGAGGCAGGCGAGGCGGGAAAACGCACACTGGGCGCGGTTCGGCACAACGGGCTCAGTAACACAGTCGGAGGCGAGCAACAGTCGGAAGTACACGTACTGTACCGAGGAGGCTACCCAGGAAAAGTGGATTCCATTGAGCCTCGGATGAACCGATTCCGACGACTACTTGGCATGGCTATATTCTGAGGCACAAAATTGGAAAGATTACGACGCTAAGAAGATGGAAAGTGCCGATGTTGTGTGAGCCTTAGCCGTGCTTCCATGTGTGCCGCGCTGCCCGTTAGCTCGCTGCCCGCCAACCGCCGCACCGACTTGCACAGGTCAAACATTTATTTCATCTTTAGAAGTGTATCTGTGTGGACCAGTGTCGAAACTGTTTCTAATGGTTCAATAATAATGTGACTTTTACCAAAATTGCTTTAGCCATGACTTATCCTGATCACTGACCTAGACAGGATCCTTACCTCGTATTGTGCAATCCGAGTATCCTAAACTGAAAGTTTAATGTTAAAGTTAATGAGAATTATCAGCAGATTAATCTATACCATAAAGGTATATAAAGTTCTGTGTGTTGTTGCAAATGTTGGTAAAGAACAAAAGAGTTACTTTTTTTAATTGAGTTAGCGATGTTATTTAATTAATTTGAGACAGAAATAATGACAGTTAAATTATTCAGAAGTAAGACAAAAGAGTAGTTATCCAGAGATTGATAAAATTTGTGTGTTAATTTGCCTTCAGTACTAGATAGTTTCAGTATAACGACTATAACAGTTTCAGGGCCCCCCCCCCCCCTTTGCTCTTGTTCATTCGTTCAAACCTTGATGTGTACTGATCAAATTTGACCAGCAAAGCTAAATTCTATATTAATCCTAAATGTATTAGAGTTTTTCCATTATTCATAGTGATATTGTGTGTGTACTTTTAAGATTGTCGACGCTCGGGCAATCTATGCCCGATTTCAGTCTGCTCAACATACAAAATGTAGTTCGTAGTAATCATTACTGTGTGGTGTTGTGTAAAAGTAGCTCGTCCAAATTAGTACAAAAAGAGAAAACTTTAGTTCAGTGGATTTTTCGAGTTCCAAACTTTGCCATATAACGCATCATTACTACGTGTTACTATGCTTGTACATGCACCCACTTGTACAAGGAAAAACTCACTAATTGCCTAAGTAGGCTGGCGACCGAATTGTTAATTATAGGTAGCACCTACTGTGTGTACTTCTTATCCATGCGAATGAGCAGTTATACTTTACATTTGCTTGATGCACCACTGTAGTTATTGACTGAGTATAAGTCCGATATTGCTTCCATTAAATACACGCGGTCAACTTACGTACTAAAATTCTTGTTTATAAGGTGAAGCCCGTGAACTTATTACAGTACAGGCTTTATATAGCTAACCTACGTCCGAGTAGGGCGGTAGTGTTACAAGTGGCTTCCCGGTGACAGGACATCCAGTTGTTGTCGGTTACAAATTAACGTAAAGATTGAACAGTGGATTTTCAGTGGCACGAATAGCAATAAAGTTTAGTAAAAGAAACTGCAGTGTGAGCCAAGTATAATAGTGTGGTGTAGTTGGCATTTAGTATGGACAGAAACGTAGACGGGGTAGGTGCGCCAAGCGAAATGGAGAATGCGGCTGGCAGTAGCCGGAGTTTACGCGGCCAGATAACAGATGGCGTTAGCGGAAGACAATTGGCGTACTTACAATACCACGAACACGTCAATGAACAGATTGAAAGGTTGAGATCGCCTCGAACACAGCAAGGGGCAAAACAGGAAGCAGAGGGTGACTTTGTAGATGATAGTGGGTATGTGAATGAATCCACTGACATGTTTGATTCACCACAGATAAAGAAAGAACCGGAAGAAACTTTTGAAGTAGGATCGGAACACACCGATTCCGTAGAACAAAACAGTGTGAAAATTTTAAGCATAAACGATCTATTTGAACAATTAACCAAACAAATTTCAGGACAGAGTGAGCAGATCAAAACACACGTTGATCAGCAGCTCAAAACACAGGGACACCAGCTCAAAACGCAAAATGAGCAGCTTAAAACACAGAATGAGCAACTTAAAAAACAAGTCGGCAATCAGGTTAATCAGCTCAAAACACACGTTGACGAGCAACTCAAAACACAGGTGGATCAAATTAAAGCACAGGTCGAAGGACAGGGAATTAAAATTAGTAAACAAATAGAACAGGTAGAACAAAAAGTGGGTAATTTAAGTTCTGTGGTAAATACTCTGAAATTTGAAATTGATACCGTTAACAAAAATATGGATACTATGCAGGAGGAAATTGGAAACATTAATAGTAGATTTGATGTTGAAATTCTCAACATCCAAGAGAAAGTAGAACCTCTGGTTGAAACTAAGATAGACGAAAAAGTTTTCGGTCTTAAAACTGAGGTCGTAAACGAATGTCAACACGGGATATCGCAATTGAAAAAGGTAGTTTCAGACACTGAAAGGGATTTAAGTAAAAAAGTAACCGGATGTGTTCAAAATTGTGAACAAAATACTACCAAAATTCAAGGCAAAATTTTCGATCTGGAGAGCAAAATTAAAGATAGGCCTGGTGTTGTCTGTAATGGCACACCAATTACGAAGCTGTTAGAAGGCGAGGAACGCTTCGATCCAGCCAAGAAACATAACGTGTGGCATCCGTTAGATTTTATTAAAAATTGCGAGAGAGTATTTCCTGAGCACTTGTCTGATCAGGAAAAGATAAACGTTGTAATTAGCGCCTTAGCGGGTGATGCTAAGCGCTGGGGAATAAATTTAAATATCGAACAAATGACGTTCGAGGAATTTAGACAGAGATTTACGGATGAATATTGGTCTGAACAAAAGCAGGACCATTTATGGCGGGAGTTCATCATGGCCAAACAGCATGATAACAGGGGCAGGAATTCTTTGAAAGAATTCTGTGAGTATTGGTACCGAAAATTGACACACTTAAGAGGTAGAAGATCAGATTCAGAAATTATCTGGGAGCTACATAAAAAGCTTCCGGAGGATTCCAAGAGGTATGTAGGAAGCAATCATCGTAGCTTCCAAGAATTTCTAGAAAGGGTCGAAGATGAAGACCATTGGCGCGAAAGTCGTGCCAATTATCAAAATTTTGGTAACCGTAATAACCGACACAATGACGAACGAAATGACGGCGATGGATTTCGCGTCAATGTAATACAGAGAGGAAGAGGCAGAGGAAGAGGCAGAGGAAATAATCCAGGTCGCTGTAGAGGGTATACCGCGCAAAACAATAACGACGCGGGAAACTAATTTCCGCGAACGTTGCGGGCCAAACGGAAGCGGACAATACATACCGGCCCCGATTCAAGAAAAGATACCGGACCGACCGTAATGTAATGAGACAGGCTAGGGACGAGCATGGAACGCCGCGACGTGTTGTGGCGAAACAAGCGTCAGGTGCGAGCCAGAATGAATCATCGCTGCCGCACAGAGCGCTACATGTTAACAGGCGAGTGGAGCATCAGAGGGCAACGGCCCAGCCTAGCCGAACATCTGTTCGGAAAGAAGCCGCTAGCAATACGGCAGCAGTAGGTACGAACGTAGCAGTCAGAGCTAATGAAAATTTTACGAGTAATAATTCCGTGGCAAAGGAAACAATAAATGAGACTGTGAATACGCAGAGAGGTGCGGTTAGCAGTGTTTGCAATGAGATAAAAGGCGAGGATGAATTAGCAGAAGTAACTGATTGGCGTGTGCAGATCGATGATCTGTACAAGGGCCTAAAGCAATGTGAGTGGGAGGATTTTAAGAAGGAGTATGAGGCGAAGAAATTAGTTGGTGGAAAGAGAGATAGTAGGGACGTCCATAAAGTGACGTGGCCCAAATTTGAAGAGGGGAGAATAAATAGCGCCGCGCAAAGTACGCATGTTGCCGATAGGAGGAAGGTTGATGATAGGAAGGATTTGGAGAACGAAATCCTCAGCATTGACGAAGAAATAACTTCTGCTAACAGTCCGCCAATAGTACAAGCTGCTACCGAGAGGCACCGTGGAGAAGGGGCAGATGATTATCTGAAAGTAATTAAAGTCCACGAGGATTACACCGAATATGAAGTCACAGTGGATGTGAATAAAGCAGAGGATGGGGCCGTTTTGCCAAAAGAGGAGATTGAATTAAAATCTAAGCCTGACGACAATACAGAGGAAGAACTTAGTGCCTGTCTCAGAAAAGCTTTTATGTTAGAACCTGAAAGCGATCCGGAATGGTCGGATTCCGACAATAGTTCAGATGATGAAAGATACGCAGATATAGACGAAAATGAATGTACTAACTCTCCCTATTGTGCTAAAGTAGCGTACTTAAATGAATCTGAGGTTGAGGAAGAGTGTAGTGATGATTCTAGTGAAGATGAATTTTCAGGTGTAAAGGAAAATGAATATACTTTTACTGAAAGAGGATATGAGAAAATCAGTGAAAATAATAGGGATGCAGTTAATTGCGGTATTGTACCTAACGATGACGACGTATCAAAACAAAATCCAGACGTTGAAACAGAACAAAGAAAGAAAGAGCCACCGGACAACTCAGTGTTTATTTTGCAAAGGGTTCAAGTAAGCAAAGACTTTGAACTCCAGACACCGAAAAAGCCGCCAGATATAAAAGGTTCACAGGTTAGGAACGTATCTTGGAACGATGTCAAAGTCGACCAAGGTGCGTTGCGGAAAATACAGGAAGGGGCATGATTTAGAGTCTGGGGCAGGTTTATATCGGATTTTGAGAATGTCATGAACACATTACATCATGAAACTACAGGATTCCCACCGGAAGAAATTTTGTTAGGCAGAAGTAGTAAAAGTTTAATTGAAGAAAAACTAGAGTTTCCACCTTGTACAAGTTTGGGATTGGATCAAAAGAAAGAATTGGTGATAAAAAGGGCAAAGCAAAAGGATGAATCTAGATCTAAAAGACACAATAAAAATTTAAAAGTTCCAAAATTTAAAATTGGAGATTATGTTCTTTTAAAAACCCACGAAAAGTCTAGTGAACTAAACCATGAAATTTCAAAATTTAAATATATTTATAATGGACCATATATAATACAGAATATTCCACACGACAATGCTTACTACCTGATCTACCCAAAATCCAAAAGACCTTTAGGTGTAAGAAATATTGTGGATCTGAAACTGTATGTACCTAGGAACGAGTAAATGTGCTGTATCTTATGCTGAACCCAAGTTATTCTAAATGTATCTAATCTTTGTAAATGTCTGTATACCCTTGAAAGTGTGCTAATGTAGTTATGTGAGTTTCAGATTACCAATTGTACTGTAACTGTAAAAATGTATGGAGAAAAGGGCTGAAAGAAAGGATAAATGCTATCAGCCAGATAAAAGATGGGACTGTCAAAAATGATAATGGGCAGTTTATGAGCTATGATATGAAGGACTGCCAAATACCAATGAGGGCACATAAATAATCGATGGAAAATTGTAAATGTGATCCAGGAGATGTGACAATATGAAGTAAAAAGGACTGCCCAAATCCACATAATAGGCAGCAAATATATGTAGTTAATTTTCTGAATATATGTGTGTGTGTTTTGGTTTAGTAAGTAAGAAAATGGACTGCTATTCAAAGCATGCAGCGATAAATTATCTTATATTGTATATAAAATATGAAATTGTTTTTTTGTAGTTATATGTTTGTATTTCAGAATTTTAAATTATTTCTTTGAGAAATTTAGAAAAAATAAGTAAATTGCTATTTTAGTGAGATTGTGATGGGAAGTTGGACTGTGCGAAAGGCACTTGAGTAAATGACAAGTCAGTATTCTTGAAGTGTTAAAAAAGTGTAAACCTATATACAGTGAGCAAAAGGAAATATGTAGTGTAAATCTTTTTGGACAGTTAAGTAAAAATTCAGAACCACTGTATAATTGTAAGATTTAGTGTTCCCATAAAATTTGGACTTAAGAAAATTTTCTGGAAACAGGGGCATGTGTAACGAGAATTATACGTAGAAGAATTTTTTTTTATGAATTTAGATAAATTAATAATAGCAATGTGTTGAATTTCTTTTTCGATTCTTTTCGTGTCATGTTAAAGAAACTGTGAGTAACTTTTGAAACGAATATTATTTATGTTAGATTTCAAATAATGTGGTGATCAAAGGAAAGTGTATTTAATGTTAAAACTATTGTAAGATGTGAAAATTGTAATTTATACACTTGGTCCATACGTAGGTAATGCATTAGGATATGTGTAGTAGAAAACCTGTGGTGAATACCCTACCTGTAGGGGAGCGGGAAAAGGTGGAGGCAGGCGAGGCGGGAAAACGCACACTGGGCGCGGTTCGGCACAACGGGCTCAGTAACACAGTCGGAGGCGAGCAACAGTCGGAAGTACACGTACTGTACCGAGGAGGCTACCCAGGAAAAGTGGATTCCATTGAGCCTCGGATGAACCGATTCCGACGACTACTTGGCATGGCTATATTCTGAGGCACAAAATTGGAAAGATTACGACGCTAAGAAGATGGAAAGTGCCGATGTTGTGTGAGCCTTAGCCGTGCTTGCATGTGTGCCGCGCTGCCCGTTAGCTCGCTGCCCGCCAACCGCCGCACCGACTTGCACAGGTCAAACATTTATTTCATCTTTAGAAGTGTATCTGTGTGGACCAGTGTCGAAACTGTTTCTAATGGTTCAATAATAATGTGACTTTTACCAAAATTGCTTTAGCCATGACTTATCCTGATCACTGACCTAGACAGGATCCTTACCTCGTATTGTGCAATCCGAGTATCCTAAACTGAAAGTTTAATGTTAAAGTTAATGAGAATTATCAGCAGATTAATCTATACCATAAAGGTATATAAAGTTCTGTGTGTTGTTGCAAATGTTGGTAAAGAACAAAAGAGTTATTTTTTTTAATTGAGTTAGCGATGTTATTTAATTAATTTGAGACAGAAATAATGACAGTTAAATTATTCAGAAGTAAGACAAAAGAGTAGTTATCCAGAGATTGATAAAATTTGTGTGTTAATTTGCCTTCAGTACTAGATAGTTTCAGTATAACGACTATAACAGTTTCAGGGCCCCCCCCCCCTTTGCTCTTGTTCATTCGTTCAAACCTTGATGTGTACTGATCAAATTTGACCAGCAAAGCTAAATTCTATATTAATCCTAAATGTATTAGAGTTTTTCCATTATTCATAGTGATATTGTGTGTGTACTTTTAAGATTGTCGACGCTCGGGCAATCTATGCCCGATTTCAGTCTGCTCAACATACAAAATGTAGTTCGTAGTAATCATTACTGTGTGGTGTTGTGTAAAAGTAGCTCGTCCAAATTAGTACAAAAAGAGAAAACTTTAGTTCAGTGGATTTTTCGAGTTCCAAACTTTGCCATATAACGCATCATTACTACGTGTTACTATGCTTGTACATGCACCCACTTGTACAAGGAAAAACTCACTAATTGCCTAAGTAGGCTGGCGACCGAATTGTTAATTATAGGTAGCACCTACTGTGTGTACTTCTTATCCATGCGAATGAGCAGTTATACTTTACATTTGCTTGATGCACCACTGTAGTTATTGACTGAGTATAAGTCCGATATTGCTTCCATTAGATACACACGGTCAACTTACGTACTAAAATCCTTGTTTATAAGGTGAAGCCCGTGAACTTATTACAGTACAGGCTTTATATAGCTAACCTACGTCCGAGCAGGGCGGTAGTGTTACAACGTAAGTATTGAGGAGATACTGAACAGAGTTGGGGAGATGAGGAAATTGTGGCACAACCTGATGAAAATATGGGACCAGTTGGTAGGACACTTTCTGAGGCATCAAGGGAACACCAATTTAATGTTGAAGGGTATCGTAGAGGGTAAAAATAGTAGAGGTAGGCCAAGAGACGAATACACTAAGAAGATTCAGAAAGATGTAGGTTGCAGTAGTTACTCATTGATGAAGAAGCTTGCACAGGAAAGAATAGCATGGAGAGCTGCATAAACCAAGTCTCTGGACTGTAGATCACAACAACAGTGTATTCCCTTGAATTCTCTTTCCAGATTACTTAGCAAATTCTTCGAAGGCATTAATTTACTTATTTAAATGGTCGTTAGTTTTTTTATTTTGAATTTCACTGCATAGCTGCCATAAACTGAAGTTACTGAGATCACTGTTTGTTCCATAGTCAGATTTATCACAGATTTTTTTAATCCTATGGGACCAAACTACTGAGGCCATCGGTCTCGAAGCTTACTAAATACTTAATCTAACTTTAACTTACGCTAACGACAACGCACACACCCATGCCCGAGGTAGGAGTCGAACCTTGGACGGGGGAGCCGCGCGAACCATACAAATCGCCCTAGACCGGGAGGCTACCCTGCTCGGCTACACTGATTTTTTGATGACGATTTACTTATATGAGTTATTACAGGGATAAATTAATATATTTAATTAAACATTCCAATTGATGGTCTCCTCCCACACATTGTGCAAAGGCTATAGGAACACACCGTAAGCTTACAACTCTAAACTGCAATTTTAAAACTTTTATGAGAGTAATAGTAAGTTGTTGTTCTGGAGCGGTCGGTTTTCTAAATTTTGTTGAGTACATAATGGGATAAGGAACATTAACAAACGGTAATTTATCGAGTCCGTTGACAGTGAAATCAGAAAGCATGAATAATGACACATGTGAAACAACGTAGCACGTGGAAAATTTTTAAAAAACGTGTACATTTCAGTTCAATTGCTATGTTCGCACGGATCACTAGCATACAAAGTCTAGGAAACGCGAAAGGATTTGAAACCACCAGAAGTGCATATTCCATTTCACCATTGCGAGTGGTCCAATGCTTGAGGTGCCTGTTACTAGGAGCGTTTCATTACTTGGCCACTCGTAGCCCAGTTCCACCATTGGCTACCTCTGGAAATTATCACTTCACATCGGAACGTTAATTTCTAGTGCCACAAAGACTCCACACAAAACGAAGGCCACTGCCTATGCCACAGACTGCACTTCCTGTCTCACGTGGGGCCCACCGTTAAGCTCAGCTGTGCGGTGTGGGAAGTGAATGTCCGGCAGGAGGGAGCAGTGATGGAAGCATAAATGGGAAAACCGATTCGTTTTTGTTTTTGTTTTGTTTCGGATGAGATCCTCTAACACAGTGGACTGGACAAACTCATTTTCATGACTCACCACCCACCATTCAGCTACTAAAAGATGAGAAAAAAAGGTGCCTATTATTTCTAACTCAAGGTCTCTGTAAGTGTATTGTTAACTAATTTTCACCTGTTTATAAAGACATGGAAATAGGATTTGTAAATATCCATCATAGTACTTGTAGTGTAACGATTTCCTGAATTAAAAAGATAAAAATAATATTCAGAATATTATTATCAAGTTAGGAAATTTCAAAAATTAAAGTCTTTCTCTTTAGTTTTTACAATTTAATTGAAAATGAAATAAATTGAAGAAACTGAAACTTAACTAAAATTAGTTTTTTACTTTCTGAAATTACCTATGGAGTTCGATCAGTAATCAAGTTCGACACCCCCCCCCCAAAAAAAAAAAAAATTCCAGCCATACCATGTGCAGAAAAAGGTTCTTTTAAGTGCTTCTAAGTTCGTGTTTCTTTTTCGTGTGTGCTAAGTTTCATACAAGTTTGGCAGATATCAGAGCCATATTGAACCATCAAAGGAGCGTCTACACAACACAATTGATACCAACAACGCACAGAAATTAAATTTTTAATTGCAGAAAAAAACCTGTGATGAACATCCAAAAACGCTTTCCTGCATTGAATAATAATGACAAAATTGATAAGTGTACATTTAGGCAACGCGTAAAGAGAGTTAAAGGGTGACTAAGTGCAGGACCTGAGCTTGCAGGACCTGAGCTCCATCACCAGCCGCGTTTGGGACGTCCTGTCAGGATCATATACCGTATAGCGGAGACTTGGCTCCTCAGACAACAATCTGTGCCACTGAAGGATTTTCTACGTGGGAGCGTCTTTGAAGAGAGCGTAATTCATGGAATGAAAATATGGCTACGAGCACAGGACAAGGGCATTTACCAACAGGGAGTACCTGCACTTACACAATACTGGTCCAGTGGTGTACAATGTGATGGAGACTACACAGAAAAATAACACAAATAAAAGAAATGTTGACTGATGTTGTCACCAAACTCTAACGCTAAAGTATAAATATCTTCTTGGAGAAAATTGTGAGACTAATACAGCTGCCATTTGTAATGAATGTGCAGGTCATGGGTCGTGGCTTCCTTAGAGCTAAATCATGATATCGTAATACTCCTCTCCAGTTGAAGATCTCGTCCCAATTATGGTGGCGATTTGTTGGTGATTGGTCTTTTCCTTAATCCCCTCGTGTTTCATCAAATTTGCTGTTGATTTGTATTGAAAATTGTAATGTGTGTTGAAAACAAGATTTAAAGAACGTACACAGCATGAAACCAGTACAGATTGAAAACCATTATCAGATAATTTCATTCTTGAAGCATTGTCTGTTATTATGCCAGTGATTTTAATCTTGACATTACGTTTGGTTGTAACAGCCCTAACCCAGTTTGAGCTAAATGCAGCAGTCTCTCTTTCGTCCTATCGGTTTTACGACTTTAATTGAGCCTTCTCATGCATAAAATATGTAGTGAGAGGTTAGAAGGTAGTATTATTTGTACTCGTTCACCCGTTGCTACCTTTATTACAATCATGTAGCTCTTTGTCAGTTATCTAGGTATTAGAAACTTTGGTAATGTTTTCGAATTTATACGTTATAATGAAGGAAAAGTGTAATTATGAATATTTTTAAAACGTTTGTATCAAATGACATAATCGTCTTTAATATGACTAGCTTCATAGCATTGACAGATTCACTTGTAGCTTTTTGTAAACGAAATTCGATTGCTGAGAGTGTCAGAAAATAAAATAAATGAAGATCTCTTTGAATACCAAATGATAATGCCTGGATACTGAGGAATGTTCTCTTTGACTTCCTTGAAAGAAAATAGACAGAAATAGACATGAGTGAGTATCATTCTTGAGAAATTGTATCTCCAAGTTCTACAGATGACACTTGAGCTGAGTATGATCCTGATCGACTTTCTTACCCCACACCCTTCCAGAGATATTGTTGGTTGCCTGGAGTTAAGACATATTTCAGGTTTAACGAGGAGTGATGAACATTGGATGTTACCCAATGATTGTAATGGCGCTTTATTTTTTTATCCAGCTTCATAAAATTATGTCCATATTGCTTGAAATATTTCTAGGTGAATGCGACATGGTTGACTTGTGTCCTGTAACACTGAAAAATAAATTTTCTGGACAAATCCTTAATATGCATTTTTTAAATAGGCCTAGTAAAATCGTAAAATTAGAATAATTCTACATGCCACGTATTCTGAAATCTGTTTATGGATTAACAAATTCGTAAAATTTGTTGCTGTGATATGTATCAATTTATTGTTGTAATCAACACTACCCAAGGTGGCACAAAGAAGAACTAAGAAAGTTGAGTAAAGAAAGAAATGAAATCATACTACGAGCTTAATAGGAGTTTGAGCCAAGGGTGGGCGCAGCTGAGTCAGAGGGTAAATCAAGAACCTACAGGAAGCATTGAGCATTGACTGTGATGTCCTTAGGTTAATTCGGTTTAAGTAGTTCTAAGTTCTAGGGGATTGATGACCATAGGTGTTAAGCCCCATAGTGCTCAGAGCCATTTGACCCATTTTTTTTTTTTTTTGGCATTGAGTGGTTAGTACAATGATAAGTGGTATTGGAATGGAGAGCAGTGAGCAGCACTTGTGAAATGCGTCAGTTGTGAGTCAGTTCCTTGCAGCTCGCTCTCTCCCAAATGAATTGCCAAGCACTCCCACCCTGTAGTGCATCATCTATCAGGATGAAGTGTTTAATGCCCTAACAAGGCAGCTATATCCCAGTGGTCTTTTCAGATCAATAGTACATATAAGAGCCAATGAATTTTTTAAAGCTTTAATCCAGCATTATAAGGAACTGAACTTTCTTCCCTTTGTGGTCTGTACCATGCTGAGAACACATGCTAACAACGATAAGGAACAGGATCATAGAAGTACATATTGTGCACAGCGCACTTTTCTGCGATATAGTCTGTATCAAACTGACTAACTTAGCATGTTACATGGGACAGTGTTGCAGCACTCTGCCCTAAAATCTTATGGCAGCTCACTGGCTCAAAGACATAATGCTACATTTCCCTGAGTCACCGATTACTCACTCCACTTGACTTCTTAGCTCCTTGAGTCTTTTCAGGCGTGGATCGCCCAATTTAGAGAGGTGCATATGACTTGTCATGCTGCTGACTGCAGTGAACCCACCGACAGCCAGGGCTGTTCGGCGATAATTAACTGACTGCCAACGGTTCACCTGACATACTATCAGAGCACCAACTCTTCATTCAAGTATTGCTAGTTCAGGGGCATAAAATGTAAGGACTGCACCATCTTTATATTCATGTAAGAGGCGTGGGAAGTTATACTGCATGGATACCATCCAGGTTGAAGAATAATTAAATAGGATGTTGTTGTTCTCCATTTCCATCCCCCAATTTGTATTGGACGCTCAATTTGGATGGCTACGCTGCAAGAGGTGTTGTATCATGGGGGTTTTAAAGTGATAAGCTCGAAAAAGCTATCTGCATTAATTGGCATGATTCGGTTTACTCTGGGAAATTACACGAAAGATGGAGCTATAGCGATTACAGTGTCAGGAACAAACTAGCTTGGTGGAGAAAGTTATAGAAGATCCGAAAGGAACTATAACATTTCTTGCTTGAGTACTGAATAATAGCGAGAGACAGAGCCACCCGGCCTCTGTGCTTTGTACCAAAATAAAACTAGGCGTACCAGAGAGATGCGAGGTCGAAGAGGCAGACACTAGTTACGTGCGCCCCATAGACAAGTGCACCAAAGCTGCTTGTCCTGAGGGCATGTTAAACACAAGAGAGTAACATGACAAGCACCTCCCTGTGAGCCGACGTGGAAGGGTGCCTCATGTCTCCTTATTGATTATTTAAGGAATTCTGGGCTATGTGGCGAGTTAGTGTTGGATGTGCACTGCCTTGAACATGGCCACCAAATCAGAATTCATGTAGTGGCATGTGTACTCGGACAGGGCGCCTAATTAAGGAATACAAGCTCTCGGATAATCAAAAAATAATACAAATTATAAGATGGTGGGGTCCACTTCGAGTCTGACTACTGAGGTTGGACAGATGCATTGTTTTTTAGAGTTCTGGTGTTTTCGAGATATCTTGCTTTAAAATTCTTGCACGTGTACTCTATATAGACTTACCAACAGGACCCGCACGATAGTTTGGGTGCTGTATCGTATTTCCGTCTGCTGTTTCCGGAACCTGGAGAAACCAATGGATCGATATCTGCTTTGTAATACCCCATTACACTCACACATAGTTCCTTCTGTACACTGCCACCTAAAGGATGCCGACAGAAAACCGCACAGAGCATGTGAAACAAGATCTGCAGGTGCTAAAAGTCTCTAAGGTTGCCACGTTCCCAGCTGTGAATAAATGATGTCGTGTCAACTGAAGACTTTTTATTAAAATCACGTCACTCATACATATTTACATTTAGCCAGGTATCTTTGGTGAAGCTCTTCGAAAAATTTACTCCACCTTTATTACATTAAAATAAATAGTTTACGATGTTTTTTTGAATGGGGGAAAACCAACACGACTTAATGAGTTTAAAGGTATACAATTTCGCAACCACGCTGTTAGTGTCACAAGAAAACCTATCCTCCACCCGGCCTCCCTAAGCACACATGATCGAGCATTGTGCCTGAGCGGTCTCGTCTCCTCACCAGCTGGTGTAATGAATGTCTTCTAGCCAGGTTGTTACGTTTTTCAGATCTAACTGCACACCAGTGCCTCGAAAAAGGTCTAAAGAAGCCCAGAACGTCGGGATGGAATATTCTGCAGGAATCAAACAGTATAGCGGCCCAAGGACCATTAACATTAACTATGACCGAGAAAGCCTACGTTCTTTGTAGGGAACATGTGCTGGTCTTCTTCATTCACTGGGTAAGTAATACCATATTACACTGTTTTTGCTGCTTATCACATTTAAACGAAATGAACGATCCGCAAATTCCAATACTAATTGCTAGCATTGTAGCCACCAGTTGAAAGAGAGACACTGAGCCTATGTGTTCCTTAGTCATTTGTAGCATAGCAATTAGACGCTTACAAATGTAGACTAACATTTTGAAAATAGTACAAGCAGAATGGTATATGTTATTAAAACGTTCTTAAGGTTAGTTTTTATGGAACAAAACATGGGTTACAGAAGTGTACATTATACTCTACACTTAGTAGTCCTCCCTTGCTACACTTACAGGCGCAAAATATCTTGACATGAAATCGGAAGAGCTTTAAAATCCATCCTCAAAGTATCGGCAGTTGAAGCTAAATGAATGTAATTGACAAAGTTGTGAACAATCACATTCAAGACATATCCTTTTTTCTGCTCGTACGAAATATTTGCTATTTTCTTGAATAGCACTGGTAGCATGCCACATTTGAAAAGGCACTTATCTGGGTTATGATACAAGCCTGCCACACAAATTTAAATTGTAATTGATAATAATTACACCATACATTGAACTCAAACTTAAACGATTTCTTCTTCAGTAAGACGTTTGAGGCTATGGGTAGGTACACTACACAGCTAGTTTTCGTAATGCTAATCCCACAGTGGAGGAAACACTTCTGCTGGGTTTTGAATAACGGTGGAGAATACAATGACATGTATAGACGTTTATGTGGTCTTAGAGGTGTGGCAAGATGCCAGAGCTGCAGTGGAATGCTCTCGAAAGACTGGACACTGGGTTAGAATCCCAGGACACTCGAATTTGTAACATATAAACCAGTCATGTACGACGTGCATTGTCCCAGTGACACAAACCACGTGAAGTTGCCAGAAGAAGAGCACTGCTTCGGCTTCTGGCACTTCAGCGATTTTCGTATGTAGTGGTCCCGACCACAAGTATAAAAAATGGTTCAAATGGTTCTGAGCACTATGGGACTCAACTACTAAGGTCATTAGTCCCCTAGAACTTAGAACTAGTTAAACCTAACTAACCTAAGGACATCACAAACATCCATTCCCGAGGCACGATTCTAACCTGCGACCGTAGCGGTCTTGCGGTTCCAGACTGCAGCGCCTTTAACCGCACGGCCACTTCGGCCGGCACCACAAGTACACGCACATCAATTTTGGTGTATTTCTTATGACATATTAGCATGCATGACTGATGTAGGTGAGTATAGTTAAAGGTTGTAACGAGTGGAAAAGTTATACATATTGAGATATTCGCTATTTTTGACTTCATTAAAACAACAAATACGAGTAGTTAATACTTTCAGCCAGAAGGCAAATACTTGTTTGTAAATAATGATTAATGTATAATAAGGCGTCGCATGGCGACGGTGGAATTTTCTAGATAATGTAATTCGTCGTCTTTGGGCGGCAATAAAAATAGAAAAATACGGATAGATATACGATCCTTCACTATTTTGTTCGAGGGAGAACAAATGAAGCCTTGAGCGCTAAGAAGACTTTTACTGTTTTTCTCGAGTAAGACGGACGCAGATTTGTGGCGGTCTGATCTAATTATTTTTACTAAATAGATAAAAACGTGTTCCGTCTAAGTTTTGAGTGAAGTGTAGGAAGAAGAACTGTTGTAACTTACCGTGACGAAGCACGAGCGACTCAAGAGGACAATGGCTATATAAAAGAGCGCTCAATGGACATGATACGGACATAAAAAATCTACCGTCATTGTT
Source organism: Schistocerca piceifrons (assembly GCF_021461385.2). Classification (NCBI taxonomy): domain Eukaryota; kingdom Metazoa; phylum Arthropoda; class Insecta; order Orthoptera; family Acrididae; genus Schistocerca; species Schistocerca piceifrons. The sequence continues at coordinate 505,333,985 of NC_060143.1, read as the reverse complement.
GTATTAAGCTTAAGGTACGATATATGTTTTAGTTATAATAAATATTTGTTCTGGGAATACTGAATCATTTAGCAGTGCTCATTTCTATTATCTCCTCAGTATTATTTTCATTTTAATTATGCATTTTGCTAATATTACAGACTCCAAGATCAGCAGTCCAATGTGCGTGTTACATTGATAAAAAGAAAACTGTTTTATCGTCTTCTTGCATCAGCGTTAATATTGAATTTCTCTTTTGTGTGATGTTACAGTTGTTTTTGCGCCCTTAAGAACTTTCTGGTCCCTTAGGAAATTTTTTTTTGTCATAACAATAACTTCACAACCGGGTATGACCGTATCTACGATCATGAAGTAATTAGAAAGACGATAACGCAACTTCTTAATCAATAGCACGCTAGTTGTGACTGCCTCAAGCCACGCGAAACCGCAAGTAAAAACTATTCACATCTCATAATGCAATATTTTATGACAATGGTCAGTCCATGATTCTTACGCCAATTGTGATTGATAAAACAGTTAGTTAAATCTCAATTTCCAACTTTCCATCGAATAACAACATCACTCTTATTTTGTAACATCACACTTGGCGCCCGAACGGGGACCTGACCAAAAATTAGTTCAAATTCTTGGAAAATTTTCTATGTGCTTGTGTTAATAAATGTTCTGTCGTTTCATGTACACATCGTCTTTCTGTGAGAATAACGGTCAATAATGCAGTTTAATTACCGAGAGAAAAGAAGAGAAAAGAGACGTGAATTTGCTGAGACAACATAGCGGTATTCAAGCCATCAAAAAGTAAGTCAGAATTTTGCATACGCAGTGTAGTGCTTCAGTAGCAACGTTGCTTTTCCAAGTCGATCCACATCCTTTCTATCTCCTTCCCGCTATAGAAAATCTGCTTTATTTTATCTTTCAAAGTAAAATTCTTCGTAGTCTGATAATAGAAATTATTTCTCCCCATTGTTAGTATACCTGTATTGCATTTTCAACATGGTGGATAGTGTGCGCAATTTGCAGTGAAGAGCATCTTCATTCATTTGTCTGAAACGGTTAGGTTCCATCTTGTCTTCTTGCCAGATAGAATTTCATTTGTTGCTCACGCGAGAGTGGTGCTCTTAGCGGACTCACCACGTCACTGACAAACGACGAAAGCCTTACGTAGCACGTGATTTACTAACGAAAATGGCAGATAGTAAACAGAGACAGGTGACAACAGGAGACGGGAGTGAAGACGTTAATAGTATTCCATACCCTTTACGATCGCGAACGGTAGGTTCCCGTGTGGAAACTGAACTAACCATGTCTGTAACAGGGGAAAGTGACCCTGAAGTCCAAACTCGTCCCGCTGCAGCTACAAATGACCTCGGTGCGTTAATGGAAATGCTGAAACAACAGTTTGACGCAGTAAATGAGAATATAAAAACACAAAATGAGACTATAAAAACACAAAATGAGACTGTTAACGCCCGACTAGATGCTGTAAGCGAATCATTAAAAACAGAGCTAGGCACAATCAAAACAGATCTGCATAAAGAAATTACGGCTGAATTAAATACCCATTTGGGTGAGGTCCAAACTAAGATCAGTGATCAAATTCAGAAAATGCAGAAACAGGTGAAAAGTGAAATAGCTGAAGTATCTGGAACATTAAACACAAAAATTCAGGCAGCTACCAAAGAAATAAACTCAGTTAGAAATGCAGTATCTGACATTGAAGGTGTAGTAGAGGATCTGTCGAGGCAGATAGACTCAATCAATATCGAAGAACAGGTTAAGAGCACCGTGAAAGCACACGCGGAGGCATTGTCGGAACACTACAGTGAATGGATAAAGGGTAAAGATATTTTTATCGAAAAGAAGGTCAGGGAGGAGCTTAGGGAGACTGTCAAGGATGTAACTTATGAAATCTTAGCTGCTCCTGGTAAGTCGGGAGACACAGTAGTTTCTGAATTGGGACAGATTCGGAGGACACTTACACGGGATCTTCCCGAGTGGAAGCAGCAAGTAGTGGACGATGTCAGAATGCTGAGAAACTGGGTAGAAAATCCGCACACACATACGCAAACTATAGGGAACAACTCTTTAGACGGTGACGAATGTCAGTCAACTCCTTATCGTTCACCGCCTGATTACATGCAAAACAACAGTCCTGTTGAGTCCCGAGTAGGGAAACTAAATGATCCGCCCACAATTGTGAGTTTAATGCAAGAGGAAAGTGTGATTAAGCATCGCACTTTTCCTGTTTTTCATCCGCAGAAGCGAGAAATACACCCCATCGTGTTCCTAAAGAATTTTTCCGGCATATTTCCCAGGAGCTCGACAGACAGACAGCGTATTCAGTTCGTCACTGGCTTTATTTCTGGTGATGCAGCATTATGGGGAACGGAAATGGTAGACACGTGTAGGAATTATGAAGAGTTTGAGAAAATGTTCTTGGCAAAATTTTGGAGTAATGGGGTACAGCGAAGATTAAGGAAGGAGGTGCATGGTGCGGAAATTTTCAATGAGAAGCATGGAAGTCTCCGGCGATACTTTGAGAAGTATCTAGCAAAAATTAAATTCTGGGATTCGCCGATTTCTTCCAAGGACGTAATTATGATTCTCAAAAGCAAACTCCCTGTGTCTATTAGAGAGAAATTAGTAAATGTGTCCGAAGAAGACACGGATGTATTCCTTTCTGTGCTGGATTCCTTAGATTTAATTAGCGAGGATGTGCGCTCCAAGGTTGGCAGCGGCAAATTCTTCCCTGGCAGCCAGCAGAATGCATCGCACGCGGACAACAATGCGCCCAAGGAGAGAGCGAGCTACTGCGACCGCTGTTGCCAACCTGCCAGCGGTTATCAAAACGCAAACGGCAATAACTTTAAACGGAAGCAGAAAACCAATTACAGTAATCAGCAGAGATACCACCCCATTTACAACCACCAGGTACAACATCAGTACGGAAACCCACCCTTTAATTCTGCGCCTGAGCAGCATGGAAATTCTCCACAAACTAGTGGTAATTTTTCAAATGGACCAGTGTACAATCAAAGTTATAGGTCGAAATATAGCAAGTGGCATGGGCAAGGCGGAGGCCACCCAGCACAACATAAGAACAACTATTCACAGGATAGAGGACCGCGGAACAATTTTCAAATGGCACCAAATGCGAACTTTCCTTCACAAGGAAATGGTTTTGCCGGCAACCAAAAGATCGGGCGACATCAGCCTTCTCAAGTATTCTATTCACAAGTGAATGCACCCAGTAGATTTTACCCCTTTACACCGGCATTTGTACCACATAACCAGCACCAATATGAAACGGAACAAACACTTAAGGCCATGAATGACAAACAGGTTAAACATCCTGCCGAAAATTAGAGGCAGCACCTTTCAGCCTCCTAGAGGTCGCTGCCGGTTCCAGTGGGGGTACTAACGAATACTCTGATTCTGAGTATGTTAATGCGATACGGTACGACCATGAGACCGACTTACGAGATGACCTTGCACCTGACCTAGAAGCTCAAGACATTAATGACATTTATGATGAACAGGTCCAGGCTTCGATTAAGATTTCTATTGCCAACATTCCTGTCACAGCCATTGTTGATACAGGAGCAAACATCAATGTGATGTCATCATGTCTCTTCAGACAGGTGTCTTCTGTTTCAAAAGTTTTATCATTGCCGATTCAGGGCTGCTCCATATCGGGAGCGATTGGTCCATTGAAACAGAGAGTTAGTTTACAGACGCAGCTTCAACTGCAGATAGAATCTGTTTTGGTTTTTTGCCACTTTCTAATAGTAAAGAACTTGTCAGTTCCATGTCTCTTGGGGATGGAGTTTCTTCGACAAACAAAAGCAGTGATAGATATTGAATCTGGAATGTGTACCTTTATCGTAAATCAACAACAAGTTGTTGTTAACTTGTTAAGGAGTAAAGTGAAGGCAGTGTTGACATTGCATCAGGTTTGGAGACGACAGAGGACCGCCAAACCGTGCTTTGATCAGACAAATGACCTGAGTAAATGGGATGACATAAATGACAATGAGTATGAAGACTTACTTCCTGACACAGATGAGATCGATGCTAAAGCCAAGGAATCGACTGAGCTCAGGGGGGAGCAGAAATATGAGTTGTTCCATTTATTAGTAAGTTACAAGAAAATCTTTTCAAAGAAACCAGGAGTAATAAAAGGGTTCGAGTATAAAATGGAAGTGCTTCCCCACTCAACGTTCTGCAAAGCAAGCTATTCAGTACCCTACGCCCGACGAGAAGCTGTAAAGCATGAGATTAGGAAAATGCTGTGTTGGGATGTTATCGAGTTATCGAATTCGCCGTACTCAAGTCCCTTGTTGTCCGTACTTAAACAGGACGGTAGTGTCAGACTAGTACTGGACGCCAGATCAATAAACAAAATAATTGTACCGATAAGGACTCGGCCTGAAGCACTTGAGGAGCACTTGCAAAAATTTCATGGCATTAGATTTTTGAGTACACTCGATTTAAGAAGTAGCTATTGGCAGGTGAAATTGGCCAAGGAATCCAGAAAATATACTGCTTTTATATTTGCCGGCCGCTCATATCAGTTTAAGGTCATGCCTTTTGGTTTAAATGTAAGCTCGGGAATATTTATTTCTGCTCTCGATTTTGTGTTAGGACCTGAACTTCTGGATGAGGTAACTGTTTATGTAGATGACGTGTTGATAGCCACTAAGAACTGGGAAGATCATTTAGCTATTCTACGAAAGGTGTTTCAGAGATTTCAAGAACATGGTGTTACAGCGAATCTGAAAAAGTCAAAATTTGGAAAACGTGAGGTAAAGTTTTTAGGTCATGTGATTACACCTGAAGGGATTAAACCCGACCCGGAAAAGTTGTCTGCGATTAAGAATTTCCCTACACCGGTAACTAAGAGGCAACTAAGAGGATTTCTCGGTCTTTCGTCTTTCTTTCGACGATTTCTGTCTGGTCAAGTAATGAACAATCCCGCTTTGCACAATCTTCTCAAGAAAAGTACGCATTGGATTTGGACACCAGAGTGTCAGAAAGCTTTTCAGGCAATTAAAGATGGTCTTTTAAACAATAACATTCTCTGTCATCCACAAATGGACAAAGAACTTTGTATCACCTCAGACGCTTCGTTTGTTGGAATTGGATCTTGTTTGTTTCAGATTGAATTAGTAGACGCAACAGAGCAGATCAGAGTGATTAGTTTTGCGAGTAGGGTCTTAACAGAATGTGAAAAGTCCTATTCAGTTACTGAGCTGGAGGCACTTGCAGTTATTTGGGCCTTCAAGAGGTTTAATTATTACATTTTTGGCAGAAAGATAAAAGTATTTACGGACCATCAAGCACTTTCGTATCTTTTGACCTGTAAATTACAACATCCGCGCCTGACCAGGTGGTGTTTATTTTTGCAAGAATACGACTTTGATATTGTGTATATAAAGGGCAAGGATAACATTATTGCAGACGCACTTTCTCGTTCACCAGAAGGTCTGCCTGAGACAAGTGAGTTGGTAGAACAGATGTCGAATTACAAAGTTCTTCTTATGCAGGATCCCATTCATAGAAAATATTTCTTGGAACTGTGCAAGCAAATCCAGACACTACAGAGCACAGATCCTAAGTGGGGAAAAATAATCAGACTTCTTCAAGAAAATCCAAACCATAAGTTGTCCAAATTCTTCAAGATTCATAATCAGGTATTATTTCATCATACCTCTGTGTCCTCAGACAACTGGCTTGTTTGTATACCTAGCAGTTTTGTCGAACATCTTTTGTGGTATACCCACATTTCTTGGGGCCACTATGGTCCAGAGAAGTGTAAAAAGAAGATTGCTACTTACTGTTATGTGCCCAACCCACATCGTCGGATACACAAATTGCTAAAATTCTGTGTCATCTGCCAAAAGGCGAAAGCTCTGAATATTCCTACTTTAATTCCATTGAATCCGATCATCGCAGAAAGACCTAATCAGCTCATTAGCATTGACCTGGCTGGCCCTCTACCGATGGGTAGGGGAGGTGTCAAATACCTCGTTGCTGTTCTCGACAACTTCACAAAATACGTTCGAATGTATGTTATGAAGACATCTTGTGCTCCGCCTATTATACGCTGTCTTGAAAATGACTATTTCCCTCGATTCGGAGTCCCCGAATCTATACTTTCAGATAATGCATCCAACTTTACTTGCCGCAAATGGCGTGAGTTCTTGGCCCATCACAATGTCAAGCAGATCTTAATATCACGTTTTAGGCCTCAGTCGAATTTGACTGAGCGGATCTTCAAGGAGTTTAACAGATTTGTTCGGACGTACATTCCAGACAAGCAAACTCGTTGGGTTGATTTTGTGACACCTTTTGAGGAGATAGTTAATAATTTGCCACACACTTCCACAGGTTTTACTCCACACGAGTTGATATCTCGAAAGAAGGAACAGAATGAGTGGGTTGATCCTCTTCCCAAGATACCTAGCCCTGAGGTAGATCTAGATGTCAAAATTCGAGAAGCTTTAAGTTCCATTACCACCAATGCTCAATTAAGGAAGAAAGGCTATGATAAAAAAGTAAACAAAGTTGTAAATTACCATGTAGGTGAAAAGGTATTACTTAAGACTCATTTCAAGCCATCATTAATATGTAAGAAAAATCGCAAGTGGCAACATATGTACCAAGGTCCTTACCTTATTTTAAGGAAACCGCACATAGGGAGTTATTTGTTAACTGACCCGGCTACGGGGAGAGTAAAAGGCTTATTTCACCATCAAGACTTAAAGAAATTTTATAATGGTAGTGGTTAAATACTGTCGTGGAAATGAATTGTTGCTTACTGGAAATTTCCTTGTGTGAACTGTTAATGATAAGTATTGTGTTGAACAGCGCACTGACTACATGGTAACGGCTATTACATGTAAACTTTAAGTATTAAATGCTATGTATGAAAAAATTGTTTATAGTGATGGACATGAACCGATATTTCTTCAACAAGCTGAAGCAGGAAACTGGGGTTGCACCAAGAATTTCAATTTAATTTTAAGTTAGTATTAAAAAAAAAAAATGCTTGCGAGGCGATTGCCCGGAGCTATATAAATATGTAAAGGTGAGAAATGGAGAAGGATGCGTAAATAAGCACTTCTCTCAAGGTACAAGAATATTTATAGATTTATTTTTAGTAATGTAAGTACTTGAAGTTCTGTTGTAAAAGCCCAAATTACCTGCTTAAAAAAAAAAAAAGGGTACATGTTCAAACACTCCAGACAGTGGACAGGAGTAGAAGAAATAGCTTAAAGTTCAGTTAAAGCGTGCTGTTAAATGGAAAAACAAGTGGTAACCCGCATGTGTTCACGCAAGGAGACAATAAGCTGTAGTAAACTAAGTTAGGTGAAATACAGTACAAATAGAGGCAAACCATGAAGCATCAATAATGTAGCGTAAGTACTCCACGAGGCCACTAATTGCTATGAAAGTAAACTATTTCCCTGTGATCTGAGCCCAATGTAAAGAGTATATGAGGAATGTTAGCTGACGAATTGATTTCAGTAGAATCGACGTACTAAATAACCACACAGCAAGCCACCTGTATCATAAATAAGTCCAAGTAAAGATCTTCAGAAGATCTGTAGTGTAATCTAGCGACCATTCAATACCCTAATTGAAGGCTAATCTAAAGAACAAGCAATGCAGTGATATTTAAACTTAATATTGACTATAACCTGAGTAAGACGTAGAAGTAGCAAAGCATGCTGTAAGGAAGGAGGTTGAAGTTTATATATGTGCCTATGTTTATTAAGATAATTTTATTTACATGCAGATTTTATTGCAAAAATGTCTTCTAAGACACTCCTCTTATGAAATTCATTTTCCTTGTGCCCGTTCCTTTTGATCCTGGTTCATTAACCCAGACCAAGGGTCGACTTGTAAAAGGCACGTGTGCTTCGAAGCAAAGCAGTGCTTATGAGAAATGAGACACGTAGCGTGATGAACTTCGCTAGCTTTGGTAATGTTTGTTATGGACCGGTTGCGTAAACCCAGTGAACTGTCGGTAATTCCATTCATGCGAAAAATAGTAGACACGCGTTACCCTATTTTTTTTAACAGAGAACGATTGCTGAGTACATGAAGCGAAGAGGGAGACCTATTGTTATCCAGTCTGCCCTCAAATATAAAAAAAAAAAAATTGGCAAGCACAAAGGAAAGCACAAAGAAAAGAGATTCAGCGTTAAATGCGTACTCGTTAAGTAGTAGATATGCTGCGTGGCAGTAGAAAATGATCTTGGGTGCACTAAAGAATAAATGCAACGAGTGTTGCGAAACCTGTAGTTTTCATAATGAGGAGATTAGCCCTTAAAAGAAAGTTTGAAAGAATATTTTTAGGTTCACTAGTGAAAGTAAACCTTGAGATATAAAGAGTCCATTCATAAAGCAGTTGTTCACTGGACTTAACAAAAGGAGTGACCATTAATTGTAAATATTAGCTCGTAAGTGATATTTTGTAAATAGTAGAATATAAGTCTTTCTATACCAGTGGAGGAAACGTGCAAAATTGATTGTTTTGTAAATGAACTCCATCGGCGAAGGAACTAAGCACGAATGCTGTGTGAAGATGCACACTAAAGTGCGACGTGCATAATAAAAATAACTGTTCACTGTATACTAGTGGTAGTGTTGTACTGCAAGTGTAAAAAAGAAGTCAAGGCTACGACAACAGGTGCAACGCAAAGTTCAGTGTTGTTCTAAGTGCAGCGACAGCTAAAACACTCGTCGTCACTTACCTGTGAGCCTCATGGGAGGCAGTTGACAGAGAAGTATGGAGGCAGCTTCAGTGTCCGGCTCCTCCGATGGGAAACGCGCGCGAGGTGTTTGTATCGATGCACTCGTGTGATACGAAGTTCACAAAAAAAAAAGGGAGCAATCGACGACCAGCAGCTCTGTTACAGCCTGAGCGCGAACGGATACTAAGTATTGGAGCTCACGCAACACTGTGCAGCCGCTGTGAGTGGCTGACGTGTGGGTGACGAAACAATCCAAACTTTAAACTGCTAACCGCCAAGACTTCAATCGTACATACTGGAGGAAAGACATTTGTACACTTGTGTCACTACATTTTCATATGTAAATTAAGCAATTTTCTTGAGTTGAAGTTAAGATGAGTGAGAAGTAGATTGTTAGATTACTCAGGCCTCAAAGCCATTAATACCGGCACTCCTGAACACTGCTAAAATGAATTATAATCCTGTCTCTTGATGGACAAAGAAAATGAATGTGCACTATAGGAAGACCCTAAACTCCAGACCAGTCCCGATCCTTAACAAATGTATCCAGTAGCTTGTAAGTCATACTAATAATTTTCCACTTCTTCTGTTTCATATTGTAAATAAAAACCCGGGAAGCCACTTGAATTCCTGGCACCACAGTGGAAAGGACAGATGTACTGCATGATGTACGCCGTAGACAGCTAACACAGAAAGTGAAAGCATCACGAAGTGTAGTGCTACGTTATTAAACTGTAATTGAACCACAAGGAGTCAACAGATGCTCGAACATTGTCCACTCTAGTTTAGTGAAAATAAGCACTCACTGTACTTATGTATTAGTTGTTAAGCTCAAGAGAAAGTAATTCCTGAATTCTATCCCCTGAAGTGCGAAATGAACGTTCACTTATTGTTATAAGCAAATATGGACCAAACTTAAATATGCTCATAAATGTTAATCTTGGTATTATGGAATGAAGTGACTGATGAACAAAGAATGAAAAACTTTATTTTGAAAAATGATAAATATCTGATATATGTTTATAAATGTGATTTCAATTTATGTACTTTGTACGCCAGTAACGTTATGTAAATGTCACACCAAAAATCACGAATATCTCATGAGGACATGAGGATCGAGGTAATCCTTCGGCATTCCCTCTCTCCTCATGGGAGGCAATGTGATATTCGCTATTTTTGGCTTAATTAAAACAGCAAATTCAGCCAGAAGGCAAATACTTGTTTATAAAGAATGATTAATATATAATAAGGCGTCGCATGGCGACGGTGGAATTTTCTAGATAATGTAATTCGTCGTCTTTGGGCGGCAATATAAACAGAAAAGTACGGATGGATATGCGATCCTTCACTATTTTGTTCGCTGGAGAACAAATGAAGCCTTGAGCGCTAAAAAGACTTGTACTGTTTTTCTCGAGTAAGACGGACGCAGATTTGTGGCGGTCTGATCTAATTATTTTTACTAAATAAATAAAAACGTGTTCCGTCTAAGTTTTGAGTGAAGTGTAAAGAACTGTTATAACTTACCGTGACGACGCACGAGCGACTCAAAGAAGACAATGGCTATATAAAAGAGCGCTCAATGGACATGATATGGACATAAAAATCTACCGTCATTGTAGTATTAAGCTTAAGGTACGATATATGTTTTAGTTATAATAAATATTTGTTCTGGGAATACTGAATCATTTAGCAGTGCTCATTTCTATTATCTCCTCAGTATTATTTTCATTTTAATTATGCATTTTGCTAATATTACAGACACCAAGATCAGCAGTCTAATGTGCGTGTTACATTGATAAAAAGAAAACTGTTTTATCGTCTTCTTGCATCAGCTTTAATATCGAATTTCCCTTTTGTGTGATGTTACAGTTGTTTTTGCGCCCTTAAGAACTTTCTGGTCCCTTAGGAAATTGTTTTGACATAACAATAACTTCACAACCGGGTATGATCGTATCTACGATCATGAAGTAATTAGAAAGACGATAACGCAACTTCTTAATCAATAGCACGCTAGTTGAGACTGCCTCAAGCCACGCGAAACTGCAAGTAAAAACTATTCAGATCTCATAATGCAATATTTTATGACAATGGTCAATCCATGATTCTTACGCCAATTGTGATTGATAAAACAGTTAGTTAAATCTCAATTTCCAACTTTCCATTGAATAGCAACATCACTTCTATTTTGTAACATCACACTATTATGGAATGAAGTGACTGATGAACAAAGAATGAAAAACTTTATTTTGAAAAATGATAAATATCTGATATATGTTTATAAATGTAATTTCAATTTAAGTACATAGTACGCCAGTAACATTATGTAAATGTCACACAAAAAATCACGAATATCTCATGAGGACATGAGGATCGAGGTAATCCTTCGGCATTCCCTCTCTCCTCATGGGAGGCAATGAGATATTCGCTATTTTTGACTTCATTAAAACAACAAATACGAGTAGTTAATACTTTCAGCCAGAAGGCAAATACTTGTTTGTAAATAATGATTAATGTATAATAAGGCGTCGCATGGCGACGGTGGAATTTTCTAGATAATGTAATTCGTCGTCTTTGGGCGGCAATAAAAACAGAAAAATACGGATAGATATACGATCCTTCACTATTTTGTTCGAGGGAGAACAAATGAAGCCTTGAGCGCTAAGAAGACTTTTACTGTTTTTCTCGAGTAAGACGGACGCAGATTTGTGGCGGTCTGATCTAATTATTTTTACTAAATAGATAAAAACGTGTTCCGTCTAAGTTTTGAGTGAAGTGTAGGAAGAAGAACTGTTGTAACTTACCGTGACGAAGCACGAGCGACTCAAGAGGACAATGGCTATATAAAAGAGCGCTCAATGGACATGATACGGACATAAAAAATCTACCGTCATTGTTGTATTAAGCTTAAGGTACGATATATGTTTTAGTTATAATAAATATTTGTTCTGGGAATACTGAATCATTTAGCAGTGCTCATTTCTATTATCTCCTCAGTATTATTTTCATTTTAATTATACATTTTGCTAATATTACAGACTCCAAGATCAGCAGTCCAATGTGCGTGTTACATTGATAAAAAGAAAACTGTTTTATCGTCTTCTTGCATCAGCGTTAATATTGAATTTCTCTTTTGTGTGATGTTACAGTTGTTTTTGCGCCCTTAAGAACTTTCTGGTCCCTTAGGAAATTTTTTTTTGTCATAACAATAACTTCACAACCGGGTATGACCGTATCTACGATCATGAAGTAATTAGAAAGACGATAACGCAACTTCTTAATCAATAGCACGCTAGTTGTGACTGCCTCAAGCCACGCGAAACCGCAAGTAAAAACTATTCACATCTCATAATGCAATATTTTATGACAATGGTCAGTCCATGATTCTTACGCCAATTGTGATTGATAAAACAGTTAGTTAAATCTCAATTTCCAACTTTCCATCGAATAACAACATCACTCTTATTTTGTAACATCACACTTGGCGCCCGAACGGGGACCTGACCAAAAATTAGTTCAAATTCTTGGAAAATTTTCTATGTGCTTGTGTTAATAAATGTTCTGTCGTTTCATGTACACATCGTCTTTCTGTGAGAATAACGGTCAATAATGCAGTTTAATTACCGAGAGAAAAGAAGAGAAAAGAGACGTGAATTTGCTGAGACAACATAGCGGTATTCAAGCCATCAAAAAGTAAGTCAGAATTTTGCATACGCAGTGTAGTGCTTCAGTAGCAACGTTGCTTTTCCAAGTCGATCCACATCCTTTCTATCTCCTTCCCGCTATAGAAAATCTGCTTTATTTTATCTTTCAAAGTAAAATTCTTCGTAGTCTGATAATAGAAATTATTTCTCCCCATTGTTAGTATACCTGTATTGCATTTTCAACATGGTGGATAGTGTGCGCAATTTGCAGTGAAGAGCATCTTCATTCATTTGTCTGAAACGGTTAGGTTCCATCTTGTCTTCTTGCCAGATAGAATTTCATTTGTTGCTCACGCGAGAGTGGTGCTCTTAGCGGACTCACCACGTCACTGACAAACGACGAAAGCCTTACGTAGCACGTGATTTACTAACGAAAATGGCAGATAGTAAACAGAGACAGGTGACAACAGGAGACGGGAGTGAAGACGTTAATAGTATTCCATACCCTTTACGATCGCGAACGGTAGGTTCCCGTGTGGAAACTGAACTAACCATGTCTGTAACAGGGGAAAGTGACCCTGAAGTCCAAACTCGTCCCGCTGCAGCTACAAATGACCTCGGTGCGTTAATGGAAATGCTGAAACAACAGTTTGACGCAGTAAATGAGAATATAAAAACACAAAATGAGATTATAAAAACACAAAATGAGACTGTTAACGCCCGACTAGATGCTGTAAGCGAATCATTAAAAACAGAGCTAGGCACAATCAAAACAGATCTGCATAAAGAAATTACGGCTGAATTAAATACCCATTTGGGTGAGGTCCAAACTAAGATCAGTGATCAAATTCAGAAAATGCAGAAACAGGTGAAAAGTGAAATAGCTGAAGTATCTGGAACATTAAACACAAAAATTCAGGCAGCTACCAAAGAAATAAACTCAGTTAGAAATGCAGTATCTGACATTGAAGGTGTAGTAGAGGATCTGTCGAGGCAGATAGACTCAATCAATATCGAAGAACAGGTTAAGAGCACCGTGAAAGCACACGCGGAGGCATTGTCGGAACACTACAGTGAATGGATAAAGGGTAAAGATATTTTTATCGAAAAGAAGGTCAGGGAGGAGCTTAGGGAGACTGTCAAGGATGTAACTTATGAAATCTTAGCTGCTCCTGGTAAGTCGGGAGACACAGTAGTTTCTGAATTGGGACAGATTCGGAGGACACTTACACGGGATCTTCCCGAGTGGAAGCAGCAAGTAGTGGACGATGTCAGAATGCTGAGAAACTGGGTAGAAAATCCGCACACACATACGCAAACTATAGGGAACAACTCTTTAGACGGTGACGAATGTCAGTCAACTCCTTATCGTTCACCGCCTGATTACATGCAAAACAACAGTCCTGTTGAGTCCCGAGTAGGGAAACTAAATGATCCGCCCACAATTGTGAGTTTAATGCAAGAGGAAAGTATGATTAAGCATCGCACTTTTCCTGTTTTTCATCCGCAGAAGCGAGAAATACACCCCATCGTGTTCCTAAAGAATTTTTCCGGCATATTTCCCAGGAGCTCGACAGACAGACAGCGTATTCAGTTCGTCACTGGCTTTATTTCTGGTGATGCAGCATTATGGGGAACGGAAATGGTAGACACGTGTAGGAATTATGAAGAGTTTGAGAAAATGTTCTTGGCAAAATTTTGGAGTAATGGGGTACAGCAAAGATTAAGGAAGGAGGTGCATGGTGCGGAAATTTTCAATGAGAAGCATGGAAGTCTCCGGCGATACTTTGAGAAGTATCTAGCAAAAATTAAATTCTGGGATTCGCCGATTTCTTCCAAGGACGTAATTATGATTCTCAAAAGCACAAGAAACATGATTACTTCAATGCTATTCAACACACGCGGCCAAGTTTCGCTAGCCAACAGAAATCCACAAAAATACGGACAGGCAACATTATTCCTTGCCTATTTTACACTCGGCCACTGTAGTATGACTATCCATCGTTTAAAATACATTTTCAGACCGAAACTACAGTTTATCAATGTAGCGGTTGCTCCAACCGACCACATGGCGCGGAAGCAGGTTCACAAAGAAAACATATGGAAAATAAATAAAAATTCCCCAAAATATTACTGTAAATGAAAGTGCAGACTGAAATGCATTGAATGAGTGAAATCTCGGTTAAGTATAGAGCAATAGTATGACCGTGAGTTTACGGGCCATTGTGCATGGCGGCACCAAGGCACAAACGGAGAGTTCTACTGAAATTAGAATGAATCACGAAAATAAATTTCCTTATGGGGATTAGTGATAATCTCACACCTAATTTCAACATATAAACTTCATTACCGAACAGATTGCAAACAATCTAATACCTTTGTTAACATTACCAAAACGAGAGCTGCGTCTCCATGTCTGTTCAGCACCGCGACCCAGGAACAAGAGCTCCACTGGACACCTCGCCTAACCGTTCTTCGTTCAAAAGGTGGTGGAGGGGATGGTTCGCCAACCTAACAGAGACAATCCTCTGGCCTTTGCTATCTCTCTGACTTGACATGCACAACCTCTTCGCCTAACTCGTTCATATTAAGAGGTTGGTACCACTCTACCACAGAACGACTCTACACATGAAATGCTGCGATCTCTTACTAGAGCTTTCTGCTAAATCACATACTATATTAGTCATACAGTCCAAGGTCGAATAAGGGAAAGGATACAAGGAAACGTGTCACACATGAAATAAAATGAATAAATAAATAAACATCATTTGGTCCAATCTCTTCAGTTTGTCATACACAGAATTCGCTTCTGCTGGGCCAAGACACTCTGGCTATAGTTCTCCTGTATCGGAATTTATTAGAAAAATATCGAACAAGACAACTAGGGCCGTTTCATCACTCTCGGGTAACTTTGTAGAAGATGGACTGTCTTTCCGATGGAACGGCAGTGCAGGACATTTTTCAATTGGTGCCTCGAAGTGGAGACCCTAATCTCCATGCTACACCAATCCGCTATTATATTTATTTTGTTATGCTTGGCAAGGTTCAAGGTACATCATTTGATATAGTTAGCTTGTCAAGACCATTGACACAGTGGCCATTGTCGCAAATAATCATAACATTACAGAAGTTCTGTAAATGAAATGACATTAATTAATCACACTTAGATTCAACACAGGTTTGTTCGCATTACTCAAACATATTCATAAAATTACAGAAATTCTATAAACGAAATCAACTTAATTTAAAACACATATATCCAATACAGGTAGGTACTCATTAAGTAAACATTAAATTGTCATAAGACATAATAACCAAATACTGATAACAAGGACGACTGTTAGTGTATCTCAACAATACAGAATGTGTTCTATGGAAAGCATTGAAAAAAGTTGTGAGTATTGAACACAATCAATAATATAAAACCCTCAGCCTACAATGGCTACAAAACATTTTCCGCTATGTCCATTACCTATTCATCACTTGTGCAAAACATCGGAAAATCAGAGTGAAAATCTCATTCTGGGAACATCGGAAAATAATTAACCATTCAAAATAATTAATAATACTATAAACCATGCCTTCAATGGCTCCATAAACATTTACTGTTATGAATATTCCCTAGTCACTAATCAGAAACCCTGATAAAGAAAATACATTTTGAAACAGATCCTACTGGACACTATTTACTCAGAATGGGACTCTCAATAATTAATCTCTGATAAACACAAAACCTCAAACTAGTACAAAATTATACAGTAGCACATTAGGTAGGTCACAAATTTCATCGAAAAGCAACTTTGTATTTTGACACATTAAATTTTATCTAATTTGTTCTTTACCAACTAGCAATCAAGTTATGGACGTGTCATGAAACCAATGTTATGATCTATCTTTATCTAGCTAACCCTCAGAGTGAGAGTCGTTCTAAACGTTATTATCAGATAACACCTGACTGCGTTATATCCACTGTCTTCAGGCTTATGGCCTCTTCGTCAATACACAAATTTAGTTCTCTTCAGACAGGAATGTGGGAAACTCCGTCGACCTACTTTCTGACTGAGTTATTAGACAACATTTTGCCTTGAGCCAGCAAACTTTTGTTCATCTCACTGCCCCATTTTCAGGCTGATAAATGACAAAAACAACATATCATCGATCACGCTCCTAAGATTAGAGACAACTTCAGTATATTAAAGCGAAAAACATTCCCTCTTTCCTCTCTGTTGAAAACAGTCACTCAGTGAACAAAGTACTGTCCTGCTCCACGTTTAATCAAAGAAAGGAAATAAATAAAATAAATAACCTAAAACATACAACACTTCATATCCTACTCATATTTAACTAAGTCATAAACAAGAAAACGCACGATATTCATATGAGGCTACGTAAATTTTAAGCTTATCAAAGGACCAGCTCACACGCTAGTTCAGCTACTGTTTGGCATGCCCTAGGTTTCAATAGTCACACGGCACTATAAAGTAACACGCACGCCATCTAGGGTTATCGACGGGGAGGGCTTTCTTCCGAAGGAACTTGGAGGTAGCCTATTGCACTCTGCCGACTGTCCATCCCATGCTGTCTCCTAAAATTTATTTTTGTGTAGGCAATTACTTTCTGCTAATTCTAGTGGCAAAGTAGTTGTCAATCTGCAGTCAACACACTGTCATAAGTCAGTTTCACATTTGTGATACCCTTAGAGAAACTCCACTAGTGCAACGGGTTGGACTAACAATACATCAGTTCCCGTGATCCGAATAAAACCGTATGTCTAACAACTGCACTGCACGTACATGTCCTCAAGCTGTTGATAACCTATTTTACTGCTCTCAGTCCACTTCTGCATTGTTTAAACAAGAATTTGCAATGACTCACGGGCCTGAGTGCTGTGATGAAAAGTTTCTAGTCCGACACAGCTGTCTGTGACTACCCTTCACCCTTATGGATGACAAAAGCGTAAGTTCATCATGAGTACACACACATTTTACTGAAATATCAGTTTATTTGACTATCCCCTTTCTCTAAATTAACAGTCCACTGTCTTTGCGTTGAAAGTTTTACCGCTTGTTCTCCTTACGCACAGTGTTCTTGAGTCCAACAAGGGTTACTAATGAGGCCAGCAGCCCTTAGCAGTTTGTCCTTCATCCCTTGACTCTTGCAAAAGCGACAGTGTTCACCGTGACCAACAAACGCGTTTAGTAGCGCTAATGACCTCTGACAAAGTCGCCGCCTCCTGTGTCCTGGCGTAGCGACACTGCGATCTCCATGTGTAAAGATGTCTCGTAGCGGTAACAACAGATGTCTCCATTGTGGTGGAAGGAGTCTGGCCGCTCAGACCGGCTGTGGCCCTGCTGGAGGTAGCCGTGTCGTGTGCCGTAGCGCAGGGGTCCTTCGCCAGCGGTGCGGCGTGGCTGCTGTCACCATTCAGCCGCCGCCACGGAGACTACAGAAAGTTTCAGCGTAGAAGAAAAGAACAAGGAAGAAACTGATGCCCCTTCGCAACCTCGTCAGATCACAGAACATGAAGTAAACGTCACAATTGGAACAAAGGATAAACCTCTGTCCACCACTCAACCTAGAAAGATGTACAAGAAAATGGAAGAAATAGATCTGAAGCTTTTAGAGCCGTTGGAAAAAATAGAACCTGAGAAACCAAACTCCCAAATGTCCTACCACAGTCCCTACCACGTACTGAGAAGTTTGATAATAATGAAAGGCTACAGTTTCAAATGGAAGTTGGTAGAGTGATTTCCAATATTAAGAATCAGAGGATTGCGCCTCATCACTATCAAAGCGACACCACACAATCCGTTTCCCACATCCAGCAACAGAGCCAATCAACGCCATACCATCTCCCACAACAGACCAATCAACTGCAACCTCAACAACGTTTCACTGGTGTCACTCCACAGTACTCACAACCACCACATGTCCCACATTACGCCCCACCAATGATTCCCTCAGTTTCAACTCAAAATGCTGTATGTACTCCAGTATCCCAGCCAGGGCGAACGCGGAGAGACACTGTGATCTCCGTCTGTAAAGATATCTCGTAGCTCTAACAACAGTTGTCTCCATTGTGGTGGAAGGAGTTTGGCCGGTCAGATCGGCTGTTACCTTGCTGGAGGTAGCCGTGTCGTGTGCCGTAGCGCAGGGGTACGTCGCCAGCCCGCGGCGTGGCTGCTGTCCCCAGCCGGTCGGGGTGACCGAGCGGTTCTAGGCGCTAAAGTCTGGAACCGCGCGATCGCTACAGTCGCAGGTTCCAATCCTGTCTCGGGGACGGGTGTGTGTGATGTCCTTAGGTTAGTTAGGTTTCAGTAGTTCCAAGTTCCAGGGGACTGATGACCTCAGTAGTTAAGTCCCAAAGTGCTCAGAGCCATTTGAACCATTTTTGCAGTCACCATTCAGCCGCCGCCACTGCCGTTTGAAGGAAGGGGAAACGGTAGCGCCAGACTCCATTCATAAGTCCAGGGCTGCCGCTCGCGCCCACTGGATCAGCTGTTTGACAGGGACTGGTCGTCCCCTGCCCTTGCCGGCGGCAGCCGACCAGTTGCCCCTTGCTGCTCGCCGTGACCTTGCAACATTTAAATAAAACAGTTGTTACTCCCTTCAAGTTTGGTGGTCCTCAATTACTCTTGTTTGTACAAGTACGATTACCTAACCTACTGTACATTGAAACATATCTAAAGACTTCGCCAGAGCTTTACAATTAAACGGCGAATCGTTATTAACAAAAAATAGAACAATCCTCGATCGCTATGTAATACTTTCGCTTACTAACACAGACTTCTAAAATGTCTATTCTCATCTGTGAAGCTTTTTTTATACTTAACTGAATGAGTTAACACTACAAGCTCTTTTGTTTTCTAACAACTGAATAGAAAAAATGCGTCTCGAAAGGTCTTTACAATACTGAGATGTCCTACCATAACTAGCCTATTTCATATTTTAAAAGGTATTCGACTGCCCATCAAGGAACAAATTGTTGAATCACTTAGACAGGTATTTGGGATTGTCAGAATCCGAATTCAATTCATTACTCCACCGCCACTATCTACATCTCCATGTGCTGCTTTGCATGCTTACTATCACATAGCCTATTTGGCTAAGTTGCATCCTAGTTACCAAAACATTCTGAAATCACAATCTGGTGTTACTATAACACTTTCATTTCCAAAACAGATAGGACATTATTTTACTGTTCCTATACTACACACAACAATAAAACAACAGGTGACATATCTGCTCATCCATGAGTGTATGACCAGGATAACACACCATTAAGTGACAAGTAGACAATTACACGGTACAAGAAAAATATATATATATAATCGAAGCTACTTGGAGTTATTACCACGTGGATCACTCTCACATTACCCAAATCGGACGTTTTTGCTCTGTGTTCTCGCTAATTTAGTTCGTTAAGGAATCCATTAGGGATTTACTCTTAAGATCTCAGAGACATTACACCTCCACTTCAGTTATTCCAAATTCTTGTTATACATCTCAATCTATTGTCATCAGCATCTCGTCCTCTTTCGTGCTTTTTATTCCCTGTGAACAAAAGTTAAGCACAGATATGGGATATCACATACATCTAGTTTAAAACTAAGGGTCCACTTCACATCTTCTCACTCTACTACAAGTGTCATCTTTCATTAAATAAATGTCATTCATGAGTATAACCTGTACTCCCTTCTGTTACCTCCACGGGCTTCCCCTTTAGTTAGTCCTGTCTCCATTGCTCTGGATATTTTACTTCCGGGATCCTTAACTTGCCTCTGATTTCCCTCGCTATGGTCTGTCATACACTCCATAAATTTCAGCTCTCCTTCGGGGTCTCTCAAAGTCATCAGTGCCTAAGTCAGTAACACTTCATGGCGCTGCGTCTCTGAACACCACTATAACACAAATGCAACAACACACAAAGTTCGGTGCCTTTCGCAACCGACAACAGGTCCCCGTCGCTCCTTCGGCGCGAGCCATTACTACACATAAGCGCATCTACGGCGCGTTTCCTCATCATTGCACATTCCGAAGGGTTTACCTTTCCTACCGAAATTTCTTCTTGTTTCCCTTGCAAGTGAACATCGCTCCTCCAGAGCAAATCACGACCGTAATGTACGAATATCTTCCTTCTACTTTTGTTATTACAATTCATACCTAATAGACGACTAGGCAAAGACAGTGAAGAGTACCAAATCACTTTACACGTCATGTTGTAGTCTACTACTTTTTATACGAAGCTAATCGATTCCTCTGTTTACAAGAGATGACACTTCTGCCCCTAATTCCTACTCCATCCATTTCTTCACATTTGATATGTGACGCAAACCCCTAGGCCCACGAGACCTGATCGTTTCTATTTCACAGCGTTCTGATGAGCGACACGCCTCACCCGAAATGGTCCAGAATACACATCGAAAAATGTGCTACTAATGAACCGATGTCTTTTGGACAAACTATGAGTTTTAACGAGAACTGTATCTCCTACTCCAAATTTTGATTATCTTTTATATCTCCTACTTCCCAGTTTAAGTGCCAGCCAAGTCTGCGAAAACGGTATGGCACCTCCTCAGGTCTCACTTAGTGGTTCCACTATCTTTGTCGATCCCCAATGCCGCGTTTTCTCGCGTACTGCCTCCTCTATTGTTTTCACACTATCCCGATCTCCTTTCTCTGTATCTAGGCACACTTCGTCATCCTACTCGCCGGTCACGCGTTTACCTAGGGACGCACATGTCACTCCTTCTGCTCGTCCCTCATCCAAAACAGCATTCATTTTTGTTTTGTGATCGCGCATCAAAATCTAGAACGGTCTTATAATGACTTAGAAATTCCAAGCCAAGTACTGCCTCAACTGCTAGTGACGACACTATCAGGAACACGGCTGTAAGGTTGTAGGACTGACAAGTAAAATCAATGTAAGCCTGCAACTTCGTCTCTACGCTTTTATTACCTACGGCACCACCGCCACACACCGTTGGGTGGCTTGCGGAGTATAAATGTAGATGTGAATGCAGACTCTTGTTTTCTGCAACGGAAGCGTCGGCCTCCGACTGTTCACACTACACTGTGCGAACACATCTTCTCTAATCACCGATGCTTCGCTTTGTGAGTCAAGTTGACAGGGATATGTAATTTCGTAAATAGTTATGCTGACTGTGGGGCATTTGACTGAGTTTACTACAGCTCTTTCCTCTAGTACAACGTTCCGGATGTCTTCGTGTTCTAAGCACATTGCTTTGACATCGTAAGTTTCATCATACTGCGTCGCCGCTGTGCTCGCCCCTATTACTGCTAGTCATGCGTCCCTACTTTCACTAATATTGCTGCCTCTGGAATTATCGTGTGGCTCCACGGACCTCCCGTCCGTTGTGTGCAACATATTACCATTATCAGGCTGGGTCCGACCTTCCATATAGCGTCTCCAACCGCTGTCATTGTTCCGTGGGCTCCAAGACCCAGGTCCACGCCTGTCATTGTTATTGCAACCAAAGCGAGGCCTCCAATTCAGGTTGCGCCTCTGTCCATGATTCCCGTCATGATTACCTTCGAACCTAACTACATTTTACTGCTCAATTACTTTTATTTCAGTGCCTAATTCTTGCAGCAAGTTCTGAAAACCACAAACGTCATCCATACATCTTCCCGCTATTCTAATATCTTTGCGCCATTTATTCGGAAGCTTAGTCAGACAAGTTCTGCTAAGTTCCTTGGGATCATATGGTGCATCGAGAAACTATTTTTCACAAGCTCTTTGTAAAATTCCACGGCGTGCTTGTATGTACTTTCAAAATAGTTTTCTCGCATCAAGGTGCCTAACTTTACCCGTTCTTGCATGCTCTGCGACCAGAACTCGTTGAGGAAAGTCGTTTTAAAATCCTCGTAGGTTCAACAGTCTTGAAGCATTATTTGCATTCGGGTTGCCACTTCACCTCTCAGGTGACTGCACGCAAATTTTATTCAAACTGGTTTAACCACATCGAGGGCGCTATGTCGTGATTTGGGTCAGGGAAAAGAGAGTAAGATTGTACGGAGACAGAGTGTCTCCTGCATTCTTCCTCGTCACTATCGTAATTCGTACCGTTATTCACAGTGCGTACAGGTGACGCCGAATTTCCTCTCAGATTACAGAGTCTCTCTTCGAAGTTACGGTATTCCTCCTCTTCTCCACGCCTGCGCTTACTGCTGGTGCTTTCCGCTCCTCGAACCGTGTTACTAATAGTGGCACTGCCCTGTGCGCTTTCGTTTTCCCGCAGCTTGTTATGCAAGTGAGGTATCAGGTCCCCATAGCGTTTGTTTATGTCTGCTTGCACCCTTTTAAATTGCAGAAGTGACTGCACTTCTTCGGATTCCGCAATTGCGGCTGGCAGCGTCCTGTCCGAGTGTGCCTCATTTGTTAGCGTGATCTTCCCTACCGCACTCGTTAGGGCGCCCACCTGATTGATTACTCTCTCAATTACATCCGCTTGCGCCGTAATTTGCGCACCCTGAGCAGCCACTTGTTCGCTCACACGAACAACAGCCTCTTCTTGCCCCTTGCAGACGTCTACTAGGACCTCCCTTATTTGTCACTCCAAAGGAATGACGATATCTCGCGAGGAAAGTTCGTTTTCTAATACTATTACACGATTTTCAAGCCTGCCTGTGGCCACACTGACTTCAGTTTCCACAGTCTATATCTCCTTCAATATGGAGTCAGCTAGTGCTTGGCTTCCAGCAGCAGCTGTTTCGATTCTAGTTTATAACACTTTTAGACGTTCCTGTTAGTGCCCTAGCTTATGTTATTGTTCGTCAAATCGCGTATTTATTGCGCCTATATGCTCGACCAATTTCCTTGTCAGGTCATCTCGCAACTCGTTATTTGAGTCGCGCAAAGCTTCCCTAAATACTTTCTCTGAAACGTTCGATTTATCACTTTGTTTGAATTGTTCAAGTTACCAATGCCCTCTTCTGCTCAGCAACTTGCTGCTTCATGAACTGAAGAATGCTTGCTAGAAACAGACTCTCCGTGCTTATACTTCCCATGCTCGCCAAGACTGTTGGAAGCGGTTCTTCTGCAGCTTCGCTTCTCACCCCCACGCTAATGCTGGTGTTCTCCAAGGTCGTTCCTAGGCGTTCTACTTGGGGTTCCATTAGGGTCGCGCCTGGCCTACCTGTTTATTGCCCCCAGTGGTCAGCTGACCTTGCGGGTTCACTGACCTTGCGGGTACACTGTCATGCTTTCGGACGCCGTTGCACCCGGAAATGCCGACGCGCTCTCCATATTACCGTTTACCACATTTAGCGTGTCCATATCAACTATACTTTTAGCACGTGCCCTGGTAATAATCTGGCTCATCACCTATCTGCATCGTTATAGCTACTGTTTCCTACCCCTTACACAGTATGCAAGCACTAAACACGAAAGAAAAAAATTGTTATTACCTCAGTTCAAGTTAAAAGAAGATCCCATCAGTTTTACAATAGAACACAACACACGCAAAACAACAGAACACAACACAAATGAAGACAACGCTATAATCAACACAAGCAGAGTTGTGCTAAGCTGTACAAGGAAAAAATAATCATTAATACTCTAAAATTTTGATATAATTACTACTTTCCAATTACCGGTCAGAAGGAACTGCAACGTAACCTTAAAGCACTGGTGGTGGTAAGACTCTACCTAAGTAGCAAGATTACCGTCGCTTTGTCATGTCTTACAGCTCCTGCAAGCTACCATCTGCAGTAATTGGTTTCCTAAATTCGAATGGTCCAAGAAATTTCTTCCCACTGCGAGTTATTGGTGGGTATTAATAATTTATAGCAGTAGGTTTTAACCAACCGCTAAGAATTTGAACGCAATGAATAACGCAATTGTATTTCCTTATTCTTTTTTTTATAAAAAAAAACACTACAGAAGGCACCTACACAGGGCTTAATAGATAGTACATAGCTTTTATTTGCTTTCATTATCCAGAATTCGACTGTGGTACTGACTTCCACCTATTCTTTATGATGGAGGGAGCAAATAATCAGACGGCCGTAGGGATTAAAAGATATTTGTTCAGTACCGATGGTATTCCAACAACTAGTCGTGTTTCTCTTGCAATATACATCAACACAAGTGGTCTTTCTAGTTAAAAAGGTACAGTTTCGCCACGTAATTATGGAATGGAACATGGGAGCGCAGACCTGGCTTCAATGTAATATTATACACACACAAAATTATGCCTAAATCGATGCTTATTACATTCTGTTGCTATAGGTGACTCAGAACAAGTTCACCAAAGACATTACAAGCAAAACTAGTTCAGGGGGTAAACGAACTTCGCAAGACTTCATCAGATCAATGGGCATTAAAATCTGATACTTTTCCTAGTGGCACGAGTATAAACCATGTATTTGAGTTAACGCACATCGCCAACAAATGAAACCGTTATGGGGAGCACAAGAAACATGATCACTTCAATGCTATTCAACACACGTGGCCAAGTTTCGCTAGCCAACAGAAATCCACGGAAATATGGACACGCAAGATAATTCCTTCCCTATTTTACACTCGCCCAAAATAGTATGATTATTCATCGTGTACAGTATATTTACGGAGCGAAACTACAGTTTGTAAATGTGGCGGTTGCTCCAACCAACCACGTGGCGCGGAAGCAAGTTCACAAAGAAAATACATGGAAAATAAATAGAAATTCCCCAAAATATTACTGTAAATGAAAGAGCAGATTAAAATACATTGAATGAGTGAAATTTCGGTTAAGCACAGAGCAATAATATATCCATGAGCTTAAAGGCCATGATGCATGGCGTCACCAAGGCACAAACGGAAATGTTCTACTGAAATAAGAATGAATTATGAAAATAAATTTCCTTATGGGGATTAGTGGTAATTTCGCACCTGATTTCAACATCTGAACCTCATTACCGAACAGATTTCAAACAATCTAATACCACTGTTAACATTACCAAAATAGGAGCTGCGTCTCCATGTCTGTTCAGCGCCGCGACCCATGTACAAGAGCTCGACCGGAGACCTCGCCTAACCGATCTTCGTTCAAAAGGTGGTGGAGGGGATGTTTAGCCAACTTAACAGGGCCTATCCTCTGGCCTTTGCGATCTCTCTGACTTGACTTGCCCACCATCTTTGCCAAACTAGCTCACGTTAAGGAGGTTGGTACTATCCTACCACAGGCGACTCTACACATCCAGTGCTATGACCTCTGACCAGAGATTTCTGCTACATCACATACTATATCAGTCACACAGTCCAAGGTCGCATAAGGGGTAAGGAGAAAGGGAAACTTGGCACACATGAAACAAAACGAATAAATAAATAAATAAACACCACTTGGTCCATTCTCTTCTCTTTGTTATACATGGAATTCACTTCTGCAGAGTCAAAACACTCAGGCTATAGTTCTCCTGTATCGGAATTTATTGGAAAAATATCGAACTGGACAACAAGTTCCGTTTCATAACATTAGGAGTTTGATCCTCTCTTTCTAGGAACGATGGTAGCATTCGCAATAAAAACTTATGAGACATGTCCACCCATGGTTGATTTTCTCTCAGAATAATATCGTATCGTCAGCGATCATTTATTGACAAAAAATTATGCTTACCAGTTGAGGGTGCGTGATATGTTCGCATTTGAGCATCAGGTTCATGAAGTGTGTGTTTGTTTTCCGACATGTGCCTAGGAAATGACTGTCTCCAGTCGTGCTGAAGGTGTGGATTTGACGTGGAGTACTGTGATACCATTCGAAGAGTATCTAAGGTCATAAGAATGGGTACCGGTATTTCTATTTCCAGAGACACAGACGTCAGCAAGGTTTATTTCTGATACTTCGCTCATTGACGAGTGTCATTCAACTGAGACCGCAACGCTAACATTTACTTGTAAGTACAAGGATAAAATATTTAAGTGAATGAATTTGTAGGATCACTATGTCTATGCATGCTTGGCCTGCAGCGCCGGTGACCTATGCGGGAATGATTCACGTTTCTCGTTAACGGCAGCAGCCGTCCGAATGCAAAGGCCTGTTGGAATGCAGGAATATATCTCACTTAACTTTGACTTCTTCTAGAGGCTGAATAGGTAACTAATAGTTAGGATGTTTTGGGCTCTTTTCGCGATCGTGTGGACATTTGAGAAGATTGAATATGGAGGTGTGTGTGTGCTGGACAGTGTAAATTGTTCCGTTGACTGTTTCTGCAGATTTCGCTCCTTTATGTAGTTGAGAGAAGATCGGTTGTGGTGTGTGCATCTAGCAGGTGAAAAAGACTTTTGCTTGTTTTCTAAAGATGAGAAACACCTTAGTTGACTTTGTATGATTTGGAATGTGAATTCGACAAGAGCGAATCATAATGTTAGATTCATTCACAAGACATTCTTTTGTGGTGGGATATAGGAGTCTCTAGATAGTGGAGGGAACGTTTGTGTGAGTGGAAAGCAGGAAGGGTAACACGTGATGGATGGGCTACCACGTTAGCCCTTCGAGGAAGAGACATCAAGAAAGCGAGCGTTAACTATTTCTGGGACGCTATACAGTTCCTTGAGGTTAACTCGGTTTTGATTTTACATAGCAATTGACCTTTCTTTAGCGCCAAAACCCACACTTGGCACCAGTTCCTAGGAAGACATGGCGGTCGGGTGATTTAGGTTAGTGGAGGTAGCCCAAATGACCGTTCTTCCGGCGATTTTCTTAGGTTTGTAGAGATAACTGTAGCATGTTGCATTATCCTGAAGGAATTTGAACTTCCTGGGGTATTTCTGGTGGAGGGAAGGGAGTGATGTTGCCCAGTTGACCTATCTTCCCACCAAAATCCGCCATCTTGGATAGCACCATGCGCTGTTGCCAAGTCTACACACTGACATCTTGGATGACGTCATCGCTACCATCTTGTAAACGTCTAGCAACAATGGAAAGTGGCACAGAAACCGCCATGCCCCAATACCTACCACATCTTCTTTTCTTTGGCCAAAGGGAATTTACCAAACCTTACAGAGTGACAGTCGCACTTCTGAGTAGGGGCTGCCGAATTTACTAAACGCTTGGTCTCTCAAGAATTAACAGCATAGGCAGGAGAACAGCTGATGTTAGAGCTGCGTGGGAATTGTAGCTACGCGGCTTTTGATGTGTTCAGATAGGAGTTTCTTGTAAAGTCTGTCCAATCTTTGAAACATGAAGGGTTACCGCCAACATCGAATGCAGGAAGGTGACACTCATTGTGACCCCACCATGATGTGCAACATTGGCAGGCGAAAAAACTGATCCATGATATTGAGACTGGGAAAAGAACTTATCAGGCTTGTTTCCTCTGATGATGTAGAAAGATGCTGCACCACACATGCTTCTGAAGATGATCTTCTGTGCATGCAAAACAAGAGGCACAGCAGTACGTGGATGTTGCAAATTGGACTGAACAGCTCCTCAACGTGCATACACTATGTAGCTTATCTTGCGAGAACACCCCAGAAATTGAGTTCGAAGACGATGAGGACGAGAACGAAGATGTGTTCCATGATGAGGAAGTTGATGAAGGTGCCGCAATGGAGCCTGAAGATTGTATGCTGGATGAGACCTGTAGCAGTCTCCGGAGGGGCCTCGATGGAACTGAAATTCGAAGGGAACTCGATAGAATTGAAATTTCATAAAATGTGAATCTCTAATCTTCAAATTGTGGTTTTTAATATTGTCATGCGATTTTATTTGTTCTTTTGTACACATTTTATGTTACTTATTCGTAAACACATAGTGGCCAAGCTATGTATTTGGTTTTCATTTTAGAAACCCAATTTTAACAATTAGAACATGGATAAATATGAATAAAAATGCATATTAATGTAGGAAACACATACGGGCTTATTAGAGGGCTGTCTTCATACTGAATATTTAATTTCATTGAATAACTTTAATTTCTTAAGACAAAAAAGAAATACAGCAACAAAATGGGATTACTTTGTCCTGGACGCCTAATAGTGCCTAAAACTGGAAAACTAGATGCTTTTATAACATAAAATTTCATGGGCTACAAATTCGATAACTCGATATTTTTGATTTGGAGTAGTCGTTGATGACTTACAGGCGTTGGAGCCGACTTCTTAGCCAACTTGGTAAAATTTAACGAACTCAGTAGGATGTATAACTTCCGAGTAATAAGGGACAACATAAAAAGTTCTCACGAGGTTTCTGAAGGCGAGAACTTGTATTAAACGCACTCTCAGCTATATGCTCAAGATAAAAAAAAATGAAATCTTCTACCTCGTTTCGCAAAAGTTTTCTGTTCCTGGAATAGTAGTGCGTTTCTTTGGAAAGTTTGACCTTGCCGGATAAAACTATTGTTTAATGGAACAACACGCACCTCTTTCACTGTGCTGATTGCAGCAGAGTGTACATAGGTGCGCCCGCGAACGTCAATAAACATTAAAAACGAGAAACCCTAGCAAACAGAACTAACGAACCCTTTCCTTTGCTGTACCGATACTGAGCATAACTTGTTCGTTGTTGTTCGGAGCGGCGCTGTTTGCTGTTCACAGACGTGAAACGGCGTTGCACTGGATCTCTTTTCTTTGTTTTGCTCCGCATGACACCTTTGTCAGGGGGCCAAAATCTTTATGTTGAAAGTAGCGGCCTTGTAGAATTGTGAACAACTAGGTGAAAATGTAATACATTAGTGCTGTATAATGCTTTTCCACGTTATGCAACGAATTATTAACTATATATTAAAATTTCCATTCGGTTTTCGCTTTAGGCACGTGCCGTTTTATACAAAAAATTTGCATACAAAACGTATTGAATGTGTCGGAAGTGTAATACCTATACGGTTTGCACAGATTTCCGAATTACACACGCTCTGCTTTTGATCAACGTTTAATACACACACACACACACACACACACACACACACACACATACGTTAACAATAATTCCATGAAGATAAGATGCAGTGCCACTACTCGCGTCGCCCTACATGTCATACCCTAAGACATCAACGCTGGTCATCCCATACACAAAGTAGTCCAAGCAAAGGAAATAGTAAGAAGAATGGGCAAGGAGTTAATAAGATAAATCAGGAATTGTAGGGCAACTTTGAATGAAATATTCGCGTCTTTCCAGCCATGTCAGTTGGTTACTTGTACACAAACCGCTAAAGCACAACAAGGCAATGTATTCATCTCGTATACGCTTCACCTACTTTAGTATCATAATAGCCTGGTTACACGCTGTACTGGACAATCAGTCGCCATTTTCTTTTAGGGTGTTACCACCAACTTCGATGTGCACAGTTTGTTTTGTTACGCTGTCTGGCATTATACCTCGCGTAACACGACAGCCTATTTTAATGGGAAGATACGCTTTATTCCGTCAAAAGCACGCGACCGCGGGCGCACAGGCAGCGGCTAAGATCTAGACATATTCGTGTTGACAGCTGATATCAGCTTGGCAGGAGCGTGTGGAGGGCCAGTTTCACATTATGCTCCACAGGTGACGTTGTCTCTGGACTTCCACCGGCCGCTAAGGTGACCGTGTGACCGGGAGAACTCGTCCGTTGGGCAGCATAATGGATGTGATTCTTGAGTTTCTCCCGGCATAATGGATGCTCATTTCTCAAGGCCGCTGTTCGTCTAAAGTGCAAAATTAAAGCTTACGCCAAAATTGATAAAGACTGAGCCATATGTGTAACTGAAGAGCCAGTACGCTCATTAGAAGCGGAAAAATTGGACGATTACGCATGTGAAGACGCGCCTTCGATATCCGCATTAGTTTATAAGTTATTGTCTGTCAAATATTAGAAATATTTCTGAACTGTAAAAGTGAATATTTCGGTGACGCATTATCCGATTGTAACAAACGTGGTGCCTATGGATACATGTCGAACAACTGTATTGGACTGCGATAGTTGATTTATGGGAATTATTCACACATTTAAATGGGAGGCCGAAAAGTGGTTTTCGCGCAATTAAATACCGCTTTTCCTACTAAATAAAAAGACAAACATTAAAAGTAGTGGCAGAACTGTAAACTTAAGATACGTATAAAATTATTTAATCTAGAATTTAAATTGTTTGTTAATATTTACACTTGTAAATGTGAAAACGGAGGAAAACCATAGAAATTACTGTTTACAAATAAACTGTGGCAGATGAAAGAAAACTGATAACACAATAATATTTCTCGAAAATTTCGGTTTGATTTCATGTATCATATGTGTATCAGAGATTGAAATTAAGAATTTCACCAATTTTCGTGGTCAATAGTTTAACTGACTGCGGTGGTGCTTGACAGTGATTTACGTGGTGAACAAGCGGCAATTTGTAGGGTAATCTAGATTCAGACGCCATTGGAGACGGTCAGGCTGTGTTAGTGTGTGTTAGGAGAAAATTTTATCTGATGAGCAATGAAATACCACTGATTCACGTTTGTAAATTATCCAAGAGTCCCTACTATCGGACATAGGTATTTTTCGGCGTCTGATGAACCTGTTACTTTCGGGTTGCGTCGGATACAAGCCGCCCTTACAAGGTTCCAGTGTGCAGCCAATGTGGAATTTATAGTTTGAAATACTGTGGAACTTTCACGGTTTTCTAAAGATAATTCACGTAATTAACCTTGGTTTATTGAACATCCTCCACTATCTGTGAAACTCTGTCACGCTCTGAAATTCATTTATTGTGAACTGTGAGTTTCCATTTTTCTATCTTTGTTATGGAAATAAACCCGAAGTTAAGAAACTTCAAAAAAGGCGTGAGTGCGTACGTGACTTTTACATACCAAATCCTGCCTGCATTTATAGCAAATACTTTTCTGGAACACTGGGTACACTGCGACGAATTTGAGGTGGCGTCCCATGGACCAAAGGCAGAAAACTTGTAAGGCCAACCAAATTTACGGTGGCCCATTGAAGTGTTTGTGCTGTCTCATGTGCGGATAAGTCTTTTCGTGCAGGACCACGTGGCTGCTGCGAGCTGACTTAGATTTTCGGCGAGTTGACGAGAGAGATTGTAATTTATTTTGTCATCCACACCACATGCACATTCCCATGCAACCCGATCGGTCGCACTCGTGATGATGGAGGCCTTGTCAAATGCCTTTTTAGTTCCAGATTGCAAACCATGATTAGCTGCAGGTGATTTCTCTAACTAGCATTGTTGATGGCACTTCTTATATTAAATGTGACATTATCCTGTTTTGGACATCATATGCTTGACGTAACGGTGTCTACGCTCATGTGGTACTGCGAAAATGTGTGGAGCATGAGTTTTATAATATTTTCGTATGTGTCATGTGTTGTTGTATTTTACCACATATCTCACAGACTGACTTTATGTTACTCTTTTCAGAAGACTGTTAATATCACTGTCAGTGAATGACAGAATGGCAGAAACACGAGCTCCTTCCTCTTCCTGTCGGCGGTTTTCTCACGAAATTACTTGCGATACTTTGATTGGTGGGTCGCTCGGCCGAGAGCTCATGGATGTTCAGCGCAACCACTTGACGTGACTAGAAGCATGAGAAGATCTTATCCTGTGGTATCGCCACAATTCCATCGATTCATGCAGTGCTGCGCTTTTGTCCGTGTTATACAGGGTGTAAACGGTATAAGGCGCCAAAATTTTGTCAACAATTTACTCGTCACAGATGAAGTGTGTTTCACTCGCGACGGAATAACTAATAACATGCACACGTGGAGTGTACACAATCCTCGCCACGTAGTGGCAACATATTTTCAGCGACGATTTTCCGTAAATGTGTGGGCGGGTATGCTCGATAATTACATTACTGGGCCCTGTGTTTTACCTGCACGTTTGACTGGTAACTATTACCGAACGTTTCTAGAGGAAACATTGTTACCAACGTTGTTAGAAGACATTCCGTTAGGCAAACGTCATAACATGTGGTTCGTCCACGATGGTGCTCCACCCCACATTGGTCACAGAGTACGCAGATTTTTGGATAGTAGATTTCCAGGACGATGGATCGGGCGTTCAGGTCCACGTCGATGGCCAGCACGCAGCTCTGATTTAAATCCACTGGATTTTTACTTTTGGGACCACATGACGGAACTTGTTTATGCTGAGCCAGTAAATAATGTGGACAAATTGACGCAGAAGATTTTAGATGCTGCCAATACCATAAAGGCCAATCTGCATGTGTGTGAACGAGTGTGACGAAACTGTGTTCGCCGTAGTGAAGCATGTGTAGAAGCGAATGGTGGTCATTTCGAACGTTTGTTGTATGTAGTATTGGTGTAAGAGGAAACGAAGTAATGGGTTTTCTTTTCTTTACGATGTTGTTGTACAGAAGGAAAATAATGTTTATTTAGTATTCGTTATGGCATTGCCGTAAAAAGGTGAAACAGTTGATTGTAATTAATGCACAACTATCTAGTTGGTGACTGATTGAGTTTGTACCACTGGAAATACATTGTGTTTGATATTAGCTTGTCATTACTACTACGACCTTCGTTATCGACTTGTTGAGAAACAGACTGGTTGTATTCAATTCACGTAAAGCGAATTACACATTCTTGACAACCCAAAAACCGTTTATATTCCTTTTTTCGGTACCACCTGATTATCACACCAAGTCGTTGTACACGTCTAATGATTTCAGTCCCCTGGTCGGCTCGTTGCCTTTCTCTGTCCGCCCCGTCATTGTAGGCAATAAGCTCGGTACGCCGTGTACTGTCGGT
This sequence comes from Schistocerca piceifrons, assembly GCF_021461385.2. NCBI lineage: Eukaryota > Metazoa > Arthropoda > Insecta > Orthoptera > Acrididae > Schistocerca > Schistocerca piceifrons. Next base: position 505,300,891 of record NC_060143.1, on the reverse strand, counting down.
TGTCTACGTAATAATGCGTATACTATCTATTCTACGAACATTAGGTTTTAACAATACAAAAATAAAATACATGACACAAGAAAATATCATTAGACTTTTTGTCAAGCACATCGAGATGTACCATCTGTATAATCCTGGCGCCTTATACCGTTTACAATCTGTATAGTTTAGCAGGTGCACATGCCTTCCTGTACGTTCTGCGAATCAAAATTATTTCCAGCATGGATTGTTAGTGCACAGACAGTGTGCTCGTACTCGTAAAGGGTGGCTGAAAGGGAATAGCACAGCGCCTTTAACTCTCATTTCGTATCGGAATGCGAGGTTTAGCGCAGACGCCTTCTGCGGCCGCAACCCGGAGTTTAATTAGTTGGCCTGTGACCTTGTACCTCCGTGCAGCGACACATGGGGGCACTTGGGTGAGGGGGCTCGTGGGAGTCAGCGCTGTGTGGTGCCTCCCCTGCCCTTCCCCCACAACCCCTATCTCGCCCCATCCGGTCTTGCGAATTACTTGAAGCACTAGGGGTTCCACCAGACGGCGGCAGCTCTCTCTCGGCCATGACGCTTTTGTTAATACCGCTGCCAGGTCTCACCTAGGCCAGAGTGGATGGATGGGAGGGGAAGGGGTAGGGGTCCCACCTCTGCAGTCTCCAGCAATAAACTCTGCAAAGGTAATACCAAATTGAAACTGAAGCTTGGGAAATAATGGTGACTATCGTGGAAAACGTAAAGTTTTAATCTGGTTTTGGCACTACTGTAATATATGCAGCGAAATGTTAGTAATTCTCATCGTCTCTGACCTTAGTCAGAGATAATGTAAACGAACATATGACTTTGTAGCGCGGGATATTAGTCTCAGTCACCTTTGTCCAGATGCCACCTCATTTGGTGACCCTTTGCTCACAGCTCACTGCTCGAGGCAGTATTAGCTTTGGCAACAAAGCTTGAGGCTGTTATCTAGGGTCATCGGTGTGAGGAACCAGGCAAGGGAATCTGAAGCACTTTCACCATCTGTCCCCTAATCAGTCCACTGCTGTGGTCGCCACAGTTACTGTCCACACCGAGGTTGATCCCACACCCATGGTCTAGTGAAAGGTTGTTCGAAGATGTGGCGTGCAGTGAAAGCCTTTCTGATGGGGCTGATTGGAGGGCCTCCCAAGTTCGTCTGACAAATGGGTTTCAGGCGGTGTGTGTGACTAACAAAGACACTGAGTCAGGTGAAGTCGCTCGGTCTGGTCCAGAGGAAGCCACTCGGCCTGCAGCGTCTGAGCATTCACACAGAGTGAGATTACTGGTATTTGGGAGCTCCAACATTGCGTCAATAAGGTGGCCCTTTAGGGATGTAGATGCAATGGAGTGAAGGAATCAATAGAATACTTTGTGAAAATACCGGGTGAAGTCATTGCAGATGTGGAAAGACTGCTTCTGGATGCCATGCAGAACACGGGACAGTAGCCAACTGCAGGTAGTGGCACATGTCGAGAGTAACAATGTGAATCTCTAAGCGTTGGAACAGTTGCTTTCTGGTTCCATGTGGCTAGCAAAGTTGTAAAGACACCCAGTCTTGCTTGCGAGATGAAGGGGACTTCTACATCAGGGAGCATCGTCGACAGAACCGGCTGTGGTCCTTCGGTACAGAGCCGACCAGAAGTTCCGAATCAGAGGCTGAGACATAAGGTAATGAAATTTCACAAAAAGCGTCAACTTGATGATGCACAGCAAACTGCGAAATCGGCCCGACAATTTGTGGATGAGGTAAACAAACCGCCATCGCTCAGTAGGGAACATGTTTCCATCTTCCACCAATCGGAATTTGAAGAGGAAACGCATATGAAAAAAAAAAAAAAAAACAGGAAATTAGAGGTATCAAAGCATTCATACCAAATTACGCTAACTGTTAATCTGGATGGTAAATTGGCTGGTTTGATATCTATTACGCTGCGAGAACTTAGAGGTGCTCTGCTCCCTATGATTCTTTGTCGAGTGGATGATCTTGCTAAGGCAGTAGGGAACATTTACGCTACAGAAAGCAAGAAAGGGGAAATGGGCGTAAGAGAAATAGAGGTATGGTACGGCACTGCCTTTGGCCAATAGCTGGTCAAAATAACTTCCTTTTGCTTGATTCGTGCTCTGTGTATAAAAAACCTATTGGTATATAGCAAATTATCGATCCCGAAAAATGTGTGACATTGTTATTCACACCACTTGGAAACAATGGAAAAAGTCAGCCTAGGGATGTTTGTTTTTTCTCGTTTCCATAAAACTGCTAAGCCTTAAATGATATCCAGTTTCGCGACAAGGTCCCTGACAAACTGTTTCGCATTCGGTTGCATGTCCTCACATTCCATCAGTTCTCATCACCCGTTACATCACCACCGCGTTATACCAATATTATTTTATATGCTTTCTTTGAGAGTGGATACATAGCTGAACGTCCGTCACAGTTTGTAACACCCAAGAAGTTAGTGTTTGAACTTCATGGTGCAAACATTTGTGATCATTCTCGCGTACTACTTTTCATTCAGTGTTAATGGTGCAAGTTAATGGTTTGTTTTGAACATTTGTTGAATGTCAGTTTTGTGAGGTGTAATACATACATCCTATAGAAGCTTGATTTCTGCACCTCCCGGACACTCATTTTCCGTCACGTTGCTCATGCACATTACGAGTCTAGAGCAGTTGAAATTTTTTCTATCATAGTTGTTAATACTTTCAAACCAGGCTTATTACAGACGGAACTGGAAACCTCGCACCCAAGGGAGTTCTTTGTAAGAATGAAAAACTCTCACACTTATATTAAGGTTAATTTTACGCAAGTGGGACACCTTGAAATTGTATGTAACATACACAAAATGCAATAGTGAAAGTTTAGGTGAGGCCCACTTTTAGAGGATAAGAAAAATAATTTTAAATCAGAATTCGCTGACAACGGCCTGTTGCAAGTCAAGGAATGAAAAGTGTCTCATGGCGATACGAGCAAATATTTAATTTAGTTTCTTTAGCCAAAAGGAACCGCCATCAACGGGCACATACGATTAGACTTACAATAAGCGCGTTACTGCAGTAAAAAGCATATTTCAGAGGTTCAAAATACTTCTTCAGTCATAAATTTCTTTTATTATCACGACCGGTTTTGGGCTCTCCTAAGCCCTTCCTCATGTGTCGCAACTGTGCTGTGGCCCCCGAGCTCCGCGGTGGACGTCTACTGGGCGCGGTGTGCTACCTATGAGCACGGAACAGATACTCCCTGCCACAGCACAGTTGCGACACCTGAGTATGGGCTTATGAGAGCACAAAACCGGTCGTGACAATAAAAGAAATTTACAACTGAAGCGGTATTTTGAACCTTTGGTACAATGTTCGGTTGCGGATGTTCTTTCATCACGATTGTTTGTTAAATGATATTTGTTAGGGGATGAAAGTTGCTATGGAAATTTTAGAGTCTTCTACCGTAGGAATCAAGGGAGAGGGTGTTGTTATGGGTGGCTGGTATCCTCTTTCTACTGCACAAATGAACATGTGGATTAATATGTTTCTTTATCTTGAATATCGTGCATGTGTTGTGGTACAAACACTTCCGTAGTAGTCCTCTTGCAGACAATATCAGTAACTTGCTATTGCAAACTTCAATATCGCTATGGGTGAAGAAGATGTCCCACTATCAACATTATTCTGGTCGTAATATACTGTCGTAGCCTCTGCTTACTTACGCCGCTCCGTGTGTCTACAGACAGACGCCAAACTGGAATGCGAGCTAGTGACTGAGTGACTGAGTTAGTGCGCGAAGCCCTCCTGTCAGTAGCAGCAGCCTTAAATACTCGCTGTCGAGAGGGCGTTGGTGACATGTTGATAATCTGTGTGTCTCCGGTCTCTCTCATGATAGGTGCGCCTGATCCAGTGCCTACTATTGATCTTCGAGCTACATCTTTGCTGACCAGTGTGCTGACGACAGCGTACGCGAGCACAGAAATATCTCCACAAGAAAGCAAAAGGCAGGATTAAAAAAAGCTTTGGACTCCAGCTACCAGAATCGCTTTTTGGTCAGAAGTAGTTTCGGAAAATAACACGCTTATATAGCCTTAATTACCGTGAAAAGCTTAGAAGGTGTAGCAGTTTGTGAACAACATAAAAATTCGCTTAAGTAAAACAAAAAATCCTATTAACCATGCGGTCTTCGCAAGTGAAGCAGCGGGTGCTAAGCAAGGAAATTATGAATATGGTAAAGGTTACATAAACAGTCTCATTATATCCCTTCACACCTCATAATATTTGTCGAATAAAACTAAAGAATTAAAATGATAGAGAACGAGAAAGATTCATTTACATTCATTCATTTATAGTGTCTTATCTGGAATGCCATTGCTGGACACGCTAAATGATCAGATTCATCACATTAAAAATACGCATCTTCAGCGTTATATCCAACTCAGAGATTATCTTTATTTTATAACAACTCTGGAAAGAATTAATATCCCCGTTATCGGTGTGGCACCAGATAGGGAAAGCGATGACAACATATCTTATTTTGTCTGCTAAATACGCTTGCGCGTTTTAAACCATCAACCCAGCACAGAACATGTTGTAAGCTACAGGTGTATTTACGGTTCGCAACGCTACTGAACGCAGTTGAAATTCCCTGAGTATAAAGGTTTAGTTCTTGTTCCGTTACACAGGTGGCTGTGATTAGTTATTTACTGAGGTGAAAAAAATTGGTTGAAAAATAGATTTCCGATCAAAATCACCAACGATATGTGCCATGAGTGCTGTCCAAAAGTTTCCCTGAACTTTTTTGTTATTTTGAGCTCTTTTCTACTACGGAGAAGAACCACAATAAGGAAACGGAGTGTTGTGCTCTGTCGTGAAGTAGGATGTTTATGACAGGAAATACCTCTGTGAATATTAGTTGCTGTGGGAACTAGATAAAACATTCTGTAAATGTTTAAGTAATCGCAAAGAAGAGGCTTGCATTTGTAGGATGTTGATTTTATAAATCATCAGTTCGTTGTGAGACTTAGTTACCTGAGAAGATAGATAAAAATTCTCGAGAATACGCGGTAACAGCTTGAGACGACAGCATGGTATTAGAGGTGAATGACTATTTTATAGCATACTCCCATAAACAGGGATTGAACAAAAATTTGGTAACACCACGCCAAATACATGCTGTAGATGCTAGCAGAGGTTGCAAGTAACATTGTTGTCTATGACTGTGAACTACACCTGTGCAATGTCCTGTATGCGTTGCCAGTGTGATTTTGGTTGGAACAATGTTTTGTGTAGTTGTGAGTACTTTGCATTAGAGCTAATTAAATTGTATCATGGGCAAATTGCTGCTGCTCCAATGCTGAGTGCTTCTATAAGCAAGTGTGCCTAAGGATATCTTGTTTCTAGAGGCACGAGTATCGACTTTATGTATCACATACAGAGAGAGGAAAACTTAATCCGCTAAGTTAGCAATGCAGGAAAAGTGTATACTGAGTGATCATTACAGACGGTAACTGATTGGTAGGGACGAAATATAAGAGGGGGACACCTGCAGAAGTCACTGCTGTACTGAACGTCGCACTCACACACCCTATCAGCGCTAGAAGCAGGGAACTCCAGGACGAGCTGGAACTCCAGAACCACACATCAGTGTTCCAAATGCCCAAAACAGGAAGCGCGGTGCTGGAGCCCTAAAATCTGGACTATTGAATATGGAACAAAGTCACTTGGTCGAATGAGTCTTATTTCACACTGTCTCCAACTTCTGGCTGAGTTTAAATACAAAGAGTGAAAGATGGCAGAGTGCGGTGACTACTCCATCGACGTCCCTAGTTACTCTATAAGATCGCATTATTTAACCATTTTGGCTTACCTGGTCCATAACATGGTACAATGTTTGCTCGCAAATGGTGCTGTGTTACAAAAAGATGGCAGGACCCCTGTTCACAGAGATCGCATCGTCCAGGTCTGGTTCTGTGAGCAAAAGAATGAATTGCCACAAGTGCTGTGGCCACCATAGACACCAGATATCATTGTTACTGAGTCTACTTGATTTAATTCGGAGAAAATCTTGAGTGACCGCTATCCACTTCCTACATAGTTATCTGTGCCTGCCACGATTTTTCACCACGAAAACCAAGGAAGACCTGTAGTTATTCAATACGAAGCGTCTGGAAGCTGTTATGAATGCCAAATGTTTTCCTACGCTGCGTTGAGCATGGTAATGAGTTGGTGTTTAAGTGTTTGCATATTCGTATCCACCCACTGTAATTAATCATAAACTGTTAACGTAGATGAAGAATTAAATGTTTTTAATGATAAACGTCAGTCCTAGTGGTAAGCTGTATGCAAGGAGAACATGCTACATTCCTCCTATTGACGTTTAACATATTACCTTAAAAGATATCTTGCTTACAGAGTAGGTAGGTATACTTGAGTTTACTGCCATTCTAAGAAGCAACAACAAAATGATTAACATGTAAATGGGGATATGAATATATATTTACATTACCTTGCTTTATTCCGCAAAGAGGGAAATGTAGTTCAGCATTAAGTTGTAAAGGAAATAATTATTCCATTGGTAACTGAAACATACGTGAAAACAATACAAGTAAATATTTTTATTAAATGTACGTGTGGGTTGAGCCATTTTTGGAAGTGGTAATACATTAACATGGGGGATACTTGTCATATACTGATATATAGTTATGCTCGAAAGGTGGATGTGGAAACTGAGTAAATTTATATTACATGAATTACTGTTTGAGGGCTGAAGATGAAGGGTAATGATTGTATTTGTATTATACCGGGTGATTAAAAAGTCAGTATAAATTTGAAAACTTAATAAAACACGGAATAATGTAGATAGAGAGGTAAAAACTGACACACATGCTTGGAATGACACGGGGTTTTATTAGAACAAAAAGAAAAGTATTGCTAGACGCGTGAAAGATCTCTTGCGCCCGTCGTTTGGTGATATCGTTTGCTCAGCCGCCACTTTCGTCATGCTTGGCCTGCCCGGTCCCCAGACCTCAGTCTGTGCGATTATTGGCTTTGGGGTTACCTGAAGTCGTAAGTGTATCGTGATCGACCGACATCTCTAGGGATGCTGAAAGACGACGTCCGGCGCCAATGCTTCACCATAACTTCGGACATGCTTTGCAGTGCTGTTCACAACATTATTCCTCGACTACAGCTATTGATGAGGAGCGACGGTGGACATATTGAACATTTACTGTAAAGAACATCATCTTTGCTTTGTCTTACTTTGTTATGCTAATTATTGCTATTCTGATCAGATGAAGCGCTATCTGTCGGAAACTTTCTGAACGTTTGTATTTTTTTGGTTCTAATAAAACCCCGTGTCATTCCAAGCATGTGTGTCAATTTGTACCTCTCTATCTACATTATTCCGTGCTTTATTCGGTTTTCAAATTTATATTGACATTTTGATCACCTGGTACATAAAGTGATATAGTAAATGTACAATGGTGGGGCGATCATATTTATATTACAAGAACCATACATTGAAAGATGGTTGCGGAAAGGATTAGTTTCATTGATGTAGAGGTGTTTAAGTGAGATGGTTTCTGGAACTATGTATATTCGTGGGAACTGAACACATTTTTAGTTGAACTGATAATAGTCAGTAAATAATATGATATTATGTTGTAATGGGAAGTGTTAGAAATGATGAGACAGGACCCCACTGATTATAATGACTATAACTACTAAAATAAATGCATAAACGAGGTTCTATTTCACAACAAAGATTGAAGCGTTCATCTTTTGAATAATATAGATGTTTTTCTGTATCCTAGCTGTTTTCTCTGTATGTGGTCTTAATTGCAAATTATTCACATGAATCCAATTGCTAATGTGTTCTACTGACTTAGCAATGTCAGTGATAATTTATTCCATCAGGGAGGCTAGGATATAATGGTGAAATATGTCAGGTGGACATGCTTATTTCTCCTTTAAAGCAGTAACCCTAGACATATGCAGTAAAGGTGTTTGCTGATTGGCATTAAGTGGAGGATAATCATTTTTATTAATTGTTTTGGAAATCAGCTCCATATTCAGTAACAACCCATCATCTATTTTTTCTGCTCACCAGAGAATGGAGTATCTGGATGGGTGTGATGTGAGCAGTACAGCCAAGAAAATATTAACGTGAATAGCAAAAAAGTGTGCAGAAGCTTTTGACAGGTAAGCAGAAGAAATACAATATTTTGAAAGAAATCAGTCATTGGTAGGAGTTCTCTGAGATGGAATTTAGTCATCTGAAAGGCAGGCGAGATTTTTTGATGTTAGCATTGATATTGAAATAAATTATTTAAAACATAAGTAAGTATAGCAAGGGTGTTGATTGTAACTGTAATTTCAGAATATATGCAACAAACTTAGATAATGTTATGATTTTTTTCATACTGATGGTGGCATGTGACAGTGTAATGATACAAAATTAAATCTATTACAGCGTAAAATTTGTTCATATAACGAAAATTAACGTTTTTAATTGAGATAATTATTCTTCAGTTTTCCGGAATAGTCTGTGAAACTGATATGATCTAGAGCGACAGATGTTTCTTTATTGAAGGATACTGTGTGTAGAGACCGTCAGATGCAGATTTAGGATCCCAATATGTCGTACATACTGCATGAGCTGTGACAGTCTGTGATTGTTAAGTTGGGGGTCCTTTTTACTGACGGATCCCTCGAGCTGGCACAGTGGAACTAGCCATGTACTATGTGAGCGCTCTGAGAGATACATGAGCAATTCAAACTTTCAGGTTATTAATATGACGAAGGCTACCCATGGCTTAAGAATACACCTGTGCAAGAGACCGTAAGGGAGTTGCTTAAAAGAAACCAAGATGGAGTCCCAACATCCCAGAATACAAGAGAAAACTTGGGTTTTAATCTGTCTGTCGATATGGAGCTTTCCAGCTGGAGATACACTGCACGAAGGTACTGTCACTGTGAACACAGAAGTGAGAAGGTCGTTGTAGTCATTATATGTTCAAGAACAGGAGTATTGCACCAGTTCAACGTTACTGGGCCCACTGTTCTCTGTTTGAAAACATAGCAGCCCCTTGCCTGAGCCTTATTTAATGACTATTATGTAAACGATCCACAGTTGCTTTGTTTTTTAGGACTTAATTAACGCTCCAAAAATGCCATTATATTTAAATTAATTTATAGTCAAGTTGATGGGCAAGACAACTACATTAATCCAGTTGTTCAAGGATAATCTTAATGACCATAATCTATTACCTAGAAATGTTGGTCTCCCCTCCCCCAGTTATGTGGTTTGGACCGATTCATCCAGACCCACACCATGCCCTACTTAAAGTACCCGGCATCCTGAGACAGGACTGTGCCTTGCTCGAGCAACAGCAGCAAATTTGTACGATATCTGCAAATTTCCAGCTGAGTATTGTAACAAATGATGTTCACAGTTTGAGGTCTCCTTAGTCGCAATTTCCAGCAGAGTGTGTTTCCCTAGTGTATTTTATGCAATGTATGACCCTCTTCACAGTTTCAGGGCTTCTTTTTCTTCGATTTCCAATAGAGTTGGTATTTTCTGAAACAAATAACAGTATTCACATCTTTTGGGAGTACTTTGCTGAGTTTATCCTGATTTTCCAGAAAACGAGTATAATTGAAGGACTTTAAACATTTATCAACTGTCACCACCATACATATACACATCAGTTCATGATGCTATTTACACTTTTTGGAGAACTAGTAACAATTTCGCTGGGTTTTTCCGATTCTTCCCCAAGTATCCATTGTTCAAGAAGACAATCGTAAATACAGAGCCCTTAACTGCTATGACATCCACCACCACCATGCACACCCTGCAACCACACCCATGTATGATGTAATTTACAGTTTTGGTGCTATTTTACAGGCTTTCTCCCACTTTATTTAAAGAAAAACAGATCATCGCTAAATAGCTTTTCCACCTACACTCCAGTGCTGCTGCTATCAGCATCAACGGGTATGGTAATAGGGAAACAATGCAGAACTAGGAACTTTACTTAAAAACAAGCTAAATGATGGAGGGACTCTCTGTAATCATAAGGGTCGCATCGTGCTGGTTATCATTAGCTTCTACGTGCACTTGTAGTGGGGCCACCACTTCATACACCTCAGCCCTCCACCACCACTGCCATGTGATGCAAACTGTCACCACTACTATGTATGTTTATGAATAACTACGATGTCTGTATGAAACGCTACACTGTGTAGTATACCCCATGTGCACTAAAGAGTACCACATTGCCAGAAATCACGTGACTCTACAGTCACACTCTGCTGACAGTCTCACCTCAGCCACTAGTCTTTCTACCTCGCTGGGCCAACGCCAGTGATGAACCCTACACCTCACGCCTCATCACGTACCTACCACTCTATTGCAGATAAGCGAGGCAAATGGTGCAGCAGCTGCCCACTGATGCAGCCAATCCCCATTCAAGAGATTCCTGAAAAACGTATTTCGATAAAAAATACGATTAATAACGTCTCCGACCACTACCTTCCCCTTGCTCTATGTATTCGAGCAGACCACATGCAATTTGATAACTGTACTATTTGAATTTGGAAATTTTCCTGGGGTATTTCTTCTTCCAGTAATTATAGGGTTTGCAGCCTGATCCCATCAACATTCTGCCACGATATTTAGTCTCAGAGACGTCCGGCCATCCTCAGGTGAGTAGACGTAGTACTGAAGAGACTTGATGCAGTCTTGCTATTTATACTGAATTCCGCGCATGCGAATCGTACGGGCGGTTTATGGCGCATGTGTTAGGAGATGACATGCGTGAGGCAGCCATGTTGTGTGTGCTGCCCTCAGTGGTGAAGTAAGAACAATCCAATAGCTTAGTATCGACTGAGCATGTCGATTGCGTTGTGACCGCATAATTTTAATAATTGGATATAAATTTTTATCCAGCTGAAAGTCGTTATCACGATTCATTAAATTATCCGTAAGACGTATTTCCACAGATTCGTTAATTACTGAGTCCCAGAAGTTGGAAACCGGTACTCAAATTTTGGTGTTATTGTATTCCGTTGAATGTCCCATGGAAATTCAATGTTCTGCTATGCTGATTTTAAAGGCTGCCGCAGACTGGTGTTTTTTTCGCGATCTTCAGAGCGTTCCTGGACAGTTCTTGTCGTGTCACATATGTATGCAGAGCCACACTCACAGGGGATTTTATAAATACTGGCCTTCCTCTATTATAAACCGTCTTTAACGGATCCGACTAAGGCCCAGTTCTTTGCTGGTGGACGGAAGATGACATTAATATTATTCTTCCTAAGCACTCTGCCTATTTTAGAAGACACGTTCGCGGCATATGGAAGGAACGCAGTTGATTTATAGTCGTCATCAGTCTCCTCAGAGTGTTGCTTCTTGTTATTATAATTGTGCGTAGCCTGCCGTATTTGACTTTAAGTATACCCATTCTCTTTAAACCCTTGTATTAGTCTCTTCAGTACTTCGTCTACTCACATGAGGATGGCAGGACGTCTCTGGGCCGGAATATCATGGCAGAATGTTGGTGGGATCCGGCTGCATACCCATAATATTACCGGAAAAACTATACTATTTTTCTCTCATTCCAACAGAATGGTCAGCGATTTTACCAGCTGTTAGTACCATCCATCTCATTCATAAATGATGCCTGGAAAGAATGTTTGTCAGTAAACCTCTGTAGATTCGCAGGACTTTTCATCAGTGCTTCAATCAGCTGAATAAGAGTCCGCCCCCGGTAACTGAGTGGTCACTGTACCAGACTGTCAGTGTTACGCGCCCGGATTCTACACTCCTGGAAATGGAAAAAAGAACACATTGACACCGGTGTGTCAGACCCACCATACTTGCTCCGGACACTGCGAGAGGGCTGTACAAGCAATGATCACACGCACGGCACAGCGGACACACCAGGAATCGCGGTGTTGGCCGTCGAATGGCGCTAGCTGCGCAGCATTTGTGCACCGCCGCCGTCAGTGTCAGCCAGTTTGCCGTGGCATACGGAGCTCCATCGAAGTCTTTAACACTGGTAGCATGCCGCGACAGCGTGGACGTGAACCGTATGTGCAGTTGACGGACTTTGAGCGAGGGCGTATAGTGGGCATGCGGGAGGCCGGGTGGACGCACCACCGAATTGCTCAACACGTGGGGCGTGAGGTCTCCACAGTACATCGATGTTGTCGCCAGTGGTCGGCGGAAGGTGCACGTGCCCGTCGACCTGGGACCGGACCGCAGCGACGCACGGATGCACGCCAAGACCGTAGGATCCTACGCAGTGCCGTAGGGGACCACACCGCCACTTCCCAGCAAATTAGGGACACTGTTGCTCCTGGGGTATCGGCGAGGACCATTCGCAACCGTCTCCATGAAGCTGGGCTACGGTCCCGCACACCGTTAAGCCGTCTTCCGCTCACGCCCCAACATCGTGCAGCCCGCCTCCAGTGGTGTCGCGACAGGCATGAATGGAGGGACGAATGGAGACGTGTCGTCTTCAGCGATGAGAGTCGCTTCTGCCTTGGTGCCAATGATGGTCGTATGCGTGTTTGGCGCCGTGCAGGTGAGCGCCACAATCAGGACTGCATACGACCGAGGCACACAGGGCCAACACCCGGCATCATGGTGTGGGGAGCGATCTCCTACACTGGCCGTACACCACTGGTGATCGTCGAGGGGACACTGAATAGTGCACGGTACATCCAAACCGTCATCGAACCCATCGTTCTACCATTCCTAGACCGACAAGGGAACTTGCTGTTCCAACAGGACAATGCACGTCCGCATGTATCCCGTGCCACCCAACGTGCTCTAGAAGGTGTAAGTCAACTACTCTGGCCAGCAAGATCTCCGGATCTGTCCCCCATTGGGCATGTTTGGGACTGGATGAAGCGTCGTCTCACGCGGTCTGCACGTCCAGCACGAACGCTGGTCCAACTGAGGCGCCAGGTGGAAATGGCATGGCAAGCCGTTCCACAGGACTACATCCAGCATCTCTACGATCGTCTCCATGGGAGAATAGCAGCCTGCATTGCTGCGAAAGGTGGATATACACTGTACTAGTGCCGACATTGTGCATGCTCTGTTGCCTGTGTCTATGTGCCTGTGGTTCTGTCAGTGTGATCATGTGATGTATCTGACCCCAGGAATGTGTCAATAAAGTTTCCCCTTCCTGGGACAATGAATTCACGGTGTTCTTATTTCAATTTCCAGGAGTGTATTCTCGCTTGGGTCGGAGGTTTTTCTCCGCTCAGGGACTCGGTATTGTGTTGTCCTATTCATCATCATTTCATTCCCATCGACGCGCAAGTCGCCGAAGTGGTGTCAAATCGAGAGACTTGCACCCGGCGAACGGTCTACGCCGGCCGGAGTGGACGAGCGTTTCTAGGCGCTACAGTGGGGAACCGCGCGATCGCTACGGTCGCAGGTTCGAATCCTGCCTCGGGCATGGATGTGTGTGACGTCCTTAGGTTAATTAGGTTTAATCAGTTCTAAGTTCTAGGGGACTGATGACCTCAGAAGTTAAGTCGGATAGTTTGTATTCAACTGTTCTCGACAGTTCGAGCGAATGATGTGGCCACCGAGATCTCCCAACACGAATCCTGTCGACCATTTGTTGGATATAATCGAAAGGTCTTCTTGCATAAAGTGCTGCACCAGCAACACCTTCACAATTATTGGCAGCTATAGAGGCAGCCTGGCTCAATATTTCTTGGGGCTCCCAACGACTTGTTGACTCCATGCCACGTCGACTTGCTGAACCATACGGGGCAAAAGAGGTCCGACAACATATTATGCGGGGATGCCCTGACTTTTGTCACCTCAGTGTATGTGCTAGTTATTTATTTATGACAAAATGTTTTATTTATGTTTCGTGTTTGTCATTAATTTCTTAGCACAAATATAAATACCAGTGTCTCCATCAACTACGTGGGAAAAGATTTGTAGACGTGTGGAAGTCCGCCACAATGAAGAAAGCACTTTACCCTAGGTGGATGTGCAGTTCTGAGGATTCCGCAGAGTACCATATGTGCAGGCACAGATTACCATTTGCAGGCTACACTTTGACTCAGCGACGACCATGAATCCAAGAATTCAACAGGCAAGCACAGCCCTTGCACATCTCCTGGAATGCGTGCTACCTGGCTGTATACGTCCCCCGCCACTACACTACACATTAATAGCGTGGGCATTGGGATTAGGGGGTAACTGTGTATCTATCACATTTACGTCTTGATGTTGTCGCACTGCCTAGACTAAGTTTCTTATTTCATATTTCTCAACGACATAGGTCACAAACCAATATAACGTTCAGCATCATTTAATTATTTTTGACGAAGTATACTTTTTATCTGGTACAAACAGTGCGCTTAAAGGTAGACAGACCATATAACGGATTACATGAATGCGTGGTGCCTGGTCTTTCGGACGTCTCAGGGAGCGGACATGAAGGAAATAGACAAGGACTGTGGATAGGTGGCGCTCGAAGGGAGTGTAGGATGGCCGAGATGTGTGCTGAGATAGTCTGTGCAGTTGCACTAACGCAGTGTGCCGAAGGGCGCAGTGGTTACCGCACCTGCAGGGTAAGCAGGAGATTCCGAGTTCGAATCCGGGTACAGCAAACATTTTCACTCGTAGCCGCTGATTCTGCATAATGTTCCAATGCAGATGACAGCAGTCATCCTCTTCCTTTTCCTTCCTTTCTTCTCCTCTCCACCTTCAGTTTACATACGATATCACAGATTTTCGCACTGAGGTTGCAATGTAACGGTGACTGATTTAGTTTCACACTTCAAAGTTCTTTTCACGCACTTACGTTGATACGAATACGTTATCACTTTGGTCATCCTCTTTATGCAGACGTGAAAGCTCTTCCAAAGGCACACAACGAAGACTTTGAGGACAGTTATTACATAAAGAATCTGTCTTTTAAATGGAAATTACATTTAAGATTAATCTTCTACATTTGCACATGGAAAGGGTCACTTTAAACTAAAACGGCAAACGGTCTCAAAAGGAGTTAACGTTTTCAGTGTCCTCGGAAAAAATGAAGAAACGATGCTTGTAGTTAGTTCAAGGCCACAATGAGTTCTTCAAATCTCCCGTTTTGTTTGATCCCAGTGAGCTTAGGGGAATGGACAGGTTTTTTGGTTGGGGCTTTTCCCTTCCCCAACGCAATTTTCTTTTTGAATGCATCTGTGTCAAAACAGAAACAAATTGTTTTCCAGCTTGCATTGTCTTAGTGTGGGCAGTGCGCAGTCAATTCCACTGAAAATGTAAGCTCTGCAATCCATTCCGGATGTTTAATTTTCGTTTCTGTCTTCCTTTTTCCTACAGAAATTCAACACTGGAGCATTTTAAATGGTAATGTCGTTCCGGAAAAGCTTCTTCATTTAGCTAACGTAATTTGTAGCAATATAGCAAGTCTCCATACTTTTCGTTCACTTCCACTAAAACTGTTGCAACTGACAATGTAATAATTCGTGCGACTTCAAAAAATTTACTGTTCGTACCACCAAGTTGAGCAAGTGCTCCATGCCTGCAAGCTTACGACAATATGTCTCATGAAGTATATAACAATGAGTCCTGTCATTCGACAGACTTCTGGTGACAGATCGGTACTCTGCCTCTTTTCATGGGAAAGGACACTGATAAAGTCCAGTTAAGCGGAGCCTTTACCCAGATGCGTGCTACACATTGTGCATGCATGCAGTTTTGCAGATAATCGTAAAACAGAACAATGAATAATAACTACGTTTACCAGTACGATATTAATATCTTCCTAACACTATTCGTGACCTCTTGTTATTCTTCAATACATTATGCAATTTTGTAGTCTCTACGTATTAGGATGTCTGAGTTGCCTGGGCGCATATTTCTCCTTATACAAACAAAGAGACCATGTGCCCTTGCCTAATTTGATGACCGTTATGTAAACATATTACTCATGTAGTATTTATGTAGAACTCACTTAATGGGCTAAAAATAACGCTGTATATACTATAATTAAAGGCTAAGATGACCGACAAGTCAATTTTACCCCGTTGCCCTAGCCTAATTTTCATGAGAACAATTTCATACCCTAAAATATTGTTGGCCGGCCGGTGTGGTCGAGCGGTTCTAGGCGCTTCAGTCGGGAACCGCGCGACCGCTACGGTCGCAGGTTCAAATCCTGCTTCGGGCAGGGATGTGTGTGATGTCCTTAGGTTAGTTAGGTTTAAGTAGTTCTAAGTTCTAGGGTACTGACGACCTCAGATGTTAAGTCCCATAGTGCTCAGAGCCATTTGAACCATTTTTTAAAGTATTCTTGTCCCCATTGTCACTCATGCAATGTGCTCCTATTCGTCCATCACCCACACACCACCCGCCTTATCGTACCCACCATCATAGGACGGAACTTGGGATTAGCGCTCTGCAGATCGCTCAAGCGACAGCAGAAAATTCTAATAATATTTGCAAATTTCTAGCCAATAGCCTTGCCACAGTGATAACACTGGCTCCTGTCATATGGCTAGCCATCTGGGTCTGTCGAGAGCTGTTGTCAGGTGTGGTGCCGTCAGACCCTGTGAGGCCAGTTGGGGGTTACATGACTGAGATGTAGCGGCTCCGGGCACAGAAACAGACAACGGTCGAGTTCGCGGTGTGAGGACCACATGCCCCTCGATGTCTGCGTCCTGTTACGCCTATTAGCTACGGATGACACAACGCCCGGTCGGTGCCATTGGGTGTTTCGAGGCCTGTTTAGACGGAGTGTACTTTGAATTGAAAATTTCCTGCAGAGTATTTCAGCCAATCGTAATTACGGTTTCAGGTATTCGTTTCCTCGCCATTTCCAGCAGCATATCACCCCAAAGGGTATTTCATACAGCGTATAGCTTCAGTGCCTCGTTTTCCGCAGTTTCGATTAAAGTATGTTCCCCATTCGTATTTTCAGCCAAGTGTGATGGCGTTCACTGTTTTTGGGGCTTCTTCACAGAATTTATCTAACTTGTCAGGAGCATGCACATATTTACGGGACCAAGCTGGAAGTAGAAAAGAACCCACCTGAGACAGAGGCAACACGCACTCACACATACACATGTACACTGACAGCTCTATTTTTTTACGGATTGCCCCAGAAGTGAATTCAATAGCTTCAATCAACTTCTTCCATGCAAGGAATTCATGAGGTGCCCAGCTGGGATACGCTGTGGCCCACTCCAAGGCCGCGGGGTTATTTGGCTGAGAAGAACAAAGTTCTACAATAGCGCTCACAGCTCCAAGGAGACTCCAACGAAAGAAGAAAATAAATATACAAATCAGTTAATAAGAACGCGGGGTAGCTCAAACAGATACTACACCGCATAAAAGAACACAAATACGCCTCAACATACACTAGCTCCAGCACTGCGGAATTTCAATCCGCGCCAGACGTCATGGACGTCGAAGACCCATAGAGGTCGCTGCACCGTTAAGTTGTGGCAGCGTGCGCCTCCTGGCCCGCTTTTAGTGTGGGGGCGCCACCAGAATGCAACTCGAAAATAAAGCTACACAACTCCTTGTAAAAATAGGGGACCGTACTTTCGAGCAGGGCTTCATTCAGTGACTGTCAGAAGGCAGGTGACCTGTCCAAATGTATTTTTAGTGTTTGTGGGTGTGTGCCATTTGGACAGGTGTCCTCTTATTCTTTAACTGTTTTATTGCTAATGCTACCACTTCTTGGGCAAAGGGGAGAGTAACTGGGCAATTTTTGTAGATGTTATCCATTTGTTTTCGTAAGTCTGTCTGATGTTGCCGGTGATTCACCTTTTCTTCATCACAGAGAAGCATGTTCAGCAGATACTCTGCTGAACATGTCTAGCCTGGTGTAGCCACAGTACCTACAGAAATACGACAAAAAAGGCGGGCTATTTACTGATAGAAGGGGCCTTGCAGAGAAACCCCATCATTAGGCTGAACAACACTGGTATACAGAGGAAAGGAACAATAACAATTGACATTCAACGAGCACATAAGACTTAAAACTGAAAAAGTGACAATACTAATGCACAAACGCGCCACGTCAAACTCAACTCATTACGGATTACCATTGCAGGCACTTTAGATGTATCATAAAGCCCTCTTTGAATCTTTAATATGTTTCGCAGCAAGTACCTAGGCGTATCGACTGTCACTCACGACCAAAAAAGCAATTGTGAGCCGTGGACAACGAAGTGTATTGCTCAGGATGTCAGGTGCATTTGGCACCTTGTCCATGGAGGTCCAATGATTTTTCTTGTAAATACCTCTTTGACATAACCATTGGACACAGAGAAGCAGAATACTGGATCAGAAATTGTATCCTGCATGATGTATATAACAGGAGAGCATATTACAGATAAATGCCAAATACGTCTTTGGAAGGTTGAGACATGGAAAAAAGAATGTGAAACATTTGAAAAGCGCCGTCGGGTTTTCTCCTTCTTCCCAAACATCCAGGAACGGTTGAGGCTCAGACACGATGACCCCAGTCGTGGTATAGTACGTTTGATGGTGGGGCATGCCCACTTTTACCCTACACACCTGCACCGCTTTGGCCTTAGCGAAAGTTATTTGTTTAAATTTTTGCAACACGGGTCCCACAAACACATAACACTAAAATGTCGCTCACTCACACTCCTAAGGCCGATGTCAAAAATCTAAGACATATGGCAAGCTATTAGGGGCCCAGGAAACTGGAGCATACTTAAGGGCATCACTAATGAAATACCAAGAGTGCTACCCAAGACTTAAAAGCAGCAACGACCATTTTCAGTATCGCGACCCGAAACAAACCCTTCACCACATCATGCATGGGACAACAGAGATTCAAACACTGATATGGAAACACATGCACATAGACACAGATGATGATATGAACCCTCTGGTACTACCAGATATAAATACAGCATGGTAGAACACACGACTGCTACGATAGTACAAGTAATACATACATGGAATTTAGAAATAAGTTACTAATAGAAATAAAACAACCAATTTTCTGGTTGTACAAGTAAAAAAAGGAATTATTTGGCTCTTTTGGTCATTATTTTCATACAAGTAGTTTATGTAATTTGTGAATTTCATAACATTGTGCATAAACGTACATATGCAGTACAATGAGAATTAACTACACCGTCACAGGTGCACAACGTAGACAAGAAGTGCCTTTCGGGGAGACAAGACTCGAAGTCACCTCCAGAGGCTTCTCTAGATTTTATGAGGCGCATAAGTGGAGGAAGTAGTTGTATTAAGAACAGTGCTGTCATACCGTATACACAAATGACATTGCGTTAATATTACAACATGCATACTTGTAGTAGTCGCTATAGTAGAATAGAATATGCTAATTCAGGTGAGACAGTCTCGAAGTGTTTGCTGAAGCTCTCCTACTAGAAATAGTTAGGTAAAGGGAGCTCTTTTGCTATCTTTCGTTTCGTGTATTATTATGTACTTAAGAGTATAGTATAATTGGTTTTTCCTTCCTTTCCCAAATTGTGTTTTAATTATTAATTTAATTATTTTTTGAAAAACAAGAAAAGTACTAACATTCTGAAAACTGTCTAGTATTGAGGAGCAAACGACTCACTATAGTTACTTAGTTGGTGAGTCACTCTTTAAGGTTAATAAGTAAATGAATAATTAAATGACTGACGTCTCGTTCATTAGCAATGCATGCCGGTCCGATTCTATGCTTTTCACTGTTGAGCTTCCCTTGTTTGTAGCAACTTGCTACTTCTATCACGTAATCAGCAGTAGAGTACAACCAATGTGCGTCAGCTTGCTGGATGTACAACTTAGTAATAGTTTCCCGTTTTCCGACCCAGCAGTAACTTCACAGCACAGAAATTCTGACCATCTTGCTTAACCCTGTGTGGACAAATCATATCTTCACCTCTTGTAACACTTCTGTAACTCCGCTTTTTCTATTTTTGCAAGTACTCTCTTGTTCTCTGCAATTAGCAACAATCGCTGCGCTTTTACCCAGAAAACTTCTTTAGTACATCCCAGTTCACGTAATATACACGGACTATGTTACACAGCTAATGTACCAGCTTCCCTGCAACCAGAAAGTTGATTGAAAAGTATATCCTTGCTCCATCACTCTTCACTTCCACGGTAGGTAGCTTTAAATAGAATGGAAGGTGTGCATGGCTAGATTCCATGACCAACCTTAATTGTTTTTGCACTTTCTGCAGTCTCTCCATATACTGATCTCGTGACATGAGGCTCACTCCCAGTTGCTGTCACAAACCTGTTACATGGCTTATCGCACTTTCGACAGTTCTCTGCATAGTTCCCAAGCACTGTTTTGGAGGACTGGAACCACTTCGTTATTACTGTTCCTTATCCAGATTCTACACCTCAGCTTGCAACATGTTTACGTTCTGGTTCACTGTTCTTCCCCAGTTAGCTGGCGTAATGAGCGAATATTGTTTAAGGCATCTGTCTCTAAATCTGCAATCTGCATTGTGTGACACTCATTTGCTGCATTGTTACCTTTTGACACTGTTTCACCAATTCCACCATATTTTTTATCCTCCTGATGACTCCGTAGTTAGCTATGACAAATGCAGTTTTCAGATGTTAGCCTCCTGCATCGATCAAACGTCTCCTCCTTGTGTGTGCTATTATCCCCAGAATTATAGATCGATACAAGAGGTTCGTTGTGCATCACGGAGAGTTTTTGCTATTGAAATTTCGGGACTGCACATTTCAGGAGGAGTCGGGCAACATATTACTTCCCCACACATACATCTCGCGTATTGATCATGAGGAGAAAATTAGAGAAATTACAGCCAATACAAAGACTTACGGACAATCATTTTCTCCACGCACTATTTACGAGTGGAACCGGGTGGAGGGGTCAGATAGTGGTACCAAAGGCACCCTCCACCATACACTATTAGGTAGCTCATGGAGTGTTATGCAGCTGCAGAGAACCTACCTCATTCCACCTCTTCGTCTGTCATAAGACCCAAGTATCTTCATGCATTCTCCCGTATCTTACCAGAAAGTGTCGAATGCTTCCTCTAGTCTTCTCACCTCGTTCCGTATTTCAAATGCTTTAAATAACATTTGTCTCACCCAGTGGTGACCGCTGATTACTACACGCTCTTGCTTCACGAAAAGTTCTCACCCTTCCAAATGCTGTTTCCACAATTCTTCAACATTGACGATTACCAGTAGTATGGGTGAGGACCTCACATTCACCATCTCGTCTCCTGGTGCACCCTACTTGAGGACAGGATCCCTATTACTCTTTCCTCTCCCTAAAAATCTCCTGTTGCCCCTAAGCATTTTACCTCACTTACACTAAAAATTGTGCCACACTTATTATACCTAGTAAACACAAAAGCATAAACATTCTCTTATCTCATAGGCAATATCACATACGGATTTACCCTTACTGCTGTGTCTATAACCTCTAGTTTTCTCCCCTACATCTCCTTTTCGTTCCAACACCACACATCCAGACTCAAGGAAACGGTTTCGGACCTTTCATATGCGCAACTGTCACCCTCGTCGGCAATGCGACATTAACGTTCAGCAGTGACCACAACCTGATATTACCCTTCATGTTTAAAAAAAAAGAAAAAATTCGTCGTTCTCCCCTTGGAAGTGTAGGAAGTCGACAACATTACCCATAGGCCAACTCTACCCATAGGCCAACTCAATACCGAGGCATTCTTGCTGTAAGACTCACCTCTTCATCTTGATTTTATAGCGCCTTGGAACTAGCTCTGTGCATCCTGTCACATATTTCCATTTCCATTTCCCTGTAACAGATTTTCTTGTGTTATCATACTTGGTTTTAAAATGATAAATGGTGATAGCATATTACCACTATGTACTACCTCTTCCTGTGGCTGCCCTGTTTTCGTGTGCAACTTCGAGGTCTACTCTGACACTACAAACCTTAAATAGTTGGTATTGTACGTGTCCAAATACAATCCTTACGTCTTCTCTATAGTCCTTTGGATCCTTTTTGTTCTTCCATTGGCTTGATTATGTAAAGGACTAGTTCTCAATCTCTTCACATATAACTGCTGACACAATTTTTTAGACAAATCTGATATAATGTTGGTTGTTTGTTATGTCACTATCGTCTGAAGTACCCCAAACTTCAGTATCTAGTTGTTGACTAGTGCTTGAGCCAGTTTTCTTGCCTGTTGGTTGGTCATCGAGAACATTTCCACACACCTCTAAAATGGTTTACAATCGTGAGTCCATATTTCTTCCCTACAGGTGTTTTGTTGAAAAGATCTAAGGCTGCAACTGAAACGGTGCCAATGCTCATCAGCAATGGTGCTCTTCTTCTGCACAGATTCGCTACCTGTGCACATTGTATGTAGTTCCATACATTTTGGTTCTCATCCACCTCCATGTTCCTCCACGTTTACCTCTTTGCTACTCACTTGTTGGTAGACCTAATCCCCTATGACCAACTATCATGAGATCACGGATCTCCTGTAATACTTTCTCTCTCAGATTTACTGCTACCACCACTCACAGATCCAACTTAATTGCTCTGCACGGTAATCATCGTGCACACGAAGCTGCGTATGTTTACGAAACTATTTATCGAGAAACAAACGAATTAAAGAAATGAGCCGCCAGTGAGGAATGAACTAAATAAACGGGGAAAGTTCAAAATTTGTGCCAGAAGAGGACTGGAGTCTGCCGCTCCTGCTTACTAAGTCATAGTGATCATTGGAACTGCATAGACTGCCCTAGCGCACGTCCTGTTAGACCAAAATTCTCAACTTATCCATACTCTTTTGATGTAGTGCCCCTTGTCAACTATCTTCATTACTCACAGCATTACCGGGTGAGGTGGTGCAGTGGTTAGACACTGGACTCGCATTCGGGAGGACGACGGTTCAATCCCGCGTCAGGCCAACCTGATTTAGGTTTTCCGTGATTTTCCCAAATCGCTCCAGGCAAATGCCGGGATGGTTCCTTTGAAAGGGCACGGCCGACTTCCTTCCCCATCTTTCTCTAATCCGATGAGACCGATGACCTCGCTGTCTGGTCTCCTTCCCCAAAGCAACCCAACCCAACTCACAGCATTTTTCCGATTCCTATAAGAACTCTAGCTTGTTGTGCAACTGCATTGAAGAGGCCATTGACATTCCTCATCACAGCCATTTCTGATCCTGCAGCCACTATGAATCAATACTCAAAGGAACTAGAGACATTAGCTGTAAGTGGGCATTGTTTTAAATAGATAGGGTAAGTTGGAAATTTTTGCTGGACCGGTATTTGAACCCAGAACTCCTTCTTACTAGGCAGATGCACTGGAAACTACGTCATCTGAACGCAGTTGTCATTAGACCTGCACAGACTAGCGTAGCATGCCCTCTGTCAGACCAAATCCATCAACTTATTCACGCACTACAGATGTGTAGCATGTAGAGCCCCTGGCCCATTATCTTTATACTCAGAGTATTCCGCCTATTTTCATAAGAGTTTGAGCCTGATTTGCATCTGCACTGAATGGATCATTAGCCAGTCTCTCCTAAATAATATATCTAGTGTCTGTTACTTCTTTTGTTTTTTATTTACATCTTATGTGCCATAGGACCAAACTGAGGAGCAAATCTCCATGGTCACGGAGCGTGTCAGTACATGACATTACACCATAAAAGTAGTAAAAAATAAAAATAAAATGTTTATGAACCAAAAAAACAAGCCATCAGCTTAAACAAACATAAGAATCCGCTTAATTCTTCAAAGAACTCCTCAGCAGAATAGGAGTGTCCCATGAAGAGACTTTTCAGTTTCGATTTGAAAGAGCATGGATGCTGCTAGGATTTTTCAGTTCTTGTGGTAGCCTATTGAAAACGGATGCAGCAGTATTACTTAGACGTTTCTGCACAAAAGTTAAGGTAGTCCTATCCAAATGCAGGTTGGATTTCTGCTGAGTATTAAGTCAGCGAAATCTGCATATTCTTGCGAATTAGCTGATATTATTAACAAGAAACCAAAGTAAAGAATATATACATCGAGAGACCAATGTCAAAATAACCAGACTAGTGAACAGGGGTCAACAAGAGTTTAGCGAACTTACACTACTTACTGCCCAAACTGCCAGTTTCTGAGCCAAAAATATCTTTTGAGAATGGGAAGTGTTACCCCAAAATATAAGACCATACAACATAAGTGAATGAAAATATGTAAAGCAGACTAACTTTCCTGTCGAACTATTATTTACTTCAGATATCATTTGAATAGTAGAAAATGACAGCATTAAGTCTCTGAACAATATCCTGAATGTCGGCTTTCCACGACAGTTTACTATTTATCCGAACACTTAGAAATTTGAACTGTTAAGTTTCACTAATCATATACCAATTCTGCGAAATTAAAACGTTGGGTTTTGTTGAATTGTGTGTTAGAAACTGTAAAAATTGATTTTTACTGTGATTTTGCATTAGTTTGTTTTCTACAAACCGTGAAAGTACATCATGAACAGCACTATTTCAAATGTGATTTACTATTAGTTTGTTTTCTACAAACCGTCAACATACATCATGAACTGCACTATTTGAAATGAAGCTCATGTTGCACACAACATCCTTTTTTACTCAGACCCCACGTCACAGCAATTCTCAACACTGTGACTAACTACATTTTGCTGTCTGGTGTTGAAATAAGAGGTGAACCTAATGTGAGCAACTCCACGTATTCTGTAACGGTCCAACTTCTGGAGCAATATTTTGTGATCAACACAATCAAATGACTTTCAAAACCTTTTTTTCAACCCATTCACTGCCTCACAGGGAAAAGAGGATACTGTATTTTCATTTACTAAACGACTATTAAAGCCAAACTGCACATTTGATGGCAAATTATGTGACATAAAATTATCAATTATTCTTACATACACAGCCTTTTCAACAACTTTAGCAAGCACTTATGAAATATATATAGCTCTAAAATTGTCTATGTTATCCCTTCCTTCCTTTTTATAAAGTGGCTTTACTACTAAGTACTTTAATCGTTCAGGAAACTGACCATTCCTAAAGGAAAAATTACAAATATGGCTACGTACAGAGCTAACAAGTGTAGCACAGCACCCTAACATTCTGCTAGGCACTCAATCATGTCCATGAGAGTCCTTAGCTTTCAGTAATTTAATTATTGACTCAATATCCCCCTTGTATGTATCACAGAGGATTATTTAAGACATCAATCTCGGAAAGGCGTTAGCCAAGAGAGTTATATGATTCTTGAAGAAATTAATTTTTTATTTAATTCACCAGCAATGCTCAGAAAATGATTGTTAAATACTGTACATATATCTGAGTTATCAACAAAAGAAGTATTTTTGCTTCGAACTGATTTTATATCGTCGATCTTGTGCTGCTGATGAGACACTTCCTTCACAACTGGTTTTAACTTTATCCTGAGAATTAGCTGTTCAATTTCCATACCGCATACTTTTTGTCTTCCTAATAACATTCTGAGCACCTAACATTAGTGTTTGTAATGGGCTACTATAGCTTGATTGTACTACTTCTAATATTCTGATATAATTCTCAATTCGTTCTACATGATATCCTTATCCCACTAATCATACACCAGGCTGCCTTTTAATAGTAGTACCCCGTTTGGAACATTCCAATAGAATGCAACTCTCAAAGAGCAAGAGAAATGTTTTAAGGAAAGGATTATATTTGTCATTTATGTTGTCGGCACTTTAACCATCATGCCACTCCTGTACCTTGATGAGGTTTAAAAAGCTCTCCATTGCCGTTGGATGAGCTTTCCTTAATAGTTTGTAATTATACGTGACATTTGTTTGAGTACAAAAGCATTATAGTGTTAAAAATTGTCCATCACGGTCCGAAAGACCATTCACCCTTTTACTAACAGAATGCTCATTTAGTAAAAAATAAAAATGTTGTCTATAACTGTGCTACTGTTCTCCTGCAACCTAGTTGGAAAAAACACAGTCTGCATCAGATCATATGAGTTTACCATATCTACCAACATCCTTTTTCTTGCACAATCGCACACAAAATTAATACTGAAGTCTCAACATATAACTAATTTCTGGTACTTCCATAAAGTGAATCAAGAACCCTCTCTAGGTTGAGCAGAAATGCTCTGAAGTCAGATTTAAGAGACGTATAAACAACAAAAGTTAGAAGTTTAATTTCTTCAAATTCTACTGCTTCTGCACATGTTCAAATATCTACCCAGCGCAGAGCCATGATACGTCTATGGGCTCAAAGGAAATACTTCTTCTTGTACATTGCCACTACCCCACTCCGAATGGAACTCCTTGAAAAACAGCCAGCTAATCTGTATCCTGGTAAAGGAAGCGTCTGAACTGTCGAATTGTTTAAGCGATGCTCCAATATATCAACAACTTGAGAGTCAACATCTAGAACCAGTTCACTAACTTTACCAGTATCTTTTATATTTTGATGAAATATGCTGATTCCTTCTCTGTTTCGAAACATGACGCCCTCTGGAGGTGATTTCTTAGTTACAGGGACTTCCTTAAAGCAGGTATACCTATCATCTGACTTCAATCTAAAACAGGTGCCGCTATAACACCAACTACTACAGCAATTTTTTCATGAGTGATCCCACCACTACCCACTACACTGTAACCTATCAGCTTTGCCAGCCTCCTCTTTCCCGACCTATTAGGTGCACATGTCTAAAAGAACAGACACCACGTGTATGAAAGTATTTACACTTTTCATCCGTCCACTGGGTCATCTGTCATCCCTTAAACTCATTATCTCTTATCTGCAATACCTTTATTATTTTACTCAGTTCATCTCCGTTCATGTGTTTCGTTCCAGGATTTTGCATGGCCTATAAATCCGTAGTACTGCCCATCGTGTTAATCTTGTAGATGGACCCTTCAGCTACAGCAACCATTTCAATACTGTGTGACCCTTTATCACTCAGAACTTCATTCCATAGAGATAGCACTTGAAGTATTCCATACAAAAGGCACAACATTTCATGTTATTGCTTATTATTCGTTATTGTTTTTCATTCACTTTATTATGTGTTACATTGGCATTAGGCGTTTAATTGTATGTTTTAATTATCTTGATTACAATATTGTGGCTACCTCTTTCAGTTTGTCGTGGCTAAGGAAACCAGGAATTTCTGCTAGGTAGCATAAATGAACCTGAGGATACTGAGTTCCCTGCATACTCAAAACGACTGTAATGATACACAATGGATATCGCTACATGGACCTGTCAATTGTCAGAACAAGCAAAAGAGAGATGGGGAGTGGAGCGGGAATTTTCTTGTTTTGGGTTTTTATCCATCAGTTGACTTTACTACTGCATTCCATTATTATTATTACTTTGGATTAACTTAAGAGGAGATGACGGGAGATCATTATTATCTAAAGAGTACTACAGCAAATCGGATAAGAAAATTGTATTTAGTTCTTACATCACAGAAGTGTTCTAATCTTGCATAAAACTTCCGGTAATAACATTTATTTACGTTAAAACTTATGATAACAGCACTTATTAACATAAATTTTTCTGATGATAACATTTATTTATATTACTACAAATTTTATTTCCCAGTGGAATGTTTATGTGATTTCCTATAATTACTGTAAGAACGTTACACTATTAGGAAATGGAGGAGTGTTTACAAAGATATGTCACACGGTGCTCGTTTCACTCAACAGTCAATAGGCATACATAACATTCTTTAGATTAACCACTATGATCTTCATATTACTATCAATTGGCGGGCTAGATAAATAAGACCAGCAGAATGTAGTTCCGTTTGGTAAATTTTCTCCCTGCGTATCACTGAAGAGGCCTCTGTGGCGGCATGAATTCACTTAAATTCCCTTAATAAGGAGCTGATGGCTGTTAAATTTTAGATATTGCCACCTAATAACAAGACGACTACAAAAACAGACATTCGGTCAATCTCGTAATGCTTCATCAGATCCCACTAAAGAAAACCACTGGATTTACATGAGGTACTCTTTGCCTTCTTACATTCTTTACCGTGATATGCAATAAAATGTAGCTGAATAAAAAAATTAAGGATATCTACCTACGTGTGGCAATGAGTGCCTGCTGCACAGTACAGACTTGCGATAGTTGGTATTTTGGTGAACGGTAGAATCGTGGTCTTAGGTATGTGATTACTAGAGGGTATTACAATGTGGTTCAATCGTGACTGTTTGTAGTCATCAATTTCGTTAGGTAACTATAATGCTGGCTAATCCAAGGTAGAAAATTTGGGAAAAGTAAGCCTGTTTCGTTGGTCCCATACCTTTAAATTACTCTTTAACTCCATGCTGATCTCTGCCTCTGTTCCCGCTGTTCCATGGCTGGTTGCATTTATTTCGCACATGCCCCATTTGTCCACAATGTTGACTTTGGAAATATCGAAGAGAGTGCAAACAGCTGTTCGACTTCATTTGCTCACTACTGTTAGTCTAGCAGTGGAACATAGGGAACCTGATGTGCTGACTGGATTGTAAGTCAGACAGCCCCTATCACCTGTAATGTTTGAATAATCCACCAGCTCCCTATTTTTAATGAAATTCTCATTACGAAAAGCACAATAGTCAAGCTTCTTTTCCGTGACAAACACTTTGACAACAACAGTTATTACTTTAATCCCCATACCATAGGCCATAGGTTCAGATGTTGTGTCAAAAAGGCAACGTCAGTACTCTGACATCAGCTGTAGGTGGCTGATGGATTTTGTTTGGGAGGGCAATCGGATTTAGGGGGTGGTTCAGACTTCAAGGCACGCATCACCATTTGGCATGATACCACGCCTTGTATTTAGCGCACCAGACTGATTCTAGTGGCCTTACAGGCTGTCATGTTGGAGGAACTCGATCGTCTGCAGGCAGCTGGGATCGTCGAAACTCTCACATCTAGTGCATGGGCCACAGCGGTTGTGATCATGTGGGAGCCGAATGCATCTCCTTGCTTTTGTGGGGATCAATCAAAGGCAGAAACCTTTCCTAACTCCTGCCAAGAAGATCTCTCCACCAAACTAGCTGGGACAGGGTGGATATTTTTCCAAGATAAAACTTGCTGATGCACACCTCCAGCTACCCTTAGATGAGGCATCATAGAACACTCTCGCCCTTAACACGCCATTTCGGTTTGCGTAAGTACAAATGACTCCCTTTTGGCTTTTCCTCAGTTTCTGCAATTTTCCCGCGATTTCTTGGACAGCTGATACAGCATATTCCATATTGTGTCAATTACTGGGATGACCTTATTGTCACAGAAAGCTCCCGCCAGGAGCATTTGGGAAACCTCCGCACCCTGTTCACGAACCCACAGGATACGGACCTGCGTCACCGTTTAGGAAAGTGCGGATCTTTTCACCCAGGAGTGGACTATTCGCGGTGTTATCTCTGAAGAGGGTCTCGGGCCTACTAATCTGAATGTTGCTCCCATAATTTCTTTGCCTCAATCGACGAGCCCAACTGAATTGCAAACGTTTCAGGCCAAACTCAATTTTTATGCAAAATTGTTATCCCAGATAACCCATGTTGCCCAACCTCTGAGTAAGTCGCATGTAAAGTGGGTCCCTTATACCTGGACCCTAACTGGTGACCTGACATTTGTCAAATTGAAACCATGCTGACATCTGCACTGTGCCTCTTTCCTTTTTGTCCCACTCGCCTATTGGTTGTGGCCAACATTATTGGAGCTGTCTTGGCAGACAGAAATGGGGATGGCTCTGAACAACCTATAGCATATTCATCCAAGGCTCTGACCCCCTCACAGTACAACTATTCACAGGCCGAAAAGGAGGCCTTGGCAATAGCGTTCACAGTCAATTAATTTCATGTCGACCTTTTTGGGTGGCAGTTCTAACTAATTTTTCATAACAAGCTATTGGTGTTGTTATCTGCACAGCATTTCAAGCTCCGAGAATGAACAGTGCTACAACTCCAGTACTGGGTGTTGTACCTCAGAGAATACAGTGAATCTATATGGTACATGCCAGCTGCCCAGCCTTCTAATGCTGACACATTGTCTCGTTTACCACCTGGCCCAGGCCCTGATTTCGACTAACAGCAGGTCATCTGCATCCACATCGATGCCGAACGACAGCATATGTTGGATGATTTTCCCCTTAAGGTCAAGTGTGTGGCCACTGCAACACGCTGGAACCGTGCCATGTGACAGATCCTTCTCAGTGTAATCAATGGCTGGCCGCATTATCTCACTGAGCTCCTCGCTTCGAAATAGCTTTCCGACTGACACTTAGTTGTAGATGAGGTCATCGTTTTAGATACTGACACAGATGCACATCGAGTGATTATTTCGGCCTAATTGCACTTTCAACTACTAAAACAAATGCATAAACGGGGTTCTATTTCACCCAAAGACTGAAGTCTTCATCTTTTGAATAATGTAGATGTATTTCTGCAACCTAGCTGTTTTCTCCACATGTAGTCTTAATTGGGAATTATTCACATTAATCCAACTGGTGATGTGAACTATTGACTTACCAAAGTTGGTGATAATTTATTCCATCATGGTGGGTGGCATATAATGGTGAAAAATGTCAGGTGTACATGCGGTGCCTTATTTCTCCTTTAAAGTAGTAACCCTAGGCAGAAGCAGTGAAGGAGTTTGCTGAGTGGTGGAATTAGGGATTAACTGGAGGATAATCCTTTTCATTAATTGTTTGGGAAATCTGCTTCATGTTCAGTAACAAACCATCATGTTATTTTCAGCTAACCAGTGGATAGAGTATCTGGATGGGTGTGATGTGAGCAGTACCGCCAAGAAAACATTAAAATGGACAGCAAAAAGTGTGCAGAAGATTTTGATAGGTAAGTAGAAGAAATAAAATATTTTTAAGGACATCAGTCATTGGTAGGTATTACCTGAGACTGAATTTAGTCATCTGAAAGGCAGGCGAGATTTTTTATGTTAACATTGATAATGAAATATATTTTTTGAAACATAGCTAAATATTGCAGCGATGTTGACTGTAACTGTAATTTCAGAATATATGCTACTAACTTTGTTCAATGATACGACTTTTTTCATGCTGTGGGTGGCATGTGACAGGGTAATGATACAAAACTGAAACTATTACAGTGCACAATTCATCTAACGAATATTAATGTTTTTAATCGAGATAATTATTCTTCAGTTGTGCTGAATAATCTGTGAAACTCTGAGCGGCTGATCCCGGCGGAGGTTCGAGTCCTCCCTCGGGCATGGTTGTGTGTGTTTGTCCTTAGGATAATTTAGGTTAAGTAGTGTGTAAACTTAGGGACTGATGACCTCAGCAGTTAAGTCCCATAAGATTTCACATACATTTGAACACACAATCTGTGAAACTGATTTGATCTAGAGCGACAGAAATTTCTTTATTCAAGAATATAACGAAGAATATACATGGCTTAAGAATACAACTGTGTAGAAGACCGTAAGGGAGCTGCTGTAAAGAAACCAAGATGGAGATTCAATATCCTAGAATACAAGAGAAAACTTGGGTTTTAAGCTATCTGTCGATATGGAAAATTTCAGCCGGAGGTACGCTGCATTAAGGTACTGTCACTGTGAGACACAGAAGTGAGAAGGTCGTTGTAGTCATTACATATTGATGAACACGAGTGTTGCACCAGTTCAACGTTATTGGGCCCACTGTTCTGTGTATGGAAACAAACCAGCCCCTTGCCTGAGGCTTATTTAATGACCATTATGTAAACGAGCTGCAGTAGCTTTGTTTATTTAGGACTTAATTAATCGTCCAGAAATGCCTTTATATTTAAATTAATTTATAGCCAAGATGGCTGGCATGAAATCTATATTAAACCAGTTGTTGCAGGATGATCTCAGTGACCATAATCTATTACCTAAAAATGCTGGTCCGCCCTCCCCAAGTTATGTAGTTTGGACCTATTCATCCCAACCCAAACTATGCCCCTCTTAAAGTACCCAGCAACCTGAGACAGAACTGTACCTTGCTCGAGCAACAGCACCAAATTTGGATGATATATGCAAATATCCAGCTGAGTATTGTAACCAATGATCGTTACAGTTTCAGGTCTCCTTAGTCGCAATTTCCAGCAGAGTGTGTTTTCCAAGTGTATTTTCGGCAATGTATGACCCTATTCACAGTTTTAGGGCGTAGTTTTTTTTTCAATTTCCAACAGAAAAATAACGGTATTCACATCTTTTGGGAGTTCTTTGCTGAGTTTATCCTACTTTTCAAGAATACGAGCATAAGTGAAAGACTTTAAATGTTTAGCAACTGGCACCACCATATATGTGCACATCGGTGTATGATACTATTTACACTTTTTGGAGAACTAGTTATACTTTTGCTGGGTTTTTCCGAATCTTCCCCAAGTACCCATTTTTGAAGAATCAGTCGTAAATACGAAGCCCTTAACTGCTATGACATCCGTTACCACCATGCACACCCTGCCACCACACCCATGTATGAAGTAATGTGCAGTTTTGGTACTATTTAGAGGATTTCTCCCACTTTGTTTCAAGAAAAATAGATCATCGTTAAATAGCTTTTCTACCTACACTCCAGTGCTGTTCCTAGGAGCATCAGCAAGTATGGTAATAGGGTAACTATGCTGAACTATGAACTTTACTTGAAAACGAGCTAAATGAAGGAGGGACTCTCTACAATCATAAGGGTCGCATAGTGTTGGATAATCATTAGCTTCTATCTGCACTTGTTGTGGGGCCATCACTTCATACACCTAAGTCCGCCACCACCACTGCTATGTGATGCAAACTGTCACCACTGCTATCGTTGTATAAAAATAACTGCAATGTCTATATCAAACGCTACACTGTGTAGTATACCCCATGAGACCTAAAGAGTACCACATTGCGATTTGTCACGTGACTCTGTCACAGTCTGCTGACAGTCTCACCTCAGCCTCTAGTCCCTCATCTCGCTGCGCCAATGCTACTGATGGACCCTACACCTCACGCCCCATCACGTACCTACTACCACAATGTAGATAAGCGAGGCAATGGTGCAGCAGCTGTCCAGTGCTACAGCCGATCCTCCATTCGAGAGATTCCAGCGAACATATTTCGATTAAAAAGACGAATAATAGCGTCTTCGACTACTAACTTCCCCTTGCTCTTTGTATTCGAGCAGACCACACGCAATTTGATAACTTTAGTATTCGACTTCTGATATTTTCCAGACGTGTTTCTTCTTCCAGTAATTTTCCGATTTGCAACCGGATCCAATCAACATTCTGCCACGATATTTCGGCTATCCTCGGGTGATTAGACGAAGTGCTGAAGACATCTGATGCAATCATGGTATTTATACCGAATTCCACGCATGCGAATCGTACTAGCGGTTTACGGCGGATGCGTTAAGAGGTGACATGCATGAGGCAGTCAAGTTGTGTGTGCTGTTTTCAGTGGTAAAGTAAGAACAATCTTATCTCTGAGTATTGAATGAGCATGTCGATTCCGTTGTGACCGCATAATTTTAATAATTGGATTCCAACTTTTATCCAGCTGAAAGCCATTATCACGATTCATTAAATTATCAGCAAGACGTATTTCCAAGGATTCTTTAATTACAGAGTCCCAGAAGCTGGAAACCGGTGACAAAATTTTAGTGTTATTGTATTCCATTGAATGTCCCGCGGAAATGAAATGTTCTGCCACTGCCGATTTTAAAGGCTGCCGCAGATGGGTGTGTCTTTCGTGTTCTAAAGAGAGTTCCTGGACCGTTTGTGTCGCCTGACCTATATATGCAGAGCCGCAGTCACAGGAAATTTTATAAACAACGGCCATCCTCCATTATAAATCGTCTTTAACGGACCCGACTAGGGCCCTGCTCTTTGCTGGTGGACGGAAGATGACCTTAATATTATTCTTTCTAAATAATCTGCCTATTTTAGAAGGCACGTTCCCGACATATGGAAGGAACGCAGTTGATTTATAGTTGTCATCAGTCTCCTCAGAGTGTTCCTTCTTGTTATTATAATTGTGCGTGACCTGCCGTATTTGACGCGAAGTATACCCATTCTCTTTAAAAACCTTGTGTTACTCTCTTCAGTACTTCGTCTACTCACCCGAGGATAGCCGGACGTCTCTGTGCCGGAACATCGTGGCAGAATGTTGATGGGATCCGGCTGCAAATCTGAATATTACCGGACAAAACTGTAGTATTTTTGTCTCATTCCAACAGAATGATCAGCGATTTTACCAGCTGTTGGTACCATCCATCTCCCATAGCACTCATAAATGCTGCATGGAAAGAATGTTTGTCAGTAAACTTTTGTAAATTCACAGGACATTTGAGCAATGCTGTAATCAGCTGAATAAGTGTTTTCAAGCTGTTTGTCTGTGGATGTTCCCCTATTACTGCCTTCAAAAATTCGTCCATTAAAAATCTTCATCCTTCGAAGTATACCATTTCCAGCACTCTACAGGCCTATTAGATAGACGGCTCACCAAGCAGCCTCCATGTAAGGAGCGTCAGCACCCTCTCATTTTATAACATATCCCTTAACTGGCTACAATGAGCCGGTATTCCTTGGAATCAGTCATCCTGGCAGACTATTTATAGCGAGTTTACCTGTATAACGACCTCCATACTCTATGTAAAGATACTAACTGAGTGCTGCAATATATATAATAATTGTAGGATGGTTCAGAATTCCTTTGTTACAGTATACACATGTGCTGTCATCTATATTGCAACATAATATTATGTGACCTCAGATACTAACCTGATTAACCGACTCATGCAAAAATTTTAGGGTGATCCATAATTTGGCTATTGCTATTTAGTCACTACTTGAAATAACTGTGGACGGCCAATGAAAACAATTATTTTACACACAAATACTTTAAAGTATTGCCTTTTAACGAGTTATCGGTCAGTGTCTGTAATTGTCATGTGGACTCTAG
Organism: Schistocerca piceifrons; assembly: GCF_021461385.2. Lineage (NCBI taxonomy): Eukaryota > Metazoa > Arthropoda > Insecta > Orthoptera > Acrididae > Schistocerca > Schistocerca piceifrons. The sequence goes on along the minus strand of NC_060143.1, from coordinate 505,265,959 downwards.
TTCGGACCACTTGCGTGATACATACGCAGTCAATCTTAGTGTTGTTAGAACGTTCATATCCAGAATTCCTGGGATTCTGTCTCACCTCTCTACATTATAAATGCAATTGTTTGTCTTTTTTAAGTGCTTCATAATATCCTTCGTCATTTTTATCTCGAGCATCGCAGACATTCCATTAGATACAAAGCTTTCTCGATCTCCAACCGGTCCCTGAGCACATAAGCTGTCACCACTCTAAGCCTGCCCTTTCTACGTAATACTGATAGCCCTGTGACAAAAATAAATCTCTAAAATCTCTGCAAGTCGATACATGCTACTGCTGCTGAAGCCCTCCTATAGATACTCGTAACAGCCTGTACCTAAACCTATCGCACACAAGTCATTGTGTACTGTATGCTAGAGGTATTGTGATTCTGTTACTGGTGTAATCTACGAGCAAATGCCACACACTGAAACATGAACTCCTGTTGCTACCGTCTATCACTGTTCCTGTCGCGAAGGGTCTGTGGAAAGTATGTCTCTTACTAAAACGATCATATCAGCCTCACATTACATGTTGCACTGATTTTCACGAGACCTTTGTCGGAGAAAGTACTATTTTAGCTCACGACACAAGGAAGAAGTGGTAAAGAGATCATCACTACTCCCGTTTTTTGGAGGAACGATTCACCCAATTCTTGCTATCTACAAATCTGCCAACAAACGTTCAGTCTCCAATATACAGAATTTACATCTCCCGATTTTGATATGCTCTTGTTCAATAGTTAACAGCACTTCACTCTCTTTCCTGTTCCTCTAACTTAGAACTTGGGCGATAATCCAGAAGTGTACCTACCCCTTGTCATTTTACTGTAGTCAGAAACTCCTTACATATCTGCATAATTGATCGGTTTCCATGATCTGCACATGACATCGAGAAACCTCTGTATATGATGAAAGTTCATTTTCATTCGATAGTAGCTCCTAAAGTCGAGGACCTCCAATAGCAGATCAAGATTGGGGTGATGGATATCATCTCCACAGTAGACAGCGCAAATGTGTGTGGTGGTGATTATCTGAGAAACATACCTTCCCAAAGATGGAAACAAATGGTTGTTTAGTCGAAGTTTATGCGTCTTATCTGGTACACACACACACACACAGACACACACACACGGGTCCAATATTCATACATGCTATTCCCCATCAGAGTTGCAGTTTCTTTAAATTTACCCTGTAGCGTTCCACGAAATATGTGTCGTCTTTTCTTCCACCGAAGTACTACTGTCCTAGCTGTGCTACAGAACTATGACGATATCGGTTATAATAATAACACTGATTGGCAGGTCGGCGCAACCAGAAACCTAATGCGTCTCTCATCTCTAATAGTATTCAATAAACTGTTTCACAGTTTTTTTAAATTCCCTTAATATTTTTGTGAAACTGATGCCCCAGCATATTGTTCTACCGTAGCTCGCTCCATGTGCTTAATCCTTGGTGTCTTTTTTATGGGAGTTTCAACGATAGTGTAGAGGTTATCTGATTCAGTAGGTTAAGTTGAGGTGGGTTACCAGTCCCTGCAATAGTTCCCAGCATAGCTCCCTGGAATCCGCTACAGGCATCCTGTAGACAATCCCATCATCTTCCTTAGGTCCTACATCTAATCAGGTGCCCTACAAGCCGCTGTATATTGCATATCGGAGGCTACAAGACACCAGTACTGTTGATTACCTTTCACTCTTATATTTACGCTATGCTCAAGTACATGCTCAAGTAAAAAACAAATTGTCTCTACACCTCGATACATACCCAAATCCAGTTTTTGCCGATCTATGTCGACTTTGATACAGCTTTCTTTCTCTTACATATTCCAATTGAGTATACAACCCTGTACGATCCTGGCAGTAGCCACCTGATCTGGTTCCTTGGCAGATAATGCTGCTATATCAATAGCATCAATGTTTTGTACACAACCTAGTTCAGCGATGAACTACATTTCTCACACCTACACATCTGCTTCTACCTTTATATACCCATTCTACAACCTGCTTTTTTCCTGCGACAGGACATATATCCAGGAGATTTAGAACCTTACTTTCCCCACCACAACCTTAATCTAACTTGACCACTATGGACCAAAAGGTTTCAACTTTTTTGCCCTCCCCCGTGTTGGTAAAAGGCCACTGGTGGAAAGCATTCTTACTGTTCGCCAGTATGGATTATTTGGCGATCAATGGGTCTACATGTATTAATGTTAGGGTAGTACCAGACACTGACTATGAAGTACAGTGCAATGCAAAATGTGCTGTGACATTCGAAGGTGATACTCTTTCAGGTAGAGTGGAAGCAGCTGGGTAGCAAACTGACACATATCAAGGGTCAGTTGACAACCAGGTACAGCACATTCCACCTAATCTTCCTCATCTTCAGCAGAAGAAGCGGAACCATTGTCACTGCATCAATAATCTCAATAGTCTTGGTGTTTGGTGATACTGCACTAAAATTAACATCACAAATGGCACTGCAGCAGTGGCATACCAAACATAATGGTGCCCATGGCATGATACTTTCTCAGCACCATCTCCTCACTGGCGACTGGTGAACAATACTTCTCGGCGGTCCCACTACTCCCTAGGCGCCCAGCTTGCAACACTAAACTGTAATGGCATTCCCAATCCAAAACCGCACATAGTAATATAATATACAGAAATTCCTCAAATAGTTATATGTTTTATGGGAAATGTTGTTCGTCTTGGAGACCATTTGGCGACCTCTGCAACTGGATCCTGGGGAATGAAAAACCCCATACCCCCCCTCCCCCTGTCGATATACCACTGCACTAGGGAGTGTCTTTATAAATCGTCGAAATATTTTGAATATGCTTTGTTTGCAGTATATATTGCATCTTATAACCAATATCTGTGGTCAGGCCATAGTAAAACGGCTTTTTACGTTGTAAAGAGTATATTTCAGTATAATGTCTAACATTCTGATGTCATATTAGGCAACTAAATATGTGTTTTTATCACGTGTATTGTCAATGAGGGTAACATGGAATGAAGAAGAATGACCATGTTTTAAATTACAATACGTGGACGGTGTTCTCACTATGTCACAGCATGGTGTGTGCAATACGTAGTGTGAAAGTAAAAAAAGGTGTAAAAATTGATGTTCTGACAAGCTGCAGTACTTTTTTAGGTCCTTCACCCGTGTTATTTTTAGTATGTCTACCTACAACTACATGTGGCTTAACAGAGATCAATACCATATTACCAGGCTAGGAAGATGACCATCAGCATAGTATCCTTTAATTTATAACATGAGTATGTAAGCAAATATCTGTTCTATGTTGGAGTAACATGTAAACTTGTGTGTTTATTGTTATATGTCACACTAGTGAAACAAAATTCAGCCATTTTGTTATTTGTTCCTAAGCGAATTGGAATCATTCCTTTATTGCGCTAATATGCAACGAGTCAGTTTATAGGATATGTGTACATGCTTAGTAAAAACATTAATGAAGACATGGTTATTTCTAGTTGTAATTATGGAACTACACATAATTTTTTGGTTTCAGTTTTTCCATTTACTGGCTATCGGTTTCTAAACAGTGATTCATCAGTGGAATAGAAGGAAATTCCCAGCAGAAATGATTTTAAATTACGTTTAAGACTTGCTTTACTACCTATCAGACATTTTGTGTTACTAGGAAAATGATTAAGACTTCTTTTGGTGGATGTTGAACACATTTCTTGGCACTTGCAGTTTAAACAATTTGTAAAAAAGATCATTTCTCCATCTAGTGTTGCAGTTATGAACATTATAGTTCTTCTCACATTATGGTGGGTTATTTGTGACTTAATTTTATTAGTGAATACATGTATTTTGATGGAACAGATAAAATATACGTTTGTTTGAAGAGGTACCTACACAATATCCATGGGTGAACACCACTTGTTATTCTTAATGCTAACTTTTGTGAAACGAGAATGTTATTTCTAAACAATGAATTACCGCAGAAAATTATTCTGTAAGACATTATTGATTGCAAGAATATGCCAGGAGGTTGATATGCTTGTTTGCAAGATTAGCACTTTTACAAACAGCAAAAGTAGCTGAAGATAATTGTTTGATAAGCTAAGTAAATTACCTTTTCCAGTTCAAAGCTTCGTCTCCACATACATCCATAAATATCCTATTTATTGACTACTGCCCAAGTGCTACATCAGTTGTTGGTATGACTCTGTTGTACACAAGTGAATGTAGTGTGTTTTCTTAAAATTTAGGGAGGGCCCTTATTCAGAGAACCACTTAATAATTCATTGCAAAACTTCATTTGCCAACATTTATTTTGCTTTCTCTCTGATGGGATATATTATAACACTAGTATTGTCTGTAAAAGGCACCTATTTTTCTTATTGAATGTTAAGTGGAAAATAATTCATATAATAAGGAATAGGAGTCGACACAAGACTAAACCCCTTGGACTCCACTTTTATTTGCGTTTCCCTCTTGTCACAAACACTTTCTACATTTCTGTCATTTTCTTAATTATTCAGCAGGAATCTTTACACATTGTTTTGCATGTTAACTATTGGGTAAAGTCAGTTCCTCAAATATTATTTCCTTCTGTTTCATATAGCTTGGATCTTTAGTGTTTTTACAAGATTTTGTAACTGCAGCTGAATGGTATTTGGTGTTACAACATATGAGAAAGTGAGAATGGTGGTCCAAGTGCTTGGTGGTTTTATTACAGTTTGGTGGGGTAAGTTGTTTCAGTTTTAGGGATGTCAGTTTGCTGTAGTTTGAGGGAAATTTGTCACAGTTGGGGATTTTGGGACAATCTGTTACAATATAAGAATTCTTGTTATAGTCAAAGTCAGTATGTTATGGTTTTGGGTAATTTGATGCAATTTTGAGATAATTTGTTAGATCACTAAATCTTAACACTAATGAGGGGTGATTTTGCGATTTTATCATAACTAAGGTGAGGTTTGGATGGAATAATATGAACTTTTGTCAGCTAATGACTGACATTCAATTCTATTTTCAACCTATTACCGTCTCCTGTGAGAGGTAATCAGAAGTAGTAACTTATGCCCTCTCTACCCTGCCTATTTTGGCGACCCTGAATTAAATGGTTTCAACTTGCTCACAGCCATTAGATCTATCTTTACTGACAGGCTTCAGCAAGTTCCAACTTGAGCACCCTGATATAATATGCAGTTGCACTGTTGGCACCCACTTCACTTTTACATTGCGAACTAGCATTGTAATGTATGACACACTTGTTTGATAGTGTGATGGTTATCACGTTGAGTGTGGTGGTGGTTATTATGATGATGGAATTTGTATTTTGGGAGGTATTATGATGTAGTTTGTGGATAATGTATTTCATTTCAAGGACAGAGCGTTGAGTTTACACGAGCATTAAGAACAAGAAAATTAAAAATCGATGTCCACGATATGTCTTTCCCAATGAAAACCAAAATGAAACAGTTACACCATCGATCACTGCAGGAAGTAGAATACACAGGCGTGAAATCATTTTGGTCATTTCAGAGATTCGAGATAGTTATATTATGAAATAATTGTGGAGAGTTCTATTCCATATCCTATTTCTCCACATTAACTACACTTAGAAAAGTACTTTCTGTAACAAGGAAGAATCCTATGTATTCACTCTACAGTTTCTCCATATTAACTGCACTTAGAATCGTAAGTTCCATAATAAGAAGATCGATCTTAGGCTTTTCGATGCACTGCCTTTATCTTTTAAGATCTATGGAATAACAAAGGTTATCAGAACAGTAACAGTTTATGGGTACCTACTAAATGTTTCTAGGGGCATTTATTCATCTTTCTATAAATGTATGTGCTGAAGAACGCCTGAAATCACACACACGATGTGAACTGGAAAAATCAACTGTGGTGTACCTTAAAAGATATGGACTGTGCTGGTGGGTTTGGAGTAGGTTATAATGTTAATTCGATATAAGGGGAAATAAAATGAAAAGTGAATACCCTTCACAACTAGGCCATGTGATGGTTCCATTAGAAAGTGAAAACCTCATGCATTAATACATTAGACATCAGATAATTAATTTCTGTTTCATAAATCGCGCTCGGCTGCTGACAGATCCAAAACTACACACCCTCCTACACTTCCTCATCCTACTGAAACAGATATGCATGCATGCCTCCTTCAGGTCGCCAAAGATGTGAAAATTGTATGGTGAAATATCAGGGATGTATGGAGGAAATTGCTGAGGCATAGTGTAACCTTCATGGTTGGAGTTACCATGTAACGGGATGATTCCATCTGTCAGCATTTCTGAGTGTATTGTCTTTAACGAGCAGTTCCTGCAAAGCATCTTCGTAGCTCTACGCCTCGAGTGTAATTAACTTCTCAAAGAAATCAACGAACTCAGGTCCCCTACAAGTGAAGACGTTGGTTATCATAGCCTATCGGAACTTGTATGAACAGATGAGGATTTCTTTGGTGGAGGAGTTGTGGGATGTTTGCACTGTTGGCTTTGCCATTTGTTCTTGGTCTCCAAATGATAGAGACGTGAATTAAGACACGCATGGATGTCGGTTACAGTCAGATTAGGAAGTTCGAAAGAGGGTGCAGTTATCTGTCTGGTAGTGGCTGAATGTGTTGGATGAAACAAGAATTGAACATCTTGTCTCCCAGTGGGATAAATGTATTAAAGCATGTGGTGGTTACTTTTGAATTGCACAAATTCTTTGTTCCATTGTGACAGTGGCTAAGGTTTCATTTAGCTGCCCCTAATATGTAAAATAAAGCTTCATGCTTACTGCCACTTACAAAACCCCTTGACCACGAAGCACTTGGACCACCATTCTCACTTTATCATATGTTGTAACACAAAACACCATTCAGCTGCAGTTACAAAAGCTTGTAAAAACACAAAAGATCCAAGCTATATGAAAGAGAAGGAAATAATATTTGAGGAACTGACTTTACCCAATAGTAAACACGTAGCTCACTTGTAGTATTTTGTCTCTGTGAGTGTGTTATTATCTTGTGTAGATGTACCCACCATCATTTCTGGTACATTGTTTGGAGGTGTAACAGGTTAGCGTCCTGAGCAGGATTCAATCATGATACACACAAAAAGCGCCTGTGAGGGAATACACCCGCACAATTCCAGGAATGGTGTTAGGAGGTGGTTAAACTCACATTAATAATGGCCACAGTATGGAGGTGGATCCACAAGTGGTAGGTGCGGGGAAGGGTCTGTGGTCCTGTGTAAGAATGCAACACACATTCAGACACTAAACAGTGCAATCTGTTTACAAACCACCATTCCACGAGTCTTAAGAAAAAAAGGACTTCCTTTGACATATAATGAGAATATAAGTGAACAGCAACTAACGAATTTGGTTTCTTTTAATTTTTGAAGTTGGGCATAAAGTAACGTTCCCTTAGTAAAGTGCATTATGGAAAATGCATTGCTGTTGCTAGAATTAATTAAAAGAAGCAGTGCACTGAAGAGACCAAGGTCGATACCGCAATTAAAAGAAATTTTCCTCTAGATATAATTAATCTAGAGAAACAACACATGAATTGGATGTCTCCTTAATTATTTGATAATATATCTTTCTAAAAACTCTGAAATGGTTGAAACAATATCATACAAATTGGTTGTATTCCCAACAGTGGTCAATGACATGAGCAAGCCTACATGTTTACATATGTGGAGCCTTTGCATGCGCACCTCCACCAATTGCCATCTCCCAGTCATGTTGGTTGACCACTGTCTGGAGCAGTGGCGCACTGCTAGCAAGCTGATAACTGTCGGTCCACAGTAGTCAAACTTGGTGGGAATTCCAGAGTGTTGGGGTAACATTATGAATATCCTGGATGCATGGCCGGTTGTGGGAAAAAAAGTCAGGACGCTGGATAAGTACATAGAGGTAGAGACAGATGTCTGGCTGGGAAGAATGTAAATAATAAAGGAAGAGGCGGTTTATGAAACATTAATACAACTGATAAAACTGTGTTTTATCTTTTATCTGTCAACAAATGCATCATGTGGCTGCTGCTGTGATTGTGGAAGGTGATAAGCTTTGTTTGAGTATGTAACAGAAAAAAATCTATATCCCGATTAGGGATTTGGGCTGTATGGAGATATGTAAAAAGTCAGTTTTTACTCCAGCAGGGAGAGCGTTGGAGGGAAGGGTGATCGATAATGCTGGTACAATGTACCCCAAATCTGGGGAAAACTGTTGTAAGGACTGGTAGTTGACCTGAATACAAACAGGATCACAGGATCAAATAGCATCTACACTACCACTTGAAATAGTAACTGCCATAACTAGATCCAAGATTAAGCAACTCCAGTGGGTTAAAGCATGGTATTTGCGTAAATATTAAGGGAATGTAATCTACACCATGAAAGAAATGGTTTACAGACCATCCACTGATTAAGAAATCTAATGAAGTGTTTGGTTGTTGCTGACTAGCTAAATAGTCTCACCAACATAACTGAAATCGATGACAGCTTTCTAACACCACTAGGAATGTATTATATCAGTAGAAAAAAAGTAGGCTCATTTATCATCAAAAGATACAAGGTACACGGAATGACACTGTTAGACTTTGACTACGAATACCAATTTTGGATGTTGTATATATATATATATATATATATATATATATATATATATATATATATATATCTGTGTGTGTGTGTGTGTGTGTGTGTGTGTGTGTGTGTGTGTGTGTGTGTGTGAGTGTAAGTGTATACTAGATAAGTCTCATCCACATCTAGTAAACAACAATTTGTTTCCATCTTTGCAAAGATATGTTTCGAAAGTAACCAAAACTAAATACATATGCGCCACGTAAATGGTAGAAGACACAACCCTTCCTAACCCAAGTATCAAATCGGAGGTCTCTGACATTGGGAGCACCTATCCAGTGCAAATGAACTTTCAGGTACTTTGCCATCATGCAGAAATGATAGGATCTGACCAGTTTCTTAGATGAGGAAGGAGTTTACCGCTATAGTAAAATAACAGGAGATTTGAATGCTGCTGGACAGTGGCCGAATTGCAGCTTAACAGTTTCAGAAACAGTAGAAAAGTACTGATGACTATAGGCTAATTGCATTTTAAAATGTGGAAGATGTAAATGCTAAATCACGAGGCCTGTATGTCTAACATAAACTACATGGCAACTTCCATTGTTTTATGCATTGTATTAAATATGATATACTTCCTAGTATACAGCTAGCACTGGACTGTGGAGAAAGTGTTTGGATACAGGCTGTTATCAAAATGGTTCAAATGGCTTTGACCATTATGGGACTCAACATCTGAGGGCATCAGTCCCCCTAGAACGTAGAACTACTTAAACCTAACTAACCTAAGGACATCCCACACATCCATGCCTGAGGCAGGATTCGAAGCTGTGATCGTAGCGGTCTCGAGGTTCCAGGCTGTAGCGCCTAGAACCGCTCGGCCACCACGCCCGGCAGTCTGTTATCCATAGGAGTACTGTAACAGCAGTACGATGTAGCAATTCGCAGCGGTTTTAGAGGTTTACCTTTCTTCCTGTTATATTGGCCTTACGTACCCAGGGACATGTGGCTTGAGGCTTCTTTATATCTAATGATATTGTATTGTCGTTTCACCATGAATATCATAAGCACTCGGAAAAGTCCATTGAATATGATGTTTAATCCAGAGAGCGGAGACAAATTCATGGAATTCAGTGTATGGATGTTCTAACAACCCTCAGGTCAACCGTATGTGTACCAGGCGGTCACAAATATGGTGCACATGTTTTCCGAATGAAACTGTCATACAGCTAATTAAACACTGCAACTTTACCTAAAATTTACAGGTAAAGTATTTCCAGAAGGAGATATTCACTTTGAAACAGAGTGTGTGCTGATTTGAAACTTCCTGGCATAATAAAACTGTATGCTGGACCGAGACTCGAACTCGACACCTTTGCCTTTTGCAGGCAAGTGCTCTACCATCTGAGCTACACACAAGACTCACGCACCGTCCTCACAGCTTCATTTCTGCCAGTACTTCGTCTCCCACCTTCCACACTTCACAGAAGCTCTCCTGTTAACCTAGCATTACTAGCACTCCTGGAAGAAAGGATGTTGCGGAGACACGACTTTGCCACAGCCTGGGGGATGTTTCGAGAACGAGATTTTCACTCGGTAGCAGAGCGTGCGCATATGTGAAACTTCCTGGCAGATTAAAACTGTGTGCCGGACCGAGATTCAAACTCAAGGCCTTTGCAAGACACCTTCTGTGAAGATTGGAAGGTAGGCGATGAGGTACTGGCAGAATTAAGCTGTGAAGACGGGGCTTGAGTCATGCTTAGGTAGCTCAGATGGTAGAGCACTTGACGACTGGAAAACCGTGGTCTGGGCAGATCTGTCCTAATTTCAGTTGGTAAGAGCTGATCATAGTGTTCGAAGGTGGCGCAGACGCAACGATGCCATGGACCCAGGCACAGTTCAAGCTGGTAGTCACACCACAATGGTGTGAACTGTGTTTACGTGAAAGGGACTGTGTTCTTTGGTCCAACTGAACCAGTCTTTGAGTGTTAATGGTCATGTTCGGCTACTTGGAGATCATTTGCCGCCGATCATGGACTTCATGTTCCCAAACAAGGACGGAATATTTTTGGTTAAAAATGCGCCATGTCGTCTGGCCACAATTGTTCACGATCAGTTCGAAGAATGTTCTCGACAGTTCGAGCGAATGATGTGGCCACCCAGATCTCCCAACACGAATCCTGTCGACCATTTATTGGACCTCATCGAGAGGTCTTCTTGCACAGAATCCTGCACCAGCAACACCTTCACAATTATTGGCAGCTATAGAGGCAGCCTGGCTCAATATTTCTTGGGGCTCCCAACGACTTGTTGACTTCATGCCACGTCGACTTGCTGAACCATACGGGGCAAAAGAGGTCCGACAACATATTATGCGGGGATGCCCTTACTTTTGACACATCAATGTATGTGCCAGTTACTTATATATGGCAAAATGTTTTATTTATATTTCGTGTTTGTCATTAATTTCTTGGCACAAATACAAATACCAGTGTCTCCATCAACTACGTGGGAAACGATTTGAAGACGTGTGGAAGTCTGCCATAATGAAGAAAGCACTTTACCCTAGATGGAAGTGCAGTTCTGAGGATTCTGCAGAGTACCGTATGTGCAGGCACAGATTACCATTTGCAGGCTACGCTTTGACGCAGCGACGACCAAGAATTCAACAGGCAAGCACAGCCCTTGCACACCGCCTGCAATGCATGCTGCCTGGCTGCATACGTCCCCCACCACTACACAACACATTAATAGCGTGGGCATTGGGATGAGGGGGAAAGTTGTCGTATCACACTTACATCTTGATGCTGTCGCACTGCATATTTCTCAACGACATAGAACACAAACAAATATAATGTTCACTATCATTTAATTATTTTTGGCACCCTGAAGACGTAGTATAATTTTTATCTGGTACGAACGGGTGTGCCTAAAGGCAGACTGACCACATGACTGATATTATGAATACGAGGTGCCTGTTCTTTCGGACGTCTCAGGTAGCGGATACGGAGGAAATTGACACGGACTGTGGATAGGTGGCGCTCGAAGGGAGTGTAGGATGGCCGAGATGTGTGCTGAGGTAGTCTGCGCAGTTGCACTAACGCAGTGTGCCGCAGGGCGCAGTGGTTACCGCACCTGCAGGGTAAGGAGGAGACTGCGAGTTCGAATCCGGATACAGCACGCATTTTCACTTGTGGCCGCTAATTCTGCATAATCTTCCAATGCAGATGACAGCAGTGATCCCCTCCTTTCTTCTTCCTTTCTTCTCCTCTCCACCTTCAGTTTACATACGATATCACAGATTTTCGCACTGAGGTTGCAATGTAACGGAGACTGATTTTGTTTCATACTTCAAACTTCTTTTCACGCACTTACGTTGATAGGAATACCGTATCACTTTGGTCATCCTCTTTATGCAGACGTGAAAGCTCTTCCAGAGGCACACAATGTAAACCTTGAGGACAGTTATTACATAAAAGAATCTGTCTTTTAAATGGAAATTACATTCAAGATTAATCTTCTACATTTGCACGTGGTAAGGGTCACTTTCAACTAAAACGGCAAACGGTCTCAAAAGGAGTTAACATTTTCAGCGTCCTCGGAAAAATCAAGAAACGATGCTTGTAATTAGTTCAAGGCCACAATGAGTTCTTCAAAACTCCCGTTTTGTTTGATCCTAGTGAGCTTAGGGGAATGGACAGGTTTTTTGGTTTGGGCTTTTCCCTTCCGCAACGCAATTTTCATTTTGAATGCATCTATGTCAAAACAGAAACAAATTGTTTTCCAGCTCGCATTGTCTTAGTGTGGGCAGTGTGCAGTCAATTCCACTGAAAATGTAAGCTCTGCAATCCATTCCGGATGTTTAATTTTCGTTTCTGTCTTCCTTTTTCCTACAGAAATTCAACACTGGAGCATTTTAAATGGAAATGTAGTTCCGGAAAAGCTTCTTTATTTAGCTAACGTAATTTGTAGCAATATAGAAAGTCTCCATACTTTTCGTTCACTTCCACTAAAACTGTTGCAACTGACAATGTAATAACTCGTGCGACTTCAAAAAATTTACTGTTCGTACCACCAAGTTGAGCAAGTGCTCCATGCCTCCAAGCTTACGACAATATGTTTCATGATGTATATGACAATAAGTCCTGTCATTCGACAGACTTCTGGTGACTGCCTGTTTTCATGGAAAAGGACACTGACAAAGGCCTGTTAAGCGGATCCTTTACCCAGATGCGTGCTACACATTGTGCATGCATGCAGTTTTGCACATACTGGGTGACCCTGTGCGTGCAGATAATCGCACAACAGAACAATGAATAATAACTACGTTTACCAGTAGTATATAAATATCTTCCTAACACTATTCGTGACCTCTTATTATTCTTCAACACATTATGCAATTTGGTAGTCTCTACGTAGTAGGATGTCTGAGTTGTTTCAACTTAACTGGGCGCATATTTCTCCTTATACAAACAAAGAGACCATGTGCCCTTGCCTGATTTGATGACCGTTATGTAAACATACTACCTATGTAGTATTTATTTAGAACTCGCTTAATGGGCTACAAATAACGCTGTATACACTATTATTAAAGGCTAGTATGACCGACAAGTCAATTTTACCCAGTTGTCCTAGCCTAATTTTCATGACAACAATTTCATACCCTAAAATATTGTTGACCGGCCGGTGTGTCCGAGCGGTTCTAGGCGCTTTAAGCGGGAACCGCGCGACCGCTACGGTCGCAGGTTCGAATCCTGCTTCGGGCAGGGATGTGTCTGACGTCCTTAGGTTAGTTAGGTTTAAGTAGTTCTAGGTTCTAGGGTACTGATGACCTCAGATGTTAAGTCCCATAGTGCTCAGAGCCATTTGAACCATTTTTGAAAATATTGTTGTCCCCGTTGTCACTAACGCTATGTGCTCCTATTCGTCTGTCACCCACACACCACCCGCCTTATCGTACCCACCATCATAGGACGGAACTTGGGATTAGCGCTCTGCAGATGGCTCAAGCAACAGCAGGAAATTCTAATAATATTTGCAAATTTCTAGCCAATAGCCTTGCCACAGTGATAACACTGGCTCCCGTCGGATGGCTAGCCATCTAGGTCTGTCGAGAGCTGTTAGCAGGTGTGGTGCACTCAGACCCTGTGAGGCCAGTTGGGGGTTACATGACTGAGATGTAGCGGCTCCGGTCACAGAAACAGACAACGGTCGAGTTCGCGGTGTGAGGACCACATGTCCCTCGATGTCTGCGTCCTGTTACGCCTATTAGCTACGGATGACACAGCGCTCGGTTGGTACCATTGGCTGTTTCGAGGCATGTTTAGACGGAGTGTAGTTTCATTTGAAAATTTCCTGCACAGTATTTCAGCCAATCGTAATTACGGTTTCAGGTATTCGTTTCCTCGCCATTTCCAGCTGCATATCAACCCAAAGGGTATTTCATACAACGTATGACGCTATTCATAGCTTCGGTGATTCGTTTTCCGCAGTTTCGATTAAAGTATTTCCCCCATTCGTATTTTCAGCCAAGTGTGATGGCATTCACTGTTTTTGGGGCTTCTTCACTGAATTTATCTAACGTTTCAGGAACATGCACATATTTACAGGACCAGGCTGGAAGTAGACAAGAACCCACCTGAGGCAGAGCCAGCACGCACACGCACATACACATGTACACTGACATTTCTATTTTTTTACGGATTGCTCCAGAAGTGAAATCAATAGCTTGAATCAACTACTTCCGTGCAAGGAATTCACGAGGTGCCCAGCTGGGATACGCTGTGGCACACTCCCAGGCCGCGGGGCTATTTGACTGAGAAGAACAAAGCTCTACAATAACGCTCACATCTCCGAGGAGACTCAAATGAAAGAAGAAAATAAGTATATAAATCAGTAAATAAGAACGCGGGGTAGCTCAAACAGATACTACACTGCATAAAAAAATACAAATACGCCTCAACATACACTAGCTCTAGCGCCGCGGAATTTGAATCTGCGCCAGACGTCATGGACGTCGAAGACCCATAGAGGTCGCTGCACCGTTAAGTTCTGGCGGCGTGCGCCTCCTGGCCCGCTTTTAGTGTGGGGGAGCCACCAGAATGCAACTCGAAAATAAAGCTACACAACTCCTTGCAAAAATTGGGGACCGTACTTTCGAGCAGGGCTTCATTCAGTGAGTGTCAGAAGGCAGGTGACCTGTCCAAATGTATTTTTAGTGTTTATGGGTCTATGCCATTTGGACATGTGTCCTCTTATTCTTTAACTGTTTTGTTGCTAATGCTACCTCGTCTTGGGCAAAGGGGAGAGTAACGGGGCCATTTGTGTAGATGTTACCCATTTGTTTTCGTAAGTCTGTGTGATGTTGCCGGTGATTCGCCTTTTCTTCATCATAGAGAAGCATGTTCAGCAGGTACTCTGCTGAGCATGTCATGCCTGGTGT
This sequence comes from Schistocerca piceifrons, assembly GCF_021461385.2. Lineage (NCBI taxonomy): Eukaryota > Metazoa > Arthropoda > Insecta > Orthoptera > Acrididae > Schistocerca > Schistocerca piceifrons. Next base: position 505,250,926 of record NC_060143.1, on the reverse strand, counting down.
AGCCATAGTACCAACAGAAATGGGACAAAAAAGGCGGTATATTTACTGATAGAATGGGCATTGCTGAGAAACCCCATCATTAGGCTGAACAACACTGGCATACAGAGGAGAGGAACAATAACAATCGACATTCAACGAACACATAAGACTTACAACTGAAAAAGCGACAAGACTAATGCACAAACGCGCCACGTCAAACTCAACTCATTACGGACTACCATTGCAGGCACTTCAGATGTATCATAAAGCCCTCTTTGAATCTTTAATATGTTTCGCAGCAAGTACGTAGGCATATCGACTGTCACTCACAACCAAACAACAAATGCGAGACGTGGACAAAGAAGTGTATTACTCAGAGTGTCAGGTGCATTTGGCACCTTGTCCATGGAGGTCCTACGACTTTTACTTTGCAAATACCTCATTGACATAACCATAGGACACAGAGCAGCAGAATACTGGCTCACAAAAGGTAGCCTGGATGATGTATATAACGGGGGAGCATATTACAAATTACCGCCAATTAAATCTCTGGAAGGTTGAGACATGGAAAAAAGAATGCAAAACATCAGACAAGCGCCATCGGGTTTTCTCCTTCTTCCAAACATAAGGGAATGGTTGAGGCTCAGACACGATGACCCAAGTCGCGGTATAGTATATTTGATAATGAGGCATGGCCCTTTTTACCCTACACACCTGCACCGCTTTGGCCTTAGCAAAAGTGGTTTGTGTAAATGTGGGCAACATGGATCCGCCAAACACATAACACTAAAATGTTGCTCACACACAGTCCTAAGGCTGACGTCATAAATATAAGACCCAGGGCAAGTTATAAGGGCCCGGATACTGGGACCATACTTGAGTGCATCACTTATGAAATACCAAGAGTGCTACCCAAGACCTTAAAACAGCAACGACCATATACAAGATCGCGATCCGAAACACACCCTACATCAAATGATACATGGGAAAACAGAGATTCAAACACTGATATGCAAAAAGATGAACATATAGACACGGATGATGATATGAACACTCCGGTACCACCAGATATAAATACAGCATAGTAGAAGATCACACGACTGCAACAGTACTATAAGTAATACATACATGGAATCTAGAAATAAGTTAGTAATAGAAATAAAACAATGAATTTTCTGGTTGTACAAGAAAAACAAGTAATTATTTAGCTCTTTTCATCATTATTATCAAACAAGTAGTTTATGTAATTTGTGGAATGTACATGATTCATACTGTAAAACAAATGAATTTCATAACATTGTGCGTAAATGTACATATGCAGTACACTGAGAATTAAATACACAGTCACAGGCGCACAACGTAGACAAGAGGTTCCTTTCGGGGAGACAAGACTCGAAGTCACCTCCGGAGGCTTATCTAGATCTTATGAGGTGAATAAGTGGAGGAAGTAGTTGTATTAAGAAGAGTGCTGTCATACCGTATACACAAATGACATAGCGTTAATATCACAACATATATACTTGTAGTAGTCGCTGTTTTACAATAGAATATGCTAATTCAGGTGAGACAGTCTAGAAGTGTTTGCTGAAGCTCTTCCACTTGAAATAGTTAGGTAATGGGACCTCTTTTGCTATCTTTCGTTTCGTGTATTATTTTGTACTTAAGAATATAGTATAATTTGTTTTTCCTTACTTTTCCAAATTGTGTTTTAATTATTAATTTAATTATTTAAAAAACAAGAAAAGTACTAACATTCTGAAAACTGTTTAGTTTTCAGGAGCAAACGACTCACTACTTTTACTAAGTTGGTGAGTAACTCTGTAAGGTTAATAAGTAAATGAACAATTAAATGACTGACGTCCCGTTCATTAGCAATGCACACCGGTCCGGTTCTATGCTTTTCACAGTTGAGCTTGCCTTTCTTGTAGCAACTTGCTACTTCTATCACGTAATGAGCAGTAGAGTACAACCAATGTGCGTCAGCTTGCTGGATGTACATCTTAGTAATAGTTTCCCTTTTTCCGACCCAGCAGTAACTTCACAACACAGAAATTCTGACCATCTCCCCTTACCCTGTGTGGACAAATCATAACTTCACCTCTGTAACACTTCTGTAACTCCGCTCTTTCAATTTTTGCAAGTACGCTCTTGTTCTCTACAATTAGCAACAACCGCTGCACTTTTACCCAGAAAACTTTAGTATTTCCCAGTTCACGTAATATACACGGACTATGTAACACTGATAATGTACCAGCTTCCCTGCAACTAGAAAGTAGACTGAAACCTATATCCTTGCTCCATCAGTCTTCACTTCCACGGTAGGTAGCTTTAAATAGAAAGGAAGGTGTGCATGGCTAGGTTACATGACCAACCTGAATTCTTTTTGCACTTTCTGCAGCCTCTCCATATACTAATCTCGTGACATGAAGCGCACTCCCAGTTGCTGTCACGAACCTGTTGCATGGCTTTTCGCAATTTCGACAGTTCTCTGCATAGTTCCCAAGCGCTGATTTCAAGGACTGGAACCACTTCGTTATCACTGTTCCTTATCCAGATTCTACACCTCCGCTTGCAACATGTTTACGTTCTGATTCACTGTTCTTCCCCAGTTACCTGGCGTAATAAGTGAGTATTGTTTAAGGCATCTATCTCTAAATCTGCGATCTGCATTGTGTGACACTCATTTGCTGCATTGTTTCCTTTTGCCATTGTTTCACCACTTCCACCATAATTTTTATCGTCCTGATGACTCCGTAGTTAGCTATGACAAACACAGTTTTGGGCAGATGTTATCCTCCTGCATCGATCAAACGTCTCCTCCTTGTGTGTGCTATTATCCCCAGAATTACAGATCGATACAAGAGGGTCGCTGTGCACCACAGAGAGTTTTACTATTGAAATTTCAGGACTGCACTTTTCAGGAAGGGTCGGGCAACATATTACTTCCCCGCACATACATCTCGCGTATGGATCACGAGGAGAAAATGAGAGAAATTACAGCCAATACGAAGGCTTACCGACAATCATTTCTTTCCACGCACTATTAACGAGTGAAACCGGGTGGACGGGTCAGATGGCGGTATCAAAAGCACCCTCCACCACACACCATTAGGTGGCTTACGGAGCATGATGCAGATGTAGAGAACCTACCTCATTCAACCTCTTAGTTTCTCATAAGTCCAAAGTATCTTCATGCATTCTCCAGAATCTTACCAGAAACTGTCGAATGCTTCCTCTAGTCTTCTCACCTCGTTCCATATTTCAAATGCTTTAAATAAAATTTGTCACACCCAGCGGCGACTGCTGATTACTACACGCTCTTGCTCTCACCCTTACAAATGCTGTTTCCACAATTCTTCAACTCTGACAATTACCAGTAGTATGGGTGAGGACCTCACATTCTCCATCTTGTCTCCAGATGCAGCCTACCTGAGGACAGGATACCCATTACTCTTTCCTCTCCCTAAAATTCTCCTGTTGCCCCGAAGCATTTTACCTCACGTGCACTAAAAATTACGCCACACTTATTATACCGAATAAACGCAAAAGCATAAACATTCTTTTATCTCCTAGGCCATATCACATACGTACGTACGCTTACTGCTGTGTCTATAACCTCTAGTTTGCTCCCCTGCATCTTCTTTTCGTTCCAACACCACACTTCCAGACTCATGGAAACGGTTTCAGACCTTCCACACGCAGAACTATCACCCTCGTCAGCAACTGGACATTAACGTTCAGCAGTGACCACAACCTGATATGACCCTTCATATTTAAAAAAAAAAAAAAAAAAAAAAAAAAAAAAAAAAAAAAAAAAAAAAAAATTCTTCGTTTTCCCCCTGGAAGTATAGGAAGTCGACAACATTACCCATAGCCAACCCTATCCTGAGGCATTCTTGCTGTAAGACTCACCGCTTCATCTTCATTTTATAGCACCTTGGAACTAGCTCTGTGCAGCCTGTCACATATTTCCCTTTCCATTTCCCTTTAACAGATATTCTTGTGTTACCATTCTTGGTTTAAAATGATAAATGGTGGTAGCATATTACAAATATGTACTACCTCTTGCTGTGACTACCCTGTATTCCCGTGCAACTTCGAGTTCTACTCTGAGACTACGAACCTTATATAGTTGATATTGTACGTGTCCAAATCCTATCCTTACGTCTTCTCTATAATCCTGTGGATCCTTTTTGTTTTCCATTGGCTTGATTATGTGAAGGACTAGTTCTCAATTTCTTAACATGTAATTGCCGACACAATATTTTAGACAAATCTGATATAATGTTGTTTGTTTGTTACGTCACTATCGTCTGACGAACCCCAAACTTCAGTATCCAGTTGTTCACTAGTGCTTGAGCCAGTTTTGTTGCCTGTTGGTTGGTCATCGAGATCACTTCCACACACCTCTAAAATGGTTTATAATCGTGAGTATATATTTCTTCTATGCATGTGTTTTGTTGAAAAGATCTAAGGCTGCAACTGAAACGGTGCCAATGCTCATCAGCAATGGTTCTCTTCTTCTGCACAAATTCGCTATCTGTGCACATTTTATGTAGTTCCATACATGTTGGTTCTCATCCACCTCCATGTTCCTCCACGTTTACCTCTTTGCTACTCACTTGTTGGTAGACCTAATCCCCTATGGCCAAATAACATGAGATCACGGATCTCCTGTAATAGTTTCTCTCTCGGCTTTACTACTACGACCACTCACAGATCCAACTTAGTTGCTCTGGACGGGAATCATCGTGTACACGAAGCTGCATATGTTTAAGAAACTACTTATCGAGACACAATCGAATTAAAGAAATTAGCCGACAGTGGGGAATGATTTAAATCAATGGGGAAAGTTCAAAATTTGTGCTAGAAGAGGACTGGAGTCTGGCTCTCCTGCTTACTGGGTGATAGTGATCATTGGAACTGCGTAGACTGCCCTAGCACACCTGCTGTTAGACCAAAATTCTCAACATATCCATACTCTATTGATTTAGTGCCCCTTGTCAATTATCCTCATTACTCACAGAATTTTTCCGATTCCTATAAGAACTCTAGCTTGTTGTGCTGCTGCACTGAAGGGGTCATTGAGAATCATTATCACAGCCATTTCTGATCCTTCAGCCACTATGAATCAAGACACAAAGGAATAAGAGACATTAGTTGTAAGTGGGCATTGTCTTAAATAGATGGGGTAATTAGGAAATTTTTGCTGGACCGGTATTTGAACCCAGAACCCCTTCTTACTAGGCAGATGCACTGGAAACTACGTCATCTGGACGCAGTGGTCATTAGACCAGCACACACTACCGTAGCATGCCCTCTGTAAGATCAAAATCATCAACTTATTAACGCACTACTGATGTATAGCATGTAGAGCTCCTGGCCCATTATTTTTATACTCAGAGTATTCCGCCTATTTTCATAAGAGTTTGATCCTGATGTGCATCTGCACTGAATGGATCATTAGCCAGTCTCTCCAAACTAATATATGTAGTGTCTGTTACTTCTTTTGTTTTTTATTTACTTCTCATGTGCCATAGGACCAAACTGAGGAGCAAATCTCCATGGTCATGGAGCGTGTCAGTACATGTCATTACATCATAAAAGTAATAACACATAAAAAGAAAATGTTTATGAACCCAAACAATCAAACCATCAGCTTCTATAAACATAAGAATCCGCTTAATTTTTCAAAGAACTCCTCAGCAGAATAGAAGGAGTGTCCCAAGAAGAAACTTTTCAGTTTCGATTTGAAAGAGCATGGATTACTGCTAGGATTTTTCAATTCTTGTGGTAGCTTATTGAAAACGGATGCAGCAGTATTACTTAGACGTTCCTGCACAAAAATTAAGGTAGTCCTATCTATCCAAATGCAGGTTGGATTTCTGCTGAGTATTAACTAAGCGAAATCTGCGTATTGTTGGGAATTGGCTGATATTAATAACAAGAAACGAAAGTAAAGTATATATATTGAGAGACCCATGTCAAAATACCCAGACTAGTGGACAGGGGTCAACAAGAGTTTGACGAACTTACACCGCTTATTGCCAAAACTGCCTGTTTCTGAGCCAAAAATATCTTTTGAGAATGGGAAGAGTTACCCCAAAATATAAGACCATACAACATAAGCGAATGAAAATATGCAAAGCAGACCAACTTTCCTGCCGAATTATCACTTACTTCAGATACCATTTGAATAGTAAAAAATGGCAGCATTAAGTCTTTGAACAAGATCCTCAATGTGGGCTTTCCACGACAGTTTACTATTTATCTGAACACCTAGAAATGCAGTTAAGTTTCACTATTCATATACCAATTCTGCGAAATCAAAACGTTGGGTCTTGTTGAATTGTGGGTTAGAAACTGTAAAAACAGAGTTTTACTGTGATTTACCGTTAGTTTGTTTTCTACAAACCATGAACGTACATCATGAACTGCACTATTTGAATTGTGATTTAGCGTTAGTTTGTTTTCTACAAACCATCAACGTACATCATGAACTGCACTATTTGAAATCAAGCTAATGTTGGACACAACATCCTTTACTACTCAGACCCCACATCGCAGCCATTCTCAACACTGTGATTAACTACATTTTGCTGTCTGGTGTTGAAATAAGAGGCGAACCTAATGTGAGCTACTCCCCATATTCTGTAACGGTCCAACTTCTGGATCAATATTTTGTGATCAACAGAATCAAATGCCTTTGTTTAATAGAAACATGCCTAGCTTTCAAAACCTTTTTTTAACCCATTCAGTGCCTCACAGAGATGGAGAATACAGTAGTTTCATTTACTAAAGGTCTCTTAAGGCCAAATTGTACATTTGATGGCAAATTATGTGACATAAAATGATCAATGATTCTCGCATACACAGCATTTTCCAAAGCTTTAGCAAACACTTATGGGATATAAATAGCTCTAAAATTGTCTCTTTTATCCCTTCCTTCCTTTTTATAAAGTGGCTTTACTACTAAGTACTCTAATCGTTCAGGAAACTGACCGTTCCTAAAGGAAAAATTACAAATATGGTTAAGTACAGGGCTAACAAGTGTAGCACAGCACTCTAATTTTCTGCTACGCCCTCCAACATGTCCATGAGAGTCCTTAGCTTTCAGTAATTTAATTATTGACTCAATATCCCCCTTGTCTGTATAACAGAGGAGTATTTAAGACATCAATCTTGGAAAGGAGTTAGCCAAGAGAGTTATTTGATTCTTGAAGAAACTAAATTTTTATTTAATTCGCCAGCCATGCGCAGATAATGATTGTTAAATACTGTACATATATCTGAGTTATCAGTGAAAGAAATATTTTTACTGCGAACTGATTTTACACTCCTGGAAATGGAAAAAAGAACACATTGACACCGGTGTGTCAGACCCACCATACTTGCTCCGGACACTGTGAGAGGGCTGTACAAGCAATGATCACACGCACGGCACAGCGGACACACCAGGAACCGCGGTGTTGGCCGTCGAATGGCGCTAGCTGTGCAGCATTTGTGCACCGCCGCCGTCAGTGTCAGCCAGTTTGCCGTGGCATACGGAGCTCCATCGCAGTCTTTAACACTGGTAGCATGCCGCGACAGCGTGGACGTGAACCGAGTCTGCAGTTGACTGAATTTGAGCGAGGGCGTATAGTGGGCATGCGGGAGGCAGGGTGGACGTACCGCCGAATTGCTCAACACGTGGGGCGTGAGGTCTCCACAGTACATCGATGTTGTCGCTAGTGGTCGGCGGAAGGTGCACGTGCCCGTCGACCTGGGACCGGACCGCAGCGACGCATGGATGCACGCCAAGCCCGTAGGATTCTACGCAGTGCCGTAGGGGACCGCACCGCCACTTCCCAGCAAATTAGGGACACTGTTGCTCCTGGGGTATCGGCGAGGACCATTCGCAACCGTCTCCATGAAGCTGGGCTACGGTCCCGCACACCGTTAGGCCGTCTTCCGCTCACGCCCCAACATCGTGCAGCCCGCCTCCAGTGGTGTCGCGACAGGCGTGAATGGAGGGACGAATGGAGACGTGTCGTCTTCAGCGATGAGAGTCGCTTCTGCCTTGGAGCCAATGATGGTCGTATGCGTGTTTGGCGCCGTGCAGGTGAGCGCCACAATCAGGACTGCATACGACCGAGGCACACAGGGCCAACACCCGGCACCATGGTGTGGGGAGCGATCTCCTACACTAGCCGTACACCACTGGTGATCGTCGAGGGGACACTGAATAGTGCACGGTACATCCAAACCGTCATCGAACCCATCGTTCTACCATTCCTAGACCGGCAAGGGAACTTGCTGTTCCAACAGGACAATGCACGTCCGCATGTATCCCGTGCCACTCATCGTGCTCTAGAAGGTGTAAGTCAACTACCCTGGCCAGCAAGATCTCCGGATCTGTCCCCCATTGAGCATGTTTGGGACTGGATGAAGCGTCGTCTCACGCGGTCTGCACGTCCAGCACGAACGCTGGTCCAACTGAGGCGCCAGGTGGAAATGGCATGGCAAGCCGTTCCACAGGACTACATCCAGCATCTCTACGATCGTCTCCATGGGAGAATCGCAGCCTGCATTGCTGCGAAAGGTGGATATACACTGTACTAGTGCCGACATTGTGCATGCTCTGTTGCCTGTGTCTATGTGCCTGTGGTTCTGTCAGTGTGATCATGTGATGTATCTGACCCCAGGAATGTGTCAATAAAGTTTCCCTTTCCTGGGACAATGAATTCACGGTGTTCTTATTTCAATTTCCAGGAGTGTATATCGTCGATCTTGTGCTGCTGATGAGACACTTCCATCATAACTGGTTTTAATTTTATCCTGAGATTTAGCTGTTCTATATCCATACCGCATACATTTTGCCTTCCTAATAACATTCTGAGCACCTAACAATACAGTTTGTAAAGGGCAACTATAGCTTGATTGTACTACTTCTAACATTCTGATATAATTCCCACTTCGTTCTACATGATATCCTTTTCCCACTAATCATCCACAAGGCTGCCTTTCACTACTTGTACTCCATTTGGAACGTGTTAAGGAAAGCATTATATTTGTCATTTATGTTGTCGGCACTATAACCATCATGCCACACTTTTTCCTTGATGGGGTTTAAAAAGCTGTCTACTGCCATTTTATTAGCTTTCCTTAATAGTTTGTAATTATGTGTGGCATTTGTTTGAGTACAAAAGCATTTTAGTGTTAAAAATTGTCCATCACGTTCTGAAAGACCATTCACCCTTTTACTAACAGAATGCTCATCTAGTAATGTCGAAAACATAAAAAAGTTGTCAATAACTGTGCTACTGTTCTCCTGCAACCTTGTTGGAAAAAACACAGTCTGCTTCAGATCATATGAGTTTACGAGATCTACCAACATCCTTTTTCTTGCACAATCGCACACAAAATTAATACTGAAGTCTCAACATATAACTAATTTCTGGTACTTCCATAAAGTGAATCAAGAACCCTCTCTAGCTTGAGCAGAAATGCACAGAAGTCAGAGTTAAGAGACGTATAAACAACAAAAGTTAGAAGTTTAATTTCTTTAAATTCTACTGCTTCTGCACATGTTCAAATACCTACTCAGTGTAGAGCCGTGATACGTCTATGGGCTCAAACGAAATACTTTTTTTGTACATTGCCACTCCCCCACTCCGAAAGGAACTCCTTGAAAAACAACCAGTTAATCTGTATCCTGGTAAAGGAAGCCTCTGAACTGTCAAAATGTTTAAGCGGTACTCCGATATACCAATAACTTCAGGGTCAACATCTATAGCCAGTTTACTAACTTTATCAGTATCTTTTATATTTTGATGAAATATGGTGATACCCTCTCTGCTTCGAAACATGACGCCCTCTGAAGGTGATTTCTTAGTTAGAGGGACTTCCTTAAAGAAGGTAAACCTATCGTCTGACTTCAATCTAAGAAAGGTGCCGCTCTAACACCAACTGCTACAGGAATTTTTTCATGGGTGATCCCACCACGACCCACTACACTGTCACCTATCAGCTTTGCCAGCCTCCTCTTTCCCGATCTATTAGGTGCACATGTCTAAAAGAACAGACACCACGTATATAAAATTATTTACACTTGTCCTCCGTCTTCTGGGTCATCTGTCATCCCTTAAACTCATTATCTCTTATCTGCAATACCTTTACTTTAATACTCAGTTCATCTCCGTTCCTGTGTTTCGTTCCAGGATTTTGCATGGCCTAAAAATCTGTTGTACTGCCCATCGTGTGAACCTTCTAGATGGACCCTTCAGCTACAGCAACCATTTCAATACTCTGTGACCCATTATCACTCAGAACTTCATTCCATAGAGATAGCACTTGAAGTATTCCATAGACAAGGTACAACATTTCATGTTATTGCTTATTATTCGTTATTGTTTCTCATTCAATTTTTATGTGTCACATTGGCATTAGGGTATTTAATTTTACGTTTTAATTATCTTGATTACAATATTGTGGCTACCTCTTTCTGTTTGTCGAGGCTAAGGACTCCAGAAATTTCTGCTAGGTTGCATAAATAAACCCGAAGATACTGGGTTCCCTGCATACTCAGAACGAATGTAATGATACTCAATGGATATCGCTACATGGACATGTCAACTGTCAGAACAAGCAAAAGAGAGGCAAACCTACGTTTCTAGCATTTGTAGACTTGGAGAAAGCTTTTGACAATGTTGACTGGAATGATCTCTTTCAAATTCTGAAGGTCGCAGGGGTAAAATGCAGGGAGCGAAAGGCAATTTACAATTTGTACAGAAACCAGATGGCTGTTATAAGAGTCGAGGGGCATGAAAGGGAAGCAGTGGTTGGGAAGGGAGTGAGACAGGGTTGTAGCCTATCATCGATGTTATTCAATCTGTATATTGAGCACGCAGTAAAGGAAACAAAAGAAAAATTTGGAGTAGGTATTAAAATCCATGGAGAAGAAATAAAAACTTTGAGGTTCGCCTTTGACATTGTAATTCTGTCAGAGCAGTTGAACGGAATGGACAGTGTCTTGAAAGGAGGGTATTAGATGAACATCAATAAAAGCAAAACGAGGATAATGGAATGTAGTCGAATTAAGTCGCGTGATGCTGAGGGAATTAGATTAGGAAATGAGACACTTAAAGTAGTAAAGGAGTTTTGATATTTGGGGGCAAAATAACTGATGATGGTCGAAGTAGAGAGGATATAAAATGTAGACTGGCAATGGCAAGGAAAGCGTTTCTTAAGAAGAGAAATTTGTCAACATCGAGTATTGATTTAAGTGTCAGGAAGTCGTTTCTCAAAGTATTTGTATGGAGTGTAACCATGTATGGAAGTGAAACGTGGACGATAAATAGCTTAGACAAGAAGAGAATAGAAGCTTTCGAAATGTGGTGGTACAGAAGAATGCTGAAGACTAGATGGGTTGATCACATAACTAATAAGGAAGTATTGAATAGAACTGGGGAGAAAAGGAGCTTGTGGCTTGTGGCACAACTTGACTAGAAGAAGGGATCGGTTGGTAGAACATGATCTGAGACATCGAGGGAGCACCAGTTTAGTATTGGAGGGCAGCTTGGAGGGTAAAAATCGTTGAGGGAGACCAAGAGGTGAATACACTAAGCAGATTCAGAAGGATGTTGGTTGCAGTAGGTACTGGGAGATGAAGAAGCTTGCACGGGATAGAGTAGCATGGAGAGCTGCATCAAACCAGTCTCAGGACTGAAGACCACAACAACAACCTTGGATTAGCCAGCATCATAGTTACCTAACGAAATTGATAACTGCAAACACTCAGGATTGAACCACAGTTTAATACCCTCTAGTAATCACATATCTAAGACCACGATTCCACTGTTCACCAAAATACCAACAATTCGCAAGTCTGTACTGTGCACCAGGCACTCATTACCACACGTGGGTTATCTTGTGCCACCACTCATCACCTAGGCCACATACAAAATTGTCAAGATAAAGCAATTAAATGACTGTCACTGGGCTACTTTTTCCTGATGTACTGTTGTACGTTGATAAAGAAATACATTAAAGAACAATGGCCACTGTGAAGACTGACTCCCACACTTGGCGTGACATACGCATTCCCACTTGGTACAAAGAAAAAATGTCTTAAATTCTACTAACAATTCTAAATTATCTCACTTTAATAATAAAAATTCTGTTACTTAATTAGTGCATCGAAGATTCTCACTGACTCCCAGCAACTTACGAAGTTTAAATTTCGTTACATGGTGTGGACCACTATACAGTCTCAAATTACTAAGAAAAAACATTGAAGTACCAAAATTAGACCCGCTTAACATCTCAGTTTGATTTGAAATCCCTATTTAGTACAACATATATTCCTACCGACTCCTAACAACTTCTGACGTTCACTGTTAGTTACGTGACACGAACTATTATAGAATCCCAGGCTATGAGGAAAAACGCTTGAAACACCTAAATTAACTACGGAAACCATTAAGATTACCTTTCCCACACATGTAGCTGACACATTCTGCAGACGATCATGAAGCAAGAAACCTTGAAATTCTGTGTCTCAAGCAACTTACAGAGTTTGCCGGCAAGTGTGCTCAGTACTTGCTTACAAAGAAAAGCTTGTGAATTACTAGGAAAATTTTATAAAATCATAAATGAAAAAAATTCATTTTGCAAGACCTTCTTCCTGAGAGACAATTAACTGAAGATTTTCTGAACGCAAATGTGCCACGCTGAAGACCAGCACCATTCTTAGCTGTACAATTAAAACGTACTGAGTCAAAAAGACAAAAATCACAAATTTTTAAGCCTTTCGTCATCAACAGTAACTTTAACTAACACATTATCAATATGGTCAACGATGATGTGGCTCATTTATCTACCCGATTTTCGTACTAGCCGGACACCTGGTATAGAAATATCGGCACCCTGAGCCCTCCTCGTACATAGTGTCGAACACAGCGAATCACTGGGTGAACATCTCCCCAATTTGAACCACTGTAAGGAAGACACGACCTATTGGCTGAGTGACCTCACTCCATCTATACTATCGATACTTGGGGAAAGACTCCTAGTCTCTTCGGTCAGCCCTTCACACTGAACTTCCTTGGCAAATCACCTCCTTCTATATGTCTTTGGCGACCACCTTCTACAGATCCTTGGTTAGTTTTCTGCTTTCTGCTATATACGCATACACATATTCAACCATTCATGCATTTGAGAGGAAAGATAGGCTATAGAAAGTCTGACTGCATGATTAAAACACGTTTTATTAACATTTCCTTATCCCAGTGACCATGGTGTAACAAGATTATATCTTGGGGCTTCCTATCATGGTACCATAAACTACTGTAATCAGTACTATAGTCATCCCTAAAGAGTTAAATGGAACGTCCTACCACTAATGCTTCAGCATGACAGTGTGTACTTTTTTTTTTTTTTTTTGAAAATTTGGAAAAAGTAAGCCTGTTTCGCTGGTTCCATACTTTTAAATTACTCTTAACCCCATGCTGTCTCTGCCTCTGTTCCCGCTGTTCCATGGCTGGTTGCATTTCTTTCGCACATGGCCCATTTGCCCACATTCATAACACTCATATTGGCTGAAAACACTGCCTGTCTGACTTACAATCCAGTCAGCACATCAGGTTCCCTATGATCCACTGCTAGTCTAACAGTTGTGAGCAAATGAAGTCTAACAGCTGTTTGCAATCTCTTCGATATTTCCAAAGTCAACACACTAAAAAATGTGCCGATCGTCCTGTGCTCATCCTCCTATAATAGTACTTCATGCACCACAGAACTCGATCGTCTGCAGGCAGTTGGGATTATCGAACCTCACACATCTAGTGCATGGGCCACAGCCCCGGTGAGCATCTGGGAGCCGAATGCATCTCTTTGCTGTTGTGGGGATCAATCAAAGGCAGAAACCTGTCTTATCTCCAGCCTAGAACATCTCTTCACCAAACTAGCTGGAACAGAGAGGATATTTTTCCAAGATAAAACTCGCTGATGCATACCTCCAGCTACCCTTAAATGAGGCATCATAGAACACTCTCGCCCTTAACATGCCATTTGGTTTATTATAGGCACAAATGACTCCCTTTTGGCATTTCCTCAGTTCCTGCAATTTTCCCAGGATTTCTTGGACAGGTGATACAGCGTATTCTGGATTGCGTCAATTACTGGGATCTACATCTACATCTATATCTACATTTATACTCCGCAAGCAACCCAACGGTGTGTGGCGGAGGGCACTTTACGTGCCACTGTCGTTACCTCCCTTTCCTGATCCAGTCGCGTATGGTTCGCGGGAAGAACGACTGTCTGAAAGCCTCTGTGTGCGCTCTAATCTCTCTAATTTTACATTCGTGATCTCCTCGGGAGGTATAAGTACGGGGAAGCAATATATTCGATACCTCATCCAAAAACGCACCCTCTCGAAACCTGGCGGGCAAGCTACACCGCGATGCAGAGCGCCTCTCCTGCAGAGTCTGCCACTTTAGTTTGCTAAACAGCTCCGTAACGCCGTCTCGGTTACCAAATAACCCTGTAACGAAACGCGCCGCTCTTCTTTGGATCTTCTCTATGTCCTCCGTCAAACCGATCTGGTACGGATCCCACACAGATGAGCAATACTCAAGTATAGGTCGAACGAGTGTTTTCTGAGCCACCTCCTTTGTTGATGGGCCACATATTCTAAGGACTCTCCCAATGAATCTCAACCCGGTACCCGCCTTACCAACAATTAATTTTATATGATCATTCCACTTCAAATCGTTCCGCACGCATACTCCCAGATATTTTACAGAAGTAACTGCTACCAGTGTTTGTTCCGCTATCATATAATCATACAGTGAAGGATCCTTCTCTCCATGTATTCGCAATACATTACATTTGCCAATGTTAAGGGTCAGTGGCCACTCCCTGCACCAAGTGCCTATCCGCTGCAGATCTTCCTGCATTTCGCTACAATTTTCTAATGCTGCAACTTCTCTGTATACTACAGCATCATCCGCGAAAAGCCGCATGGAACTTCCGACACTATCTACTAGGTCATTTATATATATTGTGAAAAGTAATGGTCGCATAACACTTGCCTGTGGCACGCCATGTCAGGCCGAAGATCAGTATCAGCCTGAGACAGAGCCTGAAACCGGTTCGTCAGAATAACTGGAGAGACCTTCCGTTCAGCCCTCCGGAATGTCTTTCGCCCCCTGCCACACCTTGAGACGATCTCCCACTCTACCACAGGTGAGGGATCAGCCTCAATGTGGGCAGTATCCCGGGCAACCACAGTCGTAGTCCGATCGGGGGATGCACGGGACGAGCTGGCCGTCCCTGACAAACCCCCATACGGACCCCCACAGTGATGCCCATTGGCAACAGCCTCAAGCTGTGTGACCGAAGCCAACACTGCCTGAAGCTGGGCGCGAAGGGATGCCAACTCAGCCTGCATCCGAACACAGCAGTTGCAGTCCCTATCCATGCTAAAAACTGTTGTGCAAAGAACGTCTGAACTAATCTACAGAGAGCGCAAACAAATCGACACAAAATTTAAACGGTTATTAAAATACAAGATTGCCTAGTAAATGCAGTAATGCTGCTACTTGCGCACTGCTGACACACTGCTCGGCGGCGGAAGGAGACTATGCGATTTTACACTATTCAGGTACTAAAACGCGATGCTACATCTCTCAAATACTATAATACGCCCGAAATTTATGAATTAAACAATGCAAGTGCCAAAAACACGCAAAGAAATAAAGAATTAAACTATGTAACAAATGAGTGAGCTAGGAGTATACGACTTGCTGCTGCAGCTGCTTATCCAACGGCGGCAGGAAGCACCTTATTGTCACAGAAAGTTCCCGCCAGGAGCATTTGGGAAACCCCCACACCCTGTTCACGAACCCGCAGGATACAGACCTGCGTCACCATTTGGGAAAGTGCGGATCTTTTCAGCCAGGAGTGGAGTATTCGCGGTGTTATCTCTAAAGAGGGTCTCTGGGCTACTAATCTAAATGTTGCTCCCATCATTTCTTTGCCCCAATCGACGAGCCTAACTGAATTGCAAACGTTTCAGGCCAGACTCAATTTGTATGCTAAATTGTTACCCCAGATAGCCCATGTTGCACAACCTCTCAGTAAGTCGCATGTAAAGTGGTTCCCATATACCTGGACCCCCACTGGTGACCAGACTTTTGTCAAATTGGAAACCATGCTGACATCTGCACTGTGCCTCGTTCCCTTTCCTCCTACTCTCCTATTGGTTGTGGCCTACAGTATTGGAGCTGTCTTGGCAGACAGAAATGGGGATGGCTCTGAACAGCCTATAGCATATGCATCCAAGGCTCTGACCTCCTCACAGTACATCAATTCACAGGCCGAAAAGGAGGCCTTGACAATTGTGTTCACAGTCAATTAATTTAATGTCGACCTTTTGGGGTTTCAGTCCTTTCGAATTTTTGATAACAAGCTATTGGTGTTGTTATTAGGACAACATTTCAGGCTCCAAGAATTAACAGTGCTACAACTCCAGTACTGGGTGTTGTACCTCAGAGAATACAGTGATTCTATGTGGTACATGCCAGCTGCCCACCCTTCTAATGCTAACACATTGTCTCATCTACCACCTGGCCCAGACACTGATTTAGACTAACATCAGGTCATCTGCTTCCACATCTATGCCGAACGGCAACATATGTGGGTCGATTTTCCGATTAAGGTCACGTGTGTGGCCACTGCAACACGCTGGAACCGCGCCATGCGACAGATCCTTCTCTGTGTAATCAATGGCTGGTCGCATTATCTCACTGAGCTCCTCGCTTCGAAATAGCTTTCTGATTGACACTCAGTTGTAGATGAGGTCATCGTTTTGGATACTGACACAGATGCACATCGAGTGATTGTTTCGGCCGAACGGCACTTTCAGTTATTGAGTCTATGCCTCTGGTGTCACTGAGGCATACCCCATATGAACAATATGGCATGCCGTCATGTGTAGTGCCCCGAAATCAGCGGTGACGTCAAAAAGATAGTCCATCGATGTGCAGCATGTACACTTGACAGCAAAAAAAGTGGGTCACTGCCGAATACAACCTACATAACGTAGCTGTGTTGCAGGTCCTCTAAACACCAAAACCCCGTGGGGTACAGTCGTTTGACTACACACAATGGGTACCGCAAGAGACTACTAAGAGAGCAAAGGTCTTTATGGCAATCAGTCTAAGCGTCAACTAATATCGTCATACAAAACATATTAGAAAACACGTTCTTAGCGATGAGACACCCCGTAACACTCATAAACCAACCTTAATTACAACAAGTGACATTCCAAACGTTCTGAGATAACGGATTATTTTACATATATCGTACAGTAATCCTTAGTAAAATTAAATACTTGAGACAATATATGGAGTTACAGAGCTGTACAGCAATTGGTAAAAAGTTTTTCGCTCTCTAAAAGGTTTTCCATCCACGTGCTGAAGGTCGCTCAATGGCGAGTGGCTATGGAAACTGGATATTGGGCGAACCAGTAGAAAAACGCGATTAACGGCAACAAGCACTCTAAGGAAATCTCAACATTAACAGAGAATCACCAGTAATATCATTGTTCTCGTAACACATCAACAGCTACGTGTACACAAAATTTGAACTTTAAATGACATCACCAACGTCGTCGTTCAGGCCCAGGATTCAAACCTATAGCCATTGCTAACTAAGCTAAGCTTTGTTTGTGCCTTATTGAGACCGGATCACTAGGCATAAAGAGACGTGAAGTATAGACGTTTGCACTAGTATCAGTTATCAATTCAGATCCTGAAAATAAATGACGAAAATGTTTGTACTGAACTGGGAATCCTGTCATAACAGTTACCGTCCTGGGAACTACCCCCAACGACGTTTTATGTGGTGTTATTCACAAGGAACAAGGTATTCTCATGTTTAAAATTGAAATGCCATCATATAAAGCTTGTGACAGGGATGCAAACCCAGCACATAATCGGATTGTTAACGAAGTACAGTCATGCTCAAAAGTATCCGAACGACCTGGATTGCATTTCGCCTGATTCCCATGCAACACACATAACGCATCTGTCTAACTGGTCCTCTAATCGCTCCTTGACACAGTCGTTTGACTACTGAAAATGGTTCCAACGAGTCACCACTAGAAAACACTGCTCTGTATCGCAATAACTTAGGGTGTAAAGTAATACCACGATGCTAAAAATATCAGGCAACACTTCATCACACATAAGACTGTCCTTACGGCTTGTAAGCTCGCATTTATTGCAATAACTGACATACCTGAAATGTTAGCACTCTCATTATTACGTCAGACAGGTAATGTACGTAGTAAGTTCTTCGAATTCCTGATTTCCTCTTCAAAGTAACATACCATACTTGTAATTTAAGACAAAATGTCATTAAAAATTTACGTTATTCACGAGCAACTAATTGAGAATATGTATGAACTTCACATGACACGACGAACCGACTCGTTCTGCATATGGATTCAAACCCAGGTCATGCAAATAGAGATTTCGTGACTGACGGTAATTAACAGTCATTCCTGACTAGGCATAAAGAGAGTGATATACCTCGATTTTAGACAGTATCAGTTAACAAATATCAACTTTAAATTGCATAACGTAAACATTTATAACGGTCGCGAATTCCTACCCAGTATATATTGTCCCTGTTAACGAACTAAGAGAGATGTAAAAACTGCTTCTTCACAAGTAACTTACTTGAGATGCAGTGAGGTAAAGCTTTGTGTTGGACAGGGATTCGAACCCAGAACCTAATCGGATTGTTATCGAAGCATAACCAACGTTGACATATCCGATTTTCTCGGCAGTAGCTATATGTATTAACTCAAATGACGAGACGAAACATTAATTATTTCCTTCCCAGGACTCCAACCCTGCACATATCGCTGTAATATTCTAGAGAAAAGGAACGTTAAGTATGGGTTTGTTACACCAGCAGCGACAAGTGAGCATGTTTGAACTAGATATAATATGACAAAGAGTTCAGTGCTGACTAAGCTTACACACTACTTAACCTAAATTATCCTAAGGACAAACACACACACGCATGCCCAAGGGAGGAATCGAACCTCCGCCGGGACCAGCCGCACAGTCCATGACTGCAGCGCTTTAGACCGCTTTTTTTCTCATAACATTAGGCGAGGGCCGAAAGGTTGGGAAAAAAAAAATTACAGGTGGACGCGAACAGGCGACCATATGTTTAGAATGCACGACGATTACCTCTCTTTTTATTTATTTTTTTTTAACTGTGAGGAGCTGAAAACTAGTAAGTGCACTCGTTGCGCCGAGTTGGGGACGCACATAACTTAAACCATGCTAATAGTTGTGGAAAAAGGCATAAAGAAAGAGATCAAAGTGTGGGGCGAAGGAAACCATGAAACAAAATTGAAGGGTGGAATCCATACCACCATTAACCAGTGCTACATCTTGCACCGGATGGAAAACA
The DNA here is from genome assembly GCF_021461385.2 of Schistocerca piceifrons. NCBI lineage: Eukaryota > Metazoa > Arthropoda > Insecta > Orthoptera > Acrididae > Schistocerca > Schistocerca piceifrons. The sequence continues at coordinate 505,231,471 of NC_060143.1, read as the reverse complement.
AAAACTGCGAAGACCTTTTTATTTCACTGGGGACCAAAAGAGGAAATGGAACAAATACTGCTGCAGAGTGTGAGGGTTCACAACGAAACTCTCCATCTGCTGTATCATCCAGGTATGACTTCTCGTAATGATGAAAGTAGATCCCACGTTGTACCGTGTAGTGGTCTATCATCATCTTGTAATTTTAGCTTCTCTTACCCGTGATGTTCCAGCTACATGGAGGTTCGTGGAACGCACTCCACGAAAAATTGGAAAAATATTGTCGATACTTCGGGTTACGGAGGATCTTGCAATGTCGTTCCTGCAAATAGTTCCAAAAGTCTAAAGTGTCCTTAGTGCCGTCTTGAAACAAATAATGCACTGCATGTCCACGAAGCCACGTCATTGCATTAGCTTTAGTGCGTGGGTAATACGTCTCATCCGGGAATAAGATAGTCTTGGGGTCGATATGATTCGGCGTTACCCGAAGAAAGTATGCTGACATTTGCCGTAGACTCGCCACAGCTAAGACGGTGTTCATTGTTGTCTTGAACGCCACAGCTCGTGCACGTGGCTGAGTCTACCATGTGGATCGCATGTAGCCTTGATCTGGTCACCCGCTTACCGTTGACAGTGATATGCCACATCGCCGTGATGTCAGTGTCAGTGTCCAGTGTTACGTGGTGAACTGTTCTCCACACTACTCGCCAGTTGACGTTCGGGTGCTTCCTCTCCACGACGTTATCGGTTCGTCCACGTTGCATGACCCGATAAACCGTCTTTGCCGTCGCCAGTTGAGTCGCTGGTAAGGCAAGTCGAACGTAACTGAGTTCGAGGTAAAAGACACCGATATAGAAGACTGCGGAGGGGACGTGGTGTATCGGCACAGGTGGCATAAGGGAGGGCGGTGCTAGTTCTTCTATTAACAAACTGGTCAGACTGTCCGGACGGCGGTGCCATAGCTTGACTAATGTGCTCACAAATAGGGCGACCGTTCTGTCATGAACGTTGCAAAGGCCAAGCCCTCCCCGATCCGGGGGAAGGGTGAGAGTTTCATATTTGATCTTGAACAGTATTCCAGAACTCACGAAGGACCCAAAAGCCGCAAATATACGGCGAGCTAACATCACCGGTATAGGTAATATCTGGGCAATGTGCGGAATGCGTGACGCTAAATGTGTGTCAACACACTGGGTCCTTTGGACGATGTCCAGGGCTCGTAGGCGGTTGTTGGCAATTCCAGTCCGAACATTTCGTAAAAGCCGTCGAAAGTTGTGAGCAGCGGTTCTTCGTATATCGTGTGTAAAATCAATGCCTAAACATTTCTAACTATATCTGAGCTGTATGGGGGTGACACTGTCCTCAGACAATCCGACCCCGATGTTCATCGCCACCGATTTTGTGACGTTGATACGACTACCAGTGGCCATGCCATTTTCACTATCCAATTCAGTGCGCTTGCGGATGACAATCACCAGGTCGTCAGCGTACGCTTTACGTCGGAAAGTGTGGCCTCGTAACGTCATACTCGTTAGTCGTTGGCGCAGGCCGCATAGGAGTGGTTCCCTGGCCACAGCGTAAAGTAAAGTGGACAGAGGGCAGTCTTGGCGTATCGATCGAGAAATGGTGAGGGGCTGCGCAGGTCGGCCGTTGACGATCACCTTGGACGTCGCGCCACGGAGTAGTCGCATGACGACAGTAACGAATGGCTGTGGGTACCGCATATGTTGGAGGACCGCTTCCAAATAGTCGTGGTCCACTCGGTAGAAAGCTTGACTAAAATCGATTGCCGCCAGGGCACCCTTCAGACGACATGCCCTCGCCAGTGAGATCAAGTCACGATATTCACTGAGTGCTGTTTGAATATTATTGTCGACTCCTAATCACGTTTGATCGGGTGAGATAACATTTCGTAAGGTCTGGCGTATCCGTGCCGCCAACAGTCGAGAAAAGATCTTAAAGTCGCAGTTCAATAGCGTCAACGGGCGGTAGTCCTGCAGTCGTGAGCCACCGGACGGTTTGTGAATAGGAATAATCATCCCTCCCACAAGGGCCGCAGGGAGCGGCACGTCCGGGGATAGTAGTTCGCGACAGATGTCCATCCATCGGGAGGCTAATAAATATTGAAAAGTCCGGTAAAATTCCAAGGGGACGCTGTCAGACCAGGAGACTTGTTGACAGCTCCTTTTCTAATGGCGTCGATCACTTCTTCTTCTGTAATTTCTTCCATCAAGGCCGCTTCCATTGTCGGGGTGACGGTGCCGTATATCGTCTGAGAGACGTCCTCCAGTGCTGTCGGATCAGGGGTCTGAGCGGAACAGAGTTGGGAATAATGATTGTAGAACGCTGTATTTACGTCTTGTTGCGTGGTAAGGCGACGAGCGTCCTCCGTGTCGATGAAGCATATAAGCGCTCGTTGGCGTCGTTTACGTTCACGAAGGACGTGGAACATTGACGGGCGTTCGGTCGGAATCCGATCCTGCGTCCTCGAGCCGATGACTACCCCCTCTAGGTGGCGTCACATATGTGCCTGGATCTGAGCCTTAGCACGGTGGACCGCCGTTTGTCGTTCCGGAGACGGCGCCACAGCATCTCAGTCGCGCAGGACCCGGAAGTAAAAGTGGAGTGTATGTCTTCGCCAAGTACCGTGGTCGCGACCGTAGGTTATCAACTTTCGCCTCCGTGCCGGTTTGGCGCAGTCCAACCACCAGCGGATCGTTGTGGGATATGCACGGAGGCGATTTTCACACGAATGCCACGTATCCTCAACGGCTTGGCGGCAATCCGGGTACGACAGGTGAGCGATGTTTAAATTCCACGGGCTGCGGCTTCTCCACACGTGTTGCCGCCGAAGGGTGACGGCACAAATGTAAGCTGAGTGGTCCGAGAATGCTGCAGGCCACAGTTCCGCATCCTGTGTTCCAGCGGCGAGAGAGCGTGAGACATAAATCCGAACGATACGACTGGAAGAGTGACTCGTGAAGTGCGTGAATCCCGGTCGGTGGCCGTGAAGATGTTCCCAAGTGTCCACCATCTGCAGGTCTCGAATTAGCGTCTCGAGTTCCGTGCACGGATTATGTAGTGGGAGTTGGTCTCTGGGTGCCAGCACGCAATTGTAGTCAACTCCAAACCCCAGGAGGTCGTGGCGGCCTTGGAAGAGCGGGGCGACGTCTTCCGCAAAGAATCGTGAACGTTCGCGACGTTTGTCCGTCCCGGAAGGTGCGTAGATATTGATAAGGCGGACACCCAGTACTGTGAGTGCCATTCCTCTTGCCCCTGCCGGCCGCGGTGGTCTCGCGGTTCTAGGCGCGCAGTCCGGAACCGTGCGACTGCTACGGTCGAAGGTTCGAATCCTGCCTCGGGCATGGATGTGTGTGATGTCCTTAGGTTAGTTAGGTTTAAGTAGTTCTAAGTTCTAGGGGACTGATGACCACAGCAGATGAGTCCCATAGTGCTCAGAGCCTCTTGCCCCAGGCAGAAACAGGATATCGTCCGCCACTATCCCTTCCCGAAGAAGTACAGCGACACCGCTGCCTGTTGGGGAAGCTGGAGAGACGCAAGCATCGTAACCGTACATGCCTGGGAAGTCGTCGACGTACACTTTCTGGAGAAGGGCTATATCGATGGAAGCAGAGTTCAACATATCCTAAAGCAAGGATAACTTATCGCACGTCCGTATAGTGTTGATGTTTAAAGTTGCAACACGATAAGTTTGAGGTCTATCCATAGCATCCGTGTTGGCTATCAATACCCTTGTATGGCTTTCTCGTCACTGTAACTGATGGTGGGAAAGGATCAACGCTGGTGGGGTAAATTTCCCCCCGTGTCTTCCGACACGATGGGCAAGGACTGTTCCTCACAGTCGTCTGCCCAGTCGCCATGAAATACCAACTGCTTTTGGTGGCTGTTAGTGGCTGCTGCGGCACTTGGCGCTGACTCCATCGGCTCTGCTGGCTGGGAATCGGCAGCAGCTGTCTGCTTGTGGTACTGCTGTTCTGTGGGGTCGGAGGGGCTGAAGCCGTCACCACGGCGATCTGTTGAGTTTGATGTTACAGCGGCCTCTGTACCGCCGGTACCGTCGTCGGAATTTCCACAGTCCATGTCAGACGATCGCTGCAAACACTCGTCCGTCGGAGCACGCCCCCGTCTCTTGTGTTTTCGCGGGGAATGCTGTTTACGGACGTGTGTTTCAGTATCTGAATGTGGGTGGATTTCTTCAGCTGCTCCGGTGTCTGGAAGAAAAGCCACTGTCGGCACAACCCGTGGGTCAATGTCCATCCTGGCATCCACGCCTTCGTCCAAGGTCGGTCGGTGATTATTTTCAGGTGGGTGCGCCGTTGTAGAGGCCGGATCCTGTACTGCAGAATCCATCACGATCTCGCTATCGGGGGCGGCTATCGGACTAATGTGGTCAGCAGCGGAAAGGGTTGCTGCCAGTGTAACTTCGGCGTAATTGAAAGGAAGGGTCGTCACCGTAGAAGGAGTCATAGATTCACCTGTCGAGATTTGAGTAAGCCGTCGTCGGAGACAATCCGACCGGGCATGCCCGTCTTGGCCACAACCAGAGCAAGTGCGTGGCTGACCGTCATACATAATGATCACCCTACATCCGCCGATGACAAGATATGACGGAACAAGTTTGTTCAGTTCAATTTTAATCTGTCGTACCCCGTTAAGAACGGGGTACATTGCAAAGGTGGTCCATATTTAGGCCATGTGGCTGATCACTCTGCCGTAGGGCTGGAAAGCCCCGGTGACTACGTCCGGTGGTACTTCGAAAGGGAGTTCGAAGACGCGTATCGTACGGAGGCCAAGCCCCGCGTGATCGATAGAGACCGTCCCAATATGGCCATCAGAATGTTTGAATTTAAGATCGTTCGCATGTGCGTGCACGATTCTGCTGCACACCTCGTCACTTACTAGCTTGACGTAGACAACACTGCTCGTAAGAGAGAGATGGATACCAATTATGTCTCGCGGTTCAATTTTAACGTCGTCACGTAGAAAACGTTCCACTTCAAAAAGCTCGCGGTCGTGCATGGTCGGGTTGAAAACTGATCTTGATGGTGGTTTGTCTGTATGAATGTGTCATGTTGCGTCGGTAGTGATGGACTCTAAATTAGCGACAACGCAGTAGTAAACAACTACGGGCACTCGCGACCGCGCGGACGGGACGTAAACAAGACGTCCTCGCCGCAGCGCTGCGGATGCAGACAGACCGCTCGGTTAATCCCGTGGGGCTCACTTCCAGAGGTGCTGTAGCTACGTCACAGCTAGTAGTGTAACGCTAAGCGTCGCGCACTGTTGATAAGACGTCGCGTGTTCTATTACATTCTCTACTACATTTTTTAAAAACGCAATTCTGCTGTCTGCTGAAGTTTATCAATTTGATGGAACTTTGAACATAATTCTCTTCACTTCTCAAAACCCAAAATAGTCGCATGTGGAAAATAAGGCTAAACTTCTGCGTACTTTTTGTTCTTTTCAGGTTTAATAAATGGCCAGTCAGCAGATGCGTCTCGAAGCTTTTTGTATTATGTATGGGGAGAGTGCATCGCGCCAAAATAGTCAGAAACGTATTTTCTACATTCGCTGTCGTCTGGTAGTGTCATTTTATTCTTCTTCATACCTTGTTTGACAGCTTTAACTCGGAACAAAGTTTTCTACATGCATGTAATCAATAAACTGCATGTGCACTGTCAGACTGTTATGGATAACATCAGAGAAATCGCATATATCGTTGATGATTAATTTCTCTCTCATGTTTAGTAATGTTTTTTAAACAACACTAAAAGAAACCTTACGAAAACTGTGCACTGGATTGTAAAAAATGAAATAAAACTACCCACGATATACTTACGACGGATGTATCTGTACACAAGCGTGCCTCCATCTGCACGAATTAGTAAAACACTATTCACTTAGATTTTGATTGGGTATGTGTTTAAATGGTATGCTTTGTCACACTCAACAGGTATGCAAATGTGGCATTTCATAAATAAAGTTACGTATTCCTAGAAACCCAAAATTCGCTTGTCAGTAGCGGAAAGAGGCGTTATCTGTTCTGCACCATTGTAAGTTTATCAGCATTGCACTATGAGCTGAAAGTATTTTCTTACAATGTGATTATCAATGTTTGATCTGACTGCTTGCAGCTCTTACACAGAAGGGATAAGAACGTTACATTCAGCGAGGCTGGAACCGCGAAACGTAACAGTCGCGTTTTCACAGGTCAGCACGTCAACACAGAGCTAGCGGATAGATACGGTTTGCGCCTTGCTCTTAGGAGGCCAATAGTGGCTAGAACTCGTAAACCGCTATTTGAAGCACGAGATTAGTTGCGATTGCCACGTTCAATGACTTTGCTGGGTTGAAAACCGTAAATTTACAATCTTCTGTTACACCTCAAGCGATAACAACTCATGTTATTCAATGGAAGTGACACGTGAAATTAAGTGAACTTTGAGGCTTAATTCCGTGCACACCAGGAAGTAACTGGTCGATCACAGAGTTGCCAAACATACCTTGCGTTTTTGCCAAATCTCAGTTACATTACCAGCAGGAAGAAGACGAACCGATGTGATCCTACAGCGGGATGGGAAGTGACCATAGCTGGCGCCTCAAACACACGGCTGCTGCGGCCTTGAATACATAATGCGCCTGATTCGCATTCCTGTAACTAGGTTTAGGGACTGGAGCTTAGTTGCCAATAATAATCAGAACTGACTGCTACTAAGCATCATAAATCAGTAACTCTCATAGTAGTTTTTATATTTCTTTCGTAACTGTACTCAAAACTGAGAAAGTCATTCACGGACGTTTTCGTGCCTCGCCGTTAGTCGAGCACAACAAACAAATAAAAATAAAAAGAGAATGTGTGTGTGTGTGTGTGTGTGTGTGAGAGAGAGAGAGAGAGAGAGAGAGAGAGAGAGAGAGAGAGAGAGAGAGGGAGATGGGGGGTGGGGGTGAGAGAGAGAGAGAGAGAGAGAGAGAGAGAGAGAGAGAGAGAGAGAGAGAGAGAGAGGGGGTAAAAATTGTTGTAAAGAAATTGAATACTGGTATGTAAAGAAATCTTTCATTAAAATGACTCGTTCCACATCATTACGAAATGTCGTATTCATGGTGTATGGAACAAGTATTAATCTTATCTAATCTAATCATATCATATTGCTGACTATCCATGAAGAGTCATGAAGTACCGAAATTTTCACCTATATCAGTAACCAAATCTAAACTTGAAAATAAAAGACGACAGTATTTGTAACAAACCTGGACTCCTATCGAGACCCTTTCTTCCCTGTTATCTAACCATGAAAGATGTCTGATATACCTCAATTCAGAAGTAACGAAGTGTGTATGAATTTAAAGATGAAGCACATGATGTGAAGTTCTGCGACGTAGATATGAACCCAAGACGTAATCGGATTGTTAACTAAGTAAAATCAAATGTTACGTATCGGTTTTTCTTGTCAACTGCTAGGTGTTTAATCTAAAATAAGGGCACAAATATTTGTACCTGAGCGACAATCGAACCGCACTCCAATCGTTCTTCTTCATTGTCCACGAATATTGCTTAATTATCAATTGCTGGCTCACCAACAGTAAGATGTGTCCGTGTTTGTACAGAAATTGTTGGCAACATGAACAGACATTAAAAATGCGCGTTGATTTTCATTAGCAGACCGTTGTGCACGTGATAGGACTTGAAATGAAATTATGAATATTTTTGTACTGGTTCGGGGTTCCGGCCCACATATTTACCTTTGGAGGAGACCTAGAGAATACTGCAGTCTTGGGAAAAGGAATGAAATGATTGAACTACACTTTTGCGAGAGATTCAGATCCTCGAAAGAGGAGATACGAATTCGAATCACAGTCAAGTACAAAATTTTTCAACGTCTCTAATCCAATCAAGTACAAGTAAGATAACAGCTCTGTCCCTTTAGACGGCTATCAGTTCATCAAATAAAATAAAATTTTCTGATGTAATTAAGTTTACTGGTGACAGTATTTCTGTTTACCCTGACCTCCACCAATGTCATTTTCCAACGTAAATCGGCTCTGCCCAGTTTGTAATGAAGGAACGTGATGTTTAATGCGGATTCTGGATTATAACAGCTTTCTCTTGAGGTTACCAGAGGTAAAGTAAATCTGTTTGTGCCTCTTAAAAATAAATGCCTGAACCCACGCATTTCACTTGTGATAGTTCGTTCCACCAGACCATTGTGGCCACATTTCCCAGCCCCTGGAGTGTGCTGTAATGGCTGATGTGCTTATCTTACTAAACTAGTCACGGTGGAGAAAAAGGGAGTCTGTTACATGGTTAAGTAGAAGCAAGCTTCTGACTTGGAGATTATGCTATTCTCACGTCAGCACGATGTAAAGACTCTTCTAGGCGTCATAGCCTCGATTTGAAGCCATTTAGAAATTGTAACTAATTCAGGAAATTTCTTAGTTCCAGAAAATCCACTGTGAAATGTGAAGTTACCGGATAATTCGATTGTCACCGTCATTATTACTATCATTTTCTTCCTGCTGGAACACATGTGCTTGAAGATCATTTAAGTCCTTTTTGTCATTATAGAAGTTGTTGCCCAAGAACAAGTTCTTTCCCTGTCTGCGGAATCCTTTTCATGTTAATATCAAACATCGGAAATTACTCGTAGATCACATTAAAACTAAAGTAATTGATGAAGACGCTACTTGACAACGAAAACGCGCTGCCTTTCTTAATTTACTTGCGCCTACAAATGGCTGTCGAATACTGCCAAACCAAAAGCCAAGAGATCTTTCTGCCTTCCAATATACGTCGCTGTCGGTTCTTCCATATGATTTGGTCGACGTTACCTGTTTCAAGTTGTGTATGACACAGAATGTTTCAGAAAATCAATTGCTTTCCTTTGCAATAAACAGAAAGATTTTCATTCTAAGCTATCCAAGTCCAAAATTTTCGCAATATTATTTTAAATTTAATAATCGGTTCCATAATGTAAGGAAAATATTTCACAGTTGCAAAACCCGCGTCCGACTCACTGTCATTATGCTTAGTCGCTGGCCATAAATTCTAGCTCAAAGTGACGCAGGTTTAAGTAACCTAATGTAGCGAAGACTGTTTGCCAGTGCTCTTCCTCACCGGAAAATACGCAATTCACTCATTGGGTTCCACTAATACACTGTAAAAGTAATTTCTGTCTGTATGCAATGCATACGGATTGTAGAATTTAGTGGTGCTCTCTCTTCCTCTTCTGTGTACAATATGCCTGACCTAAACGGGCCCTTACTCATTACAGGCCCTGGGCGGTGCAACATGATATGAACAACAGTAATGTGCTTATACTGACAACCTCATTGTTCGTTTTACCCGATTTTGTAATCATTTAAGTAAACCAACACGACATTCGAGTGAGAGACATTTCCTCCCCCTTTTCCTTCTGTGAAATTAGTCAATAAGCTTTTTGCCTTCGAACCAGAGAAATGCGGCAGAGTACGGCTGGTAAACGATTTACAAACCACGATTTAGTGCCGTTAACACGATTTCTTTAAACATTGGCGCAGCTGAAGGAATTTAGTTTCTTCTTAAATCGTCTTATGCAGCAACGTTCACATATATCTCAAATAGGAAAAGCTCTTTATCCAGGTACGAAGGTTGTAAAACAAACTTCCCACAGTTTGTGTCAGGTTGATCTTTTCGTCTGATAGTATTTTGTGTAAGAGGTATTAAATTAGTGTTCCTGTAGCTGTGGAAATCATTGGTAGAAAACGAGTTTCACACCAATGGGTACAGTACTGATAAATATTCAAAATGATTATCAACCTAAGTCTGCGTTCATCCACAATCAGAGGCGTACTTGTAATATTGAAGCTAGACTAGGTATCCTTGTCTTCCTTGAGTGGGCATTGGAAGGCGTTTGCACACACTTATAGGAGGGTAATCCCAAAGGTAAGGTCTCCTAAGGGACACGCAAGTGCCAAAGCACGCACAAAAGAGAGATCCTTAATTTTAATGGCAAGCAGAAACCACAGTGTTGAATGCATGGTGGCAAGGTGATAAAGAGCCATACTATGGATACGAATGTCTCAGGTTCGATCTCTCACCAGTCCCACGATTTTTATTTGCCGTTTAACACATATTTCCCCTGGGGCATGATGTGAAAAATACCGAGCTGCACTTGGTCCGAAAGCCACGTAAAACTGTAGGTTCCCCTATTAACTGTCTAGGTAAGTCAACTCAAAGGTCGGATGAAAGCAACAGCATACCACCTCCAACAAGTCTGTGGCTATTAAAGCACTGTGGTATTCAAACCACTCTTGCGACTGATGACTGCTTTACTTTCTATGGGATCCGAAACTAATGATCTTCGGGTTATTAACATTTTTGTGTTTTCATGCTGTAACTTTGATACCAGTAAACGTATGTAACCGGCGGAGCACTGTCACCGTTCGAGTTGTCAAGGTTGTAGACGACGATGCTGTCGACCCCAGTTACAATTTGGGTCATGGCTATGTTTCATTCGAATACCTCTATGGGACTTTCTGCGTATCTCAAGATATACTTTTATATACTTGGTACGCTTCCAAATTGATATTTGATAGAGCTGTATTTAGCAACATGAATCAGATATGTTTTCCGTGGAATATATCGGACAACACGTCAGTGCAGCGAGATTTCGTTTATGTGTTGCGCATGGTGCAAGAAATATTTGTGTTTTGCTTGCATCTGTGATAGGTTTTTATCCCTTCTGTGAAAGAGCTACAGGCAGTCGGATCAAACATCGATAAGGAAATCGCAAAGAAATACTTTCAGTTCATAGTGGAATGGTGAATAACTTACAATGCTGCACAACAGGTAACGCCTCTCTCCGCTGCTGACAAGCGAATTTTGGGTTTCTAGGAATACGTAACTTTATTTATGAAATGCCACATTTGCAAACCTGTTGAGTATGACGCAGCATACCATTTAAACACAGACCTAATCGAAATCTAAGTGAGTAGTATTTTACTAATTCGTGCAGATAGAAGCACGCTTGTGTACAGATACTCAGTTTTGTTAAAACAGACTTACTTTCGTCGTAAGGTTATCGTGGGTAGTTTTATTTCATTTCTTACAATACAGTGCACAGTTTTCGTAATTTTTCTTTTAGTGTTGTTAAAACCATACTAAACATGAGAGAGAAATTAATCATCAACGATATATGCGAATTCTCTGATGTTATCTATAACAGTCTGACAATGCACATGCAGTTTATTGATTACATGCATGTAGAAAACTTGTTCTGAGTTAAATCAGTCTAACACGGTTTGAAGAAGAATAAAATGACACTACCAGACGACAGCGAATGTAGAAAATACTTTTCTGACTAATTTGGCACGATGCACTCACCCCATTCATAATACAAAAGCTTCGAGACGCATCTGCTCGGCTTGCCATCTTAAACCTGAAAAGAACAAAAGTACGCAGAAGTTAGCCTTTTTTCCACATGCGACTATTTTGGGTTGAGAAGTGAAGAGAATTATGTTCAAAGTTCCATTAAATTGATAACTTCAGCAGAAAGCAGAATTGCGTTTAATAAAATGTAGTAACGAATGTAATAGAACACGCGACACCTTATCAACAGTGCGCGACACTTACCGTTACGCTACTAGCTGTGACGTAGCTTCAGCACCTCTAGAAGTGAACAACAGTACCTCCAGAACTTCTGCATTCCACAGTGCTGTGAAATAATGCATATGGCCGGATCTAGACTTCTGAGAGACAGACAGTTACAGCATTTCTTTTGCACTTCACGACGGCTTCAACAAACAGATAGCGCAATAGAGTACCTCAAATGGGAAGGAACACATCCTATTTAAATTTCTGCATCCCACACTGTTGGCAGTTCTGTGTAGGTGGCAGTTACGTTATTTTATTTCGGTGATCACAAAATGGATTCGAATGTATGAATTGGATAGCCAAGGCAGCTATTTCATGGCGATTCGGTCAACCAAGTAAATGAATGTACTGAACATCCTGAAAACCACTACAGGGAGCCTGTGTGTCAGAATTCCCATCTTGTGTGCCGCAACAGTGTTATGACAGAGAAATGAATCGTACAGAAGAGGGTTTGGTGGTCTGTTGGACTGATGACAGTTTCATATTATGTTGGTCTCGGTTCGATTCCAACTTCTGCTGATGTATTTTGATAGGGAGAGGCAGATTCTATTCTCTTCTGGCTACGCCAAGTGAAGAAGGTATAATGGCATTGTGGTCTGAAAATCACATTAAACATGATATTCCTTCTCTACCAAGTAGACGTTAGGTGGAACCACAATAAAGTACGGAGTGGCGACATGTAGAAACTGTATCACCAGTAACCTTTCTTATACTAGTTATTTATTTCTAGTGACGAAGCAAACACTGTCTATGGGTACAAGAAACTTACTTATTCCGTCTTTTATTTGAGCTTCTGTATGTCGATAAAATTGGTTCTGAACTGGGAATGTATTTCTGACCGCCCTTGACACGACATTTCATCCCTTCGTGACAATACACCTCGACTACAACTTGTTGTTTGTTCAAAACTGCAGATTCCTCAACATCTCCACATATTACGCATGAATGGGTTGGAATCCTGGCCCAGCACTAAACTTTTCACTATATATTATCAAGCTCTAGCATGAGAACACCTATCTGCTGGTGGATAATAATTTTTATTTTTAATGCATTTTCATTCGTTGCCAACACTAACGATATCTGACGTTTTTGACTCCCAGTGAGACACAGAACTATTTGCGAGATCACTGTAAGATCAAGGAAGTTATTCCGAGCTGCTGGAGGAGAAAAATTCGGTAAGTGTCGTCTCTTTGTGTGTAGTCAACAACGATATGTGTTGTGTTCGATTCTCAGTCAGCACTGAACACTTGGTCATATTATTTCTAGTTCAAACATGCTCACATGTCGCTGCTGGTGTAACAAACCCATTCTTAACGTTCCTTTTCTCTAGAATATTACAGCGATACGTGCCGGGTTGGAGTCCTGGGGAGAAAAAATTAATGTTTCGTCTCGTCATTTCATTTAATACATCTAGCTACTGCCGAGAAAATCCGATATGTCAAAGTTGATTGTGCTTCGATAACAATCCGATTAGGTTCTGGGTTCGATTACCTGTCCAACACAAAGCTTTACCTCACTGCATTTCAAGCAAGTCACTTGTGAAGCAGCAATATGTAACATCTCTTAGAGTTAGTTAACAGGGGCAATAGACGCTGGGTAGGAATACGTGACCGTTAAAAATGTTACGTTATGTAACTTAAAGTTGAAATTTCCTAACTGATACTGTCCAAAAATGAGGTATATCACTCTCAGGAATAACTGTTAATTTTCGTTAGCCACTAAATTTAGCCTGCATGATTGGTTCAAATGGCTCTGAACACTACGGGACTCAACATCTGAGGTCATCAGTCGCCTAGAACCTAGAACTACTTAAACCTAAGGACATCACACACATCCATGCCGGAGGCGGGATTCGAACCTGCGACCGTAGCAGTCACGCGGTTTCGGACTGAAGTGCCTAGATCCGCACCGCCACCACGGCGTAGCATGCATGACTTGGGTTTGAATCCATATGCAGAACGAGTAGGTTCGTTATGTCATTTGAAGTTCATACATATTCTCAACTAGCTGCTCGTAAATAACGTAAATTTTTAATGACACTTTGTGTTAAATAACAAGTATGGTATGTTACTTTGAAGAGGGAATCATGAATACGACGAACTTACTACGTGCATTACCTACAGGTATCTGACGTAATAATGAGAGTGCTAACATTTCAGGTATGTCATTTATTGCAATAAATGTGAGCTTACAAGCCTTAAGGACAGTCTTATCTGTGATGAGGTGTTCCATGATATTTGTAGTATCGTGGTATTACTTTACATCTTGAGTTATTGCGATACAGAGCAGTGTTTTCTCGTGGTGATTTGTTGGAACCATTTTCAATAGTCAAACGACTGTACCAAGGAGCGATTAGAGGACCTGCTAGATAGCTGCGTTATGTGGGTCACATGAGAATCAGGTGAAATGGTATTCAGGTCGTTCGGATACTTTTGAACACGACTGTACATAAAATCAGAAGTTATATATCAAATGTTTTCACCAATAGCGAAATGCTGGTACCTAAATTGACGATAGAATTGTTTTTGCCTGTCTGGGATTCGAACCCAGCATCTAGCACCGTCGTTTTCTAGCCAGGAACAGACGATAAATAGCTATTGTTGGTTCACCAGTAGCGAGATGGGCGCATGTTTAGCTAGACATCAGGCGACGAAAAGTTCTGTGCTGAATGGAATTCAAACCCCGCACACGTGGTCATGAAGAAACTTTAACTATTAAATTCTTTTCCAGTAATAGCTAGGAATGGCATGTTTGTACTTTCAATGATGTGATGGTAAATACTCTGCTGGCTAGAAGTGGAATCCACAACATGTCGTCGTTGGTGATCACAACGAACACAACGTCAAACGCAAATCCGTTTTCACCAGTAGGATGGAGAGGAATATTTGAACTTGAAAAGATGTAAGGAAACGTTTGATCTTGTAAAGTTGTGATAAAAAGCTCATCATGTGCCTGTGAGTTGAAACGAACACGTTATAGCTGACAACGCACGAAGAGACGTTGAAAATGCAACAAATTTTCACCAGTAGTTCGGAGTGCACATGCTAGGTCTTGAAATGAAATAATGAATATTTTGTGCTGATCAGGGTTCGAAACCAGATAGGTGCCTTTCGAGGACGCCTACAAGATTTTGCAATCTTCGGAAACACAGTGAAATCGAATTCTAATCCCAGTCCAGCACCACAATTTTCAATGTCTCAGTTACATGGCCATTGGTTCATTAAATAAAATACGTTATCTAGTTTACGACGGCTTGCTGGTGACAGAGTCTCTGTCTTATGGGGTTTCTCCATCTGTCACAGCTCAAACGAATGCCCAGTCGGCAGCGAAGGGATGTTATCTTTACTGCGGAGTTTGAACTACGGAGCTTACTGGCGTTCTGCACTTGGCGTTACTAGGGGTGAAGCAGTGCTAGTTGTGTGTGTTAAAATTCTACGCCTGACGTGAGATGTGAACCTACACGTTTTACACATCACTACAAGATTAATTCACCAGACCACAGAACCTCCTGCCAAGCACATAATTATGAATTGCAGAGTATTCATTTATATGTAGATGCAGATGTCAAGGGACGCGTAACAGGAAGGAGGCAGGATCTGGGAATGGATGGAAGTGCAGAAAAGCAAAATATAAGGGAGAAATGCTTGCAAAGTATTGCTTACTTAGATGTGTGCTACAGTTCGTTTTATGTTACTACCGAGAGATAAGGAAGGGCTGTTTTCAGAACGAAGAATGCGTTATAGGGAAGGGGAGATCAAAGAATACGGTTTCATAGGTGGTGAGAGGAATGATAGAGAGTAACGACAGCACCAATTAAAAGAGAAAAGGTTGCGTCATTGGAAACCGCTAGATTTGTTTACAAAGTTTTGGAGGAGTGTAATAGAAGGGCACTTGCGGCGATAGTGTCAGAGAGAGAGAGTGTGAGAGAGAATAGAACAGATGTTAACAACGAGTAAACATAAGTGTTCAAATGTGTGTGAAATGTTATGGGGCTTAACTGCTAAGGTCATCAGTCCCTAATCTTACACACAACTTAACCTAAATTATCCTAAGGACAAACATACACACCCATGCCCGAGGGAAGTCTCGAACCTCCGCCGGGACCAGCCTCACAGTCCATGACTGCAGCGCCTTAGACCGCTCAGCTAATCCCGCGCAGTGAGTAAACATAATATGAAATCGTTGGTGTATTGTGTGGAGGACGGAGGGTGTATTCATGGATGGAGGGAAGAGAGAGACGTATTTGAAATAACAAAAACTACTATGACAGAGTCCATCTACGCTGATTAGTTTTAAATATGTAGACAGGGTTTAAAAGAAATCAAAATAGAATACTTAACAAACTGTATATGCGAAAGAAACCCACTTGAATTAAAAGGGCAACTCAAAGGAAAGCTAACCCATATTGTATCTTCTCTGTTGCCACGCGATCTTCCACTAGCTCCCCGTGAGGAAAAACGACGAAAAAGAAGACATAACAAAACATTTTAAGAACTCTAATATTTTATCCAGAATCCTTCATTATTTTGTACTTCTATCACGCGTCTTGGCATAGAATGTATAAGCCGTCGGACGTAAGAGCCTGAAGAAGCAACTTCCTCCTAGTGTTTCAGGACGCAGTCCCAAAGAGCGTCCGCAGTAGTTGGTTGGTTTCGTGGCCAGTTCTCTGTTAATGTTCTGGCGGCCTCAGCCTACATTTTTCCATGGAGTTCATATCAGCCGCCCGTGGCGGCCAGTTCATTACGTTGACGCCAATCGTGGAGAGCCGCTGCTGAACAAATGCAGACTTGTGAATGGGAGAGCGGTCCTCTTCCAATGTGACGTCCCCTTCTGCGTACAGCATTCGCGCTGACGGAAGCATCACATTTTACAATATGTGGGCATACTGCGCGCTGTCCAGAGTTCCTTCTATCCTGTGAAGAATTCCCGCCCCTCTCACAGAATTACAACCCCAGCAGGTAACAGATAGCCGGCCACTTCTTCTCGTCGTGGTTACATATTCGCGTCGATGGCGAGTCCCTTGCGGCCTGTAAACGATTCGTGGACCGTCGTTATTGGTGGAAAACACCTTCTCATCAGTGAAAATGACGTTGTCCCACGACGCCCTCAGATGGAGCTTCGCAAATGCTAGCCGGTATAAAACGTTTTCTTCGCTGAGCTCGTGTTTCACGCCGGATCGTCGTGCATGCAGTCCAGCGTCCCTCAGCCTTCGGCGAATCTTGTCACTGGAGCCGGGGAAGTTGGTCTCCCGCCGCAACTGCTTCGCGTACAGAAAGGGATTTTCTCTGCTCCTAGACACTAGGTCCCTGTCTTCCTGCTGTGAGATCACTCTCTTCGTGCCTGAGCCAGGCGCCCTGTTGGTGGTGCCTCTTTCAAGGCAGATCCTCCACCATCTCGTTGCAGTGGTATGTGGTACGGAACCTCTACGGTCGCAGGTTCGAATCCTGCCTCGGGCGTGGATGTGTGTGATGTCCTTAGGTTAGTTAGGTTTAAGTATTCTAAGTTCTAGGGGCTGATGACCGCAGATGTTAAGTCCCATAGTGCTCAGAGCCATTTGAACCATTTTTTGACTCTACCTCGAATAGACCTCTCCCAGTGAGCCATTACGGCAGACAGCCTGATGTGTATTTCTGCTTGCAGCTCTTATACTGATTCCAGGAGAGGAGGTAAACATATTTACGTCAAACGGAGCGGCAGGCAGAGGCAGAGGCATGCGGCGCAGCCGTGCTGGCTCGTCCCGGGCTGTTGGCCCACCAACGCCACCGCCAGCTCGCTCGCTTGCGTCTCGCCTCGGCCAGCCTGGCTGGCCCGTAGCTCGCGAGCCGCGGCCAGTACAGACCCGGGTCGCATGGCCATGATCACCCCTTGAATGATCAAAAGTTACACCTAACCTACCCAAGTCTGTAGTACAAACTAACGCAGCTACAGCTATAACATGTGCAGGCACACCTACAGATGACGATTTATTCAAATATTTGACGAACAATACTTTTAAAAATACATTCATTTTAAACATAGCTACCACAAAATATTTCACCTAGCTAGCAATAGCATGACGCAGGAAACTATACTTTCTTGTAAGCGCTGTGCATTAGATGTAGCCTTAAGAAAACCTGTATACAACCACGGCAACTGAGCAGAATGTAAACGTATACAGGTTTGGCGGCAGCTTCTCCAAATAATAGTATATACTTAGTATATAATACACGTTTTGTGCACTTATAACATGTACGCAGTGTCTCTGAAACAATACGTGCTGCACGACGGAAATTACTTTCTGCTGAGGCACTTCATTTACATCTCAATGATACACGACTACTAGAGAACATTGCTCTTTACGGCAGTCAATCCACTTGGAAATTGACATCATGATATCGCAGATATTAGGCAACACGTTAGTATGGATGAGTAAGGTCTTAAAGTTTGCAACTAAACATGCTACTCCTAGCTACTACTGAATATGAAGTTGATTATTAACGTCTCTTCATAACCATGTGTGCGGCGTTCAACTCTCAGTCAGCGTAGACGTTTTCGTCACCTCATTTCTAGTTAAACGTGTGCACGTTTCGCTCATGGTGGACCAACATTAGACATATCTCGTCTGTTCCTGGTTAGACGACGACGGCGGTAGGCGCCGGGTTCGAATCCCGGTCAGGCAATACAACTTCAGTCGTCATTTAAGGTTCCAACCCCACTACTGGTGACAAACTGTGATATCTACATTCAGATTTTACGTGCGTATTCAACAATCCGATTAGGTGCTGGGTTCGCATCCTTGTCCCCAGCATTACATGATGGTATTTCAATTTTAAACATGTGCATCCTTTATTCCTTGACAATGCAACACTATACAACGTTTTTGGAGGTTAATTACCAAGAAGGTAATTGTCATGTTAGGGTTCCTGCTTTCGTACAAAATTTATCGTCATTTACGTTCAAGTTGGGAACTGATAACTGATACTGGTGCAAACGTCAATATTTGACGTTTGTTTCTGCCTAGTTATCGAGTCTCGATACGGCACAAAGCTTTGCTTGGTTAACAATGGCTTTACGTTCTGGGTTTGCATCCAGATCAAGAACGAAGTCGTTGGACATGTCATTTAAAGTATAACTTCGTGTACAAGTAACTGTTAATGAGTAATGTGAACAATGATATTACTTGTGATTCGCTGTTATTGTTGGGATTTCCGTAGAGTGGTTGCCTCCGTTAATCACGTTTTCTTTTAACTGCTTAGTATTACATAAAGTTGATGCGAAACCACTCCCCGTTGAACGTTGAACAACGTTCAGCATGTGTTGGGTAAACCCTTTAGACAGCAAAGAACTTGTTTCAAATTGCCATACAACTTTGTAAATCCAAGTACGGTCTCAAATATTTAATTGTGCCTAAAGATTACTGAAAGATTTATGTGACGAAACTAGTTGTCCCACAACATTTGAAATGTCACTTATTGTAATTAAGTTTAGTTTACAAACGTTAAGGACTGTCTGATCTCTACTGCACTATCGTGGTGTTACCTTACATCTGGACGGACTGTCATAAAGACTGGTGTTCTCTAGTAGTCTCTAGCGGTACCCATTTTGTATCTTACAATGACTGTACTGTGGAGGATTGCGACTATGTGCACCACAGATATGCTATGTTGTTTGCATACATTCAGGTGCAGCCGACACATTGGAATTCAGTGTTGACCCACTTTTATTGCTGTCGAGTGTACGTTGCACTAGGCAGTGCCCCCTCAGTCATTTTCCCCCTGGCATACTTCTTCATCTCCCCTGGGACTGCATCCATCTCGATTTTGCAGGTCCTTTCTTGGGTGCTACGTGGTGGCTTTCTCAAAGTGCCCCTATGTCACATGCATGGCATCCACCATGGACGAAGGTACCCTTCCTTACCCCAGCCCAAGTATTGGCCACCATATGGTTGCCTCAAACATTGGTCTCTGACAACGGCCCACAATTCATGGCTTATGCCTTCAAGAATTTCTGTGCCACCAATGGCATCAAACACATCGGTAGCATTCCTTGCTCCAATGGTGAAGCAGAACATCTGGTCCAAAGTTTTAAGCCGCATGTGAGGAAGGGTCCACACGATTAACACCAGTAAGGCCCTTCCCAGACTATTCCTATAAGCGGCAAATTATCTTAGTAACATGTTCCTGTTCGGCTGCACTCTTCGCACTCTCTTTGCAGGCTTGAACTTCATGAGCCTGTGTGCCCAAACAACAGAGCCGTAACCAACGATGAAAATGAGAACCCTGTTCAGACATATATTTAATTAGATTTTCTGGGAGGTGGAATGTCATATTCCCGATTCCGATAAGATTATTGAGCACTTCCTGCCATCGCTGGGTTATGGTGTCGATGTGTGTGGCAATGTTCCACTTTTCGTAAATGACGACTTCCAGATATTGAGCCTCGTGACGCCTCAGTACCGGCGAGCCATCGATCCAGATTAGTTGTCCTTTAATAGCAGATACCTTGATTTATTAGGGAGACTCGTGAGTTTGGATTTTCGGCACCATTCTGATAACACATTCATTGCCCATTTTGCTCTAGGCTCTACATCCCCGCGACCTCGGCCTCCAACTAGCAGGAGGAGGTGGTCTCCGTAGGGTATCACCTCTAGCACATCGTCGCCTCATTGTAGATAATCCAATAATTGATATCACAAAACAATTATCCCAGGACACAGTTTCTGTGGACACCACATCGTCATCTTTTTGCTAATGCGCCCTTTGGGTGACAATAAACAGACAACTTTCCCTCACAACAGCTCCTCAGACAACCACACAGCTACCCTGAGCGCTCTTTCTCCTGCAAACAGGACAGGAGTGAAGGCCACCACAGTGGTCAAAGACTCTACTGATATCCACCATGATGCTGATATTTACTAGCGCAGAGCTGAGCCACAGACCTCAGCTGCCAGGGCAATAGCGTCAGACAGTGATTGCACCAGCCGAAAGCCAGATTGCCTGTGACTCATTGTGTGTGCTCCAACTCTGTCAGCCACCTGTCCCTCAAGATGCAGCTCCCCTTGCACCACGCACCTTTTGCTTTCACCTTGTGTTGGGGGGGACTTTATCGTCGTCTGCCACGAGTGAGCAATCAGCGCCGCGCATCACAGTCAGTCCCTCCAGGGGGTTTGCTGCTCTTTGGTGGGTTCGTGCTCAGCTACCACAGGGCCCCAGCCTTTGCAGCATCCTTTCCCTTCCATGTTACATGTCTGTTCTCTTGCTGTTCTTTCTCCCCTCCCTTGGGAAATAAGTCTGGGCGGTTTTCGGAAATGTATTGAGCACTTTCGATAGTCAACATCAGAAGACTCTCCAATGTTCTTCGTTCCTTTCTTCTTTCTATGGTCACGTTCTCCAGTCGTTTCTCTGCTTCGGCATATGAGGTTCTTCTTTCTCTCTCCCTATGCACACCTGAAGGCCAGCCCACATGTCTGACGTGTTACATGTGACAGGTTAACGCATAATTGCCAGCCCAAGGTCGACAGGTAGGCTTTGCAAAAACTTCCTGGTACAGGCCAGGCCCAGAGAGGGGTGATTGCCTGAGCTGCAATCTTTCCAAATTCCCAATTGGTCCCTCCATCAGGTGTTCGGGAGGTGTGACCTGCAGTATGAAGAACCATCTAAGGCGATCACTTCCCCTTCTGAAGGAGGCCCCCAGTTGGAAGTAGCACACCATCGGAAATGTTGGTATTCACAGGGGATTTTCTAAAAATGAACCAATCATCGTCACCTTCAACGGCTATGAAATGTAAACGGATGAGGCTAGTGATTCTAAGACCCTAGAGCTGCCTCATGGGCCCTCATAGTTTCATGTACTGAAGACGGTCATTCCTTCTCTACAGTAAATCCTTTTATTATTCAGAAAGGTGTTGATGCAATTGCTACCCCTGTGAAATCCTGCTCATCTTCATGCAATGGCATTTTCCTTTAGGAGACTATTTCCGATTCTCAAGCACAACAACTGCTTGCATCTTTGCTCTTCCATGACTAGGCTGTTCTTGCCGAGGCCTATAGAATGCTAAATTCTTCCCTTGGTGTTATTCATGCTAGGTTCCTCGATAGTCTGACCCAGGCAGAAATCCAAATGTACCTCTCTGATCAGGCTGTCATAGCAGTCCATCCGGTGATGAAAACAGTAGATGCCTAGTTAGTGTCCACACTACACTCTCTTTCTCACTTCTGATAGAGTGCTTCTTCCATCGAAGATCAAAGCAGGTTATGTAGTTATCACAGTCTGACCATATATTCCGAACATTATGCACTACTACCAGTGTCACTGTTACAATCAGACTCGAGAGTCCTGTCGACAGCCAGCCTAATGTGTAACCTGTGGCAGGGATGTTCCCGAGAGCCATTTTTCACCTCCTTCTCCCTGCTGCATCAACTACAATGATGACCATGCTGCCTCCCCCACGACTGTCGGGTTTATATCCATGAATGGGATGTCCAGGAGATCTGGGTGAAGGAAAAAGTGTCTTACCCGGACGCTCGCAAGTTATTGACTTGTTGGGGGCCCTGCATTCTACGAACTGGCACCTACAGTACCGTTCCTTCTACATCACGGTCCACAAAGGTCATGGCCACGCAGACATGCGACCTCAAATTTAGCATCGCGGTTGTAAAATCGCCCAGAATTGTTGTAGCGTCCCTGTCTCCTCCTCCAGATTTGCAACACGCCACCAGACATTCGGCTGACGTGGTGGAGTCATCAGCTACACAACCGGCAGGCCAGAAAGGACAGAAGGAATACACCTTGTGAAGACTTCCTGTGTCCCTCCCGCCACCCAACGTCTGAGTCCTCCTCCGCCAGCCGGAAAGTCTCCAAGATATCAAACAAAGGGAAGTAATCTTCTTCTTCACTTACTCGTGGATCTTCTTCGACAGTGTCGCCATGTGATACCCTTGCCAGGCCGACCACTGTGTCGCCAGTTCACACCACCAAGCGATTTTCTGCCCTGGACTCCGCAGGCTGGCAGAAAGAGAATTCCGATGCTTCTGTAAACCTCATGGAGCAGGATCCTTCTGCATCTGTGCCCTGTAGCAGCGAGTCATCGAAGGCAGGCAGTCGTCAGCTGCCAAGTTGAACCCCCTTGTTTTTTCCTCATCATGACTCTCCTCCAATGGAATGTTAGCAGTCTTTGATCGAACAAAGACGATTTAAGGCTGCTCTTAGAATCGCCACAATCACTTGTCCTCTGCCTTCAGGGAACAGAATTGCGTCCTTATGACTACTTTGAGCTTTCGCATTTCTTCCCAGTCCACCTTGACATTCCCCCCAAGGATGGCACTCCATCTCATGGGGGAGTCATGCTGATTACACGGGTTGACATTCATAGTCAACTCATCTCCCTGACTTTCCACCACCAAGCTGTTGCATTTCGCCTTTTCCTTCATCACTTGACGTTTTCCCTTTGTACTGTTTACATCCCTCCGTCATATAATGCCACCAGGGTAGACCACCTCCAGCTTATAGTGCAGCTATCTCACCCCTTTGTGCTGTTCGGTGACTTTAATATGCACCATACCCTTTGGGGGTCTTCCGGAACCAGCTCGAGATGTACCCTCTTGGCTGACCTTCTCAATGAACTTAACGCCTTCTGACTTAACACAGGAGCACCCACGATCCTTCCACACTCCACACACACCTATTCCCATTTGGACATATCCTTCTGCACTGCCCAGCTTGCCCATCGCCTCCAGTGGACCGTTCCCTCTGACACATACTCGAGCGATTACTTTCTGTGTGCTATCCGTTTGCTGACTCCCATCCCACCTACGTGCAAAGCCAAATGGCAGCTTACTAAGACCGACTGGAAGCTATACTCTTCCCTGGCGACCTTCGACGAACAACGTTTCCCCAATTTCGATGACCAGGTAGAATATCTCGCAGACGTCATCCTTACCGCTGCAGAACGTTCCATTTCTCGCACTTCCTCTTTACCACGCTGTGTCCCGGTCCCATGGCGGACCGAGGCTTCCCGCGACGCTATTCGCACCGGAGACACGCTGTCCGCGTGTTTAATTGTCATCCTATGATGGTAAACAGCATTTATTGTAAACAGTTGCCTGCACAGAGTCGTCGTGTTCTTCGGGATAGCCAAAAAGCTAGCTGGATTTCATTCACTAGTTCTTGTAACAGTTCCACTCCCTCTTTCGTCATGTGGCTTTCTGAGACCAAGATCCATTCCCCAGTTTCCGGCCTGACAGTAGCAGAAGATGCCATCGTGGACCATATTGCTGTCTCCAATATTCTGGGCCGCCATTTTGCGGAGATTTCGGGCTCCTCCTACTATCACCGTGCCTTCCTCCATCGGAAAGGGGCGGTGGAGGCTCGGGCGTTACTCTTCTCTGAATTGTGAGTGGTACAATGCCGCCTTTACTATGAGGGAGCTAGATCGTGCTCTCACTTCTTCCCGATCCTCTGCCTCAGGGCAACATGCTGTTCGCATTCAGATGTTGCAGCACCTTTCTCTTGCGGGTAAACACTTTGTGCCTAATACGTACAACCTCATCTGGGCAGAGGCCACGTTTCCCAGGCACTGTCGTGAAGCCACTGTCATACCCATATACCCATACCTAAGCTCGGTAAGGAAAAACACCTTCCTTCTAGCTACCGCCCCATTTCCCTCACCAGTTCTTTTTGCAAGGTGATGGAATGTATGATTCATGCCTAGCTGGTGTGATAGCTCGAGTCTCGCAGTTTACCAACCTCTGCGCAGTGCTGATTTCGAGCGCGCCGTTTTGCCGTTCATCATTTCGTCACTTACAGTAGTGTCAGTGTCGTCCTAACCGCCGTCTGCTTCATTTCTGCTGTGCAGCGAGCTACCGTAATTTAAGTATTAGTGTATTACTCTTAATTGTCATTTCTTCTTCCTTGTCTTTTTGCTTTTAGGAAGCTTTAATTGTCGAGTGCTATTAATAGTGTTCCACAGATTTCGTGTTTGTTTTGAATACAGTCAGAGAGAGTCCCTTTAGTCAACCATAGTGCCAGTAGTGCTAGTGTTTGTTTTCAATACAGTCCAGAGACAGATAGTGCTATTTTCATTCTTTTCTACAAGAAGTGGCTAGCAACCACAGTTTAGTCAATACACAGCCGCCTTTAGTGAATTAGCAGTCTAGTTAAAAGTTGATTAACTTTCTTCAGTAAGTTGATTCCTTAGGATGGATAGGATGTGTGACTGCTGTGTACGGACGCAGAAGGAGCTGGCCACTGTTCGCGAACAGCTGAGCGTGTTGATGGCCGCGGTCAGCCGTCTTCAGGCTGCTGCCTCGGAGTGTAGCGGCAGTGGGGAGTCTGGTGCGTCGCAAGGTACACCGCATATGTTAAATGCTTCACCCACTGTCCCTGCTGTCGAGACATCTTCGCGTGTACCAGGCGCGGTTGGGCCACCCTCTCCCCAAGGGTAGTGGCGGATTCAGCGGCGTTCGCGGCGCACAAGGCGGAGGGTAAATGTGGAGGCTGGCCGTGTGGCATCGCCCGCTCTGCCTGTGAGTGGACGTGCGGCTGCTCCTTCAGCAAGGTCCGAGCAGGCACATGGGGGGAGGGGTTTATTTGTTATTGGGAGCTCTAACGTTAGGCGGGTGATGGAGCCCCTTAGGGAAATAGCGGAAAGGTCGGGGAAGAACGCCAGTGTTCACTCTGTCTGCTTGCCGGGGGGTCTCATCCGAGATGTGGAGGAGGCCCTACCGGCGGCTATAGAGAGCAATGGGTGCACCCGACTGCAAATTGTTGCTCATGTCGGCACCAATGAATCCTGCCATCTGGGATCAGAGGTCATCCTCAGTTCGTACAGGCGGTTGGCGTAATTGGTGAAGGCGGAAAGCCTCGCTCGCGGGGTGGAATCAGAGCTATTTGCAGTATCGTTCCCAGAACCGATCGAGGTCCTCTGGTTTGGAGCCGAGTGGAAGGCTTAAACCAGAGGCTCAGACGATTCTGCGGATATCTGGAGTGCAAATTTCTCTACGTCCGCTATCGGGTGGAGAAATGTAGGGTCCCCCTGAATAGGTCAGGCGTGCAATTCACGCCGGAAGCGGCTACAAGGGTAGCGGAATACGTGTGGAGTGCACATAGGGGATTTTTAGGTTAGAGAATTCCGTCCCTAGGCCCGACAAAACGCCTCCTGAGACGCGGCAAGGTAGGAGTAGGCAAAATGCAACAGGGAGTTACAATATTAATGTGCTAATAGTAAACTGCAGGAGCGTCTATAGAAAGGTCCCAGAACTGCTCTCATTAATAAACGGTCACAACGCCCATATAGTACTAGGGACACAAAGTTGGCTGAAACCAAACGTAAACAGTAATGAAATCCTAATCTCAGATTGGAATGTATACCGCAGAGACAGGCTGGACAGTGAAGGGGGAGGCGTGCTTATAGCGGTACGAAGTGCAATAGTATCGAAGGAAATTGACGGAGATCCAAAATGTGAAACGATTTGTGTGAAGGTCACGGTTAAAGCAGGCTCATACATGGTAAATGGATGTCTCTATAGGCCCCCTGGCTCAGCAGCTGTTGTGGCTGAGCACCTGGAGGATAATTTGGAAAATATTTCCAGTAGATTTTCCCACCATGTTATAGTTCTGGGTGGAGATTTTAATTTGCCGCATATAGACTGGGAGACTCAAACGTTCATAACGGGTGGCAGGGACAGAGAATCCAGTGACATTTTTGTAGGTGCTTTATCTGAAAACCACCTTGAGCCGTTAAACAGAGAACCGACTCGTGGCGATAACATATTAGACCTTCAGGTGACAAACAGACCCGAACTATTTGAAACAGTTAACGCAGAACTGGGAATCAGCGATCATAAAACGGTTACGGCATCGATGATTTCAGCCGTAAATAGAAATATTAAAAAGGGTAGGAACATTTTTCTGTTTAGCAAAAGTGACAAAAAGTAGATTTCAGAGTACCTGATGGCTCAACACAAAAGTTTTGTCTCAAGAACGGATAGTGTTGAGGATCAGTGGACAAAGTTCAAAACCATCGTACAATATGCGTTAGATGAGTATCTGCCAAGCAAGATCGTAAGAGATGGAAAAAAGCCACCGTGGTACAACAACCGAGTTAGAAAACTGCTGCGGAATCAAAGGGAACTTCACAGCAAACATAAACATAGCCAAAGCCTTGCAGACAAACAAAAATTACGCGAAGCGAAATGTAGTGTGAGGAGGGCTATGCGAGAGGCGTTCAATGAATTCGAAAGTGCAGTTCTATGTACTGACTTGGCAGAAAATGCTAAGAAATTTTGGTCTTATGTCAAAGCGGTAGGTGGATCAAAACAAAATGTCCAGACACTCAGTGACCAAAATGGTACTGAAACAGAGGATGGCAGACTAAAGGCCGAAATACTAAATGTCTTTTTTCAAAGTTGTTTCACAGAGGAAGACTGCACTGTAGTTCCTTCTCGAGATTGTCGCACAGATGACAAAATGGTAGATATAGAAATAGACGACAGAGGGATAGAGAACCAATTAAAATCGCTCAAAAGAGGAAAGGCCGATGGACCTGATGGGATACCTGTTCGATTTTACACAGAGTACGCGAATACACTTGCCCCCTTTCTTGCAGCGGTGTACCGTAGGTCTCTAGAAGAGCGTAGCTTTCCAAAGGATTGGAAAAGGGCTCAGGTCATCCCCGTTTTCAAGAAGGGACGTCGAGCAGATGTGCGGGGCTATAGACCTATATCTCTAACGTCGATCAGTTGTAGAATTTTGGAACACGTATTATGTTCGAGTATAATGACTTTTCTGGAGACAAGAAATCAACTCTGTAGGAATCAGCATGGGTTTCGAAAAAGACGGTCATGTGAAACCCAGCTCGCACTATTCGTCCACGAGACTCAGAGGGCCATAGACACGGGTTCCCAGGTAGATGCCGTGTTTCTTGACTTCCGCAAGGCGTTCGATACAGTTCCCCACAGTCGTTTAATGAACAAACTAATAGCATATGGACTACCAGCCCAATTGTGTGATTGGATTGAGGAGTTATTAGATAACAGAACGCAGCATGTCATTCTCAATGGAGAGAAGTCTTCCGAAGTAAGAGTGATTTCAGGTGTGCCGCAGGGGAGTGTCATAGGACCGTTGCTATTCATAATATACATAAATGACTTGGTGGATGACATTGGAAGTTCACTGAGGCTTCTTGCAGATGACGCTGTGGTGTATCGAGATGTTGTAACAATGGAAAATTGTACTGAAATGCAGGGGATCTGCAGCGAATTGACGCATGGTGCTGGGAATGGCAATTGAATCTCAATGTAGACAAGTGTAATGTGCTGCGAATACATAGAAAGATAGATCCCTTATCATTTAGCTACAAAATAGCAGGTCAGCAACTGGAAGCTGTTAATACAATAAATTATCTGGGAGTACGCATTAGGAGTGATTTAAAATGGAATGAACATATAAAGTTGATCGTCGGTAAAGCAGATACCAGACTGAGATTCATTGGAGGAATCCTAAGGAAATGCAATCCGAATACAAAGGAAGTAGGTTACAGTACGCTTGTTCGCCCACTGCTTGAATACTGCTCAGCAATATGGGATCCGTACCAGATGGGGTTGATAGAAGAGATAGAGAAGATCCAACGGAGAGCAGCTTGCTACGTTACAGGATCATTTAGTAATCGCGAAAGCTTTAAGGAGATGATAGATAAACTTCAGTGGAAGACTCTGCAGGAGAGACGCTCAGTAGCTCGTTACGGGCTTTTGTTAAAGTTTCGAGAACATACCTTCACCCAAGAGTCAAGCAGTATATTGCTCCCTCCTACGTATATCTCGCGTACAGACCATGAGGATAAAATCAGAGAGATTAGAGCCCACACAGAAGCATACCGACAATCCATCTTTCCACGAACAATACGAGACTGGAATAGAAGGGAGAACCGATAGAGGTACTCAGGGTACCTTCCGCCACACACCGTCAGGTGGCTTGAGGAGTATGGATGTAGATGTAGACTTTGTCCACCCATGTCACGAATGGTTTACTCTGGAAATCCCAGACTGTGGCCGTGGTTTTGGATTTGGAGATAGCCCATGATAGCTGTTGGAGGACTGGTATCTACCACACTCTCTATACGTGGGGCTTCTGGTGGTTGCCTGTCCCGTTTCATAGCACATCCAAACACATTGTCTTTCATTGAATTTCCGATCTGAGGTGCAGTGGAGATACCCTCTTTAAATATGCCATAAGACACTTTTGGGACCCTTGTTATTAAGTGCAAGAAACAGTCACCCTCTTTAGGATGTGCTTTAGTGAGCCTTTCCATTAATCCAAGTCTGATTAAATAAACAAGCCGGGTTAAATAAAAAGTAGGTTTATTTATTATATTCTCTGAAACGTGCAAGATTTTCTTTGTCAGTTATCTTCCAATGCTTCCCTTTCGCTGCGCTGTCCTATTCGCAACTGTAACACGACATTAGAGCAGCCAAATTGTTGGCCAAGTAACGTGCCAACTGCTTTTAAATATCTGCATAATGATTTTCGTAGTTCATGTATTTCAATGTAGCTTAATGAATTTCTTTTATGTAAAAGAATAGTTTTCAGATAAAACAGCTAACTTGAACCATTATTGCCACGGTTCGAGCGGCTGCCCCCGTCGGAGTTTCGAGTCTTCCCTCGGGCATAGGTGTGTGTTTTGTCCTTAGCATAAGTTAGTTTAAGTTCGATTAAGTAGTGTGTAGGCCTAGGCACCAATGACCTCAGCAGTTAGGTCCCGTAGGAATTTACCACAAGTTTCCTAATTGAGCAATTAATGACGTTAAAATATCTTAACAAAAGTTCAGTATCACAACCAAAACCATGTGGTCTTCTCTTTTACCGAATTTAATCCATTCCTTTTCTATGTTGCCGTATCATGAGAATGACACTCATGTAATGTAAGATGTATAGCTCTCAGTCTTGACCCCAGAAATGCGTGGCATCTCTTCTAAGAATCAAGTCAGAAGTTAAATCAGTTAGTTAGTTTTGAATAAATAATTGTAGCACAGAATCTTCTCCCTGCTTATAATAATCACCATCATTGCATTTATATTCAAAGGTATTGTCGTTTACGCTAACATTCAGGAACGGTAAGTGAAACAGGAGCAGAGGTAGGTTCACTACACGTATTTGGTTGCAAAGGCCCAAGAACAGCTAAAATATTTTATACCCGTCTCACATTTTGCGTTGTACCTCGGTGTTAACCATACAAATACGAGGGCGGTTCAGAAAGTAACCTCCGATTGGTCACAGTGCGGGTTGTGGGGGGAGTAGCGACGCCATCTGTGCGTTCACGCACTCAACAGGTCAGTCGGCATCAAGACGTGGTCGAGTGAACGTCGTACCTGCGCTAGTTTAGTTATTGTGGCAGTTTGAAATGTGTGCTGCAAAAGAAAACCCCGCCAAATGTGAAGTGCGTGCTGTCATAAAGTTTTTTACAGCCAAAGGATATTCTGCAGCAGCTATTCATCGTGAGCTTTGTGCCGCGTACGGACCAAGAGTTATGAGTGAAGGAGTTGTCCGTGAATGGGTACGTTTATTTAAAAGTGGACGAGAAAACGTTCATGATGAAGAGAGGAGTGGTAGACCATCATTGGTGACTGACGAACTCGTTCAGACAGTTGATGCAAAAGTTCGTGAAAATCGAAGTTTCTCAATGTCGGAGTTGTCTACTGGTTTTCCACAGATTTATAAGACTCTCTTGTACGAGATAGTGACAGCAAGATTGGGTTACCGTAAGTTCTGTGCACGATGGGTGCCCAAAATTCTTACCGACCACCACAAAACTCAAAAAATGGCCTCTGCATTAGACTTTCTGTCACGTTATGAGGACGAAGGAGAACCATTGTTAAACAGAATCGTGACCAGTGACGAAACCTCGATTAAGTACGTGAACCCTGAGACAAAAGAACAATCAAAGATGTGGGCACATTCAAATTCGCCTACCAAACCAAGAAAAGCCTCGCAAGATTTTTCTGCCAGAAAACTGATGGCAACGGTGTTTTGGGATGCCAAAGGGGTGTTGTTGGCTGAATTCATGGAACGTGGTACAACCATTAATCAAGACGTGTACTGTGAAACAATAAAAAAGTTACGATGGGCTATACAGAACAAACGCCGTGGTATGCTGACTTCCGATATCGTTTTTTTGCACCATAACGCCCGTCCTCACTCTGCTCGCAGAACAACGGCCCTTCTTGAGTCCTTCAAGTGGGACGTTATCAACCATCCAACTTACAGCCCAGACCTGGCGCCAAGTGATTATCACCTCTTCATGCATTTAAAGAAATGCCTCGGGTCACAGCGGTTTGATGACGACGAAGAGCTCAAAGATGTGGTCACAGGCTGGCTCCTGGCACAAGCGGGTGATTTTTATGCAGAAGGAATTTCAAAGCTTGTGAAGAGATACGATAAGTGCCTCAATCGCTATGGAGACTATGTAGAAAAATAGTGCAAAGATGTAGTTGTAAGATGTATATATTAAAATATTTTTATTTAACTTGGTGTATTTTTTTAAATCAACCGGAGGTTACTTTCTGAACGACCCTCGTATAATAATTATAGGAATGATCCTGCCGCTCCCTCAAAATCACGGAATTGCAATAGTCATTGGTTTCTTCTACCCATATTTCCATAGTGTCAGTCCCTCAATACAAATAACGTCATGACATGTGTGGTGTCACCGCCAGACACCACACTGCTAGGTGGTAGCTTAAATCGGCCGCGGTCCATGTAGTACATGTCGGACCCGCGTGTCGCCACTGTGATCGCAGACCTAGCGCCACCACCAAGGCAGGTCTCGTGATACGATAGTGGACTCGACCCCAGTTGTACGAGAACCAAGCTACCTCCCAGTTGTACGCGAGCCTAGCTACCGACCAGTTGTATGAAGCCTTTCTCTCTCATTAGCCGAGAGACAGAATAGCCATCAGAAGTTAATGGCTACGAACTAGCAAGGAGCCATTTGTATCAGTGCCTATAGCTTACGAGTATTCAAGAGAAATAAAAGTTAAGTAAAAAGCATCTACATACTTTTCTTCTTATTCATTCATAAGTTCTCAAGTTCCAGACTTCACGCCCGTATGCTGTATGCCGTGCACTATCGGCTACCGCGTAGTCAAGCTTTCTTTTTCAGCAATCCACTTCCCAGTGTCGGTCCAGCTATCGATACTACATATGGCGACGAGTAAAAACTTCTTTCTGATTGCTTACATTTAATTGTGTCATGGCTTCGCCACATTCTCCAGATGTACTGTCCGAATTTTATCGCTTGCAGAATCAGCAGACGCAGGCGTTACTGGATGCCCTTGGACAGCTCGTCCAGGGTCAACGTGCGCTGCACACCGATGCGGCCGCCGCCGCTTCATCGCTACCGCAGCCGCAACATGCCGTTGCACCGCCTTTTAGGCACTACGACCCGTACCAAGAGACCTGGCAAGAGTGGTCCCGCCAGTTTGCCTTCCACATGGCTGCCTACAGAATTCAAGGTAATGAGCGGCAGCCGTTTTTGCTTTCTTGTGTCGGTGTGTCCACATACCGTGTGATAGTGAAATTGTTTCCCCGGCGCGACGTAGCAACTCTGTCCTACGAGGAAATTTTGTCTGCATTAGATGCCTATTTCAAAGACACAGTTAATGTGGTTGCAAAACGGTATACGTTCTTTCGTACAAAACGTACGGCCGGTCAAACTAATAGGGAGTGGGTAGCAACATTGCAAGGACTTACTAGGGACTGTGCCTTTGAATGTGACTGTGGTCTTTCTTATTCAGATACAATGGTGCGTGATGCAATTGCACAGAACGTTTCTGATGTTCGCATACGGGAGCAAATTTTGAAACTAGTTAATCCCTCCCTTCAACAAGTGATAGACATATTGGATAGACAGGACACACTTGACTGTGCTCAGGAATCTTTTGAAACTTCGCCAGCCGTGTGTAACATTAACCGGCCCGCTGGACGCGCTGTGCGACCCGGTAACCGGGCCTCGCGCACGGACGCACAGCGACCGCCGCGTGCTAATCCAGGTGTGCCGCGCCAGCCCACAAATGTAGTGAAATCATGCCCGCGGTGTGCTACTAGACATTCGCGTGAACATTGCCCGTCACGCCAAGCTATTTGCTTTTTCTGCACTAAGAAAGGACATGTTCAAAGTGTTTGCCAGAAAAAGCTCAGATCAGACAATCCCAATCATCCCAGGCCCTTTGCTTCGCGCCGGAATCGAACCAAGGACACTCAGGCTCGTGGACCTTCGCCTATGGACATTCATGTCGTTCATTCCACTTCGTCCAGTGACACTTTCTCTGACAGTAACTGTGATCGTCCCACAAAAACTGTGCGTCGACGTCGCCGGAAATCACGTCAATTAGCAAGTGATTCTGTACCAGTATCTGTTCCAATTGCACAAAACAGTCGCTCTTGTCAGCAGGACAAACTTTTTGTGGACTTAGACTTTGAAGGCAAAGTGATACCATTCCAGCTCGATACCGGAGCTGCAGTTTCATTGCTCAATCACGACACATACAAACAACTGGGCGCACCTCCGTTGCGTGCCGCAAATGTTAAGCTAACTACATATTCCGGACAGAAAATTCCTGTGTTAGGACAGTGCAGCCTTCTTGCAACATACAAGGGACAAACAAAACTTGTGTCATTTTACGTTCTTCGTTCTTCTTCTGCAGTGAACTTGTTTGGTCTAGATTTATTTAAGTTGTTTAACATGTCTATTGTAAATCAGGTCCTATCAGTGAATCAGACTGTGCCTACAGACAGTGTTTCTCGGCTGTGTGACGAATTTGCAGACATTTTTGCACCGGGCTTAGGTTGCGCTAAAAACTATGCAGCACATTTAGAACTGAAGGTAAACGCGCAACCGAAATTTTTCAGGGCGCGCAATGTTCCACACGCATTGCGTGATGAGGTCGCAAGAACGTTACACGATCTCGAATCACAGGGTGTAATTGTAACGTGTGCAAGCTTCTCTCTGGGCCTCACCCTTAGTAATTTTGCCAAAACCTTCCGGAAAATTGAGACTTTGCGTGGACTTCAAGGCCACAGTGAATCCACAGCTAGTGACTGCTACTTTTCCTTTGCCCCGCCCGGAAGATCTTTTTGCTAAGCTGTGCCCGGGAAAATATTTTTCAAAGTTGGACCTAGCCGATGCGTACTTGCAAATACCGGTGGACGACGAATCCCAGCGCGTATTGGTGGTTAACACGCATCTTGGATTGTACCGCTTCAAAAGACTGCCTTTCGGGTGTGCATCCGCCCCTGCCTTGTTTCAGCAATATTTACAAACTATTTGTGCGTCGGTCCCTACTGCAGCAAACTATCTGGACGATATAGTGATCTCCGGACAGACAGAAGAAGATCATCTTGCGAATTTACGAACATTATTTCAGGTCTTGCGGCAAAATGGTCTTCGCTTGAGGAAGGACAAATGTGTGTTTTTTGCTCGTGACTTACCATACCTGGGACATGTCATTAATGCCCAAGGCATACATCCGAGTCCAGAGCACCTCCGTGCCATACAAGACTTGCCGTCCCCTAAAAATCTGAAACAGCTACAGAGTGTGTTGGGTAAAATTAATTATTACCATAAATATGTGCGCAATGCCTCTTCCATTTCAGCTCCGCTTCATCGCTTACGCCGTAAGGGTGTTCCGTTCGTCTGGACGACGGAATGTGAACGCGCCTTTCGCCAGTTGAAATCGGCGTTGCTTTCTAATACTTGCCTTACGCCATTCGATCCCCAGAAACCCCTTTTGTTGATGGTAGATGCATCGGATTTCGGGATCGGTGCTGTGCTTGCGCACAAAGTTGGCTCCCATGATCGCCCTATTGCCTTTGCGTCCAAATTGCTCTCGTCTGCGCAAAGAAATTATTCACAGATAGAGAAAGAAGCTTTGGCTCTCGTGTTTGGTGTTACTAAGTTCCATGATTTCTTGTATGGTCGTCACTTTACCATCATCACAGACCACAAACCTTTGACATCGCTTTTTCATCCGAACAAGCCTGTACCTCCACGTACAGCGCAGAAATTCATTCGCTGGTCTATTTTCCTCTCGCAGTACCGCTACGATATCTTGTATCGGTCCACTGCTAAGCACGGAAACGCCGATGCGTTGTCCCGTTTGCCTGTTGCTGAGGATAAAGCATTCGATTCTTCCGAACTTGCTTGCATGTTCATTGATTCGGAAACCGATGAAGTGGTCGAATCGTTTCCGATTGATTTTCGTCGTGTAGCTACAGCCACAGCTGCTGACCCTGTTCTTGCTACTGTTTTGCGTTTTGTTACTACGCAATGGCCTTTGTCAAAGTCTCGGATCGAGGATCCGTTGGTTCGCCGATTTTTTGCTCACAAGGAGAGACTTTTTGTTCGACGTGGTGTTTTGTTGTTGCGTTCTGATAATGATCAGTCCAGAGTCGTGGTCCCACGTTCGTTACAGTCCTCTGTTTTACGGCTTCTTCACCAAGGACATTGGGGTATAGTGCGAACGAAACAACTTGCTCGTCAGCACTGTACTTGGTTCGGAATCGATGCTGCGATTACGAATATGTGTTCTTCGTGCCCGGCGTGTGCCGAACAACAGTCCGCACCGCCGCGGAAAGTCTTTGCGTGGCCAAAAGCCACTTCCCCTTGGCAACGCTTGCACATTGATTTTGCTGGTCCATTCTGGAATGCTCGATGGTTGGTTCTGGTCGATGCCTTCAGTAATTTTCCTTTTGTTGTCCGGATGTCTTCCACGACGTCCTCCGCCACCATCCAAGCGTTGTCTGCTATCTTTTGCATTGAAGGTCTTCCGCAGACTATTGTTTCCGACAATGGCCCACAATTCATGTCCGCAGAATTCCAGTCATTCTGCCAGGCCAATGGTATTCAACATCTGACATCCGCGCCGTTTTCGCCTCAGTCCAACGGTGCCGCTGAACGATTGGTCCGGACTTTCAAGTCACAGATGTTGAAATTGAAAGAGTCGCATTCTCGGGAGGACGCATTGTTGCTCTTTTTGTCTTCGTATCGCTCTCAGCCCCGAGATGGTCGCTCGCCGGCTGAGTTGCTCCACGGTCGTCCTCATCGCACCTTGATGTCTTTGCTGCATCCGCCGCATCAGGTTCCTGCGCAGCGGCAGACTCCTGCTTTTGCTCCAGGCGACGTAGTCTTTTATCGCAACTATCGAGGTTCACGGCGTTGGCTCGCAGGGCGCATTCTTCGCTGCCTCGGCCGCGCGATGTATTTGGTTTTGGGGGCCTCTGGTGAGGTGCGTCGGCATCTCAATCAGCTGCGCCTCTGTCGTCGCTCGGGTTCTGCCGCTCCCCGTCTGCTTTCAGCGACGGTGCCGTCCGGTCAGCGCCCTGGGGACCCATCTACTGGCTCGCCTCATCCCCAGGTGTTACCGACGATGCCTTCCATTTTGCCCCATGGCGACGCGCCGCCGCCGCCGCCGCAGCAGCAGCTGCAGCAGCCGCCGCCGCCGCCGCCGACCGCATTCGACGCTTCGTTGCAGCCGCCAAGCGCCTCCCAAGGTCACGCGCCGCCGATCGCTTCCCGTGACCAGCTGTCCTCCGCCATGGAACGCCCGCCCGCTCCGGACCACATGACGTCATCGCGCGTCGGCTCCCCCGACGCAATGGAGGTCGACACTTCGGCCCCTCATGTTTCTTTACGGGCGCATACACCGCATGTTGACGTGCACCCTGGACTAGTTTTGCAGGCGTTTCCTAGCTCCCCTCGGACCGGATGGCCGGGTGCGGGTGGCACAGCCTCGCCTGTTGTTAGGCTCCCCACCTCTTCGCATACGTCAACATGTGGTCCTCCCCACGGCGGGCGGAAGCCTTATCTCACGACCGTTCGCCGATTTGCGGGGGAGGAATGTGGTGTCACCGCCAGACACCACACTGCTAGGTGGTAGCTTAAATCGGCCGCGGTCCATGTAGTACATGTCGGACCCGCGTGTCGCCACTGTGATCGCAGACCTAGCGCCACCACCAAGGCAGGTCTCGTGATACGATAGTGGACTCGACCCCAGTTGTACGAGAACCAAGCTACCTCCCAGTTGTACGCGAGCCTAGCTACCGACCAGTTGTATGAAGCCTTTCTCTCTCATTAGCCGAGAGACAGAATAGCCATCAGAAGTTAATGGCTACGAACTAGCAAGGAGCCATTTGTATCAGTGCCTATAGCTTACGAGTATTCAAGAGAAATAAAAGTTAAGTAAAAAGCATCTACATACTTTTCTTCTTATTCATTCATAAGTTCTCAAGTTCCAGACTTCACGCCCGTATGCTGTATGCCGTGCACTATCGGCTACCGCGTAGTCAAGCTTTCTTTTTCAGCAATCCACTTCCCAGTGTCGGTCCAGCTATCGATACTACAACATGTGCAGTGCACAGTCTTTCTCTTTATCACCAAACCGTGCAGGAAGGCATGTGTAGTAGACATCTTTCATGAAAATTCTAATGTTCCGTCTTTCGTTACCAATTGCGCAACTACCGACAACACAACAGACTATGTTTGGGGTATTCAAACATTTGCGAGATCTCAGTTCTAGAGAAAAGTAATGCCTCCGAATATCTTATGTGAATACTTATCATGTTTTTTAAATAACGCAAATATTATTAACATCCTACACCTTTATTCTTCATGGCTACGATTTCATTTCTCAACATATCCAACAAGGCGACACCACTCACCTCCCAGCGACAGACCGCTTTATTGATACCGTCACTGTAGAATGTTTGACATGTTCAAAATGGTTCAAATGGCTCTGAGCACTATGGGACTTAGCATCTGTTGTCATCAGCCCCCTAGAACTTAGATCTACTTAAACCTAACTAAACTAAAGACATCACACACATCCATGCACGAGGCAGGATTCGAACCTGCGACAGTAGCAGTCGCGGGGTTCTGTACTGAGCGCCTAGAACCGCTCGGTTGACTTCTTCACCTGTAGAAAGTTTGATTGTTTTTTCTCGGAGCTGCAAACCTCGCATCTGATTACAACGCTTCATCGCTATCAAAATGAAGTCTTCGAAGGTATCGTTTAAGTTTTGGAAGCAGATGTAAATCAGATGAGGCAAAGTCGGTAATGTACGGACAGTGATCGATGACAGTGGACCCAAGGTGATGGAGTGTCGTAGACATTGCTGCGCCCCCGCAAGCCCACAATAAGCTGTACTGCCACATATTACTAGCCTCAGAATGGTCGTAAGCTTGGTTCACGTACAATGTGGCAGCTGGGGGGTGGTATTCCTGTGGAACCTACATCAGTATAACCTGTCATGTAACATGATGTTGTATTTAACGAAATATGAAGCAAATGGAACAATTATGTATCTTCCATTGTAACTGACGGTAGTTTATAGAATCGAATATCATATCAGTAAACAAAAAATTAATAAAGTAAAATAGTTACAGCTGACGTCTTTTTAACGTCTGGAACGGAATTTATTACAATGAAAGACAAAAGTCAGTGGTACAATAATATGTCGCGAAATGACATCTTGGATGTAATGGCGCTTTGCGAATTATACTGTTCCAAAGAGTTCTTTAAGCTTAAGTGTACAATAATAACAATTGTTATCCTAGAGAGTGGCGATGTGAGAATGACAGTAATATATGGTATATTTTAAAATTTGTCGCAGATTGACGCTTTCTCAGCTACTGTTTAACAGTCGGTCGTCGGGGAGCTTGTCAACAATGCAATGTCGCCCGAGGCGGCGAATGCCGTTGCGTAGCAACGTTCGTTCTTTGCACTCTATCGTTGAAGGAGCGTCTACATTTCGTGAGCGTTGGTTTGCTGGTGAGAATGTGAGGCTACTGTAAAAAAAGCGTTTCAGATTCTTCTCGTCATCTAAGAGCCAGTCAGAACACTTCGTAAAAAAAACAGGTATGTGGTTTGTGACCCCGTCTGTCCTCGATCGCATTTAGACAGGCTTTGCCACTAACGGAATCCCCTCTCTAATGTAAGTGCCAGTTAACAATTTCAGCTACATGATTTACGTAATCTGCGGAACGCAGCTGTTATTGATTCCTTTTCAGATTCAGTAAACGTTTTGTTATACTGGTGATACTACTTCAAAGTTAACTGTCCGTGTGATTTTGTTGGTATACTTCTGTCTTTTTGGGTGCAGGGTTTGTAATTAGATTCAGCACGACTGAGTTATTTCCAATTTCCGATATCCTGTATATGCATTGTGTTTTACTCAAATTCCGAATGTAGTATTCATGAAGAGCGGATTATTCTCATTACTGCCTACGCTTAAGATTTACAAATACGTACTGAATCGAGACTTGAACTTCCTCGTGAGAAATAACTATCCATCTGAGTGCCACTTACGCACTGCTCAAGACCAGACGCAAGGCTTCAGTACGCCAGCGCATCTCTGGCACATTACGGAGAACCCATTCTGGCAAAGGATCTCAAGCTGCAGTTCAGCCCCTTTCTGCCTTCGCCATTCCCCAGACACGCTTTAAATACTGAAGACCATTGAAAAGCTTCCTTCAACGTCTGAGATAGCCCTGGCTGTGAGCTGGAAACAATCAGTTCAGTTAGACAGAACCAAGTAAGTGTCACGACTCAGTGTATTATTTCCTGACTAACAAAAAAGTTCATACTGCATGGAATTCAGGATTTTGTCAATGTAACTTGTAGACGGCGATGAGTGATCAGTTTTTCAAAGTGCAGTATAAAACGGCACAAAATTTAGTAGAAGTGTCAAGATCGAGGATACATACGCGCTATATATCATTAGGAACATGACAAGACATAGACGTTGAAGATTACAGAATTGTCTGTGACTCTTGGAAGGAGAATCGAATATGGTCTGGTGTTCCAAGGAACTGCAATTAGTGACTATAACTGAGGTCATATGGAACTAAGGGGGCTGGATACATTCGGAGAGAAATTTATTCTACTTTTTGAATCCAGGAAACATCAGAAGTGACTGGCGGAAGACGTTGACGAATACCATGTTGGCCAACCATATCTCTGCCGACGTCCTTAGGCGATAATGCAAGCCAACATGCAGGCGAAAGGAATGGTAGTATCCGTCATTCACCAAGGAGGAATTCCACGCTTCCCGCTAAATGCGCTTTTCACATTGTTGTCAGTACGTAGTCGTGTCGATTTCCAACAGTGATCAATTTTTCTACAGTCTTGCCACCTTATATTTTAGAATAGTTTAATTATAATCTGCCTTCCATGACTAGAACCAAATGTGATTTGCCCACATCTAATATATTCCTACAATTTGAATATTTTATCGGCAGATGTGACGAGTAAATAATACTCGATCGACACCTACAGTCTTGGTTTGCCTGGAAACAGTTTGTTTTGTAGAGTTGATGAGGAATTACAATTTGTGGGCACTGTCACTTCATTCGTTTTTGTTTCTCGATTCATAACCCTGTGACAAC
Source organism: Schistocerca piceifrons (assembly GCF_021461385.2). NCBI lineage: Eukaryota > Metazoa > Arthropoda > Insecta > Orthoptera > Acrididae > Schistocerca > Schistocerca piceifrons. The sequence continues at coordinate 505,191,431 of NC_060143.1, read as the reverse complement.
TGCGAAGTTAGACAGTGTCGTAAAAGAAATGCTGTGCAGTTTCGTTATGTTACAGGTTTCTATATGAAGTATTTGAAAATACTTTTGACAACACGCCCTTCGACTGACACGAAATAATATACATTCATGTAAAACATCTATGAGGGAGCCAAAATAAGAATTTAATGAATGAGCCATATCCAAGTATTGCTCGCAAGTAACTTTCAAAGAATGAGAATCCAGGTGAGACCATCCACTGAACTTGCTGGAATGTGGGGCTAATTGTCGAACTGAAGGTCACTTGAGATAAGGCAAAATTTATAGACAGAATGCTGATTAGATTTTCTGGGCGATTCCCGTAGTGCACTGCGTGATTTTTGCTGTCGAATTGCGCTAAATATAAACCAGTAATCGGAGAAAGACCTATGGCACGCCCTATGCCAAATGTTATTCAAGGTGACCTAAGCAGCGTATACTGGAACTCGTCTAATTCGTGGACACCCGTCAGGGACAACGCTATAGCGTACCACTGGAATCAATTGCTGTGGGGAAACGTGGTCCTCGAAGATGACATCCCACACACCCACAACGCATCACAACGTACAACGGATCACACTACGTATATTATACTGTGCAGATGTAATAGTACTACAGATCGTTGTGATCTTTATGCCGACTGAGCTTCTGCTCATGATCACATCTACACCAGTACTCTGCGAGCCACTGTGCAGTACATGGCAGAAGTAATTCTTTCACAGGTTACAATGTATTCCTGCTCTGTTCGGATATCAACAGTCGCAAGAATAACTGCCTAAAGGCCACTGTGCGCGCTGGAATCAGACTAATCCTGACTTGGTAGGGAGTGCAGCTATGGTGGTATATTCTTCAGTTTTTAAGTGGTCCTTGAAAAACTTTGTGTGTAGGTTACAATGCAGGAATTGACGCACATGGTTTTATTTATTTGTTAAATACTTTGTTCTATTATAAATAAAAATTTGGAATGATTTATAACTTTCGCATAGCTTAATTATCACGAGCATATCCTTCAATTAATATCACTAACAAAGGTACATGTAATAATATAATTTACGATAAAAATAGTGATTATAGCAGTGGATATTTAGTATTCTTAGGAATGTATTAAAGAAAACATAATCTGGAGTTATTTCTTCTTGTAAGATGTTTAATTATATGGCATAATATTTTACATCACTTCCTTTAGCGCTAAATTACATTTATTGTTGTTGAAACTTTACTAGATTGGTTCATATACACTGAAGAGCCAACGAAAGTGGTACACCTGCCTGAATTCATGTAGGCCCCCTGAGCACGCAGAACAGTCGCAACACGAACTGCCAAAGACTCGAATAATGTCTGACGTAGTACTGGAGGCAACTGACATTATGAATCCTGCACGGCTGTCCATTATTCCGTAAGAGTACCAGAGGGTGGAGATCACTTCGGAAAAGCACGTTGCAAGGCATCCCAGATACGCTCAATAATGTTGATACCTGGGGAGCTTGGTGGCCAGCGGAAGTTTTTAAACTCAGAAGAGTGTTTCTGCAGCCACTCTGTATCAATTCAGGACTTGTGGGGTGTCGCATTGTTCTGCTAGAGCTGTACAAGTCCATTGGAATGCACAATGGACTTTAATGTATGCAGGTTATCAGACATGATCCTAACGCGTATTTCACCTGTCAGAGTGGTATCTAGTAGTATCAGGGGTCCCATATCACTCGAACTGTAAGTGCCCCACACCATTTCAGAGCCGCCGCCATATTCAGTAGTCCCCTGCTTACTCGCAGGGTCCGTTGATTCGTGAAGTTGTCTCCATACACGTACATGTCCATCACCTCGATACAATTTGAAACGAGACTCATCCGAGCAGGCAACATGTTTCCAGTAATCAACAGTCCAATGTTGGTGTTGACAGGTCCATGCGAGGAGTAAAGCTTTGGGTCGTGCAGTGATCAATAATACACGAGTGAGCCTTCGGCTACCCAAGCCCATATCGATAAGTTTTCGTTGAATGGTTCGTACGCAGAAACATGTTGATGGTCCAGCATTGAAATCTGCAGCAATTTGAAGATGTGCTGCACTTCTGTCACGCTGAACGATTCTCTTTTGCTGTCTCTTTCTTGCAGGACCTTTATCCGGTCGCAACATTGTCGGGGATTTTATGTATTACTAGATTCCTAATATTCACGGTACCCTCGCAAAATGGTCGTACGGAAAAATCTTGACTTCATCGGAGATGATATGCCCCATCGCTCGCGCGTCGATTGTAACACCACGTTCAAACTCAGTTAAAACTTGATAACATATCATTCTAGGAGCAGTGACTGATTTAACAAGTTTGTCAGACACTTGGCTTATATTGGCGTTGCCGATCGCAGCGCCGTGTTCTGCCTGTATACATATCTCTGTATTGGAATGCACATGTTTATACCAGTTTCTTTGGCTCGTCAGTGTATATCGTTTGAACTTCTTTTACATACAAAGTGTAGAAATTAAACAGCAGAATTGCAACAATTGCTACAGAGTACAAATTTTTCTCTGAAGTAAATTTTCACGTGTATTACAGCCATATGTACAAGCGATACTAATGCTAATCATATGAATGACTAGCTCATGTTTTGTGTATGTGAATGTGATGTGTTGAATTTTTGTCAATTTAAACAGTTAAATTAGATATATGAAATTAGACGTAAGTTGCAGAGCGAATCACGTCCTACTCTTATAAATCAAATAATAACAATAATAATAATAGTAATGCAAATAACACTATAACTGAAAGACACACACTGTTACAGAAACGGTTACTTGCATTCTCACATGTCACTGTAAAACTGCTTGCAGTTTAGAGCTTCATTCGTAACTTAACATGATTCCCTCAACTGTATGATTCAGTGAGTGGTTTATGTTACTGACTAATGTGTACTCTTCGTCTCAGTTTTCCTTTCTTAAGCAGACTCAAGAATGATATGTAGGTAATTATCCACTGACGGTTCATATCTGGTTACTAGATGTGATTTAAGGCTCCAGTGATTCAATAACAATCAGTTGATATGTGTCTCTGTATATCAGTGTCCATGAGTTGAGCGAGGAAAAGAACAAGTATCAGTTGATATGTGTCTCTGTATATCAGTGTCCATGAGTTGAGCGAGGAAAAGAACAAGTATCCAGAAACCCAGGCAAAAGCATTGTATTCAGTATCAGGAAGGAATTTCTGATCTGGCTGCAAAAGATGGTCAACATCAGTTTCGTATATGGCGGTTCTCATGATGGTAGATAGTTATTTCTCACTGAATCCAAAATTCTATTCTTTTTCTTCTATAGATACGTGTGTCTCATGTTAGCTTCAACTCCACACATTTCGTATAAGACTGAGGTTTCATTTCATTTAATGTTTTGTAGCAGAAGTTCAATAGGTTTCATTGATGACGTTCAGTTCTAATACTTGGTGTAAAGTCTTTGCTTGAACGTTTTTCTAAACTAGTGATCAATTTGAGTGAGGTCACTGAATTGCCTTTGGGTGCTTAGGAACGATTTCGATTAATTGTTGGTAGACACTTGCTGAGAACTGCTTCAGTGTGCCTTTCCTAAGTAGCTAATTTCTATGTAGTACTTGCAGAAGTATCTGTAGATTTAGCGATCTGGATCGATATATATCTGCAGTACTCAATCTGATGGTCAAAATATTTCGAACATTGTTGTTGTATGATTCCTGTACTCTACCGGAATGTCTTGGATGTATACTTTAGGAATATTGTCATGTAGTGACGATATGGATTTCTCCACCCCAATCGACCGTCGGTGAGCGGTGTAACTGTTTTGAGGATAGCCAGTATGGACAAAACTGCGCCTCCATACACGTGGCGACACTATGGGAAGTATTTACCTCGCATTTTCAGGTATGGTTAGATCTGGATCTAGATGGCTGAGCTTAGGCAATAGATAAGTACTACTGTAGTATGCCACTCTATTCTTTCTATACTTCGGGATTTACACTCTTTCATGTTGTTTTCATTGTTTGAATCTTTTCCTGCCAGCTGAGGCAGCTCGTGGTCGTGCGGTAGCGTTTTCGCTTCCCACGCCCGGATTCCCGGGTTCGATTCCCGGCGGGTTTTGGAATTTTCTCTGCCTCGTGATGACTGGGTGTTGTGTGATATCCTTAGGTTAGTTAGGTTTAAGTAGTTTTAAGTTCTAGGGGACTGATGACCATAGATGTTAAGTCCCATAGTGCTCAGAGCCAGAGCCAGCTGAGTCGAGGACCCGTCGAGGAGATCATGTCAAAGTTTTTTTTGCTTTTTTTATTTTATTTTTAATTGCAAGAAACTATGGATACAGATATATGGAGAACCAGGTTCCAGCTCAATCACATATGTGTTGATTCTGGCTCCAATGGGCTTTACTTATTCCTTGAGTATGTCTTTTGAGAAAATCTCATCTTGCGTTTGCTGCAATCTTCGCCCTGTCTATGTCTACATCTACATCCATACTCCACAAGCCACCTGACGGTGTGTGGCGGCGGGTACGTTGAGTACTTCTATCGGTTCTCCCTTCTATTCCAGTCTCATATCGTTCGTCGAAAGAAAGATTGTCGGTAACCCTCTTTGTGGGCTCTAATCTCTCTGATTTTATCCTCATGGTCCCTTCGCGAGATATATGTAGGAGGGAGCAATATACTGCTTGACTCCTCGGTTAAGGTATGTTCTCGAAATTTTCAACAAAGCCCATACCGAGCTATTGAGCGTCTCTCTTTCTGAGACTTCCACTGGGTTTATCTGTCACCTCCGTAACACTTTCGCCATTACTAAATGATCCTGTATCGAAGTTTGCTGCTCTCCGTTGGCTCTTCTCTATCTCTTCTACCAACCCTATCTCGTACGGATCCCACACATTCAAGTAGTGCGCAAAGAAGTGTACTGTAACCTACCTCCTTTGTTTTCGTACTGCATTTCCTTAGGACTCTTCCAATGAATCTCAGTCTGGCTTCTGCTTTACCGATGATTAAATTATATGGACATTCCACTTTAAATCACTCCTATTGCCCACTCCCAGATAATCTATGGAATTAACTGCTTCCAGTTGCTGATCTGCTATATTGTAGCCAAATGATAAACGATCTTTCTTTCTATGTATTCGCAGCACATTACGCTTGTCTACATTGAGATTCAACCGCCATTCCCTGCACCATGCGTCAATTCGTTGCAGATCCTCCTGCATTTCAGTACAATTTTGCATTGTTACAATCTCTCGATATACTATTGCATCATCCTCAAGAAGTCTCAATGAAATTGCGATCTTATCCACAAGGTCATTTATATAGGAACAGTCCTACAACACTCCCCTGAGGCAACCTGAAATCACTCTTACTTCGGAAGACTTCTCTCCATTGAGAATGACATGCTGTGTTCTTTTGTCTACGACCTCTTCAATCCAATCACACAACTGGTCGGATAGCCCATATGCTCTTAGTTTGTTCATTAAACGACTGTGGGGAACTGTATCAAACGCCTTGCGGAAGTCAAGAAACACGGCATCTACCTGGGAACGCGTGTCTCAGGCTCACTGTGTCTCGTGGACGAATAGCGCGAGCTGTGTTTCACACGATCGTCTTTTTACAAACCCATGCTATTTTCTACATAGTAGATTTCTAGTCTCTAGAAAAGTCATTATACTCGGACATAATACGTGTTCCTAAATTCTACAACTTATCGACGTTAGAGTTATAGGTCTATAGTTCTGCACATCTGTTCGACGTCCCTTCTTGAAAACGAGGATGACCTGTGTCCTTCAGAAAGAAACATGAATCTCGTGCTTAGTAATTGGAGCTAGTAGATTTCCATTCTGCACTCTCGTAACTGAATAATTCGTACTTCTCAAATATCTGCACCTTGCATGTCCGATCATGAAAAAGTTTTTAGAACGTACTCGCTAGACTGTCCGCAAAGAAACCGCAGTTGACCACATACAGACGGTTCAAACGTAGAAATTTTTCTGAACTTGCAAGTGAAGCGCGAAAGATAGATGTGGGAGAGGGGGGGGGGGGGGTCGTCACCAATTCCTTTGTCGGACATAAATCTAAAACGACATGTGCTTACAAACAAAGTAAATCAACTAAATGAAATACATGGCCTTTTAAGGACTGGAAAGTAAGAGGAAACTTGCACGTTGTTTACCGAAGAACTAAAACATCTCATGAATATCAGAGACGAGGCACATAAGAATAACGAACATCGCACTACTCCTGAAAAACATATTACTGACAAGTAGAAGCTGAACAGAGTCAGTCAAACTGCGATAATACAAACCTCAGGCATGCTCATACACTAACGGACAACAGAAATAGATCATCTGTGCTATGGAATAACGTACGTGGCCTTGGCAGAGGCAAACTGAAAGCTGCAGGTGATCCCATAATCCCAGACGATCAAATGAACAGGTAATTCACATTACTTAAAAAGACAATTCAGTCACAAACGAAACAGAGACACATTGATTGCTTCATGAGGTAGACTACTGTAGCCACGAGAAATTCTGTCTAAAGTTTGTTACTTGGAACACAGTCCAAAAAGCGATCATGTGTATCAGATCAGCATCAATTGGACATGGTGGCTTGGTAGTCCAAATGATGAAGCTTGTTTCTGACCCATTACTGCCCACTAAATGATATCCTCAACTACTCCATAACCAGAAGTGCTTTCCCCGGTGCCTGGAAGCAGGGACCAGTTTAGTCATTATCTAAACAGGACGCTGCCCTAGCACGCTCTAATAACTGACCTGTCTGCGTTCTTCCTGCACTGTCCAAAGCCTTAGTGTATATAGTCCACGACCACTTAACAGACTTCATAACTACAAACAACCTACTGGACGATACAAACCAGGCTTCCGTAAACATCACAATATAACATCTGCCTTAATAGAGGTAACAGATGACCTGAAACTTGCCGTGAATGCACAAGAGGAAACTGTCAGGTGCAACTTAGATTTCAGCAAAGCCTTTGACACCATCTCCGATGACACTTTACTTTCCAAACTTAGCAGCCTAAGTTTCTCGCCAGGTGTAGTGCAGCGGTTTCTTTCATACCTAACATCTCGCCAGCAATGGGTGAACTCCGGTACCATGGAATCACAAAAGATGCAGTTAGTACCAGACGTCCCCGAGATTTCGGTATTAGGTCTCATACCGTTTTCATTGTAGGTAAATGATGTCTGTCGTATTCCAGATACCACATGTAAGCTGACGACCTCCAGTTGGATGTAAGTGTCAGATCTATAAAGCGGAAGACAGATATCGAGAATACCAGTACCGACCTGTGTCCAAAATCAAAATGTGCCCAGGATATCGGGTTAAAGCTCAACCCATGCAAAACACAAGCGGTACTGGTTGGTTATTCTAAACTCATTAGCCCGAAATATACTGAATCCCGGCTATCTTCCACCCTAAATGAATTATATACCAAATTCACTCTTTCAGCGATCAGTCTGGTAATAATAATAGATGAAAATCGAAATTGGACTGAACACGTTACTGTAATGTGCAAAAAGGCATCAGCATCGCTCCGTGCCCTGCAAAAAAGAAAATGCTCTACCCTCTTGACCTGAAAACGAGCCTTGTACAAACATTTATACTACCAGGGGTCTTTCTCAGGAAAACTCAGGGCGCCTGGTACTGTTATTCGTTCTATTTGTGATTTTCGACTCTTTGGTCACATTTCACCATCACATGCCAAGCTACCCTTGCTGTATGCAGCCATCTCCACATACTTTGTTTTCTCTACTGTGCTATCAATGAACACTATACCTCATTTCTCTCCTCGACGTTATTGCTCTTGTCTGATCAACACGGCAGAAACACCCGTCGGCATCACAACAATATCGATTTCGTGCTACTCCGTCGTTCAGCCACATGCTCGAAGTCCTTCTCAGTAACAGGAATCCGACTCTGGAAGAACCTCCTACGTTATATTACGGAACTAAATAACATCTCGAGATTCAGAAGTCAGGTAGTATCTACTAAAGCAACAATACGGTTATGATTGTCCCTGAACGTACTCGTTACCTTAGCACATTCTTCGATCCTACCAGATGCTCCTCATTAATCAGTATTCTTAGCCGATGTAGTCTCTTTGAATTTCCATTTCTCAAAACTCGCTGCATCAGAAAACATCTTTAACTTCTTCTTCCATCACCCACTTTCATTATCCTTATTCACGTCACAATTACCATTATTATTATTATTATTATTATTATTATTATTATTCATATTATTAGTATTATCATATCAATGACTCCAGCTGCAGTAGTACAAGTAACGCAAATATTAACGTTCTTAGTTCATAAACAGTAAAATTTGGTCCCACAGCCACTGCAGACAAACAAATTTTTTTAATATTATTTTTCAAACTAAAATTGTTATTTACTTACGTAACTATGATGTTATATATATTGTATGTGTGAAACGCTGGCCAGTTGTAAGAAAGGGCTCTAATAAGATCATATTACATAAATAAATAGGTAAATATTATTGGAAATTGGTTATCTTCGTCGATGATTCGATTCTGTTTTCGCTGATCGTCGCAAGGGTATGACTATTGTGCACGCCTCAAATCTACATTTTATTCCGTAACATCCATCCAGATAGCATTGTGACCGTGGTGATTAAACTGTTTCTTGAACTTCTGCTGAATTGCTATCAGGGAATGATTCTGTTTTTCCCTGTATTGTGTTACCAGAATGTTACTGGTCGCGATGGTGCCCCATTCCCCATTATGCTTGCTTGGCAACCTGACACATACGCATGTCGTGCTTAGTCTGAGGATGAGAAGGATTACACATGGCGCGTGTGGGCAAAGCATTTTTCACTGGTTCAGAACAGTCAGTTACAATCACGTCTTCAACATACTGCCTGCAGTACTGACTGTGTCTGTTCGGGTTCGTTTGGGTCCTTTGTCGTTTCACAAGGCAGTGGTGGGGCGCGGTATTTTAGAGTACTTGCTTCGGTCCATTGTAATTATGTTCCCCGTCCGGGTGCAGCTCATCTCCCACCCTTCTGATCCCGTCACGCGGGATGTCTGCATTGTACAGATCGCACGTTTTCACCAACTTGTGTGCACATGATGTACCTGTCTGAGATTTATCATTTTCTGTGAATTCATGTGGCAATGATCGGGATGCTAAGTCGGATTTCTGTGGGTATTTTATAAACATGTTGATTTCGATTATTTTGTGTGGTTTCCTGCCGCTACTCCAGCCGCAGTGGTTAGTTGGTTGATGTTGTTTTGTTTTTAACTTCCTACGAAATCGCAGGGACGGTGAAACAAAAGAACGCGTGACATTAGTGGCATTCAACCAAATGATTTGGCACGGCACTGAATGAGGAATTTAGGGAGACATGGTAATTCTAAATAACTCATTTTCTCGTTTGCCTTGGAAGATGTACTACCGAAGTTCATCGAGGACGTGACACTGCTTCGGACATGTCATGGAGGTTGTAGAGGACAGACCTTTGCTCACGCTCACTCCCTGAGAGTCACAGTGTACTCAAATCCAGTAGTAACTATATACCACCGTCCATTGGTAGATCGCTCAGGTTGACGTCCGCCCTCTAGCGACAAATACTGCACTGCGAAATTGCTGTGGCGGAACAGTATTCAGCCGTTTGCTTCTATTTCTTACACACTTATATCGTGCGCTGCAAATACAACTTCTCAGAACCGTTTTTAACTTGTGAATAGTATTCAACACGTTTAGTTCGAAAAAGAAACAAACAATGCAAAAGATGAATGATAGAAAATGAACGCCAACGCACATGAACGCCAACATCGAACTGTTGATGACTGGAAACAAGTGGTGTGGTCGGTCGACTCTAGTTTCAAATTGTATCGCGTGGATGGACGTGTACAGGTACGGAGACCACTTCATGAATCAAAGCACCCTGCATGTCACCAGGAGACTAGTGGATGCAGACTCTGTAACTGTGTGGAGTGAGTGGAATTGGAGTAAAAAAAAAAATGTTCAAATGTGTGTGAAATCTTATGGGACTTGACTGCTAAGGCCATCAGTCCCTAAGCTTACACACTACTTAACCTAAATTATCGTAAGGACAAACACACACACCCATGCCCGAGGGAGGACTGGAACCTCCACCGGGAACTGGAGTCATATAGGATCCCTGATACGCCTACATATGACTCTGACAGGTGATACACATGTAAGCATACTTTCTGTACATCTGCATCCATTCACGTCCATTGTGCATTCCGATGGACATGTGCAATTACAGCTGAACAATGCGACACCCCAAACGTCCGTAATTGCTACAGAGTGGCTCCAGAAACATTCTTCTGAGTTTAAACACCTCTTTTGGCCACCAATCTGCTGAGACATCAACATTATTGAGCACATCTTGGAGGCCTTGCAACGTACTGTTCAGAAGAGATTTCCATCCCCTCGTACTCTTACGGATTTATGGACAGCCGTGAAGGATTCATGGTGATGGTTCACTCCAGCACTACTTCAGACATAGTCGAGTCCTTACGACATTGTGATGCGGCACTTCTGCGAGTTCCCGGGAGGGGGGGGGGTGGGTTGTAACATGTTGGGCAGGGCATGTGTACCAGTTTCTTTGGACCTTCAGCGTATATTCGAGTTGAAATGGGAGTCATCTCCCCTGCAAAACTTGCGCAGATTGAGGCTAAAATTCCATCTGTACCTGGGGCACTGTTTAGTTTTATCAACTTCAAAGTTCAGTCTCAACACGTCGATCTTTTTGTAATCTGTTCCTAAGAACTTACTTGTTTTGACCAGGAATATGGTTACATTCTTTTTTAATATTCTATTTTGGTTATTACATTAGTAGTTCAACTTTGCCTAAGTCGTATTTTCTCCAATGACTGTGTGGAATGTGATCTATTTCCAACTATTGCATGAATCGTGCATCGTCCCTCATGAACCATATTATAAGAGTTTGTATTCTTCGCATTGGAACAGGGAGACATTGCTACTACGTTGCCATCACACGGAAGGTGGGGACAGTTCTAAATGTGATTCCTCTGTGCAGAGATGTTCCGGTTTTTCCGGTGCTTGCTGCTGTGCTGCGGGGTCCGCAAGGAGGCGGAGGAAGAGGGGGAGGCCATCAGCCCTGACTCACCGCCCAGCAGCGCCAAGGTGAGTGACGCCGCCACACGTGGCTCCTGGCAGCTAGAGCACAGTAGCCAGGCTTCCCAGCAGCAGCCGGAATGATTTTAGCAAGGCCTGCTCGTGTTGCGTCATATGGACGATTTACTGTAAATGATGCTTGACCTTCTCAATCTTACACAGCGAAACTCTGCTACTTCCTCGTCACTGCCTTTAGAATGTATCCCTCTGTATCAGTATTATCAGCTTCAGTCAACTATGTATCACCAGAGATTGGTATCTGATTCCTTGTGTTTGTACAGGGTGGCGCAAAAAGAATGCATTATTTTCAAACTAGTATGACTCATCAAGTATAAAATATGTTTAGACTAAGCCAGCATGTAAGTTACTCTGTCAGATTTGCGTTTATTTTTTAAAGATAACATTGGAAACATGTCGTCCTTCTTTCTGCATTCACATTAATAGTGTTATTCTGAAGTTCTGCATAATTTTTATGACATTTTCTTCACATATGGCAAACTTCAGATCGATGACTGAATGAGGTCTTGCAGAAATAAGCTTTGCATTTCAAATGACACCATAAGAAGAAGAAGCAAGGCGACATATATGATGAGAATATACCCAGTGAACATCGCCAAAGCGTGACATCAACTATTGAGGAAATATTTTTCGAATAATTGTGATGGTGTCATCTGCTGTGTGGGATGTGGCTCCCTCTTGTTGTAACAAATTTTCTGTCAAGTTAATACCTCATGTTGTGGTCGCAAAAAAATCTGCAGGATTGCAACACAACGTTCATAATTTACTGTTACTTAATCGCCACCTTCTTCAAAAAATTAAATTTCAATAACCATCACTTGGGAAACTTCTTACCACACTGTCATTTCAGCACTGTACAATGGTTTATGATGCAGTTGTTTTTGGTTGTAGACAAGACATATGCACATTACGCTTAAGATGAATACACTATATCTCCTCGTAAGTGAGAAAGCACAATTACTAGGTGCATCCCAGGTCCTCTGTCTGAAGCCATTAAGTCGAATAAGTAGAAGGGTCTTGTTTTAGTGCCAGTAGCCATATAGGCTTAAATTGGTGGCTGTGGCACGAAGGAGCTTTTGTTTCGATTGGTTTACAGTACAACTCATTCATCATCAACCATCTACGACAAAAAGTTACAGTAATAAACAATATGGCAGAGCGTAATCAGAGAAATGCAATACTGAAAATAAAATTATACCAGATATTTGTTAAACTAAAGGCACTCCGAAAACTACAGGAAAGGAGAGGTTTACTTACTGCTAATTAAAATGAAATCAGCCACTCAGAAACTGTAATATTTGTTGTAAATATTGTGTATATGTCTTGGAGCACATACGAAGACTTTTAAAGTCACTGTCACAATTTATGACACCTTCCACAGACGACAATATGACCCGTGTTGCAGCAGTCTGCCCCCTTCTGAAGGGACGAGATCGTTTCTACCGCTGCGTGAGGTGGAGCGCCGGAGACGCACTGGACTCGTGTTCTGAGAACGAGGGTTCCAGTCGTCGTCTCGATACTCATATTTGTGTTTTCCTTCAGTTCCGAAAATGGCTCAAAAGTGAATGCAGGCATAGTTTCTTTGAAAGGGCATTGCAGATTCTCTTTCCTATCCTCTCTGTTCCGAGATTCTGAACCGTCTCTAATGATCCGACTGTTGACGGGATGTTGAACACTCATCTTCTTTCTTTCCTTGCTACCTTTCGTTTTAGTGGGATGTAGCGTGGTGTCGCTCAGTTTTTGACTCGTTGGCGTTGTACTCTGTAGCAATTGTGTTCTTTCGAAATGTTCCCAACGGACAGAATATTCCATCGCCTTTCGGGCGTGCATCAGGGGTACTCTTATTCTTTATTCCGATATTGGGGCGATTACACTACAGCGATAGTGAAGATGAGTCGCTTGCAAAATATAAGCCAATTGAACAATACTGTGCAGTGAACGCACGTGCATCAGACGGAATGGGCGTTTATTCCACATCATTCTGTGAAGTTGTTTAAACTGTTCCAGCGACTGACCTGGAATGGCTCTGAGCACTATGGGACTCCACTGCTGTGGTCATAAGTCCCCTAGAACTTAGAACTACTTAAACCTAACTAACCTAAAGACATCACACATATCCATGCCCGAGGCAGGATTTCAACCTGCGACCGTAGCGGTCGTGTGGTTCTAGACTGTAGCGCCTTTAACCGCTCGGCCACTCCGGCCGGCTCTGACCTGGAAGATGGCCTTCCGATAATAGGCACAAATATCGGAAAAACATCTAATATTGTCCAGAATGAACGTCAGAAAGATGACGATATACGATATGTAGCTTTGTAAAGTGCCCAATTTTTACTTATGGACAGTTCTAACAAGTTTCCAGTATATACATGACTTTAAATAATTTAATCACATCTTTTTTAGCACAGTATGCTTTTGCCGACAACTGCGTCATCTGCAGCAAGTCTGGCGTTCTTGTAACTAAATTCTGCCAGCTAATTGCTAGGCTGCGTAGACAGGAAGGGGACCTAAACATAGCCCACTGCTACCACTGAGTTACCTGAAGTACATGAGTCAGTGACACTCCAGCGAAAGTAACACGCTGTATCCTCCTCACCAAGAAATCCTCAATACAGTTACAAATTGCGTTCGATATCCCTTATGATTTTATTTTCTACAAAACGCATATATATGGTGATGAGACAGAGGCCATACAAAAGTAAGGAAATACACCGACTCCTTAACTCTCTTCATCCATAACTTTCAGATGGTCATAAGAGGAAAATTGCGAAAGGAGTGTCATATGAGCAATGTTAATAAAATCCATGTTAGTTGGCATCGTAACGATTTATCCCAGAATACACCATCTCTTCCGAGACTGATTTCACTCCTTGAGTATGAGCAACGTCAGCAAGGTAACTGTAGTGTCAGCTTCAACGATCAACTGTAAACACTATGCGTGCTTATGAACAGTCAGTTGTCAATGGGCAGCATTACGTAGTAGGACTGCGACAGTAATGTGAGAAGAAAGTTGTGTCATAAGTTGCAGTGCAACTAGACCACTAAAAATCAAGTGCTGAAGACATTCTTCAAAAATTGTGTACACTAGTCTTACACTATGTAGGCAGTGTGGACCATTTCTGTAGTAATGGAATCTTTTATTTTATCGTTTGTATACTAGATACGTCCTCATAATTGAAAAATATTTAGTGACAGTGTCTTCATAGCCAATCATCGATAGCAAGGGTAGAAACGGTTGCCTAATATAGCTATTTCTCCCAACGGCGAATCACGTCAACAAAAACCTCAAGTTTACATCATACGTACTAATATAAAGCAAATCCTCTTCATTTCCTAATGCCCTTTTGTAGCAAAAATGGCATATCTTCCTATTCCAATAAATGATTTATATGTAAACACCAACGGATCATTAGACCTGTGTAGTATTATTAGGTAAACTCAAGACTGTCTATCATTTTGCCGACAGGTGGAGAAGGAAGATGAGGTGATCTTGCTCACATATATCGACGACGGTCGTCAGCCTGTCAAGACTACATGGTTTCCAGGAGAGGTGGGTTTCACAGATACAGTAACTAAGGCAGTAGCCAGCACAATTGAAGCCTGTTACGTTTGTTTCAGAATACAACCCTCAGTTACACTGATATACGGGTAGTGTCATTTATCTACCACTGATAATTCGCTCCCTCCCGTTCCTATCATGTTTCCGTGTAACGTAAAATAGATTTGTCGCCAAGTTTCTAATTTTCCAAAATGCAGTGCGTTACATAGATTCCCCATATCCCAGCACAACAAAAGGTCGAGCCTCAGAGTGGTCATTTAGAACTGTAGCTACTTATATCACTTATTTATTTCAAGCTCTGTTTTTAAATCATCGTTGATTATGTAACTTGTAGAAGGTATCTTAACAGAGTGTAAAACACATAATCGAGACAATGATACTTACCTGTCTAACCATGTCCTCATGAATCTTTAGTTGTAGGAAGACCAGCGTCACAACCAATAGTCCAATCTTGATTATGTTCACTGCACGAAGTATGTTGAGCACTTTTTCTAAGAAACCATGGCACGTACTTGGGCACATGAAGATTTTAAAACTACTGCAAACGATGATAACGTGGGCTACTTGTTACTTAGCTGTAGTTATGTCACTAATTGCTTTACTAGTCCATGCTTCGTAAACTATATCTCCGTCACGCTAGATTACTATTTACAGTGTTTCTATAGCAATGTATTCCCCTTCGAACTTCGAATTTCTATTTTATGTACTACTGTAAGTGAAGGGATATTATACTTCACACATATAGAAATTAAATTCTGCAAACATTGTATTAATTGTATTTAAGATTGCAAATAATCGCAAGAGTTTCAGAACTCTGCTATAATGGACGAGCGTCGATACATCCCTAATCAGAACATCTTAGCAATCCATAGATTGAGATAAAATTCATAGTGATAGATTGGGTAACATTTATATGTGAAAAAAGTAACGGTATCTCTTGGGTTATGGTTTGTAGGCAACAAACGTACAGCTAAGGGAAAATTCGCGCTAACCACATCTTCTGTATTACATCTCGAAAGCTACTGCAAAGAATGATCATTTCACTCAACTCTGACGTCGTAGCAACAGATAATTCTCGTTCACGCCACACACACAATTTGAAATGACCATTCCATAGTTTTGATATTCCATTTTTTACGATATGGTGATATTTATTGTAGTGATATAAAAGCGACTGATGAGTAAGCATCGATGCAACATCAAACTTCCGTAGTGTGTAGCTGAACTCAGAAATTCTCATCGTTTTGCCGACAGGTGGAGAAGGAAACTGACATCATGACAGCCGCTTATATGGAGGGTACTGAGAAGGGTCGTGAGTCTGTCAAGGATACAGATTGTTCGGCAGAGGTGAGTTTCGAAGCCAGAGTAACTTTGGTTGAAAGTAATAACCCGTATACTGTAGTTTAAACTAACCATTAACAGGTTCATCTTAGCTTCAAGCTTCTGGTAGTTGTTATTGAATAACAAGCTTGCATTAAGATGACAGATGTTATAGCCGATACTTGTAGTTTCATTCAGCAACCACTGAGGATTTGTCCCTCCTCTTCTTGTTACGTTTCTGAGTAACGTAGACGGTCAGCTAGTTTCTTGCTGTCCCAAATGTAGTGTGTTGGACAGATTCCCCAAAACCCCTGCAGCAGTAGTCGAGCCTGAATCATGTCCTTTAGAAATGTATACTAGATGTACATGTCATAGATATATACAGCTAACTGAAAAATTTGCAGTGATAATGTCACCTGCATTGATTATCGGAAAGAAGTGTGTCATCTATTTCCAATCCTTGTTATTTCACTAAAGCATGTCGTCCCAGCGACAGACACTCGTTCACACCACACATATAATGCGAAGCGACATACTGTATTCATAATTTCTATATGTCATTTTTAGAGGTATCATGCTACGTGTTACAACGTGTTTTATGTGTAAACATCGACCCACCATTAAAGTTGCGTAATGCGAAGGTAAATTGAAATTCTTTTTATCATTTTTCCAACAGGTGGAGGAAGAAGATGAAGCGATGTCAACCACTGCTGTGGAGGATACGGAGAAGAGTATGGATTCGGTGGAGACTACAATCGGTTCAGAAGAGGTGAGTTTCACGGGTATACTTCCATTGGTTCGAAACAATAGCCCGTATATTGTAGCTTTACACCATTGTCAGCCATTTTGTAACAAAGACACTCAAGAACAATGATGAACGCTTCAGTCCATACTGGTAACATCCTTCAGCAATCGCTGACGAACGGCCCCTATTTCTTCCGTTACATTTCAGAGTCACTTATGTGGGTCAAATGGTTAGCTATTTTCCCATATGTAATGTGTTCGATAGATTCCCGAAAATCGCGTACAGCAAGGGACCAAACTTGAATGATGTCATTTCGAAATTCAGCCCAAATACATACAGCTAATTGAAAAACATGTAGTGATAACGTTATCTCCACTAATTATCGCAAAAGAAGTCTGACAACTATTTCCAAGCCTCACTGTTTCACTGAATTGCATTGTCCCAGCAACACATACCTCTCGTTTACACCACACATACAATGTGAAGCAACCTTTACGTAATTTCATCATGTCTTGTTTCGAGGTTTCATGATATTTGTTACAATGGTGTTACTTGTGAACATAGATGCATCATTAAATTTACGTAATAAGTAAGGAAAACTCATGATGTTTTATCATTCTGCCGGCAGGTAGAAGACGAACCTGATGTGATACCAGTCACTGTCACGGAAGATGTGGAGTTGTGTCTGGAATCGGTCAAGACTACAATTTGCTCAGCAGAGGTGAGTTACGCAGACATAGTAACTTTGATTTAAAGCAGTACCATGTATGTTGTAGTTTAAACTGACGCTTACCGGGTTGGTCGTTGTTTCAAGCCTTTGTCACTTGCAGGACAGCAGGTCTGAAATGCATCGGCAAAAGTTTCAGTCCATATTAATAGCTTCATTGAGCAACTATTAAGGATTGGTTCCCTACTCTTCCTGTTGTGTTTGTGAGAAACGTAAATGAGCCGCCCAGTTTCAAATCTGCAAAATTTTAGTGTGTAAGGTGTTGGATATATTCTCCAAATCTACGTCCAGCAAGAGATCGAGACTGTGCGATGTCATTTAGAACTGTAGCTCTATGACTGCAAATTAAATTTTGTTGTGCATCTTGTGATGTGGATTATCTTATACAGACACCACAGTGGCATTTGCCTGTCCAAGGACGTCATGATGCCTCTGCAGTTGTAGGAGTGCCACCCTTACCGCATTTATTCAAATCGTGATCATGTTCAGTACACCTAGTGCGTCCCGAGGACTTTTTCTGAATCTCAAACACACGTCCACTGACACACGGGGATTTTACAACTAGTATTCGTATGTTTACTATCTGTGGTTCTTTCACTACTTGCTGTACCAGTCTAGAAGCTAGGTTTATAATCATTCCGTCTCGGTGATTTAATATATATAGTGATTGTACCTTCCAGTGGCATCCAGTGTGTTGTTTCGTGGCGGACGATCAGCCCGACGACCTGCCACATCTAGCAGCCAACGCGTACTCACACTTAGCTCTCCCCCGCATCGACAACCCCCTCTCCCCCCACCCCACTAGCGGATCGCTGTTGGATGTGTCTGCTTTACTACCTCGACCTACTCTCAGATTTTTCTGTTTGTGGTGTGTGTCAGCCTAGCTGAATGAATATCTTGAATGGACCCGACACATTTGTCTTCATGTTTATTAGAGGAGGTCTCTTCTTATTATGTTGTTGCTTCAGTATCTGTCTCCAAAGTGATGTCAAATTGGAAGCTACATCATTTCGATAAACATGTAGAACTATGGGTACTTACGTCTTATGGTCAAATGCCTTTGCATTGTTACCAATTATTCCAATGTGTCACAGATCGTATTCTGGAGACTGATTGAGAAACGTTAAGAGCTTTCTATTATGGATATCAAATGTTAGGTCCAGGCATTTGCGTTGAGTGTTAAATCGAGTGGAGCTGAGAACCATGTAGCACCGAGTGGTGTTTTCAACCACTGTACGGACTTTGTTTTACTGTCCTCTGCCACATCTTTCCAGCACAGTACGAAAGTGCGTTGCGACGTAAACTTATGGTATTTTAGGCTTTGGGTAGTTGATCTTGCACCGCATGCCGTTCAGTTCTCTAACCAAAATAGTTTAGGAAGCCGTCAATACGTTACATATCATCGGGTAATGAATATTATCTTATCTTGATGAGCTCTTGGTGTATGATTTTATAGCAGATCAAGGCCTATTTGTAGGGCTTGATGGCTCACAGTTTAGGTGCCGGATTACGAATCTAAAGGCTTGATGTAAGATATCAGGACAGTTCGAAGAATTTTATTTGTCACAGGTCACTTCTATCACCTCTGTTAATGTTTGTTAATATGAAAGAATGCTGTTTACTTCCATGGTTCAGAGTATTGTCAAATAACAAGTAGCCCAATATCTGCCTGGGTGTAGGTCGGTCAAAGTTTGGAAGAATGCTCTTGCATGGCATCCCCTGTAGGATGATGCCTGGTACAGCATAGTTGTGTTCAAATCAGTGTTTTCACTGACGATAGCTTTATCTTTAAATCCCTTCAGTTGTGAATAGCCGCAGAAGAAAGTAGTCTCGAAGGTCTTCTGGGTAGGGATGACAGCTGAAAGCGCGATTTCGTCAGAAGTATCCATTTACCAGCTACTGTCATCGTTCCTGTTCCGCAAGATTTTATCTTTACGTCGTATGTCACACTAACCAGGAGATCACAGCACTCAAATCAATTTACTATCCTCTCTTATTTCAGTATTTTCTTAGGCGCGTTATGGTTTGTAAGCTAGTTCTTTTCCGGTATCCCGTAAATTTGTGGTGGCCAAATTTCATATTTGTTTGAGATATAAACCACATTTATCTTAGAGCTTCTCAGCAACTGTTTTTCTTCCTCTATTGATGTTCGAGGACACGCATAAATAGGTAAAAAAACAACTTCAGAAATCTGTATTGGAAATAATTCCTGTCGACGCACTGTTTAACGTCTGTCATAAGGAGCTTTGTTATGAATGTAGCTCGCCGAATAGGTTTCTTAATTCAGAACATTCTCTGAGTCTTACTTTTATCAGACTGGTGACATGTAATTTTGTATAAAACTTGTGTAATTTTTATCACAAAAAATACATTTTCCTATTGATTAGCTGTAGCTGTTATTTCTCTTACTGGCAGATGGCAGCACCAGACGCTGCGGCATCGCTGGACGTGGACCCTGATGCGGCGTCCAGCACAGCCACCGACACCTGTGCTCGACTGCCGATGGAATGGGGGAACGGTCTGATTGTTGTTACAGGCCCGCCCAAGAAACGGGCGTTTTCAAGAAGCCCATAAAGCCAGTTCTTGTTTACGTTGAAGAAGTTATTGTTTGTGTTTGGTTTGCGTTCTGTTTGTTTAAATGTTAGAAAGCTTGTTCAGTTTTTTTCTTGTTGTTTGCGTTCACAAGTTTGAATTAATTAAATAATTTTGTTCATCTCTTTTAGTCTTTTACTGCCTTTGTTGGTACGTAAATATCGCATCGTAAAGGTACAACTAAATCAGAAACGTATTACCATACAGATTACTAGTTGGTAAGATTTCTGGCCTTATGTCTCCCTTCAGATTATAAATATGAAGGGAGACATAAGGCCAGAAATCTATCAACCTATCAAGCTTGGCTGTCAAGCATTTGGGAAGAATTCAGAAGTATTCAGATCAAAAATGCCTGTAAATCTGAAGAAAGCAGTATTTGATCAATGCATGCTTCCTGTGATGACGTATGGCTGCGAGACATGGACACTGAACTCATTTACAAAAGGGAAACTTAGGACAGCACAGAGAGCTATGGAGAGATCAATGCTGGGCTATACAAGAAAGGACAGGAAAAAGGCAGATGACATCCGGTCTGTGACGAAGGTTAATGACATCTTACAGAGAGTAGGTTCCTTGAAATGGCAGTGGGCTGGCGACGTCGAAAGAAGAAAAGACAACAGATGGACGAAGCTAGTACTAGAGTGGAGTCTGAGAGACCACCAGAGGCCTAGAGGAAGACCACCAGACAGCTGGGACAAAGACATCAAGAAGATCGCTGGTAACACCTGGCAGAGAAGACTTCTGAAAGCCTACCTGAATCCACGACTCGAAGAGGCCACATCATCTAGTGATTGAATTGGCTGATGATGATGATGATGAACAAAAAATACTATATGAACATAGGTCCACAAATGCCTCGTTAGGGAGGTATGGGCACTGAAAGGAACTTTAATTCTGCAAAACTGATGCGCACAACGTGGACCTATAAACAATACAACTGAACCGTAGCGTGATTTTCTTGAAAACAATGTTACAGAAAAATACAGTTATATTACACATTTTTACATAATGTGTATTTACTTTGCATTTAGTACATAATGCATTACAACATGCATGTTACATGTATTCAGTTGAAAAGGACCTATCATGTCTTTTACAAACGCCCTTAACATTTATCGCACAGATATTGTACAGATCACAGAACAGGTTCGAATATGCCGCCATGAACGTCAATGCACTTTTGCGCTCTAGCGATAATATGTTGGGTTGCTTGTTCCAATGCCTTAGGTTGGTCCCTAATCAATTCAGCAGCGTCTACGATGCGACAAAGCAGTTCATCTCGTGTATTTAACATCACTTTGTGCACGTATGATTGCATCCAACCCCATAAACTGAAATCTAAGAGTGTATGGTCAAGTGATCTTGGAGGCCTGTTAATAGAACCGCCACGGCAAATCCAGCGATGAGGGTTGATGAGGCTGAGATCTTCCCTCACACTTAATGTAAGATGTGGAGGGGGACCGACATGTTGAAACTACATTCTACTTCGCTTGGATAAAAAAAGAACGTCTTCCAGTAGTCCATCAAATTTCGGGTATGCAGCCGCGCTAATAAAATTTCCTCCACTGACATTTCGGCCGCCTATCGTGAGGCCATCCTGAGAGTGAGTCACAAGACTGACGACAAGATACCAAGCGCGGCCTTATATGCTCCACCGCGGCGGTACTGCGCACCAGGTCAAAGATGCTGGTCGGCGGCAAAGACATACGCTTACACATACGCCGCCTGTGGCGAACGCGTACAGGCATTCGATTCGCTTTAACGATATATGATCAGCGGCGGTGACACCATGACGACTTCTCTGCAGTTTAATTTCCCCAAGAGCCGGATTCCATGCTTTGTTGAAATTAAAACCATTTATTAAATTATTAGCTAATCTAATATCTATAGCTTCCTTGAAGACAGATTCCCAAAGGGAAGAGGTGGATGTTTAAATCTTCACATAACTGTAATTAAGTACAATGTTCAGCCATAGCTGACTTGTCTGTCTGTAATAAGAGTGTCTATCTTCGATGCTCCACACACCTCTCATGAACGGTGCGTGTTGTTTGACCTATGTACGATTTCTCACAATTTCCGCAAGGAATCTGATACACACCAGCTTTACGAAGCTGTAAAGCGTCCTTCACAGAGCCGAGTAAAGCTGCAATCTTCGTGAGGGGCCGGAAGATCACCTTAACACAGTGTTTCTCAAGAATACGGCCTATCTTTGAGGAAGGAGCACCCATATAAGGCAAAAACGCACTAGATCTGAAGGAATTACTATCATCTTCCCCATCACATACCTGAATTTAAGGTTATGCATCGAATACGTACGAATTTATTGCGGAGAGAATCCATTCGATTTAAAGTTGCTCTTGAGGTATGTGAGCTCTTTTTGCAAATTGTCTTTATCGGATATACAGTACGTCCCATGCACTAAGGTCTTAAGGACACCTATGGTCTGTGAAGGGTGATACTTGTGTGTTGGTTGCCGATATACGGCTTGTCCTAGTGTGCCATCACCTTTACGGCGAACGACAACATTCAAAAAGTGGAGGCAGCAGTATTTTTCTCTTTCCATAGTAAATTTAATGCTGGCATGGATGGAATTCAAATGCTCAAGAAATCGATGTAATTCATCCATCCCATGGGGACATACCACGAATGTACCGTCCACGTACCTCCAGAAGACCGTTGGTTGAAAACCTGCTGAGTCCACTTCGTTCTCCTCGAAGTCTTCCATGAATAAATTAGCTACCAGAGGGGACTTCACATGGCAACACCATCAATTTGCTCATAAAATTCACCATTAAACAGAAACTAATATGATAAAAGCACATGTTCAAATAAGGCCGTAAAGTTCTTATCAGAATGTTAGCCGATAAGAGATAAAAAGTCCTTTAAAGGTACCACATCCTTACTATTTAGCCTGACATTGCTAAGTCTCTGAATAAAGTCCATAGAATTACGAATGTGGTGACTACATTTTCCTACCAATGGTTTTAATAAAGAAGTTAAATATTTGGCAGAAAAATACGTTGGTGAACCAATAGTGCTCGTTATAGGTCTCATACACAAGTCCTCTAGACGCTCATCCTTACCCGCCTTGTGAACTTTAGGAAGACCGAAAAATATCGGTGCTACTGCACCTCGTACTTTTAAACTTCTTATGAGTTACTTCGGCCCTGATGTAGTGTTCAGCAAGGCAACAGTAGT
This sequence comes from Schistocerca piceifrons, assembly GCF_021461385.2. NCBI lineage: Eukaryota > Metazoa > Arthropoda > Insecta > Orthoptera > Acrididae > Schistocerca > Schistocerca piceifrons. The sequence continues at coordinate 505,168,127 of NC_060143.1, read as the reverse complement.
TATTGTCACCTTGTTAGTAGGATATTTGTTAATCTTCCGGTATGGACCACAACTAAGTAGACCACATATCTTTTCCTTGTAGACTTTCTGAGGCAAAAGAAAGGCAGCACGCTGAACGACTGTATCAGTATCCTCACGCAGCTTTCGTGTCGCGCATCTTTCTTTCTTGGAAACATTGGTTCTTTGCGGATGATGCTTTGTAATTGCTTGACCGGTTACTCGTCTGACTTCTTCAGCAGAGTCCTCTGATAGTGGTCGGACAGTTTCTTCATTGGAACTGGGGGAACATGTTATCGGAAAAGCCTTTGGAGTAGGGCAAAATGTAGACCTTTACTTAAGACAGACAACGTAGCTTCGTCCAGATCCTTACCCATCAAATGTATGACAGGTCGTCGAATAACAGAGTCCACCTGAGAAAGCTGGTCCAAATGGCTGCCTGGAATAAGTAAATGTAAAATGTCGTATTAGGATGTATTCTATGCTGTAGGTGCAGTAGAAAAGGAAATAATGAACAAACTGTCTATAAACCATCGTGTCACATAGATATTTAGAACGAATCTAATATGCCTGTGTTACCACAGAATTGCCTTAGTAGATGACATTTAATAACTGGCCATTTGTTTTGGTCCTACACAAATAGGAAACAGCATAAAAAAGTTAACTTAAAAACTTAAATATAGTCTGATTGTGCCTGTGATATTACGAAAAGGGATCTACATCCTTAGTTTTCATTCAACAATGAAAAGCACTTAAGCTTGACCTTAGGCATAGTCTCACAGTGGCCATGACATTACACAAATACACGCATCAGCCTGAAATTTAATCAAGCAATGAAAATCCATTTTTTTAATTGAGTGTAAGGCTTTTACATGATTTGTGTCTTTCGCAGTTCCAGTTTCTTGTCTCTTTAGGCTTGATGCCTGGCTCTTAATTCAGAGAATCTAAACCCACCTACAATATTTGCAATCACACCTTACTAAAGACTATCCATACAATATTAGCTTCTTTAGAATATTAAATTTACCATTTATCGTTACTATCATACATAAACAAATTTCATCATTAACTTAGGAAAGAATAACAGTTAAATGTAACGCCTAGTTGACTGCATCGGTATGTCTAAACCAATTATGCAGTAGAATATCCCTTCCTGTACACAAAGAGGTACAAGAGACGAAGATATCATCAGTGCTTTCTTTATTATGACGTTCACCATTATCATGGAAACGAGAAATACCAAAATGTTGAAAAAACAGCATGATACATCAGCACTTTCAACAGAAAACCTTATCTAAAGAAGATTAACTCAAACACATAGAAATAAGGCTAATCAAATACCTTTGAAATCAGATGAATACTTGGAGACTAAAATTTCGGTTGCGCTACTTTAGGTACGTCAAAATTACATGCTACTGTGTGAGAGAAAAAAAAAACCCCAACTCATAGGTCATGTCCAATTTATAACATTATAACAAATGCAAAAGTTGGGTACACACAATCCCACATCACTCCCTCTTTATCTGTTCACATTAAATACAATACGTATTCATTTCAACTGAGTAACAATTTTCTGTTCGCTATCGTCAACATCTTCACTCATAATTTCTCTGTAGTATCTGAAGGTTTCAGTTACTTAAAAATTTATAAATACTAACACATCTGAAAAAGTATAAGGTACGTATTACTACACAAAGAGCTCACGACACTTGCGTTATACAATAAAGCGTAATAATTCTCTCCTCACTATTTTCTTAAATGAAATATCATTTTTAACTAACCTGTAGCGTTGAATGGTGATGTTTTCGTGATCCTTTTACTTACTTCCATATCAGATCTTTGTCTTGATCTTTAGGAATGTTTCTGAGAGAGGATCTAATAAAATTAGCAACAGCAACACTCTCCATCTTCATAATACTAAGAAGGATCGGCTGGAAATCTTCCTGGGGGTCAAATTTTAACCCTAACAGAGATCTCAAAAGTGCATAAGTAACAATGTTGGTCATTCCTAAAATGTAAACTATCTTGACGCAGAAATGTTGAAGATACAATGCAAACCTGGCCAAATGACGGCTGAGCAACAGGCCATAGTCAAGTTTTGATCTCAAGGAAGAAACGTCTCGACAAGAACCCGTTTGTATTTTCAAATTTCGTTTGTGCCTCTGGATCCCGTCTCAAGTAATTTTCTTACTTGTCAACGTGCTCAAGAGTGCCATGTCCAAGATAGTCAAATTTATGAATATTTTGTAGAAATTGATGAATCCTAAAAGGCACAGTTCTGTTTCTTGTCTTGGGTGTTGGGAAGTCACTAATGGAGTTTGCTGTTTCTTGCTTGACTAAATTCTCTGATGCCATAACAATGTGGCCTAGAAACCTTACCTGCTTCAATGCAGATTCTCAGTTTCTGAAGTCAACTGTCACCCCCTATCCTTCAAAAACACTGTTTCTCAAGTCAACTGTCACCCCCTATCCTTCAAAAACACCCATCACCCTACCCAGCCCTCATTATCATTCTTCCGACACTTTTCTGCAGTTAAAAATTAATAAACGTACATTGTGAACCACTTCATAGAACCAAAAAAAAAAAAAGAACACTACGAAAGCCACTAAAAATGCTCCCAAACTATCATGCAGGATGATGGGTAACGAAGCAGCAACCAAAACATAAGAATGTTGTACACTTCATGTGTTGTGGATTGGCTGGAGACCAACCCACTAATGATAGAGGAACCTGAAAGGCACGCGTTTAAGCTCACGAAGGCTGGCGTGAGGTCTGGAACAGGACAAGCAAATTAGAACTTACAAAAACGGACGCAGATGGTGGAATACTTAACTTTAATCCATTAATGTTGAACGTAGCTATTGTCTGTACATTAGTTACAATATCAATAGCAACTGGTAATGGCGCCTTGCTAGGTTGTAGCAAATGACGTAGCTGAAGGCTATGGTAACTGTAGTCTCGGCAAATGAGAGCGTATTTTGTCAGTGAACCATCGCTAGCAAAGTCAGCTGCACAACTAGGGTGAGTGCTAGGACGTCTCTCTAGACCTGCCGTGTGGCGGCGCTCGGTCAGCAATCACTGATACTGGCGACACGCGGGTCCGACGTATACTAACGGACCACGGCCGATTTAAAGGCTACCACCTAGCAAGTATGGTGTCTGGCGGTGACACCACATCATGCATGAGTGATGCAATCCTATCAGATGTAGTTAAGCCCTCAACAACTTGATATATCTGGAATAACTTTTCTAGTGTCAATGCTTTTTGGAATAATTACTATATTAATTTGTCTTGCATCTAACACTAGTCTAACGTCCCCTCTTTTCGCACAACCAGCAGTGAATTATTATAATAGTTAACGATTGGCCTCATTACTCCTTGTTGTAATATTTTCTCAGTTTGATCTCTAACTGTCTCATTGAAAATTATTCTTATTGAATACGGCTGACCAAATAACTTTAAACTAATATGAAAGTGCCTTAGTACTACTTGCATATTCAGAGGACACAAAAAACATTTGTGCGAATTTGTTTTCACTAATTTGTTGGTGTCTTCTATATATTCAACCTTATTCTGATTTTCTTGCCTGACTCTAAGACCCTTGTTATAGTCTAGTAATAGAAAGGCACTAGATGTAATCTCTTTAAGAACAGACTTCCACTCAAAAAATACGCATGACTGAATAAAAAATTCAAAGTTGTTACATACTTTTCCGTAATAACACATTCAAATAAACTAACTTCAGTGTCAATCCACTATACTCCAACAGCACTTCACCATGACCGAGGTCATTTACATACCGATATGTGGACAAGATGCATACATCTAACATTCAATCAACTTCTTGGTTTGTCACATTCACGAAATTTGCAAGAAACCTTTAGCCCTGACACAAAAATTCGACGAACGCCAGCTACGTTACATCAAGATTCTTTCCCGGGTTTCCCCTTTCACTGGAAAGGAAGGGTTAACCAAAACCTAACATGTTACACATTTGAAACGCAGATTGACTCAGCACAGTCACAGCGTCAAGTATGCAAGTTAAAAAAAATCCCATTGATGTCTACCTGAAAGTAAACAGTTACTTCGAGCCACGCAGGACGTATTGGAATCTTCCGGCGATGGAGGGAGAAAGTTCTGATTCCGTCTATCTGTCAAGTATTCATCTTTTGCTCGTCATAAGGTTGCTTTCCGCGCGACAGATACCATATGGGCAACAAAGTTCTGCGAATACAATCTAGCTTAGGGTCCTTTCTTATTTAAGTTCATATCCCTTCCGCTTCCACAGCAGTTACCCTAACATACCATATCCACAGTCAGCACGAGGTCCTTGCTGGCTCGGTCTTGCTGCGTCGCCAGCAAGAGGAAAAAGGCCCAACTCACTGTAGTCCCCTGGCCTAGCTGCTTCGCGGTTACCCCTCTTTCAAAACTGCTCGCCCTCCAACCTTTTGACTTACCAGAGAAATTCCCAATATCGATCGGCAAAGAAACCAAGAGTTAATAGACTGATGTACGAAGTCGCACGGCTAATACAAGGTATTTGCTAATTAGTTAACTAAATTAATAAGTGAAAGTAAGGTTTTAACAATTTAAGTTTTCTTATTCCATAGCAATTGTTATGTAGATTCCAATGAAATTTACAGATGCAAGTTCAAAGTTACTGGTGAGACTGTCCAATAATTTGTATGAACAATTGCTTGTGGTTTTGGTTGTAAGTGAAAGTATGCATGTATATGTGTGTATGCGTGGGTTTCCCTGATATTTTTTAGATGTAGGCATAGTGCAAGTCATACATTTTATATAACATTTTGATACATAATTTAGGTCGTTCCAGGTCTTCGTTTGAAGAAGATGCGCAAACTCTGATCGAATGGTTTCTTTTGAACATAGTCAAAACAGATGCTCGGTATGTACACTGAGATTGTTTATTTCTTTTTGGTGTTCTGTAAAGGAATGGAATGTGAGTGATGGCGCGGGGAGGAAGGGGAATGAGAGGGGCAAAGCGGCTGGAGAAAGCAGGAGGGAAGGTATTACAAAACATAAATGCACTGTTTCTAACATCCTTGACTTTGTAATGTCTTAAAATACCAGTTACCGACATCTTGCGTTTTTAAATTGTTTGCCACTCACCATCTTGCGTTTTTAAAATATCGCTATCAAACATTTTGTTGACTATGTGTGCATAAAGTCATTGGGCCTGTCTCTTCGTGTAGGCAACTAGCACCAACACTTCCACTTTTAAAAGTAATTTAAGTGCAAAATCTCAAGAACGGCTCTAGGTATACTAATTTAACTATTATGCAATGTTCATAAGACAGTAGTAGTATGTCGATGCGACCTTTACCACAGAGTTTAAGTTTTTTGCTGCTAGTAAGTGCAGTACGACATAGTGGTACAAAATTCAAAAATTCAGGATAATAGTTGTGGGAAATCTTAGAAATTACAGATGGGGGTTGTGGGTCTGGTATTGGTCTGCACGGAAGCTGCGTCGGCGCAGCACTGCACTCACCAAGAGAGCACGCCACAGCCTCGGCACATGAATACACCGGCCAATAGAGTCCCTCACGGCCGTCATAAATACTGCCGCACCTCGACCGCTCAGTCACCTCCCCTCTCTCTGACACCTCCTCTCCCCTGAGTCCTTTTGCATTTCCCTCATCTCCCTCGTTTTTTTCCTTCCTCCCTCCTTGTTCTTCCCCCTCCTCCAGGTCCCCCCCCCCATCTACCTTTGGCTCGGGAGTGTCATCTTTGTGCCACCCTTTTTGTGCAGTGTTTTACAGTGAGTGTTTTACATTGAGTGTTCCGTGTTGTGTTTATTTGGGAAGTGTTGTGAACGGCCATCATACTGTCGCAGGTTGTGCTTTTTATCTCTTGCGAACAGAAACCAGACTGTCCTCGTGTTTTTTTCATTGTGTGTGTGCTATGTTACTTGTCTGATTCCTGTGTCTTTTATTAACATTGCCAACCCCTTTTGCTTTCTGTTTTAACTTTCTGCATTTTTCCGCCATTTTACACTATATGTCACCATTTTATCGCCTGTTTTTCTTGCTACTTTTCTTCTTCCGTTTTTTTAAAATAAAAGTCTGTCAGCTGTAGAGCGGCGTACTAAGCTTATGCCAGCCCATCCCCTTCGGGGGGAATTGAAAATAAATAAAGGAAGTAAAAAAGACCGCTTAGTCAGTCGCGTATTTTGTCTGATAGCGTTCGTTGCTTTCTACACCGTACTACTGTCTACTCGTTGACGACTTCAATTTGCGATTTGTTTTTCTCTTTGGTCTCTATTTGGACTGTGGGACATACTCAAATTTTGACAGGCTTATGTTGAACGTTCGTTGCACTTCATTGTTGCGTAGATTCCTATTGACTTGCTCTTGCGGTGTCAGGTCTGCCATTCACTCATCCTGTTGCTCGACTGCAGCGTGGCTGTCAGTCCTGACCAGTGGTGGTATTCCTCAATTGCATTGTCATCGTTTCTCTTCTGTTTTTCTGATGCGTGCACTAGTATCCGGCTGCTTGTGGATGCAGAAGTAGGAAATATACAAATACAAGATAGCAGTGGTGAAAAATGAAAAAAATGTAACATGGTGGGGATTTTAAAAATACATGTTGACAGAACTAGTCCATTTGTGCTCCTTACCTCCACCCTGTCACCCTCATCCATTTCCCCTTTCCTCCTCCTGACTAGTCAGTCTCAGTATAGCAATGAAGTAAGACAATTACTTGAGGATATGGAAAAAATACTAAAGGTTTCATTGAACTGACCCGACATTGAAAGAAAGGCCACATTTGCTATATTATGTGCCTATGTGTCGGGTAAACACACATACACACACACACAAACACACACACAGCATAGTACTCCGTCTCTGAAAGTACTACACTGCATTGACAGGAAATTTCTACTCACATGACTGCACAAAATATTTTCCACATCTATTTCACCTCTCTTTTTCTCTTTCGCCCTCTACCTGTCATTAAATTTTATCATAATTACGTGCAATATGTCCTCTTCTGCCTCAGTTTCATTTCTGTTATTAATGCTCCACAATAAATTTGTTACCTGTCTCTGCCTCTCTCCCTGTCTCTCTCTCTCCCTCCCTCTCTCTCTCTCTCTCTCACTCCCCCTCCTTCTCTCTCTCTCTCGCTCCCTCTTTCGCACACACACACACACACACACACACACACACACACACACACACACACACACACACACACACAAAGCATACACACTCTCTACCTACCTACCTATCCACATCTCTCTCGTGTTTAAATTTCATCTTATTTGTGTATGCACACAACATCAAACAATATTTGCACATTTGCCACATCATAGTATATTATGGAGAGAAGAAAAAGGAAAAAACACAATATAAATAATAAATATAGATTTAGTACAAACATTTTCGTACAGTAAAGCATATAGAATTTCCATTTTCTCTCTCACAAACACATCGGAAACTACGAATTTAATAATCATCGTCCACTTAATAATATCATTTGTTGTAAACAGTTGGTCGCCACAACTGCAATAAACATCCGAGATATCTCCATGAGATAACCAAGATTGGACTGACGTATATGCCTTAAGAAAATCCAAATGACACCGAATTTCACCTACCCTTAAGGGGCTCCGGAACGCCCTATACTTGCAATGTTAAAATAACTCTTATAAATTACATCTTTCCTCACAAAGTATTTGAGGTAGGAAGTTGAACTTTTTACAGATTATTTATTGGAATATGGGCTACAGCTTAACACAGGGATTTTACAAAATTTTAGTTCAGTTATTAAAGATGATTTTTTTTTCAATTGTAATGAAAATTCACAACATTTTTTGCAATTTTTTATTTATATATTCAAAAATATACAGTTTTTTGGAAAAAGGCTGTGTTAAATTATGCAGAAGGTACTGTGTAACATTTACTGAAAGCTTGAAACAAATATCTTTGGAAGATCCTTAGAAAACATGTATTTAGTATGAGAAAATAAAAGTTTTGGGAATCGAGCGACAAAGATTGGATTAACTTTTTAGTGCATTCGAGGTCCATAGGATGAATTATCTTCATCCTCTGCAAACTACTCCCCCAGCTTCCTCATGTTCCTCCTCCTGTTTACTCTTGCTTGTATTTCTAGACTCTTTACAGCCCTGTCTGCAGCCCGAAGGCGTTCCTTGTCTAAAGCAAGCATCGCTCGTACCATGTTAGAACCTATCTTCATTCCTATATTTCTAAATACCTTGGCTTTCCAACATTTCTCCTATTCTTAAAAGCCTTCAGAGGATTTCTAATAACTTTACTTTTACTCATTATTATACTTCAACAAAACAGAGACTCAAGAAACAGAATTAATTACGAATATTTTCGAGATAACGACAGAGTAAATAAAATTGAAACAATCGACAATCACACGAGTGGTATATATTGAACCATCACAGGTTAGCCACAACACATGCTTTATCTCACATCACTAAAATGTACCTGATGAACACGGACGTTAATAATAACACCATTTGACAGCAGTTTAACAGCGCCACAGTGGGTCACGCCCATGTAGAACACATTTCAAAAAAAATTTAAAAATAGTTGTAGTCTTCGGAATTGAATAAATTATATATCTATTAAAAGGTAATAGTCTGCAGATTCAGAAAACGCAATAAAGTAAAAATTTAACTTTTCATGATTTTGAGCCTTTCCGGAGCCCCTTAAACCGCGGACAGTATGAGTAACAGATCCTTAATGTAAACAACAGCCATTTTGTTATACTGGAAAGGAAGCAGTTAAGGTTGATAAAAATATTCTACATATCAAAAACTTCGAAAATCGCAATGGGTTCACAATCTGTGGACCATACGCCATTAAGTGAATTTATTATCTGCTCATTCACTTCTGAAAAAGCTTTTGCATCGCGACGAAAAACAATGCCTTTCTATGTGAGCACTAAAGAAACTTGCTAGCTAAGCGAAGAGCCACAATAATCTTATTTTAGAGATATGAAATTGAGACCTCTTACAGTTCCACTGGATGATACTATATCAACAGACCTGACATTTTTATATACACCGGATATTTCCTGTTGGCACATAACAATTATTTATTACAATTTTAGAAATCGGCTGCTAACATGCTGTCCACTGTTTGTGACAAATCAAATCATGCACATGGGGCCACTGTTGTGAAAGTCTACTGCACCTGCGCTAATGCATGAGAATCTTGATGGCAGACGTATTTTATAGCTCTCTGACGATTCGGCAACACCAATCCAAATTTGATGTTGTCGAGTCACACCCTTAATTTTGTATTTATTTATATACATGTCAACTTCTTATGACCAAATTGAGGAACAAATCTCCAAGGTCATGGAACGTGTCAGCACAAGAAATTAAAACTAATAGCTAATATTGCTAACTAAGAACGACAATAAAGAATACATATATGGAGAGGCCATGTCGAGAGGCCCAGACTAGTGAACAGGGGTCAACTAGAGGTACGCAAACTTACACCACTTAGTGCCTGAACCACCCGTTTCTGAACCAAACATATCCTTTTATAATGGGAAGAGTTACCTCAAAATATAACCATATGACACAAGCTAATGAAAATAAGAAAAGTAGACTATTTTTCGTGTCGAACGATCACTTATTTCAGACACCGTTCGAATAGTAAGAATGGCAGCATTAAGTCTCTGAACAAGATACTGAACGTGGTGTTTCCATGACAGTTAACTATTTCAGCATCTAGAAATCTGAACTGTTCAGGTTCACTAATCATATGCCCACTCTGTGAAATTAAAACGTCGGGTTTTGTTGAACAGTATGTTAGAAACTGTAAAAACTGAGTCCTACTGTTAATTACCATTTGTTTAATTTCTACAGTCTATGAACTTATGTCATGAACTGCACTATTTGAACTCGAGCTTATGTTGCACACAACATCCTTTACTACCAAGCTATTGCCATCAGCAAACAGAAATATGTTAGAGTGACCTGTAATACTAGAGGACATATCATTTATATGAATAAGGGAAAGGTGTAGCTCCAATACTGATCCCTGGGGCATCCCCCACTTGACCATAACCCACTCAGACCCCACAGTACAGCCATACTGAAGACTGTGAGTAATGAGCTTTTGCTGTCTGTTGTTAATGGAAGAGGTGAACCAACTGTGAACTACTCGACAAATTCTGTGATGTCCAACTTCTGGAGCAATATTTTGTGATCAACACAATCAAACGCCTTAGTTAAATCAAAAATGTGCATAAAGTTTTAAAGCTTTTGTTTAACCCATTCAGTACCTCACAGAGAAAAGAGAATATCGCATTTTCAGTTGTTGCACAACTTCTAAAGCCGAACTGTACGTTTGATAGGAAATCGTGTGATATAAAGTGATGAAATATCCTTACATACACAGCCTTTTCAATAACTTTAGCAAACACTGATGGCACAGAAATAGGTCTAAAATTGTCTACATTATCCCTTTATCGCCGGCCGCGGTGGCCGAGTGGTTCTAGGCGCTTCTGTCCGGAACTGCGCGACGACTACAGTAGCAGGTTTGAATGCTGCCTCGAGCATGGATGTGTGTGATGTCCTTAGGTTTAAGTAGTTCTAAGTCTAGGGGACTGATGACCATAGTTGTTAAGTCCCATAGTGCTCAGAGCCATTTTTTGTATCCCTTTCTCCATTTTTATAAAGCGGCTTCACTACCGAGTACTTCAATCGTTCGGGGATCTGGCCATTCCCAAAGGAAAAATTTTAAATGTGGCTAAATACAGCGCTAACTTGTGCAGCACAGTACTTTAATATCCTTCTAGGCACTCCATCATACCCATGAGAGTACTTAGTTTTCTGTCATTTAATTATTGACTTAATCTCCCCTCTGTAGGTATCATAGAGGAGTATTTCAGACATCAGTCTCGGAAATGCGTTTTTTAAGATAGTTACATGATTTCCTATAGGGACTGAGTTTTTATTTAATTCACAAGCAATGGCCAGAAAATGGTTGTTAAACACTGTATATATATCTGACTTATCAGTAACTGAAATAGTTTGACTACAAACTGATATTACATCGCCGATCTTGTGCTGCTGACCAAACACCTCCTTTATAACGGACCATATGGTTTTAATTTTATCCTGTGAATTAGTTATTCTATTTGTGTTCCACGTACTCTTTGCCTTCGTAATAACATCTCTAAGCACCTTACAATGCTGTCTGTAATGGGCTCCTGTAGCTTGATTGTGACTACTAACATTTTGATATAATTCCCACTTTGTTCTACAAGATATCCTTATCCCAATAGTCAGCCAACCTGGTTGTCTTTTATTGCCAGTACCCCGTTTAGAACATTCTGATGGAAAGCAACTCTCCAATATCATTAGAAACGTGTTAAGAAAATCATTATATTTGTTATCTATGTTACGGGAACTATAAACATCCTATCACACTTATTCTTTGATGCTATTTATAAAACTCTCTATTGCCGTTGGATTAGCTCTCCTATATAGCTTGTAATTATGAGTGGCGTTTGTTTGGGTACGAAAGCCTTTTAGTGTTAAAATGTGAGCATCGGGATGTGAAATGCCATTCACCCTTTTACCAACAAAATGCCCTTCTAGTAATGAAGAAAGAATAAAAATATTGTCTATGGCTGTGCTACAGTTCCCCTGCACCCCAGTTGGAAAAAAACACAATCTGTATCAGTTCATATGAATTAAGGAGATCTACCAACATCCTTTTCCTTCCACAATCATATACAAAATTAATATTGAATTCACTACATATAACTGAAGTGAAACAAGATCCCTTTCGAGCTTCAGCAGAAATACTCTGAAGTCAGAATGAGGGGGCGTATAAAGAACAAAAACTAGAAGTTTAGTTTCACTAAATTCAACAGCCCCTGCACAAAATTCAAATATCTGTTCAGTGCAATGCCGTGATACGTTATGGACTGGGATGGAATACTGTTTTTTACATACATGGGAACTCCTCTCTCCAGAAGGGACAAAAATGGTTCAAATGGCTCTGAGCGCTATGGGACTCAACTGCTGAGGTCATTAGTCCCCTAGAAATTAGAACTAGTTAAACCTAACTAACCTAAGGACATCACAAACATCCATGCCCGAGGCAGGATTCGAACCTGCGACCGTAGCGGTCTTGCGGTTCCAGACTGCAGTGCCTTTAACCGCACGGCCACTTTGGCCGGCCAGAACGGACACCTTGAAAAACAGTCAGCCCATCTGTAACCTGATAAAGGAAGCCTCTGAATTTTCAAATTATTTAAGAAGTGCTCTGATATACGAATAATTTCAGAGGCATCATTTATTATCGGTTCACTAACTTCATCTCTATACCTCTTATATTTTGACGAAATATGGTAATTCCTTCTCTATTTGGAAACATGACGTCCCCTGAAGTCAATTCCTTAGTTGGAGCGACTTCCTTTAGGCAGGTATACCTATCAGCTGACTTTAATCTTAAAAAGGTGCATCTCTAACACCAACTACTACAGGAATTTTTCCATGAGTGATCCCACTAACCACCGACCATACTTTCACCTATATGCTTCGCCAGCCTCCCCTTCCCATACCTGTTGAGGTGCAGACCATGCCTAGTGAAACCTGAAGTACAGATAGACTGAACTGGCACAACTGGAATGTTAGCCATAGCCTCTGCCAACAGTGCCTTCGTCAGTCCCATGTTAACACGCCTAACAGCCGCATTAAGATGAGACCGAACATGACGTTGAAATAGTAGCACGAAATGCACGATAGCGCCACAATTTTGAGTAGCTGTCTTTACCTGGTCACAATCTACATAATATTCGCCGTCCATGTGAAAACTATTCACTGTTCCACCCACTATCATTACCTGATCCTCCTTCGTAAAATTCCTACATGACGCCCCTATGCTGTCAGTCACCTGAGACAACCCTGCAATGGTCTTGACAATGCTGGTGACCTGACATTGACTCCCCAACAATACCTGCAACTGCTGGTCACCACCTCTGCCATGTGAACTAAGTAGCAGCAGAACGTTCTTCCTGTTAGACTTTGCAACTGACTTAGGCCTCCTAACTGCTGAGGACTGCTGCATGTTTTCTGCACCTACAGCTGCAAGAGGGTCCTATCCACTCAGCTCTGACAGTTGGTCACACCTGAGGCATATACGCAATGCACAACTGCATGAATACCTCCTCGTCCCAGCTGTATTTTTCCAGCTGCCAGTTCCCATTCCCCAGCCCTCTTCACCCCCCTCAACCTATCTAGTCCCTCCTTTGCATGTTGTAATTGCACCTGAAGGGCACAGATCTTACGCTCCTACTCCACTATCAACTTATTTCTACTGCAGATTATGCATTCCCAGGAGACGGTCTCGCTAGAATGGCCACTCGATTCCCCATTGCATCCTCTCAATGAAAATACTTTGAACAAATCACACACAATAACCCAATTCTCACAATCCTACAACTGAGCCTACACTTCTCACTCATGGTAAAATTTTACAGTTACTGAAAAAAAACAAAATTAAAACTAAGCGTTGACGCTACCTAACCTCAGCTACAAAGGTAGAACTGGTTATATAACTAACAATAGCGGTCTCCTAATTCCCTCTCTACTAAGAAAGCAAAAACTTTTATTAATGCTACTAAGCCACAACTAATACCAATACCAAGAAAACTTCACAAAATTTATTAGCTAAAACCAAAACTTCAAGCGGCTACTGGAACATTCAACGAAGTTTAAACAACGAATGAATATTTTATCGAAATATTTCACTAGAAACAGTAAGAAAAGAGAGCTGAAAGCTACCGCATGAAATTTACTAAACGACTTCAACGCCCCAAAAAACTCTAAAAATCACAGCGACCGAACGTTCCAAAATTCAATTAATTGTTATTTTGCCACAAACAGCTCGAAACACGGTTGAAATCTTTTAATTTTAATAACTGTATAGCAGTGCACAAACAAAATTGTCAATACTTACCTTTATAACCGCTAGAGTTGTAGCCGCGCGCCGCGAAATGTAAACACACTACTGACCAACATTGGAAGGCACCGCCACTTATCCGCTGTCAATAGTCTTTCAGCGAGTACTGCACTCCTGTCGACTCCCAGATCCTTTATGTTCTGTAGTATGCAAGCAGAGGAAGCCCTGGTCTTTTGCACTGCAAGGTATATAGATTCTAGGTGTAGCAGTATGTAGAGAATGTCGTACATAAATTCTATGTGCCAAAAAAATCGACGACGGAAACTGTGATGATGATGTCATTGATGGTGCAGTAACAACAGTAAGCTACCGCTTTCAGTCATCCAACTCTTATGACACAACAGCATGCCAAGTCGACAAGTTCAGATGGCAAAATGAAAAACGCATTAGTCAGCAAGTCCTATCTTGTAGATGGAGCATCATAGTTCCAGTTACCTACACTCACATGACACCTGGTGTTGGAGGAATGTAAGCCCCGACATACTGCATAATCCTACAAACTGAATCATCAATGTGCGTCTTTTATCTCTGCGTTTCAAAACACATATGCATACTTAAGGAATTTGGCATGTCTGTCCTGTGGTTGACTACGATTTTGTTGTTATTTTTTTCGTTCTCAAGTCACGCGTAATAATCCAAGCCGCCACGTATTTCATGCACCACAACATCCTATTGAATAAGACAGGCGTGCAGCTGGATACTATCTGAGACGCTGCATTTGGTTAGCGTTGAGACGCTGCTGTTACACGAACTATTTCAAAAACACACAGTGTGCTTGTGTCGATTCGAAGTGGTGGGACATTCTCAAACTCAGATGGATTTAGTCGTTTGAAAACCATCGTAAACGTCAAGCAACAATTCGAGTTTCTCTTCAGCACATATTACGCCATTATCATCCGAAATATTGTTGGATTATATCAATCACAAACTTGGAGAGCATTTTCGCCACTTTGTTCCTCCTCATCTCACGGATACAGGTAATCAGTGCCTCAAATACCGCATATGATGCCAAGTTAAAGCCAAAAAAGCAGCAACTATTTACCTCTGCATAAACTGCAACATTGAAAAATTAGTACGCAATGTGCCCGCCGTTTGCATACATGATACCATGGACTCTTCTGAGAAGACTTTCACTAAGGCGTCTGAATGTCTGTAGATAAATGGCATCCAATTCTTCCTCAAGCAGCAGGGAAGTTCGAAATGTTGAGCGCTGAAGTCGATCTTATAACTCAGACCAGTCCATGTCAGGAATGCCACTGCTCGGGAACCATTGCTTAACAACTGTTCTTTATGATAATCTGCACTATCATCTCACTGCAGACAGTCATCGTCTCTAAATTGTTCCCCCCACTGTAAGCAGTACATAATGCTGTAATATATCTTACTTTCCTTCGCACGTAGCGTTATCTTAAATGAAGTAAGGGGACCACCCTCTAGCCTAGCAGCCTTTTTAATCGATAAACGCTCAAAAAAACTTATTTATCTTTTCTAAATACTACTCCAGTCCATTTTACAACAATTTGAAACGAAAAAATGGATAAAATTGGTTCAACTAAGGTTAGTTTACAGGATGATCACATTGTCTTACTCAACAATTAGTAAACAAGTAATTGATACTAATTGAGGCTTACCTTTGGTTCCAGTTAATTTTCACTTTTTAATCTGATCTTCAATATGGGTCAAGATATTATAAAATTTTCAATAGCGTTTCTAGTCGATGAATTTTCAGTAACAGCATTATTCCCTGTCATCCATTTTCCAACCATGTGCAACGTAAAAAGTGGAAACAATTAGCCAGAGATGGTCAGTTTACAGGGTAGCTGCCATTACCCTGATCACATGGTTTCATGCAGCTATTAATCCGTAACAATCTGATGCAAAGTAGGTTTAACCCTGATGCTGTGATGTCAATTATGTATTAGCACAAGCAGTGAATTGGCCAGTTAAATGTGAAATGAACTATGGGTTTGCTTACAACAAACAGCCACTCTCGCTGATGATACAATAACATCTGATGACATTCCTTCCACTTTGAATCTTAATTTTACAAGTTCATTGTGAGCACAACCAGGCGACAGTGTGGCCATCATTACCGCGGAAAAGTAAAACGTAACTCATTTATTTTCCAAACCCTCTAGCGGTAGTAGTATATCTTCCTCTTTGGAAGCTCGTGATTCACAACAAAAAGTTCATCATCCTGATGGAGACATAGTCTCTGAAATTCCGTGTGCAATGGCTGCGAATTTTGACTGGTACACTCACCCAGTCTATAGTAAAGTATTTCGCGATGTATTCCAGTTGGTTTATAAAACATTTCCTCTATCGAAAAAGTCGATATTTTGAAACCATTTTGCCACAATTTAGTTCCGTAACATAAAATTTAATGCACCTTTCCGCTTCTGAGAGCCTTGCTCTGGGCTGTAGGCAGCAACTGACGGCCGGCAGTCTCCTTCTGTGCAGCGCCAGCTCTTCTCAAATATTGGGACGTGGGCTGGAGACTATAAGCAGTCAAGTTAACTGTGCTGTGAAATTAAAATTACTGCCAACTAATGTAATGCACTTAACAAAAAGATGGGTAAGTAGCATCTTATTTCTTGAAAATATCGCATGCTGACAAGTGGTAGACTTACACTTTTTGCCTGTTTGAACACGCTTAGAAACTGGTGGAAACTTGATGAGTAACTGATTCATAGGACATAAGAAAATAAGGCAGTGCACGTGCGCAGACTTTTCCCTGTTCAAAACTTGTCAACTCAGCAGGGATTAAGAAAAGAGAAGAAAGTCTGGGCAGCCTATCCCCACCACTCGCCGCCAAAAAGGAGTTTAGCTTTAAAAGCTGCACTGCTTTAACAATCAACATTGCTCAACAAATATTTTTCTTTCGAGGAAACATGTGAAAACAAAGAATGTAGCTCTGACAAATTCATGTTACCATTAACAGTCTTACAACTTAAATGTCACGGTTAGTTCCCGTAACTAATGCTCCATTTTTATCTCAGTTTTACACATACTGCAAGCTGCAGGAGAGAGAGCAGTGATTGTCAGTCACCTCCCAGAAATATGCACTGAAATGCTATATGCGTGTGACAACTCTCTATAAAAATGTCTGTCTTCTTCTATTAAGTGAAACGTTTCTGCGTACTCAGTCTGTGTTTCAGTCATTTGTTGCACATATTTCATTCCTCCTTACATGTATTAGTGCAACCAAAGTCACATGTAACTCAGACTGGCTTTTCGTTTTATATTCTAGAATTTGTCATCTAGTGCTCGATCAGATAAATGGTCGAAAGGCTCCTGCAGCTGACTTTTGGTACCAAATCTTGGAGCATCAACTGGTACAGACTGACGAAAACCACTGACAGTGAAATCTATCGATATTCTGAAGTTTGTGGACAATGTCGACATTGAGACTAATTTAGTAATATTATTCTATTAGCAATATTGTGTGAACCGCACCAAAACACTTTAAATTAGACGCAACCAATATTCTTAAATGGTTTCCTGCCTAGCTTGCGTTTAGAAAGGGTACATCCATATATGTGTAAGACTACACTTGGTTTTAAGGAGCCTAGACATTGCTTGAGTATCGGTCTACATGTTTTCGAGATCACAGTTCGTCTGACTAAGCAAACTGTGAGAATAAAGTTTTAAGCACTCTGCAAGCTTCTCTTGCCAAGAGGATGTGAAGAATAACAAATGTATCCCTATGCAGAGAACGCAGGTTTAGTGACATCTGAAATTAGTGATGCAGGATACTTTACTAACGTCACTGGTATGCTGCTAACAAGATTTGCACTTTAAACAGAGTTTCGGGTTGTGTCTTGAATGAAATATCCTCACTGTTAGGTAATACGAAGAAAATAAGGTGTTTTAAGCAGGCTAATGCACAAAACTGTCCAAAGTGATAGCAGATAAACTTGCAAATTAGGAATGTGCAGTATTATGACAATGACTGCTTTAAGTGTTCAGTTTTAGCCAGACTTCATACTTAAATCGGAATGCACTCTATTTATCTGTTTTCCGCATGAAAACAAATTAAACTCTGGCCACATGCTACCCCTAATGAGCTGAAACATGTTAACATTTTTTAAAACGCAAAGAAACAGTCTATGTAAATTTCTGACGTATTCAGTGCAGATGGCAAGAGGGGTCAGAAAAATTTTCAAGTTGTACCATTGCATATCTCAAAACACTATGGTGCGAAACATGTAAGTCTATAGCTGTTTCTGGTTGCTAAAACATGTACATAACATTCATAGAACATGAAAAAACTTGTCATGGCTAGCACGCAGTAGTATTACCGCATACCATCATGCGAAGGATGAATGTGGACGCTGTCTGTGCTAGTTTCATTCTAAAGAGAAATTAGATTCTTATCTAGTTAACTGCACACGGTTAAAAAAGTGAGCAGCAACATGTCTGGTAGAAAGAATGACTTTGTAAGTTCAGCGTCAACCCGAAGTTGCCTTTTGTAATTTATTCTGACATAGAATGTATAATAGTACCAGCTGCCACTCACAGTTGTAGCAGTGACTCTGGTTCTTATGTAGATGAGGTAAACCTGTATAAATCATTCAGCACAGCCTTCCACAAACACTGCTACAGTCAAGACGGGCATTCCACATATAAATTTTATGGAGGCAGTGACTGCATGCAGTGGTTCACTAAACATTTGTATGTGATCGCCGAGGGTGGAAAAGACTTTTTGTTTCAAAATGAAATGATTTAAATAAATCTCAAGGAAGAAATAACTTTTAATTGTGCGGAGGTCTGTCATATTTGCCAAGAACCGTTTGAGGATCTTTCTGAAGAGGCCTACCATATTTTCCAAGAACCATTTGGGGAACACCTTCTTAATCACAGGATACACTGCCATTTCATCTATGTGTACCGAGTGACAACACATCCCAGTTACAGTGTGAATTTCGGGTCTGACCATAAGGTAAAGCTGAGACAGAAGCTGCACTTTTTTTTTTTCAAATTAAAATATCGATATGTCGGACGGTTATAATTAAACATTCCTTATTTAACGTGTTATAACACGAAAACCAGTTACCGTACGAGGACCTAACTTGGTAGCATTGATGTCAAGGATATGTCGGAGAGAAATAATGCAGAATCAATTCAACTGAAACACTCTTAATGCGCTGCTACGGCACATGACAGAATTACATACCGGTACCATTGTTGCTACAAAAGGGAGCAGTATGGCGCCCAGTTGTGTCCAAAAGTGTCTGAAAGCAATGGATTGCTTTCTGCACAACAGAACGAATCATGCCCATAGGTATGATATGCTGCCCTTCAGATCAGTACATGTTTTAATGTTCCTCTGTTGAACAGTGTCCTTCAAGTAGCCCCACAGTCAGAAATCACAGGGAGTGGGATCAGGTGATCGTGGTGGCCAAGTATTTGGAAACGATCGGCTGAATATTCAATCCCTTCCATATGTGTTTCGGAGAAGGAGATAAACTTCAAGACCGATTTGCTGCAGGGCCCCATCCTGCATCAAATCTGTTGAGCTCAATGCGTCTCTCTCCCGTAAGGCGGGTATGACATGCTGGCGAAGCGTATCGCAGTAACTCTAGCCAGTCACACTGCACGTCTTTGGTCCTTGAGCACCAACCTGTTCAAAACAAGAATGAGCCAATGGGGAACGGGGCCGTGAAGCCACGCAATGTGGTGACACGTTCACCATTCAGAGGAACTTCATGCGCAGTGAATCGAAGTGCAGATCCCTATACACGGCAATTTTCTGATTTCACCTCACCCGTCACAGAAAAATGGACTTCATGTGTACATAGTATGGTCAAAGGCCAGCCCTCGTCAACTTCAATCCTTGCGAGAAAGTGGAGAGCGATCTCAACACGTCGTTATGCATCTTGTCGTGCCACCTGCTGTACCACATGGATCTTGTACGGATACCATTTCAGAATGGTTCGATGCTCCTTCCGTACAGTGGACTACAGGATGTTCAACTGTTGTGACACAGCACACGCACTGCCTGACGATAGCGAATTCCGTGCAGCGCTGTCTGCCATAGCAACAGCAATTTCATCAACCACCTGTGGTTGCCCTCTTCTCAAAGCTATGCCCAGTTCTCCAGTTGATTCGAACTTCTTCATCATTCTCCGCACAGCACATTCCGTTATCCTTTCAGCCGACGATATTCTCGAAGTGTGATCGCAGCATTACTATTGTTTTGATAATAGCTTCACAATTAATGCCCTACTCTCTTTGTACAAGATCGTGTTCACACGTCAACAAGTGCCGTGCGTCTGGTCAGGTGTGTAAGACTACTAAACACAATGATTGATCACAGCCATTGTTGGCCATATGTGGAACTGGACGATGTCGCTGTGATTCCTGGAAATCATGCACCCCATACTCCGGACATGAATGCTACCGAGTCTGTTGCTCGTACTATAATTAGTTTTCTTGTTATAACTTGTTAACCACGGAAAGTTTAAATACAACCACCCGGCATAAACAGTTACATGGCAATCAAATTAATCAAGATTGTTGGATTGAACAGTGCATATTGTTACTGTAGTTATTGTATTACAGAAAACTTTTTAACAAAGTAATATTGTTACGGTATACAACGGCTTCTAATTTTCAACAAAATATTAAACGAAGAGGAAGTAGCGCAGAAAGAAGGGACACATGGCCAGTTGCAAAAGACACTCAATCTAACAGATTTTGCTTTTCAAGTTTCTTTTTAAATTGTCCACACAAAATAAGTGTTCTCAAAGAGAGTGCATGATTGATGAAGCCAACTAGAACAGCCTATACATTGAATCCAGAGGTAGAAGGCGTTCCTTGATTAAGATCAAGGAACTCTACACATTCATCTTCTACAAAATTTGAGTCATCGGAGGAGCTATTGAGTAGGGAAATATAATCATCATTTTCTTCTGAAACAGCGTCTTAAAACAGGCGCTTCTTTGGCGGTTCTTTTCCTCTGGTTTTGAGGATTTGATTTCTTTTAGCTGCCACATATTTTTGTGCACAGGCTTTACCTGTCGTCTTTTCTTAAGTTTCTTTTTTTTTCTGCAAACTCGTCCCATGTTAGATTCACTGTTGACTGTTTTCTTTCGGATGTACGTCTCTCTGGTTCTGCAGGAAAAGGGGAAATCTGTTCGAGCAGTTTTGATGGAGTTTCTTCACAAGGAGTAAGTGAGCTGTCATTTACACTCCAATTTCCACATGATGTTGATCGAACATTAACCAAATGTGTGCAATGTTTGCTTGTAGAAGGGTGTCCTGTTAACAAATTTGTTTCAGACATTGATCTTATTGGCTGATCTGAAGTCGAATCATTGAAGCCGTCTCTAATAGTTAAGATTTCAGTCGGAGCATTATTAATCTCTGAAACAAAGGCATGGCTACAAATTACAGCTGTGTGAAGCGCGATAATTCCACCAGCTCTAAATCGAGGTACAACAATCTGGATAACCGCGGCACGCGTCCATGCCTTGAAGAGCAACCCTCAAAACTGCTGCCTTTCCTGTTTCTGTTTCTCGGGTGTTGGCTTCCAGATAGTTTCTCTTTTTCAGAAAGTGGCTGCCTTAACATTCACAATACCTGTCTCATCGTGTGCATTTGCACCAGTTTTCCTGTCACTTCAGGCCTGTATTACCCCTTATGGCTCAATGGTTGTTTCCTGTCCTTTTTTTATATATTCCATTTAATCCTATATTTAATGTCTCATACAAACGGTCTCTTTCCTTTTCCAACCTCAAAATACTGGTCCCCTCTGCTCCGTATATATTTTACAGCAATATGTGTTAGTATTTTAGCTATTTTTAAAAACTGTTCTGTAAATATAACGTCATGTGACTGAAGCTAAACGTTTTATAACATACATCTACAATTACTATGAAGTAAAATCGTGTTTATAATTTAGTATGTATATACTTTAATTATAATATTTATTGTAGGAACAATAGCTCCACATTAAAGTAATATGGGAAATCATTTTCTATGTATGCTGTCCACTTCAACCATATGGTCGCCGTAGATGTTTACCTTGTAGTGTGCTGCGCAGTGAAAGCCAGTTTGACCTCTGGTGTTGTGTAAGGTGTTATCTTTGACTAAGTATATTATTCACAAGATGTGTAATACAACTTACGCATCACCACAATTACTCTAAAGATTGTTACTTTACAAAGATCTGTTCAACTATTCTCGAGTTGGATTGTTTTCGCACAGATCTACCTCATAGTACTTTTAAAGCGAAATGCATAATAAATAGTATGATAAAGGAATTTAGTAAGCAAGAAAAGAGTATGTTATTGATGTACATCTTCACACAGTTTTGTCTTCCGCTCACATATCTGTCTGAAGACGCAGTACTGGCATCCATGGGAGATTTGTCATTGAAATGTTGTTTAATATAGCAGACTGACTTTTTGTTAGCTACAGAGAACTCTGAATGCTGACATTAGTTTCCAACCGTCCCCCTGTGCTTTGCCACAAAGTAAGCTTCAGCACACTACGCATTGGGGAGTGTATAGAACGATAGCACTAGTGTGGCCTCACGTTTACTGGAGCAGTGCTGCCACCACCAGTCAGCATATGGCCTGTGCCCACAACCAGGCAGTGCTGGTGCAATGTTTCCAACTCTGCTCCCCACTCATCTTAGAACTCCTGGTAAAGAGTGCAAATCGATTTCTTCAGACTATTTCAGGGATCAACGTGGTTGAAGACATTTCTCACTTCCAATGGCTATTACAAAGACGTCAGATCCCGTCATTGCCCTACACGCGAATTAGCGAAATACTGGACTCCTCTTGCTTTAGTTCCTCACACTTTCTTTTATTATACCTCACTCACGTTTCAGAAATTCCCCAGAAATAATGGGTGGGAGCATCTGACTCCAACTTCGCTCCGTCGACATCGAATTCTGAAGAATATCGACAGATCAAGGCACTCAAAAAGCACATACGTGTAAGTATGACGACAGCCACTTTCCCAGAAGGACTAACTAACATCATATCCGCCAAAATCGAAAAGATGAGCCAGTGTAAGCTGTTACACAAGCGCAAGCCACCTACGCATCCATCTACGCGCAGTTCTTTCGCCCAGGCGCCCTTCTTTACTCAAGGCTTTGTTGTTGCCAATAGTGGGCGACTCATGCTTTAAGTATTAGGCAGTCAGGAGCAGCTATTGTAGCTTCCCTACCACAGCGACACAGGCTCAGAGATGCTACCATAACTACAACAAGTCAAGCCGCTAGTTTCTTTGCCACCACTATTGTTACTACCGTCATCACCTTTTTCGTCAACAGGTGTTTGTCATTGGACAGGGATGGGAGCCAGTCGCACCCCATCAGCTGCTTCCTCTTGGTACCACCAACGGCACCCTCTCGTAGTCAGAAAATTTAGCTGAAGTCGGAGGTGCAAATAGTGAGGTACTCACTGAGGTGAAACTGCTGCCCCATCTGGATCAGTACCAGAACTCACTCTTCTGCGAGTAGGATCAAACAGCTGTCAAGAGACATTTGAGTGGGGGTTACTACAGCTCGCGATAGATATACCGTACCATAGACAAGCAACTGTACCCTATGGTGGAAATTCCTTTATCTCTCTCCACATTTCACAGTCAACCGGATATTAACTCGTATTTTGACCCTACCTGGCTTTGAAAGGGAACAGGGACCTTATTTCAGTGATACAGTTCCCCGCCCAGCCCACTATGGACACAGAGTTGGTGTGAGACACATCTTCAGGGCATGCAGCCATCGAATCAACACTTGGACCTGACGGACTGCAGACAGAGTGTGAGGTGGGCGTGAAAGCTGGCGAAAAGCCTCTGACGAACATGGCAGCCAGTCACTTGCCAGTGCCTCTCTCAATGGATCTATGGAACTTCCGTCTGTGTATCGTACGATTATTGAGAGCTCGACTTTGCATGTTTCAGTTTCTCGATTTTGATTATTGCCTCGGTGAATATAGACCTCTCCAGCTGGACCACTTAATGAGAAGATATTCTCGCCAGGTGGCACGCCAACCGTCAGATGAGGTTTTTCCAAAGGATGTCGTGATACCGAGTACTTGATAACAGCCTATAAAAGAACTCAGTCACGAAGCATTACAGACTGCTGAGACACTATTTGTCTCTTGTATCTTCCAACACTTAATGTTTTAATATTTCGCCACCAGATTTTCAGCAAAAACGGAACTCCAGTTGAGCTGCAACTGGACATAGTGACACTTTTGTAAAAGCCAGGCAGGTGTTGTTTAATGGAATCGACTGCTTCGCTGTGAATGGGTTATCACCCTTAAGGACTGACTCGCAGGGGAAGACCACCGCCTATCCCTGAATGACTGGGGCACATGAGCGTAGGCTTTAAACATCCATGTTCCAATGAAGTGGGTATGTTACGCATAGCGGCCATCTCAACAACACAGAGATATATAGAATTTATGGTAGCGTTCTCGACGAGGAAATCCTCCATGCAATTTGCTACAGATCCAGCATCAACCCTGCTTGTGTCACAACGACAGAGTCCCGCATGGACAACATAGTAAAAAGTATCCCCAGGCGTAGAGAAACAAAACTCTGAAATGAAAAGATTCCAGGTCCGGATGGTATCCCAATTCGGTTTTACGAAGAGGATTCTATGGCATTGGCCCCCTACCTTGTTAGCATATATCACGACTCTCCCACCCAGAGCAAAGTCCCAAGCAACTGAATAAACGCTCTCGTGATTTCAGTATATAAGAAGAGCGATATAATGGACCCGCAGAATTAGAGATTAATATCCCTAACACCGGTCTGTTGCAGAATCCTTAAACATCTTCTCAGTTCGAGTATAATTAATTATCTTGTGACCGAAAAGCTTATGCCCACGAAACAGTTTGGTATTAGAAAGCATTGCTAGCACGAAACTCACCTTGCCCTTATTTCACATGACATACAGCAGACTATGAATGAAGGGCACAGGCAGATTCCGTACATCTAGAGTTCCGGAAAGCATATGACACGATGTCCCACTGCAAAGTTAACTAAGGTCAGAAGCATGTGAAATATGTTCCCAGACATGTGAGTGGCTGAAAGATTCCTAAAGTAATTGAATCCAGTGTCTCTCAGGGTTTACCAGAGAAAATGTCATCGCCAAGGGTACATCTGGGAAGTGTAATACGACCGCTGGTATTTACTGCAAGCATAACTGATTTAGCGGACAGGGTGGGCAGCAATCTGCGGTTGTGTGCTGATGATGCTACGGTGTACGGGATGGTGTCGAGGCTGAGTGGCTGTAGGATGAATCAAGATGACTTTGACAAAATTTGTGGTTGGTGTGAAGTATACCAGCTAACTGTAAATGAAGAAGAAGATAACTTAATGAGGAATAGTAGAAAAAAAAACCTGTAACATTTGGACGCAACTTCAATAGTGTCCTGTCTGAAGCAGTCAAGTCGTTCAAAATTTGAGATTAACATTGGAAAGCGATAAGAAATGAAATGAGCATGTTACGCGGTAGGGAAGGCCTGAGTTGAGTAGGAGAATTTTGGGAAATTGTGAAATTTTTGATTGACCTGTAAGGGAGACCGCATATACAGTAGACGGTAGTGCGGCCTATTCTAGAATAATGCTCGAGTTTTTGGGATCCGTACCAGGTCGGAATAAAGGAAGGCATCGAAACAGTTCAGATGCAGGTGTTACCGGTAGGTTCCAATAACATTCAGGAATTAAGGAAATGCTTCAGGAACACAAAAGGTAATCCGTGGGGGGAAGGCAACGTTATTTTGGAGGAACACTGTACAGAATTTGAAGCTGATTGCGGAACATTTCTACCGCCGCCAACTTAAGTTTCACGTAAGGACCACGATGATAAGATACGACAAATTTGCGCTCATACAGATATATATAGATGGTCGTTTTTCCCTAGCTCTTTTTGCGAGTGGGAAAGAAAATAAACTAACTAGTAGTGGTACAGTGTACCCTCCGCCAAACACCGAGTGGTGATTCGCGGCATATGTACAAGATTAGCTGTGGAACAAGGACGCAGCGTAAGAATGATGTAAGCTATGTGTCAGACAACGTACAGTGACTTTCCTATTCACAAAGTTGGAAACTTTGTCACACTGTAAGAATAATGGTAGGTGTGATTACCGGTATACGATGGTCCATTAGGTGAGGTTGCAAAGAAAGCTCACCAATGACAAAAACGATAGGATGAGAAATATATTGTACTTAAGGTCAGAATGAGGAGTATGAAGAACACTATCAGTCAGGAATGAAATTTTCACTCTACAGCGGAGTGTGCGCTGATATGAAACTTCCTGGCAAATTAAAACTGTGTGCCGGACCTTTGCATTTCTCGTGCAAGCGCTTTACCGACTGAGCTACACACCCAAGCATGACTCATGCCCCGTCCTGACAGCTTAAATTCCGCCAGTACCTCGTCTCCTACATTCCAAACTTTACTGAAGCTCTCCTGCGAATCTTGCAGAACTAGCACTCCTGGAAGAAAGGATATTGCGGAGACATGTCTTAGCCACAGCGGAATTAAGACTGTGTGGACGGGGCGTGAGTCGTGCTTGGGTAGCTCTGTTGGTAGAACATTTGCCCGCGAACGGCAAAGGTTATGAGTTCGAGTCACGGTCCGGCACACAGTTTTAATCTGCCAGGAAGTTTCATATCAGCGCACGCACCGCTGTGGAGTGAAAATTTCATTCTAGAAACATTCCCCAGGCTGTTCCTATGCTATGACCCCGCAATATCCTTTCTTCGAGGAGGGCTAGATCTGCAAGGTTCGCAGGAGGCAGGTAGGAGACGAGGTACTGCCGGAATTAAAGTTGTGAGGACGGGGCGTGAGTCGTGCTTGAATAGCTCAGTTGGCAGAGCACTTGCCCGCGAAAGGCAAGGGTCGAGAGTTCGAGTTTCGGTCCGGCACGCAGTTTTAATCTGCCAGGAAGTTTAACTATCAATCAGGGTTTGTTAGTCGATCAGTGAGAGTGGGGCACAAAGAAGACAACACGATTCAGTGGGATGATTAATAATTGAGTAATAAACAAACGGTGACAGGAATTGTTTTTCGTCAGTTGAATCGTTCAGACATCAAGCTGTTTTGCACAAAAATTGTTGTCCAATCACTTTTCAAGCTTTCAATAGCATCCATGCATTCGTTCGAATGATTGTCTTCACTTTATGACATCATCATTTTCCATTCCTCATCAGATGTTCGGTTTTGCGACCGATGCATGACTCTTTAACCATCTAACTGCGATATCCTTGTGTGACCCCAATTTCCAAATGGTTTCGTCATGCCAGTTCGTGACGTAATACCTGCAGACAGTAGATGCGATGAGGGAAGGCATAACACTGCATCAGCTGCCGATCAGCACTCTCTCTGAGATGTAAAAGATGAAGACCGACAACTGTCAGCCACCAGCCATACAATATCAGATGATACCAGGATGTTACGTCAAACAGAGTGACAAACAACGCTGCACAAAACACCATCTCCGTTAAGTACTGTGATGGAACAGTTAAACCCGCTTTTTACTTGCATAATTCAGAGTCGTGTCTATACCCTGTCAAATGTGCCCTTAAATTATACTTATATTTTTGTAGTGATTGATGTCGATAATAGTAACAGTAAATTTAAAGCAATTTTCTTTAATTCTTCATTCACAGTTGAATATTTTTAATTATTCGACATGTTTTGATCACCCTCTTTTATTTATAGATCTAAGTAGTTACGTCAGTAGCCCGTCTTTTCTTCGTCAGAACTTCATAACATAGCACTCAGTTGAAACCAGACTACAGTTATAACAATCGAATGATGTGAAACGGAAGCAGTTGTTGAGGTGGAAACGATAGAGAACTTTAACGCATCCGCAGTGTTATTCAGTCTGTACATTACAGGGCAATATTCATGATAATGTAGCAATTCAGAAAAGGGGTGAAGAAAGAAAAAAATTTGGATTTGCCAATGGCTTTGTAATTCTGACGGAGACTGCATTAGGTTTGAAAGAAAAGTTGAATGGAATAGAAAGTGCCTTGAAAAGTAGATATCAAATAAATAACAGGAAAAAGTAAAACAAGGACAATTTAATGTAGTCATAATAAATCAGGCGATGTGGTGGGATATATATTGCCAAATGAAACACAAAAAATATAAGAAGTGATATGCTATTTCTGCAGATAAGTAACTGACAACACCTGAAATTTAGGGAATAGAAAATGCCATCAACAGTACGAAGGCATTTCTAAAAGAGAGAAACTTATATAGCTTGTAATATAAATTTAAGTGTTACTAAATAGCTTTGCCTGGAGGTGAAGAGTAGATGATAAGTGGTTCAGATCAGAAGAGAGAAGAAGCTTTTGAAATATGATCTTATTGAGAAATGCTGAAGATTAGACAGGTGGATCGAATAAATGATGAGGAGGTACTGAATCGAGAGGAGACAACAGAAATTTATAGCAGAGCTTTACTAAAAATGAGTCATTTGATGGAAGGGATATGATTGCATAATCACTTAGATAATGCTCGAAGATACAATTAATTCTACGTTTTCACACAGTAAATAGATTCTGTCTGATGTGCGGATCTTTCTCTTTGTAGCACAGAAATAACGATCACATGCAAGGAAAAATTTTCGACCTATGGGGACGTTTTGCAATTTTCCACTAGTAACGAGAGTTCGGAGAAACCCAACAACAGTGTTATTTTTGTTCTGGGCTGGATACCAATCAGAGAATATGCGTAGACACTTAGCAGAACGTAGTAAATCACTATTATACAGTGTAAGATAAATGAGCAAACTTCATCTGAACATTTCTTAGTGGCCAACTTAAGATATATAAAATTTTGTAGTGTTCTCCCTGTTGTAGCGAATGTTAAATACGTTAACGGAGACATGCCTGTAATAGGACACTGCAAGTACAGGTGTTCCTGGCAGCTGCAGAATATGCATATTATCTACACATTTACAGCAACTTCATTTACATCTTTACAGAGCTTACAGAATGACCCCATTTGCTTCTGAACTTTTCCGCTCTCCTGTTATGCACTTTATATTCTGCTGCAGCTACACGTTTCTCACATTCATTCTACGGTGGGCTTTCCATCTTTATTGGTAAATCCTCACATGTACAGCAAGTATCAATTTGTAGCATTCTAAACGAGAGACTGAACCTCTGTTTAGAAATACTTTGTTATTACGAATAGGAAGCCAGTTGTTCAAGATACTTCTACATAAAAGTCATACATTATTTTGATATTAAACTTCTCACTCAGACATGCTACATTTCTTTATGTGTAACGTCCTTTTTCGTTGGACATGAGCGTATATTTGCCCTGGAGTAAAATTTGCTAATGTATTTTTTACCCTTTGTAAAAAGGTTGACAAACGCCTAACGTCAGCTTTTGTCGCACAGGGATATTTTCAGTGCTGTAGCAAATATCTGACATCTTCCTGAACTTGATGTAACATAGCACGTAACATTCTATTTACCTCGTTTCTGTGGTTCCTTTCCCTGTGGACGTATCCTCTCAATTTGTACCATTTCACCTTCAGTTTTTGAATACCAATCATGTCCGACTTTAGTTTCCTTGCTACAAGAGTGTTTTCCTTTTCAGGATACCCCTCTGACACACCACCATAACTATCCATTTTAGAGTTATAAGAAATGATGATGAAAGACACACAACACCAAGTGATCTCGAGGCAGAGTAAATCCCTGACCCCGCCGGGAATCGAACCTAGGACCCCGTGTGCGTGAAGCGAGAACGTTATCGCAAGACCATGAGCCGTGGACATCGACAGGGACTGATTGGAAAGGATCACAAACAGTGGATGGTGTGCTGATTGAGGTCGTATGGAATGTTCACTAACTTTTCAGATCTGTAGTGCTACGTTTTCCAGTAGAAATGGTGCCCATGATAAGGAAACAAGTGTTACTATTCAAACCACGTACCTGCGTGGGATCGTATGGAGAAGTCCGTTAATGATTACAGCCACTAGTGAATCATATTTGTGGCACTCTCATATCCTGAAACGAGTCACCTTTCTCTAACCTCTCAGCTACAGTAAAATTCTAGATAGTGCCTATGCCTGTTGCAAATGCCGCCATTTCTGCAGCTTGGTGCGTGTGATCATTCCAATTTAAGTAGGAACTGAGCAGAAGTCAGAGAGAGCTGTCTCTACCACATTCTGCAGCCCGTGTAGAAACAGAGTGACCTGACTTAGTCCAACAGGACCGTGTTTTGACCATTTGGTGGAAATGAGAATGTGTTGTCATACCTCTGCCAACAGTGCACGTCAATGAAACCAGCTCCTGCAACACGAGGCAGTATAAAAGACAGTACGGAGACTGGGGGAAGGATGAGGATTTTGCTACTACACGTAAGTACTGCTGTACGAAGCAGATCCGCGACCCTCAGGATCCATTCACATCTTTCACCTCAGCATGCTATCTTCGTTATTCCATACCATCCTACAGAGAAAAATTACGAACTAGAAAAACCCCACTAACTTCAACCGATAGAGAACTCCATAAGATATTTGCTGCATCTCTCTCCTCCCATGTATTGAAAACGAATACCGCCTGCATGCCGGCATTGAGCAAATGTGACGATACCATTAAATTTACAGCTATTGATCAATTGCACGGAGCAGCATAAATTTGTATCACCTCTGCCATAGGAGGATGACAGTATCCCACAAACTATAGTATAAG
Organism: Schistocerca piceifrons; assembly: GCF_021461385.2. NCBI lineage: Eukaryota > Metazoa > Arthropoda > Insecta > Orthoptera > Acrididae > Schistocerca > Schistocerca piceifrons. The sequence continues at coordinate 505,137,454 of NC_060143.1, read as the reverse complement.
TCGAAGAGACCCTCCCTGCGACCCTGTTTCATTGTTTGAAACAGTTTTTTTTTTCTGCTCTAACAAGCTTAGTAGACTGCCATACATTTTGTTTCTCCACCATGACTTCGAGGTCTTTGTCAGGTTCTAAACTGACATTAACACTTCCTGATCCATTGACTTTCACAGAATACTAGACGTCACTCAGTATGAGTCATGTTGTTACTTCTGCTACCATAACATACCACACATACTGGTTGATTTTAAATAAAAGACAGTTACAACGTAAGGAAACGGAAACAGTTTGGCGACGTTGTGGAGAGTTTCCAAACTGCTGTCCGACGACATCTGCATTTTAACTCATCTGTCACAGTGATGGAATAGCTGATGGCTCTGCAGCCCGTTTCGACTGATTCCTCATATTGCAGTCATTTACGCGATCACTGTTTTAGTGCTAGCCATTCCCAGAAGGTGTTGCCTTTCCAACAAAACTTTTTCTCCATCTCAAGTAAGTGACATCCGGCGCATGACATACATCCTTCTTGCAGGTTTCTCTATGATAAACTATGGTAATAAACCGTAAAATGAAAAAAAGGACTGCATCCTTAAAATATCAATTCTGTGTGATACGTGCACAGTATAGCTTTCCAGAGATATATAGCATCCACTGTTCACATGCGATCACGGTTCAGAAATTACACTATGCCCGCATCAGTCCTATATAAAATGATTGTCAGTAACGGTGAACACCTCTTAGAAGGATACAGATAAATGCATAGCAGTGGCATTTGAAATGTGAAAATATTCGTCATGCCGCCACTAACTCTGTAAACAGAACATTTGTCAGGCAAATGTATACACAGGGATTGAAGTGCCTCACAAACACCTATCTCTAACTTAGAATCATCTTGGTTATGAAACTGAAGTCTTGATTTTACACCCAAGATGTGACAGGAAATGAAGTACATCGTATAGATCTTCGTTCGTTTAGAGAAATGTGCACGTTTCATCACACATGAGATCGAATTCCTCTGATGACCGAGAGGTTTACTGTTAGCGATCGCAAGTAGACACTGCTCTAAGACCCGCACAGAATGCGCATTTGTATACGAGTCGAATGCAGGCTATGACACGCTGCTGTTGCATCCTGATAGAACAGTGGAAAAATTGACTTGCAACAACTTCTCCCCCCCTCTCTCGCTAGAATGCGTCTTGAGTCTACCATTAAATCGTACCTCGTTACAACTCCCATCTCAACCGACCACCCCATCCTCTCTATGTCATGCAAGTAATTTTAGATTCAGAGGTTCTCTGTTTTTCCAGGAAAGTATCAGAGACAGCACTCAACTCATGTGTATCACTAACACCTCAATAGACATACAGTAGAATGCTGCCTCGACGGAAAAAACTGACTGTTTCCCTGGTTCCTGATGCTTCCATATCAACGTTTTCTTGTATTCATCTTGCTATCTCTTACCCGTTCCCAAGTACAAGAATTCTTCTGTGCCAACCAGAAGACAAGCAATTAATTCCTCAATTTCCACAGATTTCAGTGTATTTTCTATCAATTTATACGTATTTATGTCATTTTTTATGTCACTTCTACCCATGCGATCATGACATTCCCTCCCATTCCGTGTTCTAAAATTCCTTGTAAATGTAGTACAGCTGCCAACACCTAGTGCAAATGCACTGATGGGGAAGCTTATTAAAGCACTGTACTCGATTGCACCCAGTCGCCTCCACCCGCTTATTCAACATCTGCAGTGCCATTTTGTTTTCCATATATCTGTGTATGTGCATGAGACATCGAGTCTAGTTATCGAGACAGAATGCGTTACAAATACCGGAGAAATATCTAGCGGCGACGTGAGGGAGTTAGAAATACGAGCTTGATACCACGTTCCTTAGCCGAATCACTTTCTATATTCGGTAATTTTATTGCGAGGTTGCACCATCGGCGACGTGTAAACAAACTGTTGGTCTGATAGTATATACTCTTGCGATCACCGTCTATATTCAGTGCCCCAGTATTTGCCTGGAAAGACTACTTCATTCGGAGGTAATGCCGTACCTCGATCTGTAAAGCCAGTATAGCTTTTAACATGGATACTTGTATGCACCTGTAGAAAAGAGGACGTAATAAACAAAATGAAACTGTTTCATTCAAAGTCGTCATGTCAGAAAATACGCGGAAGTAATAAAAGGTAACTTCCACGCGCACTAATTCTATCTATGTTGGCACCATCTGTAGTTCGTAGCAATTTCAATCTTTCATCGGGGATAAAACTGAAATAACGTATATAGTCATCAAAAAAGTAAAATAGAGAAATCTGTAATATTATTAATAGCCTCACAGTTATGGTTGCTAGAAACATGTTCCCTAACAAAACCTAGACAATATTTTGCCTTATCTGTCTGAATTACAACAGCGTGTTCGACTTATTTCGCAGGCAGTGAAACTTTTTACTGGAGACCCTATTCATTCTCGACTGTTGCAGGTGGATGTAACTTCACAAGATGAGAAAATTAACTGGGTTGAAGAATGCTAGACTTTATCCGTCTTTCAAAGAACTACCGAAGCAGGTGATCATGAGCAAGTTGTGCAATGTAATATAGTGAACAGATATTTTCGAATCAAATACGGATTATAAGACGCACTTTTCTTCATAAAATTGTCTCCAAAATTCTTTGCGTCTTACACTCGAAATTAATATAAAAATGTCCAGTGTTTGATTTAAAATACCCGCCAGTCCTAAGAGTGGCCATACATTCGACGCCGTGGGAGACATATCTCAATCTTGCAACGTTGGATTCAAATGGCAACACCAGTGAACCAAAGCGCCGAACATGAGTTGCGGGGATCCACCAGTTTGAAAAAACTGTATCCGTCCCGACCCACCATACAAAGCCAGAACAGCCTATGATGGGTCATTGCAGTCTACAATTCCAGTGAACGGAAACTGAAAGTGATTCGTTTTATCGTTAAAAATACAATATTTCTGTTAGTAGCTAGTTTCGTAATGGCAAAAAATATAAAATGTATTCATACGATAAGGGCTCTAAATACAAAGTAATAGTTATGTGGATGAACATGGAAACGAGCAGCTGATCGGCATGTCGACGCCCCACCGACAGGAAAAACCATTCGTGATTAGCTGGCTAGTAAAGAAGAAATAAAAAAATGAGGAAGACTAAAAGTGCTAATAGAGGATTGAATGCAAAATGGCCAAAACTATAATTTGACGATTTCAGGCATTTCAACGGTGATTTCGGTTTATAAATTACAAATATTTTTAGTCTGGCTTTTCAACCTAATAATAAAAATGGCAAAAACATTATTTAAAATAAAAACTGCTCGAAAATTAAATTGTATCATGTAGCCCGAAGCGTCTTATAGCCCATAAAATACTGTGTTCTTGATAGCTGTAACATGGCAGTTTACAAACGGCCCATATGCGCTCCGTCTTTTGAGAGATAGGTTTCAATCGAGAAAAGGAAGAACAAATGAAAGTAAGGGTCTTCTATTCATTGCTAAGGGACGCACTATTTGAACGCTACCCTACGCGAAAAGTCACCAGAAGTGGAAACTTGTACTCCCTGTAGTAATCTTCCAAGTTCGTTACATTCCAATACCACTTTCATTGTTGCATCCAACGGTTTGAACAGTCTCACGAAAATTGTCTGCGATGGTATATAGCTATATAGCTCGTCAGATGCCCTACTTTCTCCACGTGGTTGTTCGTACACGAAATCGACGTCTGGCAATATAGTAACCGAGTATGTTGACATATCACCAGGGCTGCACGACTTCTAACATTTGTGTACACATCACTGTAACTGCTGCAAATCAGTGCAGTTTCGTCTCATACGAATACAGCTACCTTTCTCGAACATCCTTGAAAATATGATCAGTCATAATGGGCGAACCCTGAATATTCATATAAGGCGTTAAACATAAAAAGACATGCCAAAAAATCATTGCAAATCAGTAGTCATCAGCCGTTCGAAAGATAATTTAGCTAATATTTACAGCCACTGGTAAATCAGGTTCTCCTATTATGCAAAACTGAGAAACTATTCTTCTGAATGCTCAAAAATGCTTGTTTTACTTGGCGGTGCTAATCGTGTCAGCTAATGCTGTGTATGTGGTTTGTTTTGGAGATATAGAGGGCGCTGACAATTGTGGTGTAATCGGTACGCTGCTAAATCTACAAATTCTACTGCTTGAACAGACGATAACGAGCTTAGCCTGGAATTAGGGATAACACTCATCTCACAAAGTTTCCTGCATACCATTGGCACCTCCGGTTGGTGTATCTCGCTCGCTAACGACATGGGTGGGCAGTTACCTATGCGGGAGAGGTCCGCATCGAACGATAAGAAAATCGACAGGAGATACTGCAGCTGTCGATATTGCGTGCATCGTCGTAATCTCGTCACTTCTGGAGGAAGTGTTGTCAAAAGAGTGTTACCCTCGAATTAGAACTTAAATACTATCTTTGATTGTCCTAGTGACGAGTGTAAATAGTGATTACAATACGTAAATTATTTATGTTATAATTTTTCACAAATTATAGCTAACTTGCAATGTAATAAATTTAATATTATTCAGTGAATAATAAGATTAACACCATTAAAACAAGAAAAAATAATGCCTGGACTATTACATAGTACGTCAGTCTCCTGATGTCAAGCTGCAAAGAAGACTGCATCCTTTAATGTATTGTGTGAGAAAATCAATGTTAATTAGTAAAAGTAATTTGCAGTGGTGTACCAGAATTAGTTGTGATGCAGACAGACAACCCGATCCAGATCAAATCGACAGAAAGAAGTAAATTAGCATCGCCAGGTACACCTTTCTTTTTAATATCTGACATCTCTCTGTCATCAAGCGTAACTGATACCCGCGACATTGGCTCTTTGTGCTGGCATCGATTTGTAGCTTTTTGTAATGATGTTGGCTGTAGCCTTTCTTTATTGACATGTGGATTTCCAGTTGAGCTACGTAAGTCAAGAGATCTTTCCGAAACCAGATGTAGTTGTAGCTTGTTGTTTTCTTGTTTTGTATGTTTGATACAAACATTTTATGGTATTTGTGTCTTTTGTTTTGCTTTCCATGTTTAAGTATTTTCGTGATTTTGTGGTTGTCATTTTCCGTTTTACGTTTCCCTTGCCCCAAAACCCAAACGTTTCGCTGTTTTCCATTACATTAGGTATTCACTATTAGGAATTTTTTCCATTCGTAACTTGCGTTTATATTGTTACGTCATTCATTTTGATGATTTTGTAGCCACGATTACCATTTTGAAATCATGTTTGTTTTGCATTTAGGGGCTTGTGAAGACATCATGGTTAAAGACGATGGGTGAGGGCGATGCTGTGATTTGGTAATTTCCAAGAATGGTTGTGTTAAGAACCGCAATGTCGGAAGAGACACCCAGATGCACCCACCAAAGGCATCTACCGGGAAAACTTCTGGAAACAAATGGTATATTTTTGTATGGAACAGCACCACATGTTATAATATCTCCTAGCACAATGTTTATAATGCTGCTGTCCGTTAGTTCTCTGTTGATGTTTGATGTTGGCCTTTTTCTATGATCCTTCTAGCGCCTCATGTGACTCCTGTTTACCGTCTCTCTCTGTCTCTCTCTCCCTCTCTCCTTGTGTGTGTGTGTGTGTGTGTGTGTGTGTGTGTGTGTGTGTGTGTCTGTGTGTGTGGTGTGTGTGTGTGTCTGTGTTTCTATGTGAGTGCAAAATTTCTGTAAACTGTCAAAGAGTGTTCTACTACATAGGGTAATATATTCCCTTATAATCTGTTTCCTTTCTGTTATAGTCTCCTGTATGCGAAAGTGTTGTCTTTTGATCGTTCTATAACTGCAGTGCAGTGTGGGAACTTCATGTCTTTTTTAGTAGGGTGAAGGTTAAGGGCTATTATTATTTTAATAATTGTGCAGTGTCATGTATTACTTTTTTTGGGTGAGAATTGGGAAACTTTTTTATCAAATTAATGTATATGTGCATTATGTTTTGTGAGTTGCAGGCAAATTGGTACATCTCAATTATGTTTAATTCGTCCGTGAGTGTGCCCTGTTTTCAGTTGCTTTTTTCGTGTGGTCTGTTCGATATTCTATTTGAAATCTTTGGTTCCATAAAATATTGCCTACCTCGAATATTATTTTCTATTTTTAGCTGTTACAATATGGAGTCACTTTTGAATAATGTTGTTCTAATCTATTAATGTTCATTTGGTTTCACATTTCAGTCTCTTACAGGTCATTTGTAATAAGATGAAAGTCTCTTCTCCCTCGTTCTCTAGAGCATTAATCCACACTGGTGATTTTCAGAGCAAGGGAGAAGACCTATGTAAGAAAGCTGAATCTTCCCATCAGAAGATTTTACAAGAATGAAGCGGTGCCAGTACCTAGAACGTTCAACATCGTCAACAACGGCGGAAGAACTTCTCGTTTCTTTTAATTATGCCGACTCTGTGGGCTGTTTCATGGTTATAGGTGAGTATATCCTATTTTTCTTTGTATGTGACTTTTTGTCCTATTGTGCGTTCCGTGCTTCTGGTATGTGGGTGTTGGGTAGTTCTCTTTTGCCGTGTAAAGCTCCCTATGAGTGTGATGTGTTCGTTTCATTTCAGGGTGCCCACTGTGTGATTTAATCCCTGTGTTATGTTGGAGTTATATTGGCTTTTTGTTGCTAATTGTTACCTTGTGCTTTTTCCCGCCTGTTGTTATGTAGTTTTTTTAATTACTCATAAGACTGCTCTATTTAATTTGTGGATAATAAAATTCGGGCTTGCCTTTTTGCATACCTTTGGGTGGTTTGATTGGTTCATGACAGTTGTGCATGTGGTTGTGGGTATTCATTTATTACGAAATTATGTTTGATGATTTCCTTTTGGCTGGCGAAATTTTTTTTTTGTCTTTTCCTCCTTTCTATTGTGAAACTGTTTTTAGGTTATAAATTGTTTATTTCACAATGTAGCTTCCTTTGTGTTACCATTTTGATATTTTCTGCTGCTTTACCTACTGGAATATAAGTTCGCAGTGATGTGACATCTAATGATATAACGCTTGCTACATCTGGAACGGCTGATTACTGATCACGTCAGGTTGGTCCTTGGAGGTTCACACAAGAGAATATTTTCTGTAGTAACACAAGTGTATTTGGGCCCAGAAGTGAGATGGACCATATATAAAACTAATGAATGGCCTTGTTTGAATATTTTGTTCGTTCACTGTACCCAAGAAGTTAGTATAGCAGAATATTTCTGTATAACTCCTTTCGTCTGACCTTTGGTGAATGTGTTAAGTATTTCGCTATTCTCGTTTGTATTGTTTGTCATTAGTTTGGTCTTTTAGCGGTTTACTCTCATTTCATATTCTGTTCATATTAGACTGTTCAATCTGTACAACAGATCCTGTCATTCGTCTTCACTTTGAATGAGGATATCAATGCCATCAGTGAATCTGATCACTAATATCCTTCTACCTTGAACTGTAGTCACATCTTGAACCTCTCTGTTTATTAACCAATTAAACAGCCTTGTTGTTATATAGTTGGCCACCACTACATATTTATGTCACCCTTACCTTTATCATTATAATATAAGACCCAAGTGTCTACCGTATGTTTTTTCAAGACATCCTTATTTTAATTACTATAATTTACAACGCAACATAGTCGCTATATTCCAAACCTGTTTTCCCAAGATATTGAACCATTCTACTGGCATCGGCAGTATTGTTTTAAGTACCACACGGTCGAGGTTTTTTTCCGGAAGCAGCCTTGTCTCAATAGTATAATTTATGATCCAACATCGCAAATACACTACGACATTACTATCAGGCAGCCCATGGCAAATGAGACACTAAACACCATAACAGACGCATAAAAATGTTCCAAAGTTAAAGCATCCTAGTTACAGTGTCTCACAATGCACTGTTAAAACAAAAAATAAAATAAAAAAAGGGCACTGCAGTTGTCGCCTGCACTGTGCTAAGTATAGAATGGCATGAAATGCAAGATAGTTAACAATTACTGACGTAATGTAATTTTTAGCCTTGGTAACCATGAACTAAGGACTTTTAAAAATTTGTAGTCACTGTAAGGAACCTGTGGTCGCACCAGACAACATGAATGGGATTCATTTTGAAGACCATCATCCAGTGACATAATTCTAGAACGGCGTCAAAGAGACATTGGTAATTAATGATTATGTATCTATCGTGATATAATTCTATAAAGGCGTTCGGAAATCTTTCCTGAATGGCATTTCCATTTCTTCCAGTACGTGGAGTTTCCTTTCTTTCTTTTCTAAGCTCAAGAGTTCGTAGTCTTTTTCTGTTCCCCTAAGGGGATGATTCGTAACTTCCGATTTGGCATAATTATCAAGTCTGAATGCTTCTTTAGGCTTCTTGTATTTAAGTGAAAATGTTCTTACGGCCTGGCCAATATTCTTAGCACTACAGGATGCACAATGGATTTTATACACTTCCGAAGTTATTTATCTGTTTACCGACGTCATGTTGCAGGTTATACGCTACTGGATTGGCTCAGCCGCTGGTTTCACACAGTGTAGTAAAACGTTTGATAAGTTCGAAATCATACCATTAAGAGCTTATCCCATGATGCATAGTATATCGGGCAAACAGGAAGAAAATTTTCATTCAAATATAAGAAAGACAAATATGCATTTATTGTGGTTAATTATGACAAACCAACTGTTTATAATCATCCCTGTGCTACGGGCCATGCCTTTAAGGAAATGGACCAAGTCTTGAAAATCTTGCGCTTAGAAAAGAAAGGGAGGAATCTCGACTTCCTGGAAGAACTGGAGATCGCCATTCAAGAAAAGAAACATAGACATATTGTGAATGTGCAAGGTAACGATAACGAAATGAGATTTCTTAACTTCTTTGTAGAATTATTCAAAGATAGATATCTAACCATAAATTGGCAATGCCTCTTTGATGAAGTACGCATATGTCAGTTCACAGTAACCATCAGAGCTGTGCATAAGCCTCAACGTGACGCTGGAGACAGCAGAACAGCAGGACGCTCTCTGGTGCAGTGTGAGGTGTGAGGACACTGACAGAAGTCGTGGATTTTAATGTAAGAGGAGGACACATAGTCCAATATGCTTTTATTTCTTGTTTGCGAACGCCGCAATTTTGGTGGCCAACATTTTAGTGTTTTAACCTAATATCCCAAGTTTTACAACCAGCTGACAAGAGAAATGTCTCTCGAAACGCATTCTCGGTGTGAAGGACAAGGATTACGGCTGAAGCTAGGAATCAATACCGAAATTACATAAACAGTCGTTACCTCACATCCGCAACTGACAATATTAAAATGCGAATATGTTTGCCTACCTCGTCATACGGAGGGAGAAATGATCACTGTAATATCGTAAGAGGAATTAGAGCTCGCTCGATAAGATTTTAGATGCTTAATACGTGTCTTGTTAACTTTTTTCATGACTAGAATGGTAAAGAAGTAATCTGAGAATTCTACGCCAATTACCTGGGTGTTAACTAAAGAGTAGTTTTTTGCGACTGTTCTGCTTTAATACAACGATGAAAGTAATACATTGTCATAACATTATTTTCTTATTTCAACCCAAAATTCACTGTTTTTCCGTATAATTTCGAATGTCTATGGCCTTAGAAGTGCTTTTGCGTTCCAATAGAAAGCGCTGACTTTGTTCTAAACTTAGAACATAATAGGTAGCAATGTGCAATGGTCAATACGAGATTAAACGTATTACCGAACTTCCCCTAAGTCAGTCTTCCATCGAGAAAGAATTAGCAAACCTTACATATATTGAAATGCAACCCTGTTATCGCACAGGGTACTTATTAGCAAAAAACAAAAAACAAATCCTGATGAACTGAAATTTCTACCAGGCCTAATATTAGATTTTTCAAAATCCCTATTGTAGGCGCTCTCTCGTGTGACGTCGTAAAGCCTTTAGAAAACGTAGTGTGTACGACGCTTTTTCGTCGACAAATAAAGTCCAACATCGGTACATCCATAATCAACTATCTACCAAAAGCAAATACACTGTCTCTGGAGTCTATTGGATTGATCAGGTCGACATTGAAGCTTCATATGTGGGCCACACTGGTAGGAATTTTCGAGAGAGATTTAGTGAAGATTTACTTAACAAGAAAACACATCTTAAACAGCTTTCGGATTTTACTGAGCACCTAATATCTAGTGACCACCAGTAGCTACCGGACTCCTAAGTTGAAGAATTTACTTGTTTTCCATGCCGCCCACAAAGGGGAAAAGCTAAATCTTTTAGAGGAAATGGAAATTCTTAAACACGCCTGTGCAGAGACACGTACATTATTGAGCGATCAATTGCTTATCAGAAACCAGTTTTATTATGCTATTACGATACCAGTTATACTAACAAATCAATAATACTTAATCGTGAAAGTGAGGCAACCATATTGATTCCTTTACCTTCTAGCTGCTTTTTCCTGTTCTGATTTGTTATGTGTCACTCTCACTTTAAGTTTTGTTGTTAACTGGTTTTAACAGTGTCACGCAATACAAAGGTAATTTTACCCCTACACAGCTTGTGTTTTTGCACTTATTTTGTCACTGTACTTGCACTAATTTAATTTGAACAATTGTACTGTTTACCTAGTTTTCCACATATGTAATTTAGCTGTACAGCCGCTTTCCTCAAGTACATTGGTTAACCAACGCCATCTGCTCTTAATGCCTTTTACTACGATTGTATAATCTTGTTTCTACGTCTCTATGTTTGAGTGGGCGACTGTGAGGTCTGAAGTATTTTGTGTTCTCGACCGCATTATGTTTACATTTCGTCCGCAGTACGCAGCGCTCCATGCACTGCACGCTGGAACGCTCTTGGCTTCGTATTATGTAAGCTGTCTTAAATACTTCTCTTGGTTTTCCGTAGTTCTGCTTTCCTGTACACATTGTTGTTATACTTTGGAATTTTATTCCCGGCTTTACGTTCCTTACGCTTTTATTTGCCTACTGACGATAGGACGATGTTTCCTTATACTTATTATCTTAATGCTGTATGCCAGAATTAAAGGACGAATGTTGGCTCACCACATTACTTCTTACTAGAGTTCACAGTTATTGTTAGTCGTAGAGACGGCTACACAGCCTGGAACTTCGCCTTATACTACATCCATCCACCAGTTTTTAATGTAGCTGTTTAATATACAATGTTGTTGTTGTTGTTGTGGTCTTCAGTCCTGAGACTGGTTTGATGCAGCTCTCCATGTTATTTTACATAATTAGGTTAATCTGCAAGATCCTCCACAAGGGTGAAACGCGTCATACCCAATAAACACGTAAAATAATTGGCAACCAAGACTGTCTTACTTCAAGATAGTCACACATTTATTTCATGCTATACAAAATCTCCAGCACAGGGGCTACAAAAACATCGTAGCATTCATCTACAAGTTGGGAAGCAGATTGCTGAGTTTTTAAACGATGGAACTACCATATTTGACGCCTATTCGTTCGCAAAAGTAGTTAAATTTCATGTAAACTATGTGGTATTCAACTACGCAGCGTCCAAAACTACTCTCAGTTAGATAATCATCCACCCGATGTTATAAACAGAGGTTAATCCAATACACATACTTTGGGAACGATGGTAAGTCCAATTACAAAATAGTTTCTCGCATACAGAAATCATTGACTGGTGCACAAACCATCCATGGACAGCGCAGTCATTACAGGATGCGGGCTGTGGGCGTCCTCGGGTTAGTGATCTGCGTTCCGTTCTTAGATAAGCATTTAAAACATTTACTGCTGTGTATATTTTCCATAGTAAATGCACGAATTGAAATAAACCACTCCCATTTTAATAGTTACGGAGCATTACCATCGATCACAGTTTAATTAATTTACGAAGCTAGTAGCAACGCCATGTTTAAATATTAAGTGTGACAGTGCACTGATTTTTAAATCATACAAAAATGTTCAAATTTGTGTGAAATCTTATGATACTTAACTGCTAAGGTCATCAGTACCTAAGTTCACACACTACTTAACCTAAGTTATCCTAAGAACAAACACACACACCCATGCCCGACGGTGGACCCGAACCTCCTCCGGGACCAGCCGCACAGTCCATGACTGAAGCGCCTGAGACCTCTCGGCTAATCCCGCGCGGCAAATCATACATATAAGGTGATTTTTTTCCGTAGTGTTCAAACTCTAGGGATTGATCAACGGATTTATCGGGGAGTTGACATGGAACAAAAAAGTTCTAATAAACGTATATCTGGAAATGCATGATTCCCATTCTAGAGACCGTTTATTTAGTCGTAATACACAGACTGCAGTCTAATGCGCCCTGTACCATGCATCTACAGTTACAGTATGCATGGCTTCCTCCTAGAGGGGGATACCGTTCGTGTTACGTCACGTCCTAGCGGCCTCTCCTGCCGTAATAGTTGGTAAAGTAGTTTCAGGTGCACTTCTATTGCTGACTCACCTTCTAGTGGATGTGATATAGCATTGTACTCACTGGTTCTGTATTCGAATCGAGGGCTTGCCGACTTGGATTTTACTTACGGAATGGCAATGGCATCGGACGACGGAAGTAAGGTAGTATCAGGAGACCTATCCCGCCGACAACAATCACAGCATTCAGTGTTTGCAACAGTGTTTCGACGTTTGTTTGGGACAGGGTCGATTCAGGAAGCAGGAAATCATGAAGGACGTACCCGAAATATTCGGTCATCAGACTTGGAGGAAAATGTGATGAACATTGCGGAAGGCGACCGCCGTGTCAGTACCAGGCAATCTGCCGCCGGTACAGTGATAGCCAGATGACCGTGTGGAACATTCTCCGTAACAACTGTATCATTTAAAGCGCGTGCAGGTGTCACTAGCCCCAGACTATCCATATAGGCAGTAATTTTTGTCACTAGTTTCTTTACAAGTCAACCACGATTCCTGGTACTGTGTCATTCATCCTATTCACAGACGAGGCCAGCTTTATGTCATCTGTGGGACAGTAAGCAGAACGACCATGGTATGGTGAGAGCGAAAGTTCAACATCGGTCCAGCAGGAATGTGTGGGCCAGGATACCTGGGGACCATATTTTGGGACAAGTCTTCCTTCCACGTCGGCTAACAGACCGGAACTATAGACTTTTCTTGCAAGTGACTCTGCCTCCCCTACTGGAAGAAGTGCCATTGATAATTCGAAGGGCTATGTGGCTGCTGCATGATGGTGCTCTAGCCCACTTCGCCGTTAACGTCCGGACGCGTCTCAATTGTGTCTTCCTTGGTCGATGGATCGAACGAGGTGCCAGTTGCATGTCCTGCTCGTTCACCGGACCTCAACAAGTGCAATATCTGGTACAGTGCCATCTCTAAAGTAGAGCTTATGAAGAGCCCATTCCAGATGTGGAGACAATGGGGCAGCTTATGCGTGCTGCCTTAGACACTGTTTGGATGCAGACTGGCCGATGTGAACATGTGAGACAGAATATGCTTCGGCTCTTACATGTATGCGTTGAGGCACATGGAAATCAGTTTCAAAACATAATGAACTGTGGCTACATGGTACAGCTGGTATTAGAACGCTGTTGCAGTAACGTTGTGTGGTTGAATAAATAGTGTCATGCATTTCCGGACGTAAGTTTATTAGAACTTCTCGTTCCTTATCCTCTCACCGATCAATCCCTTGAGTTTGTACACAGCGGGAAAAGTCACTCTGTATACTATTGCTATGTAGTTGCCATGCAGATCACAGGGACCCAACTGAAATTTGCAAATCCTCATATTTGCTAGAATCTGGTGTAAAAACGTATATTACAAATATTACCATTAGTGATCGTCTATAGCAAGATTCCAGAATATAATTTCGAAGGGTTCCGATTTTTTATAGCCGAACTCTGACACTTTAATAGTTTGCCGCTATTTTGCTCTGTCATACACTCTTACATAGTATGGAGGAAGCGTTTTAGTGTCAAGTATGTATTGAAGTCTAGATATGTAGTATCATATCTCTCTTATATTGCTTTGTAATCTTATTTCACAGTGCATAGTTACATCATTTGCCCGACGTACTTGATATGAAGGGCTATTTTCAATAGTGGTACCAGTTCATTTTTGTTCATTTTGAGATACAGAGTCCTAAAGTTAAATGACAGCTGAAATATCTGCAGTTCAGATACCAGAAATATTCAAGCATATGGCTTGTTGCTAGAGACGAATCTTTCTTTCTGTTTGTTTGGCTCATTAATTACAGATCCATAATAGACAGAAAAGTGGAGATAATGGACTTGTACCACCATTGAAATAAGCCCATCATATGTAATTTGATGAGTAATTTAGAATGTTACCTCCTTCCTCCGTTGAAGTCAACACATGTGGTGTCACCTGCTTCTTAAGTTCCACGTTTACATTAAGCTTCCACAGCGTTTACAGCCTATTAAAATTACTTTGCCTATATACCACTTTTTCTAAGAGTATCTATAGATCAATGTAATAATACTAAAATTATAATTCTAATGGATTCTGACATATGGGCGTGGCAAATGAATTAAGTAATTGTTGTGATATGGAGTGCGTGTGTGATGATGGAATTTGGTGTTTTCCATGTTATACATTCTGCTGCAGGCTTGAGTCATGACTAGGTTAGCATAGTTTAACAGTTGCTCTACCGTGCTATTACCAATTAGCAAAGCTCATTTAAACTGATTAAACTGAACTTGGTAGTACAGGCCTAAATGTCTTAACAATAGTACCGTGCAGGGAGTAAAATTGTGTTTTTTAACACTGAAGAAGACTACCTTGTAGACTAGTGGTGTTACTGTGCAGAATATTATAAACGAATTTGGGGACTGTAATCATGGTTCGTTATTGATGGCTAGTTTTTTCGAAGGGTGTGTTAAGATCGTGATGTAATCATTGGTGTCTAGTTAATAATTGACCTATTTATGTATTAATTGCCTCGATATAAAATATCGATTTGTGTTTTATCACTTTAACAAAAAGGCAGTTACATCATTTGGACATAAATAATTATACAGTATCCTGTTAATTCCACCATCTGACTGTCTGTAATTAGTGCAAAGTAAACAGCGCAGAATATCGAAAAAGTGTACGTGTCTTCCATGTCCCCATGACAATGTGCTGTGGGCTGGGACGTCCGCTTTGGTCGAATTCGTGCTGCAGCTGATAGCTGGTGTCCTGGTAGCAGAATGCGTGGGTTCTAGGACAGCATACGCAGAATAGCGGTACACACAACAGTGGGTAGTAAAATATAATACTCATCTTTCGCAAGGCTGGTTAGAGCAGTTGTAGGATGTATGTTGACTACAGATCCATGAACACAATTTACATGATGTTCTCCGAACTAACTCGGAAGAAAACTAATTTTCTCTCTTGATGTACTATTGAAAGAACGGTTCCGAACCAAAAATATTCAGCTAAACCACTAGGTATGTGATCTCTGTCCAGACATGGTAAGTCTTTACACTGTTCTCTTTCTACTAAAGACTAATCACTGTCTATCTACTAGCCACTCTTCCTGTGACACTCGATGACAAAAACAAGACGGACGTTCTGCAGGAACTCCTGATCAAGACTTGGACTTACTTACAGCATTTTCCCGTGCATGCTTACTTAAGCACGCATATCTTATTCCACTGGCGTTGCCTCTCCAGGGGGCGTGATTTTCGCAGCCAGCGTAATTTGTTTGCTTACGGCGATGTTCCATGTGTGGACGGATGTCCACGGTATTTCTGGTACCAACTGTCTAAGACTTTACTTGTGTCGTATCCCCGTCCATCAAACGTAGTATGATATAAACTACTATGTATTACTGTATGTCACAGTAGGACTGTGTGCTATTATTGGTACACTTAGGAGATGTAATAAATATCCCAAAAAGACTACATATGATACGGCTTGCAGTAACAAGGGGCATTTTGGGTTGCTCTATTGTTTTTTTATTTCTTGCTTTTTGTATCAGATCCCACTGGCAATTGAGGCTTGTCGCCAGATAATTTTCAGATGTCCTCTAGCGAAGTGCTCGAATCCATTATTTCTGGCAAGTATATCAACAGGTGATCAGTCTTCATTGGTATTTACAGTAAACGCCAAACTGTATCTGTTTTTTTTCATATTATATACATATATCTATAATCAATAACTAATAACAATTAGTGTATAAGAACATGTGTAATATTATTCGTTAATGTAATTGTTGCTTGGATTGTTTTGCATCCAACATGGATTCTATTTCTCTCATCCAGCCACATAATTTACAGAGTGCTTGTGGAGCATTTATTCTTCTTCCACCACACTGGCTCTAAGCACTATAGGACTCAACATCTGAGGTCATCAATCCCCTAAATCTTAGAACTACTTAAACCTAACTAACCTAAAGACATCACATACATCCATGCCTGAGGCAGGATTCTAACCTGCGACCGTAGCAGTCATGGGGTTCCGGACTTAAGTGCCTAGACCCGCACGGCCACCATGGCCGGCCTTCCACCACACTGATATTCAGCAAAAGACCTCCTTCAACGCTATGTTAGCTATCATAGCCACACTAAAACACATGAACTCTTATAGAGTTGGAGTGAGTTACTGTATTAATTAGCACATTGTAGGAAGCTGGGTAGCATTTAATTATCTTAAATATGTTTACTGATACTTACAAAATCTATCTCCAGAGCCACCTGTCACCTAATAGCGTTTGTAGCATGTAGAAGACACCTGATGATTATGGGAGTTAAGGGAGACTGCTCCTTGTGACTACGACCATTACATAAAGGACAGTGCAGCACATCAGCTGGATGTTGTACCACAGCAGTGCACCTGAATGCAATAGTTAGGATAGCGCAGGGCGTTAGAAGGGTCGTATGTGTAATGCTGTACCCAAATGTGGTAACAGCATTATGTGGTGTAGGGTAGGGCAGCTCCAGTGAGGGGCTCACTGACATCTTGTATGGTTCTAGATCGTACTTTCCAACAGTTACATACCTCTTGGTTCTTAAGAGTGTATAATAAGCTTGACAGCTGCAGTTGATCAGTATTCTGTATTATTAACATTCAAGAATATAAAAGTGGGTGTCATCGATGTTAAGTGGTAATGAAGCTGCAATTTGTAAGAATCAGTAAGCATAGAGCTGTGTGTGAGATACATAAGGTAGAAACACTGCCTATGATGTGCTAAATATCGTTGTGTCACACTCCATCTTCACCATAATCGAATTGTTTTATTGTGTACATGGGGTTGCTTGACAGCTAGCATTGTGCTGATGAAAGTTTTCTTTTCTGAGTAGACATTTGAAAGAAGAAGAGCAAATTCTTCTTAAACTCTCTGTATATATGCTGGCTGGGTAGGGAAATCAGAACCACGCTTGGATGCTAAAGAAACCAAGCCACATCTCGTAAGTTAACAGATAAGAACACAAATAACTATGTACAATAAACTTTACCAATTGTTGAATATACATTTATGTAGAGCACATAGAAAAAAACAGATACGAGTGAGGAACGTAAGATATCTGCATTTACTGTAAGAAGTAATGGAAAATGGTCACACAATGGTGAACTTGCACGAAAACCATTTATGTGAAGGTGTTTGTTATATTACGGCATATGAAATGGTCTGTATAAATCTATTACTATTTGGATCTGCTTAAGAAAAGTATGGCTGTATTGTATCAACATGGGATGTTTTGGACATCGTGCATCTTGTTTTTCCACAGGCCTCAAGTAAAAAAGATTATAAACTGATACTGTTTCAACAGATACTGTTATTCCACAGGTATTAAGAAAAAGAGGCAATGTGTCAACGAGACTTCATCTGCTTAATATTAAAAAAACTACTACTTTATTAGCAGTTAATGTGGAAAACTGGAATTGGGAGACATTGAGCTGGGAAAACCAGAACTGTGTTATTTTGTGAAAACAGAGTCCCATAAGGCAAACTATAAAATGCTATCAGGAAAGAGGAGGGCACTTTCAATGTGCAAGGAAGATTTAGAAATGACTTTAAACAGCGTATGTGGATAAACTCGTAATACATACAGGGAATAAGTGTATCTCAATTAGTGTAAATGCCAATGGAGTGTAATCACATATATGTGTACTTGCCGAAAATAATGGATTCAAGAGCGATTACCACATAATAAGGTATACATCAAAGAACATGCAGTCATTTCATTAGATTTGCTACATCCTCTGAGCGTACAACAGTAAAACATGGTAATACTGTGACATAATATAGCAGTACACACTAGCTCACATTACGCTGTGGTTGTGAGATACATGGTAAATAACTAGAGGTTTTTGGTATTCTGCATAGTTTACATTGCACTAGAAAGACACAGTCACAAGTCCAATGGTAGAGTTAGGTAAATGCTGCATAACAATATAGACCCAGAGGATGTAGCTGTCATTTTGTTGACGTGATATACAAAACATCAATATACTATATCAAGACAAAAGTCCTACATAGGTCAACCCTTAATACGACAGCCATGTTTGCATCACGATCTTATCACTTCCTTTCGAAAAACAAGCCAACAATAACGAATAATGATTTTAGTGCCAAAATTATTTTACGACTGTGTGTCCAAATAACTCCAGTAGTGGGTGAAAACAATCTTCTCCATCACAAAAAAATATTTTGTTCCCTGCAGAGCACTATTGTTAAGAAATTGAGGTCAATAATACAATACTCAGTATAATCAGTTAAAATGGGTTTTGCTACTTTGGAATAGCCCCCTAAAGATGAATTTTGCACTACTCTAACCCAGTTTGACTTGAGACTGTTGCAGGATGTATAGCGTGGAAAATATACAATTCCATTACCTTTTACAGTTCCCACTTTAGTATTATTACACTGACTTAGAGACAACTTTAGATAAGGAGGTATACTGAGGAAGTAATCCCATTTGAAGTAGAAACAGTGTGGAACTTTGAAGTAAATGTACGATTAAAGATGGAAATGAATGCACATACGTGTATTTTAACATAGAAAGGATGAATCATTTGAAATTATACATCAAGTTATATATCCCATGAGTTGAATAAACGGTGGAACTGCATGCTATGAGGTAACAGAACGCTGCAGTATGAGACGAAGGTAACACCATGTATCTGTACTTTAATCTTTAAGTACAAGCTCTTCCAAATTTCACCAGTGATTGTCCAATACACACACACACACACACACACACACACACACACACACACACACACACATATATATATATATATATATATATATATATATACACTCCTGGAAATTGAAATAAGAACACTGTGAATTCATTGTCCCAGGAAGGGGAATCTTTATTGACACATTCCTGGGGTCAAATACATCACATGATCACACTGACAGAACCACAGGCACATAGACACAGGCAACAGAGCATGCACAATGTCGGCAATAGTACAGTGTATATCCACCTTTCGCAGCAATGCAGGCTGCTATTCTCCCATGGAGACGATCGTAGAGATGCTGGATGTAGTCCTGTGGAACGGCTTGCCATGCCATTTCCACCTGGCGCCTCAGTTGGACCAGCGTTCGTGCTGGACGTGCAGACCGCGTGAGACGACGCTTCATCCAGTCCCAAACATGCTCAATGGGGGACAGATCCGGAGATCTTGCTGGCCAGGGTAGTTGACTTACACCTTCTAGAGCACGTTGGGTGGCACGGGATACATGCGGACGTGCATTGTCCTGTTGGAACAGCAAGTTCCCTTGCCGGTCTAGGAATGGTAGAACGATGGGTTCGATGACGGCTTGGATGTACCGTGCACTATTCAGTGTTCCCTCGACGATCACCAGTGGTGTACGGCCAGTGTAGGAGATTGCTCCCCACACCATGATGCCGGGTGTTGGCCCTGTGTGCCTCGGTCGTATGCAGTCCTGAATGTGGCGCTCACCTGCACGGCGCCAAACACGCATACGACCATCATTGGCACCAAGGCAGAAGCGACTCTCATCGCTGAAGACGACACGTCTCCATTCGTCCCTCCATTCACGCCTGTCGCGACACCACTGTAGGCGGGCTGCACGATGTTGGGGCGTGAGCGGAAGACGGCCTAACGGTGTGCGGGACCGTAGCCCAGCTTCATGGAGACGGTTGCGAATGGTCCTCGCCGATACCCCAGGAGCAACAGTGTCCCTAATTTGCTGGGAAGTGGCGGTGCGGTCCCCTACGGCACTGCGTAGGATCCTACGGTCTTGGCGTGCATCCGTGCGTCGCTGCGGTCCGGTCCCAGGTCGACGGGCACGTGCACCTTCCGCCGACCACTGGCGACAACATCGATGTACTGTGGAGACCTCACGCCCCACGTGTTGAGCAATTCGGCGGTACGTCCACCCGGCCTCCCGCATGCCCACTATACGCCCTCGCTCAAAGTCCGTCAACTGCACATACGGTTCGCGTCCACGCTGTCGCGGCATGCTACCAGTGTTAAAGACTGCGATGGAGCTCCGTATTCCACGGCAAACTGGCTGACACTGACGGCGGCGGTGCACAAATGCTGCGCAGCTAGCGCCATTCGACGGCCAACACCGCGGTTCCTGGTGTGTCCGCTGTGCCGTGCGTGTGATCATTGCTTGTACAGCCTTCTCGCAGTGTCCGGAGCAAGTATGGTGGGTATGACACACCGGTGTCAATGTGTTCTTTTTTCCATTTCCAGGAGTATATATATATATATATATATATATATATATATATATATAGAGAGAGAGAGAGAGAGAGAGAGAGAGAGAGAGAGAGAGTAGAATGTAACGAAAAGAAAAGAAAATCTTAACTGGTAGCAGAAACATATTCATCACTTCATCATTATTATCTAACTTTTTTACTGACTGTCATCCCATGGAACTCGATACCCCAACTTGTACGTCAGGTATCCATACACGAGCCAGTGGCTTGTTGAAATGCACAAATTTCTTGTGGATCACAGTCATAAAAAATGTTTCAAATTGATTGGTGACTTGTTGTGTGTGTTGCACTTTAATACGTAACGATGCAATACAGCTGTCAGGCTAATGACAAAAAGCACTTAAACACTGCTGGCATACATAAATACGTCTATAAATACAGTGCTGAATGATAACATTCTTGGTAACAAAACACTTGCAACTGTAATCACTTCAAACTCTACCAGTTTCATGGAAGAATGTTGTCTGAAACCTAAACAGGAATTATAAAACCTAGACAGAAGAAGTCTGTATTATACCCATGTTTTGAAAAAAGATGAAGTCATTACCACACTTACATCCTATGGAATTTTTGGCAGAGCTGCAATTCTTTGTAAATGATAGAGTGCAAAATTTCTCACTTCTTGTAATAAAGAGGAATTCTATCATACCCTTTAAAAATGTGTTACATAATTCACAGTATATATGTGTGACTGAGAACTCCACACAGCACATTTTTTGTGATGGAGGCACTGTGTTAGTCAGTCAGTGTTCGCTGTATGAGATCACAGTCATCAAAACTTTGTAATTAGTTTGGGGCTTTCGCTGTACACATTGCCTTACTGTGTAAGAATACAATATATCTATCAAACTAATACATGAGAGTCACTTTAACATATGTACTCCTAACTTCACTGCCAAATAGGTGTTTTCGGAAGGAGGGTAACAGTATGTGTACAAGTCTCCTGTAGGCTGCATATCATGTTACACAAGTGCTATAACAGATCTCTGATAGTGAACGAAGAAGTTTCGATATTGTTTCAAAATAACAGTTTCCTGTATTTTTCTGGTCCTTGAAAAACAGTCATAATGAGGCAGTGTTCTTAAATTACTACACAGGTACAAATAGATTCATAGGAAGATACTGATGTACACAAAAAAGTCACTTAATGGGAAATGCAATACATTACAGAAAGTAAAGGCAAAGCAGTCTTTGCTGTTAGAAAATAGGTAACAGTGATAAAGGAAGGTACAGTAAAATATTGATGAGAATGGTGGAGAATGTAATAATTGAGCCATACCACACAGCAAGCTATGTGAGTGAGCAGTTTTCAAATAGGACAGAGAAGTTACAACAAAAACTGTCAAAAACTCATATAAAATTTGTAAATAATTTGACCCTAAGTACAACAATGTTACTACCAAACACGAAGCATGAAGGCAGTAAAGCAGCACAAAAACTAAAAGCTTCTAAGATTGTAGGCTCAGATGAAGAACCACTGTGTACTGAAACAATGAAGAGAGAGAATACAAGCTGTGTAAACAAACACAGTAAATGGGCATTTTGTATTGGAATAATTTCCAGAGTGTTTAAAACTGTCATGAAGATTTGGAAAAAACTTGTCCTTTCACTGCTCTCGCCATTCTCAAAAATAATAGGATCAAATATGAAAGAAATATTAATGAATTAACTGAATAATTACTGCCTGATAAGTAAATCTCTGTTTATTTTCCATAGTGTTAGGAGTACAGAATCAGGTAATGCAGAATTCATAAATGTGGTACTTGATTCTATTCAGAAAGTTGACTATGGCACAAGCATGATTTTAGACCTTGCCAAGACATTTAATAATCTTGAGCATAAGATTTTGCTAAAGAAGCTAGATGAATTATGTATAAGTGGAATAGGTAGTAAATAGTTCCACTCATATCTGGCAAATAGTTTATAAAGAGCAGAGATGACACATACCACACACAGGTGTATACTTTTAGTAAATCAGTTGTTGGAACCAAATTATGTTAATATGCAAGGTGAAGGGTAGCATAGTAGGAGCGATTCTCTTATTGATATACATTAATGACTTTCCCAAAGATGCTAGTCATGGCAAAAATCCTCTTTACTGATTGCAGTAGCACTATAGTCACTCAGGAAACATGAGAACTAATATCAGAGAAAGCAAATTAAAGCCTCAAAGAAGTATATAACTGATCATTAAGAGGGAAAGTGACATTGAACAAAACGTAAACTAATGCCATAAATTTCAGTTTGAAGAGTAGAAGCACATCTACAGATTTTATAACAAATGCAAATATTCTAGATATGAGTATTGAGTCTCAATTGAAATGCACATAATTTGAACACAACTTTCAAACTACAGAAAAGGGCCATAAGACTGGTAGCCCAGTCACTGTAGAGATCGGTTCAAAACACTGGCGATTTTAACTTTTCTGTGATAGTGTGTTTACTAATCATTTGTAGATATCAAAAGTAACATTGATAATTACTGCGCAAACAGCTCTTACCATGACTGTGGAACAAGACATAGAGTGAACTTACATTTACCAAGAAAGAATAAACATAAAAATTACAACCACATTTTCTGGAAAACTATGCTCCGAGAGCTACACAGTCTGTAATACCAACACCTTATCCTCCTCCTGAGCTCATAATCTCACTCAATATGGATACATGCTGACTCCAGTTTGCAGGTTAACAAATGAGAAATACTCCCAGAGCTACACAATGTACAATACTAACGCCTTATTTTCCTCCTGAGCTCCACATCTCACTCGACGTAGAGAGATGCTGACTTGATTTTGCAGGAGAACAAACGAGAAGATTCAGTACAGAAAATGAACCTGACATCTGCTAATGTTGTCTGACGTGTTGTGACAAGTATGGTAGTGTATGATGTGTACAGTTTATGCTGTGACTAGGGGGTGAGAAATGAATGAACAATATATCATTAGCTTTTCAAATCACTAAATAATTTATTTTTAAACAGTATTGCACACTAGGGATAAAATGAATGAGGTAGCTCTGTTTTAAGAGTGTGACCTTTCACTTATGTGGGTGGGTGGGGGCTCCCGACTTCGTCCAGCCATCCTCACTTAGGTTGTCTGTGTTTTCCTTAAATGTCTTCATGCAAATGATGAGGTAGTTCCAATTAAAAGGCCACAGCTGACTATCTGTCCCATCCCGTTCATACAAGATCTGTATGTACATAAATGTCAGTATATATAATTTACTTTATTGTCATTGT
Organism: Schistocerca piceifrons; assembly: GCF_021461385.2. NCBI lineage: Eukaryota > Metazoa > Arthropoda > Insecta > Orthoptera > Acrididae > Schistocerca > Schistocerca piceifrons. The sequence goes on along the minus strand of NC_060143.1, from coordinate 505,113,496 downwards.
TCTGTAATTGTAATCACAAACCATGTCTAGCATCATTGTAAAAGAGATCTATGGATGAATAAAAGTACCACTATGACCGCCACAACTCCTACTACTGCTACTACTAATTATAATAATAATTATAATAATAACAACTGTTAGCCAATAGAAGGTGGAATAACCATAAAGTACTGGGAAGTAACAATCTGGAACTAGCTAAAGTGGGATGAATATGTATCACAGAATGTGGGGTAAAGCATGCAACTGGCTCAAGTTCATTGGAAGAATCTTAAAGGACCGTAATACATCTACGAAAAGAAAATGGCTTACAAAACACATGTTCAATTTCCCTTTATTTTTGTAAGCTGTGGCTTACCAGACATTGACCCTTAGCGGGTCATATTAAGAGAAAAGCCAGACAGAATCCAAGAAAGAGCAATGTGCACATGATTGCTACATGTAACAGACATACTAAACAAACAGTCTTGAGAGATACGACATGAGAGGCATCGGGCATGAGAGAGAGGTTTACTGTTGACAATGTGAGAGAGTTCAAGGTAATTTATCAGACTTATCAAACCACCCTTACATATCTCTCTCTCTCTCTCTCTCTCTCTCTCTCTCTCTCTCTCTGTGTGTGTGTGTGTGTGTGTGAGTGTGTGTGTTAATGTGTATTTATTGCAGACTTCAGTCACATATCAGAAACATAAATATGTGGTCGTATCTGCAGCATTGTGGTTACTATACAGAAATTTCATATTCTTAAAGTTTCCAACCAAAATGTTCATGTGCGTGATACTATAAAGGAGAACCTGGCTAGGACTATATGCTAGGGTGATGGAATATTCATAATAACATCTCATTTGCTGAAATATTGCAGACACCAAAGAAGCTAGGTTTATAATTAGAGTATATGAAATGGAAGTCTGATGGGTGCTGTCTGCATACAGTGATAGGGCAGTCCCTCAATGTGGTAGTTGGCATGGTGGCTGAAAGAGACCCTTACCTGTTACCAGGGTGGCATGGGACAGCCTAGGATGGTGTTGTTGACCACACTATCGAGATCATCCAGCACTCTACTGCGAGTTGACCAGAGTCTGCTGTTGGCAGACATGCTTTCACAGGCTTGTGGCAGCAAGAACTTTGGCAGAAGCCTAGCCCTGTCATAGACTGTCGGTTCACCATGTTATGGCATGTGGGTACTCTACAGGTACGGTATTTGTTTATATAGATACATGTTTCATTATATGCTCTGGTAACTGTTAAACGAAAAGTCTGATATTTATTGTAATCAGTATGTCTATTTTGATGAAGATCTAGGATAAGAATGAATCCAAGCAATTTTTGTTAGTAGCACAATTATTTTTAATGTGGCTATGTGTTTCTTATTGTTATGTTCCTGCTTCATCGTTTACTATACTAAAAAGCTATTATAACGCAGCACTCTTTACTGTATTTCTTGCATCTCATACTTCTTGTCGTTAGAACAGTGCTGATGATGATGGTAACATGTTTTTAACGTCTTCATCAACCATGGCTTGATTGTAGCAGACATTTTGTGCGCAAATTGTACTGATTAAGAGTGGACTATGCTGAGAAAACATTTAGCGACCATGTTGGGTCATAAATTATAGTGAACAGTGTATGTGAGGTATCAATACAATGATCTTAGTGGAAATAAGAATAATTAATTCGATAATAAATTTAAGTCTAAATAAGGACTAACATCTACTGGAGTAACACATAGGGTCATAAGTTATACCATAAATAAACATAGAACACAAGCTCAGGTGGCCTGCGAGAGAGTAGTGAGCATGAGTGAGGGATGAAAATTGACTTTGAGTAATTGGTGTTGTTTATTTACCTAAGGCTCATAGGTAATTACACACAAAGTGATACTGGTCCACTACTGCCCATTACAAAATCATGTTCTGCATCGTATTTAAATAATAATGTACAGTGTCAGTTCAAACAGGAGTGAGTCATTTTCAGTTATCTGTGTAGTTACTAGTTTACTTTGGTAATTTCTTGCGCATTTGAGTGATTACTAGACACAAACTTTCATTTTAATAACACTGTGGCGTAGAGGACTGTCATTGTTATCGATCCTTGTATCGACCCTTGTATCATATAGGCTTTTGTTTGTTTTGGTTAGAACAGCCCAGTGTCAGTTAGATCATCAGTGAGAGAGCATCTTGTGAGTTCCTGCTGCTAATAAGGCGAGTACACTGTTCATTAGCTACATATTTTTATGAGCTTCAAACAGGAGCGACTTTAGTAATGGATAGGAAATGTGACTGCTGTGTACAGATGCGAGCTGAGTTGGTGACCCTTCGCTCACAGCTCCAGGCTGCATTGGCTTCTGTCACACAGGTTAAGGCTGCTGCCAAGGGACATCATTGTGGGGATCAGACGCAGGAATGCGAGTATGGACTCCATGTGCATACTTGGGGATGTCATTAGGGTTGTGGAAATAGTGCTTCTGGATGCCATGAAGAGAATAGGATGCAGCGAACTGCAGGTAGTGGCTGTTGTCGCTACGAATGATGTGTGTCGCTTTGGATCGGAGGAGATTCTCTCTGGTTTTGGGTGGCTAACGGAAATGGTAAAGACTGCCAGTCTTGCTTGCAAGATCACGGCGGAGCTCACCATCTGTAGCATCAGAGCCGAGTCGAGGGTCTGAATCAGAGCCTCAGGTGGTTCTGTCACCGTGTAGGCTGCCGATTCCTTGATTTGCGCCGTCGGATAGTAGGTTTCTAGGTCTGCTGAATATGTCAGGAGTCCACTACACACAGGCAGTGGCGACATAGATGGCGGGGACTGTGTGGATGATGCTGGGTGGTTTTTTAGTTTAGAGGATCTCAGGAAACCACAGAAAGGGCGACCATCTAAAAGGGAGCAGGTAAAACACAGAAAGGTACTTGCAGAAACGATCAGTATTGTAGTTGTAAATTGTCGTAGCTGCATTGAGAAAGAACCATACCTCCAAACCCTAATAGAAAACACTGAAGATCAAATATTTATAGGTACGGAAAGCCGGTTAAAGACGGAAATAAGTACAGCCGAAATTTTTTCAAACGACCTGACAGTGTTCAGAAAGGATGGATCAAAAACAGTTGGTGGAGGAGTATTTATTGCTGTCATAAGTAGTTCACCTCGTAGTGAAATTTATGTAGATAGTTCCTGCGAAACAGTACGGGTAGAGGTTATACTTGAAAATAGGACACTATTAATTGGATCATTTTATCGACCCTCCCGACTCGGAAGATACAGTAGCTGAACCGTTCTAAGAAAACTTGAGTCTTATTTCAAAGAGGTATTCCAATTATACAATGATAGTCGCTGGTGACTTGAATCTACCCTCGATGTGCTGGAAAAATTACACATTTAAAGCCGGTGGCAGGCATAAAACGTCATCCGAAATTGTACTGAACGCTTTCTCAGAAAATTATTTTGAAGAATTAGTACATATGTCCTCTTAAAGCGTAAAAGGTTGCAAAAGCATACTTTACCTCTTAGCAACAAACAATCCAGGACAAATAGTATCATGATGGTTACAGGGATTAGCGACCAAAACGCAGTTGCTGCTAGGCTGAATACCCTAACATCCTCGACCATCAAAACGAAACGCAAAATGCATTTATTTAAGAAAGCTGATAAATATGCTCTTAACGCCTTTTTAAGAGACAGTCTCCACTCCTTCAGTTCTGATTATGTAAGAGTAGAGAAGATTGGAATGATTTCAATGAGATAGTATTGACAGAAATTGAGAGATATATACCACACAAATTAATACGTCATGGTACTGATCCCCCATGGTACACAAAACGGGTCAGATCGCCGTCGCAGAAGCAACGAAAAAAGCATGCCAAATTTAAAAAAACTCAGAATCCCCAAAGTTTTGCAGAAGTTCGAAAGATAGAGCGTACTTCGTTGCGAGATGCTTATAATAATTACCACAACAAACTCTATCTCATAATTTGGCAGAAAACCCTATGAGATTCTGGTCATACATAAAGCACACCAGTGGCAAGACACAATCAATACCTTCACTGCGCCATGAGAACGATGAAGTCACTGGTGACAGTGCCAACAACAACACAGTTATTAAACACGGTTTTCCGAAAAACCTTCACAAAAGAAGACGAAATAAATATTACAGAATTCCAAACAAGAACAACTGCCAAGATGAGAAACATAGAAGTAGTTATCCCCACTGTAGCAAAGCTGCTTAAATCTGTTAATATAGATAAGGCTTTTGGCCCAGATTGTATACAAGACAGGTTATTCTCAGAGTATACTGATACAATAGTTCCATATTTACAAATCATATACAACCACTTGCTCACAGAAAGCACCGCACCGAAGGACTGACAAATTTCTCAAGTCACAACAATACCCAAAAAGGGAAATAGGAGTAAGCCACTGAATTACAGGCCCATATCACTAACGTCGGTTTGCAGTAGGCTTTTGGAAGATCTACTGCGTTCGAATATTATGAATTAACTCGTAGAAAACGATTTATTGCCATATGGCCAACACGGATTCATTAAATATATTTTTTGAGAAATACAATTAGATCTTTATACTCATGAAGTAATGAGTGAGTGCGATCGACAGGGGATGTCAAATTGATTCCATATTTTTCGATTACCTGAAGGCTTTCGACACCGTTCCTCACAAGCGTCTTCTAACAAACCAGCGTGCCTATGGAACATCGCCTCTGTTGTGCGTCGGAATTCGCGATTTACTGTCAGAAAGACCACGGTTCGTAGTCATCGAGAAAAATAGAAGTAACAGCCGCGTTTCCCAGGGAAGTGTTATAGGCCCTCTATTGTTCCTGATCTATATTAACGACATAGGAGACAATCTGAGTAGCCCTATTAGATTTATTGCAGATTATGCTGACATTTACCGTCCTTTAAAGTCATTAGATGACCAAAATGAATTGCAAAATGACTTAGATTGGATATCTGTATAGTGCTAGAAGTGGTAATTGACCCTTAATAGAGAAAAGTGTGAAGTTATTCATATGAGTAGTAAAAGAAATCCGCTAATTTCGATTACGCGCTAACTCACACAAAACTGAAAGCTGTAAATTCAACTTTATACTTAGGAATTACGATTACAAATAACCCAAGTTGTAACTATCACATAGATAGTGTTGTGGGTAGAGCAAACCAAAGACTAAGATGCACTGGCAGAACACTTGAAAGATAGAACCTGATGCAGATCCCACACAGCATATCAGTACTCCAGAATAGGGCGGACGAGCGTGGTGTAAGCAGTCTCGTCCGCCCTATTCTGGAGTACTGATGTGCTGTGTGGGATCTGCAGCAGGTGGGACTGACTGATGACATCGGAAAAGTTCAAAGAAGAACAGCTCGTTTTGTACTATCGCGAAATAGGGGAGATAATGCCACAGACATGATACGTGAATTGGAGTGGCAATCGTTAAAACAAAAGCGTTTTTCTTTGCATTTCTTCTCATGAAATTCCAGTCACCAGTTTTCTCCTCCGATTGCGAAAACATTCTTTTGGCACCCACCTACAAAGGAAGAAATTATCATCACGACAAAATTAGAGAAATTAGTCCTCGCACAGAGAAATCTAAGTGCTCGTTTTTCCTGCACGCCCTTCGAGAGTGGCCGGTCGATGTGGCCGAGCGGTTCTAGGCGCTTCAGTCTGGAACCGCGCGACAGCTACGGTCGCAGGTTCGATTCTTGCCTCGGGCACGGATGTGTGTAATGTCCTCAAGTTAGTCAGGTTTAAGTAGTTCTAAGTTATAGGGGACTGATGACCTAAGATGCTAAGTCCAATAGTGCTCAGAGCCATTTGAAACATTGCTGAATGTTCGAGAGTGGAACAGTAGAGAGAAAGTTTGAAGGTGGTTCATTGAACACTCCGCCAGGCACTTTATTGTGAGTAGCAGAGTAATCACGTAGTTGTAGATGTAGATGTACACTGAAGAGTTAAAAAAAACCTGGTATGTCTGCTTAATATCGTGTAGGAGCCCTTGAGCATGCAGAAGTGCCACAACACGAAGTGGCATGTCTGAAGGAGTGCTGGAGGGAACTGACGCCATGAACCCTGCAGTGTTGTCTGTAAGTCCCTAAGTGTATAAGATGGCTAAGATCTCTTATGAACAGCACGTTGCAATACATCCCGGATATGCTGAATAATGTTCATGTCTGCGGGGTTTGGTGGCCAGCGGAAGATTGTTCTTGCAGCCACTCTGTAGCAATTCTGCAATCCTGGAGGTGTGGGGTATCGCATTGTCGTGGTGTAATTGCCCAAGTCCGTCGGAATGCACAGTATACACGAATGGATTTAGGTGATCAGACAGGATGCTTACGTATGCAGCACCTGCCAGAGTCGTATCTGGATGTATCAGGGGTCCCATATCACTCCAACTGCACATACCCCACACCGTTACAATGCCTCCACCAGCTTCAATAATCCCCTGCTGACATGCAGGGTCCATAGATTCATGGGGTTGTCTCCATACCCATACACATCCATCTGCTTGATACAATTTGAAACGAGACTCGACTGACCAAGTAACATGTTTCCAGTCATCAACAATCCAGTGTCAGTGTTGATGGGCCCAGGTGAGGCGTAAGGCTTTGGGTCATACAGTCACCAAGGGTGCACGAGTGGCCTTCGGCTTCGAAAGCCTATATCAATGACGATTTGTTGAATGGTTCACCCGCTGCCACTTGTCGATGGCCCAGCACTGATATCAGCAGCAATTTTTGGAAGGATTGGACTTCTGTCACACCGAACGATTGTCTTCAGTCATCGTTAGTCACGTTCTTGCAGGATCTTTTTTCGCTGCAGCGTAGTTGCTATATTTGTGCTATGTGCTTTGTGCCTCTTGATTTTTACCTGTCTTCGTTCCGGCCTCTCACCTGAACTACTTGACTTTCTCTCTCTGTTTCTCTCTCGCTCTCTCTATGTCCTTCCGTCGTTGTGGTCTGAGTGCGGAAGCTGTTTCTATCGAAAGTTTTTGATACTCGCTGTGGCTGCAAGTTAGCATTTTTAAATGTGTGTCTGTTACAGTGTCGTGGTGGTTGTGGGCTATTATGTTTTCCCAAAATCCTGTGATATCGCCACAATTCAATCGATTCATGCAGTGCTGCACTTTTGACCGTGTTATGCAGGGTGTAAACGGTATAAGGCGCCAAAATTATACAGATGGCACATTTCGCAATGCTTGACAAAAAAGTCTAGTAACATGTTTGCGTATTTCCTACGGTTGTCCCAGAAAAAAAACAGTTCGCCTCAGGATAATGGTTTTGGAAATGTGGATACTTGGCCGTGCACGTACGTAAGCAATCGGTTCCTGTTATTGCCCGCTGCGCGTATTGACATCGCGAGCGTAAATCGTAAACACATAGGGAACTGCGGCCTGAGCGGCTGCGTCATTGTAATACACCGAGCGACGAAAGTAAGCGAGTAACCTGTGCAGATGTTATTGCAACTCTGTTAACTGTTAGGATGGAAAGGAGATTTACTATAGCTGAACTATGACATATGCATTTAATTTATGGCGAGGCAAAAGGTGTAGCGAGGGCAGCTGTACGAACTTATCGAGAACGCTTCTCACAACGATGACTTCCTGCACGAAAGACATTTGATGCTGTGCACCAAAGTTTGTGTCATTGTAATTCTCTACTTGTATGCGATTATTATGCATTTCAATCTTAATAAAGTACAGTAGTTATCTGTACCTTTGTAAATTTTCGTCCGTATGCGAAACGTATTTTCTGTTTTGATATGCTTTCCGTTTTTGTCACTGCATGACAGAATACAACTGACGAGTACGTATATAATTTCCTTAGATTGAGAGATACTGGCTCTTTACTGCCCCGCGCAGAAGGCAGAGGCCCACAACGCGCTGATCGTACGTTGGAAGCTGAGGAAAGAATTCTGGACCACATCCAGGAGGATCCTTCTCAGAGTACTAGAAGCATCGCCCGCCACGTGAGTATATTGCACACTGTCTTTCATCGCACTTAGCAAATCGTTCAATTGGCTCTGAGCATTATGGGACTTAACTTCTGAGGTCACCAGTCCCCTAGAACTTAGAACTACTCAAACCTAACCAACCTAAGGACATCACACACATCCATGCCCGAGGCAGGATTCGAACCTGCGACTGTAGCGGTCGCGCGGCTCCTGACTGTAGCGCCTAGAACCGCTCGGCCACACCGGCCGGCATCGCACTTAGCAAGAGGAGCGTCTGCAGTCTTACCACATTCAACGCGTACAAGCATTGGAAGAACAAGATTTCCCTCCACAACGTGAATTCTCAGAGTGGTTTTTGTTTCAAAGTGCGCAGCATGATTTTGTCAACAAAATACTCGTCACAGATGAAGCGTGTTTCACTCACGACGGAATAACTAATTTCCATAACATGCACACGTCGAGTGTACACAATCCTCGCCACGTAGTGGCAACACATTTTCAATGACGATTTTCCGTAAATGTGTGGGCGGGTGTGCTCGATAATTACATTATTGGGCCCCATGTTTTACCTGCACGTTTGACTGGTAACTATTACCGAACGTTTCTAGAGGAAACATTATTACCAACGTTGTTAGAAGATATTCCGTTAGGCATACGTAATAACATGTGGTTCCTCCACAATCGTGCTCCACCCCACATTGGTCACAGAGTACACAGATTTTTGGATAGTCGACACGCAGGACGATGGAGCGGGCGTTCGGGTCCACGTCGATGGCCAGCATGCAGCGCTCATTTAAATCCACTGGATTTTTCCTTTTGGGGCCATATGAAAGAACTTGTTTATGCTCAGCCAGTAAATAATGTGGACGAATTGACACAGAAGATTTTAGATGCTGCGAATACTATAAAGGCCAATGTGCATGTGTGTGAACGAGTGCGACGAAACTGGGTTCGTCGTAATGAAGCATGTGTAGAGGCGAATGGTGGTCATTTCGAACATTTATTGTAGTATTGGTGTAAGAGGAAACGAAATAAAGGGTTTTCTTTTCGATACAGTGTTGTTGTACAGAAGGAGAATAATTTGAATTTAGTATTCGTTATGGCATTGCCGCAAAAAGCTGAAACAGTTGATTGTAATTAATGTACAACTATCTACTTGGAGATTGATTGAATTTGTACTAATGGAAATACATTATGTTTGATATTAGATTGTCATTACTACTACGATCTTCGTTATCGACTTGTTGAGAAACAGACTGGTTGTATTCAAATCACGTAAAGCGAATTACACATTCTTGACAACCCAAAAACAGCGAATTACACATTCTTGACTGCCCAAAAACCGTTAACATTCCTTTTTTCGGTACCACCTGATTATCACAGTACGTCGCTGTACGCGTCTAATGATTTCAATCCTCTGGTCAGCTCGTTGCCTTTCTCTGGCCACCCCGTCATTGTAGGCAATAAGCTCGGTACGCGGTGTACTGTCGATTTACTACGTAAACAGAAATGCGTATACTATCTATCCTACGAACATTATGTTTTAATAATACAAAAATAAAGGACATGATACAAGAAAATGTCATTAGACTTTTTTGTCAAGTACACCGAGATGTACCATCTATATAATTTTGGCGCCAAATACCGTTTACACCCTGTATAGTTTACCAGGTACACATGCCTTCCTGTACGCTCTTCGAATCAAAATTGTTTCCAGCATGGATTGTTAGTGCACAGACAGTGGTCTCGTACTCGTAAAGGGTGGCTGAAAGGGAATAGCACAGCGCCTTTAACTCTCATCGGAATGCGAAGGTTAGCGCGGACGCCTTTGCGGCCGCAACCCGGAGTTTAATTAGTTAGCCTGTAAGGTTGTACCTCTGTGCAGCGACACATGGGGGCACTTGGGTGAGGGGCTCGAATTACTTGAAGCACTAGAGGTTCCACCAGACGGCGGCGGCTGCGCTCGACCATGAAGCTTTTGTTAATGGGGCAGCCGGAACTCACCTAGGACAGAGTGGCTAGATGGGAGGGGGTGGGGTAGGGGTCCCACCTCTGCAGTGTCCAGCAATAAGCTCTGCAAAGTTAGTACCAAACTGAAACTGTAGCTTGGGAACTAAATGGAGATAGTCCTCAAAAATAAAAAGAAATTGCTGACTATCGTGGAAAATATAGCCAAGTTTTAATCTGGTTTTGGCACGGCTGTAATATATGCAGCGAATTGTTAGTAATTTGTATCGTCTCTGACCTTCGTCAGAGATATTGTAAACGAACATATTAGTTTGTAGCGCGGGATATTAGTCTCAGTCACTTTTGAATATGACTCGCTAGTTATTGTAAGATACAATAAAAGTCGTTACGGCCTTTTTAAATTACCGCTTCGCTTGAGTTCTTGACAACTTGCGTTACTCATTATTACAGGAAAGACATAACCACTTTTAAATCGATAAATTCGGCATATGGACGTGCTACAATATACTGTTAATATCAATGTAGGCGACTCTTAACCATAATGGTGCCGGATACTGATGCTGCCTTTAACGTCAACTCCACGGACTTACATAAAAGCACATGTGAAAACATGAATGTACCCGACATTCATTTTAACAACTGCAAGATTCTGGGAGTGGCAGTCACCAGATCTCGGAATGTCGCCTAATAGTTATAGCGATGCTATGCACGAGCTTGGTTGTAGGTTTATTGGTAACGGACCATATGTTAAGGATGGATAGATCGTCGGTTGTATCGTCAGTTAGGGCGTGTACACCATTCACTTGTGAATTATTTTTATAAGCTTCAAACAGGAGTGACTTATTTTCCGTTGTCTGTATCGTTGCTTTCTAAAGTAAATTTCCTCCGCCTTTAGTATGGTTAGGGACTGTGATGCTGTGTCCAGATGCGAGCTCACTTGGTGACAGCTCACAGCTCACAGCTCGAGACAGTATTGGCTTTGGTCACAATGCTTGAGGCTGTTATCTACGGTCATCAGTGTGAGGAACGAGGCCAGGGAACCTGAACCACGTCCAGCATCTGTTCTTTAACCGGTCCACTGCTGTGGCCGCCACAGATATTGTCCATACCGAGGTTATCCCCACACCCATGGTCTAGTGGGAGGCCGTTCGAAGATGTGGCGTGCAGTGAAAGCCTTTCTGATGGGGCTGATCGGAGGGCCCCCAAAGTTAGTCTGACAAATCTATTTCAGGCGGTGTGTGTGACTAACAAAGATACTGAGCCAGATGAAGTCGCTCGCTCTGGTCCAGCTGAAGCCACTCGGCCTGCAGCGTCTGAACATTCACACAAAGTGAGATTACTAGTATTTGGGAGCTCCAACATTAGGTGCGTAAGGTGGCCGTTTAGGGATATAGATGCAATCGTGTGAAGGAATCCATTGAATACTTTGTGTGCATAACGGGTGAAGTCATTTCAGATGGGGAAAGACTGCTTCTGGATGCCATTCAGAACACAGGACAGTAGACAACTGCAGGTAGTGGTACATATCGGGAGTAACAATGTGTATCGCTTTGCGTTGGAACAGTTAGTCTCTGGTTCCATGTGGCTAGCGAAGTTGTAAAAACACCCAGTCTTTTTTGCGAGATGAAGAGGACCTCTACATCAGAAGCATCGTCGACAAACCGGCTCTGGTCCTTTTGGACAGAGCCGAGAGGAAGTTCCGAATCAGAGGCTCAGACATAAGATAATGAAATTTCACTAAAAGCGTCAACTTGATGATCCACAGCAAGCTGCGAAATCTTCCTGAAAATTTGTCGATGAGATAATTAAATCGCCGTCGTTCAGTTGGGCATTAATTTACATCTCCCACCAATCGGTATTTGAAGAGGAAACGCATATGAAAACTGTTGCTTCACTTCTCTGTTAGACATGAAAAATATATTTCAGAGATTCTAAATTCTGCTTCAGTTGTAAATTTCTTTTATTATCACGACCGGTTTCGGGCTCTCATAAGCCCATCCACAGTTGTCGCAAATGTGCTGTGGCCTCCGAGCGCGGAAGAGGGACTCCCCGTTTAAATACAAAGACTGAAAGGTGGCAGAGTGCAGTGACTACTCCTTGGACCCCCGCAGTAACTCTGTAAGATCGCATTACCGGATTATGTAGCAATTTTGGCTGATCTGGTCCATAACATGGTACAATGTTTGTTCCCAAATGATGCTGTGTTCAAAGATGGCAGGACCCCTGTTCACGGAGCTCGCATCGTCCAGGACCGGTTTTTTGAGCAAAAGAATGAATTGTCACATGTGCTGGAATGGTCACATCTGCTGTGGCCACCATAGACACCAGGTAACGTTGTTTCTGAGTCTACGTTATTTAATTTTGAGAGAAGCGTGAGTAGTCGCTATCCACTTCCAACATAGTTACCTGAGCCTGCCACGATTTTGCGGCACGAAAACCAAGCAGGACCTGTAGTTATTCAACCCTAAACGTCTGGAAGCTGTTCTGAATGCCAAATGCTTTCGTACTCAGCGTAAAGCATGGTAATGAACTGCTTTTTTTGTGTTTGCATATTCATGTCCATCTGCTGTAATTAATCATGAAATCTTACTGTACGTGAAGAATAAAATGTATTTAAAGATTAACGTCAGTCGTAGCGGTAAACTGTATGCAAGGAGAACATGCTATATTCCTCCTGCTGACGTTTAACAAAATATATTAAAAGATATTTTGCTTACAGAGTAGGTAAGTATACTTGAGTATACTGCTTATTCTAAGCAGTAACAACAAATAATGAACAAGTAAATGGGGATACGAATATATATTTACATTACCTCACTTTATTCCACCAAGACGAAAATATAGATTAACGTTAAGCTGTACAGAAAATAATTATTCCAGTGGTAATATACCTGAAAGCCGGATAAGTAAATATTCTTATAAATTGTTCGTTGGCTGAGTCATTATTAGAACTGGTAATATATTAACATGGAGGATACTTGTAATATACTGATATGTAGTTATGCTCGAAAGGTGGATTTGGAAACTGACTAAATTTATATTACATGAATTACTGTTTGAGGGCTGGAGATGTAGGACAATGATTATATATGTATTATATGTAAAGTGATATAGTACATGTACAATGGATAGGTGATCATATGTATATCACAGGAACCAAAAATTGAATGATGGATGTGGAAAGGATTAGTCTTATTGATGTAGATGTGATTATGTGAGAGGGTTTTGGGAACTATGTATATTTGTGGGAATTTAATACCTTTTTAGTTGAACAGATCATAGTCAGTAAGTGATAGGATATTATTTTGTAATGGGAAGTGTTAGAAATGATTAGAAAAGAACCCACTGATTATAATGAATATAACTACTAAAATAAATGCACAAATGATGTTCTATTTCAAACAAAGATTGAAGTCTTCATCTTTTGAATAATATAGATGTTTTTCTGCAACATAGCTGTTTTCTCCACATGTGGTCTTAATTGGGAAATATTCACGTTAATACAACTGCTAATGTGTTCTATTGACTTAGCAAAGTTACTGAGGATTCATTCCATCAGGGAGGGTCGAAGATAATGGTAAAGTATTTCAGGTGTACATGCAGTGTTTTATTTCTCCTTGAAAACAGTAACAGATGCAGTAAAGATGAATTCTGAGTGGTGGAATAAGGGATTAAGTCGAGGATAATTGTTTTTATTAATTGTTTTGGAAATCAGTTTCATGTTCAGTAACAACTCATCATATTATTTTTCAGCTCACCAGAGGATGGAGTACTTGGATGGGTGTGATGTGAGCAGTACCGCCAAGAAACAATTAACGTGGACAGCACAAGAAAACCATGTGCAGAAGCTTTTGACAGGCAAGTAGAAGAAATGAAATATTTTGAAAGACATCAGTCATTCGTAGGTGTTATCTGAGACTGAATTTAGTCATCTGTAAGGCAGACGAGATTTTGTGACGTTAACATTGATACTGAAATACATTATTTCAAAAATAGCTAAATATTGCAAAGGTGTTGATTGTAATTGTAATTTCAGAATATATGCAACAAACTTAGTTAAATGTTTTGACTTTTTTCATGCTGAGGGTGGCATGTGACAGTTTAATGATACATAATTAAAACTATTACAGCGCAAAATTTGTTCATTTCCGAATATTAATGTTTTTAATTGAGGAAATAATTCTTCGGTAGTGCTGCATAATGTGAGAAACTGATTTGATCTAGGGCGACCGAAATGTTCCTTTATTTAGGGATACTGTGTGTAGAAACAGTCAGATGCAGATTCAGGGTCCCAGTAAGACTTGCATCCTGGATGAGTTGTGACGTTCTGTGATTGTTAAGTTGGGGTCCTTTTTACTGACGGATCCCTCGAGCTAGTGCAGAAGAACTAGCCATGTGCTCTGAGAGTTACATGAGCAAAACAAACTTTCAGGTCATAAATATGACGAAAGCTATAGATGGTTTAACAATACACATGTGCAGCAGACCGTAAGGGAGATTCTCTGAGCACTATGGGACTTCACATCTGAGGTCATCAGTCGCCTCTTTAAAGTAACCAAGATGGAGATTTAATATCCCAGAATACAAGAGAAAACTTTGGTTTTAAGCTATCTGTCTATATGGAACATTTCAGCTGGAGATACGCTGCATGAAGGTACTGTCGCTTTCAGACACAGAAGTGAGAAGGTCGTTGTAGTCATTACATATTGAAGAGCAGGAGTGTTGCACCAGTTCAACGTTACTGGGCCCACTGTTCTCTGAATGCAAACAAACCCGCTCCTTGCCTGAGCCTTATTTAATGTCCATTATGTAGACGAGTCGCAGTTACTTAGTTTATTTAGGACTTAATTAACTCTCCAAAAATGCCATTATATATAAACTAATTTATAACCAAGATGCCCGGCAAGACATCTACATTAGTACAGTTGTTCGAGAATAATCTTAGTGACCATAATCTATTACCTAAAAATGTTGGTCTCCCTTCCCCCAGTTATGTAGTTAGGAACTATTCAGCCAGACCCACACCATGCCCCTCTTAAAGTACCCAGCATCCTTAGGCAGGACTGTACCTTGCTCGAGCAACAGCAGCAAATTTGTACGATATCTGCAAATTTCCAGCTGAGTATTGTAACCAATTATCTTTACACTTTCAGGTCTCCATAGTCGTAATTTCCAGCAGAGTGTGTTTCCCAAGTGTATTTTTTGCCATGTATGATCCTATTCACAGTTGCAGGGCTTCGTTTTTTTTCAGATTCCAACACAGTTGGTACTTTCTGAAACAAATAACGGTTTTCACATCTTTTGGAAGTACTTTACTGAGTTTATCCTGCTCTTCAAGACTACAAGCATAATTGAAGGAATTCAAATGTTTAGCAGCTGGCACCACCATATACGTACACATCAGCTTATGGTGCTATTTACTCTTTTCGGAAAACTTGTTATACTTTCGCTGGGTTTTTCCGACTCATCCCGAAGTCCCCAATTTTCAAGAAGACAGTGGTAAATACAGACCCCTTAACTGCTATGACATCCATCACCACCATGCGCACCCCGCAACCACACGCATGTATGACGTAATTTACAGTTTTGGTACTGTTTTACATGGTTTCTCCCACTTCATTTCACGAAAAATCGATCACCGCTAAATAGCTTTTCCGCCTACACTCTAATGCTGCTGCTAGGAGCATCAACAAGTACGGTAATAGGGAACCATGCAGTACTGTGAACTTTACTTAAAAACAAGCTAAATGATGGAGGGACTTCCTCCAATCATAAGGGTCGTATCGTGTTGGCTAATCATTAGCTTCTATCTGCACTTGTTGTGGGGGCACCACTTCATACACCTCAGTCCGCCACCACCACTACCATGTGAATCAAACTGTCACCACTACTATGGTTGTATAAGAATAACTTCAATGTCTATATTAAACGCTACACAGTGTAGTATACCCCATGTGCACTAAAGAGTACCACATTGCCACTTGTCACATGACTCTGCTGTCACAATCTGCCGACAGTCTCACCTTAGCCAATAGTCTCTCTATTTCGCTGGGCCAATGCCACTGATGGACCCTACACCTCACGCCCCGTCACGTACCTACTACCACAATGCAGATAAGCGAGGCAAAGGTGCAGCAGCTGTCCAGTGCTGCAGCCGATCCACCATTCGAGATATCCCCGGGAACATGTTTCGATAAGAAAAATACGATTAATAACGTCTTCGACCATTACCTTCCCCTTGCTCTATGTATTCGAGCGGACCACATGCAATTTGATAAATGTAGTATTTGAATTTTGAAATTTTCCCTGCGCATTTCTTCTTCCACTAAATTTCGGGTTTGCAGCCGGATCCCATCAACATTCTGCCACGATATTTCAGCCATTCTCAGGTGAGTAGGCGAAGTACTGAAGAGACCCGATGCAGTCATGGTATTTATAGCGAATTCCGCGCATCCGAATCGTACTGGCGGCTTACGGCGCATGCGTTAGGAGGTGACATGCGTGAGGCAGCCAAGTTGTGTGTTCTGCCCTCAGTGATGATGTAAGAGCAATACAATCGCTGAGTAGCCACTGAGCATGTAGATTCTCTTTTGACCACATAATTTTAGTAACTGGATTCCAATTTTTATCCAGTTGAAAGCCGTTATCACAATTCATGAAATTATCAGTAAGACGTATTTCCACGGATTCTTTAATTACAGAGTCACAGCAGCTGGAAACGGGTGCTAAAATTTCGGTGTTATTGTATTCCATTGAGTGTCCCATGGAAATGCAATGTTCTGCTACTGCTGATGCCATTTGCTACCGCAGAGTGGTATGTCTTTCGTGTTCTAAAGAGCGTTCCTGGACCGTTAGTGTCGTGTAACCCATATATGCAGAGCCACACCCACAGGAAATTTTATAAACACCGGCCATTCTCAATGATAAATCGTCTTTAACGGATGCGACTAAGGCCCTGATCCTTGCTGTTGGACAGAAGATGACATTAATACTATCCTTCCTAAGCAATCTGCCTATTTTAGAAGACACGTTCGTGGCATATGGAAGGAGCGCATTTGATTTATAGTCGTCATCAGTCTCCTCAGAGTGTTGCTTCTTGTTATTATAATTGTGTGTGGCCTGCCGTATTTGACGCGAAGTATACCCATTCCCTTTAAAAACCTTGTGTTAGTATCTTCAGTGCTTCGTCTACTCACCTGAGGATGGCCAGACGCCTCTGGGCCGGAATATCGTGGCAGAATGTTGATGGGATCCGGCTGCAAACCCGACTATTACCGGAAAAAACCATACTATTTTTGTCTCATTCCAACAGAAGGGTCACCGATTTTACCAGCTGTTGGTACCATCCATCTCCCATAGCACTCATAAATGCTGCATGGAAAGAATGTTTGTCAGTAAATCTCTGTGAATTCGGAGGAAATTTGAGCAATGCTGTAATCAGCTGAATAAATGTTTTCAAGCTGTTTTCTGTGGATGTTCCCCATATTACTGCCTTCAAAAATTCTTCCATTAAAAATCTTCATCCTTCGAAGTGTAGCATTTCCAGCACTCTACGGGCCTATTAGATAGACGGCTCACCAAGCAGCCTCCATGTAAGAAGCGTCAGCCACACTCTCATTTTATAACATATCCCTTAACTGCCTACAATGAACCGTTATTACTTGGAGTCAGTCAACCTGACAGACTATTTATAGCGAGTTTTCCATGTATAAAGACCTCCGTCCTCTATGTACAGATTCTAATTGAGTGCTGCAATATTTATAATTATTGTAGAAAGGTTCAGAAATCCTTTATTACAGTATACACATTTGCTGTCATTTCTCTCCTATATATTGCAGCCTAAAATTATGTGACCTCAGATACTAACCTGATTAATCGACTCATGCAAATATTTTAAGGTGATGCATAATTTGGATATTGCTATTTAGTCACTCCTTAAAATAACTATGGACGGCCATTGAAAACAATTATTTTATACACAAATACATTAATGTTTTGCTTTTTAACGAGTTATCGGTCAGTGTCTGTAATTGGCATGTGGACTTTAGTAAAGACCACTTGCTTCATACTCACGCAGTCAATCTTTATGTTGTTAGAACGTTCATATCCAGAATTCCTGGGATCCTGTCTCGTATCTCTGCATTGTAAATGCAATTGTTTGTCTTTTTTAAGTGCTTCATGGTATCCTTCGTCATTTGTATTACGAGCATCACAGATATTCCATTAGATACAGAGCTCTCTCCACCCCCAACCTGTCCCTGTGCACATAAGCTGTCTCCACTCGAAACCTGCCCGTGTCTACATAACACTGATAGCCCTGTGATAAAAATAAATCTGGAAAATCTCAGCAAGTCGATACATGCTACTGCTGCTGAAGCCCTCCTGTAGATACTCGTAACAGCCTGTATCTAGCAATATCGTACACAAGTCATTGTGTACTGTATGCTAGAGGTACTGTAATGCGATTACTGGTGTAATATACGAGCATTTGCCACACACTGAAATAGGAACTCCTGCTGCTACCGTCCATCCCTGTTCCATTAGCGAAGGGTCTGTGGAAAGTGTGTCTCTCACTAAAACTATCATATTACCCTCACATTCCATGTTTCAGTGATTTTCACGAGACGTTTGTGGGAGAAAGTACTATTTTAGCTCACGACCCGAGGAAGAAGTGGTAAAGAGGTCATTACTCACTCCCGTTTTTTGGAGCAATGATTCACCCATATTCTTGCCATCTACAAGTCTGCCAACAAGCGTTCAGTCTCCAATATATAGAATGTACATTTTCCGATTTTGATATGCTCTTGTTCAATAGTCAACAGCACTTCATTCTCTTTCCTGTTCCCTTAACTTAGAACGTGTGCGGTAATCCAGAAGTGTACCTACTCCTCGTTATTTTACTGTAGTCATAAACTCATTACATGTCTACAAAATTCCATGACCTGCGCATGACAGCGAGAAGCCGCTGTATATTATGAAAGTTCATTTTCATTCGATTGTAGCTCCAAAAGTCGGAGACCTCCAACAGCAGATTAAGATTGGCGTGATGTATATGATCTCCAGAGTAGACAGTGCAAATGTGCGTTGTGGAGATTATCTGAGAAACATATCTTCCCGAAGATGGAAGCAAATGGTTGTTTAGGGAAAGTTTATGCGTCTTATGTGGTACACACACACACACACACACACACACACACACACACACACAGGTCCAATATTCACACAAAGGATTCCCGATCAAACTGGCAGTTTCTTTAAATTTACCCTGTAGCGTTTCACGAGATATGTGCCGTCTTATCTTCTACGGAAATACTACTTTCCCAGCTGTGCTACAGAACTATTGACGAAATCTGTTATAATAATGACACTTACTAACAGGTCAGCGCAACTAAAAACGTAATGCCTTTATTTCAACTCTAATAGTATTCTGTAAACTCTTTCACAATTGGTTTACATTCCCCTAATATTTCTGTGAAACTAATGTCCCCACCATATTGTTCTGCCGTAGCTCGCTCCATATGCTTAAGCCTAGGTGTTTTATATGCAGTTTCAACGATAGTGTAAATGTTATCTGATTCAGTTTATATTCAATACTTAGTTTTACTTAACTTCAGGTGGGGTACCAGTCTCTGCAACAGTTCCCAGCAGAGTTTCCTGGAATTCGCTACAGCCATCCTGTAGACAATTCCTTCTTATTCCTAACATCCTACATCTAATCAGATACCCTACAAGCCACTGCATGGTGTACATCGTAGGGTACAAGACACCAGTACTGTAGATTACCTTTCCCTCTCAGACTTGCGCTATGCTCAAATAAAAAACTAATTGTCTGTACACCGCCATACATACCAAATGCCGGTTTTCGCCGATCTACGTAGACTTTCATACAGCTTTCTTCTTCTTACATATTACAATGGCGTATACTAACCTATGCGATACTGGCAGCAGCCACCTGATGTAGTTCCTTGGCACATAATGCTGATATATCTGTAGCATTAACGATTTGTACACAACATTCTTCAGGGATGAACTACATTTCTCAAACCTAGAGATCTGCCTCTGCCTTCATATACACAATCTACGACCACTTTTTTCCTGCGATAGGACATATATCCAGGAAATGTAGGATGACACTTTCCCCACCCCAAACTTAATCCAACGTGACCGCCATGGACACACAGCTTTCAACTTTTTGCCCTCCCCCACCATTCCAGACAGTAAATTGATCTCTTGTTGGTGAAAGGCCACTGCTCGAAAGCATCCTTACTGTTCACCAGTATGGATTATTTGACGATCAATGAGTCTGAAAGTGTTAATTTTAGGGTAGTACTGGACACTGACTTTGAAGTACAGCGGAAATTGAAAATGTAGTGTGACATATGACCGTGAGACTCGTTCAGGTAGAGTGGAAGCAGCTGCGTAGAAAACTGACACATCTCAAGGGTCAGTTGACAACTAGGTACAGCCCATTCCACCTAAACTTCCACATCTTCAGTTGAAGAAATGGATGCGTTGTCACTGCAACAATAATCTCAGAAGTCTTTGTGTTTGGTGATACTGCATTAAAGTAAACATCACAAATGGCACTGCAGCAGTAACATAACAAACATAATGGTGCCCATAGCCTGGTACTTTCTGAGCACCATCTCCTCAATGGCGACTGGCCACTTTTCGGCGGTCCCACCTCTCCCTTGGCGCCCAGCTTGCAACGCAAAACTGTATTGGCGTTCCAAATATAAAACCGCTTTCAGTAATATAATACATAGAATTTTCTCAAGTAGTTAAATATTTTCCTATTCATTAGGAAAATATATAACCATTTGAGAAAATTCTAGAGTTTCAGGGAGAGCATAAGGGAACAATTGACAGGAATGGGGGACAGAAATACAGTAGAAGAAGAATGGGTAGCTTTGAGGGATGAAGTAGTGAAGGCAGCCGAGGATCAAGTAGGTAAAAAGACGAGGGCTAGTAGAAATCCTTGGGTAACAGAAGATATATTGAATTTAATTGTTGAAAGGAGATAATTTAAAAATGCAGTAAATGAAGCAGGCAAAAAGGAATACAAACGTCTCAAAAATGAGATCGACAGGAAGTGCAAAATGGCTAAGCTGGGATGGCTAGAGGACAAATGTAAGGATGTAGAGGCTTATCTCACTAGGGGTAAGATAGATACTGCCTATAGGAATATTAAAGAGACCTTTGGAAATAAGAGAACGACTTGTATGAATATCAAGAGCTCAGATGGAAACTCAGTTCTAAGCAAAGACGGGAAAGCAGAAAGGTGGAAGGAGTATATAGAGGGTCAATACAAGGGCGATGTACTTGAGGACAATATTATGGAAATGGAAGAGGATGTAGATGATGATGAAATGGGAGATACGATGCTGCGTGAAGAGTTTGACAGAGCACTGATAGACCTGAGTCGAAACAAGGCCTCCGGAGTAGACAACATTCCATTGGAACTACTGACGGCCTAGGGTGAGCCAGTCCTGACAAAACTCTACCATCTGGTGAGCAAGATGTATGAAACAGGCGAAATACCCTCAGACCTCAAGAAGAATATGATAATTCCAATCCCAAAGAAAGCAAGTGGTGAAAGATGTGAAAATTACCGAACTATCAGTTTAATAAGTCACAGCTGCAAAATACTAACACGAATTCTTTACAGAGGAATGGAAAAACTAGTAGAAGCCAACCTCAGGGAAGATCAGTTTGGATTCCGTAGAAACACTGGAACAAGTGAGGCAATACTGACCCTACGACTTATCTTAGTAGAAAGATTAAGGAAAGGCAAACCTACGTTTCTAGCATTTGTAGACTTAGAGAAAGCTTTTGACAATGTCGACTGGAATACTCTCTTTCAAATTCTAAAGGTGGCATGGGTAAAATAAAGGGAGTGAAAGACTATTTACAATTTGTACAGAAACGAGATGGCAGTTATAAGAGTCGAGGGGTATGAAAGGGAAGCTGTTGTTGGGAAAGGAGTGAGACAGGGTTGTAGCCTATCCCCAATGTTATTTAATCTGTATATTGAGCAAGCAATAAAGGAACAAAAGAAAAGCTCGGAGTAGGTATTAAAATCCATGGAGAGGAAATAAAAACTTTGAGGTTCGCCGATGACATTGTAATTTTGTCAGAAACAGCGAAGGACTTGGAAGAGCAATTGAATGGAATGGACAGTGTCTTGAAAGGAGGATATGAGATGAACATCAACAAAAGCAAAACGAGGATAATGGAATGTGGTCGAATTAAGTCGGGTGAGGCTGAGGGAATTAGATTAGGAAATGAGACACTTAAAGTACTAAAGGAGCTTTGCTATTTTGGGAGTAAAATTACTGATGATGGTCGAAGTAGAGAGGATATAAAATGTAGACTGGCAGTGGCAAGGAAAGCGTTTCTGAAGAAGATAAATTTGTTAACTTCGTGTATAGGTTTAAGTGTCAGGAAGTCATTTCTGAAAGTAGTTGTATCGAGTGTAGTCATGTATGGAAGTGAAACATGGACGATAAATAGTTTGGACAAGAAGAGAATAGAAACTTTTGAAATGTGGTGCTACAGAAGAATGCTGAAGATTAGATGGGTAGATCACATAACTAATGAGGAAGTATTGAATAGGATTGGGGAGAAGAGAAGTTTGTGGCACAATTTGACCAGAAGAAGGGGTCGGTTGGTAGGACATGTTCTGAGGCATCAAGGGATCATCAATTTAGTACTGGAGGGCAGCGTGGAGGGTAAAATCCGTAGAGGGAGACCAAGAGATGAATACACTAAGCAGATTCAGAAGGATGTAGGTTGCAGTAGGTACTGGGAGATGAAGAAGCTTGCACAGGATAGAGTAGCATGGAGAGCTGCATCAAATCAGTCTCAGGGCTGAAGACCACAACAACAACAGTTATATATTCTCTGGGAAATTTTGTTTGTCTTGGAGAACACTTGGCTCCCCACTGCAACTGGCTCCTGGGGAATGATGGACCCCTTTTGACCCCCTCCTCCACAGCCATGCCACTGCACTACGCAGTGTCTTTATAAATCGTCGAAATATTCTGAATACGCTTAGTTTGCAGTATGTATTGCAGCTGATAAGCAAAATCTGCGGCCAGGCCATATTAAAACGGCTTTTTACGTTGTAAAGTGTGAATTTCAGTGTAATGTGTAACATTGCAATGTCATGTTAGGCAAGTAAATTAGTGTTTTATCACGTTGTATTTCAAATGAGGGTAACATGGAATGAAGAAGAATGCCCATGTTTTGAATTGCAATATGTGGACGGTATTCTCACTATGTCACAGCATGGTTTGTTTGTAATATATAGTATGTAAGTAAAAAAGGTGTAAAACTGATGTTTTTACAAGTATCACTACTTGTTTAGTTCCTCCATTCATATTATTACTTTTAGTATGTCTACCTACAAATACATGTTACTTAACATAGATTAATATCATACTACCTGGTTAGGAAGATGACCATCCGCATAGTTTCTTTTATTTTATAGCATGTGTATCTAAGCTTAAATATGTTGTGTGTTGGAGTAACGCGTGAACTGGTGTGTTTATATGTCACACTAGTGCCACAAAAATCAGCCATTGGTTGGTTGTTCCGTAGCGAATTTGAATTATTCATTTACTCAGCTGATGTAATCGAGTCAGTAACATGAGATGTGTACATGATTAGTAAAACCATTAATGTGGACGACATGGTTATTTTTAGTCCTACTCATGGAACTACACCTAATTTTTTCGTTTCAGTTTTTCAATTTACTGGCTATCTGTTTTCAGACAGAGATTCATCAATGGAATACAAGGAAATTTCTAGCAGAAATGATTTTAAATTAGGTTTAAGACTTGCTTGACCACTTATCAGACATTTTGTGTTACTGGGAAAATGATTAAGACTTTTTGTTGCTGGAAGATGAACACATTTCTGGCCACTTGCAGTTTAAACAATTTGTATGAAAGATTATTTCTCCGTCTATTGCTCTACTTATGGACATCATTGTTCTTCTCACATTGTGGTGGGTTATTTGTGACATAATTTTATTAGTGAATATATGTATTTTGAGGGAACAGATAAAATACCTGGCTGTTTGAAGAGGTACCTACACAATGTCAATGGGTGAATACCTTTTGTTATTCATAATACTACCTTTTCCGAAATGAGAATAGTAATTCTAAGCGATGAGTTTCCACAGAAAATTATTCTGTAAGACAGTATTGATTGCAAGAATATGCCAGGAGGTTGATACGCTTGTTTGCAAGATTAGCACTCATACAAAGAGCAAAAGTAGCTGAAGTTAACTGTTTTAGAAGCTAAGTAAATTGCTTTTTCCAGTTCAAATTCTTGTCTCCATGTACACCCAAAAATGAGGATCGTTCTATCCTAATTATTGACTACTGTGCAAGTGCTGAATCAGTTGTTGGTATGACTTTGTTGTACAGAAGTGAATGTAGTGTGTTTTCTTAAAATTTAGGGAGGGCCATTAATCAGAGAACCACTTAACAATTCTTTATAGAGCATTATTTGCCAACACTAATGTTGCTTTCTCTCTGATGGGATGTAACACTAGTATTGTCTGTAAAAAGTACCGAATTTTCTTATGAAAGTCATTCACATAATAAAGAATAGGAGTCGACACAAGATTGAACCCTGGAGACTCCATTTGTTATTTGCTTCTTCCGCTTGTCACAAACACTTGCTATGTTTCTGACATTCTGAATTATTCAGCAGGAAACTTCGCATATTGTTTGTTAACTCTGATGAAATCTAGCAGTGTGTAAAGCCACCGGTTCCATGAAACCTGAGTTTATCAAAGAGATTGTATTCATCTGCACATTCAAACAACGAACAAAGATCACAAAAAATAACAAATGGTGATGTATTATTATTTAAGGCTTGCGCTGTTTGATGAGAGAATTTATAAATAGCAAGTAACACTTTTTGAATCCAAATTGTGATATACTAAGTAAATACTTTCCACTGACATGTGCAAGTGTTCTTGAGTAAATTACTTTTTCGAATGTTTTGGAAAATTATATCACGAAGAAAATTGGTCAATAATTGTATAAGCCTGTCTTGTCAGCTTTTTTTGTCAAGTATCTTAACAGTTACATATTTAAACCTGTCTGGAAAATTTCCTGTGCCAATGATCCATTGCATATGCCAAGAAGGAAGTTATTTATTAAGTCTTTTGGAATACTGATTGTAATTCCATCGAACCCATATGAGCTTTTGGTTTATAGAATCCTTATACTTGTATTAAATTCTGTGAAGTGTGTTGGTGCTATTTCGAGTTATTTCAAGCTTTTTGAAAGGGAATTTTCAATACATTTTCTTGTTTCTTCAACTGAACCACTGAAGCCTCTATTTATGGCCAAGTTCAGAGAGTGAATCGTAAATGCATTTGTAACTTGTGTATTAATAGGATGTGACAAAATTACTACGGACAATCTGTCTACAGTATGCTTGCCACTGCATGCATACTGTCGCTTGTTACCACAGTTGTGCTACACATACTATTTTATACTACTACAGAACAATCAAGTTACAGCTAAATTATTACTGTTCATTGTTCCACAGTATCACTTTAGTTTTTTAAATTTATTCCATATTTATTAGCGGTCTTCCTCGGTGAAGAACCCACTACTATTTCATTGATCACTCTGCTGTATGTCTCTTTCGGATTTATGTCTCTCTTTCTCCATTTTCCATTGTTTAAGTAACAATACTTTATCATTAGCTGAATGCAGCATTAGACTGTTGTTACACTACTATACAATGTAACATAATATAAAAAGTTACTCATACATCATACTTTGGTATTTGGTTGTGGGTCCATTTATTAGTTCATTACGTAGTGTGCTTCCTAGTATCCTAGTCGTTGCGTATTTCTGATGTTCTTCGGTAGACCTCCATACAGATGTATGGTAATCCTGTAACAATGACCTTATTTGAAAGTTCCGCACTTCAGTTACACCTATGGATAACAAGCAGCCTTGGGAGTTCTCTATGTAGATATTTACAATATTTATGAATTCAGAGGAGCGCTTTGTAGAAATTTGTTGCCGTTTTTGTTGAAATTTTGAGATAAATTGTTAAAATTATTGTTGTAGCATTAAGGGTGTTTAATTACAGTTTGGTGGGGTGTGTTGTTTCAGTTTTAGGGGTAATGTATGACACTCTTGTTCGATAGTGTGATGATGAGCACACTGGGAGTGGTGGTGGTTATTATGATGATGGAAATTGTATTTGGGATGGTATTGTGATGTAGTTTGTGGGTAATTTGCTACATTGCAGAGACAGAGCGCTGAGAATACACGAGCATTCAGAACAAGAAAATTAAAAATCGAAGTCCATGATATACCTTTTACAATGAAAACCAGAATAAAACAGTTGAATGATTACAACTGCACACACCATCGATCACTGCAGAAAATAGAATACACTGGTGTGATATCATTTTAGTCATTTCAGAGATTCGAGACAGATATATTATCAAATAATTGAAGAGAGATCTATTCCATATCCTATTACTCCATATTAACTAATAAGAAAAGTACTCTGTATAATAAGGAAGAATACCCCAAAAAAATTGTAGATTACAGCTGTTCACATCCTTGACACCTGCTGGGAATACAACCCATTTGCGTAATCTTGTTTGAATCATTTCACTGCTTCAAGAAAGATATAATATGATGAAACTATAGAGACATCTATTCGCTCTACAGTTTCTCCACATTAACTGCACTTAGAAGAGTAAGTTCTATAATAAGAAACTCGATCTCAGGCTTTTCGACGCACTACCTTTTTCTCTTAAGATCTATCTAATAACAAAGTTTACCAGAACAGTATCAGTTTAAGGGTACCTACTAAAGGTTTCTATGGGCG
Organism: Schistocerca piceifrons; assembly: GCF_021461385.2. Taxonomy (NCBI): domain Eukaryota; kingdom Metazoa; phylum Arthropoda; class Insecta; order Orthoptera; family Acrididae; genus Schistocerca; species Schistocerca piceifrons. Next base: position 505,086,697 of record NC_060143.1, on the reverse strand, counting down.
TTTATTCATCTTTCTGTAAATGTATGCACTGAAGAACGGCTGCAAACGCACACACAATGTGAACTGGAAAAATCAGCTGTGGTGTACCTTAAAAGATATGGACTGTGCTGGTGGAGTTGGAGTAGGTTATGATGTTAATTCGATATAAGGGGTAATAAAATGAAAACTGCACACCTATCACAACTAGACCATGTGATGGTTCCATTAAAAAGTAGAAACCACATGCAATAATACATGAGACATGAGGTAATCAATTTCTGTTTCATTAAACGCGCTCGGCTGCTGACAGATCGAAAACCACACCCACTGCAACACTTCTTCATCCAACTGAAACCGATATACATGCATGTCTCCTTCAGGTCACCAAAGTCGTGAAAATTGTATGGTGAAAGATCATGGATGCATGGAGGATGTTGCAGTGTTCTTCAACGGAATTACTGAAGCATAGCGTAGCCTTCACTGTTGGCGTTACCATGTAATGGGATGATTTCATCTGTCAATATTTCTAGGTGTATTATCTTTAACTTGCAGTTCCCACAAAGTATCTTCGTAACTCTGCGCGTCGATTGTAATTCCCTTCTCAATGAAATCAACGAGCAGAGGTCCCCTACAAGCGAATATGTTGGTCATCGTGGCTTTATGGAACTTATATGAACAGATTAGGATTTATTTGTTGGAGGAGCTGTGGGATGTTTGCACTGTTGGCTTTGCCAATTGCTCTTGGGCTCGAAATGATGGCGACCTAAATTAAGACAAGCTTGGGTGACAGTTTCTGTCAGATGAGGAAGTGCTAATACGGGTGCAGCTATAGGTCTGGCAGTGGCTGAACGTGTTGTATGAAACAGGAATTGATCATCTTGTCTCCCAATGGGAGAAATATATTAACGCATGTGTTGATTACTTTTGAATGGCACAATTCCTTTGTTACATTTTGACAGTTGCTCAGTTTTCATTTAGCTGTCCCTAATATGTAAAATGTAGCTTCATACTTACTGCCACTTACAGAATCCCTAGACCACCAAGCACTTGGACAACTATTCTCACTTTATCATCCGTTGTAACATTAAATACCATTCAGCTACAATTACAAAATCTTTTAAAAACATTAAAGAGCCAAGCTATATGAAACAGAAGAAAATAATATTTGAGGAACTGACTTTACCCAATAGTAAACACGTAGCTCACTTGCAGTATTTGGTGTCTGTGAGTGTGTTACTATCTTGTGTAGACGCACCCACATCATACCTGATATATTGTTTGGACGTGTAACAGGGTAGCGTCCTGAGGAGTATCCACTAATGATACATACAGAAAAGCGCCTCTGACTGAATCCACCCACACTATGCCTGGATTGGTGTTAGGAGGTGGTTACACTCACATTAACAATGGCCACAGTATAGAGGTGGATCCACAAGTGGTATGTGTGGGGAAGGTTCTGTGGTCCTGTTTAAGAAAGCAACACACATATGCAGACACTAAATAGTGCAATCTGATTGTAAACCACCATTCCACGAGTCTTAAGAAATAGGACTTCCTTTAACTTATAATGAGAATATAAGTCCACAGCAATTAACGAATTTTGTTTCTTTTACATTTTTAATTTGGGCATAAAGTGACGTCCCTTTAGTAATGTGCGTTATGGATAATGCATTGGTTTTGCTAGAATTAATGAAAAGAAGCAGTTCACTGACGAGACCAAGGTCAATAACACAATTAAAGAAAATTCGCCTCTAAATATAATTAATCTTGAGAAACAGCTTATGAATTGGATGTCTCCTTAATTATTTGATAATATATCTTCCTAAAAGCTCTGAAATGGTTGAAAAAATATCATACAAGTGGGTTGTATTCCCAACAGTGGTCAATGACATGAGCAGTCATTCCTGTTTTCCTACAAGGAGCCTTTCTATGTGCACCTCCACTAATTGCCATCTACCAGTCACGTTAGTCCAACCACTGTCTGGAGCAGTGTAGGACTGATAGCAAGCTGATAGCTGTCGGTCCACAGTAGTCAAGTTGGGTGGGAATTCTGGAGTGTTGGGGTAATATTATGAATTTCATGGATGCATGGCCTGTTGTGGGAAAAAAAGTCAGGTCGCTGTATAGGTACATAAAGGCAGAGACGTATGTATGGCTGGGAAGAATGTAATTCATAAAAGGAGAGGAGGTTTATGGAACACTAATACTACTGATAAAACTGCGTTACATCTCTTATCTGTGAACAAAACACATCATGTGGCTGCTGCTGTGGTTGTGTTAGTTGATAAGATTGTTTTGAATATCTAATAGCAAAGAAAAGCTATGTCCCAATTATGGATTTGGGTTGTATGGCGATATACGAAAAGTCATTTTTTACTCCAGCAGTGCGAGAATGGGAGGGAAGGGTGATCGATAAAAAATACTGGTACAATGTACCCCGAAGCACTATAGATTGACTTCTGAGGTATCTGACTGGACACAAGATCTTACGATAATGATCGAGTAGTCTACAAGACTAGGCTGAAGTTCAAGACATTAGTCAGGAAGAATCAATTCGGAAAGAAGTGGGATACGGAAGTACCAAGGAATGACGAGATACGTTTGAAGTTCTCTAACGCTATAGATACAGCAATAAGGAATAGCGCAGTAGGCAGTACAGTTGAAGAGGAATGGACATCTCTAAAAAGGGCCATCACAGAAGTTGGGAAGCAAAATATAGGTACAAAGAAGGTAGCTGCGAAGAAACCATGGGTAACAGAAGATATTCTTCAGTTGACTGATGAAAGGAGGAAGTACAAATATGTTCCGGGAAAATCAGGAATACAGATATACAAGTGGCTGAGGAATGAAATAAATAGGAAGTGCAGGGAAGCTAAGACGAAATGGCTGCAGGAAAAATGTGAAGACATCGAAAAAGATATGATTGTCGGAAGGACAGACTCAGCATACAGGAAAGTCAAAACAACCTTTGGTGACATTAAAATCAACGGTGGTAACATTAAGAGTGCATCGGGAATTCCACTGTTAAATGCAGAGGAGAGAGCAGATAGGTGGAAAGAATACATTGAAAGCCTCTATGAGGGTGAAGATTTGTCTGATGTGATAGAAGAAGAAACAGGAGCCGATTTAGAAGAGATAGGGGATCCAGTATTAGAATTTGAATGTAAAAGAGCTTTGGAGGACTTACGGTCAAATAAGGCAGAAGGGATAGATAACATTCCATCAGAATATCTAAAATCATTGGGGGAAGTGGCAACAAAACGACTATTCACGTTGGTGTGTAGAATATATGAGTCTGGCGACATACCATCCGACTTTCGGATAAGCATCATCCACACAATTCCGAAGACAGCAAGAGCTGAAAAGTGCGAGGATTATCGCACAATCAGCCTAACAGCTCATGCATCGAAGCTACTTACAAGAATAATATACAGAAGAATGGAAAAGAAAGTTGAGAATGCGCTAGGTGACGATCAGTTTGGCTTTAGGAAAAGTAAAGGGACGAGAGAGGCTGTTCTGACGTTACGTCTAATAATGGCAGCACGGCTAAAGAAAAATCAAGACACTTTCATAGGATTTGTCGACCTGGAAAAAGCGTTCGACAATATAAAATGGTGCAAGCTGTTCGAGATTCTAAAAAAAGTAGGTGTAAGCTATAGGGAGAGACGGGTCATATTCAATATGTACAACAACCAAGAGGGAATAATAAGAGTGGACGATCAAGAACGAAGTGCTCATATTAAGAAGGGTGTAAGACAAGGCTGTAGCCTTTCGCCCCTACTCTTCAATCTTTACATCGAGGAAGCAATGATGGAGTTAAAAGAAAGGTTCAGGAGTGGAATTAAAATACAAGGTTAAAGGATATCAATGATACGATTCGCTGATGTCATTGTTATCCTGAGTGAAAGTAAAGAAGAATTAAATGATCTGCTGAACGGAATAAACAGTCTAATGAGTACCCAGTATGGTTTGAGAGTAAATCGGAGAAAGACGAAGGTAATGAGGAGTAGTAGAAATGAGAACAGCGAGAAACTTAACATCATGATTGATGGTCACGAAGTTAAGGAATTCTGCTACCTAGGCAGTAAAATAACCAATGACGGACGGAGCAAGGAGGACATCAAAAGCAGACTCGCTATGGCAAAAAAAGCATTTCTGGCCAAGAGAAGTCTACTAATATCAAATACCGGCCTTAATTTAAGGAAGAAATTTCTGGGACGTATGTCTGGAGTACAGCATTGTATGGTAATGAAACATGGACTATGGGAAAACCGGAACAGAAGAGAATCGAAGCATTTGAGATGTGGTGCTATAGACGAATGTTGAAAATTAGGTGGACTGATAAGGTAAGGAATGAGGAGGTTTTACGCAGAATCGTAGAGGAAAGGAATATGTGGAAAACACTGATAAGGAGAAGGGACAGGATGATAGGACATCTGCTAACACATGAGGGAATGACTTCCATGGTACTAGCGGGAGCTGTAGAGGGCAAAAACTGTAGAGGAAGATAGAGATTGGAGTACGTCAAGCAAATAATTGGGGACGTAGGTTGCAAGTGCTACTCTGAGATAAAGAGGTTAGCACAGGAAAGGAATTCGAGGCGTGCCGCATCAAACCGGTCAGTAGACCAATGACAAAAAAAAAAGTCTACAAGAAAGCAGAAGCGAATTGCAAGAAAATTTGGGAAAAACTGTTGTAAGGACAAGTAGTTGAACTGAATGTAACTAATTGGTGGATACAAACAGGATCAAATAACAACTACACTACCACCTGAAATAGTAACTGCCATAACAATATCTAGGATTAAGCATCTCCAGTGAGTTAAAGCATGGAATTTGCGGGAATACTAAAGGAATGTAATCCACCCGTGAAAGATATGGTTTACAGAACACCCACTGATTAAGAAATCTAATGAAGTATTTGGTTGTTGCTGACTTGCTAAGTAGTCCCACCAACATAACTGAAATAGATGATAGCTCTTTAACACCACTGTGAAATTATTATTCAGTAGAAAAAAGTAGGCTCATTTCTCATCAAAAGATACAAGGTACACCGAAAGACACAGACTTTGACAACGAACCCCAATTGTGAATGTTGGACACACACACACACATATGTATATATATGACACACACACACACACACACGCACACACACACACACACACACACACACACACACACACACACTCCTGGAAATTGAAATAAGAACACCGTGAATTCATTGTCCCAGGAAGGGGAAACTTTATTGACACATTCCTGGGGTCAGATACATCACATGATCACACTGACAGAACCACAGGCACATAGACACAGGCAACAGAGCATGCACAATGTCGGCACTAGTACAGTGTATATCCACCTTTCGCAGCAATGCAGGCTGCTATTCTCCCATGGAGACGATCGTAGAGATGCTGGATGTAGTCCTGTGGAACGGCTTGCCATGCCATTTCCACCTGGCGCCTCAGTTGGACCAGCGTTCGTGCTGGACGTGCAGACCGCGTGAGACGACGCTTCATCCAGTCCCAAACATGCTCAATGGGGGACAGATCCGGAGATCTTGCTGGCCAGGGTAGTTGACTTACACCTTCTAGAGCACGTTGGGTGGCACGGGATACATGCGAACGTGCATTGTCCTTTTGGAACAGCAAGTTCCCTTGCCGGTCTAGGAGTGGTGGAACGATGGGTTCGATGACGGTTTGGATGTACTGTGCACTATTCAGTGTCCCCTCGACGATCACCAGTGGTGTACGGCCAGTGTAGGAGATCGCTCCCCACACCATGATGCCGGGTGTTGGCCCTGTGTGCCTCGGTCGTATGCAGTCCTGATTGTGGCGCTCACCTGCACTGCGCCAAACACGCATACGACCATCATTGGCACCAAGGCAGAAGCGACTCTCATCGCTGAAGACGACACGTCTCCATTCGTCCCTCCATTCACGCCTGTCGCGACACCACTGGAGGCGGGCTGCACGATGTTGGGGCGTGAGCGGAAGACGGCCTAACGGTGTGCGGGACCGTAGCCCAGCTTCATGGAGACGGTTGCGAATGGTCCTCGCCGATACTCCAGGAGCAACAGTGTCCCTAATTTGCTGGGAAGTGGCGGTGTGGTCCCCTACGGCACTGCGTAGGATCCTACGGTCTTGGCGTGCATCCGTGCGTCGCTGCGGTCCGGTCCCAGGTCGACGGGCACGTGCACCTTCCGCCGACCACTGGCGACAACATCGATGTACTGTGGAGACCTCACGCCCCACGTGTTGAGCATTTCGGCGGTACGTCCACCCGGCCTCCCGCATGCCCACTATACGCCCTCGCTCAAAGTCCGTCAACTGCACATACGGTTCACGACCACGCTGTCGCGGCATGCTACCAGTGTTAAAGACTGCGATGGAGCTCCGTATGCCACGGCAAACTGGCTGACACTGACGGCGGCGGTGCACAAATGCTGCGCAGCTAGCGCCATTCGACGGCCAACACCGCGGTCCCTGGTGTATCCGCTGTGCCGTGCGTGTGATCATTGCTTGTACAGCCCTCTCGCAGTGTCCGGAGCAAGTATGGTGGATCTCACACACCGGTGTCAATGTGTTCTTTTTTCCATTTCCAGGAGTGTATATATATATATATATATATATATATATATATATATATATATATATATATATATATGTTGTGTGTACACTAGATAAGTCTTATCAACAGCCAGTAAACAACAATTTGTTTCCATCGTTGCAAAGATACGTTTCAAAAGTAACCAAAACTACACACATACGCGCCACCTATACTGTAGAAGATCTAACCCTCCCTCACCCATATTTCATATCGGAGGTCTCTGACATTGAGAGCTACTATCCAATGAAAATAGTCTTTGATAATATACAGAGGATCTTTGCTGTCATGCAGAAATAACAGGATCTGAACAGTTTCTTAGATGTGGAAGGAGTCTACCGCTTAGGTAAAATAACAGGGGATGCGTATGCTGATGGACAGTTGCCCAATTGCAGCTAAACAGTTTCAGAAACAGGAGGAAAGTGCTGACGACTATAGGCTAATTGCATTTCAAATGAACTTTGAGAATGTACTGAGTTTCTTTGCTGTCAAGCAGAAATAATAGGATCTGACCAGTTTCTTAGATGTGGAAGGAGTTTACGGCGTTAGTAATATAACAGGGGTGCATAGGTTGCTGGACAGTTGCCCATATGCAGCTCAACAGTTTCAGGAACGGGAGAAAAGTGCTAATGACTATAGGCTAATTGCATTTCAAACTGTGGAAGATGTAAAGCTAAATATCGAAAACTGTATGTCTACCAGAAACTACACTGCACCTTCAATTGTTTTATGCATTATATTAGATATGATATACTTCCCAGCATGCAGTTAGCAGTGACCTGTGGAGAAAGTGTTTAGATACAGGCTGTTATCCGTATGAGTACTGTAAAAGTAGTAGGATGTGGCAATTTGCAGGGGTTTTAAAGGATTACCTTTCTTGCTGTTACATTGGTCTCACTTGCCCAGTGACATGTGGTTTGAGGCTTCTTAATATATAATGAAATTATGGTGTTATTTCACCATGAATATCATAAGCACTCGGAGAAGTACATTGAATAAGGTATTTAATCCAGAGAGAGGAGACAAAACCCAAGGAATTCAGTGTGTGGATGTTCTAATAACCCTCAGGTCATCTGTACGTGTACCAAGCAAGTGGTCACAAATATTGTGCACATGTTTCCAGAATGAAACAGCCATACAGTTAATTAAACAGTGCAACGATACCTCACGGTTAGAGGGATATATGGGTTAAGTATATCCAGAAAGCGATTTTTACTTTGTAGCGGAGTGTGTGGATAATAATATAATAATTCCAATCCCAAAGAAAGCAGGTGTTGACAGATGTGAAAATTACCGAACTATCAGTATAATAAGTCACAGCTGCAAAATAATAACGCGAATTCTTTACAGACGAATGGAAAAACTGGTAGAAGCGGACCTCGGGGAAGATCAGTTTGGATTCCGTAGAAATGTTGGAGCACGTGAGGCAATACTAACTTTACGACTTATCTTAGAAGAAAGATTGAGAAAAGGCAAACCTACGTTTCTAGCATTTGTAGACTTAGAGAAAGCTTTTGACAATGTTAACTGGAATACTCTCTTTCAAATTCTGAAGTTGACAGGGGTAAAATACAGTGAGCGAAAGGCTATTTACAATTTGTACAGAAACCAAATGGCAGTTCTAAGAGTCGAGGGGCATGAAAGGGAAGCAGTGGTTGGGAAAGGAGTGAGACAGGGTTGTAGTCTCTCACCGATGTTATTCAATCTGTATATTGAGCAAGCAGTAAAGGATACAAAAGAGATATTCGGAGTAGGTATTCAAATTCATGGAGAAGAAGTAAAAACTTTGAGGTTCGCCGATGACACTGTAATTCTGTCAGAGACAGCAAAGGACTTGGAAGAGCAGTTGAACGGAATGGACAGTGTCTTGAAAGGAGGATATGAGATGAACATCAACAAAAGCAAAACGAGGATAATGGAATGTAGTCAAATTAAATCGGGTGATGCCGAGGGGATTAGATTAGGAAATGAGATACTTAAAATAGTAAAGGAGTTTTGCTATTTAGGGAGTAAAATAACTGATGATGGTCGAAGTAGAGAGGATATAAAATGTAGACTGGCAATGGCAAGGAAATCGTTTCTGAAGAAGAGAAATTTGTTAACATCGAGTATAGATTTAAGTGTCAGGAAGTAGTTTCTGAAAGTATTTGTATCGAGTGTAGCCATGTATGGAAGTGAAACATGGACGATAACCAGTTTGGACATGAAGAGAATAGAAGCTTTCGAAATGTGGTGCTACAGAAGAATGCTGAAGATAAGGTGGGTAGATTACGTAACTAATGAGGAGGTATTGAATAGGATTGGGGAGAAGAGAAGTTTGTGGCACAACTTGACTAGAAGAAGGGATCGGTTGGTAGGACATGTTTTGAGGCATCAAGGGATCACAAATTTAGCAGTGGAGGGCAGCGTGGAGGGTAAAAATCGGAGAGGGAGACCAAGAGATGAATACACTAAACAGATTCAGAAGGATGTAGGTTGCAGTAGGTACTGGGAGATGAAGAAGCTTGCACAGGATAGAGTAGCATGGAGAGCTGCATCAAACCAGTCTCAAGACTGAAGACCACAACAACAACAAACAACAACAGCGGTGTGTGTGCTGATGTGAAACTTCCTGGCAGATTAAAACTGTGTGCCGGACCGAGACTCGAGCTCGGGACCTATGCCTTTCGCGGGCAAGTGCTCTTCCAACTGAGCTACCCCAACACGACTCACGGCCCGTCCTCACAGCTCTACTTCTGCCAGTACCATGTCTCCTACCGTCCAAACTTTGCAGAAGTTCTCCTGAGAAATTTGCAGATCTGGCGTTCCTGGAGGAAAGGATGTTGCGGAGACATGACTTTGCCACAGCCTGGGGGATGTTTCCAGAATGAGATTTTCACTCTGTAGCGCAGTGTGCGCATATGTGATACTTCCTGGCAGATTAAAACTGTGTGCCGGACCGAGACTCGAGCTCGATGCCTCGTCATGAGAGCTTCTGTGAAGATTAGGAGGTAAGAGACGAGGTACTGTCAGAATTAAGCTGTGAGGACGGGACGTGAGTTATGCTTGGGTAGTTCGGTTGGTAGAGCACTTGCCCGCGAAAGGCAAAGGTCTCTTTACGGTGTCTCGGCTTTTATCTGTGCGTCATTGTCAAACGGGACCATATTACATACAATTCTTAAAGTCGGCATACAACGCAGTAATTAAGTACCGTCTTGACGTATATTTGGTTAGAACACAATCAACAATAGTTGTCACAAATCTGGATTACACTGAACATGTGAACTAAGAAAATGTTTCTGATAAATGCAGTTAAATACTCCACTTTTGAAAGAAATATCAGAAGGAGATACTTGAATCTGAGAATTACACAGATGTTTTGTGGACCATTTTAAATAGACCAAACGCCGCTTTGAAAAAAAAGGGATAATATGTTTGAAAATATATCTTTGTCAGAGATGGAAATACTTCAGCTTGAAAATAAACAAAACGTACAGCAAAGATAATCGTGGACTATAAAGTTGATCTCTGGGACATAAACATGTGTTAACGGCTAGATACGAATGTACAGGATTTCATACATGATTGTGATGAAAAAATGTATCGTCCATCGTGCTATCGATGAAACGATGAGGCGATGGCATTGTGACGGCAAGACGATTACCTGTTTGCTGCTTGGAGATAAAGTGGGGAGAGGTAACAGATTAGAGGGACAAGTTGCAAGAGATGCATATGAATAGATAGTCGAAGTGATTATGGCCGCAGTCTGTGAAAGCGGTATGGTAGTTGGAGCTAGACGCATTAGACGTTTCATTTCAGAAATCGTCGGGGAATTCAGTACTCCCAGATCCACGGTTCCAATTGTGGGACGAGCATACCAAGTTTCAGGCATTGCCTCACACTACGAACAACGCAGTGGCGAAAGGCTTCTTACGTTAGCGATCGAGAGCAGTGACGTTTGCGTAAAGTTTTAAGTGCTAACAGACAAACAACACTGAGTGAAATAACCGCAGAAATCACTGTGAGACGCAAGGCGAACGTATCTTTCAGGACAGTGCGATGAAATCTGGCGTGACGGGGCTACGGCAGCAGACGACCGATAGGAGTGGCTTTGCTAACAGCACGACCTTGCCTGCAGGGCTTCTCCCGGGCTCGTGACAGTATCAGTTGGACCCTAGACAACTGGAAAACCGTGGTCTGGTCAGATCAGTCCTAATTTCAGTTGGTAAGAGCTGATCATAGTGTTCGAAGGTGGCGCAGACGCAACGATGCCATGGACCGAGGCACAGTTGAAGCTGGTAGTCACTCCATAACGGTGTGACTGTGTTTACGTGAAAGGGACTGTGTTCTTTGGTCCAACGTAACCAGTCTTTGACTGTTAATGGCCATGTTCGGCTACTTGGAGATCATATGCCGCCGATCATGGACTTCATGTTCCTAAAAAAGGACGGAATATTTGTGGTTAAAAATGCGCCGTGTCATCTGGCCACAATTGTTCACCATCAGTTCGAAGAATGTTCTCGACAGTTCGAGCGAATGATGTGGCCACCCACATCTCCCAACACGAATCCTGTCGACCATTTACTGGATATAGTCGAGAGGTGAGAGGTCTTCTTGCATAGAATCCTGCACCAGCAACACCTTCACAATTATTGGCAGCTATAGATGCAGCCTGGCTCAATATTTCTTGGGGCTCCCAACGACTTGTTGACTTCATGCCACGTATACTTGCTGAACCATACGGGGCAAAAGAGGTCCGACAACATATTATGCGGGGATGCCCTGACTTTTGTCACCTCAGTGTATGTGCCAGTTATTTATTTATGACAAAATGTTTCATTTATACTTTGTGTTTGTCATTAATTTCTTAGCATAAATATAAATACCAGTGTCTCCATCAACTACGTGGGAAACGATTTAAAGACGTGTGGAAGTCCGCCACAATGAAGAAAGCGCTTTTCCCTAGATGGATATGCAGTTCTGAGGATTCCGCAGAGTACCATATGTGTAGGCACAGATTACCATTTGCAGGCTACACTTTGACGCAGCGACGACCAAGAATTCAACAGGCAAGCACAGCCCCCACACACCGCCTGGCACGCATGCTGCCTGGTTGCATACATCCCCCACCACTACAAAATACATTAATAGCGTGGGCATTGGGATTAGGGGGAAAGTTGTCACACTGCATATTTCTCAACGACACAGATCACAAACAAATATAATGTTCAGCATCATTTAATTATTTTTCGCACGCTGAAGACGTAGTATAATTTTTATCTGGTACGAACGGGTGTGCTTAAAGGCAGACAGACCTTATGACAGATTATATGAATACGTGGTGCCTATTCTTTCGGACGTCTCAGGGAGCGGACATGGAGGAAATTGACACGGACTGTGGATAGGTGGCGCTCGAAGGGAGTGCAGGATGGCCGAGATGTGTGCTGAGATAGTCTGTGTAGTTGCACTAACGCAGTGTTCCGGAGGGCGCAGTGGTTACCGCCCCTGCAGGGTAAGCAGGAGATTCCGAGTTCGAATCCGGGTACAGCACGCATTTTCACTTGTAGCCGCTGATTCTACATAATCTTCCAATACAGCTGACAGCAGTGATCCCCTCCTTTTTTCTTCCTTTCTTTCCCCTCTCCACCTTCAATTTACATACGATATCACGGATTTTCGCACTGAGGTTGCAACGTAACGGTGACTGATTTAGTTTCATACTTCAAAGTTCTTTTCACGCACTTACGTTGATGGAAATACCGTTTCACTTTCTCAGCCTCTTTATGCAGACGTGAAAGCTCTTCCAAAGGCACACAACGTAAACCCTTAGGACAGTTACTACACAAAAGAATATGCCTTTTAAATGGAAATTACATTCAAGATCAGTCTTCTACATTTGGGCATGGAAGGGTCACTTTCAACTTAAACGGCAAACGGTCTCAAAAGGAGTTAACATTTTCAGTGTCCTCGGAAAGATAAAGAAACAATGCTTGTAGTTATATCAAGGCCACAATGAGTTCTTCAAAACTCCCGTTTTGTTTGATCCCAGTGAGCTAAGGGGAATGGACTGGCTTTTAGGTTGAGGCTTTTCCCTTCCGCAACGTGATTTTCTTTTTGAATGCATCTATGTCAAAACAGAAACAAATTGTTTTCCAGCTTGCATTGTCTTAGTGTGTGCAGTGTGCAGTCAATTCCACTGAAAATGTAAGGTCTGCAATCCATTGCGGATGTTTAATTTTAGTTCCTGCCTTTCCTTTTCCTACAGAAGTTCAACACTGGAGCTTTTTAAATGGAAATGTCGTTCCTAGAAAACTTCTTGATTTAGCTAACGTAATTTGTAGCAATATAGGAAGTCTCCATATTTTCGTTCACTTCCTCTAAAACTGTAGCAAGACTGTTCGTACCACCAAGTTGAGCAAGTGCTCCATGCCTGCAAGCTTACGACAATATGTTTCGTGATGTATATAACAATGAGTCCTGTCATTCGACAGACTTCTGGTGACAGATCGGTACACTTCCTCTTTTCATGGAAAAGGACACTGACAAAGTCCAGTTAAGCGGAGCCTTTACCCAGATGCGTGCTACACATTGTGCATGCATGTAGTTTTGCACATAGTGGGTGACCCTGTGTGTGCAGATAATCGTAAAACAGAACAATGAATAATAACTACGTTTACCAGTAGGATATTAATATCTTCCTAACACTATTCGTTATCTCGTTATTCTTCAATACATTATGCAATTTTGTAGTCTCTACGTATTAGGATGTCTGAGTTGCCTGGGCGCACATTTCTCCTTATACAAACAAAGAGACATGTGCCCTTGCCTAATTTGATGACCGTTATGTAAACATACTACTCATGTAGTATTTATTTAGAACTCACTTAATGGGCTAAAAATAACGCTGTATATACTATAATTAAAGGCTAAGATGACAGACAAGTCAATTTTACCCCGTTGCCCTAGCCTAATTTTCATGACAACAATTTCATACCCTAAAATATTGTTGGCCGGCCGGTGTGGCCGAGCGGTTCTAGGCGCTTCAGTCGGGAACCGCGCGACCGCTACGGTCGCAGGTTCAAATCCTGCTTCGGGCAGGGATGTGTTTGATGTCCTTAGGTTAGTTAGGTTTATGTAGTTCTAGGTTCTAGGGTACTGACGACCTCAGATGTTAAGTCCCATAGTGCTCAGAGCCATTTCAACCATTTTTTAAAATATTGTTGTCCCCATTGTCACTCATGCAATGTGCTCCTATTCGTCCGTCACCCACACACCACCCGCCTTATCGTACCCACCATCATAGGACGGAACTTGGGATTAGCGCTCTGCAGATCGCTCAAGCGACAGCAGAAAATTCTAATTATATTTGCAGATTTCTAGCCAATAGCCTTGCCACAGTGATAACACTGGCTCCCGTCAGATGGCTAGCCATCTGGGTCTGTCGAGCGCAGTTGGCAGGTGTGGTGCTCTCAGACCGTGTGAGGCCAGTTGGGGGTTACATGACTGAGATGTAGCGGCTCCGGTCACAGAAACAGACAACGGTCGAGTTCGTGGTGTGAGGACCACATGCCCCTCGATGTCTGCGTCCTGTTACGCCTATTAGCTACGGATGACACAGCGCCCGGTCGGTACCATTGGGTGTTTCGAGGCCTGCTTAGACGGAGTGTAGTTTCATTTGAAAATTTCCTGGAGAGTATTTCAGCCAATCGTAATTACGGTTTCAGGTATTCATTTCCTCGCCATTACCAGCAGCATATCACCCCAAAGGGTATTTCATACAACGTATGACGCTATTCATAGCTTCAGTGCCTCGTTTTCTGCAGTTTCGATTAAAGTATGTCCCCCATTCGTATTTTCAGCCAAGTGTGATGTCATTCACGGTTTTTGGGGCTCCTTCACTGACTTTATCTAACTTGTCAGGAACATGCACATATTTACGGGACCAACCTGGATGTAGAAAAGAACCCACCTGAGACAGAGCCAACACGCACACGCACATACACGTGTACACTGACAGCTCTATTTTTTTACGGATTGTTCCAGAAGTGAATTCAATAGCTTCAATCAACTACTTCCTTGCAAGGAATTCACGAGGTGCCCAGCTGGGATACGCTGTGGCCCACTCCCAGGCCGCAGGGCTATTTGGCTGAGAAGAACAAAGCTCTACAATAGCGCTCACAGCTCCGAGGAGACTCAAATGAAAGAAGAAAATAAATATATAAATCAGTAAATAAGAACGCGGGGTAGCTCAAACAGATACTACACCGCATAAAAAAATACGAATACGCCTCAGCATACACTAGCTCTAGCGCCGCGGAATTTGAATCCGCGCCAGACGTCATGGACGTCGAAGACCCATAGAGGTCGCTGCACCGTTAAGTTGTGGCGGCGCGCGCCTCCTGGCCCGCTTTTAGTGTGGGAGCGCCACCAGAATGCTACTCGAAAATAAAGCTACACAACTCCTTGTAAAAATAGGGGCTGTACCCTCGAGCAGTGCTTCATTCAGTGATCGACAGAATTCAGGTTACCTGTCCAAATGTATTTTTAGTGTTTATGGGTGTACGCCGTTTTGACAAGTGTCTTCTTATTCTTTAACTGTTTTGTTGCTAATGCTACCTCTTCTTGGGCAAAGGGGAGAGTAACGGGGCCATTTTTGTAGATGTTACCCATTTGCTTTCGTAAGTCTGTGTGATGTTGCCGGTGATTCGCCTTTTCTTCATCATAGAGAAGCATGTTTAGCAGGTACTCCACTGAGAATCTTTAGCATGGTGTAGCTATAGTAAGCACAGAAATGCGACAAAAAAGGCGGTATATTTACTGATAGAAGGGGCCTTGCAGAGAAACCCCATCATTAGTCTGAACAACACTGGCATACAGAGGAAAGGAACAATAACAATTGACATTCAACGAGCACATAAGACTTACAACTGAAAAAGAGACAAGGCTAATGCACAAACGCGCCACTTCAAACTCAACTCATTACGGACTACCATTGCAGGCACTTCAGATGTATCATAAAGCCCTCTTTGAATCTTTAATATGTTTCACAGCAAGTACCTAGGCATATCAACTGTCACTCACGACCAAAAAAGCAATTGTGAGCCGTGGACAAAGAAGTGTATTGTTTAGGAGGTCAGGTGCATTTGGCACCTTGTCCATGGAGGTCCTATGATTTTTCTTGTAAATACCTCATTGACATAACCATTGGACACAGAGAAGCAGCATACTCGATCAGAAAAGGTAGCCTGGATGATGCATATAACAGGAAAGCATATTATAGATAAATGCCAATTACGTCTTTGGAAGGTTGAGACATAGAAAAAAGATTGTGAAACATTTGGAAAGCGCCGTCGGGTTTTCTCCTTCTTCCCAAACATCCAGGAACGGTTGAGGCTCAGACACGATGACCCAAGTCGCGGTATAGTACGTTTGATGATGGGGTATGCCCACTTTTACCCTACATGCCTGCACCGCTTTGGCCTTAGCGAAAGTGATTTGTTTAAATGTGGGCAACACGGGTCCCACAAACACATAACACTAAAATGTCGCTCACTCACACTCCTAAGGCCGACGTCAAAAATCTAAGACATATGGCAAGCTATAAGGGCCCCAGGAAACTGGAGCATACTTAAGGGCATCACTTATGAAATACCAAGAGTGCTACCCAAGACTTAAAAGCAGCAACGACCATTTTCAGTATCGCGACCCGAAACAAACACTTCACCACATGATGCATGGGACAACAGAGATTCAAACACTGATATGGAAACACGTGCACGTAGACACAGATGATGATATGAACCCTCCGGTACTACCAGATATAAATACAGCATAGTAGATCACACGACTGCAACGATAGTACAAGTAATACATACATGGAATTTAGAAATAAGTCACTAATAGAAATAAAACAACCAATTTTTTGGTTGTACAAGTAAATAAAGAAATTATTTAGCTCTTTCGGTCATTATTTTCAAACAATTAGTTTATGTAATTTGTGAAACGTATATGATGCATACTGTAAAACGAATGAATTTCATAACATTGTGCGTCAACGTACATACGCAGTACAATGAGAATTAAATACACAGTCACAGGTGCACAACGTAGACAAGAAGTGCCTTTCCGGGAGACAAGACTTGGAGTCACCTCTGGATGCTTCTCTAGATCTTATTAGGCGGATAAGTGGAGGAAGCAGTTGTATTAAGAACAGTGCTGTCATACCGTATACACAAATGACATAGCGTTAATATCACAACATACATACTTGTAGTAGTCGCTATAGTACAACAGAATATGCTAATTCAGGTGAGACAGTCTCGAAGTGTTTGCTGAAGCTCTTCCACTTGAAATAGTTAGGTAAAGGGACCTCTTTTGCTATCTTTCGTTTCGTGTATTATTTTGTACTTAAGAAAATAGTATAATTTGTTTCTTCCTTCCTTTCCCAAATTGTGTTTTAATTATTAATTCAATTATTTAAAAAACAAGAAAAGTACTAACAATCTGAAAAATGTCTAGTTTTCAGGAGCAAATGACTCACTATAGTTACAAAGTTGGTGAGTTACTCTGTAAGGTTAATAAGTAAATGAATAATTAAATGACTGACGTCCGGTTCATTAGCAATGCATACTGGTCCGGTTCTATGCTTTTCACTGTTGAACTTCCCTTGTTTGTAGCAACTTGCTACTTCTATCACGTAATCAGCAGTAGAGTACAACCAATGTGCGTCAGCTTGCTGGATGTACTACTTAGCAATAGTTTCCCGTTTTCCGATCCAGCAGTAACTTCACAGCACAGAAATTCTGACCATCTCCCTTTACCCTGTGTGGACAAATCATAACTTCACCTCTGAAACACTTCTGTAACTCCACTTTTTCCATTTTTGAAAGTACGCTCTTGTTCTCTGCAATTAGCAACAACCGCTGCACTTTTAGCCAGAAAACTTCTTTAGTATATCTCAGTTCACGTAATATACACGGACTATGTTACACTGCTAATGTACCAGCTTCCCTGCAACCAGAAACTTGATTGAAAAGTATATCCTTGCTTCATCAGTCTTCACTTCCACGGTAGGTAGCTTTAAATAGAAAGGAAGGTGTGCATGGCTAGATTCCATGACCAACCTTAATTCTTTTTGCACTTTCTGCAGTCTCTCCATATACTGATCTCGTGACATGAAGCTCACTCCCAGTTGCTGTCACAAACCTGTTACATGGCTTTTCGCAATTTCGACAGTTCTCTGCATAGTTCCCAAGCACTGTTTTCAAGGACTGGAACCACTTCGTTATTGCAGTTCCTTATCCAGATTCTACACCTCAGCTTGCAAGATGTTTACATTCTGGTACACTGTTCTTCCCCAGTTAGCTGGCGTAATGAGCGAATATTGTTTAAGGCATCTGTCTCTAAATCTGCGATCTGCATTGTGTGACACTCATTTGCTGCATTGTTTCCTTTTGACACTGTTTCACCAATTCCACCATATTTTTATCCTCCTGATGACTCCATAGTTAGCTATGACAAACACAGTTTTCAGATCTTAGCCTCCTGCATCGATCAAACGTCTCCTCCTTGTGTGTGCTATTATCCCCAGAATTATAGATCGATACAAGAGGGTCGTTGTGCATCACGGAGAGTTTTACTATTGAAATTTTGGGACTGCACTTTTCAGGAGGAGTCGGGCAACATATTACTTCCCAACACACACACCTCGCGTATTGATCACGAGGAGAAAATTAGAGAAATTACAGCCGACACAAAGACTTACTGACAATCATTTTCTCCACGCACTATTTACGAGTGAAACCGGGTGGAGGGGTCAGATAGTGGTACCAAAAGCACCCTCCACCACACACCATTAGGTGGCTTACGGAGTATGATGCAGCTGCAGAGAACCTACCTCATTCCACCTCTTAGTTTCTCATAAGTCCCAAGTATCTTCATGCATTCTCTCGCATCTACCAGAAACTGTCGAATGCTTCCTCCAGTCTTCTCACCTCGTTCCGTATTTCAAATGCTTTAATTAACATTTGTCTCACCCAGCGGTGACTGCTGATTACTACACGCTCTTGCTTCACGAAAAGCTCTCACCGTTCCAAATGCTGTTTCCACACTGCTTCAACTCTGGCGATTACCAGTAGTATGAGTGAGGACCTCACATTCTCCATCTTGTCTCCTGGTGCACCCTACCTGAGGACAGAATCCCCATTACTCTTTCCTCTCCCTAAAAATCTCCTGTTGCCCCGAAGCATTTTACCTCACGTACACTAAAAATTATGCCACACTTATTATACCTAATAAACACAAAAGCATAAACATTCTCTTATCTCCTAGGCCATATCACTTACGGACTTACCCTTACTGCTGTGTCTATAACCTCTAGTTTGCTCCCGTACATCTCCTTATCGTTCCAACACCACACCTCCAGACTCAAGGAAACGGTTTCGGACCTTCCATATGCGCAACTGTCACCCTCGTCGGCAACGCGACAGTAACCTTTAGCATTGACCACAACCTGATATGACCCTTCATATTTTACCAAAAAAATTCTTCGTTTTCCCCTTGGAAGTGTAGGAAGTCGACAACATTACCCATAGGCCAACTCAATACCGAGGCATTCTTGCTGTAAGACTCACCGCTTCATCTTGATTTTATAGCGCCTTGGAACTAGCTCTGTGCATCCTGTCACATATTTCCATTTCCTTTTAACAGATTTTCTTGTGTTATCATTCTTGGTTTTAAAATGATAAATGGTGATAGCATATTACAACTTTGTACTACCTCTTGCTGTGGCTACCCTGTATTCGTGTGCAACTTCGAGTTCTACTCTGACACTACAGACCGTAAATAGTTGGTATTGTTCGTGTCCAAATACTATCCTTACGTCTTCTCTATAGTCCTGTGGATCCTTTTTGTTCTTCCATTGGCTTGATTATGTAAAGGACTAGTCCTCAATCTCTTCACATATAACTGCCGACACAATTTTTTAGACAAATCTGATATAATGTTGGTTGTTTGTTATGTCACTATCGTCTAAAGTACCCCAAACTTCAGTATCCTGTTGTTCACTAGGGCTTGAGCCAGTTTTCTTGCCTGTTGGTTGGTCATCGAGAACGTTTCCACACACCTCTAAAATGGTTTATGATCGTGAGTACATATTTCTTCCCTGCAGGTGTTTTGTGGAAATGATCTAAGACTGCAACTGAAACGGTGCCAATGCTCATCAGCAATGGTTCTCTTCTTCTGCACAAATTCACTACCTGTGCACATTGTATGTAGTTCCATACATGTTGATTCTCATCCACCTCCATGTTCCTCCACTTTTACCTCTTTGCTACTCACTTATTGGTAGACCTAATCCCCTATGACCAACTATCATGAGATCACGGATCTCCTGTAATACTTTCACTCTCAGCTTTATTGCTACCACCACTCACAGATCCAACTTAGTTGCTCTGCACGGTAATCATCGTGCACACGAAGCTACATATGTTTACGAAACTATTTATCGAGAAACAAACGAATTAAAGAAATTAGCCGCCAGTGAGGAATGATCTAAATATATCGGGAAAGTTCAAAATTTGTGCTAGAAGAGGACTGGAATCTGTCTCTCCTGCTTACTAGGTCATAGTGATCATTGGAACTGCATAGACTGCCCTAGCGCACCTCCTTTTAGACCCAAATTCTCAACTTTTCCATACTCTATTGATGTAGTGCCCCTTGTCAATTATCCTCATTACTCACAGCATTACCGAGCAAGGTGGCGCAGTGGTTAGACACTGGACTCGCATTCGGGAGGACGACGGTTCAATCCCGCTCCCGGCCATCCTGATTTAGGTTTTCCGTGATTTCCCTAAATCTCTCCAGGCAAATGCCGGGATGGTTCCTTTGAAAGGGCACGGCCAACTTCCTTCCCCATCCTTCTCTAATCCGATGAGTCCGAAGACCTCGCTGTTTTGTCTCCTTCCCCAAAGCAACCCAACCCAACTCACAGCATTTTTCCGATTCCTATAAGAACTCTAGCTTGTTGTGCAACTGCACTGAAGAGGCCATTGACATTCCTCATCACAGCCATTTCTGATCCTGCAGCCACTATGAATCAATACTCAAAGGAATTAGAGACGTTAGCTGTAAGTGGGTATTGTTTTAAATAGATGGAGTAAGTTGGAAATTTTTGCTGGACCGGTATTTGAACCCAGAACTCCTTCATACTAAGCAGATGCACTGGAAACTACGTCACCTGGACGCAGTGGTCATTAGACCTGCGCAGACTACCGTAGCATGCCCTCTGTCAGACCAAAACCACCAACTTATTCACGCACTACTGATGTATAGCATGTAGAGCCCCTGGCCCATTATCTTTACACTCAGAGTATTCCGCCTATTTTCATAAGAGTCTGAGCTTGATTTGCATCTGCACTGAATGGAACATTAGCCAGTCTCTCCTAAATAATATATGTAGTATCTGTTACTTCTTTTGTTTTTTATTTACATCTCATGTGCCATAGGACCAAACTAAGGAGCAAATCTCCATGGTCATGGAGCGTGTCAGTACATGACATTACACCATAAAAGTAATAACAAATAAAAAGAAAATATTTATGAACCAAAAAATCAAGCCATCAGCTTAAATAAACATAAGAATCCGCTTAATTCTTCAAAGAACTCCTCAGCAGAATAGGAGTGTCCCATGAAGAGACTTTTCAGTTTCGATTTGAAGGAGCATGGATGCTGCTAGGATTTTTCAGTTCTTGTGGTAGCTTATTGAAAACGGATGCAGTAGTATTACTTAGACGTTTCTGCACAAAAGTTAAGGTAGTCCTATCCAAATGCAGGTTGGATTTCTGCTGAGTATTAACCCAGCGAAATCTGCGTATTCTTGCGAATTAGCTGATATTATTAACAAGAAGCAAAAGTAAAGAATATATATATCGAGAGACCAATGTCAAAATACCCAGATTAGTGAACAGGGGTCAACAAGATTTTCGTGAACTTACACCACTTATTGCCCAAACTGCCAGTTTCTGAGCCAAAAATATCTTTTGAGAGTGGGAAGTGTTACCCCAAAATAGAAGACCACACAACATAAGTGAATGAAAATATGTAAAGCAGACTAACTTTCCTGTCGAACTATCAGTTACTTCAGATACCATTTGAATAGTAAAAAATGACAGCATTAAGTCTCTGAACAATATCCTGAATGTCGGCTTTCCACGACAGTTTACTATTTATCTGAACACCTAGAAATTTGAACTGTTAAGTTTCACTAATCATATACCAATTCTGCGAAATTAAAAC
Organism: Schistocerca piceifrons; assembly: GCF_021461385.2. Lineage (NCBI taxonomy): Eukaryota > Metazoa > Arthropoda > Insecta > Orthoptera > Acrididae > Schistocerca > Schistocerca piceifrons. The sequence continues at coordinate 505,064,840 of NC_060143.1, read as the reverse complement.
CTTGGGTTTTGTTGAATTGTGTGTTAGAAACTGTAAAAACAGAGTCTTACTGTGATTTCGCATTAGATTGTTTTCTATAAACCATGAACGTACATCATGAACTGCACTATTTCAAATGTGATTTACCGTTAGTTTGTTTTCTATAAACCGTCAACGTACATCATGAACTGCACTATTTGAAATCAAGCTCATGTTGCACACAACATCCTTTACTACTCAGACTCCACATCACAGGAATTCTCAACACTGTGACTAACTACATTTTGCTGTCTGGTGTTAAAATAAGACGTGAACCTAGTGTGACCTACTCCCCGTATTCTGTAACGGTCCAACTTCTGGATCAATATTTTGTGATCAACAAAATCAAATGCCTTTCAAAACCTTTTTTCAACCCATTCAATGCCTCACAGAGAAAAGAGAATACAGTATTTTCATTTACTAAACGACTATTAAAGCCAAACTGCACATTTGATGGCAAATTATGTGACATAAAATGATCAATTATTCCTACATAAACAGCCTTTTAAATAACTTTAGCAAGCACTTATGGGATATATATATAGCTCTAAAATTGTCTATGTTATCCCTTCCTTTCTTTTTATAAAGTGGCTTTACTACTAAGTACTTTAATCGTTCAGGAAACTGACCATTCCTAAAGGAAAAATTACAAATATGGCTAAGTACAGGGCTAACAACTGTAGCACAGCACCCTAACATTCTGCTAGGCACTCAATCATGTTCATGAGAGTCCTTAGCTATCAGTAATTTAATTATTGACTCAATATCCCCATTGTATGTATCACAGAGGAGTTTTTAAGACATCAACCTCAGAAAGGCGTTAGCCAAGAGAGTTATATGATTCTTGAATAAATTAATTTTTTATTTAATTCACCAGCAATGCTCAGAAAATGATTGTTAAATACTGTACATATATCTGAGTCATCAATAAAAGAAATATTTTTGCTTCGAACTGATTTTATATCGTCGATCTTGTGCTGCTGATGAGACACTTCCTTCACAACTGGTTTTAATTTTATCCTGAGAATTAGCTGTTCAATTTACATACCGCAAACTTTTTGCCTTCCTAATAACATTCTGAGCACCTAACATTACTGTTTGTAATGGGCTACTATAGCTTGTTTGTACTACTTCTAATATTCTGATATAATTCTCACTTCGTTCTACATGATATCCTTATCCCACTAATCATCCACCAGACTGCCTTTTAATACTAGTACCCCATTTGGAACGTTCCAAGGGAAAGCAACTCTCAACGAGCAAGAGAAATGTTTTAAGGAAAGCATTATATTTGTCATTTATGTTGTCGGCGCTATAACCATCATTCCACTCCTGTTCCTTGATGAGGTTTAAAAAGCTCTCCATTGCCGTTGGATGAGCTGAGATAGTTTGCAATTATATGTGACATTTGTTTGAGTACAAAAGCATTATAGTGTTAAAAGTTTTACATCAGGGTCTGAAAGACCATTCACCCTTTTACTAAGAGAATGCTCATCTAGCAATGAAGAAAAAATAAAAATGTTGTCTATAGCTGTGCTACTGTTCTCCTGCAACCTAGTTGGGAAAAACACAGTATGCATCAGATCATATGAGTTTACGAGATCTACCAACATCGCTTTTCCTGCACAATCCCACACAAAATTAATACTGAAGTCTCTACATATAACTAATTTCTGGTACTTCCATAAAGTGAATCAAGAACCCTCTATAGCTTGAGCAGAAATGCTCTCAAGTCAGAGTTAAGAGACGTATAAACAACAAAAGTTAGAAGTTTAATTTCTTTAAATTCTACTGCTTCTGCACATGTTCAAATATCTACTCAGTGCAGAGCCGTGATACGTCAATGGGCTCAAACGAAATACTTTTTTTTGTACATTGCCACTCCCCCACTCCGAATGGAACTCCTTGAAAAACAGCCAGCTAATCTGTATCCTGGCAAAGGAAGCCTCTGAACTGTCAAATTGTTTAAGCGGTGCTCCAATATATCAACAGCTTCAGAGTCAGCATCTAGAACCAGTTCACTAACTTTACCAGTATATTTTATATTTTGAGCCGGCCGCGGTGGTCTAGCGGTTCTGGCGCTGCAGTCCAGAACCGCGGGACTGCTACGGTCGCAGGTTCGAATCCTGCCTCGGGCATGGGTGTGTGTGATGTCCTTAGGTTAGTTAGGTTTAAGTAGTTCTAAGTTCTAGGGGACTTATGACCTAAGATGTTGAGTCCCATAGTGCTCAGAGCCATTTGAACCATTTTTTTTTATTCTGATGAAATATTCTGATTCCTTCTCTGCTTCGAAACATGACGCCCTCTGAAGGTGATTTCTTAGTTAAGAGGGACTTCCTTAAAGCAGGTATACCTATCATCTGACTTCAATCTACAACAGGTGCCGCCATAACACCAACTAGTACAGCAATTTTTTCATGAGTGACCCTACCACCACCCACTACACTGTCACCTATCAGCTTTGCCAGCCTCCTCTTTCCCGACCTATTAGGTGCACATGTCTAAGGGAACGGACACCACGTATATGAAAGTATTTACACTTGTCATCCGTCTACTGGGTCATCTGTCATCCCTTAAACTCATTATCTCTTATCTGCAATACCTTTATTTTCCTACTCAGTTCATCCCCATTCATGTGTTTCGTTCCAGGTTTTTGCATGGCCTAAAAATCCGTTATACTGCCCATCGTGTTAATATTCTAGACGGACCCTTCAGCTACAGCAACCATTTCAATACTGTGTGACCCATTATCACTCAGAACTTCATTCCATAGAGATAGCACTTGAAGTATTCCATAGACAAGGCACTACATTTCATGTTATTGCTTATTATTCGTTATTGTTTCTCATTCACTTTATTATGTGTTACATTGGCATTAGGCGTTTAATTGTATGTTTTAATTATCTTGATTACAATATTGTGGCTACCTTTTTCTGTTTGTCGTGGCTAAGGAAACCAGGAATTTCTGCTAGGTTGCAAAAATGAACCCAAAGATACTTAGTTCCCTGCATACTCAGAACGAATGTAATGATACACAATGGATATCGCTACATGGACCTGTCAATTGTCAGAACAAGCAAAAGAGACGTGGGGAGGGGAGGAGGAAAGTTCTTGTTTTGGGCTTTTATCCATCAGTTGACTTTACTATTGCATTTCATTATTATTATTACTTTGGATTAACTTAAGAGGAGATGACAGGAGATCATTATTATCTAAAGAGTACTACAGGAAATCGGATAAGAAAATTGTATTTAGTTCTTACATCACAGAAGTGTTCTAATCTTGCATAAAACTTCCGGTAATAACATTTATTTACGTTCAAACTTACGATAACAGCATTTATTTACAACAAAATTTCTGATGATAACATTTATTTATATTACTACAAGTTTTATTTCCCACTGGAATGTTTGTGTGGTCTCCTATAATTACTGTAAGAACGTTACATTATTAGGAAATGGGTGAGTGTGTACAAAGATATGTCACACGGTGCTTGTTTCACTCAACAGTCAGTAGACACACATAACATTCTTATGATTAACCACTATGATCTACATATTACTATCAATTGGCGGGCTAGATAAATAAGACCAGCAGAATGTAGTTCCGTTTGGTAAATTTTCTCCCTGCGTATCACTGAAGAGGCCTCCGTGGCGGCAAGAATTCACTTAAATTCCCTTAATAAGCAGCTGATGGCTGTTACATTTTAGATATTGCCACCTAATAAGAAGACGACTACAAAAATAGACATTCGGTCAATCTCGTAATTCTTCATAAGACCCCACTAAAGAAAACAACTGGATTTACATGGTGTACTCTGGGCCGTCTTATATTCTTTACCGTGATATGCAACAAAATGTAGCTGAATAAAAAAATTAAGGATATCTACCTACGTGTGGTAATGAGTGCCTGGTGCACAGTACAGACTTGCGATTGTTGGTATTTTGGTGAACAGTAGAATCGTGGACTTAGGTATGTGATTACAAGAGGGTATTAAACTGTGGTTCAATCCTGACAGTTTGTAGTCAACAATTTCGTTAGGTAACTATGATGCTTGCTAATCCAAGGTAGAAAATTTGGGAAAAGTAAGCGTGTTTCGTTGGTCCCATACCTTTAAATTACTCTTTAACTCCATGCTGATCTCTGCCTCTGTTCCCGCTGTTCCATGGCTGGTTGCATTTCTTTCGCACATGCCCCATTTGTCCTCAGTGTTGACTTTGTAAATATCGAAGAGAGTGCGAACAGCTGTTCGACTTCATTTGCTCACAACTGTTAGACTAGCAATGGAACATAGGGAACCTGATGTGCTGACTGGATTGTAAGTCAGACAGCCCCTATGGCCTGTAATGTTTGAAAAATCCACCAGCTCCATATTTTTAATGAAATTCTCATTACGAAAAGCACAATAGTCATGCTACTCTTCCGTGACAGACACTTTGGCGACAACAGTTATTACTTTAATCCCCATACCATAGGCCATAGTTTCAGATGTTGTGTTAAAAGGGCAACGTCAGTACTCTGACATCAGCTGTAGGTGGCTGACGAATTTTGTTTGGAAGGACAATCGGATTTATGGGGTGGTTCAGACTTCCAGGCACACATCACCATTTGGTATGATACCACGCCTTGTTTTTAGCGCACCAGACTGATTCTAGTGGCCTTACAGGCTGTCATGTTGGAGGAACTCGATCGTCTGCAGGCAGCTGGGATCGTCGAAACTCTCACATCTAGTGCAAGGGCCAAAGCCCTAGTGATCATGTGGGAGCCGAATGCATCTCTTTGCTTTTGTGGGGATCAATCAAAGGCAGAAACCTATCCTAACTCCTGCCAAGAAGATCTCTTCACCAAACTAGCTGGGACAGGGAGGATATTTTTCCAAGATACAACTCGCTGATGCACACCTCCAGCTACCCTTAGATGAGGCATCATAGAACACTCTCGCCCTTAACACGCCATTTCGGTTTGCATATGTACAAATGATTCCTTTCTGGCATTTCCTCAGTTTCTGCAATTTTCCCGCGATTTCTTGGACAGCTGATACAGCATATTCTATATTGTGTCAATTACTGGGATGACCTTATTGTCACAGAAAGCTCCCGCAGGGGGCATTTGGGAAACCTCCGCACCTTGTTCAAGAACCCACAGGATACGGACCTGCGTCACCGTTTAGGAAAGTGCGGATCTTTTCAGCCAGGAGTGGAGTATTCGCGGTGTTATCTCTGAAGAGGGTCTCCGGTCCGGCCTACTAATCTGAATGTTGCTCCCATTATTTCTTTGCCTCAATCGACGAGCCTAACTGAATTTCAAACGTTTCAGGCCAAACTCAATTTTTATGCTAAATTGTTATCCCAGATAGCCCATGTTGCACAACCTCTCAGTAAGTCGCATGTAAAGTAGGTCCCATATACCTGGACCCCAAGTGGTGACCTGACATTTGTCAAATTGGAAACCATGCTGACATCTGCACTGTGTCTCTTTCCTTTTTCTCCCACTCGCCCATTGGTTGTGGCCAACAGTATTGGAGCTGTCTTGGCACACAGAAATGGGGGTGGCTCTGAACAGCCTATAGCATATGCATCCAAGGCTCTGACCCCCTCACAGTACAACTATTCACAGGCCGAAAAGGAGGCGTTGGCAATAGTGTTCACAGTCAATTAATTTTGTGTCGACCTATTTCGCTTGTAGTTCTTACTAATTTGTCATAACATGCTATTGGTGTTGTCATCTGCACAGCATTTCAAGCTCCGAGAATGAACAGTGCTACAACTCCAGTACTGGGTGTTGTAGATCAGAGAATACAGTGAATCTATGTGGTACATACCAGCTGCCCAGCCTTCTAATGCTGACACATTGTCTCGTCTACCACATGGCCCTGGCCCTGACTTCGACTAACAGCAGGTCATCTGCGTCCACATCGATGCCAAACGACAGCATATGTTGGACGATTTTCCCCTTAAGGTCACGTGTGTGGCCACTGCAACACGCTGGAACCGCGCCATGCGACAGATCCTTCTCTGTGTAATCAATGGCTGGCCGCATTATCTCACTGAGCTCCATGCTTCGAAATAGCTTTCTGACTGACAGGTGTAAATGAGGTCATCGTTCTAGATACTGACACAGATGCACATCGAGTGATTATTTCGGCCGAATGGCACTTTCAGTTATTGAGTCTATGCCTCTGGTGTCACTGAGGCATATTGCAAATGAACATTATGGCATGCAGTCATGTGTAGTGCTCCGAAATCAACGATGACGTCAAAAAGAAAGTCCACCGTTGTGCAGCATTTACGTTGCACTAGGCAGCGCCCCCTCAGTCATTTTCCCCCTGGCATACTTCTTCATCCCCGTTGGGACTGCATCTATCTCGATTTTGCAGGTCCTTCCTTGGGTGCTACGTGGTGGCTTATTCAAAGTGTCCCTATGTCACATGCATGGCATCCTCCATGGACGAAGCTACCCTTCTCACCCTAGCCCAGGAATTGGCCACCATACGTTTGCCTCAAACATTGGTCTCTGACAACGGCCCACCATTCATGGCCTATGCCTTCAAGAATTTCTGTGCCCCCAATGGCATCAAACATATCCGTAGCATTCCATTTCATCTTTGCTCCAATGGTGAAGCGGAATATCTGGTCCTAAGTTTTAAGCAGCATGTGAAGAAGGGTCCACTCAATTAACACCAGTAAGACCCGTCACAGACTATTCCTATAAGCCGCAAATTATGTTAGTAAAATGTTTCTGTTCGGCAGCACTCTTCGCACTGTCTTCGCAGGCATGACCTTCGTGAGCCTGTCTGCCCAAACTCCAGAGCCGTGATCCACGATGAAAATGAGAATACTGTTAAGACATATATTTAATTAAATTTTCTGGGAGGTAGAATGTCACATGCCCGATTCCGATATGATTGTTGAGCACCTCCTGCCATCTCTGGGTCACGGTGTCGATGTGTGTGGCAAAGTTCCACTTTTCGTAAATGACGGCTTCCAGATAACGAGCCTCGTGACGCCTAAGAACCGGCGAGCCATCGATCCTGGTTAGTTGTCCTTTAATAGCAGATACCTTTATTTATTAGGGAGAGTAGTCTGTTTGGATTTTCGGCACCATTCTGATAACACATTCATGGCCCATTTTGCTCTAGACTCTACATCCCCGCGGCCTCGGCCTCCAACCAGCAGGAGGAGGTGGTCTCCGTAGGGTATCACCTCTAGCACATCGTCGCCTCATTGTAGACTATCCAATAATTGCGCCATATTGATATCCCAAATCAATTACCCCTAGGACACAGCTTCTGTGGACACCACATCGTCATATTTTTGCTAGTGCGTCCGTTGGGTGACGATAATGAGACACCTTTCCCTCACAACAGCTCCTCAGACAACCACACAGCTACCCTGAACGCTCTTTCTCCTGCAAACAGGACAGGAGTGAAGGCCACCACAGTGGTCAAATACTCCACTGATATCCACCATGATGCTGGTATTTACTAGCGCAGAGCTGAGCCACAGACCTCAGCCGCCAGGGCAATAGCGTCAGACAGTGATTGCCCCAGCTGAAAGCCAGATTGCCTGTCACTCATTGTGTGTGCTGCAATGTCAGCCACCTGTCCCTCAAGACGCAGCTCCCCCAGCACTTCTCACCCTTTGCTTTCGTCTTGTGTTGGGAGGACTCTATTGTCGTCCGAGACGAGGGAGCAATCAGCCGCAGCTGGCGCCGCGCATCTATCAGTCCCTCCAAGGGGTTCGCACACTTTGATGGATTCGTGCTCGGCTACCACAGGGCCCCAGCCTCTGCAGCCTCCTTTCCTTTGCATGTTGCATGTCTATTCGCTTGCTGTTCTCTCTTCCCTCCCTTGGGAAACATCTCTGCTCTTGTTTTAGAAATGTATTCTGCATTTTCGGTAGTCAATAGCAGAATGTTCTCCTATGTTCTTCGTTCCTTTTTTCGTTCTTCAGTCACCTTCTCCTATCTTTGCTCTGCTTCGGCATTTGAGGTTCCTCTTCCTCTTCTTCCTCCCTATGGACACCTGAAGGCCAGCCCACATGTCTGACGTGTAACATGTGACAGGGTAACGCATAATTGCCAGCCCAAGGTCGACAGGTAGGCTTTGTAAATACTCCCTGGTACAGGCCAGGCCCAGAGAGCGCTGATTGCCTGAGCTGCTAGCTTTCCAAATAGCCAATTGGTCCCTCCGTCAGGTGTTTGGAAGGTGTGGCCTGAGGTGTGAAGAATCACCGAAGCCAATTGCCCCCCAGCTGGAAGGAGCACACCATCAGAGACGCTGGCATTCACAGGGGATTTTCTCAAAATGAGCCAATCATCTTCAGAGTCAATGGCTATGAAATGAAAATGAAATGTGGCTAGTTGGTTGAAAGGCCCTTGAGCTGTCTCGTGGTCCCTCATAGTTTCATGTACTGAAGATGGTCAGCCCTTCACTACAGTAAATCCTTTTATTATTCAGAGAGGTGTTGCTGCAGCTGCTGCCCCTGTGAAATCCTGCTCTTCTTCATGCTATGGCACTTTGCTTTAGGAGATTACCTCCTATTCTCAAGCACAGAAACTGCTTACGCCTTTGCTCTTCCATGACTACGCTGTTCTTGTCGAGGCCTATAGAATGCTGAATTCTTCCCTTGCTGTTATTTATTCTAGGTTCCTCGATGGTCTGACACAGGCAGAAATCCATATGTACCTCTCTGATCAGGCTGTCATAGCAGTCCATTCGGTGATGAAAAAAGTAGATGTCTATTTAGTGCCCACACTGTACACTCTTCCTCACTTTTGATAGAGTGCTTCTTCCATCGAAGATCAAAGCAGGTTATGTAGTTATCAGTCTGACCGTATATTCCGAACCTGATGCGCTACTACCAGTGTGATTGTTACAATCACACGTGAGAGTCCTATCGACAGCCAGCCAAATACGTAACCTGTGGCAGGGATGCTCCCGAGATCCCCTGTGCGCCTCCTTCTCCCTGCTGCATCAGCTGCAATGGCGATCATGCTGCCTCCGACCACGACTGTCGGGTGTGTCTCGATGAGTGGGCTGTCCAGGAGATCTGGGTGATGGAAAAAGTGTCTTACCCGGACGCTCCCTAGTTATGGGCTTGCTGGAGGCCCTGCATTCTACGGTCTGGTACCTACAGTACCGTTCTTTCCACATCTCGGTCCACAAAAGTCATGGCCACGCAGACATGCGACCTCAAATTTAGCATCGCGGTTGTAAAATCCCCCAGCATTGTGGTAGCGTCCCTGTCCCCACCCCAGATTTGCAACACGATACCAGACATTCGACTCAGGTGGTGGAGTCATCAGCTACACAACCGGCAGGCCAGAAAGGACAGAAGGAATAGTCCTATGAAGACTTCCTATGTCCCTCCCCCCAACCAACATCTGAGTCTTCCTCCGCCAGCCGGAAAGCCTCCAAGAAATCAAACAAGGGCAAACGGTCTTCTCCTTAACTTACTCGATCTTCTTCGGCGGTGTCGCCACATGGTACCCTTTCCAGGCCGACCACCGTGTCGCCAGTGCGCACCACCAACCGATTTTCTGCCCTGGACTTCGCAGGCTGGCAGAAAGAGAATTCTGATGCTTCTGTAGACCTCTTCGAGCAGGATCCCTCTGCATCTGTGCCCTATAGCAGTGATTCATCGAAGGCAGGCACTCGTCAGCTGCTAAGGTGAACACCCTTCATTTTTTCCTCGTCGGACTCTCCTCCAATGGAACATTTGCAGTCTTTGATCCAACATAGTGGATTTATGGCTGCTCTTAGAATCGCCGCATTCATTTTTTCTCTGGCTTCAGGGATTGCATCCTTGTGACTACTTTGAGCTCTCGCATTTCTTCCCAGTCCATTTTGACTTTCTGCCCAAGGACGGCACTCCATCTCATGGGGGAGTCATGCGGATTACATGGGTTGACATCCATAGTCAACCCATCTCCCTGACTTCCCACCTCAAAGCTGTTGCAATTCGCCTTTTCCTTCATCACTTGACGTTTTCCCTTTGTACTGTTTACATCCCTCCGTCATATAATGCCACCAGGGTAGACAGCCTCCAGCTTATAGTGCAGCTATCTCACCCCTTTGTGTTGCTCCGTGACTTTAATGTGCACCTTACGCTTTGGCGTCTTCCAGAACCAGTCAAAGATGTGCCCTCTTGCCCGACCTTCTCAATGAACATAACGTCTGCTGACTTAACACAGGAGCACCCACGATCCTTTCAGACTCCACACACACCCATTCCCATTTGGACTTATCCTTCTGCACTGCCTAGTCTGCCATCGCCTCCAGAGGACCGTTCCCTTTGACACATACTCGAGCGATTATTTTCTGTGTGCTATCCGTTTGCTGACTCCCACCCCACCTACGTGCAAAGCCAAATGGCAGCATACTAAGACCGACTGGAAGCTTTACTCTTCCCTGGCGACCTTCGACGAACAACGTATCCCGAGTTGCGATAACCAGGTACAATATCTCACAGACGATATCCTTACCGCCGCAGAGCGTTCCATTTCTCGCACTTCCTCTTTACCACGCTGTTTCCCGGTCACTTGGCGGACCGAGGCATGCCGCGACGCTATTCGCGCCAGAGACATTCTGTCGGCGTGTTTAATCGTCATCCTATGATGGTAAACAGCATTTATTGTAAACAGTTGCCTGCACAGAGTCGTCGTGATCTTCGGGGTAGCCAAAAAGCTAGGTGGATTTCATTCACTAGTTCTTGTAACAGTTCCAGTCCCCCTTTCGTCATGTGGCTTTCTGGGACCAAGATCCATTCCCCAGTTTCCGGCCTGACAGCAGCAGATGATGCCATCGTGGACCCTATTGCTGTCTCCAATATTCTGGGCCGCCATTTTGCGGAGATTTCGGGCTCCTCCTACTATCACCGTGCCTTCCTCCATCGGAAAGGGGCGGTGGAGGCTCGGGCGTTACTCTTCTTTGAATTGTGAGTGGTACAATGCCGCCTTTACTATGAGGGAGTTAGATTGTGCTCTCACTTCTTCCCGATCCTCTGCCCCAGGGCAAGATGCTGTTCGCATTCAGATGTTGCAGCACCTTTCTATGGAGGCAAACACTTTGTGCCTAATACGTACAACCGCATCTGGGCAGAGGCCACGTTTCCCAAGCACTGTCGTGAAGCCACTGTAATACCCATATACCCATACCTAAGCCTGGTAAGGAAAAACACCTTTCTTCTAGCTACCGCCCCATTTCCTTCACCAGTTCTTTTTGCAGGGTGATGGAATGTATGACTTATGCCTAGCTGTTGTGGTAGCTCGAGTCTCGCAGTTTACCAACCTCTGCGCAGTGCTGATTTCGAGCGCGCCGTTTAGCCGTTGATCATTTCGTCACTTACAGTAGTGTCAGTGTCGTCCTAACCGCCGTCTGCTTCACATCTGCTGTGCAGCGAGCTACCGTCATTTAAGTATAACTATATTTTTCTTACTTGTCATTTCTTCTTCCGTGTGTTTCTGCTTTTAGGAAGCTTTAACTGTCGAGTGCTATTAATAGTGTTCCATAGATTTCGTGTTTGTTTTGAATACAGTCAGAGAGAGTCCCTTTAGTCAACCATAGTGCCAGTAGTGCTAGTGTTTGTTTTCAATACAGTCCAGAGACAGGTAGTGCTATTTTCATTGTTTTCTACAAGAAGTGGCTAGTAACCACAGTTTAGTCAATAAACAGCCGCCTTTAGTGAATTAGCAGTCTAGTTAAAAGTTGATTAACTCTCTTCAGTAAATTGATTCCTTAGGAAGGATAGGATGTGTGACTGCTGCGTACGGACGCAGAAGGAGCTGGCCTCTGTTCGCGAACAGCTGAGCGTGTTGACGGCCGCGGTCAGCCGTCTTCAGGCTGCTGCCTCGGAGTGTAGCGGCAGTGGGGAGTCTGGTGCGTCGCAAAGTACACCCCAGATGTTACATGCTTCACCCACTGTCCCTGCTGTCGAGACATCTTCGCGGGTACCAGGCGCGGTGGGGCCACCCTCTCCCCAAGGGTAGTTGCGGGTTCAGCGGCGTTCGCGGCGCACGAGGCGGAGGGTAAATGTGGAGGCTGGCCGTGTGGCATTGCCCGCTCTGCCTGTGAGTGGACATGTGGCTGCTCCTTCAGCAAGGTCCGAGCAGGCACACGGGGGGAGGGGTTTATTAGTTATTGGGAGCTCCAACGTTAGGCGGGTGATGGAGCCCCTTAGGGAAATATTGTATAGGTCGGGGAAGTAGGCCAGTGTTCACTCTGTCTGCTAGCCGGGGGGGCTCATCCAAGATGTGGAGGAGGCCCTACCGGCGGCGACAGAGAGCACTGTGTGCACCCGACTGCAAATTGTTGCTCATGTCAGCACCAATGACTCCTGCTGTCTGGGTTCAGAGGTCATCCTTGGTTCGTACAGGCGGTTCGCGGAATTGGTGAAGGCGGAAAGCCTCGCTCGGGGGGTGGAATCAGAGCTAACTATTTGTAGTATCGTTCCCAGAACCGATCGCGGTACTCTTGTTTGGAGTCGGGTGGAAGACTTAAACCAGAGGTTCAGACGATTCTGCGGAGATCTGGGGTGCAAATTTCTCGACCTCCACTATCGGGTGGAGAAATGTAGGGTCCCCCTGAATAGGTCAGGCGTGCACTACACGCCGGAAGCGGCTACAAGCGTAGCGGAGTACGTGTGGAGTGCACATGGGGGTTTTTTAGGTTAGAGGATTCCGTCCCTAGGCCCGACCAGACGCCTCCTGAGACGCGGAAAGGTAGGAGTAGGCAAAATGGAACAGGGAATACCAATATTAATGTCCTAATAGTAAACTGCAGGAGGTCTATAGAAAGGTCCCAGAACTGCTCTCATTAATAAACGGTCACAACGCCAATATAGTACTAGGCACAGAAAGTTGGCTGAAACCAGACGTAAACAGTAATGAAATCCTAAACTCAGATTGGAATGTAAACCGCAGAGACAGGCTGGACAGTGAAGGGGGAGGCGTGTTTATAGCGATAAGAACTGCAATAGTATCGAAGGAAATTGACGGATATCCGAAATGTGAAATGATTTGGGTGAAGGTCACGGTTAAAGCAGGCTCAGACATGCTAATTGGATGTCTCTATAGGCCCCCTGGCTCAGCAGCTGTTGTGGCTGAGTACCTGAAGAATAATTTGGAAAATATTTCCAGTAGATTTCCTCACCATGTTATAGATCTGGGTGGAGATTTTAATTTGCCGGATATAGAGTGGGAGACTCAAACGTTCATAACGGATGGCAAGGACAAAGAATACAGTGATATTTTTTTAAGTGCTTTATCTGAAATCTACCTTGAGCAGTTAAACAGAGAACCGACTCGTAGCGATTACATATTCGACCTTCTGGTGACAAACAGACCCGAACTATTTGTAACAGTTAACGCAGAACAGGGAATCAGCGATCATAAAGCGGTTACGGCATCGATGATTTCAGCCGTAAATTGAAATATTAAAAAGGGTTGGAAAATTTTTCTGTTTAGCAAAAGTGACAAAAAGCAGATTTCAGAGTAACTGACGGCTCAACACAAAAGTTTTGTCTCAAGTACAGATAGTGTTGAGGATCAGTGGACAAAGTTCAAAACCATCGTACAATATGCGTTACATGAGTATGAGCCAAGCCAGATCGTAAGAGATGGAAGAGAGCCACCGTGGTGCCACAACCGTGTTAGAAAACTGCTGCGGAAGAAAAGGGAACTTCACTGCAGACATAAACACAGCCAAAGCCTTGCACACAAACAAAAATTACGCGAAGCGAAATGTAGTGTGAGGAGGGCTATGCGAGAGGCGTTCAATGAATTCGAAAGTAAAGTTCTATGTACAGACTTGGCAGAAAATCCTAAGAAATTTTGGTCTTATGTCAAAGCGGTAGGTGGATCAAAATGTCCAGACACTCTGTGACCAAAATGGTACTGAAACAGAGGATAACAGACTAAAGGACGAATTACTACATGTCTTTTTTCAAAGTTGTTTGACAGAGGAAGACTGCACTGTAGTTCCTTCTCTAGATTGTCGAACAGATGACAAAATGGTAGATATCAAAATAGACGACAGAGGGATAGAGAAACAATTAAAATCGCTCAAAAGAGGAAATGCCGCTGGACCTGACGGGATACCAGTTCGATTTTACACAGAGTACGCGAAGAAACTTGCCCACCTTCTTGCAGCGGTGTACCGTAGGTCTCTAGAAGAGCGTAGCGTTCCAAAGGATTAGAAAAGGGCACAGGTCATCCCCGTTTTCAAGAAGGGACGTCGAACAGATGTGCAGAACTATAGACCTATATCTCTAACGTCGATCAGTTGTAGAATTTTGGAACACGTATTCTGTTCGAGTATAATGACTTTTCTGGAGACTAGTAATCTACTCTGTAGGAATCAGCATGGGTTTCGAAAAGGACGGTCATGTGAAACCCAGCTCCCGCTATTCGTCCACGAGACTCAGAGGGCCATAGACACGGGTTCCCAGGTAGATGCCGTGTTTCTTGACTTCCGCAAGGCGCTCGATACAGTTCCCCACAGTCGTTTAATGAACAAAGTAATAGCATATGGACTACCAGCCCAATTGTGTGATTGGATTGAGGAGTTATTAGATAACAGAACGCAGCATGTCATTCTCAATGGAGAGAAGTCTTCCGAAGTAAGAGTGATTTCAGGTGTGCCGCAGGGGAGTGTCATAGGACCGTTGCTATTCATAATATACATAAATGACCTGGTGAATGACACTGGAAGTTCACTGAGGCTTTTTGCAGATGATGCTGTGGTGTATCGAGATGTTGTAACAATGGAAAATTGTACTGAAATGCAGGGGGATCTGCAGCGAATTGACGCATGGTGCTGGGAATGGCAATTGAATCTCAATGTAGACAAGTGTAATGTGCTGCGAATACATAGAAAGATAGATCCCTTATCATTTAGCTACAAAATAGCAGGTCAGCAACTGGAAGCTGTTAATACAATAAATTATCTGGGAGTACGCATTAGGAGTGATTTAAAATCGAATGAACATATAAAGTTGATCGTCGGTAAAGCAGATGCCAGACTGAGATTCATTGGAAGAATCCTTAGGAAATGCAATCCGAAAACATAGGAAGTAGGTTACGGTACGCTTGTTCGCCCACTGCTTGAATACTGCTCAGCAGTGTGGGATCCGTACCAGATAGGGTTGCTAGAAGAGATAGAGAAGATCCAACGGAGAGCAGTGCGCTACGTTACAGGATCAATTAGTAATCGCGAAAGCGTTACGGGGATGATAGATGAACTCCATTGGAAGACTCTGCAGGAGAGACGCTCAATAGCTCGTTACGGGCTTTTGTTAAAGTTTCGAGAACATACCGTCACCGAAGAGTCAAGCAGTATATCGCTCCCTCCTACGTATATCTCGCGAAGAGACCATGAGGATAAAATCAGAGAGATTAGAGCCCACTCAGAAGCATACCGACAATCCTTCTTTCCACGAACAATACGAGACTGGAATAGAAGGGAGAACCGATAGAGGTACTCAACGTACCCTCCGCCACACATCGTCAAGTGGCTTGCGGAGTATGGATGTAGATGTAGATGTCGATGTAGACTTTGTCCACCCATGTGACGAATGGTTTACTCTAGAAATCCCAGACTGTGGCCGTGTTTTTAGATTTGGTGAAAGCCCATGATATCTGTTGGAGGATTGGTATCTACCACACTCTCTATACGTGGGGCTTCTGGTGGTTGCCTGTCCCGTTTCATAGCACATTCTAACACACTGTCTTTCATTGAATTTCCGATCTGAGGTGCAATGGAGATACCCTCTTTAAATATGCCATAAGACACTTTTGAGGCCTTTGTTAATAAGTGCAAGAAGCAGTCACCCTCTTTAGGATGTGCTTTAGTGAACCTTTCCATTAATCCAAGTCTGATTGAATAAACAAGCCTGGTTAAATAAACAGTTGGTTTATTTATTATATTCCCTGAATCGTGCAACATTTTCTTTGTCAGTTATCTTCCAATGCTTCCCTTTCGCTGCGCTGTCCTATTCGCAACTGTAACACGAGATTAGAGCAGCCAAATTGTTGGCCAAGTAACGTGCCAACTACTTTCAAATATATAATGATTTTCGTAGTTCATGTATTTCAATGCAGCTTGACGAATTTCTTTAATGTAAAAGTATAGTTTTCAGGTAAAACAGCTAACTTGAACCATTATTGCCACGGTTCGAGCGGCTGCCCCCGTCGGAGTTTCGAGTCTTCCCTCGGGCATGTGTGTGTGTGTTGTCCTTAGCATAAGTTAGTTTAAGTTCGATTAAGTAGTGTGTAGGCCTAGTCACCGATGACCTCAGCAGTTAGGTCCCATAGAAATTAACCACAAGTTTCCAAAATTTGAGCAATTAATGACGTTAAAATATCTTAACGAAAGTTCAGTGTCACAACAAAAACCATGTGGTCTTCTCTTTTACCGAATTTAATCCATTCCTTTTCTATGTTGCCGTATCAAGAGAATGACGCTCATGTAATGTAAGATGTATAGCTCTCACTCTTGACACCAGAAATGCGAAGGCATCGCTTGTAAGAATCAAGTTAGAAGTTAAATCAGTTAGTTATTTTTGAGTAAATAATTGTAGTGCTGAATCTTCTTCCTGCTTTAATAATCACCATCATTGCATTCATATTCAAAGCTATTGTCGTTTTTGCAAACATTCAGGAACGGCAAGTGGAACAGGAGCAGAGGTAGGTTCACTACACGTATTTGGTTGCAAGGCCCAAGAACAGCTAAAAATTTTATACCTGTCTCACATTTTGCTTTTTACCTCAGTGTCAACCATACAAATATAATAATAATAGGCATGATCCTGCAGCTCCCTCAAAACCACGGAACTGCAAGAGCCATTGGTTTCTTCTACCCATATTTTCAAAGTGTCAGTCCCTCAATACAAATAACGTCATACCATGTACAGCCCCCCCAAGAACCATGGACCTTGCCGTTGGTGGGGAGGCTTGCGTGACTCAGCGATACAGATGGCCGTACCGTAGGTGCAACCACAACGGAGGGGTATCTGTTGAGAGGCCAGACAAACATGTGGTTCCTGAAGAGGGGCAGCAGCCTTTTCAGTAGTTGCAGGGGCAACAGTCTGGATGATTGACTGATCTGGCCTTGTAACATTAACCAAAACGGCCTTGCTGTGCTGGTACTGCGAACGGCTGAAAGCAAGGGGAAACTACAGCCGTAATTTTTCCCGAGGACATGCAGCTCTACTGTATGATTAAATGATGATGGCGTCCTCTTGGGTAAAATATTCCGGAGGTAAAATAGTCCCCCATTCGGATCTCCGGGCGGGGACCACTCAAGAGGACGTCGTTATCAGGAGAAAGAAAACGCGTTCTACGGATCGGAGCGTGGAATGTCAGATCCCTTAATCGGGCAGGTAGGTTAGAAAATTTAAAAAGGGAAATGGATAGGTTAAAGTTAGATATAGTGGGAATTAGTGAAATTCGGTGGCAGGAGGAACAAGACCTTTGGTCAGGTGATTACAGGGTTATAAATACAAAATCAAATAGGGGTAATGCAGGAGTAGGATTAATAATGAATAAAAAAATAGGAGTGCGGGTTAGCTACTACAAACAGCATAGTGTACGCATTATTGTGGCCAAGATAGATACAAAGCCCATGCCTACTACAGTAGTACAAGTTTATATGCCAACTAGCTCTGCAGATGATGAAGAAATAGATGAAATGTATGACGAGATAAAAGAAATTATTCAGGTAGTGAAGGGAGACGAAAATTTAATAGCCATGGGTGACTGGAATTCGTCAGTAGGAAAAGGGAGACAAGGAAACATAGTAGGTGAATATGGATTGGGGGAAAGGAATAAAAGAGGAAGCCGCCTTGTAGAATTTTGCACAGAGCATAACTTAATCATAGCTAACACTTGGTTCAAGAATCATAAAAGAAGGTTGTATACCTGGAAGAATCCTGGAGATACTAAAAGGTATCAGATAGATTATATAATGGTAAGACAGAGATTTAGGAACCAGGTTTTAAATTGTAAGACATTTCCTGGGGCAGATGTGGATTCTGACCACAATGTATTGGTTATGAACTGCAGATTGAAACTGAAGAAACTGCAAAAAGGTGGGAAGTTAAGCAGATGGGACCTGGATAAACTGAAAGAACCAGAGGTTGTAGAGAGTTTGAGGGAGAGCATAAGGGAACAATTGACAGGAATGGGGGAAAGAAATACAGTAGAAGAAGAATGGGCAGCTCTGAGGGATGAAGTAGTGATGACAGCAGACGATCAAGTAGGTAAAAAGACGAGGGCTAGTAGAAATCCTTGGGTAACAGAAGAAATATTGAATTTAATTGATGAAAGGAGAAAATATAAAAATGCAGTAAGTGAAGCAGGCAAAAAGGAATACAAACGTCTCAAAAATGACATCGACAGGAAGTGCAAAATGGCTAAGCTGGGATGGCTAGAGGACAAATGTAAGGATGTAGAGGCTTGTCTCACTAGGGGTATGATAGATACTGCCTACAGGAAAATTAAAGAGACCTTTGAAGAGAAGAGAACCACTTGTATGAATATCAAGAGCTCAGATGGCAACCCAGTTCTAAGCAAAGACGGGAAGGCAGAAAGGTGGAAGGAGTATATAGAGGGTTTATACAAGGGCGATGTACTTGAGGACAATATTATGGAAATGGAAGAGGATGTAGATGAAGACGAAATGGGAGATATGATACTGCGTGAAGAGTTTGACAGAGCACTGAAAGACCTGAGTCGAAACAAGGCCCCCGGAGTAGACAATATTCCATTGGAACTACTGACGGCCGTGGGAGAGCCAGTCCTCACAAAACTCTACCATCTGGTGAGCAAGATGTATGAAACAGGCGAAATACCCTCAGACTTCAAGAAGATTATAATAATTCCAATCCCAAAGAAAGCAGGTGTTGACAGATGTGAAAATTACCGAACTATCAGCTTAAGAAGTCACAGCGGCAAAATACTAACACGAATTCTTTACAGACGAATGGAAAAACTAGTAGAAGCCAACCTCGGGGAAGATCAGTTAGGATTCCGTAGAAACACTGGAACACGTGAGGCAATACAGACCTTACGACTTATCTTAGAAGAAAGATTAAGGAAAGGCAAACCTACGTTTCTAGCATTTGTAGACTTAGAGAAAGCTTTTGGCAATGTTGACTGGAATACTCTCTTTCAAATCCTAAAGGTGGCAGGGGTAAAATACAGGGAGCGAAAGGCTATTTATAATTTGTACAGGAACCAGATGGCAGTTATAAGAGTCGAGGGACATGAAAGGAAAGCAGTGATAGGGAAGGGAGTAAGACAGGGTTGTAGCCTCTCCCCGATGTTGTTCAATCTGTATATTGAACAAGCAGTAAAGGAAACAAAAGAAAAATTCGGAGTAGGTATTATAATTCATGGAGGAGAAATAAAAACTTTGAGGTTTGCCGATGACATAGTAATTCTGTCAGAGACAGCAAAGGACTTGGAAGAGCAGTTGAATGGAATGGACAGTGTCTTGAAAGGAGGATATAAGATGAACATCAACAAAAGCAAAACAAGAATAATGGAATGTAGTCTAATTAAGTCGGGTGATGCTGAGGGAATTAGATTAGGAAATGAGGCACTTAAAGTAGTAAAGGAGTTTTGCTATTTGGGGAGCAAAATAACTGATGATGGTCGAAGTAGAGAGGATATAAAATGTAGACTGGCAATGGCAAGGAAAGCGTTTCTGAAGAAGAGAAATTTGTTAACATCCAGTATTGATTTAAGTGTCAGGAAGTCATTTCTGAAAGTATTCGTTTGGAGTGTAGCCATGTATGGAAGTGAAACATGGACGATAAATAGTTTGGACAAGAAGAGAATAGAAGCTTTCGAAATGTGGTGCTACAGAAGAATGCTGAAGATTAGATGGGTAGATCACATAACTAATGAGTAAGTATTGAATAGGATTGCGGAGAAAAGAAGTTTGTGGCACAACTTGACCAGAAGAAGGGATCGGTTGGTAGGACATGTTCTGAGGCATCAAGGGATCACCAATTTAGTATTGGAGGGCAGCGTGGAGGGTAAAAATCGTAGAGGGAGACCAAGAGATGAATACACTAAGCAGATTCAGAAGGATGTAGGTTGCAGTAGGTACTGGGAGATGAAAAAGCTTGCACAGGATAGAGTAGCATGGAGAGCTGCATCAAACCAGTCTCAGGACTGAAGACCACAACAACAACAACAACAAGACGCTTCGGGCTATATGATACAATTTAATTTTCAGTTAGTTATTTTTGAATAAATAATTGTAGTGCAGAATCTTCTTCCTGCTTTGATAATCACCATCATTGCATTCATATTCAAAACTATTGTCGTTTTTGCAAACATTTAGGAACGGCAAGTGGAACAGGAGCAGTGGTAGGTTCACTACATGTATTTGGTTGCAAGGCCCAAGAACAGCTAAAAATCTTATACCTGTCTCACATTTTGCTTTGTACCTCAGTGTCAACCATACAAATATAATAATAATAGGCATGATCCTGCAGCTCCCTCAAAACCACGGAACTGCAAGAGCCATTGGTTTCTTCTACCCATATTTTCAAAGTGTCAGTCCCTCAATGCAAATAACGTCATGACGTGTGCAATGCACAGTCTTTCTCTTAATCACCAAACCGTGCAGGAAGGCATGTGTAGTAGACATCTTTAATGAAAATTCTAATGTTCCTTCTTTCGTTACCAATTGCGCAACCACCGACAACACAACAGACTATGTTTGGGGTATTCAAACATTTGCGAGATCTCAGTTCTAGAGAAAAGTAATGCCTCCGAGTTTCTTATGTGAATACTTATCATGTTTTTTAAATGAGACAAATATTATTAACATCCTACACCTTTATTCTTCATGGCTACGAATTCATTTCTCAACATATTCAACATGGCGACAACACTCACCACACAGACCGCTTTATTGATACCGTCACTGTAGAATGTTTGACATGTTCAAAATGGTTCAAATGGCTCTGAGCATTATGGGACGTAGCATCTGTCGTCATCAGTCCCCTAGAACTTAGAACTACTTAAACCTAACTAAACTAAAGACATCACACACATCCATGCCCGAGGCAGGATTCGAACCTGCGACCGTAGCAGTCGCGGGGTTCCGGACTGAGCGCCAGAACCACTCGGTTGACTTGTTCACCTGTAGAAAGTTTGATTGTTTTTTCACGGAGCTGCAGACCTCGCATCTGATTACAAAGCTTCAACGCAATCGATATGAAGTCCTCGAAGGTATCCTTTAAGTTTTGGAAGCAGATGAAAATCAGATGAGGCCAAGTCGGGAATGTACGGGCAATGATCGATGACAGTGAACCCAAAGTGATGAATTGTCACAGACGTTGCAGCGCCGCCGCAAGCCCACAGAAAGCTGTACTGCCCCATATTACTATCCTCAGTAACGTCGTAAGCTTGGTTCACGTACAAAGTGGCTGCTGGGGGGTGGTATTGCTGTGGAACCTACTTCCGAATAACCTGTCATGTAACATGATGTTGTATTTAACGAAATATGAAGCAAATGGAACAGTAATGTATCTTCCATTATAACTGACGGTAGTTTATAGAATCGAATATCATATCATTAAACAAAAAATTAATAAAGTAAAATAGTTACAGCTGACGTCTTTTTAACGTCTGGAACGGAATTTATTACAACGAGAGACAAAAGTCAGTGGTACAATAATATGTCGTGAAATGACATCTTGGATGTAATGGCGCTTTCTTTAAGCTTAAGTGTACAACAATAACAACTGTTATCATAGAGAGTGGCGATGTGAGAATGAGAGTATTATATGGTATCTTTTAAAATCTGTCGCAGATTGACGTTATCTCAGCTATTGTTTAACAGTCGGTCGTCGGGGAGTTTGTCAACAATGCAATATCGCCCGAGGTGGCGAATGCCGTTGCGTAGCAACGTTCGTTCTTTGCACACTATCGTTGAAGGAGCGTCTACATTTCGTGAGCGTTGGTTTGCTGGTGAGAAAGTGAGTCTACTGTAAAAAGAGCGTTTCAGGTTCTTGTGGTCATCTAAGAGGAAGCGTCAAGAGCCAGTCAGAACACTTCGTAAGAAAACAGGTATGTGATTTGTGACCCCGTCTGCCCTCGATCGCATTTAGACAGGGTTTGCCATTAACAGAATCCCCTCTCTAATGTACGAGGGTCAGTCAAAAAGTAATGCCTCCTATTTTTTTTTCTACGTTTAATTGTCAGGAAATTTAAATGCAATTACATAGGTTGAAAACCACAACATTGAGGATCATTTTGTCATTTTTCAATGTAATCTCCGACCATCTCTACAGTTTTGGTCCATCTTTGAACAAGGGCATGTATCCCAGCACGGTAAAAATCACAGCTCTGCTTCCTAAGCCATTGACGCACGGATGTTTTGACGGCCTCCTCATCTTCAAAATGAATCCCACGATGAGCTTCTTTTAGTGGCCCGAACAGATGGAAGTCTGATGGTGCCAGGTCAGGGCTGTATGGGGGATGAGGCAAAACTTCCCATCCAATTTTGACAATCTCGTCAGAGGTGTGACGACTGGTGTGTGGTCTTGCATTGTCATGCAAAAGAAGAACATCTGCCATTGATTTTGTTGGGCGAACTCGCTGAAGACGTGCTTTAAGTTTGTTGAGGGTTGTGACGTATTGAACAGAATTTATTGTGCATCCCTGCTCCAAAAAATCAACCAGAATCACACCCTCTGTATCCCAGAAAACTGTTGCCATAACTTTCCCTGCCGATCGCACAGTTTTGAATTTTTTCTTCCTCGGCGAGCTTGTGTGACGCCACTCCATTGACTGCCTCTTTGATTCGGGTTCAAAAAAATGCACCCATGTTTCGTCCCCGGTCACAATTTTTTTCAGAAACTCATCTCCCTCCAAACGGAAGCGCTGCAAGTGTTGGGAGGCTATTGTTTTCCTTGCCTCTTTATTCTGATCGGTTAACATTCTTGGAACCCACCGTGCACAAACTTTTGAGTACCCCAATTGTTTAATAATCGTGATCACACTGCCTTTACTAAGAGAAATAATGCGACACACTTCATCTGCAGTCACCCGACGGTCACCACGAATGATGTCATCAACTTGCTGAATGTTGTGTGGAGTCACTGCACTCACCGGCCTGCCGCTCCGCTTTTCGTCAGTCAACGGTGTTTGCCCTTCAGCTTCCTTACAACGACGAACCCATCTTCTAACAGTGCTGACATCCACTGTCACAACACCATACACCTTCTTCAGTCTTTCATGAATGCGTATGGGCGTTTCACCTTCTGCATTCAAGAATTCAATCACACAACGCCGTCTCAAACGAACATCGACGTCGGCCATCTTACAAACTTCTGCTGTGCTGCCACCTGTTGACACAGAAAGTTACTACTGCAGTGGATTGCAGAAGAAGGTTTGAGGAATGGCGCCAAATTCAAATTTTTCACTTAACTTAATTTCTTTAAGTAGAAAAAAAATGGGAGGCATTACTTTTTGACCGACCCTCGTAGGTGCCAGTTAACAATTTCAGCTACATGATTTACGTAATCTGCAGAACGATCCTATTATTGATTCCTTTTCAGATTCAGTAAACGTTATGTTATACTGGTGATATTACTTCAAATTAACTGTCCGTGTGATTTTGTTGGTATACTTCTGTCTTTTTGGGTGTAGGGTTTGTAATTAGAATCAGCACGACTGAGATATTTCCAATTTCCGATATCCTGTATGTGCGTTGTGTTTTACTCAAATTCCGAATGTAGTATTCATGAAGAGCGGATTATTCTCAGTACTGCCTACGCTTAAGATTTACAAATACGTACTGAACCGAGACTTGAACTTTATCGTGAGAAATAACAATCCATCTTAGCCCTAAGTGGCACTGCTAGCGACCAGACGCAAGGCTTCAATACGGTAGCGCATCTCTGCCACATTACGGAGAACCCATTCTGGCAAAGAATCTCAAGCTGCAGTTCAGCCCCTTTCTGCCTTCACCATTCTCCAGACACGCTTTAAATACTGAAGACCATTGAAAAGCTTCCTTCAACGTCTGAGATAGCCCTGGCTGTGAGCTCGAAACACTCAGTTCAGTTAGACAGATCCAAGTAAGTGTCACGACTCAGTGTATTATTTCCTGACTAATAAAAAAGTTCATACTGTCTGGAAGTTCAGGATTTTGTCAATGTAACTTGTAGACGGCGATGAGTGATCAGTTTTTCAAAGTGCAGTATAAAACTGCACAAAATTTAGTAGAAGTGTCAACATCGAGGATACATACGTGCTATATATCATTAGGAACATGACAAGACATAGACGTTGAAGATTACAGAATTGTCTGTGACTCTTGGAAGGAGAATCGAATATGGTCTGGTGTTCCAAGGAACTGCAATTAGTGGCTTGAACTGAGATCAAATGGAACCAAGGGGGCTGGATACATTCGGAGAGAAATTTATTCTACTTTCTGAGTCCAGGAAACATCAGAAGTCATCAAAAGTGTCTGGCGAAAGACGTTTACGAACAACATGTTGGCCAACCATATCTCAGCCGACGTCGTTACACGATAATGCAAGCCAACATGCAGGCGAAAGAAATGGTGGTATCCGTCGTTCACCAAGGAGGAATTCCACGCTTCTCGCTAAATGAGCTTTTCACATTGTCGTCAGTTCGTAGTCGTGTCGATTTCCAATAGTGATCAATTTTTCTACAGTCTTGCCACGTTCTATTTTAGAATAGTTTAATTATGATGTTCCTTCCATGACTTGAACCAAATGTTATTTGCCCTCATATAATATATTCCTACAAATAGAATATTTTATCGGCAGATGTGACGAGTAAATACACTCCTGGAAATTGAAATAAGAACACCGTGAATTCATTGTCTCAGGAAGGGGAAACTTTATTGACACATTCCTGGGGTCAGATACATCACATGATCACACTGACAGAACCACAGGCACATAGACACAGGCAACAGAGCATGCACAATGTCGGCACTAGTACAGTGTATATCCACCTTTCGCAGCAATGCAGGCTGCTATTCTCCCATGGAGCCGATCGTAGAGATGCTGGATGTATTCCTGTGGAACGGCTTGCCATGCCATTTCCACCTGGCGCCTCAGTTGGACCAGCGTTCGTGCTGGACGTGCAGACCGCGTGAGACGACGCTTCATCCAGTCCCAAACATGCTCAAAGGGGGACAGATCCGGAGATCTTGCTGGCCAGGGTAGTTGACTTACACCTTCTAGAGCACGTTGAGTGGCACGGGATACATGCGGACGTGCATTGTCCTGTTGGAACAGCAAGTTCCCTTGCCGATCTAGGAATGGTAGAACGATGGGTTCGATGACGGTTTGGATGTACCGTGCACTATTCAGTGTCCCCTCGACGATCACCAGTGGTGTACGGCCAGTGTAGGAGATCGCTCCCCACACCATGATGCCGGATGTTGGCCCTGTGTGCCTCGGTCGTATGCAGTCCTGATTGTGGCGCTCACCTGCACGGCGCCAAACACGCATACGACCATCATTGGCACCAAGGCAGAAGCGGCTCTCGTCGCTGAAGACGACAAGTCTCCATTCGTCCCTCCATTCACGCCTGTCGCGACACCACTGGAGGCGGGCTGCACGATGTTGGGGCGTGAGCGGAAGACGGCCTAACGGTGTGCGGGACCGTAGCCCAGCTTCATGGAGACGGTTGCGAATGGTCCTCGCCGATACCCCAGGAGCAACAGTGTCCCTAATTTGCCGGGAAGTGGCGGTGCGGTCCCCTACGGCACTGCGAAGGATCCTACGGTCTTGGCGTGCATCCGTGCGTCGCTGCGGTCCGGTCCCAGGTCGACGGGCACGTGCACCTTCCGCCGACCACTGGCGACAACATCGATGTACTGTGGAGACCTCACGCCCCACGTGTTGAGCAATTCGGCGGTACGTCCACCTGGCCTCCCGCATGCCCACTATACGCCCTCGCTCAAAGTCCGTCAACTGCACATACGGTTCACGTCCACGCTGTCGCGGCATGCTACCAGTGTTAAAGACTGCGATGGAGCTCCGTATGCCACGGCAAACTGGCTGACACTGACGGCGGCGGTGCACAAATGCTGCGCAGCTAGCGCCATTCGACGGCCAACACCGCGGTTCCTGGTGTGTCCGCTGTGCCGTGCGTGTGATCATTGCTTGTACAGCCCTCTCGCAGTGTCCGGAGCAAGTATGGTGGGTCTGACACACCGGTGTCATTGTGTTCTTTTTTCCATTTCCAGGAGTGTAATACTCGTTCGACACCTACAGTCTTCGTTTGTCAAGACACAGTTTGTTTTGTACAGTTGATGAAAAATTACAATGTGTGGGCACTGTCACTTCATTCACTTTTGTTTCTCGAATCATAACCCTATGACAACTGCGAAGTTAGACAGTGTCGTAAAAGAAATGCTGTGGAGTTTCGTTATGCTACAGGTTTCTATATGAAGTATTTGAAATTACTTTTGACAACACGCCCATCGACTTACACGAAATAATATACATTCATGTAAAACATCTATGAGGGAGCCAAAATAAGAATTTAATGAATGAGCCATATCCCAGTATTGCTCGGACATAACTTTCAAAGAATGAGAATCCAGGTGAGAGCATCCACTGAACTTGCTGGAATGTGGGGCTAATTGTCGAACTGAAGGTCACTGGAGATAAGGCAAAATTTATAGACAGAATGCTGATTAGATTTTCTGGGCGATTCCCGTAGTGCACTGCATGATTTTTGCGGTCGAATTGCGCTACATATAAACCAGTAATCCGAGAAAGAGCTAAAGCACGCCCTATGCCAAAGGCATTCAAGGTGACCTAGGCAGCGTGCACTGGAACTCGTCTAATTCGTGGACACCCTTCAGGGACAACGCTATAGCGTACCACTGGAATCAATTACTGTGGGGAAACGTGGTCCTCGAAGATGACATCCCACACACCCACAACGCATCACAACGTACAACGGATCACACTACGTATAGTATACTGTGCAGATGTAATAACACTACAGATCGTTGTGATCTTTATGCCGACTGAGCTTCTGCTCATGATCACATCTACATCAGTACTCTGCAAGCTACTGTGCAGTACATGGCAGAAGTAATTCTTTCACAGGTTCCAATGTATTCCAGCTCTGTTCGGATATGAACAGTCGCAAGAATAACTGCCTAAAGGCCACTGTGCGCGCTGGAATCAGACTAATCCTGACTTCGTACGGGGTGGAGCTATGGTGGTATATTCATCAGTTTTTAACTGGTCGTTGAAAACTTTGTGTGTAGGTTACAATGCAGGAGTTGGCGCACATGGTTTTATTTACTTGTTAAATACTTCGTTCTATTATAAATAAAAATTTGGAATGATTTATAACTTTCGCATAGCTTAATGATCACCAGTATATCCTTCAGTTAATAACACTAACAAAGGAACATGTAATAATATAATTTACGATAAAAATAGTTATTATAGCAGTGGATATTTAGTATTCTGAGGAATGTATTAAGGAAAACATAATCTGGAGTTATTTCTTCTTGTAAGATGTTTCATTATATGGCATAATATTTACATTATTTCCTTTAGCGCTAAAGTACATGTATTGTTGTTGAAACTTTACTAGAATGGTTCATATACACTGAAGAGCCAAAGAAAGTAGTACACTTGCCTGATAACATGTAGGCCCCCGCGAGCACGTGGAACTGACACAACGCAAAGTTGCAATGGATTCGAATAATGTCTGAAGTAGTACTGGAGGCAACTGACATTATGAATCCTGCATGGCTGTCCATAAATCCGTAAGAGTACCAGAGGGTGGAGATCACTTCGGAAAAGCACGTTGCAAGGCATCCCATATATGCTCAATAATGTTGATATCTGGGGAGCTTGGTGGCCAGCGGAAGTTTTTAAACTGAGAAGAGTGTTTCTGCTGCCACTCTGTATAAATTCAGGACTTGTGGGGTGTCGCATTGTTCTGCACAAGTCCATTGGAATGCAGAATGGACTTAAATGTATGCAGCTGATCAGACATGATCCTTACGCGCGTTTGACCTGTCAGAGTCGTATCTAGTCGTATCAGGGGTCCCACATCACTCGAACTGTAAATGCCCCACACCATTTCAGAGCCCCCACCATCTTCAATAGTCCCCAGCGTACTCGCAGGGTCCGTTGATTCGTGAAGTTGTCTCCATACACGTACATGTGCATCACCTCGATACAATTTGAAACGAGACTCATCCGAGCAGGCAACATGTTTCCAGTCATCAACAGTCCAATGTTGGTGTTGACAGGTCCATGTGAGGTGTTAAGCTTTGTGTCGTGCAGTGATCAATAATACACGAGTGGGCCTTCGGCTACGCAAGGCCATATCGATAATTTTTCGTTGAATGGTTCGTACGCTGCAACATGTTGACGGTACAGCATTGAAATCTGCAGCAATTTGAAGATGGGCTGCACTTCTGTCACGCTGAACGATTCTCTCTTGTTGCCTCTTTCTTGCAGGATCTTTATCCGGTCACAACATTTCCGGGAATTTGATGTGTTACGAGTTTCCTAAAATCCACGGTACCCTCGTGAAATGGTCGTACGGAAAAACCTACACTTCATCGCTACCTCGGAGATGATAAGTCCCATCGCTCGCGCGTCGACTATAACACCACGTTCAAACTCAGTTAAAACTTGATAACATACCATTCTAGGAGCAGTGACCGATTTAACAAGTTCGCCAGACACTTGCCTTATATTGGCGTTGCCGATCGCAGCGCCGTATTCTGCCTGTTTGCATATCTCTGTATTGGAATGCACATGTCTATACCAGTTTCTTTGGCTCATCAGTGTATATCGTTTGAACTTCTTTTACATACAAAGTGTAGAAATTAAACAGCAGCATTGCTACAATTGCTACAGAATACAAATTTTTCTCTGAAGTAAATTTTCACGTGTATTACAGCAAAATGTACAAGCTGTACTTATGCTAATCATATGAATGACTAGCTCATGTTTTTTGTATGTGAGAGTGATGTGTTGAATTTTCGCTAATTTAAACACATTAAATTAGATATATGAAATTAGACATAAGTTGCTGAGCGAATCACGTCCTTCTCTTATATATCAAATAATAATAATAATAATGCAAATAACATTAAAACTGAAAGACACACACTGTTACAGAAACGGTTACTTGCATTCTCACATGTCACTATAAAACTGTTTGCAGTTTAGGGCTACATTCGTAACTTAAAATGATTCTCTCAACTGTCTGATTCAATGAGTGGTTTATGTTACTGACTAATCTGTACTCTTCGTCTCAGTTCTCCTTTCTTAATCCGTCTCAAGAATGACATGTAGGTAATTATCCACTGACGGTTCATATCTGGTTACTAGATGTGATTTAAGGCTCCAGTGATGCAATAACAATCAGTTGATATGTGTCTCTGTATATCAGTGTCCTTGAGTTGAGCGAGAAAAAGTACATGTATCCAGAAAGACAGGCAAAAGCATTGTGTTCAGTATCAGGAGGGAATTTCTGATCTGGCTGCAAAACATGGTCAACATCAGTTTCGTAAATGGCGATTCTCATGATGGTAGATAGTTTTTTTCTCACAGAATCCAAAATTCTATTCTCTTTCGTCTATAGATACATGTGTCCCATGTTAGCTTCAACTCCACACATTTCGTATAAGACTGAGGTCTCATTTCATTTAATGTTTTGTAGAAGAAGTTGAATAGGTTTCATTGATGACGTTCAGTTCTAATACTTGGTGTAAACTCTTTGCTTGAACGTTTTTATAAACTAGTGATCAATTTGAGTGAGGTCACTGAATTGCCTTTGGGTGCTGCGGAACGATTTCGATTAATTGTTGGTAGACGCTTGCTGAGATCTGCTTCAGAGTGTCTTTTCCTAAGTAGCTAATTTCTATGTAGTACTTCTAGAAGTATCTGTAGATTTTGAATTCTGGATCGATATATATCTGCAGCATTGAATCTGATGTTCAAAATATTTCGAAGATTGTTGTTGTATGATTCCTGTACTCTACCAGAAAGTCTTGGTTGTACATTTATGGATTATTGTCAAGTAATGGTGATGTGGATTTCTCCACCCCAATCGGCCGTCGGTAAGCGGTATGGACAAAACTGCACCTCCACACAAGCGGCGACACCATGGGAAGTATTTACCTCGCATAGTTTTCAGGTATGGTTAGGTCTTGATCTAGATGGCTGAGCTTAGGCAATACATAAGTACTACTGCAGTATGCCACTGTATTCTTTCTATACTTCGGGATTTACACTCTTTCACGTTGTTTTCATCGTTTCAATCTTTTCGTGCCAGCTGAGTTCTAATATGTGACGGGGACTCGTCGAGGAGATCATGACAACGTTTTGTTTTGTTTTTATTATTTTTTATTTTTTATTGCAAGCAACTATGGATACAGCCGATATGGAGAAACAGGTTCCAGCTCAATCACATATGTGTTGATTCTGGCTCCAGTGGACTTTACTTATTCCTTGAGTATGTCTTTTGAGAAAATGTCATCTTGCGGTTGCTGCAATCTTCGCCCCGTCTATGTCTACATCTACATCCATACTCCACAAGCCACCTGACGGTGTGTGGCGGAGGGTACGTTGAGTACCTCTGTCGGTTCTTCCTTCTATTCCAGTCTCATATCGTTCGTGGAAAGAAAGATTGGCGGTAAGCCTCTTTGTGGGCTCTAATCTCTCTGATTTGATCCTCATGGTCTCTTCCCGAGATATACGTAGGAGGGAGCAATTTACTGCTTGACTCCTCGGTTAAGGTATGTTCTCAAAACTTCAACAAAAGCCCGTACCGAGCTACTGAGCGTCACTCTTGCTGAGTCTTCCACTGGGTTTATCTATCACCTCCGTAACACTTTTGTGATTACTAAATGATCCTGTAACGAAGCTTGCTGCTCTCCGTTGCCTTTTCTCTATCTCTTCTACCAACTCTATCTGGTACCGATCCCACACATTCAAGTAGTGGGCAAACAAGTGTACTGTAACCTACTTCCTTTGTTTTCGTACTGCGTTTCCTTAGGATTCT
Source organism: Schistocerca piceifrons (assembly GCF_021461385.2). Classification (NCBI taxonomy): domain Eukaryota; kingdom Metazoa; phylum Arthropoda; class Insecta; order Orthoptera; family Acrididae; genus Schistocerca; species Schistocerca piceifrons. The sequence continues at coordinate 505,033,763 of NC_060143.1, read as the reverse complement.
TCCAATAAATCTCAGTCTGGCTTCTGCTTCACAGATGATTAATTTTTTTTTGGTCATTCCATTTTAAATCACTCCTAATGCCCACTCCGAGATAATCTATGGAATTAACTGCTTCCAGTTGCTGACCTGCTATATTGTAGCTGAATGATAAAGGATCTTTCTTTCTATGTATTCGCAGCACATTATACTTGTCTACATCGAAATTCAATCGCCATTCCCTGCACCATGCGTCAATTCGTTGCAGATCCTCCTGTATTTCAGTACAATTTTGCATTGTTACAACCTCTCGATATACTATTGCATCACCCGCAAGAAGTCTCAATGAAATTCCGATCTTATCCAGAAGGTCATTTATATAGGAACGGTCCTACGACACTCCCCTGAGGCAACCTGAAATCACTCTTACTTCGGAAGACTTCTCTCCATTGAGAATGATATGCTGTGTTCTTTTGTCTACGAACTCTTCAATCCAATCACACAACTGGTCTGATAGCCCATATGTTTTTAGTTTGCTCATTAAACGACTGTGGGGAAGTGTATCAAACGCCTTACGGAAGTCAAGAAACACTGCCTCTACCTGGGAACCCGTGTCTATGGCCCTCGGTGTCTCGTGGACGAATAGGGCGAGCTGTGTTTCACACTATCGTCTTTTTCGAAACCCATGCTAATTTCTACAGAGTAGATTTCTAGTCTCTAGAAAAGTCATTATACTCGGACATAATACGTGTTCCAAAATTCTACAACTGATCGACGTTAGCGTTATAGGTCTATAGTTCTGCACATCTGTTCGATTTCCCTTCTTGAAAACGGGGATGACCTGTGTCCTTCAGAATGAAACATGAATCTCGTGCTTAGTAATTGGAGGTAGTAGATTTCTATTCTGCACTCTCGTAACTGAATAATTCGTACTTCTCAAATATCTGCACCTTGCATGTCCGACCATGACAAAATTAGTTAACGTACTCGTTAGACCGTCCTCGAAGAAACCGTAGTTGACCACATACAGACGGATGAAACGTAGAAATTTTTCTGAACTTGCAACTGAAGCGCGAAAGATAAATGGGGGGGGGGTCACCAATTCCTTTGTCGGACATAAATCTAAAACATCATGTGCTTACAAACAAAGTAAATCAACTAAATGAAATATATGCCCTTTTATGGACTGGAAAGTAAGAGGAAACTTGCACCTTGTCTAACCGAAGAACTAAAACATCTCATGAATATCAGAGACGCGGCACATAAGAAAAACGAACATCGCACTACTCCTGAAAAATATATTACTGACAAGTAGAAGCTGAACAGAGTCGGTCAAACTGCGAGAATACAAACCTCAGGCATGCTCATACACTAACGGACAACAGAAATACATCATCTGTGCTATGGAATAACGTACGTTGCCTTGGGAGAGGCAAACTGAAAGCTGCCTGCTGACCCCATTATCCCAGACGATCAACTGAACAGGTACTTGACATTACCTACAAAAACAATTCAGTCACAAACGAAACAAGGACTCATTGATTGCTTCATGAGGTAGACGACTGTAGCCACGAGAAATTCTGTCTAAAGCTTGTTACTTGCAACACAGTCCAAAAAGCGATCATGTGTATCACATCAGCATCAATTGGACGTGGTGGCTTGGTAGTCCAAACGATGAAGCTTGTTACTGACCCATTACTGCCCACTAAAAGATATCCTCAACTACTCCTTAACTAGAAGTGCTTCTCCTGATGCCTGGAAGCAAGGACCAGTTAAGTCATTATCTAAACAGGGCGCTACCGTAGTACGCTCTAATTACTGACCTGTCTGCATTCTTCCTGCACTGTCCAAAGCCTAAGTGTATATAATCCACGACCACCTTACAGACTTCCTAACTCCAAACAACCTACTGGACGAATACCAACCAGGCTTCCATAAACATCACAATACAACATCTGCGTTAATAGAGGTAACAGATGACCTGAAGCTTGCCGTGAATGCACAAGAGGAAACTGTCAGGTGCTACTTAGATTTCAGCAAAGCCTTTGACACCGTCTCCGATGACATTTTACTTTCCAAACTTAGCAGCCTAAGTTTCTCGCCAGGTGTAGTGCAGCGGTTTCTTTCATACCTAACATCTTGCCAGCAATGGGTGAACTCCGGTACCATGGAATCACAAAAGATGCAGGTAGTATCAGACGTCCCCAAGGCATCGGTATTACGTCCCATTGTAGGTAAATGATGTCTGTCGTATTCCAGATACCACATGTAAGCTGACGACCTCCAGTTGGATCTAAGTGTAAAATCTATAAAGCGGAAGACAGATATCGAGAATGTCAGTACCGACCTATGTCCACATTCAATATGTGCCCAGGATATCGGGTTAAAGCTTAACCCATGCAAAACACAGGCGATACTGGTTGGTTATTCTAAGCTCATTAGCCCGAAATATACCGAGTCCCTACTATCTTCAACCCGAAATGGAATATATATCAAATTCTCTCTTTCAGCGATCAGTCTGGGAGTAATAATAGATGAAAATCGAAATTGGACTGAACACGTTACTGTAATATGCAAAAAGGCATCAGCATCGCTCCGTGCCCTCCAAATAAGAAAATGCTCTTCCCTCTTGACCTGAAAAAGAACCTTGTACAAGCACTTATACTACTAATTAGTGATTACAGCGATGTTACTCCTCAAGGTCTTTCTCAGAAAAACTCAGGGCTCCTGGAACTCGTATTCGTTCTATTTGTGATTTTCGACTCTTTGGTCACATTTCACCATCACATGCTAAGCTACCCTTGCTGTGTGCAGCCATCTCCACATACTTTGTGTTCTCTACTGTCCTATCAGTGAACACTATACCTCGTATCTCTCCTCGACGTTAATGCTCTTGTCTGAACGACACGGCAGAAACACCCGTCAGCATCACAACAAAATCGATTTCGTGCTACTCCGTCGTTCAGCCACATGCTCGAAGTCATTCTCAGTAACAGGAATCCGACTCTGGAAGAACCTCCTACAGTATATTACGGAACTAAGTAACATCTCGAAATTCAGAAGTCAGGTAGTATCTACTAAACCAACAATACGGTTATGATAGCCCCTGAATGTACTCGTTACCTTAGCACATTCTTCGATCCTACCAGATGTTCCTCATTAATCAGTATTCTTAGCCGATGTAATCTCTTTGAATTTCCATTTCCCAAAACTCGCTGCATCAGAAAACATCTGCTTTAGGCCTACAACTTCTTCTTTCATCACCCACTTTCATATTTCTTATTCACGTCACAATTACCGTTATTATTACTATTATTATTATTATTATTGTTATTTATATCATTAGTATTATCATATCAGTGACTGCAGGTGCAGTAGTACAAGTAACGCAAATATTAACGTTCTTAGTTCATAAACAGTAAAATTTGGACCCACAGCCACTGCAAACAAACAAATTGTTTTATTATTATTTTTCAAATTAAAATTGTTATTTCCTTACGTAACTATGATGTTATATATATTGTATGTGTGAAACGCTGGCCAGTTGTAAGAAAGGGCCCTAATAAGATCATATTACATACATAAATAGGTAAATATTATTGGAAATTGATTATTTATGTCGATGATTGGATTCTGCTTTCGCTGATCGTCGCAAGGGTATGACTATTCGGCACACCTATATTTTATTCCGTGACATCCATCCAGATAGCATAGTGACCGTGGTGATTAAACTGTTTCTTGAACTTCTGCTGAATTGCTATCAGGGAATGATTCTGTGTTTCCCTGTATTGTGTTACCAGAATGTTACTGGTCACGATGGTGCCCCATTCCCCATTATGCTTGGTTTGCAACCTGTCACATACGCGTGTCGTGCTTAGTCTGAGGATGAGAAGGATTACACATGGCGCGTGTGGGCAAAGCATTTTTCACTGGTTCAGAACAGTCAGTTGCAATCACTTCTTCAACATACTGCCTGCAGTACTGACTGCCCCTGTTCGGATTCGTTTGGGTCCTTTGTCGTTTCACAAGGCAGTGGTGGGGCGCGGTATATTGCTTCGGTCCCATTGTAATTATGTTCCCCGTCCGGGTGCAGATCCTCTCCTACTCTTCTGATCTCGTCACGCGGGATGTCTTAATTGTACAGATCGCACGTTTTCACCACCTTGTGTGCACATGATGTACCTGTCTGAGATTTTTCATTTTCTGTGAATTCATGTGGCAATGATCGGGATGCTAAGTCGGATTTCTGTGGGTATTTTATCAAAACTGTTGATTTCTAATGTTTTGTATGGTTTCCTGCCGCTACTCCAGCCGTAGTGGTTAGTTGGTTGATGTTGTTTTGCATTCAACTTCCTACGAAATCGCAGGGACGGTGAACCAAAAGAACGCGTAACATTAGTGGCATTCAACCAAATGATTCGGCACTGCAATGAATGAGGAATTTAGGGAGGCATGGTAACTGTAAATAACTCATTTTCTCGTTTGCCTTGAAGTTGTACTACCGAAGTTCATCGAGGACGTGACACTGCTTCGGACATGTCATGGAGGTTGTAGAGGACAGACCTTTGCTCACGCTCACTCCCTGAGAGTCACGGTGTACTCAAATCCAGTAGTAATTATATACCACCGTCCATTGGTAGATCGCTCAGGCTGACGTCCGCCCTCTAGCGACAAGTACTGCACTGCGAAATTGCTGTGACGGAACAGTATTCAGCCGTTTGCTCCTATTTCTTGCACACTTACATCGTGTGCTGCAAATACAACTTCTCAGAACCGTTTTTAACTTGTGAATAGTATTCAACACGTTTAGTTCGAGAAAGAAACAAACAATGCGAAAGATGCATGATAGAAAGTTTTAAAGTCTGTGGTCTGAGAAGCATGGCTTCATTAACAAAAGCATTAAAACTGTGTTCATTTAAAGCTCCAGGACTGAAGTATGTAGAACATCGTCTGCCAAACGGCGCTATGAAACAAACGACAAATCTCTTTCTCAAAAAAGGGCAAGGTGAAGCAAAAGGATTTCATGTGGTATTAAAGACAGGAATAGGCAGTCGCCATCTATGATTAAGTATGTTCTCAAGGACTGTCATACCAACGCTGGATATTACTAGGCTGCAAATACCATTGCCCAGCAAGATAAATCTTCTTGCGGTGAGGGATCTTTGAAGAAAGCTTGTACCCCATAAATTTTTCAAGACTTTTAAAATAAAAATTAATATAACTGTGAGCATCAAACATACTGATTTAGAACACAATAAAAGACGGAATCCTATAACTGGTGGAGAATGTAAAACAACAACAACATCTACACACGGGGCATTAAGTCCTGTTCTTATATTTCACTGAATATTGATGGAAGTATAGATGTAACAAAATGTGCCTCTCTAGCTGTGTTTGGTCCATATTGTGTTGTAAATGACATCAAAGAACAATTGATTGCAATAATAACATTTCCAGCAACTGGTAAGGACACAGATATTTCTAAGGCTGTTGAAAATTCGCATCACGAAAAAGAAACAGACTGACGAAAAGTTGTTTCGGTAACAACTGGTGATGCTTTCAAAATTGTGGACAAAAGAATGGTGTCATTAGGTTTTTCCACACACGCACTGAACATTCTTTTCTTGAACTTCGCTGTATCGTATGTCAAAAAGGGTTGTATGCAACTTCGCTTTCTCTTCCTTTGATATTCGACGCATTGGCAAGCTTCTAATAAATGCAAGTTCTAAAGGTTGTTACATGTATTCAACGCAGTGCACAATGGCTTAAAGATGTATAATGTGTTACATGTATTCAACGCAGTGCACAATGGCTTACAGATGTATAATAATGTTCCCTAGTTGACCCACGGCAGCGTACGTTAGAAGTTTGGGGAATTTTTGGAAGATATCAGGCTGGTTTTACAAAATGAGGGAAAAATTGTTTACAGACATATTACAGCATTTCAGTGGTTCTAGCTTAACGCAAAACAATTATAACAGATCTTCATTGCGCTTTCGAGGCTGAACTGCAACATTTGAAAACGATATTGTTTCCAAAAACAAGTAACTCCAACATTTGCAAAAAATTGCCATCAATTTTAAATTACACGAAAAGGCAGACTAAGAGAAGTCACTGAGGAATTTTTCTCGCTAAAACACTCGAAAACTTTTCATCGAGTTTTACTGCGCTCAAAGAGTTGTCAGAAACTGTAATATTCATTATATATCCTGATGTGACTTCCCTGGATATGGGATGAAAAATTTACCGAAACAAGAAAAGAATTAGAAGTAAACAAATTAGAAAGGGTATCAGGCAATATGTGCAGAAATGCCGAAATTAAAATTGTGGAAACAAGAAATTCAATTCAGACACAGATAGCTGTTTGGACAAGCTGGCGTTTGCTGTTATATTCATCCCCCTAAGCCTGTTAATCGTTATTTTATGAAATGAATATTATTAATGGTTCGCTACGAAGCCGGCTGCCCAATAATTCGCGTTCACCTCGCATTCTACTAAAAAGTTACGAAGTATGAACCTAATAAAAATTACTCGGCATTGAACTCACAACAGTATGTATCACAGAAGTTTTCCTTTCACTTAGATAAAATAAAGATTTTTATTTTTATGACTGCTGCATACGAGCTCTAATCTTAAAATTCGAATGCATTCGTGGGCTAACATAAGTATAAAAATGCACAAAGTAAGCAAGAAAAAAAGGGTAATATGCGGTATCAGTTTAGTGATACGATTTGTTTGATGATACGTCGTTCCCGTATTAAACATTGCTTGGTAAAAATGAGACGTAGATGTACACAGGTTCGCCATCCCTGCACCGTGTTCTCGCATTGTGGACGGAGGTGCCCTAGGTGACCGCAATGCGCGCTGGTTTGCGGCAGCCGATGGTATAAATCGAGATTCTTCTGACCAAGAATTTCAAGCCAAAACAGGATGAGGCTGCAAAGTCCATACGCACCGCTTTCACACCGTTGTTTACATTAAAAATCTAATTCACTGCTATTTGTCATTAGCAATCTGTAGCACTGACCGATATGGTTCTACTTACTTTTGTGGCATTTCGTTAAGAATTTGAAAACAAAAATCATAATTTCGAAGGCTACTTCCATGTGGGGAAATGTAAATTTACAATTTTCGCCAGAATCCATCCTGAATTCCACTGCTCTGACGAATTCAGAAAGTTTAGGATGACATGCATATGTTTTCATTAATGTAATTCAACGAAACATCATCGATATGGGCTTTCGGAACCAATTCGTGCTACCTTGATGACTGCACAACACGAAGCTTTACGCCTCGCCTTGGCCCATGAACGCCAACATCCAACTGTTGATGACTGGAAACAAGTGGTGTGGTCGGTCGAGTCTAGTTTCAAATTGTATCGAGTGGATGGACGTGTACAGGTACGGAGACCACTTCATGAATCGAAGCACCCTGCATGTCACCAGGAGACTGTTCAAGTGGATGCAGACTCTGTAACTGTGTGGAGTGAGTGGAATTGGAGTAAAAAAAAAATTGTTCAAATGTGTGTGAAATCTTATGGGACTTAACTGGTAAGGTCATTAGTCCCTAAGCTTACACACTACTTAACCTAAATTATCGTAAGGACAAACACACACACCCATGCCCGAGGGAGGACGGGAACCTCCACCGGGAATTGGAGTCATATAGGATCCCTGATACGCCTACATACGACTCTGACAGGGGATACACACGTAAGCATACTTTCTGCACATCTGCATCCATTCACGTCCATTGTGCATTCCGATGGACTTGTGGAATTCCAGCTGAACAATGCGACACCGCAAACGTCCGTAATTGCTACAGAGTGGCTCCAGAAACATGCTTCTGAGTTTAAACACCTCTTTTGGCCACCAATCTGCTCAGACATCAACATTATTGAGCACATCTTGGAGGCCTTGCAATGTGCTGTTCAGAAGAGATTTCCATCCCCTCGTACTCTTACGGATTTATGGACAACCGTGAAGGATTCATGGTGACGGTTCACTCCAGCACTACTTCAGACATAGTCGAGTCCATACGACGTCGTGATGCGGGTGCGTGTTCCCGTGGGGGGGGGGGGGGGGGGGTTATAACACGTTGGGCATGTGTACCAGGTTCTTTGGACCTTCAGCGTATATTCGAGTTGAAATGGGAGTTATCTCCCCTGCAAAACCTGCGCAGACTGAGGCTAAGATTCCATCTGTACCTGGGGCACTGTTTAATTTTATCAACTTCAAAGTTCAGTCTCAACACGTCGATCTTTTTGTAATCTGTTCCTATGAAGTTACTTGTTTTGACCGGGAATCTGGTTACATTCTTTTTTAATATTATTTTTTGCTTATTACATTAGTAGTTCAACTTTGCCTAAGTCGTATGGTCTCCAATGACTGTGTGGAATGTGATCTATTTCCAACTATTGCACGAATCGTGCATCGTCCCTCATGAACCATATTATAAGAGTTTGTATTCTTCGCATTGGAACAGGGAGACATTGCTACTACGTTGCCATCACACGGAAGGTGGGGACAGTTCTAAATGTGATTCCTCTGTGCAGAGATGTTCCGGTTTTTCCGGTGCTTGCTGCTGTGCTGCGGGGTCCGCAAGGAGGCGGAGGCAGAGGGGGAGGCCGTCAGCGCTGACTCACCGCCCGGCAGCACCAAGGTTAGTGACGTCGCCGCACGTGGCTCCTGGCAGCTAGAGCACAGCAGCCAGGCTTCCCAGCAGCAGCCGGAACGATTTTAGGAAGGTCTGCTCGTGTTGCGTCATATGGACGATTTACTGTGAATGACGCTTGACCTTCTCAATCTTACACAGCGAAACTCTGCTACTTCCTCGTCACTGCCTTTAGAATGTATCCCTCTGTATCAGTATTATCAGCTTCAGTCAACTATGTATCACCAGAGATTTGTGTCTGATTCCTTGTGTTTGTACAGGGGGGCGCAAAAAGAATGCATTATTTTCAGACTAGTATGACTCATCAAGTATAAAATATGTTTAGACCAAGCCAGCATGTAAGTTACTCTACCAGATTTGCGTTTATTTTTGAAAGATAACATTGGAAACATGTCGTCCTTCTTCCTGCATTCTCATTAATAGTGTTTTTCTAAAGTTCTGCATAATTTTTGTGACATTTTGTGAAACAGCAGCATTTTCTTCACGTATTGCAAACTTCAGATCGATGACTGAATGAGGTCTTGCAGAAATAAGCTTTGCATTTCAAATGACACCGTAAGAAGAAGAAGCAAGGCGACATATATGATGAGCATATACCCAGCGAACATCGCCAAAGCGTGACATCAATTATTAAGGAAATATTTTTCGAATAATTGTGATGGTTTCATCTGCTGTGTGGGATGTGGCTCCATCTTCTTGTAACGAATTTTCTGTCAAGTTAATACCACATCTTGTGGCCGGAAAAAAATCTGCAGGATTGCAACACAACGTTCATAATTTACTGTTACTTAATCGCCACCTTCTTCAAAAAAATAAATTTCAATAACCATCACTTGCGAAACTTCTTACCACACTGTCATTTCAGCACTGTACAATGGTTTATGATGCAGTTGTCTTTGGTTGTAGACAAGACATATGCACATTACGCTTATGATGAATACACTATATCTCTTCGTAAGTGAGAAAGCACAATTACTAGGGGCATCCCATGTCCTCTGTCTGAACCCATTAAGTCGAATAAGTAGAAGGGTCTTGTTTTAGTGCCAATAGCCATACAGTCTTAAATTGGTGGCTGTGGCATAATGGAGCTTTTGTTTCGATTGCTTTACAGTACAACTCATTCATTATCAACCATCTACGACAAAAAGTTACAGCAATAAACAATATGACAGAGCGTAATCAGAGAAATGCAATACTGAAAATAAAATTATAGCAGATATTTGTTAAACCAAAGGCACTCCGAAAACTACAGGAAAGGAGAGGTTTACTTACTGCTAATTAAAATGAAATCAGCCACTCAGAAACTGTAATATTTGCTGTAACTATTGTATATATGTCTTGGAGCACATACGAAGACTTTTAAAGACGCTGTCACAATTTATGACACCTTCCACAGACGACAATATGACCCGTGTTGCAGCAGTCTGCCCCCTTCTGAAGGGACGAGATCGTTTCTACCGCTGCGTGAGGTGGAGCCACGGAGACGCACTGGACTCGTGTTCTGAGAACGAGGGTTCCAGTCGTCGTCTCGATACACATATTTGTGTTTTCCTTCAGTTCCGAAAATGGCTTAAAAGTGAATGCTGGCATAGTTTCTTAGAAAGAGCATGGCAGATTCTCTTTCCTATCCTCTCCATTCCGAGATTCTGAGCCGTCTCTAATGACCCGACTGTTGACGGGATGTTGAACACTCATCTTCTTTCTTTCCTTGCTACCTTTCGTTTTAGTGGGATGTAGCGTGGTGTCGCTCAGTTCTTGACTCGTTGGCATTTTACTCTATAGCAATTGTGTTCTTTCGAAATGTTCCTAACGGACAGAATATTCCATCGCCTTTCGGGCGTGCATCAGGGGTACTATTATCTCTTATTCCGATATTTGGGCGATTACGCTACAGTGATAGTAAAGATGAGTCGCTTGCAAAATATAAGCCAATTGGTTGGTTGGTTTGGGGAAGGAGACCAGACAGCGTGGTCATCGGTCTCATCGGATTAGGGAAGGATGGGGAAGGAAGTCGGCCGTGCCCTTTCAGAGGAACCGTCCCGGCATTTGCCTGGAGTGATTTAGGGAAATCACGGAAAACCTAAATCAGGATGGCCGGACGCGGGATTGAACCGTCGTCCTCCCGAATGCGAGTCCAGTGTCTAACCACTGCGCCACCTCGCTCGGTATATATGCCAATTGAACAATACTGTGCAGTGAACGCACGTGCATCAGACGCAATGGGCGTTTATTCCACATCGTTCTGTGAAGTTGTTTAAACTGTTCCAGCGACTGACCTGGAAGATGGCCTTTCGATAATAGGCACAAATATCGGAAAAACATCTAATATTGTCCAGAATCCACGTCAGAAAGATGACGAAGTACGATGTGTAGCTTTGTAAAGTGCCCAATTTCTACTTCTGAACGGTTATAACAAGTTTCCAGTATATAAATGACTTCAAAAAATGTTATCACACCTTTTTGAGCACAGTATGCTTTTGCCGACAACTGCGTCATCTGCAGCAAGTCTGGCGTTCTTGTAACTAAATTCTGCCAGCTAATTGCTAGGCTGCGTAGACAGGAAGGGGACCTAAACATAGCCCACTGCTACCACTGAGTTACCTGAAGTACATCAGTCAGTGACACTCCAGCGAAAGTAACATGCTGTATCCTCCTCACCAAGAACTCCTCAATACAGTTACAAATTGCGTTCGATATCACTTATGATTTTATTTTCTACAATACGCATATACATGGTGCTGAGACAGAAGCCATACAAAAGTAAGGAAATACACAGACTCCTTAACTCTCTTCATCCATAACTTTGAGATGGTCATAAGAGGAAAATTCCGAAAGGAGTGTCATATGAGCAATGTTAATAAAATCCATGTTAGTTGGCATCGTTACGATTTATCCCAGAATGCACCATCTCTTCCGAGCAACGTCAGCACAGTAACTATAGTGACAGCTTCAACGATCAACTGTAAACACTATGCGTGCTTATGACCAGTCAGTTGTCAATGGGCAGCATTACGTAGTAGGACTGCGACAGTAAAGTGAGAAGAAAGTCATGTCATAAGTTGCAGTGGAACTACACCACTAAAAATCGAGTGCTGAAGACACTCTTCAGAAATTGTGTATACTAATCTCGCACTATGTAGGCAGTGTGGACCGTTTCTGTAGTAATGGAATCTTTTATTTTATCATCTGTAGACTAGATACGTCCTCATAATTCAAAAATGTTTAGTGACAGTGTCTTCATAGCCAATCATCGATAGGAAGGGTAGAAACTGTTGCCTAATGTAGCTATTTCACCCAACGGCGAATCACGTCAACAAAAACCTCTAGTTTACATCATTCGTACTAATGTAAAGCAAATCCTCTTAATTTCCTAATGCCCCTTTTGTAGCAAAAACGGCATATCTTCCTATTCCAATAAATGATTTATATGTAAACACCAACGGATCATTAGACCTGTGTAGTATTATTAGGTAAACTGAAGACTGTCTATCATTTTGCCGACAGGTGGAGAAGGAAGATGAGGTGATCTTGATCACATATATCAACGACGGTCTTCAGCCTGTCAAGACTACATGGTTTCCAGGAGAGGTGGGTTTCACAGATACAGTAACTAAAGCAGTAGCCCGCACGAGTTAAGCCTTTTACATTTGTTTCAGAATAACAACCCTCAGTTACACTGATATACGGGTAGTGTCATTCATCTACCACTGATAATTCACTCCCTCCCGTTCCTATCATGTTTCCATGTAACGTACAATAGATTTGTCGCCAAGTTTCTAATTTTACAAAATGCAGTGAGGTACATAGATTCCCCATATCCCAGCACAACAAAAGGTCGAGCCTCAGAGTGGTCATTTAGAACTGTAGCTACTTATATCACTTGTTTATTTCAAGCTCTGTCCTTAAATCATCGTTGATTATGTAACTTGTAGAATGTGGGTATCTTAACAGAGAGTAAAATACATAATCGAGACAATGATACTTGCCTGTCTAACCACGTCCTCATGAATCTTTAGTTGTAGGAAGACCAGCGTCACAACATATATTCCAATCTAGATTACGTTCACTGCACGAAGTATGTTGATTACTTTTTCTAAGTAACCAGAGCACGTCCTTGGGCACATGAAGATTTTAAAACTACTGCAAACGACGATAACGAGGGCTACTTGTTACTTAGCTGTAGTTATTTCACTAATTGCTTTACTAGTCCATGCTTCGTAAACTATATCTCCGTCTCACTAGATTACTATTTACAGTGTTTCTATAGCAATGTATTCCCCTTCGAACTTCGAATTTCTATTTTATGTACTACTGTAAGTGTAGGGGTATTATACTTCACACATATAGAAATTACATTCTGCAAACATTGTACAAATTGTATTTAAGATTGCAAATAATCGCAGGAGTTTCAGAACTCTGCTATAACGGACGAGCGTCGATACATCCCTAATCAGAACATCTTAGCAATCCATAGATTGAGCTAAAATTCATAGTGGTAGATGGGGTGACATTTATATGTGAAAAGAGTAACGGTATCTCTTGGGTTATGGTTTGTAGGCAACAAAAGTACAGCTAAGGGAAAATTCGCGCTAACCACATCTTCTGTATTACATCTCGAAAGGAATTGTGGGAGCTGTAACAAATAAAAAATATTAAAATAAAATAATAATAAAATATAATAATAATAATTTGTAATAATAATAATTGTTTGTTTGGATAAGTAATTGAAGGATTAAAATTTTACGCCGTGAATTTATCGAGCTTCGCACGTCCGAAGATGTACGGAACGTAGCCAGGGCTCATTATGTATTTTTTTTTTGTAGACAGAGTCTGATATCTGACCTCAGCTTCAATCATGAAGATGGAGTGACTAAAACTACTAAAACAAAGCAAAGCATAAGATTAAATAAACATATATTCATTTCAACACATACATTACGATATAAATTAGACTTACGTAAAATTCTAGATAAATAATGGCAGATCATTCACAAATGAGAGCGACTTATTAATTCTGCGCCTCTTTTCTGCTAATAAATATCAATATGGCTAACTGTGGAGCCGCACAAAATATTAAATCCTTCTAGGACAACGAATGACATGAGAGTGTTGATGCCTACTCGCTGTGACAAGAGAGCGGTGTTAATTGCTTTATTTTGCATTCTCTTGTCTTAAAAAATCGATACATATAATCTAAGTTAACTAACTTAAATATTATCTGTGCTCTAGTGCAAATGGTTCCTTAAACTGCCCCCCAAATTGCGAGAGCAAAGGTGTACCACCTGCAGCTGAGCAATTTGTTGACGTATTTTCTTTATTTGTCATGTCATGAATCATAAGTTATTACGTATCTTGTTTCACAGATTCAACATACTTAAAATATCATAAAATGTCATACATCCACAAAAATACATAAATAATAATTACATACAAGATCAATGAAAGTGAAAAGAAAAAATAAAAATATTCACTTCCGAGCAGTATTGAACTCAGGAACTGCAGTATCAGAGACTAGCGAAGTGGCTCAGCGCTATCACTGCTAGCGTGCATACAGTTCTCAATTTTATGTAACAGTTCTACACAGACTGTAACGAATTTCATAGTTCGTATTCACTTGTGCTGTTACTTTGTAAAAATTTTGTTGGGCATATAGTCCGTTGTTCTCTTTCACTTCAAAATGTTATTACACATGTTCATTCAATAAATAAAATTAATTAATGGTTTTGTGCATATTCAGAGATATGTGAACATATTCTCTTTAGAATGTCACTTGGTAGTAAAGGTTTATACTGTGCTAAAGTCTTTGCACTTTAAAATAAATGTCACGTGTCACACGTTTTGTTTACATTGAGACGAAAGTTCTTGAAGAAACAAGTTGGAGATCAAGAATCTCGCAACGAAGCGTGCTTTGGAAGACATAGTTAAAATGTGGTTTCGTCGTGGTAGGAATTCATGGTGTCAGTGGTTCCATACTGACCAGTCCGTGTTACATCTACTCAATAACCTCCATATTTCGTCTTCCAAAAAGCGTATGTCGTCTCCTGGATATTGTGTCGTCGTTTCGTCGAAAAGTGTGCCGTGGTTTTGCTACTCACGTCACCTATAGTGTCCCATCATGAGCGCAGTGAACCGTTTTTTTTTATATTTGCACACAACTTGTTCATACATTGTTCGTTGCAAAACAAAATGTTCGTTCACAACAGAGAGCACAAAACATAACAAATATCACTTCACTTTGAGTACAGTTTTCTGTTACATATTTACATAGATATAAAAATTTTCTGTGAAACATGTATCTATACATTTACACTACATTGTTTCGTAATACATATACATATTTTATATTTTTCAATTGCATTAAACTGGATATTTACAAGTACATATGGGTCAGACATAAAAAAAATTATCTAATAGGTTCAGTGTATTGTGATACATTCAGAAAATCCATTTTCTTTTATAGGTCTCTTCCCCTTTTTAATAAAGTTTTCCTTTTAAGTATATTTTCCTTTACATCAGTACTACACAATAAGTGTTCTTCCTCATAAAATGTTTCCTGCAACATAAACTTTCATAATAGGTTAGAAAACATCCTTGAGATGATCTGTCCTGAAAAGTCATGATTACAATAAGACACGACACGTCACATCCACAATCAATTCCAAATTAGCACATGCACAAAGTATCATTTACAAATAAAATAAATTATATAGCCTTGCTCAATTAATCTCATTTGTCATTTCCTGTAGAGTGGTTTTTTTTTTTTTTTTTTGTGCATGTTGTGTTCATGTGGATTGTGGTGTGAGTGTGAATAGCAAATCAAGTGTCTATCATGCCAATTAATGTATCAGGTTCAGAGCAGCAATTGTCTCCGGTCATTTAGTCTGTCAGCTTGTCTGCAAGGTATTAACAAATATAATCAGTAACTGTGCTTTGCATGAAAATTGTTAGTTCTTCCTGTGTCTTATCTTCTTGTTGCTGCTGCTGCTGCTGTTACTGCTGGTGCTGTAAAATGTAGATACTTAAGATTATAGCTTATATCTTCTTCTTCTTCCAGCATGAAGTACCAGATGTGACTTACCTTGTTTTTCTATCAGCATACTCTGCTAAGGGCTAAAAGTTTTCATATCTTTGTGAGGGTACAAACTTAAAATTCTCTTATTCTTGGGGTTTTGTAACAGATATGCTCCAGGATGTGGTATATCAATGATTGTGTAAGGACCTTCATATAGCGGACGCCACTTAACATTACGTTTTAGAGGTAATGACGATTTGTAGTGGGTCTTAAGTAAAACTTGTATGCCTATTGTAAAGTTTTGCCTTCTTTTCAAATTAGCACCATAGTTCTTATTTCT
This sequence comes from Schistocerca piceifrons, assembly GCF_021461385.2. Lineage (NCBI taxonomy): Eukaryota > Metazoa > Arthropoda > Insecta > Orthoptera > Acrididae > Schistocerca > Schistocerca piceifrons. The sequence continues at coordinate 505,017,762 of NC_060143.1, read as the reverse complement.
AATGTCAGCTTGTTCAGTAATTGCCATGAGTACTTCCCTTACCTTTTCCTCGTGTGAAGGTTTGGTGTCAGAAAATTTTGGTAGTGGGTTGCTCCATTCATTAGTTTCCTTTGTGTCAAACATGATTTCTCTGGGAGTGTAGGGTGTGTTGTATATATTTAAATTGTTGTGTATTTCCTCAAAAAGTGCTAGGTAATGTATCCAGTTTGTGTGCTGTGTTGAGGTATAAGTTCTCATGAATCTATTTAATTCTCTAAAAACTCTCTCACAAGGGTTGGCTGATGCATGAAACTTTGAAATAAAGATGCTCTTAATGTTATTGTCCTTTAGAAATTTTCTCCAGGTGAATCCTGCATAATACTTGGCGTTATCTGATAGAATGGCTTTAGGTTTTCCACAGTATGGCATGTAATCATTTGTGAATCTTCTGATGATGGTGTTTGCTGTGGGTGACTTAATGGCAAAAAGTTTGATGTGCTTAGAAAATATGTCATAAAATGCTAGAATGTATTTGCAACCTCCGATGCTAGTTGGATGAGGTCCGCTAACATCTGTACAAAGTATCTCTCTAGGTCCAGTAGGTAAGATAGAGTGCAAATCTGTTTTGGTGGATTGATTTTGTGGCTTGGATTTTTGACATATGAGACATTTGCTGATAACATCATGTATTTTTCTTCTCATGTTTGGAAAATAGCAATATGTATGTAACTTGTTTAGACATTTCTTTGTTCCGTAGTGTCCCCAAACTGTGTGAGTGTGTGCAACGAGATTGTGTACAGAATCTTGTGGTATGCAAACGCACCAGTTGGTAGCATTTGTGTGTCTTTTGTAGAAAAGTATGTTGTTGTGTAACATGTATCTGTCTTGTAAAGTGTCATTGTGTTGTTGTACTATGATTTGTTTTATTTTGTACCAGTGTGGATCTGAATCTTGTAGCGTTGCCATGTTCTTGCATAGGTCTATGTAGTATTGTGTAAACTGTTTGTCTTGCATGAGTAGTATTCTGTAATCGTGTGTGTTCTCAAAGTCTGTATTGTTATGGTGTAATCCTTGCGGTAGTCTTGAAAGTGTGTCAGCTATTATGTTGTCTTTTCCCTTGATGTGCTTGATTTCAAAAGAGTAATTCTGTAATGCAAGTGCCCATCGTGTAAGTCTAGGGTGAATGAGTTTACATGACAAAAGGAATGTAAGTGCTTGATGGTCAGTGTATATAATGGTATGTCTTCCATACAGATAATAATTAAACTTTTTAAATGCCCATATAATAGATAATGTTTCCAATTCTGTGGTAGAGTAAGATCTTTCACATTCCGTTAAAGTACGACTGGAAAAACCAATAATCTTAATATGTTCTGAAGTTTCTGTATTAACAAGTTGAAATAAACAACATCCCAAACCAATGTTTGATGCATCACAAGCAATACAAAAGTTCAAATTGAAGTCTGGATGTTCCAGCATGTTAGAATTTACTAAGGCTTCTTTGATTTTAGTAAAGTCATTTTCACAGTCTTGGTTCCAAATCCATACCTGGTTCTTCTTTAATAAGTTTAGTAAGTATCTGCTATTGAGTAACTGTTTAGGTATGAATCGTCTGAAAAACGAGCATAGACCGAGAAATGATTTTAACTGTTTCTTATTAGTGGGACTGGGGAAATGTCTGATAGCATCTAATTTTGAAGGGTCAGGTTTAATGCCTTGTGTGTTGATGATGTGTCCTAGGTATTTGATCTCACAACAAGCAAATCTAGATTTACAAATATTGGCAGTGATACTAGCTTGTGTGAATCTGCATAGTAAAGTGTTCAGGGTATCAGTGTGATCCATCCAGGTTTTTGAGGCAATCAGTATGTCATCTACATAGTGTGTAACAGTTTCTAGTAAATCATCACCGAGTACAGAGTTTAGTGCAGTAATGAATACTCCTGAGCTTACATTTAGGCCAAATGGTAATACACAAAATTGATAAGTTCTGCCACCAAACATAAAGGCTGTATATTTTCTGGATTCTTTGCTTATTGGCACCTGCCAAAACGAATTTTTAAGGTCTATTGTAGAGAAATATTTTGCATCCAAGAACTTCTGAAGTTGTTCGTCAAGATTTTCTGGTTGTGTCCTCACAGGTAAGATAATTTGGTTGATAGCTCTTGCATCTAATACTAACCTGATACTTCCATTGTGTCTTTTCACTACATGCAAAGGGCTACAATATGGAGATGTTGATGGTTCTATAATATTCCATGTAATCATTTTCTTTAGTTCTTCCCAAACTGCAGGTCGCTGAGCTAGAGGTACATTGTATGACTTGTGGTAATAGATTTGGTGAGGCTTGACTTCAATCGTATACATATATGTGTTGATCCTACCTGGCTTACTAGTGAAAACATCCTTATTCTTAAGTAAAATATGTTTAAGCTGGGATCTCTCCTCTACATTAATAGCATCACATTCTGATAACTTAGAATTAATTTGTGTAAGTACATCATTCACTCCCTCACCGTGTGATACAGGTTGTTGTGTGGAATCTATATCAGTCTCACGTATAATCTGTATCTTGTAGCCAGAACAGTGCTTGTTATGGTCTACTAGTCGAGTGTCCAAGTTCAAAACTATGTCTCTGCCTTCATACTTAAAATAACAAATGCCTTTGGAGAAGTCTATAGTACAGTCCTTCTCGCAAAGAAAATCAATACCCAATATACAATTGGCAGCAAGGTTTTGGACAACTAGGAAAGGCCATTGTACGATTCCATTTCCCATATTAACAGTCACAAATACCTGCTTATTAACTCTACTTGACTTATTACCTAATGCAGTTAATATTAAACAGTTCTGAACTGGGAACTCTGGTATCTTAGAAGTTTTCTTCATCATAGTGTAAAAATTGTGAGAAATCACACTGACAGCAGCTCCTGTATCAATAATTATGTTAGTAGGTATACCTCCTACAATGCCTGAGGTGGAAGACAGTACAAATCTTTTCTTTACATTGTGACATTGTGTGTTGTCATTTATCAGATCATCAGCTAAGTTTCCACTTTCATTATATCTTAAGAATAGTGTAGGCAACTCTTGTTGTGTAAATGTTAATTTTTCTTGTTTCACAGTTTCACTAGCAAGTGTGTATTCAAACATAGTTTCTAAATTGAAGTTGCCCCCCAAATGTTCCTCAGTCACGACCTGGGGCTCAGTAATGACTGGTTCTAGTTTACCTGGTTTGTCTGGTCATTGGTAAGTGTAGTTGTAGTTTCATTAGCTACCTCAATAATATTTACATTTGGATACTGTCTTTGCCAATCACCTGTCTGTTTTCGGTTGGCTGAAGTCACTTGTTGGTTTGTGTTGCTTGTTTGCACAAAATTCCCTTGTGGCATCTGAACATGATTTTGTGGTGGCGGTTGCGGTGTTTGCCACTGTCTCACATAATACTGGTTGTCGTTCTGATTAAAGTGCGGTGTAAGTGTTCCATTTCTTGTGTAATCTGTGTTGTTGTTTCTTTGCCAGTGTTTCTGTTTTGCTTTGTGTGCGTTGTTGTTTCCACTATTCCTTCTTGAATTAAAATTGTTGTTTCTTCGTTTTTTGTACGGGTTATCTCCCTGCGTATAGTCGTAGTTGTTGTTTGTGTGCAGCTGTGAGTTGTGGTGACTGTTTTGCATGTTTACTGTGTGTTGTGAATTTTGCTGCGTGTTTGGTAATGTAGCAATGCAGACATGTTGATTCCTACTGCGTGAGTTGTGTGTTGGTTCTAGTTCTTCATATAGTAAATCAACAGCATCTAACTTTTCCAAAAAATATTCAGGATCGTCATCCGGTAAGTACAGTAATTTCTCTTTAATATTAAAAGGAAGTCTTGCTTTCAGTGATCGGATCACATCTTTTGGTTTCACTGGTTCATTAAGGAAGTGTGTCATGTTTAGGTACTTCTCGAAATATCTGCGCAGGTTGCCGTTTTTAGAATTGAAGTGTTCGGGTTCAGTGACTTGTTTGCGGATGCGTTCCTGCACAGTGGGTGACCAAAACTTATTCAAGAAGGCGCGTTCAAACTGCTCGTATGTTACACATCTGTCGCTTTCATGGTAAGCCCAGACAGCAGCGTCCCCTTGAATGTAATCCACAGCGTACGCAATGCGTTTGTGGTCGCTCCACGAACGTGGGAATGCGTTCCTAAAAGCTTTTAAGAAGATGACAGGGTGTACAGTGTTTTTGCCTGGTATAAAAGGTTGGAATTTACGGTGCTTGAATAGACTTTCTTCTTCTTTGTTACGTGTTCGTCTGTTTCTTTTCGTGTAATCATTGAATTCTTCCCTGTGTGTACATGGTTCTTCATCAGAATAATTGTATTGTATTTCAGGTGATGGGTATCTGTTGCTATGCGTGTCAGTGTATTGTGTATTTGAGTGTGGAAATTCGTGTGTGTACATGTGTTCATTTCCGAATCGAGATTTTCTTCTGTGTGTGTAAAAATGTGTAGTGGGTGTACTATTCTGTTGTGCTTGGCATTGAGTTGTCTTTGTTTGCATATCGTCATCGATTACTTGTCTATTGTTGTTCATGTATTCCACTACAGAATCGTGCACAATATGTGGCAATTTGTTTTGTATACATTCTTCAAAAATTTCGTCTTTGTGTGCCGTCCATTCTTTAAATTGTGAATTAATGCGAGACAAATGGGGTTCAGCCTCTATCTGTATTGTTGTGTGAATCTGTTTGTGGATGTCAGCTACGTTTGTTTCTATTGTATTCACCTTTAAATTAATTTCGTCACATGCGTGCGTGTTTGATTCTAGTTTGCAATTAATAGTTTCACAGGTTTTTGTCAAGTCATTGATGTGGTTGGCATTGTCGCTTTGTCGTAATTCTAAATTTTCGAATTTTTCCGTAAGATCGTCGACCTGTTTGGAAAGACGTGCGTTAATTTCATCTACCTTTTGAGTCAGTGTGGCGAAGTCTGATTTTATGTCATTTCTGAAGGCTGCATTGTCTGTCATTAATTGTCAGAATTTTTCGTCATTGTCTTGCTTAATATTGGATATGCCTTCCAAAATTGAATTCAGTATAGCACCAAAATTTTGATTGCAAAATGAGCTTGCCCCCGCCGCGTCATTAGACGTGACGTGGTCTCTCAGGTTTGGTTCTGAATTGCTCCTCTCGGCGTTTATTTGTGTCTGTAGCGGATTATTTTGATGTGTTTGCGTGTCTGTATTAATTTCTGTGTCTGAATGTGTCTGTGTATCCATGTTTGCATTACTTGATTGTTGTTCCATTGTGTACTGGTGTCGAGTTTTTACCATATCGTGAATAAATTGTGTGCCAGAAAAATATTGTTTAAACGCGTAGTGTGAAAATGTACTGCCTATGTGTGTGTTTAAATGACTGAGAATGATTGAGAGATGACTTTAAGGATCTAAAGTAGCATACGTGTTAATGGTGACTAGCCATGTTGCTTGAATCTTGTACAATGTCGGCCATATTGTGCAATGTAACTTGCGTATTTTTGGATCGGAATGTAATCGTCTGAATAATGAGATTTCGCGGAATTTGGAAAAAATTACTGAATGGAAACTGAATACTGAATTTAATGCTAAGAAAAATAATTTTGAATGAAAAATGTGCTGGGAATCAATTGTGGATGCGCGAGTGCTGCGTCTTACCGTGCATATCGTCTTGATGAGAAGATTGCATTTCCAGTCCAAATTGTCTCCAGATTTTATTCGTTTTCTTCAATATTCTCGTCACATAGGTTGTTACCGGTCAGGATGTACATGAAAAAGAACAATTAGTTGTAGTACAGATACAATAATGAGTCCTGGCACATAGTCGCCAGTGTAACAAATAAAAAATATTAAAATAAAATAATAATAAAATATAATAATAATAATTTGTAATAATAATAATTGTTTGTTTGGATAAGTAATTGAAGGATTAAAATTTTACGCCGTGAATTTATCGAGCTTCGCACGTCCGAAGATGTACGGAACGTAGCCAGGGCTCATTATGTATTTTTTTTTTGTAGACAGAGTCTGATATCTGACCTCAGCTTCAATCATGAAGATGGAGTGACTAAAACTACTAAAACAAAGCAAAGCATAAGATTAAATAAACATATATTCATTTCAACACATACATTACGATATAAATTAGACTTACGTAAAATTCTAGATAAATAATGGCAGATCATTCACAAATGAGAGCGACTTATTAATTCTGCGCCTCTTTTCTGCTAATAAATATCAATATGGCTAACTGTGGAGCCGCACAAAATATTAAATCCTTCTAGGACAACGAATGACATGAGAGTGTTGATGCCTACTCGCTGTGACAAGAGAGCGGTGTTAATTGCTTTATTTTGCATTCTCTTGTCTTAAAAAATCGATACATATAATCTAAGTTAACTAACTTAAATATTATCTGTGCTCTAGTGCAAATGGTTCCTTAAAGAGCTACTGCAAAGAATGACCATTACATTTAACTATGACGTCGTAGCAACAGATAATTCTCGTTCACGCCACACACACAATTTGAAATGATCTTTCCATAGTTTTGATATTCCATTTTTTACGATATGGTGAAATTTATTGCAGTAATATAATAGCGATTTATGAGTAAGCATCGATGTAACATCAAACTTCCGTAGTGTGTAGCTAAACTCAGAAATTCTCATCGTTTTTCCGACAGGTGGAGAAGGAAACTGACATCATGACAGAAGCTTATATGGAGGATACTGAGAAGGGTCGTGAGTCTGTCAAGGATACATATTGTTCGGTAGAGGTGAGTTTCGAAGCCACAGTAACTTTGGTTCAAAGCAATAACCCGTATACTGTAGTTTAAACTAACCATTAAGAGGTTCATCTTAGCTTCAAGCTTCTGTTAGTTATTATCGAATAACAAGCTTCTATGAGGATGACAGATGTTATAGTCGATACTTGTAGTTTCATTCAGCAACCATTGAGGAGTTGTCCCTCCTCTACTTGTTACGTTTCTGAGTAACGTAGATGGTCAACTACTTTCTTGCTGTCGCAAAGGTAGTATGTTGGACAGATTCCCCTGCAGCAGTAGTCGAGCCTGAATCATGTCATTTAGAAATGTATACTAGATGTAAATGTCTTATATATATACAGCTAACTGAAAAATTTGCAGTGATAATGTCACCTGCATTGATTATCGGAAAGAAGTGTGTCATCTATTTCCAATCCTTGTTATTTCACTCAAACATGTCGTCCCAGCGACAGACACTCGTTCACACCACACGTGTAACGTGAAGCGACGTACTGTATTCATAATTTCTATAAGTCATTTTTAGAGGTATCATGATACGTGTTACAACGTGTAATATGTGTAAACATCGACCCACCATTAAAATTGCGTAATGCGAAGGTAAATTGATTTTTTTTATCATTTCGCCAACAGGTGGAGGAAGAAGGTAAAGCGATGTCAACCACTGCTGTGGACGATAGGGAGAAGAGTATGGATTCGGTGGTGACTACAATCGGTTCAGAAGAGGTGAGTTTCACGGGTATACTTCCATTGGTTCAAAACAATAGCCCGTATATTGTAGCTTTACACCATTGTCAGCTATTTTGTAACAACAACACTCAAGAACAATGATGAACGTTTCAGTCCATACTGGTAGCATCCTTCAGCAATCGCTGACGAACGGCCCCTATTTCTTCAGTTACATTTCAGAGTCACTTATGTTGGTCGAATGTTTAGCTATTTTCCCATATGTAATGTGTTTGATAGAGTCCCGAAAATCACGTACAACAAGGGACCAAACCTGAGTAATGTCATTTCGAAATTCAGCCTAAATACATACAACTAATTGAAAAACATATAGTGATAGCGTCATCTCCACTAATTATCGCAAAAGAAGTCTGGCAACTATTTCCAAGCCTCACTGTTTCACTGAACTGCGTCGTCACAGCGACACATACCTTTCGTTTACACCACACATACAACATGAAGCAACCTTTACGTAATTTCGTCATGCCTTGTTTGGAGGTTTCATGATATTTGTTACAATGGTGTTACTTGTGAACATAGATGCATAAGACGTTTTATCATTCTGCTGGCAGGTAGAAGACGAAGCTGATTTGATAACAGTCACTGTTACGGAAGATATGGAGATGTGTCTGGAATCGGTCAAGACTACAGTCTGCTCAGCAGAGGTGAGTTACGCACACATAGTAAATTTGATTGAAAGCAGTACCACGTATGTTGTAGTTTAAACTGACCCTTACTAGGTTCGTCATTGTTTCAAGCCTCTGTCACTTGTTGCAGGATAGCAGGCCTGAATAAGTGCCGATGAAAGTTTCATTTCATATTGATAGCTTCATTCAGCAACTACTAGAGATTGGTTCCCTACTCTTCCTGTTGTGTTTGTGAGAAACGTAAATGAGCCATCCAATTTCTAATCTGCAAGATTTTAAAGTGTAAGCAATGTGTTGGATATATTCTCCAAATCTACGTTCAGCAAGATATCGAGCCTGAGAGACGTCACTTAGAACTGTAGCTCTATGACTGCTAATTAAATTTGGTTGTGCATCTTGTGATGTGGATTATCTAATACAATCACCACAGTGGCATTTGCCTGTCTAAGGGCGTCATGATGCCTCTGAAGTTGTACGAGTGCCACCCTTACAGCATTTATTCAAATCGTGATCATACTCCATACACCTAGTGTGTCCCGAGTACTTTTTCTGAATCTCAAACACACATCCGTTGGCACACGGTGATCTTACAACTAGTAATACATATGTTTATTACCCGTGTTTGTTTCACTACTTGCTGTAACACTCTACAAGCTAAGTTCATTATCACTCCATCTCAGTGAATTAATATACACTCCTGGAAATTGAAATAATAACACTGTGAATTCATTGTACCAGGAAGGGGAAACTTTATTGACACATTCCTGGGGTCAGATACATCACATGATCACACTGACAGAACCACAGGCACATAGACACAGGCAACACAGCATGCACAATGTCGGCACTAGTACAGTGTATATCCACCTTTCGCAGCAATGCAGGCTGCTATTCTCCCATGGAGACGATCGTAGAGATGCTGGATGTAGTCCTGTGGAACGGCTTGCCATGCCATTTCCACCTGGCGCCTCAGTTGGACCAGCGTTCGTGCTGGACGTGCAGACCGCGTGAGACGACGCTTCATCCAGTCCAAAACATGCTCAATGGGGGACAGATCCGGAGATCTTGCTGGCCAGGGTAGTTGACTTACACCTTCTAGAGCACGTTGGGTGGCACGGGATACATGCGGACGTGCATTGTCCTGTTGGAACAGAAAGTTCCCTTGCCGGTCTAGGAATGGTAGAACGATGGGTTCGATGACGGTTTGGATGTACCGTGCACTATTCAGTGTCCCCTCGACGATCACCAGTGGTGTACGGCCAGTGTAGGAGATCGCTCCCCACACCATGATGCCGGGTGTTGGCCCTGTGTGCCTCGGTCGTACGCAGTCCTGATTGTGGCGCTCACCTGCACGGCGCCAAACACGCATACGACCATCATTGGCACCAAGGCAGAAGCGACTCTCATCGCTGAAGACGACACGTCTTCATTCGTCCCTCCATTCACGCCTGTCGCGACACCACTGGAGGCGGGCTGCACGATGTTGGGGCGTGAGCGGAAGACGGCCTAACGGTGTGCGGGACCGTAGCCCAGCTTCATGGAGACGGTTGCGAATGGTCCTCGCCGATACCCCAGGAGCAACAGTGTCCCTAATTTGCTGGGAAGTGGCGGTGCTGTCCCCTACGGCATTGCGTAGGATCCTACGGTCTTGGCGTGCATCCGTGCGTCGCTGCGGTCCGGTCCCAGGTCGACGGGCACGTGCACCTTCCGCCGACCACTGGCGACAACATCGATGTACTGTGGAGACCTCACGCCCCACGTGTTGAGCAATTCGGCGGTACGTCCACCCGGCCTCCCGCATGCCCACTATACGCTTTCGCTCAAAGTCCGTCAACTGCACATACGGTTCACGTCCACGCTGTCGCGGCATGCTACCAGTGTTAAAGACTGCGATGGAGCTCCGTATGCCACGGCAAACTGGCTGACACTGACAGCGGCGGTGCACAAATGCTGCGCAGCTAGCGCCATTCGACGGCCAACACCGCAGTTCCTGGTGTGTCCGCTGTGCCGTGCGTGTGATCATTGCTTGTACAGCCCTTTCGCAGTGTCCGGAGCAAGTATGGTGCGTCTGACACACCGGTGTCAATGTGTTCTTTTTTCCATTTCCAGGAGTGTATATAGTGACTGTACCTTCCAGTGGCATCCAGTGTGTTGTTTCAAGGCGGACGATCGGCCCGCCGAACTGCCACATATAGCAGCCAACACGTACTCACACTTAGCCTCCCCTGCATCGACAACCCCCTCTCCCCCCGCCCTACTAGCGGTTCGTGTTGGACGTGTCTGCTTTACTACTTCGACCTACTCTCTGATTTTTCTGTTTGTGCTGCGTGTCTGCCTAGCTGTATGAATATCTTGTATGGACCCCGACACACTTGTCTTCGTGTTTAATAGAGAAGGTCTCTTATTATTTTGTTGTTGCTTCAGTATCTGTCTCAGTGATGCTGAATTGGAAGCTACGTCATTTCGATAAACATTTAGAGCTGTGGGTACTTACCTCTCATGGTCAAATGCCTTTGCATTGTTACCAATTATTCCAATGTGTCACAGATTGTATTCTCGAGACTGAGTAACGTTAAGCGATTGCTATTCTGGATATCAAATGTTAGGTCCAGGTATTTGCGTTGAGTGTTAAATCGAGTGGAGCTGAGAACCATGTAGCACCCAGTGGTGTGTTCAACCACTGTACAGACTTTGTTTTACTATTCTCTCCCACATCTTGCCAGCACAGTACCAAAGTGCGTTGGGACGAAAACCTATGGCATTAGATGTACTTTTATCCGTTTTAGGCTTTGGATACTTGATCTTGCACCACATGCAGTTAAGTTCTCTAACTAAAGTAGTTTAGGCAGGCGTCAACAGGTTACATATCATGAGGTAATGAATATGGTCTTTTCTTGATAAGCTGTTGGTGTTTGATTTTATAGCAGATCAAGGCCTATTTATATGGCTCGATGACTCACAGTTTAGGTGCCAGATTACGGATCTAAAGGCTTGATGTTTGATATCAGGTCAGTGCGAAGATTTTTATTCGTCACAGGTCACTTCTATCACCTCTGTTAATGTTTGTTAATATGAAAAAATGCTGTGTACTTCCATGGTTCAGAGTCTTGTTAAATTACAAGTAGCCCTATATCTGCCTGTGTGTAGGTCGGTCAATCTCCAGTAGGATGATGCCTGGTACAGCATAGTTGTGTTCAAATCAGTGTTTTCACTGAAGATAGCTTTACCTTTAAATCCCTTCAGTTGTGAATAGCTGCAGAAGAAAGTAGTCTCGAAGGTCTTCTGGGTAGGGATGACAGCTGAAAGCGCGATTTCGTCAGAAGTATCCATTTACCAGATACTGTCATCGTTCCTGTTCCGCAAGATCTTATCTTTACGTTGTATATCACACTAACCAGGAGTTTACAGCACTCAAATCAATTTACTATCCTCTCTTATTTCAGTATTTTCTTAGGCGCGTTATGGTTTGTAAGCTAGTTCTTTTCCGGTATCCCGTAAATTTGTGGCGGCCAAATTTCATATTTGTTTGAGATATAGACCACATTTATCTTAGAGCTTCTCAGCAACTGTTTTTCTCTCTCTATTGATGTTCGAGGACACGCATAAATAGGTGAAAAAACAACTTCAGAAATCTGTATTGGAAAGAATTCCTGTCGAAGCACTGTTTAACGTCTGTCATACGGAGCTCTGTTATGAATGAAGCTCGCCGAATAGGTTTCTTAATTCAGAACGTTCTCTGACTCTTACTTGTATCAGAATAGTGACACGTAATTTTGTATAAAACTTGTGTAATTTTTATCACAAAAAATACATTTTCCTATTGATTAGCTGTAGCTGTTATTTCTCTTACTGGCAGATGGCAGCATCAGACGCTGCGGCATCGCTGGACGTGGACCCTGATGCGGCGTCCACCACAGCCGCCCACACCTGTGCTCGACTGCCGCTGGACTGGGGGAACGGTCTGATTGTTGTTACAGGCCCACCCAAGAAACGGGCGTTTTCGGGAAGCCCATGAAGCCAGTTCTTGTTTACGTTAAAGAAGTTATTGTTTGTGTTCAGTTTGCGTTCTGTTTGTTAAAATGTTAAAAAGCTTGTTCAGATTTTTTCCTGTTGTTTGCGTTCACAAGTTTGAATTAATTAAATAATTTTGCTCATCTACTTTGGTCTTTTACTGCCTTTGTTGGTATGTAAATATTGCATCGTAAAGGTACAACTACACCAGAAACGTATTACCATACAGATCACTGGTTGTTCAGCTTTTCTTCCCTTGTAACTTTGAAGGCTCTGATGTTGTCGAATAGTTTTCTGAACTGAAAAGCTGTGATTGTTCTACAAAAGTGCAAAGGACAGAATCTCCTTTAATACTTAGTAAAGAACGTGGAAGAACATTTCTTACTTTAATGTGAATGCGAGTGCCACAGATACCGTTGACGTACTACGAAGAGTACTCGTTTATTACCGCCCGATCAGTTACGACATGGAAACCACAATGACAATCAAAAATATATTTGCAACAATTACCTACTTCTCTATGTAGTCGCAGTTCCGACTTGTTGAAGAACCTGTGATGTATTTTCAATGAGCTGTACAACACAAAATACCAAAAGGATATGCTATGAATTTTCTGGAAGAATTCGAAACATATACACACATGAAAAATCATCCAAAAAGATATTCTCAATGAACAAACCGATCTTCAACAAAAAATTAACGAGAAAATTTTACTGATTTTTGGAACTCGAGAACTAATAGAAACAAGAACGAATAATAGCCATGGATATACACCATAACGAAATAATAGTAACAATGAAACACTACTAACGTCACTGACTAGGAAAGATAGCACTATAAACAAAAAGCATCAACGAGAATAGTCTGTCAGTCGAGATGCTGGAGTGTTTATTTAATGCCTGGTCACTGCTGTATTTATCTTGTGTGGCGAGTTCTGACTGCTTGGGCAACGTCTGCTCTAGACCTACTACTCGATGCAGGTTCACCTAACACCGTCGCCTTAGCTCTGCCTTACTAGATTGATATAGATTCAACCCTGCAACTCATGTGGTTTATCTCATGGCCCAGGTATGTTGTGCCCTGTTCTTCCTCAAATGAAACTTCCTTATTCCGTGCAGATTTCTATACGTGACTTCAAAAGAAATCACTGGTTCTCTACTTAAGTAAGATGTAGATTGGTTCCAATTAACTCTGTATATTGTTGCAAACTTTCATAAACGGTTACACGTTAGACTAGAAGTTACTACTCCCATGGGAAGATTAACGTCAAAGTCCTCTCATTAACATGTCTGTGAATAGTATGTAAGAACTGGGGCCTATAAACGTTACATTCATCTTCCTGGGTGCCGGAGGTCTTCAATGGTTTCAGAGCTCCTTCATTCCTCCTTGAACCGCAGAAATTAGGTGCTCTCGAGCAACTAAACGCACCTGTCGAGTACTAGGTTCGCACACTATGTAGCCCGATCTTTACAAACTTATTACTGTGACGTATATCTTTACTCTGAGCTCTGTGTTTGACGTACGTGATACATGCCCTACCATGAAAGGTAACGATTGCAATACTGTCTAAAGCATTCCACGAAAAAATTCTAGAAAAAATTGAAATTACGTGACTTACAACAGTCTAGCAATAACCAAACAGTCGATAGTGTACTCACTGTTGCAATGTGGGCATATAGTCGAACTAGACTTATGTATACAGTGTGTTTAGGGAGGAAAGGTCAATATTTTACACAGTGATAGTATAAGTAATTCTGAACAAAAAGTATTATCTGAAAATAGGTCCGCAAATGCTTCGTTAGGGAGGTATGGGTATTGAAAGGAACTTTAATTCTGCTGCATAACTGATGTGCACAAATTGAACATATATGCAATACAACTGGACCGTAACGCGATTTTCTTGAAAACAATGTTACAGGGAAGTACATTTATATTACACAGTATTACACAATGTTTATTTAGTTTGTAATGCATTACAACATACATTTCACATGTATTCAGATGAAAAAGATATACCACTTCTGTTACAAACATCTTTAACATTTATCGTACTGATATTGTACAGTTCACAGAACAGGTATGGATATCCCACCATGAACGTCAATGCACTTTTGCTCTCTAGCGATAACATGTTGTGTTACTTGTTCAAATGCCTGTGGTCGGTTCCTAATCAATTCAGCAGCGTCCATGATACTACGAAGCAGTTCTTCTCGTGTATTTACCATCACTTCGTGCACCTCTGATGTCATACAAACCCATAAACACAAATATAAAGGTGTAAGATCCGGTTATCTTGTAGGCCAGTTAATAGCACCGCCATGGCAATCCAGCGATAAGGGTAGGTGCGGCTTAGACGGTGCCTCACACGTAAAGTAACATGTGAAGGGGCATCGTCATGTTAAAGGTACATTATAATTCGCTTGGCTAAAGGAACGTCTTCCAATAGCTCCACAAATGAATTTTCCAAAAAATGCAGGTACCTCTCTCCCGTCAGTCGCTGATTGATAATAAATGGACCTGTCAAAATGTTACCGATCACGCCGCAACAAACATTTATGGAAAAACGAACTTGTAAAACTGAAGCGTCTGTATTTTCCCGTGACCATCGATGATTATTGCGTGTGTTGTTTATTCCATGTCGTGAAATGTGGACTTCGTATGGAAGCAAATGACTATTCTGAATTACCCAGTGACAGAATTGAAGTCGTTGAGCATAGTCGCCAACGTGAAGATTTAGGACACGCTGTATGTGAAATGGATACAGATTTTCCGCATGCAGAGTATCCCATACACGTGTCTGTGGGACATTCATAGGCAGGGGCATTCTTCGTATGCTCGTAACGGGACTTCGCTCAACACTTGCGATAATTTCTTCCTGTTCTTGAAAAGTCTGAGGACGTGCACGCTCGGACGAAAAATGTCTACTTGATAGAGAGCCTGTTGCACGCAAAGTGATGAACACTTCGGTAAACACCCTGTGATTAGGTAATCGTCAAGTCGGAGAGCGCCTGTGGCAGAAGCCATAAGCAAACACCATATCCGCGCATTCCTCATTACCGTAGACGTGTGGCATTGTTAGCAGCGCTTGTACGGACCCGGTTAACACCATACACTACTCAGCTAACCGATCCGTCGCCGGTACACCACACAATGCGGCTTACACGGCACAATTGCGCAAACAACGCGTGATTGTACTACGTACTACGTACGTCACATGAGCATAATACGGGGTTGGTTGCATAGCGTTAACATGGCATGTACCCTGCATTGTTTGCAATAAAATCGCGTTATGGTCGAGTTGTATTACGTATACGTTCACGTTGTGCACATCAGTTTTGCAGAATTAAAGTTCCTTTCAAAACCCATATCTACCTAACGAAGCATTTGTGGGCCTATGTTCCTATAACATATTTTGTCCAGAATTACGTATACAGTCACTGTGTAAAATGTTGAGTTTTCTTCCCCAATCAGCCTGTATATGTGAATTAACGTTTGTGTACAACTTTGGTAAGCGTGAGTGGACTCAAGAACTGCAACATGTACGGACGTACTTGAGAATGGCCTATAGCCGAAACAACCCTATAATAAGGAAGAAGTACTACTAATTAAACTATCAGCTGTTTGCCTGGAATAATTCAATGTCAAAAGTTGTATTAAGATGTATTGTATGCTGTAGGCCCAGCAGAAAAGGAAATAATGAACAAAGTGTCTATAAACCATCGTGTCACATAGATATTTAGAATGAATGTAATATGGCTGTCACCACAGAACTGATTTTGTAGAAGACATTTAATACCCGGCTAGACTGCAGCTTTGATGCAACACAAAGAGGAAACAGCATAAAACAGTTAAATTAAAAGCTTAAATATAGTCTGATTCTGCCTGTGATATTACACAAAGCGGTCCACATCCTTAGTTTTCATTCAACAGTGAAAACCAATTAAGCTATACCTTAGGCATGGCCTTACAGTGGCCGTGATATTACACAGATAGATGCATCATCTTGAAATTTAATGAAGCAGTGAAAATCAATTGATTTAATTGAGTGTGAGGCTTTTCCATGATTTGTGTCTTTTGCAGTTCCATTTTTAGTCTCTTAAACCCTGATACCTGGCTCTTTATTTCAAAA
Organism: Schistocerca piceifrons; assembly: GCF_021461385.2. Taxonomy (NCBI): domain Eukaryota; kingdom Metazoa; phylum Arthropoda; class Insecta; order Orthoptera; family Acrididae; genus Schistocerca; species Schistocerca piceifrons. The sequence goes on along the minus strand of NC_060143.1, from coordinate 505,001,478 downwards.
ATCTAAACTAATATACAATTTTTGCAACCACTCCTTACTAAAGACTACCCATACCATTTTAGCTTCTTTAGAATTTTAAATTTACCATTCATCATTACTATCATACATTAAAGAAATCCGTCATTGTCTTGGGAAACATTAACAGTAAAATGAAACGTCTAGTTGAATGCATCGCTATGTCTGAACCAATTATGCAGTGGAATAACCCTTCCCCTAGACAAACAGGTACAAGAGACGACGATATTTAATAATCAGAATCCACTTGCACATGACAAGGACAATTACAACAACATCCGGAGATGAACAGTTACGTAGCCTAGGTAATAATGCTAAGGATCCCCAAGTACACAATAAAAGTGTTAATAAAATACGTTCATGGCCACATATGACATTACTAGCTATCATCAATGCTTTCTTTATTACGACGTTCAACCTTATGGCGGAAACAAGAAACACCAAAATGATGAAAAAAAGGTAGATCAGCACTCGCAACATAGAACCTTATCTAAACAAGATTAACTCTAACAAATAGAAATAAGACTAATCAAATACTTTCCAAGTCAGGTGAATACTTGGGGACTAAAATCTCGGTTGCGCTAGTTTAGACATGTCAAAATAGCATACCATTGTGTGTGAGAGAGAAAAGAAACCCACACCTCATGAATCATGTCCAATTTATAACATTGTACAACTCAAGATTAATTCTACTCATTCCATAGATGAGTATACACAGTCCCTCATCACTTCCCCTTTATCTGTTCAGATTAAATATAATACGTCGTCATTTCTACTGAGTAACAATTTTCTGTTCGCTATCGTCCACATCTTCACTCCTTGTTTGATTGTAGTTACTGAAGGTTTCAGATACTTAAAAATTTATGAAAAATAACACATCTGAAAAAGCATAAGGTATGTATTACTACACATACAGCTCATGACACTTATGTAATACAATAAATGATAACAATTCTCTCCACACTATTTTCTTGAATGAAATATCATTTTTAACTAAGCAGTCCCGTTGAATGGCGATGTTTTTCTGATCTCTCAGTCTATCTTTTCTTACTTCCATATCAGATCTTTGTCATGATCATTAGCATTGTATCATGGGGAGAATCTAATAAAATTACTATCAGCAACACTTTCCATGTTCATCATACTAAAAATGATCGGCTGTAAATTTTCCTGTGAGTCATATTTTAACCCTAACAGAGATCTCAAAAGTGCGTAAGTAACAACGTTGGCCATACCTGAAATGTAAACTATCTTGAAGCTGAATTCTTGAAGATACAGTGCAAACCTGGCCAAATGACGGCTGAGCAACAAGCCGTAATCAAGTTGGCATCTCACAGAAGAAACGCCTTGGCAAGAATCCGTTTCTATTTTCAAATTTCGTTCGTGCCTCTGGATGCCATCTCATAAAATTTTCTTTCCTGTCAACGTGAACAAGAGTGCTATGGCCAAGATAGGCAGCTTTACAAATATTTTGTGGAAATTGATGTATCCTAAAATGCCCAAATCTATTCCCTTGTCTTGGGTGCTGGGAAGCCACTGATGGAGACTACTGTTTCTTGCTAGACTAAATTCTCTGAGCCCATAAAAACGTGGCCAAGAAACATTACCTACGTCAATGCCGATTCTCAGTTTCTGAAGTCAACAGTCACCCCCTATCCTTTAAAACCACCCATCAGCATACCCAACCCTCATTAACATTTTTCCAACACTATCCTACAGTTACGAAATGATTAACGTACGTTGTGAACTACTTCTTTAGATCCAACGAAAAACCACTTTGAAAACCTTTAAAAAATGCTCCCTAACTATCATGCAAGGTGATGGGTAACTTAGCAGCGACCAAAGTATTAGTATGTTTTACACTTCCTGCATAAGCGATGCTATCGTATCAGATGTGGTTAGGACCTCAACAACCGGAAATATCGGTAACAACTCTTCTAGTATCAGTGGCTTCCGGAATAATTACTGTATTAATTTTTCTTGAATCTAACGCTAGTCTAATGTCATCCCCTCTTGTCACACAACCAGCACTGAATTACTGTAAGAGTTAACCACTGGTCTCATTACTCCTTGTTGTAGTATTTTCTCAGTTTGATCTCTACCTCATTCATTGTAAATTATTGGTATTGAATACGGCTTAACAAAGAATTTTAACCTAATACGAAAAGCCCTTAATAGTACTTGGATATTCAGAGGATACAAAAAAGTGATGGCATAGAACCTCATAAGAATTTCTTTTCGCTAAGTCGTCGACCTCTTCTATTTATTCAACCTTATTCTGATTCTCTTGCCCGATACTAAGACCCTTGTTTTAATCTAGTAATAGAAATGCACTAAATGTAATCTCTTTAAGAACAGACTTCCATTCGAAAGATACCCACGACTACATTAAAAATTCAAGGTAGTTACATTCTTTTCTCTAATAACACACTCAACAAAGCTAACTTCAGTGTCAATCCATTACACTCCAACAAACACTTCAGCATGCCTGAAGTCCACTGCAGACTGGTATATGGACAAGAAGTATACAAACTACATTCAGTCAACTTCTGGGTTTGTCACATTCACGAAATTTGCAAGAAACCTTTTGCCCTGACAAAAAAATTCGACACACACCAATTACATTACATTAAGACTCTTAACTGGAGTTGCCCCTTTCACTGGAAAGGAAGGATCAACCAAAACCCTACCATGTTACACATTTGAAACGCAGGTTCACTCAGCACAGTCACCGTGTAAAGTATGAAAGTTAAAACAGTTCCACTGATGTCTACCTGAAGTGTGGACTTACTATTGTTTTCACACTGTCATACCTCACATCAAATAAAATCTCCCTCATATACTTAAAACTTAATACTTTCTTCACTTCTTAGTTATTGCTTGTTTGACTGGCAGCACCGAACGAGGCTGCAGAACTCAGCTGTCAACCATGTGGTGACATACTCGCCGTCTGTGTGTTATTTCTAGGATCAGCTTATCTGATCTCCACAATCTCAGGACCTTAATTTTTGTCACACCATCAGTAACATGATTACTGAGACATCTCCCAAATTTATTGTTATTCCACATACATCCATTATTTCTTGACCTCAACTTGTCATTCCCATATTGGACACATCATGAATCATTTTCCCTGATATCGTAGCTTCTTCCTTGATGAAACCAGGTATTTGGATATTCAACTTCATTGACATGGCCAGTATAGAAATCTGGTTCCTCAGTGGCATATTCCAGTTTTTGTAAAAATTCTGAAAACTTACTAAATCAACCTTAACACGACTAGCAAGAATGATTTCTGGTAAACGTTGAGACAAATTCGAAAGACATAAGCGAATAAAGTCAGTAGTACCAAAATGATTATATAAAAACTCAATCTTCTGTAACACGTTTTCAAAAAACTGAACAGGACAGCTAAAACCAGAATAATTGTTAAAACTTTTTCATCGTCAGGATACTACTACATTTAACTCTGTCCTATGTTGTTTCAGATCAACATGCAAACAAGAATATTTTGTGTAGTCCCCTCATATGATTCAGTATCACTATTTAGTTTACAGATTGACACTGCGGGTTCATATTACAGATAACTACACGCATTTTCAACCTTGTGACTATATAGCGAAGTAGTTGGATGGGAGTAATCCAATTTTTGCAGCCAAGATCGAGGATAAATGCTGTTGGGTGTCTTTTTAAAAACTTGAAACTTTCTCACAGTTAAAAAGTTTCTATAATGAAAAGAATGTAGTTTCTCACTATGTACGTTATCTCCGTAAGGATTTCCACTACTCGGCTGTAATATGTTGCTTTCACAATGACAGTTAGAATTAGGCATACTTATTACCCGTTTAGTTTACATTTATCGTTTCATCTGAGTATGCTGCTTACCGATGACGTGTACTGCTATTGGCTGATGGCGGATGACACACGAACTGTATAACTGCGCTCAATGGAAATGTAGCATCAGGTAAAACAAATGTACATTCTGTTAACACATTCTTGACAAAAAACCAATTGGAATTTAAAATAACTATATAAAACTGTTGTTTTACGGTCGAACAATGCAGTTGCGCATGCCTTTAGGGGACAACACATTCACCTCAACATATTCTTCTACAGGAAAACGTAGGAAATAAAACCTGCTGTATTAGGATCTAATAACTGAAGCGAACGCGCAATAAATATGCTGTTAACACATTCTTCCACAGAGAATCGTGTGGAATTAAAGCAAAACTGTTACTTTTGAATCTAAAAACTAGAGTTGAGCGTGCAGCAGAGAAAATACATTCGCTCTTCAAATATAATTCTACAGGAAAGCAAACTAAATGAAAATGAAATAGAAATTTTGGTGTACGATCTAATTACTATTAAAGAGAGGTCACCATTAGGGGAGTGGGGGGTCGACTTTTGAATCGATGTGGCCTACGATCTGGTTCCGTTTGGAAGTAATCGTCGAAAAAGAAATTCGGAAATTCTCGCGAGAATCTATACCATCGAAAAAAAGGCCATACTGTCAGCAGAAGTCGTGCTGTGAACAACACGTCTGCTTACTGTGTGAGAGGCAGTGGTTCAACTCTTGTCAGTTGCATTATTTTCAAATGTGTATCTAAATGACTTTTATCACTATATTAACAAATCTTGTAGCAAAAAATACATTTCTGACGGCATTGCACAGCCAATAGAAACAGATCATTCCACTTTTGTTAATCAATACATCACCATTTCCGAACATTTAAATATTATGATGGATAAATAAAAATAATTAAAATCACATACATGAGGATTTCAAATAAAAAAGGACAGGAACTAAATATGTGACCTTGTGATAAACGTTAATACAATTCTTTCAACAATCTGTAAACCACATGTAAGGGCTGAACACATACATACATGCATGTAATTCTGTCTCATCTGCTGACTCGGTAGAGCTGTTGCTGATGTCCGAAATTGCTGACCTCGATGATTCTGAATCTGTCTAATCCCATATATCCCTAGAGCTACGCGACGAAATTTCACTGTCACTGTCTGGTTGAAATTGAATAATTATGCTCCTAAGAGCATCGTCCATCAGCTTGACTCTGTGCAGTATTCGTCCATAATAGCTTCCACTTTACCACACGCCATCTACCAATTGCCTTTCGTAACGGTCCGCATTGCAGCCGTGATCATTGTCTGAGTTGGCAAAGGGTAACGCTGCTGATGTTGTTCAGTGAAACTTCCTGTTTCATTAAACTCCAGAGAAGTTCGATGGGGTTCAAGTCATAGTTTTAGGGTGGAAGGTGTGACATTGTAAATCCTTTCCCGGATTCTGGTAGTACTCTATCCAATGTAGACTCTGGCTCCTGTTTGTAACGTTTCATAACTTCCAAGAGCTCATTGCATGTTAAAGCCGCACCGAATGGAAATGTATACTTAGTCAGCTATGATTGTATACCTACTTTACGAGAAGATGTGTTAGGCAATTTAGTGTCGTGAACACAGTGGTAGGGTGCATTGTCTAATACCACAATGCCTCCACCTGGAATATTTGCTATTAGGCACTCTTGCAACCACTGTATGTAATTTTCACTGTTCATTTCGTTGTGATAATCTTCCGTTGCTGACCTCGAATAATAAATGAGCTCTGCACACTCAGTGAACCCCATTTCAGCACTATTGCTCTTTGTCGAGAACTTTCATTTTCGGCCACACCTGGTACGTCGCTATGCTGCCAATATTTACTGATAGAATAGTGCGTATGCACGTATGTTTCGTCAGTGTACAACATGGCTTTCTTTTCACTTTCTCGTTTCCTCTCAAGATTCTAAGGAAGAGTGCACGTCTTGATACAATGTCCTTCCTCTCAACTGGAAATGTTCATCTATTTTTAAATTTTTTGAAATGAAACCTATATATCCTTCAAATTTTCCATAAAGTGGCTCGTTTTCCCGTAAAATTAATGTTTGTATCTTCCTTCACTCAATTGTAAAGCTTTCGATGAATGGGTGTTCCTATTTTGACGTTGCAATGTTTCAAGGACTTTCTTTTGGGTAAGCACTTATCATAGTTGGCGAGACACTTCGCTTTCTTCCTCACTCTCTTCTTTCTCGGTGTCACAATTTCCTGAGCACTCCGTCTGGCTTTCGTAACATCGTTCACAACATTACGCACTGTCCTTACGCTCTTTCCTACTACTTCTACTGCTGCTGTTTCCAGAGCCTTTCCTAACGGTATTATCAAACATTCCCGTTTTTCTTTTCGAGAGGAATAAACTACGTTATTAATCGAGACTTTCCTGTCTATGTGTACTTTCTGGTAACTCACATTTAAGCTTTCACTATCAATTTTAGCAGACGCTAAAAATATACAGCAATATACTGACACACTATGAGAATAACGTGACCGTACAATACGGAGCCCGTGAGTCATTCGTGTACTCTCAAGTACTGTCGGACGCTTTCGGCCCCGTTAGTTAGTAAACAAAGCTTAGTTTCGCGTTCTGCCGTCGGCAATTGTAAAATGAACAGGTTATACATAGCATGTATTCGTCACCAACAGATATTTGACTTCAACTATTTCTTAACTCTTCACTAACACCTTTACCAAACTTCTTTTCAATTTTTTAGAGTCTGTCATTTAATTCCGTTCCTGAGTTCCTTCTCCTCCCACCGATTTTTGTTTGCTCATCCTTGAATTTCAGTAACGATTTTATTTCCTTGAGTTCACTATTCCTGACTGTGACCATACTAACAGAACGCTGATTTATATTAATCACAGACTGAGCACCTAAATGACATAGTTCACCTACCTTTTTCCTCTACTTGTCAACTCTCCCTATCAGTGGTAATCTTTAGTTTCTTAACGTTTTCTTCTAATCATAGTATAAATTTGGCAATACCCACAACTTCTTCTTTCATTTGAATGACATCCTGTGGACCTGGTATCAACTCTGTTCTTTATAATAACTCTAGTTTTGTTTTCTCAGATTGCTCTCTTGTATCTTGAAGATTGTTTTGCAAAAGTTCCCTGTTCGTTAATAGCTACTTTTTTTGTTTTTGCAACTGTTTTGTAGTACGAAGCTCATTCTTAGCACTAGATATTCTACCATAAAACTTCCCTTGAAACACTTCCTCTAACGATGAATTCATTTCATTAGGAAAATGTTTGCAAACATTTTGCCTTAAGGACTTATAACTTGTCCTTCATTATTAATCTGTTTCTGTAAAGTGTCAATGTCAGTGCATTGTTTCTCCGTTATGTCCCCTTCAATGGCTTTAACTTTCTCTTGTAATTTCTCATCAAAGCTCTTCACACTAGTTTCCTTTCCTCCGATAGGTCCTTCCTACAAGTCTCTGATCGCGTTTTATATTCTTCTGCCAAGATTCCACTTCTGCACTTGCGAAGAGCTGCTTTTACTTTTAATTGTTCCCTATAAGATTCTCCAAATTGTTTCTAATTTACTGCCATAAAGCTTCATTCTTGTATTAGTTGCTCTATAATTCTCCTTCAAGCCTAGTAATACTAAATATATAATGTGATCATAACACTGTTCTGTATCTACGCTGACACTTCATTCTTCAACCTACGGACTGCAAACCATCGAAGCTGAGGAATGAGATCTCACTTGGCACCATGTTCATTGCTAAATTCCAATGGCTGAACCATATCACCACTACACAGAGTTTCACGTACTTCTACGCTACTGATACCCTGATATCCACTAGGATGACCACTAACCATAACTTCTTCTAATCCTTCGCTAATCACATTAATGAAGTCAACCGAAAAATCCTCTGAATCAGATTGCTACGTATCCCTGGGTCGCCTTCCTCCTCTGCTTTCTTCAAACTGGATACTCCTTGTCTCATTTCGATCACCTATTGATCTTTTTTGTTAAATTGACTAAAAGTTCCAGAAAAAAGCAAACAAGTAATGAAATAACCTCAGAATCACCTCACAGACCTCTAAGTCATGAAAAGATGAATGATTATCATCTTTCTAAACAAGTAAACCTAGAAAAAAAGTTTTCAGATCTGCAAACAAGTGTTCATATTCCCTGTAGAAAAATTGGCATCAAATCACTGCACGAAGTTTCAGCAAGACGAACAGAAATGGAGAGCACAACACAACCTTTGCTCAATTAAATCGTGGAGGACATGATCTACAGACGTACGGTGACTGAAAACAGACAAGTGTATTCGTCTTGTAGACGTATCATTGTGTATGAGACTATATACAACCACATTTAGAGAGACACTGGTACAAGTACACGCATTGGTACAATCTATCATTACCATTAAGATAAACAAGTCCCGTATGCCACTAACAAATTTACAAACTGATTCTATTATCCGAGACTGACTCCTCTTAGACATGTTACTTAGACAGAAATAAGTTAAAAATCGGGAGAACTATCTAAGATAATAAAAAAGGGGAACTTGAAATAAACTTGTAATGTAGTAGGGTAATTACTGTGACGAATCTCCACTTAAATTAATTCAACACAAAACCATCAGCTACATATAAAACAGTCACGTTAGGTTAGATTCGTGAATCGCAAGTATTAAAAAAAATAAGTCAATGAAATAAAAATTAAAAACCCAGCGATATTACCAAACTGTTTAATGAATTAAGCAACGACCTACCAACTCCTGACCACTGGTTAAAAGTAATCAAAAAGCAGTATATAGATCTCTGTCTAATTGGCACTCTGCTACACGGTTCGTAGCAAAACCTGTCGTACTTCCTGTTCACAACACAACAAATGTGAGAAAAAGGCACGTCACTTCGTACCACTGAGTAGAATAAAAAGGAGACGTGAAAACTTTTTCACAAAATATTGTTTCCTCACTCAAGATATAATAGTGTAACCACTTTCAATACCAGTTCCAACATTACGCACTTTTCTCTTCAACTCAGTTGCAGCAGAAGTAGCAGGCCGGAATCTGTGTGATTCAAACAACTTTCAAACGACCTCCTCCACTGTAGCATTGTCTGACCCCAAAAACTCGCAATATCAGGCACATCATACGTAAAACCGCTCAGCACTATCTCACAATAACACGCGCTGCGTTACATGGCGAGACTACTTATGACTGCCCGCGTCTGACCACAGTGAAGTGACTGACCCCATGCGACTGTATCTCCTCCTCCCTTTCAGATTCTACATACTTACAGGGAGCGACTATGCTCTGAACGTACATTGACCAAGCTACTGATTCCAAAGACCAGTAGTTACGTAAATAAGATCTACATCGAAATCGATCAATGTGCAATGATAATTAAACACAAACTGCTCTTCCGTAATCAACGGGACAAATGAAGGGTGGTTTAATCAACAGACACCCCTCACAAGGAACTAACGAAAATTCATGGGAAAAGTTCATTCCCACGTTTCAATGGATGACAGACGCTTTCTTTTTAAACACCTCATGAACAACTGTTCACAGTTTAAAGCTTCATATTAACGATAACTATTGCTTAGTCTTTCGATTACAAATATTTTGCCATTTACAGATAGATCATATACATGGAACTGTTACTTTTCTTAACATTGTAGTATATGAAATCATCCATTTTCAGGGGCTTTACTAAAGATTTTTGTTACACATAAGTTGGAACATTTTATAATATATGTTGCTGAATATACGAGAATGACGTAATTTTTGGTGTAGTGTCTATTGTGGTAGCAGAGAGATTTCTCAAAATGGCACATGGGATAATACCTGTTCCATGGATACAATGAAATAAATTCACACATGCTCGTACATTTGCCGTGGAGATACTGTTGGATTGATGGAGTATTTAGTTACAGTTTTTTTTTTTTTTTTAAGAGTTGTAGCTACATGGTTTTTCTTTGTCTGAGTATCAGTTACAAGTGCTTTCAGTATTGTGGTTACAAGTTTTGCTCACCCTGAATATCAGTCTTTGGTTTTTACAATATTTTCAAAATCTGGTTTTGACCATGGTAGTAAGATTAGTCCCTGAGCAGGTTACTATGGCGGGACAGATTTTCGTCACCCTGAAATTAGGCAATTATCGGAGAAAAAACCCCCCCTACAGCAAACAGCCGCAGCCTTTGGCGTCATTGTTTCGTGTGGATACATGGCTTGTAGTACAGGCTGGACGTCAGGTTTGCAGGACGTCTGGACGACAGGATGATTTGGATTACTAAAGTATGGGATACAACTCATCGGCTTTGACCAATGACGTCACGGGCTACCACAGATGATCCACTGAAAGACTCAATAACAGGGACGAATGCTGAGAAAGCAGATCGTTGACATATATCACCTACATCCATATATCGAACGTGATGTTATGTATATCACTTTTTCACAATAGGGAAGTAAGGTATCCTGTTCACACAGAACGTAAGTGCGATGGGACGAGAACGTAAGGCATTAGATGTATTGTTTTCTTGTTTAGGTACAGAGCTGGAACTTTAATGTTCTAGGTTTTGAGTACTTGTTCTTGCACCACAATCAATTACGTTTTTAACCTAAATATTTCCCACGTTGCAGTTCATGGGGTAGTGAATATTATCTTTTCTTGGTGAGCTATTGGTCCTTGATTTCATATCTGTACAGGGCTTATTTTTATGGCTCGATGGCTGAGAGTTTAGGTGCCAGATTACGAATCTAAGGGTCCGACGTTAGATATCAAGTCAGAATTAAGACTTTTATTCGTCACAGGTCACTTCTATCACCTCTGTTAATATTTGTTAATATGAAAGAATACTGCGTTGTTCCGAGGTTCAGAGTCCAATTAACTTACAAGTGGTCCTGTATTCCTATGTGGGAAAGGTCAGCATCGAACGATAAAAAAATCGACAGGAGATACTGCAGCTGTCGATATTGCATGTGACGTCGAAATCTCGTCACTTCTGGAGGAAGTGTTGTGAAAAGAGTGTTACCCTCGAATTAGACAGAACTTAAATACTATCTTTGGTTGTCCTAGTGACGAGTGTAAATAGTGATTACGATCCGTAAATTATTAATGTTATAATTTTTCACAAATTATAGCTACCTGGAAGGGTAATAAATTTAATATTATTCAGTGAATAATAAGATTAACACCATTAAAACAAGAAAAATAATGCCTCGCCTATTAGATAGTTCGTCAGTCTTCTGATGTCAAGCTGCAACGATGACTGCATCCTTCAATGTATTGTGTGAGAAAATCAATGTTAATTAGTAAAAGTAATTTGCAGTGGTGTACCAGAATTAGTTGTGATGCGTTCGGACAGCCCGATCCAGATCAAATCGACATAATGAAGTAAATTAGCATCCCCAGGTACACCTTCCTTTTAATATTTGACATCTCTATGATATCAGGCGTAACTGATACCCGTGACATTGGCTCTTTGTGCTGGCATCTATTTGTAGCTTTTTGTACTGATGTTGGCTTTTGGCTTCCTTTATTGACATGTGGCTTTCCAGTTGAGCTACGTAAGTCAAGACATCTTTTCGATACTATATGTAGTTGTAACTTGCTGTTTTCTTGTTTTGTATGTTTGATACCAACATTTTATGGTATTTATGTCTTTTGTTTTGCTTTCCATGTTTCAGTATTTTCGTGATTTTGTGGTTGCCATTTTCCGTTTTACGTTTCCCTTGCCCAAAAACCCAAACGTTTGGCTGTTTTCCATTACATTAGGTATTCAGTATTAGGAATTCGTTCCATTCGTAACTTGCGTGTATACGTCATTCTTTTTGATGATTTTGTAGCCATGATTACCATTTTGAAATCATGTTTGTTTTGCATTTAGGGGCTTGTGAAGACGTCATTGTTTAAAGACAATGGGTGAGGGCGATGCTGTGATTTGGTAATTTCCAAGAATGGTTGTGTTAATAACCGAAATGTCGGAAGAGACACCCAGATGCACCCACCAAAGGCAATGAAATATCGCATCTACCGGGAAAACTTCTGGAAACTAATGGTATATTTTTGTATAGAACAGCACCACATGTTAGAATATCTCCTAGCACAATGTTTATAGTGCTGCTGTCCATTAGTTCTCTGTTGATGTTGGCCTTTATCTATGATCCTTCTAGGGCCTCATTTGACTCCTGTTTACCGTTTCTCTCTCTCTCTCTCTCTCTCTCTCTCTCTTTCTCTCTCTCTCCCTCTCTCTTTGTGTGTGTGTGTCTGTGTGTGTGTGTGTGTGTGTGTTTGTGTGTGTGTGTGTGTGTGTGTGTGTGTGTGTGTTTCTGCTTGTGTGCAATATTTCTGTAAAGTGTCAAACAGTGTTCTACTACATGGTGTAATATATTCGCTTATAATCTGTTTGCTTTCTGTTATAGTCTCCTGTATGCGAAAGTGTTGTCTTTTGATGGTTCTATAACTGCAGTGCAGTTTGGGAAATTCATGTCTATTTTAGTAGGGAGTAGGTTAAGGGCTATTATTATTTTAACACTTGTGTAGTGTCAAGTATTACTTTTTTTGGCTGTGAATTGGGAAACATTTTTTTTTCAAATTCATATATATGTGCATCATGTTTTGTGAGTTGCAGGTACGTTGGTACATCTCCATTATGTTGAATTTATCTGTGGATGTGCTCTGTTCTCTGTTGCTTTTTCATGTGGTTTGTTCGATATTCTATTTGAAGTCTTTGGTTCTATAAAATATTTTCTACCTCGAATATTATTTTCTATTTATAGCTGTTAAAATATGTAGTCAGTTTTGAATATTTTTCATCTAATCTATTCATGTTTATTTCAGTCCTTTACACGTCCTTTGTTATAAGAAGTAAGTCTCTTCTCTCTCGTTCTCTAAGGCATTAATCCACACTGGTGATTTTCAGTGCGAGGGAGAAGACCTACGTAAGACAGCTGAATCTTCCCATCAGAAGATTTTACATGAATGAAGCGGTGCCAGTACCAAGAACCTTTAACATCGTCAACAACGGCAGAAGGACTTCTCGTTTCCTTTTAATTATGCCGACTCTGTGGGCTGTTTCATGGTTATAGGTGAGAATATCCCATTTTTCTTTGTGTGTAACATTTTGTCCTATTGTGCGTTCCGTGGTTCTGATGTGTGGGTGTTGGGTAGTTCCCTTTTTGCCGTGTAAAGCTCTCTATGAGTGTGATGTGTTCGTTTCATTTCCGCGTGCCCACTGTGTGATTTAATTCCTGTGTTATGTTGCAGTTATATTTGTTTTCCGTTGCTAATTGTTACCTTGTGCTTTTTCCCGCCTGTAGTTTTGTAGTTTTTTTAATTATCCACAAGACTGCTCTGTTTCATATGTGGATCACAGAATTCGGGCTTGCCATTTTGCATCTCTTTGGGTGATTTGATTGGTTCATGACAGTTTTGCATGTGGTTGTGGGTATTCATTTACTACGAAATTATGTTTGATGATTTTCTTTTGGCTGGCGAGATCCTAAAAAAATTATTCTTTGTCTTTTCCTCCTTTCTATTGTGAAACTGCTTTTAGGTTATAAATTGTTTATCTCACAATGTAGCTGCTTTGTGTTATCATTTTGATATTCTCTGTTGCTCTACCTACTGGAATATAAGTTCGCAGTGATGTGACATCTAATGATATAACGCTTGCTACATCTTGAACGGATTATTACAGATTACGTCATGTTGGTACTTGGAGATTCACGCAAGAGAAAATTTTCTGTAGTAACACAAATGTATTTGGGCCCAGAAGTGAGATGGACCATATATAAAACTAATGAATGGCCTTGTCTGAATACTTTGTTCGTTCACTGTACCCAAGAAGTTAGTGTAGGAGAATATTTCTATATAACTCTTTTCGTCTGACCTTTGGTGAATGTGTTAAGTATCTAGCTATTCTCATTTGTATTTCTTGTCATTAGTTTCGTCTTTTAGCGGTTTGTTCTCATTTCATATTCTGTTCGTATTAGACTGTTCAATCTGTACAACAGAGCCTGTCGTTCTTCCTCACTTTCTCTGAAGATAGCAATGCCATCAGTGAATCTGATCAGTAATATCCTTCTACCTTGAACTGCAGTCACATCTTGATCCTCTCTGTTTATTAACCAATTAAATAGTCTTGTTCTTCTTTAGTTGGCCACCGCTATATATTTATGTCACCCTTACCTTCATCATTATAAGACCCAAGTGCCTACCGTATGTTTCTTCAAGACACCCTTATTTTAATTACTATAATTTACAACGCAACATAGTCGCTTTATTCCAAACCTGTTTTCCCAAGATATTAAAAAAATTCTACTGGCATCGGCAGTATTGTGTTAAGTACCACACGCCGAGGTTTTATTCCCGGAAGCAGCCTTGCGTTGTTAGTATAATTTATGATCCAATATGGCAAATACACTACAACGTTACTGTCAGGCAGCCCATGGTAAATGAGACACTACAACACCATAACGGACGCATAAAAATGTTACAAAATTAAAGCATCCTAGTGACAATATCTCCCAATACATTGTTAAAAAAATAAAAAAAGGCACTGCAGTTGTCGCCTCCACTTTGCTAAGTATAAAATGGCATGAAATGCAAGATAGTTAACAATTACTGACGTAATATAATTTTCAAAATATGTAGTCACTGTAAGGAACTGGTGGTCGCACCAGACAGCATGGATAGGATTTATTATGAAGACCATCTTCCAGTGACATAATTCTAGAAAGGCGTCAAAGAGGCATTGCTAATCTATAATTATATATCTATCGTTAAATAATTCAATAAGGCGTTAGGAAATCTCATTCTTTTCATGTATGGCATTTCCATTTCTTCCAGCAAGTCGAGTTTCCTTTCTTTATTTTCTGAGTTCAGGAGTTTATGTGCCTATGGTTCAAATGGCTCTGAGCACTATGGGGCTCAACTGCTGTGGTCATAAGTCCCCTAGAACTTAGAACTACTTAAACCTAACTAACCTAAGGACATCACATACATCCATACCCGAGGCAGGATTCGAACCTGCGACCGCAGCAGTCGCACGGTTCCGGACTGCGCGCCTAGAACCGCGAGACCAGCGCGGCCGGCAGGAGTTTATAGTCTTCTTCTGTTCCCTTAAGGGGATGATTTGCAAATGATGATTTGGTATAATTATCCAGTCTGAATGCCTTTTTAGGCTCCTTGTACCTAAATGAAAAAGTTCTTCCTGCCTGGCCAATATTCTTAGCACTACATGATGCACATTGGATTTTATAAACTTGCGAAGTTATTTATCTGTTTACCGACGTCATGTTGCAGGTTATACCATACTCGATTTTCTCAGACGCTGGTTTAACACAGAGTAGTTACACGTTAGATAAGTTCGAAATAATAACATTCAAAGCGTATCCGATGATGCAAAGTATATTGGATAGACATGAAGAACATTTTCATTCAGATATAAGAAAGACAAATATGCATTTATTCTGGGTAATTATAACAAACCAGCTGCTTCCAATCATCCCTGTGCTACAGGCCATACATTTTAGGAAATGGACCAAGTCTTGAAAATCTTGCAATTACAAAAGAAACGGAGGAATCTCGACTTCCTGGAAGAACTAGAGATCGCCAATCAAGAAAAGAAACATGGAAATATATTGAATGTGCAGGTTAACGATAGCGAAATGAGCGTTCTTAACGTCTTTGTAGATTTATTCAAATATAGGTACATAATGGTAAATTGGCAATGCCTGTTTGACGAAGTATGCATATGTCAGATCACAGCAACTATCAGAGCTCTGCATAAGCCTCAACGTGACGCTGTAGGACCAAGGAGACAGCAGAACAGCAGGACAATATCTGGTGCAGTGTTAGGGCACTGACAGAAGTCGTCGATTTTAGTGTAAGAGGAGGACACATAGTCCAATATGCTTTTATTTCTTTTTTTCTGAACGCCGCAATTTTGTCGTAGATATTTTAGCGCTTTAACCTCATATTCCAAGTTTTACAACCTCCTGACAAGAGAAATGTCTCTCTAAACGCATTGCTGGTGTGAAGGACAAAAATTACGGCTGAAGCTAGGAATGAGTACCGATGATACATAAACAGTCGGTACCTCACATCCGCAACTGACAATGTTAAAATGCGAATATGTTTGCCTACCTCCTCATACGGAGGGAGAAATGATCACTGTAATATCGTAAGAGGAATCAGAGCTCGCTCCAAAAGATTTTAGATGCTTAATACGTGTCTTGTTCACCTTTTCCGTGACTGGAATGGTAAAGAAATAGTCTGTGAATTCTATGCAAATTACTTGGGTCTTAACTACAGAGTAGTTTTCTGTGACTGTTCTGCTTTAATACAACGATGAAAGTAGTATATCGTCATAACTTTATTTTCTTATTTGTGACCAAGAATACTACTGTAATTAATAAACAAATTTGTTACTTATATCGGCAGTGACACAAGAAATTTTTTCTGACAGTAGAAATTTACTGAATTCAACCCAAAACTCTGTGTTTTTCCGTATAATTTCGAATATCTATGGCTTTAGAAGTGCTTCTGCGTTGCAATAGAAAGCTTTGACTTTGGTTTCAACTTAGAACATAATAGGTAATGTGCAATGGTCAATACGAGATTCAACGTATCACCAAACTTACCCTAAGTCAGTCTTCCAGCGAGAAAGGATTAGCAAACCTTAGATATATTGAAATGCAGCCCTGTTATCGAACATGAACTTTATCAACAAAAAAACAAATCCTGATGAACTGAAATTTCTACCTGGCCTGTTAATCACTAATATTAGATTTTTCAAAATCCCTTTTGTAGGCCCTCTCGTGTGTGAAATCGCAAAACCTTCGCAAAGCCTTTAGAAAACGTGGTGTGTACGTCGCTTTTTCGTCGACAGATAAAGTCCAGCATCGGTACATCCATAATCAACTATCTACCAAAAGCAAATACACGGTCTCTGGGGTCGATAGGTTTGATTAGGTCGACATTGAAGCTTCATATGTGGGCCACACTGGTAGGAATTATCAAGAGAGATTTAGTGAAGGTTTACTTAACAAAAAAACAGAAATTAAACAGCATTCGGCTTTTACTGAGCACCTAAAATCTAGTGACTAACAGTGGCTACCGGACTCCTATAATTTACTTGTATTCCATGCCGTCCACAAAGGGGAAAAGCTAAATCTTTTAGGTGAAATGGAAATTCTTAAACATGCCGGTGCAGAGAAACGTACATTATTGAACTATCAATTGCTTATCAGAAATCAGTTTTATTACGCTATTAGGATACCAGCTATACTAATACATCAATATTACTTCATCGTGAAAGTGACGCAACCATATTGATTCCTTTATCTTCTAGCTGCTTTTCTCTTTTCTGATTTGTTATTTGTTACTCTCACTTTAAGTTTTATTGTTAGGTGGTTTTCACAGTGTCACACAATACAGAGGTCATTGTACCCATACACAGCTTGTGTTTTTGCACTTATTTTGTCACTATACCTGCACTAATTTAATTTTAACAATTTCATTGTTTACCTAGTTTTCCACATATGTAATTTAGCTGTACAACTGCTTTCCTCAATTACATTGGTTAACCAACGCCATCTGCTCTTAATGGTTCAAATGGCTATGAGCACTATGGGACTTAACTTCTTAGGTCATCAGTCCCCTAGAACTTAGAACTACTTAAACCTAACTAACCTAAGGAAATCACACACATCCATGCCCGAGGCAGGATTCGAACCTGCGACCGTAGCGGTCTCACGGTTCCAGACTGCAGCGCCTAGAGCCGCACGGCCACTTCCGCCGGCTCTGCTCTTAATGTCTTTTACTACAAATGCATAATTTTGTTTTTACGTCACTGTGTTTGTGTAGGCGCCTGTGAGGTCTGACGCATTTTGTGGTCTCGGCCGCATTATATTTACATTTCGTTCGCAGTACGCAGCGCTCCGTACAATTCACGCTGGAACGCTCTTGGCTTCGTATTATGTTAGCTGTCTTTAATATTTTTCTTCGTTTGCAGTAGTTCCTATTTCCTGTACATATTGTAGTTATACTTTGGCATTTTATTCCCGGCTTCACGTTCCTAACGCTTTTATTTGCCTATTGACGATAGGACGATGTTTCCTTATACTTTGTATCTTATTATCTTAATGCTGTATGCCGGATTTAAAGGACGAATATTGTCTCACCACATTACTTCTTACGTCAGTTTACACTTATTGTTAGTTGTAGCCTGGAACTTCGCCTTATACAACACCCACCCACTCGTTTTTAGTGTACCTGTTTAACGTACAATGTTATTTTACACACTTAGGTTAACCCGAAAGATCCACCACAAGGGTGAAACGCGTCGTACCCAATAAATACGTAAATAGTTGGCAACCAAGACGGTCTTACATAAAATTAGTCACACATTTATTCCATGTTAAAAAATCTCCCTCACAGTAGTTACAAAAACATCACAGCAATCATCTACAAGCTGGGAAGCAGGTTGCTGAGCTTTTAAACGATGGAACTACCGTATTTGACACCTATTCTTTCGCAAAAGTAGTTAAATTTCATGTAAACTATGTGGCAATCAATTACGCAGCGTCAAAACTACTCTCAGTTAGATAATCATCTACCCGATGTTATAAACAGAGGTTAATCCAATTCACTTACTTTGGGAACGATGATAAGTCCAATTACATAATAGTTTCTCGCATACAGAAATCATCGACTGGTGCACAAACCATTCATGGACAGCGCAGTCATTACAGAATGCGGGCTGTGGGCAGCCTCGGGTTAGTGATCTACATTCCGTTCTAAAATACGTGTTTAAAACATTTACTGCTGCAATATTTTCCATAGTAAATGCACGAATTGAAGCAAACTACTCCCAGTTTAATAGTTACGGAGCATTACCATCGATCACAGTTTAATTAATTTACGATAGTAGTAGTAACGCCATGTTTAAATATTAAGTGTGACAGTGCACTGATTTTTAAATCATACAAAAATGTTCAAATGTGTGTGAATTTTTATGATACTTAAGTGCTAAGCTCATCAGTCCCTAAGTTTAGACACTACTTAACCTAAATTATCCTAAGAACAAACACACACACCCATGCCCGAAGGAGGACTCGAACCTCCGCCGGGACCAGCCGCACAGTCCATGACTGAAGCGCCTGAGACCGCTCGGCTAATCGCGCGCTGCAAATCATACATATAAGGTGATTTTTTCCATAGTGTTAAAACTGTAGCGATTGATAGATGACAGGATATGGAAGAAAAAAGTTCTAATGAACGTATATCTGGAAATGCATGTTTTCCACGTCATACACCATTTATTCAATCGTAATTTGTTACACAGACTACTGTCTAATACGCGCTGTACCAAGCATCCACGGTTACAGTATGCATGGTTTCCTCCTAGAGGAGGATACCGTTCATCGTACGTCATGTCCTAGCGCCCTCTCCGGCCATAATAATTGATAATGTTGTTTCAGGTTCACTTCTATTGCTGACTCATCTTGCAGTGGATGCCATACGGCGTTTTACACATTGGCTCCGTAAGGGCTTGCCGAGATGGTTTCTACTTACAGAAAGGCAAGGCATCGGGTGACAGCAGCAAGGTAGTATCAGGAGACCTATCCCGCTGACCACTGTCACAGCATTCAGTGTTTCGCCTGTGACAGGGTCGATTCAGGAAGCAAGAAATCATGAAGGACGTACCCGAAATATTCGGACTCCAGACTTGGAGGAAAATGTGATGAACGTTGGGGAAGGCGACCGCCTTGTCAGTACCAGGTAATTTGCCCCCTGTACAGGTTAAGCCAGATGACCGTGACAATTGTTGCTAACCTTAGCATTTAAAGCGTGTACAGGACTTACTAGCGACAGACTATCCACATCGGCAGCAATTTTTGTCAATGTTTTCTTCACAAAGCAACCACGTTTTCGGGATATGTGTCATTCATCCTATTCACACATGAGTCCACCTTTATGGGAAATGATGTACTCACCTTTCATAACAATTATCTGTGCTATAGTATGCAGAATCTGGTGTACAAACGTATATTACAAACACTTCCTTGAGTGAACGTCTATAGCATGATTGCAGAATATATTTTCGAGAGGTTGCGATTTTTGAAAGCCTAACTCAGGCGTTTTAATAGTTTGCCGCTATTTTGTTCTGTCATACACTCTTACATAATATGTGGGAAGCGCTTTAGTGTCATGTATTTATTAAAGTCTAGATATGTAGTACCATTTCTCCCTTATATTGCTTTGTAATCTTATTTCACAGTGCATTGTTACATCATTTGCCCGACGCACGTGCTATGAAGGGCTTATTTCAATAGCGGTACCAGTCCATTTTTGTTCATATTGAGATACAGAGTCCTAAAGTTAAATGAGAGTTGAATTATCTGCAGTTGAGATACCAGAAATATTCAAGCATATGGCTTCTTGCTAGAGACGAACCTTACTTTCTGTTTGTTTGGCTCATTAATTACAGAAGCATTATAGACAGAAAAGGGGAGGTAATGGACTTGTACCACTATTGAAACAATCCCTTCATATGTAATTTGATGAGTAATTTAGAATGTTACTTCTTTCCTCCGTTGAAGTCAACAGATGTGGTGTCATCTGCTTCTTAATTTCCACGTTTACATTAAGCTTCCACAGCGTTTACAGCCTATTAAAATTACTTTGTCTTTATACCACTTTTTCTGAGAGTATGTATAGATCAATTTAATATTACTAAAGTTATAATTCTAATGGGTTCTGACATTAAGGGCGTGGCAAATGAATTAAGTAATTGTTTTGATATGGAGTGCTTGTGTGATGATGGAATTTGTTTTCCACGTTATGTATTCTGCTGCAGGCTTGTGTCATGACTAGGTTAGCATAGTTTAACAGTTACTCTACCGTGCTATTACCAAATAGCAAAGCTCATTTTAACTGATTATACTGAACTTCGTAGTACAGGCCCAAATGTCTTAACGATAGTACCGTGCAGGGAGTAAAATGGCATTTTTTAACACTGAAGAAGACTGGCCTTGTAGACAAGTGGTGTTATTGTGCAGAATCTTATAAACGAATTTAGGGACTATAATCATGGTTCGTTATTGTTGGCGAGTTTTTTCGAAGGGGGTGTTAACATCGTGATGTAATCATAGCTGTCTTGTTAATAATTGACCTACTTAGGTATTAAGTGCCTTTATATAAAATATCGATTTGTGTTTTATCACTTTAACAAAAAGGAAGTTACTGTGGTGTCACCGCCAGACACCACACTTGCTAGGTGGTAGTTTTAAATCGGCCGCGGTCCATTAGTACATGTCGGACCCGCGTGTCGCCACTGTGTGATCGCAGACCGAGCGCCACCACAAGGCAGGTCTCGAGATACGGACTAGTACTCGCCCCAGTTGTACGGACGACTTTGCTAGCGACTACATGGACGAAGCATTGCTCATTAGCCAAGCAGATAGTTAGAATAGCCTTCAGCTAAGTCAATGGCTACGACCTAGCAAGGCGCCATTAGTAACATTGCATGTATCTAAAGAGTCTCACTTGTATCGCCACAATCTCCAGATGTACCAAAAGGATGGATTAAAGTTAAGTATTCCAGAAGCTACGTACTTTTCTTTATAGCATTCATTACGTATCCTGTTTCAGACCTCACGCCCATCTGCGTGAGCGTAGCGCGTGCCTTTCGGTTTCCTCTCATTGTGTCTAGGCTGTCTTGTCTAGACACAACAGTTACATCCTTTGGAAATAAAGTATCATACAGTATCGTGTTAGTTCCACCGTCGGATTACTGATTGTGTGTAATTAGTGCAATGTAAACAGAGCAGAATATCGAAAAAGTGTACATGTCTTCCATGTCTCCATGACAATGTATTGTGGACTGGGACGTCCACTTTGATCAAAATCGCGCTGCAGCTGATAGAGACTAATAAAGTTGTCCTGGTAGCAGGATGCGTGGGTTCCAGGGCAGCATACACACAAGAGAGGTACACAGAATAGTGAGTAGTAAAATATTATACTCAGCTTTGATAAGGCTGGTTACAGCAGTTTTAGGATGCAGGGTGACTATAGTTACATGAACACAATTTTCATGATGTTCGCAGAATTAAAGTCGGAAGAAAACTAATTTTCTCTCTTGATATACTACTCGACGAACGGGTCCGAATCAATAATACCCAGTTAAACCTCTAGGCATGTGACATACGATAAGTCCTTTCAATGTTCTCTTTCTACTAAAGACTAATCACTGTCTATCTACCGGCCACTGTTTCCATGTCACTCGATGTCTTAAAGACAGGACGGACGTTCTGCTGGAACTCCTGATCAAGACTTGGACTGACTTACAGCTTCTTTCTGAGCTTGCTTACTTAAGCATGCGTTTCCCTTTCAGGTGGTGCTGCCACTGCAGGGTATAGTGATTCGATAATTTCCTCGTAAATTCTCGAACCACTCGACCTTCTGCCGCCTCGAATACGCCATGTTTTAGAAATAAGTATGGGAGAGAGCTTATTTACTGCGCAACACATGTCTGTGTGTGCAGGCTGGACGTTGGTCATGGGAGGACAGGAGTTGCGTCACACGAGCGATGCTGGCAAGTGTTTGCCACTCAACCATATAACCTGTATGGAAAGTGCAAGGAGCAATTGCATGTTATTCCGGGGTGGTCGAATAATTGTAATTGTTATAGACGTTTGAAGCGTAGTTTATCTAGAGACTCTTACTTAGTCTTGGTGTTAGACATGCTAGAAGCAAGACCTGTCTTTGAATTTCTTATGGTTAATTGCCCACCACTTTGTAATTATATTTAATAGTAAATAACGGTTAACGACGCAGTTGACTTGCAAGAGTTTGTATGCTTATGTGAAACTTGTGGAAATGAAAATATACTTGAACTGAACCGAAACTATTATGAGAGAAATATTAATGAATTAACTGAATAAATACTGCCTGATACGTAAATCACAGTTTATTTTCCATAGTATTAGAAGTACAGAATCATGTTATGTAGAATTCATAAATGTGATACTTGATTCTACTGAGAAAGTTGACTATGGCACGAGCATGATTTTAGACCTTGCCAAGACTTTTAATACTCTTAAGCATAAGATTTTACTAAAGAAGCTAGGTGAATTATGTATAAAAGGAATAGGTAATGATTGGTTCCACTCATACCTGGCAAATAGTTTACAAAGAGCAGAGATGACACATACCACACACAAGTGTATACTTTTAGTAAATCAGTTGTTCGAACCAAATTACATCAATATATAAGTTGAAGGGTAGCGTATTAGGAGCAATACTATTATTGATATACATTAATGACTTTCCCAGTGATGCTAGTCATGGCAAAAATCCTCTTTGCTGATTGCAGTAATACTATAGTCACTGAGGAAACAGGAGAACTAATTGCAGGGAAAGCAAATTAAAGCCTCAAAGAAATATATAACTGATAATTGAGAGGGAAAGCGACACTGAACAGAATGAAAACTAATGCCATAAATTTCATTTTGAAGAGCAGACGCACATCTACAGGTCTTATAACAAATCTAAAAGTTCTAGGTATGATCATTGAATCTAAATTGAAATGTACAAAATTTGAACACGATTTTCAAACAACAGAAAAGGGCCATAAACTAGTAGCCCAGTTCACTGTAGAGATCAGTTCAAATCACTGGCGATTTTAACTTTTCTTTGTTAGTGTGTTTACTAATCATTTGTAGATATCAAAAGTAACATTAATAATTACTGCAGTAACAGCTCTTTCCATAACTGTGGAAACAAGACGTACAGTGAACTTACATTTAACAAGAAAGAATAAACTTTAAAACTACAACCACGTTTTCTGGAAAACTATGCTCCGAGAACTACACAGTCTAAAATACCAACACTTTATCCTCCTCCTGAGCACATCATCTCACTCAATATGGATACATGCTGACTCAATTTTTGCGGGCTAACAAATGAGAAATACTCCCAGAGCAACAAATTGTACAATACTAACGCCTTATTTTCCTCCTGAACACGGAATCTCATTCGATGTAGAGAGATGCTGACTTGATTTTGCAGTATAGCAAATGAGAAAGTTCAGTACAGAAAGTGACTGACATCAGCTAATGTTGTCTGATGTGTTATGACAATGATTGTAGTGTATGATGTGGACAGTTTATGAGGTGACTGGGGGGGGGGGGGTGAGAAATGAATGAACAATATAGCATTAGCTTTTCAAAACACTAAATATTTTTTTTAAACAGTCTTGCACACTAGGGATAAACTGAATGAGGTAGCTCTGTTTTAAGAGTGTGACCTTTCACTTATGTGGACGGGTGGGGGCTCCCAACTTCATCCAGCCATCCTAATTTAGGTTTTCTGTTTCCCTAAATTTCTTCATGGAAATGATGGGGTAGTTCCAATTAAAAGGCCACAGCTGACTGTCTGTCCCATCCTTGTCATACAAGATCTCTAAGTACATAAATGTCTGTATATGTAATTTACTTCATTGTCATTGTTCTGTAATTGTAATAACAAATCACATCTAGCATCCTTGTAAAAGAGATCTATGGATGAATAAAAGTACCACCATGACCCCCACCACTCCTACTACTGGAACTATTAATTATAATAATTATTATAATAATAATAATAACTGTTAGCCAATAGAATCTGGAATTATCATAAAATACTTGGAAGTAACAATCTGGAGCTAGCTAAAGTGGGATGAATATGTAACACAGAATGTGGGGTAAAGCATACAACTGGCTCAGATTCATGGGCAGAATCTTAAAGGACCGTAATACATCCACGAAAAGAAAATGGCTTACAGAACACATGTTAGAGTTTCCTTTATTTTTGTAAGCTATTGCTCATCAGACATTAACCCATAGCAGGCCATATTAGTAGAAAAGGCAGACAAAATCCAACAAAGAGCAATGTGCACATGATTGTTACATGTTACAGACATGCTAAACAAACTTTCTTGAGAGATACGACATGATAGGCATCAGGCATGACAGAGAGGTTTACTGCTGACAATGTAAGAGAGTTCAAGGTAACTTACCAGGCTTATCAAACCACCCTTACATAACTATCTCTCTCTCTCTGTCTGCGTGTGTGTGTGTGTGTGTGTGTGTGTGTGTGTGTGTGTGTGTGTGTGTGTGTGTGTGTATTTATTGCAGACTTCAGTCACATATCAGAGACATAAATATGTGGTTGTATCCACTACATTGTGGTTACTATACAGAAATTTCATATTCTTAATGTTTCCAACCAAAACGTTCATGCGTGTGATAAAGGAGAACCTGGCTGGGTGTATGTGCTAGGATGATGGAGTATTCACAATAACATCTCATTTGCTGAAATACTGCAGATACCAATGAATCTAGATTTATAATTAGAGTACATGAAATGGATGTCTGGGGGCTGCTGTCTGCATACAGTGGTGGGGCAGTCCCTCAATGTGGTAGTTGGCATGGTGGCTCAAAGAGACCCTTACCTGTTACCAGGGTGGCATGGGACAGCCTAGGATGGTGATGTTGACCACGCTATCAAGAACATCCAGCATTCTACCTCCAGTTGACCGGCGTCTGCAGTTGGCAGCACATGCTTTCGCAGGCTTGTGGCAGCAAGAACATTGGCAGAAGCCTGGCCCTGTCATAAGCTGTCTGTTCACCATGTTGTGGCATGTGGGTACCCTAGAGGTACGGTGTTCCTTTATATAGATACATGTCTCATTATATGCTCTGGTAACTGTTAATAGTAAAGTATGATATTTACTGTAATCAGTAAGTCTATTTGGATGAAGATCTAGGATAAGAATGAATCCTAGTAATGCGTCTTAGTAGCACAATTCTTTTTATTGTGGCTATGGTTTTCTTATAGTTAAGTTACTGCTTCATCATTAACTACACTAAAAAGCTATAACGCATCACTGTTTATTGTATATCTTGCATCTCATACTTCTTATCATTAGAACAGTGCTGACGATGATGGCAACATGTTTCTTTAACGCCTTGATCAACCATGGCTTCATTGTGGCAGACATTTTGTGCATAAATTGTACTGATTAAGAGTTGACTATGCTGGGAAAACATTTAGCGACCATGTTGTTCATAAATTGTAGTGAAAAATATATGTGAGGCATCAGTACAATGATCTTAGTGGAAAAAAGGATAATTAATTCGATAGTAAATTTGAGTCTAAATAATGACTAACATCAACTGGAGTAACACACAGGGTCATAAATTATATCATTAATAAACATAGAACAAAAGCTCAGGTGGCCTACTGGGAGAGTGGTGAGCGTGAGAGAGGGATTACTTTGAGTAACAGTTGTAGGGTGTCGGACGCAGGGATGCGAGGATGGACTCCGTGTGCATACTTGGGGGTGTCATTCGGGATTAGTGCTTGCGGAAGCTATGAAAAGTACAGGGTGCAGGCAGCGGCAGTTGGTGGCTGTTGTCGCTACCAATGATGTGTGTCGCTTTGGATCGGAGTAGATTCTCTCTGGATTTGGGTGGCTAGCGGAAATGGTAAAGAGTGCCTGTCTTGCTTGCAAGA
Organism: Schistocerca piceifrons; assembly: GCF_021461385.2. NCBI lineage: Eukaryota > Metazoa > Arthropoda > Insecta > Orthoptera > Acrididae > Schistocerca > Schistocerca piceifrons. Next base: position 504,975,039 of record NC_060143.1, on the reverse strand, counting down.
TCAAGGCGGAGCACACCATCTGCAACATCGTCGATAGAACGACTGTGGCCCTTTGGTGCAGAGCCGAGTGGAGGGTCTGAATCAGAGGCACAGGCGGTTCTGTCACCGTGTAGGCTGTAGATTCCTTGACTTGCGCCTTCGGTTAGTAGGTTTCTAGATCCGCTGAATAGGTGAGGCGTCCACTACACACAGGAAGTGGCGACATAGATGTGTGGTAAGGGCTGGGTGGTTTTCTTAGTTTAGAGGATCTCAGGAAGCCACAGAAAGGGCGTCTATCTGAAAGGAAGAAGGTAAAACACAGTAAGGTAGTTGTAGAAACGATCGGTATTGTAGTTGTAAACTACCGTAGCTTTACTAGGAAAGAACCAGAGCTCCCAGCCCCAATAAAAAGCACTGAAGATCAAATAGTTATAGGTATGAAAGCCCGTTAAAGACGGAAATAAGTACAGCCAAAATTTTTTCAAACGACCTGACAGTGTTCAGAATGGATAGATCAAACACAGTTGATGGAGGAGTATTTATTGTTGCCAGAAGTAGTTCACCTCGTAGTGAAATTGATGTAGATAGTTCCTGCCAAACAGTATGGGCACTGGTTATACTTGAAAATCGGACACTATTAGTTGGATCGTTTTACCGACCCCCCGACTCGGAAGATACAGTAGCTGAACAGTTCTAAGGAAACTTGAATCTCGTTGCAAATAGGTATCCCAATGATGCAATTGCAGTTGGTGGTGACTTTAGTCTACCCTCGATGTGCCGGAAAAATTACACATTTAAGGCCGGCGGCAGGCATAGAACGTAATCCGAAACTGTACTGAACGCTTTCTCAGAAAATTATTTTGAACAATTAGTTCATATGCCCACTCAAAGCGTAAAAGGTTGCGAAAGCATACTTGACCTTTTAGCAACAAACAATCCTGGACAAATAGTATCATGATGGTTACAGGGATTAGCAACCACAACGCAGTTGCTGCTAGGCTGAATACCGTAACACCCTCGACCATCAAAATGAAACGCAAAGTGCATTTACATAAGAGATCTGTTAAATATGCTCTTAACGCCTTTTTAAGAGACAATCTACACTCCTTCAGGTATGATCACGTAAGAGTAGAGAAGTTTGGAATGATTTCAATGAGATACTATAGACAGCAATTGAGAGATATAAACCAGATAAATTAATACGTGATGGTACCGATCCCCCATGGTACACAAAACGGGTTTTGATGTTATCGTCGATTCTTTCTCCGGTTCCGAAGAAGAGCCTGAGCGTGTGCCTGAAAAATCTCCTAAGAGACACAAAACAGCTGATTTTAGATGGAAAGACTCTTATTTGGACCCTAAAGTGTATAATTTCGATAACAGTGGTTCCGGTTGCAAAATCGTCAATTTAGATTATTTATGCACTGCATACGACTGCTTCCAAGTTTTTTTTAGCCAAGATATTGTGAGCTACATAGCTGAGCAATGTAATTAAGATTATGAACACCTTTGCAATGATGCCAGTGGAAAATCAAGACTGCGACGTAGGAAAAACACAAACAGTGACGAAGTTTACTGTTTCCTTGCTGTAAATTTTCAGATGGCTCAAGTGAGAAAAAATGAAGCAAACAGTTATTGGGCCAATGATCAGTTACTGACTACTCCAATGTTTGCGCAAATCATGCCGAGAGATAGATATCTTCTGTTACTTAGAATGTTACTATTGTGGCGTAACAAGACAGCTACGCCACACTGAAGTAGCCGAAAGGCACGCGTAATCTCACTTAGGCTAGAGAGAGGTCTGAAACAGGATACGTAATAAATGGTAACAAGAAAAGTACGTAGCTGCTATAATACTTAACTTTTAATCCATTATTTGTGTACAGCATTCCTTGATGACACAAGTGAGACTCTTAAAAATGGTTAATGGCGCCTTGCTAGTTCGTAGCCATTGACTTAGCTGAAGGCTATTCTAACTATCTCTCGGCAAATGAGAGAAAGGCTTCGTCAGTGTAGTCGCTAGCAATGTCGTCCGTACAACTGGGGCGAGTGCTATCCCGTATCTCGAGACCTGCCTTGTGGTGGTGCTCGGTCTGCGATCACACAGTGGGTACACGCGGGTCCGACATGTATTAAATGGACCGCGGCCGATTTAAGCTATCACCTAGCAAGTGTGGTGTCTGGCGGTGACACCACATTCCTCCCCCGCAAATCGGCGAACGGTCGTGTTATACGGCTTCCGCCCGCCGTGGGGAGGACCCCATGTTGACGTATGCGATGAGGTGGGGAGCCTAACAACAGGCGAGGCTGTGCCACCCGCACCCGGCCATTCGGTCCGAGGGGATCTAGGAAACGCCTGAGAACCTAGTCCAGGGTGCACGTCAACATGCGGTGTATGCGCCCGTAAAGAGACAGGAGGGACCGAAGGGTCGACCTCCATTGCGTCGGGGTATCCGACGCGCGAAGACGCCATGTGGTCCGGAGCGGGCAAGAGTCCCATGGCGGTCACGGGAAGCGATCGGCGGCGCGTGACCCAGAGAGGCGCTTGGCGGCTGCAGCGAGGCGTCCACCGTGGGCGGCGCCGGCTGGAGGACAGGCGGCGGCGGCGGAGGCGGCAGCGGCGCGTCGCCAAGGGGCAAAATGGAAGGCATCGTCGGTAACACCTGGGGATGAGGCGAGCCAGTAGATGGGTCCCCAGGGCGCTGACCGGACGGCACCGTCGCTGAAAGCAGATGGGGAGCGGCAGAACCCGTGCACCGACAGAGGCGCAGCTGATTGAGATGCCGACGCACCTCACCAGAAGCCCCCAAAACCAAATACATCGCGCGAACGAGGCAGCGAAGAATGCGCCCTGCGAGCCAACGCCGTGAACCCCGATAGTTGCGATAAAATACAACGTCGCCTGGAGCAAAAGCAGAAGTCTGCCGCTGCACAGGAACCTGATGCGGCGGGTGCAGCAAAGACATCAAGGTTCGATGAGGACGACCGTGGAGCAACTCAGCCGGCGAGCGACCATCTCGGGGCTGAGAGCGATACGATGACAAAAAGAGCAACAACGCGTCCTCCCGAGAATGCGACTCTTTCAACTTCAACATCTGTGACTTGAAAGTGCGGACCAATCGTTCAGCGGCACCGTTTGACTGAGGCGAAAACGGCGCGGAGGTCAGATGTTGAATACCATTAGCCTGGCAGAATGACTGAAATTCTGCGGACATGAATTGTGGGCCATTGTCGGAAACAATAGTCTGCGGAAGACCTTCAATGCAAAAGATAGCAGACAACGCTTGGATGGTGGCAGATGACGTCGTGTAAGACATCCGGACAACAAAAGGAAAATTACTGAAGGCATCTACCACAACCAACCATCTAGCATTCCAGAATGGACCAGCAAAATCGATGTGCAAGCGTTGCCAAGGGGAGGTGGCTTTTGGCCATGCAAAGACTTTCCGCGGCGGTGCGGATTGTTGTTCGGCACACGCCATGCAAGAAGAACACATATTCGTAATCGCAGCATGGATTCCGAACCAAGTACAGTGCTGACGAGCAAGATGTTTCGTTTGCACTATACCCCAATGTCCTTGGTGAAGAAGCCGTAAGACAGAGGGCTGTAACGAACGTGGGCCCACGACTCTGGATTGATCATTATCAGAACGCAACAACAAAACACCACGTCGAACAAAAAGTCTCTCCTTGTGAGCAAAAAATCGGCGAACCAACGGATCCTCGATCCGTGACTTTGACAAGGGCCATTGCGTAGCAACAAAACGCAAAACGGTAGCGAGGACAGGGTCAGCAGCTGTGGCTGTAGCTACACGACGAAAATCAATCGGAAACGATTCGACCACTTCATCAGTTTCCGAATCAATGAACATGCAAGCAAGTTCGGAAGAATCGAATGCTCTATCCTCAGCAACAGGCAAACGGGACCACGCATCGGCGTTTCCGTGCTTAGCAGTGGACCGATACAAGATATCGTAGCGGTACTGCGAGAGGAAAATAGACCAGCGAATGAATTTCTGCGCTGTACGCGGAGGTAGAGGCTTGTTCGGATGAAAAAGCGACGTCAAAGGTTTGTGGTCTGTGATGATGGTAAAGTGACGACCATACAAGACATCATGGAACTTAGTAACACCAAACACGAGAGCCAAAGCTTCTTTCTCTATCTGTGAATAATTTCTTTGCGCAGTCGAGAGTAATTTGGACACAAAGGCAATAGGGCGATCATGCGACCCATCTTTGTGCGCAAGCACAGCACCGATCCCGAAATCCGATGCATCTACCATCAACAAAAGGGGTTTCTGGGGATCGAATGGCGTAAGGCAAGTATTAGAAAGCAACGGCGATTTCAACTGGCGAAAGGCGCGTTCGCATTCCGTCTTCCAGACGAACGGAACACCCTTACGGCGTAAGCGATGAAGCGGAGCTGAAATGGAAGAGGCATTGCGCAGAAAGCGAAGATAATAGTTAATTTTACCCAACACACTCTGTAGCTGCTTCACATTCTGCGGTGAAGGCAAGTCGTGTATCGCACGGAGGTGCTCTGGACTCGGATGTATGCCTTGGGCATTGATGACATGTCCCAGGTATGGTAAGTCACGAACAAAAAACACACATTTGTCCTTCCGCAAGCGAAGACCATTTTGTCGCAATACCTGAAATAATGTTCGTAGATGTGCTAAATGCTCGTCCGCTGTCTTTCCGGAGATCACAATATCGTCCAGATAGTCGCAGCAGTAGTGACCGACGCACAAACAGTTTGTAAATATTCCTGAAACAATGCAGGGGCGGATGCACACCCGAATGGCAGTCTTTTGAATCGGTACAAGCCAAGATGCGTGTTAACCACCAAGACGCGCTGGGATTCGGCGTCCACTGGGATTTGCAAGTACGCATCTGCTGGGTCCAACTTCGAAAAGTATTTACCCAGGCACAGTTTATCAAAAAGATCTTCCGGGCGGGGTAAGGGAAAAGTTGCAATCACGAGTTGTGGATTCACTGTTGCCTTGAAGTCCACACAAAGTCTCAGTTTTCCGGAAGGTTTTGACAAAATTACTAAGGGTGAGGCCCAGAGAGAAGCTTGCACACGTGTGATTCTAAATCGTTTAATGTTCTTGCGACCTCATCACGCAATGCGTGGGTAACATTGCGCGCTCGGAAAAATTTCGGTTGCGCGTTTACTTTCAGTTCCAAATGTGCTTCATAATTCTTAGCGCAACCAAGGCCCAGTGCAAAAACGTCTGCAAATTCTTCACACAGACGAGAAACACTGTCTGAAGGCACAGTCTGATTCACTGATAGGACCTGATTTACTATAGACATGTTAAACAACTGAAATAAATCTAAACCAAACAAGTTCACTGCAGTAGAAGAACGAAGAACGTAAAATGACACAAGTTTTGTTTGTCCCTTGTATGTTGCAAGAAGAGTGCATTGTCCTAACACAGTGATCTGCTGTCCTGAATATGTATTTAACTGAACATTTGCGGCACGCAACGGAGGTTTGCCCAGTTGTTTGTACGTGTCGTGATTGAGCAATGAAACAGCAGCTCCGGTATTGAGCTGGAATGGTATGACCTTGCCATTAAAGTCCAAATCTACAAAACGTTTATTGCCCTGCTGACGACAAGAGCGACTGTCTTGCGCAATTTGAACTGAGACAGGTACAGCATCACTTGCCAATTGACGTGATTTCCGGCGACGTCGACACACACTTTTTGTGGGACGAACACAGTCACTGTTAGAGACAGTGGCACTGGACGAAGTGGAATTAACTACATGAATGTCCATGGGCGAAGGTTCATGAGCCTGAGTATTCTTGGTTCGATTCCGGCGCGAAGCAATGGGCCTGGAATGGTTGTGATTGTCTGATCTGAGCTTTTTCTGGCAAACACTTTGAACATGTTCTTTCTTATTACAGAAAAAGCAGATAGCTTGGCGGGACGGGCAATTTTCATGCGAATGTCTAGTAGCACACCGTGGGCATGATTTCACTGCATTTGTATGCTGGCGCGGCACACCTGGTTTAGAGCATGGCGGCAGCTGCGTGGACGTGCGCGAGAGCAGTTTACCGGGCCGCGCAGTGCGCTCGGCAGGCCGGTTAATGTTACACACGGCCGGCGAAGTTGCAAATGATTCCTGTGCAAAGTCAAGCGTGTCCTGCCCATCCAATACGTATATCACTTGCTGAAGGGAGGGATTAACTAGTTTCAAAATTTGCTCCCGTATACGAACATCAGAAACGTTCTGTGCAATTGCATCACGTACCATTGTATCTGAATAAGGGAGTCCACATTCACACTCAAAAGCACAATCCCTTGTAAGGCCTTGCAAAGTTGCAACCCACTCCCTATTAGTTTGACCGGCTGTTCGTTTTGTACGAAAGAAAGTATACCTTTTTGCAACTACATTAACTGTTTCTTTGAAATAGGCATCCAATGCCGACAAAATTTCTTCGTAGGACAGAGTTGCTACGTCGCGTCGGGGAAATAATTTCACTATCACACGGTACGTTTGCACCCCTACACACGACAATAAATGAGGCTGCCGCTCGTTACCTTGAATTCTGTAGGCGGCGAGATGAAATCCAAACTGGCGTGACCATTCCGTCCAGGATTCTACGTCGGCTTGAAAATTATGGAACGGCGGTGCAACTGCATGTTGTGGCTGCGGTAGCGATGAAGCGGCGGCGGCCGCATGGTGTTGCAGTGCACGTTGACCCTGGACGAGCTGTCCAAGGGCATCCAATAACGCCTGCGTCTGCTGATTCTGCAAGCGATAAAATTCGGACAGTACATCTGGAGATTGTGGCGAAGCCATGACACAAGTAAATGTAAGCAATGAGAAAGAACAAGACCCTTTCCGTTGACTCGTCGCCAACTGTTGTGGCGTAACAAGACAGCTACGCCACACTGAAGTAGCCGAAAGGCACGCGTAATCTCACTTAGGCTAGAGAGAGGCCTGAAACAGGATACGTAATAAATGGTAACAAGAACAGTACGTAGCTGCTTTAATACTTAACTTTTAATCCATTATTTGTGTACAGCATTCCTTGATGATACAAGTGAGACTCTTAAAAACGGTTAATGGCGCCTTGCTAGGTCGTAGCCATTGACTTAGCTGAAGGCTATTCTAACTATCTCTCGGCAAATGAGAGAAAGTCTTCGTCAGTGTAGTCGCTAGCAATGTCGTTCGTACAACTGGGGCGAGTGCTATTCCGTATCTCGAGACCTGCCCTGTGGTGGTGCTCGGTCTGCGATCACACAATGGCGACACGCGGGTCCGACATGTACTAAATGGACCACGGCCGATTTAAGCTATCACCTAGCAAGTGTGGTGTCTGGCGGTGACACCACAGTTACGTTTAGTTGATAACAATAAGGACCATGGACATGACAAAATCTGGAAATTTCGACGAATTGTGGATCACTTAAGAAAAGTATTTCTAGATGCTTTCTATCCTTTTAAAAATTTGTGCATTGACGAAAGTTTAGTTCTCTGCAAAGGTCGTGTCTTCTTCAAGCAGTACATTCCTTCCAAACGCCACAGATTTGGTGTAAAATTTTTTGTGTGATGTGATTGTGAAACTGGTTACATTCTTGACTTTATTATTTATGTGGGTGCAACAACAGGCGTAAAAAAAGAAACTGACTTTGGTGTAAATGTTGGAATACCTGGAAGCACTGTTCTCAACTTACATGAACGTTACCATGGTATAGGTCACACATTATGTGTTGACAATTGGTACACTAGCACAAAGTTATTTTCTTATTTGCATGTGCAGAGTGACTCATGCCTGTGGAACTATAAGAACAAATCGCAAAGGCATGCCTGCTTTATCAAAAAAACTTAGAAAAGGCGAGATCGAGTTTATTTATGTCAACAGATAAACTTCTTGCTCTGAAGTGGCAGGACAATTCGGATGTGAGGATGCTTTCAACTCTTCATACAGGCGAAATTACAGCGACTGACAAAATTGACAGAACCACGAATGAATCAAAAACAAGACCAGCTTGCATCGTACGCTACACTGAAAATATGGGGGCCGTCGACAGGAGCGACATGATGCTAAGTTCAGCAGAATGTGTACGGAAAGCAGTAAAATGGTATAAAAAAGTATTTTTTCATTTGGTGGATCTGTCTCTGCTCAATGTGCATGCTTATATAAAACTCAAACTGGACGAAATATTTCAGTATCTGATTTTCAGCAAGAACTTGTCAAGGAGATCCTAGAGATTCACCACCAACCGCAAACAGAGGGACGTCGTGGAAGGAGGTCGGCTGATGGTGACAATCCCTTACACTTAACCAAGCGCCACTTTATCTAATAATCCCAGCAACTTCAAAGAAGGAGGCCACCCAGAGAAGTTGTATTTTATGTGCAGAACATGATAAACGAAGTGATACACGATACATTTGTGTAAAATGTAATGTGCCTTTATGATTGAATTTTTGTTTCGAGAGATATCACACTTTGAAGTGTTACTAATGTAATATGTTTTGTATTTTTTTTCTCCTAATAAAGTACCTTTTTTGAACAAAATAAGACTTTCTGAACAAAGATTTAAAAAAAGGAAACGATTTACACCGGCAATACTGGATTTTCCGTCTCATTTTTATCTCAATAATAACCGTAGACCGCTACAGTCGTATATATACGCACTGGGTGAAAATAACGCGCACAGGGCGGGAGCCGCTTGAGAGTCAATGCGCAGTGAAAGGGTTAACGACCTAGGAGACAATGTGAGTAGCCCTCTTAGATTTATTGCAGATGATGCTGTAATTTACCATGTTGTAAAGGCATTAGATGACCAAAACGAAATGCAATATGATTTACATAGGATATCTGTATGGTGGAATAAGTGGTAATTGAGCCTGAATAGAATAGATTGTGAAGTTATTTATATGAGTAGTAAAAGAAATCCGCTAAATTTCGATTACGCGATGAGTCACACAAAACTGAAAGCTGTAAATTCAACTTTACACTTCGGGATTACGACTACAAATAAAGTACATTGGAACGATGACATAGATAGTGTCGTGGGTAGAGCAAACCAAGGACTACGATGCATTGGCAGAACAATTAAAAGATGCAACAGGCCTACTAAAGAGAATGCTTACATCACGCTCGTCCGCCCTATTCTGGATTAATGCTGTACTGTGTGGGATACGCATCAGGTGGGACTGACGGATGACATCGAAAAAGTTCAAAGAAGGGCAGCTCGTTTTGTATTATGGCGAAATAGGGGAGATAGAGCCATAGACATGATACAATTGGAGTGGCAATCGTTAAAACAAAGGCGTTTTTCGTTGCGATGGGATCTCCTCATGGAATTCCAATCACCAATTTTCTCCTCCGATTCCCAAAACATTCGTTGGCAACCACCTACCTATGAAGAAATTATCATCACAAAAAAATAAGGGAAATTAGGGCTCGTACAGAAAAGTTTAAGAGCTCGTTTTTCCCGCGCGCCGTTCGAGAGTTGCCGGCCGATGTGGCCGAGCGGTTCTAGGCTCTTCAGTCTGGAACCGTGCGACCGCTATGGTCACAGGTTCGAATGCTGCCTCGGGTACGGATGTGTATGATATCCTTAAGTTAGTTACGTTTAAGTAGTTCTAAGTTATAGGGTACTGATGACCTCACATGTTTCGTCCCTTAGAACTCAGAGCCATTTGAAACAATGTTGAATGTTCGACAGTGGAACAGCAGGGAGAAAGCTTGAAGGTGCTTCATTGAACCCTCTACCAGGCACTTCATTGTGAATAGCAGAGTAATCACATAGATGTAGATGTACACTGAAGAGTAAAAGAAACTGGTACGTCTACCTAATATCGTGTAGGAGCCCCACGAGCATGCAGAAGTGCCACAACACGACGTGGCATGGACTCTACTAATGTCTGAAGTAGTGCTGGAGTGAACTGACGCCATGAACCCTGCAGGGCTGTCCGTAAGTCCATAAGTGTACGAGATGGTTAAGATCTCTTGTGAACAGCACGTTGCAATACATCCTGGATATACTGAATAATGTTCATGCACGCGGAGTTGGGTGGCCAGCGGAAGTGTTTAAATGAGAACATTGTTCTTCGAGCCACTCTGTAGCAAATCTGCTATCCTGGAGGTGTGGGGTATTGCATTGTCCTGCTGGAATTGTCCCAAGTCCGTCGGAATGCACCAGTGTACACGAATGGCTTTAGATGATTAGACAGGATGCTTATGTATTCATCACCTGCCAGAATCGTATCTGGACGTATCAGTGGTCCCATATCACTCCAACTGCACATGCCCCACACCATTAAAAGCCTGCACCAGCTTCAACAGTCCCCTGCTGACATGTAGGGTCCATTGATTCATGAGGTTGTGTCCATTCCCATACACATCCATCTGCTTCATACAATTTGAAACGAGACTCGACTGACCAAGCGACATGTTTCCAGTTATCAACAATGCAGTGTCAGTGTTGAAAGGCCCAGGTGAAGCGTAAGGCTTTGGGTCATAAGTAACCAAGGGTGCACGAGTGGGCTTCGGCTTCGAAAGCCTACATCAATGACGATTCGTTGAATGGTTCGCATGCTGCCACTTGTCGATAGCCCAGAATTGTAATCAGCAGCAATTTGTGGAAGGACTGGACTTCTGTCACACTGAACGATTGTTTTCAGTCATCGTTAGTCCCGTTCTTGCGGGATCTTTTTCCGCTGCAGCGTAGTTTCCATATTTGTGCTGTGTGTTTGTGCCCCTTGAATTTTACCTGTCTTCGTTCAGGCCTCTCACCTGAACTACTTTACTTTCTCTCCCTCCCTCCCTCTCTCTCTCTCTCTCTCTCTCTCTCTCTCTCTCTCTCTCTATATGTATCTGTTTATGTGTGTGTGTGTGTGTGTGTGTGTGTGTGTGTGTGTGTGTGTGTGTGTGTGTGTGTGTGTGAAGTGGTATGCCAATGCCTACTCTCGTGTAGTCAGTGATGTCTTCCTTCTGCTGTAGTGGTCTGAATGCAGAAGCTATTTCTACCGAAAGTTTTTGATACTTGCTGTGGCTGGACGTTAGAATTTTTAAGTGTGTGTCTGTTACAGTGTCGTGATGGTTGTGGGCTATTACGTATTTTGAAAATATGGTATGACAGTTGTAGAGGCCATCGATTTGAATGTGGATAAAATAGAAGAGGTGGTTGTGTCACTTGAAAGTCATAAATAAAATTAAAACATATTCTTTTATTAAAAATTAGTTTGGTGTGAAAATTAAGATTGCACTGGAGATTGTACTCTATCCCTCCCTGTCGTAGAGTTGCATGACACAAGGATAAAACTATCCTACAGGTTGCTTACTATTGCATAACATAGTGCAGCTAATCTTTTAGTGTGCTTTGCATTGGATTGGCTTGATTTGGGGGATGAGACCAAACAAAGAGGTCTTCAGTCACAATGGATTAGGGAAGGATGGGGAAGGAATTCAGGCATGCCCTGTCATAGGAACCATCCTGGCATTTGCCTGAAGCAATTTAGGGAAATCACAGGAAACCTAAATCGGGATGGCCGGGCACAGGATTGAACTATTTTCCTCCCGAATGCGAGTCCTGTGTACTAACTATTCACTGCACCACCTCGCTTGGTATGCTTTGCATTACGGGAATGGAAATACTACTATATCTACAAACAACAAAATTTTTTTCTAACATTTACAGTAATCGGGGTCCTTACTATGGATTTCCCTATTTAGGCATAGCTAGTAATTGAACATGTAACATGTCAGCCTCAGTTCCAAATAGAAACCAATCTTTACCCAGGTTTCAGCGAAAATAATTTGACCTTCTTCAGAAGCCAGTGACACTAAACTACTGCATGTCAAAATTTGGTCATGTCAAGTATACAACTGTAGCACCCTAGTAACCAGCCATCAGTCTACATTATTTGGGCTGAAGAGAAATAGTAGGCCCCACTGCACAGACGAGGTCAGTAGGTCACGAGACCTCTGCTGGAACTAAATGTGGCGAGCAGCTGTGTACCGAGCATCGCTGATGGTGCTTCTTGCACATGCGTGTGTGGAAATATAGATACATAACAGTAACTACCCTTACATTAGGAATAGGATTAATGGAACCATTAAAACCTTTAAGGGTGTAATATGAAAAAGCACTTACTCCCGGGGAGAACGATACCCCTATAACAGATTTGGAGCCTGTAAGAAAGACTAGCTATTACTCGGAAAAATTATTTCTCAATTTGGAATACATTGCTCAAACTTTATCTGGTTAATTAATAAATTTATGTGTGGCTATTTACCGGAATGATCTGTAATATCGTGGAGAGCACATCAGTATCACTAAGCATCAACAAAGACAACAGCACCCAAAAACTTAAAAGCACAATGTTAAAAATTCATAGGTAGCTGATAAGGCAGGTCTCTAGAAGTAGGATGCTAAGAAGGAATAGTACCTGAAACACCTGGAGGATCATCGAGAGAAAGCTTTGGGGGAAGGGCATGGGGATAGACTAATACCAAATTTAAGAACTTTTGAATACTTAAGGCTCAACCAAACACACTGTATCTTGTTTTCATCTCGATAGTTAACGTTTACAGAAATTATAAGTGATGAAGGCGACGGAAATTAACGTCAGAATGAAAGTACCAATGCACTCAGCATGTGAATATTCCCTACATTGTGAAACGATTAGGTGTATCATGAATAGCTTGTTATTCAATTTTAAATCAATGATACTGCTGTATACAAAGAGAAGCTGTCAGTAAAAGTTAACTAACATTGCAAATCTATTACTCACATCATTAATATTTTTAGCATTGTAGATTGCTTTACGTGAGCCCTAAAAACATATAGCACCTGTGGGAAACATAAAGAAAAAAATTATGCAGTTCATCACAAGTGTTTGAGCAAAACTGAAAGAGAGGACCCTTTGTGGTCTATTTCTAAAATTCCTAGCAATAAAATCTAATGCTCGAAATGAAATTAGGACAAGATTGAAAAGGCTGTGCATTTGTATAAAACATCACTATGAGTGTAAACAACAAAAAAAGAGGGAAAAAGTCATCGATGTTATTGAGCAGCATATCTTCCGTAAACAACAAATTACCCAGGGCAGTAAAGACATTAAGGGAACAGCCTGGATGTCTGTGGTAGTTTCAGCAGGCTCCACAACCATTCGTTTGAGTAGCTGGAAACATTCGAATTTCAACTGTTTCCTTTCCCCATTTCAGAGGATCGACTACAACATCAATACAAAAGAAGGTGATCGCCCTTAAAGTACACCAGAGGTTTTAACGGAAGTTTGTAAACTTAGCTGGGAAAAATACGACAGAAGGTGCTTCTGATAACTTGAAAAGCCGTTAGTCTGAACACAGATAACTGCCAAATTCCAGAGTGCCATCTACACCAACACTGCCTTCTTCAACAAGTAATGCACACTACAAACCAACACTTTACCAAATCACTACCATTAATTTTGCCTTGATTTGGAATGGCGTGTAAAGGAATTGCAGCAAAAAAAGATGTGCATTAGAAATGGTTCAAGGGGCTTAATTTCTGTGTGAGTCCACTGCAAACACGAGAGTCAAATGACAATGGCCTCTTCACCTCCATTAAAAGCACAACAGAGATGCACCAATATGAATAATGTTTAAACCAAAAAACTGTAGTGGTTTCACTTTGTATCCCTGTAATTTTAATAAGACATTAAGTTTCTTAGATATGAGGACGTAAATGTTACTGAACATAAACGCAGGTAAAGCTACTGGGGTGTGTATGTTAGAGAGATGCATGATGGTAAGACAGTCATCAGTGTGAAACTCACAGTGAAATTTAAACCAAAAAGCAGATCTTCAGGTTTTGCGAATGAAGATTTGAGATAGTAATTGGATAGATGTTGAAAGTTCAGGATACAGACTAAATTTCTGTTTCAGAAAAATTCAACAATACCTAAACACAAACCAGTGTGAACTTCAGCCACAATTATCTATGTGGAGAAATCAAAATGTAATCAAACAGAATAGACTCTATGGAAAGATGGGCCTCACATTCGATATTTGCCAACAAAAAGACACAGTCTACGAAACGAAATCTTCAGAGATAACTCTGGGATGAAATTTAGAAATCACATTCCTACAAACAGTAATTAAGAGAAATCTACATCCTAGGTAAGCTCATTAGTAGGTTCTGGCTCAGTCCTAGCTCACTAGCTTGCTCTTGCAGTTTTTTCGTTATCGACCCAAAACTTAATGCAGGACCTACCAATGCAATTTACTATTATTCAGATTTGCAAGTCTAACTCATTTTTTTCTCACTAAAGGTGCACATAATAAAATATATTTTAATAATTTTTTATAAAAGATGCACAACAGAAAACAAATAAAATGAATCATGGTGAATGTAAATTTTTTTAAAAATTTTTATAATTTGTAATATCTGTATGATAATATACCCAATTTATTTTCCAAAACATATCTTTTGTTATCTTGAGGCTCAATAATTTTTTGTTTATTCCAACTGTGTATATTTCGATTTTTCAGTTCAAATCATATTATTTCTTTATAATCTCCTAAGGTTATTCTATTTTTGACAATACATTTCTCAACTCCTTTAGATTTTTCTCTATTTCCTCCCAAACTTTATAAGCATACATTTTTTGCTCTCAGACCACAAAATTATTCTATTACTTTTGCAATGAATTCGTACGTTTTTCCTACTACTCTCTTGTTAACTGGTGGAAAACTATAAATACCATGTTTGGGATAAACGCCACTATCAAATTTATCAGTCAACGTTTTCGTATCTTTGTAAAAATCTTTGTTTTGTATATTATACATAAAACTCTGCATCTTGATAACACAATTCCATATTTTCTCCATATTTCGGTTGAATAATTCTATAGAGAAAATCAAACATTAGTTCCGTAGGTAAATCAAGTACACTCATTGCTACATTGATTAGTTTATTAAATGTGGTTTTTGACTTATGCGTATGAATACCAGCAACATTTTCGTTATATATACTTCCTGCATTAAAGTTTGGCTTTGCTATTAACTTTCATATTATTCTGTCTAACGCTAATTTTATGTCAACTCTATTTCTGATATTTTCCATTGTCTTACCAAAGACTGAATTACTTATAAGTCCACTAAAGAGACAGCATTCACTACACTCGTTTGTCCTCAGTTAGGATATTGCTGCACAGTGTGGGATCCTTACTAGGTGGGATTGACAGACGACATCAAAAGGGTGCAAAAAAGGTCAGTGAGTTTTGTATTATCACGTAATCGGAGAGAGAGTGTGGCAGATATGAAACACGAGTTGGGATAATGAACCTTCTGCCAATTAGTTAAATATGAATTGCAGAGTAATCATGTAGATGTAGATGTAGATAAGTTTATAGAAATCTTTTTTAAAATCAATTTTGGCTTTAGTTCTCATTTCCATAATTAAATCCATATACTTCTTCAACCAATCAAATTGGATAAGTTTAAAAATTCTATGTCTTTTTGTTAATTTCATTCCTAATGATAAATACTGGTTAAGATTTCTAAAATGAACTACATATATGTATAGTTTTGGTTTTTTAAGTAGTTAACAATTTGCTTTATTTAGTTCCAGGCACAATTTTATTTTCAGGAGCTAATAGTAAATCTTTATTTGAATCGTGTAATGCTTTTGGATACTCAAATCTACTTCAGAATTATATCTAATGGTAGTAGTATCTGAAATTGCACTTATTTTTCTATCAAAAGAGTCTGTATTATTACAATCAAATTCACCACATGGTAAATACTGACTCATAGGACCTCCATAAAGGTAATTTGCATCTTAATATGCTAGATAATTTGATATCTTTTTACTATCAAACTCCTTCATATACTTATTGCTTGCTTTAACATGTCTTTTACAACTATGGAATATTCCTCCTCTTACTCCCCTTCAACTACTAAAATCATACCATAATCATGTAATAAATCAAGATGTTGTTTAGTTATTTTCCACTATACATCCCAAGATAATCCTGGTGCAGTGAAATACCAAGCTGAATCTAAATCATATGTGTTCATATAGGTATTTCTGAAATTGCAAAATACATCAGATAGTAACAATACATGTGTTTTAACATATAGACCACGATATTCACTTAACTTTTTAATATTAAATTTTTTGCAGACTGTGTTTGCATAGTCATAATGTTCATCGCTTATTTTACAGCGATTCACCTTTCTGTAAAATTTGTTTCCAATTTTTGCCAAGATTCCATGTAATCATATGGATATACACCTTTTCTGGTCACTAGATTAATTAACTCCTCTGGGAAAATTGATGAAACTCCCTCAAATGAGAAAGCGATAAGTATTGATGTGTCAGTAAATCTAATTTTTAAACTTTGTGCTCTCGTACCACAAGCAATATATCTACCTTTGTTGTTTGGTATCAAAGAGATTTATTTTTCGTTATAACCGAATGCTTTCACAGACAGATGAAAATCATATCCTGATAAATTATGTAAGTAAATTGGTGCAAAAAGTCGATATTTTAACTGCAAATTACATTTATTACATAATTGATTTATAATATTATCCAGTTAAATTATGAGTATGTAAATCTGTTTACTTTTCACTGAAGTACGACAGTTAAACCATGTACAATTTTTCGACTTTGCATGTCTTGATAGTTCTTCAGGAGTCAATGGTTGCAATTCTTCAACTTCAGACTAAGTTCTACCGATACCTTCAACTTCTTCTCTTTTACATTCAATAAACTTTTATGAGAATTTGGTCCTCTATAAACAACAGGATCTTTATAGTGTCCATCTACATATTTGTAAATTAACAAAATCCGTTTGGTTAATATGTCTGATATTTCATTGTATAAGCATTTTCTGGATTTTTTAACAGTTATCAACCTTAGACAGTAAACTTTCAAAATCAGCATAAATAACAAATGCAGATTTCTCCAGATGTTGATAATTTTTAAAATTTAGTTAGGAACCTTACTCTGGCGTTTCTACTTTTAATGGTTTGTTAGCTAAACAGTCTAACATGTGATTATCTAATTTTTCTTCACTACTGAAATGCAGTAAACATATCCCAAACAAATTTTAGTTTTTCATGTTTATTAATTTGACTCAAAACGGGCCTACATATATTTTTATTCAACAATAATGTCAATTGTTTCATTATTGACATGTAGTTTAATATGTTTACTTTCTTAGTTTACTACTTCTCAATGGATATACTTCACGGTTTTCATCAAATGAATAAACAATTTTGGATACATTAATTTTATTTTCAATTTTTGGAATATGATCAACCATTAAAGGAAATTCAATATTTTCTAGTATCTGATGAAGATCAAGACCAACATTTTTATATTGTATAACTCTTTCTGAATTTTTATCTACAAAAGATAAAGCTGATTTTATAGCCCACAGAAAATATTTTTGATATTGATTTTTCATATTAATTAATACTTTTTTATTATTAATTTCACCTGGACATTCAATGTGAGATGTTCCTCTAAGTGGAACATATCTGTTAATCCCTAGTTGTAGGGCAATGAATCTATTTAATGTTCTGAAACACGTGCTTGAAAATCATGCATGCTTGATAAAATATTTTGTTTACCAATCTCTGCTTTTTTAATTATTTCATTTGTGATCATATAATCTAGAACTGAAATTCCATAATATTTCTGGTTGTCTGCATTTGGTCTTCACAAGAATGTTTTAAACTTACTTCAATCCATGATGTAATCTTACATTAGTTTTCACAGTTATTATAATTTACTGTAATTAAGAAATGATTAGGTATAACTGAGTATAAATTAGTTTCAAAATTTATATTTTGTAATCTCTTTTAAAATGCAGTATCAATTACATAATCTCTGTTCTTCTATCTCTAGGTTTGTCAAATAAATTACTATAAAAATGAAGTAATATTTCCTTACTAGTTATAGTTTTTTGTTTCCCTAATATTTTATATCGTCATTAGTTCTAGTTAATTGTTTAGCAAAAAGTTGGTAGAAAGTGTTTATATTACTTTCAATGTTTATCTTCTTTAGTTTCGAAAACATCACAATCATTTTTAATTTTACAATGAGGTAATTGTTTCCAAAGGCTTAGTCCTCATCGAGTTAAACTTGCTATGTAATGTCATTTAATAAATCTAATTAGATGGACTTTACTTAATTTGCTATATCCTCTTTTACAAAATCACGAACTTGAACAACGGTGAATTGCAGTGTTAAGTCTTCTGTTTATAGAAAATAAAATTCATTAGATATGTAAAAATTAATTTTTCAGCATTTATCAGTGAGATGTCTTATCAAACAGATATGTAAAATAAAGGGTGTCAAGTTTTATATTACTTAGTCACTATGTCACTTCCTTGTTTTCTTTATATTCCACTGACAATAATATTTTCATGTGTTCTCTAGGTATTTGTGGCAAATAATTTTTATAATAGTATTTAGAAATATTATATCTACATACACAGGGAATATGATTATCATTAAAATGGTTTGTGAGATATTCATTCACATATTGTCTACATTTCGTACTAAAGCGCTCTTTTGTATTTTTCTGTGAAGTAAAATTATCACTTTGCCTCCCAGTATTACATTATTTACAAGAGTTTAATTTCATTAGTTGTTGAACCTGCCCCATTCATTAGAAAAAATATTTATTACATTTGTAAAGAAGTGAAATACTCTTATTTTCTATTCTACTTTTTAATACTTTTATTACATTATGCAGTAATGTTGCACATTTAATACTAATCAAAGGTAAATCAACTGTACCAACTCTACTTTTTTCACAAATTCTTTATATTTATAAAATATTGTCCTTGAAAAATACAAGAATCCATTAATGTATCTGAATGCAGAATTCAGACTGGTAGGTAGGCCTGGTTATGACTCCTTGAGATTTGTCTAATTCCACATAGAACAAATCATACAAGAATAACAATATTCTACCTTAATAGGCAATGACTACACCGATTAATAAAATGTATTTTCCTAATCCTCTACTAGATATTGATATTTGATATCCTAAAGTTAATTGTAATGTTTGTAAAATTTTCATATATATGTTGTTACTAAATATTAGAAATCCACCAGTTGGCCTTTGATATTTTCCATCTATTTTTCTTTAAATTTTGAGGTAGAAATTGTAACTAATAAGTTATTAACTGTGAATAAATATCATCACTTATCCATACTAAATTCTCATAAAAAATATTAGAACTCGTTTCATAATTAATGTGTGATCGATTTTATCAATTTCACATAGTGCTTTAACTGGTTCATTTAAACTGACTTTTGACACAATTGGTGTAGATTTCAGTGTAGTCTATTGTGTTGATGAGTTTTAATCTATAAAATTACAATACTAATAATATCATCTTGAAATAATCCTAAATGTGAACCACTATGTAATGGATACACTACTGCTTCATAAAAATCTGAATGATATAAACCTAATGAGTGTCCAGTTTCACGAACTAAATTTTTTGGATATTATGGAATATTTTTGTCTATTTACATATACCTAATATAATCTTTATCCATACGTATTTCTACAGGATCAGTACTCTTATCTGGAAAGATTGCATGACCTAACATATTTCATTTTCCATCTACTTCCTTTGAACATCGATGACCAGTTATTTCATTAAAATATTAGGACTATCTATCATGAGCATTCTGAATATTTATGTATATTCTTCCCATAAACTTCTAACATTTTATTTGCTGCATTACAGTTCCAATTTATAAAAATATTATTCCATTTAAACATACTACTTCTATAACCACCATTGCAATCTTTTTCACCACATCTGGGTCTGTTCGTAAAATTTAAAATTTCATCACTTAACTCATCAGTTACTCAAGATCGTGTGTTAGTTGAAAAACATTACTGAATCTTCTAACTAATCATTATTCACTGGAGTAGGTTTGGTTTCAACCATCTGTATATCTAAGTAACCATGATCATACCAATATTTATTTGCTTCATTGTACTATCTGATTGCTGGCATACAACTGACCCTACTGAAACTAGTGTTTTCAGTATCAACAATAGCAGAACTGTTTTCATTTATATACAAATAAAAATTAAAAGGTTATTCTTCTCTTAACCATTATTACCACTCTCAGGATTGTCAACCAAAACAGAATAACTCTTCTTTAAGAAAATTATGATTACAGCCTGGTTTTATAAATTGATGATTTTCATTACTTATGCGTAAAGGTCATCTATAGTTTTTAAAATGTTCCATTAGTATTTCATAAGGAATGATTATTTTTTCCAAGAAATCGTCCTATAGATTATGAGCTCTTAAATCTGTTTCCCTATTAAGTTGATGTTTAGTCTTAAAAAATCTTCAGAAAATTTTTCTTCACCTGATATACCCTCCCATTTTAATATACCTTGAAATTCTCTTATAAAATCATCAGACATATCTTGCGGATATGACAACATTCTGTCACTTAAATTTATCCTGAAACTCTGTCACTAATTTTCCACAGAATACGAAATTTTCGTATAAAATACTTTGATATTTTTGTCTAAATGATGTATGCTCTCAGTTTCATTTCTTTTGGAATACTCTTGAAAAATTATAATTTTTGTCTAAAAGTTAAAAGCACCCGGTTTACTTAATCTTGAAATTCCCTTATTAACTTTTCATAATTTTGGTCCCACAGTACATATTTCCAATTAAATTTATTCTGAATTTCTCTATTAAAATTCTCTGATAATTTTTTACATATTGATATGAGTGCAGCTCAGATTATCTTGAAATTCTTAAATAAATATTTGTCTGAATGAAAAATTCTTGAAATTAATTCTTTCCTTTCCGTTTCATTAAATTGATTTTTCTTTCCAATTTAATCAACAGCTATTTCACTAAATGTTTCATTTGTAAAATATAATTTGTATAATTCATGAAAAGTTTTTTTATACATAAAATAAAGGCTTTTAATATGTTGTTGGATAGTTTTAATTTCATTACACTCATTGTGCATAGGAGATCTCATGTATGGTTTGTTAATATTATTATAAATCATACATTAAGTTCTTGTTTACTCATTTCAGAATAACCTCTAAGTCCAAATTCTTTCACTCTGACTCTCTGTTCATTGACTTTCAGACAAAAATTAGGGCTCACTATTTATTACAGATAATTGTTATTGGAATTGTACAATACAAATAGCTAAAAATGCCATTTTGTACTTTCAAAGAATTAATTTATTCTATGAAGAGAGACATTTCATAATTGGTAATGATATTTCAAACTTTTATCATTTTTGAACTTTAGTGAGTAGTGTCCCTCTCTCTGTGAAATTAAAGTGTAAAAAAAGTTTTCTAGTATATTCCTTAAATAGTTATAATCTTGAATATA
Source organism: Schistocerca piceifrons (assembly GCF_021461385.2). Taxonomy (NCBI): domain Eukaryota; kingdom Metazoa; phylum Arthropoda; class Insecta; order Orthoptera; family Acrididae; genus Schistocerca; species Schistocerca piceifrons. The sequence continues at coordinate 504,953,681 of NC_060143.1, read as the reverse complement.
AAGAAAATATGATGATCACTGAAACAAAAATAACACAAAATATAATTTTATTTAAAAAAGGAAACATCTCATAAAAACATTCATTGTGATAAATGGCAGCTATTCCAGTGACAACTGAACGTGTCTTATGACTGCACCCAAGTACTTCTAATGAAGTTGTTGGTAGTTTGGAAACACTAATGACAAATACTTTTGAATTTATTCATAGGAACAATTAACAATTAAAATCAGATTCTCGGTTTAATAATATATGTCTTCCATTGCTTAATCAAAAAATATTTTAATAGCTAATGATATTTCATGTTCCGCTGAACCTGGATTTTCAGTGGCTATGAAAAATCAAAGCAATTTAACAAGAATTTTAGTGAAAATTTAGACACAGATAACTCAGATTATATCGAAATAAAACATAGTAATCCCCTTAATTTAGAATGTGATTATATTCCATGTGAAATCAGAAATGTAACACAAAATAACTGAACTGCAAGAATGTCAATTTTATTATATGCAAGAAATTTTAAAAAACTAATAATGAGTTGTAGAACTAAGTTTGCCAAATGAAACTGAGGATTATTGCATGGCAATTGTGGATATATTAGTTAATTATCTAAACTATACAGCATCTGTTGGCAAAGATAAATCTAAATTACTTTCTATAGATTTGCAATATGAATTAAAAATCGAAGGAGAACAAACACAGCAACCTCCTATACACTTAGAAGAAAAAATCTAATAGTATTAAATTAAGACAAATAAATAGAAACATGTCGATCACATGATATAATCTGTGTAGTGACTACAAAAGAAAAACAAAAATTTTTCCATCGAAGTTGATAGAAGAACAATCAATTTCATCAAATCTAGTTTATCCACATAAAATACTGAGGACCCCAGGTAATAAATGAGAAACTATAGTGTATGATGTGTAAATTATTGTATTATTGTAGAAAAGATAAAATCACCTTTGAAAGCACATAGAAAAGAAGAAAGCAAAGAATTGAACTTCAGTGACATGAAATATAACGTAGATATTTTTATTGATAGACAGTGTGATTTGTTGTTGAGTGAATTAAACTTAAATGAGTATGAACAAAGAGATAAAAAATTTGCAACATATTATGACCTCTTAAAGAAATACAACCATTAAAAATCTCTCATGAACTCACGACTAATGTAAACAACATAGTAATTGAAAAAAATTTTTTACATGGATTGTCTAGGGTGAAAGCAACACCAATTATATATAAAATCTGTAAAATGTCCTGATGAAAATAACATAGTTGAGCAAATACTAGAAATTCTTCTTGAAACTAAAGGATACAAAATTAATGCAAAAGAAATGTATGGACACAGGCATTGAATATTACAACAATATCTAATCCAAAGTTTGAAATAAAATTCGAGTTTTAAAATAAATAAATCAGATCAGCAACTGCTAAATCACACACAGTCTTCACACTACTTTGGCAGTTGCCTGGCTTCAGCCTGTGGCTTGTGTTTAAAGTACTCACAAACTATTGTTTGCTTATCATATATTTAAGCTTAAGGTTGCTTACATCCTTTGAGTATGAAGGTAAATATGTCTTTGAGAAATAATCTCCTAAAGCATTCTTTATTTCCTTTTTGTAAGTTATCCCATTGATAATTTTTATTAAGTTGATTAATTGATTCAGTAAATAGCTTGGGAGTGATATAACTACTGAGTTATGTTAGAATACTTTTGTAGTCAGGGTTTATAACAAGATTGGTTAACTCAGTTTCTAAGTATATCCATTTACTGCATCTCTTGATCTACTGTTCTTCTCCCTTTAAAATCAATATATCGTTCAGCTGCTTTAAAAATTACATGCAGTTGTTAATGGAATTCTTTCAATTTAACTTTCAATTTTTGTTTCTATTTTTTTTTTGTTTCCTTAGTTTATCTGACCATTAATTGTGTGAACTTATGGCTGCACCTTATTTCCAAAAACGTCCGTTTATTAAAGTCAACATATTAGAATACTTATTATTCATTCATGACAATGTCGTAACATGTAGACGAAAATGTCTGCAGCATAAAAATTTTGTATTCATTGTTCATTGTAAAAGTAGTACAACTCACTTGAACCGAGATATTTAGGATATTCTTTTGGAATATTCCCACAAGTGAATGACATACAATCTTATTATAATATTCTTGTAATAAGAGGATAATCAGATGTATCTAAATTTACTGTTCAGCATTCTAAATTTTTGATTCAGTAGGTAATTCATCAATCATAAAAACACCACGAATATATTTAAGTTTTAATTGTATAACTAATTCTTCTATGTCAAAATTATAGATAGTAATATTACACTTTTTCATTATTTTATGGAAAGTTTTTAGTCATTTGCCTTTCTTTTCCATTCACCAATTATGGCTTTTCCGTTCTTGCAAGTCTGCATTGGCTTTTTTCTTGTTTATTACTGCATTCACAATGGCTGCAGAACCACCAGCAAGTGAACCAATAGTTGCTAGGTAAGGTAATGCAGCTAAAAGTAACGGAATAAATCCATGTTTGTATTGAGTTTGCCCTTTTCCTTCTTTCTTATTTTGATAAATATTCATCACTCCTTTTCACAACAGGAATACCTAATGGAATAAATAAATTTCAATCAGTTTTTTCTCTATATTTCTTTTGTGAACACCATTTAAAATGGGTCAGTACTATTCAATTTTTCATTATTCAGTTTACGTTTAATTGGAGTGGGTTTAGTATTGACACTTGGTAGCAAAGTGTAATCAGTTGAAAAGTTATTCATTGAAGTAGATAAAATATTTTTATAAGGATTATTGTTTTTAAAATCGCCAACCATTTTTGTCTATGTCTAAAGTCATTCTTATTTTTCGTTTTCCATACATTATTCCTGTAACTGCTGTTGCTGCAGTTTTTTCACCTAATGAACCATCACTTGCATGCATTCTTCTTTTGCATCCAGTGAAAGTTCTTATCAGCTTGGTGTCTGTATTCTGTATCTCTATTAGTAAGATAGGCGATGTCACGTTTTTTACAGGCTTCATGTAACTTATTTATTCCTGGATCATCATGTGCTAGTATAACTTCTAGTTTAGTAAAGGATTCAGTTGAATAACCTGGTAGATGCATTTCTAGCATTGGTGAATAATTTAAAGCCCAATTTACTAATCCTTCTCCATGTTTTTCACATTTAAAAAATTTATGAGGTAAATTATTCTATAATCTAATATAATTAGGAATTGTTTTCGATTATTAATAATAAATTCACTAAATGTATTTGTTAAAGATTGCACTATTCCTACTTTTTCATTATGATAATTTTTATTTCTTGCTAATTATTCACCATGAATTGTTAATCTACCGATTAAATCTCTAACATCATTCATCTAAATATATTCAAGTAGTTTTTCTGAATATCTTTGTAATAAGCCTTCACCAACTTTTTCTTCCTCACTTTGCAATGAATCGTCAAAATTCTTTGTCTCAATGCTGGATAAGGCATCAACAATTTTCTTTTATCAGATTTTTGTATTTATTTCCTCCAATTAGTTTTATTTTATTTGCATCTACATCTACATCTACATGGTCACTTTGCAATTCACACTTAAGAGTCTGGCAGAGGCTTAATCGAACTATTTTCATATTACTTCTTTACCATTTCACTCCAGAGTGGTGCGTGGGAAAAAGGAACACCTAAATCTTTCCATTCGAGCTCTGATTTCTCTTATTTTATCAGGATGATCATTTCTCCCTATGTAGGTGGGTGTCAACAAAATATTTTCGCATTTAGAAGAGAAAGTTGGTGATTGAAATTTCGTAAATAGATCTTGTCACAAAGAAAACCACGTTTGTTTCAGTGACTGCACCCCAACTCGCATACCACATCAGTGATGCTCTCACCCCTACTGTGCGATAACACTAAAGGAGCTGCCCTTCTTTGTCCTTTTTTATGTCCTCCATGAAGGAGGATCCCACACCACGCAGCAATATTCCAGCAGAGGACGGGAAAGTGTAATGTAGGATGCCTCGTTAGTGGTTTGTCACATCTTCGAAGTTTTTTGCCAACAAAGCGCATTCTTCGTTTTGCCCTCCCAACAATATTATCTATGTGGTCTTTCCTATTTAAGGCTCACATAATTGTAATTCCAAGGTATTTAGTCGAATTGACAGCCCTTAGATTTGTGCAGTTTATCGTATACCCAAAATTTATTAGATTTCTTTTAGTACCCATGTGGATGAACTTGCACTTATCTTTGTTTGGTGCCAATTGCCACTTTTCGCACCACACAAATACTCTCTCTAGGTCGTTTTGTGATTGAAACTGATCATCTGATTATTTTACTAGATGGTAAATTACAGTGTCATCTCCAAACAATCTAAGGGGTCTGCCCAGATCATCACCTAGATCATTTATGTAAATCATGAACAGCAGAGAACCTATAACACTACCTTGTGGAGTGCCAGATATTACTTCTGATCTACTCTATGATTTACCATCTATCACCATGTACTTTGACCTCTATGAGAGAGAATCACCAATACAGTCATACCACTGAGATTATACTCCATATGCAAGCAATTTGATTAATTGTCACTTGTGTGGAACAGTATCAAAAGCCTTCTGGAAATTTTGGAATATGGAATTGATCTGAGATCCCTTCTAGACAGCACGTAACACTACCGCCCTACTCGGACGTAGGTTAGCTATATAAAGCCTGTACTGTAATAAGTTCACGGGCTTCACCTTATGAACAAGGATTTTAGTACAAAAGTTGACCGCGTGTACCTAATAGAAGCAAGATCGGACTTATACTCAGTCAATAACTACAGTGATGCATCAAGCAAATGTACAGTATAATTATTCTTTCGCATGGACAAGAAGTACACACAGTAGATGCTACCTATAACTAACAATTCGGTCGCCAGCCTACTTAGGCAATTAGTGAGTTTTTCCTTGTACAAGTGGGTGCATGTACAAGCATAGTAACACGTAGTAACGATACGGTATATGGCAAAGTTTGGAATCCGAAAAATCCACTGAACTAAAGTTTGCTCTTTTTGTACTAATTTGGACGAACTACATTTACACAACACCACACAGTAATGATTACTACGAACTGCATTTTGTATGTTGAGCAGACTGAAATCGGGCATAGATTGCCCTAGCGTCGACAATCTTAAAAGTACACACACAATATCACTATGAATAATGGAAAAGCTCTAATACATTTAGGATTAATATAGAATTTAGCTTTACTGGTCAAATTTGATCAGTACACATCAAGGTTTGAACGAATGAACAAGAGCAAAAGGGGGAGGCCCTGAAACTGTTATAGTCGTTATTCTGAAACTATCTAGTACTGAAGGCAAATTAACACACAAAATTATCAATCTCTGGATAACTACTCTTTTGTCTTACTTCTGAATAATTTAACTGTCATTATTTCTGTCTCAAATTAATTAAATAACATCGCTAACTCAATCCAACAAAAACTCAGCACACAGAACTATAGATTCCTTTATGGCATAAATTAATCTGCTGATAATTTTCATTAACACAAACATTAAACTTTCAGTTTAGGATACTCGGATTGCACAATACGAGGTAAGGATCCTGTCTAGGTCAGTGATCGGGATAAGTCATGGCTAAAGCAATTCTGGTAAAAGTCACGTTATTATTGAACCATTAGAAACAGTTTCGACACTGGTCCACACAGATACACTTCTAAATATGAAATAAATGTTTGACCTGTGCAAGTCGGTGCGGCGGTTGGCGGGCAGCGAGATAGAGGGCAGCACGGCACACATGCAAGCACGGCTAAGGCTCTCACTGCATCGGCACTTTCCATCTTCTTAGCGTCGTAATCTTTCCAATTTTGTGCCTCAGAATATAGCCATGCCAAGTAGTCGTCGGAATCGGTTCATCCGAGGCTCAATGGAATCCACTTTTCCTGGGTAGCCTCCTCGGTACAGTACGTGTACTTCCGACTGTTGCTCGCCTCCGACTGTGTTACTGAGCCCGTTGTGCAGAACCGCGCTAGTGTGCGTTTTCCCGCCTCGCCTGCCTCCACCTTTTCCCGCTCCCCTACAGGTAGGGTATTCACCACAGGTTTTCTACTACACATATCCTAACGCATTACCTACGTATGGACCAAGTGTATAAATTACAATTTTCACATCTTACAATAGTTTTAACACTAAATACACTTCCCTTTGATTACCACATTATTTGAAATCTAACAGAAATAATAATATTCGTTTCAAAAGTTACACACAGTTTCTTTAACATGACACGAAAAGAATCGAAAAAGAAATTCAACACTTTGCTATTATTAATTCATCTAAATTCATAAAGAAATAAATTTATTATACGTATAATTGTCGTTACACATGCCCCTGTTTCCAGAAAATTTTCTTAAGTCCAAATTTTATGGGAACACTAAATCTTACAATTATACATCGGTTCCGAGTCTTTACTTAACTGCCCAAAAAGATTTACACTACATATTTCCTTTTACTCACTGTATATAGGTTTACACTTTTTAAACACTTCAAGAATAACTACTTGTCATTTACTGAAGTGCCTTTTGCACAGTCCAACTTCCCATCATAACATCACTAAAATAGCAATTTACTCACTATTTCTAAATTTCTCAAAGAAATAATTTAAAATTCTGGAATACAAACATTTAACTACAAAAACAATTTCATATTTTGTATACAATATAAGATAATTTGTCGCTGCTTGCTTTGAATAGCAGTCCATTTTCTTACTTACTAAACAAAACACACACACATATATTCAGAAAATTAATGACACATATTTGCTGCCTATTATGCGGATTTGGGCAGTCCTTTTCACTTCATATTGTGACATCTCCTGGATCACATTTACCATTTTCCATCGATTATTTATCTGCCCTCATTGGTATTTGGCAGTCCTTCATATTATGGTTCATACACTGCCCATTTTCATTTTGACAGTCCCATCTTTTATCTGGCTGATAGCATTTATCCTTTCTTTTCAGTCCTTTTCTCCATACATTGTTACAGTTACAGTACAATTGGTAATCTGAAACTCACATAACTACATTAGCACACTTTCAAGGGTATACAGACATTTACAAAGATTAGATACATTTAGAATAACTTGGGTTCAGCATAAGATAAAGCACATTTACTCGTTCCTAGGTACATACAGTTTCAGGTCCACAATATTTCTTACGCCTAAAGGTCTTTTGGATTTTGGGTAGATCAGGTAGTAAGCATTGTCGTGTGGAATATTCTGTATTATATATGGTCCATTATAAATATATTTAAATTTTGAAATTTCATGGTTTAGTTCACTAGACTTTTCGTGGGTTTTTAAAAGAACATAATCTCCAATTTTAAATTTTGGAACTTTTAAATTTTTATTGTGTCTTTTAGATCTAGATTCAGCTTTTTGCTTTGCCCTTTTTATCACCAATTCTTTCTTTTGATCCAATCCCAAACTTGTACAAGGTGGAAACTCTAGTTTTTCTTCAATTAAACTTTTACTACTTCTGCCTAACAAAATTTCTTCCGGAGGGAATCCTGTAGTTTCATGATGTAATGTGTTCATGACATTCTCAAAATCCGATATAAACCTGCCCCAGACTCTAAATCATGCCCCTTCCTCTTTTTTTCCGCAACGCACCTTGGTCGACTGTGACATCGTCCCAAGATACGTTCCTGACCTGTGAACCTATTATATCTGGCGGCTTTTTCGGTTTCTGGAGTTCAAAGTCTTTGCTTACTTGAACTCTTTGCAAAATAAACACTGAGTCGTCTGGTGGTTCTTTCTTTCTTTGTTCTGTTTCAACGTCTGGATTTTGTTTTGATACGTCGTCATCGTTAGGTACAATACCGCAATTAACTGCATCCCTATTATTTTCACTGATTTTCTCATATCCTCTTTCAGTAAAAGTATATTCATTTTCCTTTACACCTGAAAATTCATCTTCACTAGAATCATCACTACACTCTTCCTCAACCTCAGATTCATTTAAGTACGCTACTTTAGCACAATAGGGAGAGTTAGTACATTCATTTTCGTCTATATCTGCGTATCTTTCATCATCTGAACTATCGTCGGAATCCGACCATTCCGGATCGCTTTCAGGTTCTAACATAAAAGCTTTTCTGAGACAGGCACTAAGTTCTTCCTCTGTATTGTCGTCAGGCTTAGATTTTAATTCAATCTCCTCTTTTGGCAAAACGGCCTCATCCTCAGCTTTATTCACATCCACTGTGCCTTCATATTCGGTGTAATTCTCGTGGACTTTAATTATTTTCAGGTAATCATCTACCGCTTCTCCACGGTGCCTCTCGGTAGCAGCTTGTACTATTGGCGGACTGTTAGCAGAAGTTATTTCTTCATCAATGCGGAGGATTTCATCCTCCAAATCCTTCCTATCATTAACCTTCATCCTATTGGCAGCACGCATACTTTGCGCGGCGCTATTAATTCTCCCCTCTTCAATTTTGGGCCACGTCACTTTATGGACGTCCCTACTATCTCTCTTTCCACCAACTAATTTCTTCGCCTCATACTCCCTTTTAAAATCCTCCCACTCACATTGCTTTAGGCCCTTGTACAGATCGTCGATCTGCACACGCCAATCAGTTACTTCTGCTAATTCATCCTCGCCTTTTATCTCATTGCAAACACTGCTAACCGCACCTCTCTGTGTATTCACAGTCTCATTTATTGTTTCCTTTGCCACGGAATTATCACTCGTAAAATTTTCATTAGCTCTGACTGCTACGTTCGTACCTACTGCTGCCGTATTGCTAGCGGCTTCTTTCCGAACAGATGTTCTGCTAGGGTGGGCCGTTGCCCTCTGATGCTCCACTCGCCTGTTAACATGTAGCGCTCTGGGCGGCAGCGATGATTCATTCTGGCTCGCACCTGACGCTTGTTTCGCCACAACACGTCGCGGCGTTCCATGCTCGTCCCTAGCCTGTCTTATTACATTACGGTCGGTCCGGTATCTTTTCTTGAATCGGGGCCGGTATGTATTGTCCGCTTCCGTTTGGCCCGCAACGTTCGCGGAAATTAGTTTCCCGCGTCGTTATTGTTTTGCGCGGTATACCCTCTACCGCGACCTGGATTATTTCCTCTGCCTTTTCCCTTGCCTCTTCCTCTTTGTATTACATTGACGCGAAATCCATCGCCGTCGTTTCGTTCGTCATTGTGTCGGTTATTACGGTTACCAAAATTTTGATAATTGGCACGACTTTCGCGCCAATGGTCTTCATCTTCGACCCTTTCTAGAAATGCTTGGAAGCTACGATGATTGCTTCCTACGTACCTCTTGGAATCCTCTGGAAGCTTTTTATATAGCTCCCAGATAATTTCTGAATCTGATCTTCGACCTCTTAAATGCGTCAATTTCCGGTACCAATGCTCACAGAAATCTTTCAAAGAATTTCTGCCCCTGTTATCATGCTGTTTGGCCATGATGAACTCCCGCCATAAATGGTCCTGCTTTTGTTCAGACCAATATTCTTCCGTAAATCTCTGTCTAAATTCCTCGAACGTCATTTGTTCGGTATTTAAATTTATCCCCCAGCGCTTAGCATCACCCGCTAAGGCGCTAATTACAACGTTTATCTTTTCCTGATCAGACAAGTGCTCAGGAAACACTCTCTCGCAATTTTTGATAAAATCTAACGGATGCCACCCGTTATGTTTCTTGGCTGGATCGAAGCGTTCCTCGCCTTCTAACAGCTTCGTAATTGGTGTGCCATTACAGACAACACCAGGCCTATCTTTAATTTTGCTCTCCAGATCGAAAATTCTGCCTTGAATTTTCGTAGTATTTTGTTCACAATTTTGAACACATCCGGTTACTTTTTTACTTAAATCCCTTTCAGTGTCTAAAACTACCTTTTTCAATTGTGATATCCCGTGTTGACATTCGTTTACGATCTCAGTTTTAAGACCGAAAACTTTTTCGTCTATCTTAGTTTCAACCAGAGGTTCTACTTTCTCTTGGATGTTGAGAATTTCAACATCAAATCTACTATTAATGTTTCCAATTTCCTCCTGCATAGTATCCATATTTTTGTTAATGGTATCAATTTCAAATTTCAGAGTATTTACCACAGAACTTAAATTACCCACTTTTTGTTCTACCTGTTCTATCTGTTTACTAATTTTAATTCCCTGTCCTTCCACCTGTGCTTTAATTTGATCCACCTGTGTTTTGAGTTGCTCGTTAACGTGTGTTTTGAGCTGTTCATTCTGTGTTTTGAGCTGCTGATCAACATGTGTTTTAAGCTGATTAACCTGATTGCCGACTTGATTTTGAAGTTGCTCATTCTGTCCTGCAATTTGTTTGGTTAATTGTTCAAATAAGTCGTTCATACTTAAAATTTTTATACTGTTTTGTTCTACAGGATCGATGTGTTCCGATTCTACTTCAGAAGTTTCTTTCGGTTCTTTCTTTATCTGTGGAGAATCAAACATGTCAGTGGATTCATTCACATACCCACTATCATCTACAAAGTCACCCTCTGCTTCCTGTTTTATCCCTTGCTGTGTTCGAGGCGATCTCAACCTTTCAATCTGTTCATTGACGTGTTCGTGGTATTGTATGTACGCCAACTGTCTTTCGCTAACGCCATCTGTTATCTGGCCGCGTAAACTCCGGCTACTGCCAGCCGCATTCTCCATTTCACTTGGCGCATCTACCCTGCCTACTTTCCTGTCCATATTGAATGCCAACTATACCACACTATTATACTTGACTCACACTGCAGTTTATTTTACTAAACTTTATTGTAATTCGTGCCACTGAACATCCACTGTTCGGTATTTACATTAATTTGTAACCGACAACAGATGGATGTCCTGTCACCGGGAAGCCACTTGTAACACTACCGCCCTACTCGGACGTAGGTTAGCTATATAAAGCCTGTACTGTAATAAGTTCACGGGCTTCACCTTATGAACAAGGATTTTAGTACAAAAGTTGACCGCGTGTACCTAATAGAAGCAAGATCGGACTTATACTCAGTCAATAACTACAGTGATGCATCAAGCAAATGTACAGTATAATTATTCTTTCGCATGGACAAGAAGTACACACAGTAGATGCTACCTATAACTAACAATTCGGTCGCCAGCCTACTTAGGCAATTAGTGAGTTTTTCCTTGTACAAGTGGGTGCATGTACAAGCATAGTAACACGTAGTAACGATACGGTATATGGCAAAGTTTGGAATCCGAAAAATCCACTGAACTAAAGTTTGCTCTTTTTGTACTAATTTGGACGAACTACATTTACACAACACCACACAGTAATGATTACTACGAACTGCATTTTGTATGTTGAGCAGACTGAAATCGGGCATAGATTGCCCTAGCGTCGACAATCTTAAAAGTACACACACAATATCACTATGAATAATGGAAAAGCTCTAATACATTTAGGATTAATATAGAATTTAGCTTTACTGGTCAAATTTGATCAGTACACATCAAGGTTTGAACGAATGAACAAGAGCAAAAGGGGGAGGCCCTGAAACTGTTATAGTCGTTATTCTGAAACTATCTAGTACTGAAGGCAAATTAACACACAAAATTATCAATCTCTGGATAACTACTCTTTTGTCTTACTTCTGAATAATTTAACTGTCATTATTTCTGTCTCAAATTAATTAAATAACATCGCTAACTCAATCCAACAAAAACTCAGCACACAGAACTATAGATTCCTTTATGGCATAAATTAATCTGCTGATAATTTTCATTAACACAAACATTAAACTTTCAGTTTAGGATACTCGGATTGCACAATACGAGGTAAGGATCCTGTCTAGGTCAGTGATCGGGATAAGTCATGGCTAAAGCAATTCTGGTAAAAGTCACGTTATTATTGAACCATTAGAAACAGTTTCGACACTGGTCCACACAGATACACTTCTAAATATGAAATAAATGTTTGACCTGTGCAAGTCGGTGCGGCGGTTGGCGGGCAGCGAGATAGAGGGCAGCACGGCACACATGCAAGCACGGCTAAGGCTCTCACTGCATCGGCACTTTCCATCTTCTTAGCGTCGTAATCTTTCCAATTTTGTGCCTCAGAATATAGCCATGCCAAGTAGTCGTCGGAATCGGTTCATCCGAGGCTCAATGGAATCCACTTTTCCTGGGTAGCCTCCTCGGTACAGTACGTGTACTTCCGACTGTTGCTCGCCTCCGACTGTGTTACTGAGCCCGTTGTGCAGAACCGCGCTAGTGTGCGTTTTCCCGCCTCGCCTGCCTCCACCTTTTCCCGCTCCCCTACAGGTAGGGTATTCACCACAGGTTTTCTACTACACATATCCTAACGCATTACCTACGTATGGACCAAGTGTATAAATTACAATTTTCACATCTTACAATAGTTTTAACACTAAATACACTTCCCTTTGATTACCACATTATTTGAAATCTAACAGAAATAATAATATTCGTTTCAAAAGTTACACACAGTTTCTTTAACATGACACGAAAAGAATCGAAAAAGAAATTCAACACATTGCTATTATTAATTTATCTAAATTCATAAAGAAATAAATTTATTATACGTATAATTGTCGTTACAAGCACTCATTGTTTCATCGGACTAATGAGCTAGCAGTGTTGCACAAGAATGATATTTTCAAAATATGTGTTGGTTATGTATCAATAAGTAATTTTCTTCAGGGTGATTCAAAATGTTAGAGTACAATATATGCTCCAAAATCCTACTGCAAATTGAGAACGGTGATATGTGTCCTATTTCCTTTCTTAAATATTGGTGTGGCCTGTGTTACTTTCTAGAATTTAGGAACAGACCATTCGTCAAGTGAGTGGTGGTATATGTTAAGGAAGGCCCTATTTTGTCCCCCTACTCTCAAAGTAAACTGGTTGGTATACCATCTGGACCAGAAGACTTGCTTCCTTACGTGATTTGAGTTGTTTTGCCACACCTAAGACATGTAATTTTATGACAGTCATGCTAACAGCTGTTATGATTGTTAATTCTGGAATATCTATTTCGTTTTCTGTCATGAAGGAATTACTGAAAACTTTATTTAGTAACTCCGCTTTAGTGGCACCATCATTGGTAACATTTCCATCACTATCACACAGTGACGGTATCGAACATTTTTTGCCACTGCTATACTTTAAATACAACCAAAATCTCTTTGGGTCTTCTAAAATATTTTTAAACAATGTTATGCTGTGGAAACTATTAAAAGCATTTCGCATTAACGTCTGCACTAAATTTTGAGCTTCTATGAAACTTAGCCAGTCTTGGGAACTTTACATTCTTTTTAATTTGGCATGCTTTTCTCATTGCTTCTTCAACAGTGTTCTGACGTGTTTTGTGTACCATGGTGGATCAGTCCCATCACTTATGAACTATTGTGGTATGAATCTATCTATTGCTACCGATACTGTATCTTTGAATTTGCTGGATTGTTATCAGAATATAATACTGCCAAGTAGTATAATATACCTGCATAATTTGAGAAATGCGAACCTGTAAATACTGTATTCATGTCTTCCATAGTTACCTGTTTTTCAGCTTAAGGATTCATTAACCCATCAGTACCTTCGCATGTCCCATTATCAATAGTTGATTTATATGTACCAAATTTTGCTGGTAATTAAATACAAATTTAAATGCAACAAAAGGCCTTAATCCAGAAACTTGATCTTCACAATGATTAATATATTCTAGCATTTTTTGAGTTAGAATTGTGTTTTTAACATCTTGTTCTTCTTTTGGAACTGTCCCTTTTTCTCTACTCTTTATGTTATGTTAAAGATCTTGTGTTTCTGATTCATAATCTCTTTTATCATTTCCATAATGTTTAATTGTTGGAATATCATTAAATTCATATAAATAATGTTTATTATACGAAACCATTAGTTTTCCAAACTTCCCTGTTTTCTTCCAAAGTTTTTAAAAGATTATCACCTAATACTTCGATTCCTTGTTTTTCTTGTTCAATAGCATTAATAATTGGATGATCACATTTCTTATATTTTTCATAATCTGTTCATATTTGTTTTGTTTTCATAGCTTCAATTATTCTTTCAATTCTTCAGCTTTCTTTCTATTTTGTTTAGCTTTTTTAACAATTTCAGGGTCGTATTTTGCTAAAATTTATTAGAGATAAAGAAAATTTCTTAAATATTTTTACCATGGAATGGTCATCTTTAACAGTCTTGTTTAATTTATATGTTTCACACTTATGTTGTTATGAAACTCTGTATTTTATTTCTGAACTTACCATTATTCAGCTAACTACATATGTTTATCACAAAAAATTGAAATTGATCATTCTAAATTTTACTACATGTGTGCTTAAAATCATCAAACTTAAAATCGCCATTAACTAACTCATGATAAATATGATTTAAATTTGTATCATTTTGTCAGAAAATATTTAAAAAATTAAGATTATCTCTGACTAATTGTTTTGGTATTTTTGAATAAGTTTCATTAAAATAAAAAAATCTATTTCTTCATGTCTTCCTCTCGTAAAATTCTCTAACTATATCCTGATTTTCAAGAGTGAAGTCATCAAAAACTAGAAGTGAATTATTTCGACCTTCACATAATGGAACAATTTTTTCATTATTTTCTATGAGAGAAGTATATTTTCATCATGCTTATCTTAATATTTTTCATTGCCTTTTTTATAAATTATTATTATTTTTGTTGCTCTATCCTTTTTGAATACAAATGATTAATTTTATTCCAGTTCAACCATCCATGAGATAGAATATAATTACCAATCAATAATGCTGTTTCACCACATCTACTTGCCCCACTTATTGAATATTGAATAGAATTTGCCAAAAGTTTACCTTGTTTATGTTTTGATTTCTTTTCTGGAATTCTAATGTTTGGTTCCAAATCTGTATTTATTTAACAAACTTTTTTGATAACAAATAGGTAGTGTATTTCAGAAAAGTGAAAAATTATCTATTCATAAAAAAGATGAACTATTGCATTAAGACATACATCGAAAAATAACAAATGTCATTGAGATGGAGGAACAATAGAAATATCTATGCATCAATATAGTTTGAAAAATTTAGAAAAGTTTATTCAATGGAAAAAGCCACATATTCATATTATGGCCGATGGAATTTTAAATAGATTTGTTGTTGAAAGTGATGTAAAATTATAGATGGATATAAAAGATAGTATTGGTAGTACACCAGGATTTAACAATAAAAATGGTTCTTGTGGTCCTAAATTCAGAGACAGGTTCGATGCGACTCTCCATACTACTCTGCCTTGTGTACTAATAGATTTTATTATTAATAAAGCATGAACAACATCGAGACCTTTAAGTTTTATTCATCCCCTGTGAATGAGAAAATAAAAAGTTATTTTAATTTACCCAACAAAGAATCTGAAATTTAAACAAATACTGGAGATGGATGGCTTCATCTGAATCATGCACAATTATACATGAACTTTAAATTTTTTTAGCTTATCCAGATGGATTAGAATCAGATTATCCAATATAACATGGAAAATAAAAAAAAGAATATTATTGGATAATCTCGTAGGGAAACTGATTTTGTGTCCTTTAAAAAAGGAATTAATATTTTACCTAGGATCGATCATCTTTTTATTTTATCAACAGCTATGTTATATTTGACTTCATCTCTTACTGATAAAATAAGCTCAGAAGGACATATTCTTATAAAGGAAAAATAGGGAGTAAGAAAAATAAAGTACTTTATCCACTATCAGTGCTTGGTGGATTTTTTAAATATTGTAAAGAAATTATGTGAGAAGGAGATTTGACAGTAATTTTAACTACATCTTCTAGTTTTGGACATTTTATTCATTATATTGATGCTGGAGTTCAAACTAAAGAGACACTTGGTAAGGTAGGAAAAACTACACTATAATCCATAGAAATTCGTGAACCAGTTGTAAAATATGAACCAACCTTCGAGTTAGAACAATGAAATAATATTCTGAAAAATCCAAAAGATCCGAAATCTTTTTATCAGCTTAAAACTGTAGAAGTTACAGGATTGAGTATCAAGACAAATTTCAAACCACATATCACAAATTCTTACAACTCAGTGGAATATGATATGCCATATTTTGGATTTATTACATTTTAGACAAATGGTAAAAATATTCAGTTACCTGACACTTCAATACTCGACCACATTAGTCTAATGAACACATAAATAAGAAATGGAAGAAGCAAAATTTTCTCACAGGGAATGTGGAATATTAATACCACAAATAGTTTTGTCACACCATACGATGCATTTCTCGATTTTAAACGAGTTACACCACTTAAATCAGACACTGATGTACCTCCATATAATTTCATAACGATCTAACGTATCTATGTGATTAACACAACTCATAGAAGGAATATTGTATCTTCATAGAAAATGACTATGAAACTTTATGCCCCTTTAATGAAAAAATTGCTACAGATACTTTAGCATATGTAGCGATGTATGCTAAGAAAAATTTAACTTACGATGCAACCACTGAATACTTACAAAAAAATTTTTAGCTATACAAATGAAAAAAAAGCGAAAAAGCAAGACGAAACTTTACATCTTGTTTGCATTTCATTCTAAAGTATTTTCAGAAAGAAAGAGGAAATAAAAACTGAAAAAATCTGTTTGTCAATTAGAAAGTGAATCTCAGATTGAAGTCTGCTTTTTTTGAGGCAAAAGTCAGTTTTAGCTGACGCATACCCACTTCTCATTTCTTTTGAGTAGCTATTTTTATGTAGATTGTGTTAGCATTTCTTACATCACCATAATTCACTTCATTCATTTTCTTATGTTCACCTTTTCTAGAGAATATTAACTTTTATTTTCTTACATTCACCTTTTATAAAAAATTTAAAAAATTCATTTTGTTACATGCACCTTTTGTGAGAAAAATGTCAGTTAAATCTGAAAAGCAGATTAATACTACACTGCATAGGCAGGTTCTGGGTAAGTTTTGGTCCGATACTGAATGAACTGTGTGAGAGCTAGTGAGCTGGATCTGTGCCACAACCTACCAATTCTATCTACCATCCTTGCTGACTACTCTTCACTATGTAGGATATTTCAAGGATGCATAGACTTGGATGCCAACTTCATAGTCACCTTTACGACCAAGATATACATGATACATAAAATCTACATAACCGCTAAAGTGTTCTAAATAAGCAGTAATAGAATAATTAAAAGAATGACACTATATGAACTTTATAGAACAGTTGATGAACATTACATAGGCCGGTATATAATGACTGAATCTCTTACTGATAACATCATAGCATACATTCCAGGGAAATAGAAAAACGAGGTCAGAAGACGGGAAGAGAAGACCGCTGCTGATCTAAAATATATCATATTCAGATAGTCGCGTATTTACCAAAAAACTCAGAATAATATATTGCAATAGGTGCACTCATCATATGACTGGCAGAGTGCATTTAGAATCAGGAAACTGTCACACTTGCTAAAACTAACTGAGACAGAATTACCTTATGCAGCCTCTCATGTGACCAGACGAATATCAATTAAATGAACAAAATAAATACTGTACCAACAAGATCTGAGATCATAGGCATAAAATACTTGAATCGTCCTAGCACACTGAAACTCAGCGCCACCCAGGCTTGAAATATGTACCTCTGTTTTTCGAAGGTAACTGCTCTGTCGGCTGAGGTAACAAAGCACTACTTAATGATCCATCCTCACAGCTTTATTCCTGCAGAAACTTACCTCCTACCTTCTAAACTTCACAGAAGTTGTCCTGCGAAAATTGAGTGATTGGCACTCGTTGAAGGAAGGCTACTAAGCGTACATGGATTAGTCACAGACGTGAAGATGTAGACAGAGGGAATTTTTCGCATTTCAGTGGAGTGTGAGCTGATATCAAACTCCCTGGCACATAAAAAATTTAGTGCCGAAGCTGGGAGTCGAAGTCGGGAGGTCTTATCAACTGAGCTACACATGCAGGACACAAGACTTGATCTCGTAGCTTTCCTTCCACAATTGTTAAGAAGGTAGGAGATGAGGTATCAGTAGAAGTAAAGCTGTGAGAAGGGGTCGTGAGTCGTGCTGATTAGCTCTGCCAGTAGAGCAATTGCCACCAACAGATAAACCTCCTGAGCACCAGTCTCGGTCTGGCATAGATTTTTAATATACCTGTACCTGCAAGTTTAATATCGGTGGATACTCCGCTCCATAGTGAAAAATTATACTGGGAACATCCCCCAGGCTATGGCTAGCCAAAGTCTCCGCAATAAACTTCTTTGAATGGCGCTAGTGCTGCTAGTTTCACAGTAGATCTTCCTTGAATATTGGGAGGTAGGAGACGAGGTAGTGGCCAAAGTAACACTCAGAGAAAAGCTCGTGAGTCGTGCTTGGGTAGGTTTGTTCGTAGAGCACTGACCTCCAAATCACAATAGTCCCGAGTTCAAAATTCAGTCCGGCACGTTGGCACACACTTTTAATGACCCAGGTAGTTTCGTATGAGTGTATACTATGCTAATCTCCTTACGGGCTTCCTTGTTCCCTTACCACCCTGTTATTGTTACTTGGCAGCATTCTCAGTTTGGATTGTTTTTCCATTGCACCGATGTGAGACTCGTTTTCACTTTTATTTTACCTCACTAAAACATAATCGATGCCAGTGAGACTAAGAAGAATTTCCGGGGGCGCCACTTATTTTAAAACTTTAATCATATGAATCACAACCACATTACTTCCATTCTGCACTATTTTTAAAAAAAATTATGGCATGTCTGTGGAGGAACTCCAAAATGGTTTTGCAGTTGATGCCTGAGTGCGAAGTTCAGTAATGTATAATAACAGGATAAGATAGTGTATCAAATTGAGTTTGATACGAATTTATTGAGAAGTGGAAGTATTGACACGTACCATAGGGGTATCTTGCAATAGCTAATCACACACCCATAGCGTGTAATCTCCTTGGGGTCAAATTAAACCTTTATTAAGATATTAGATTACCGAAACTACGTGGGAACTTGATACCATAGGAAAGAATAAGTGTACAAGATATGCCTATGTGGGGTCGTAAGCAAAGCGCGTACTATGAACCAGCACCACAGGCGTCGACAGGTCGCTCAGCACATCAAACTCAAAAACAGGGGATCACAGAATTACAAGATTTATCTAGACATTGCAAATTTTTGTGTCTTTGTGGACAATCGTACAGTGATGTCATGCTGCGTGACGCTACAACTCAAGAGTTTTGTGACGACAGAATTCGTGGTGCTATTTTGAAACAACATGATCCGTGTTTAGAAACTGTGTTGCAGTTAATTGAGACTCAGAACACTTATGATTTAACTAAGTGTGAGTCGCAAATTTCAAATGTTAACGAATTGCATAATGACACTGTTAGTAGTGTTGCAGAAAGTACAGCCTCGTGCACACCTGGCCACTGTGACACAACATGTGGCATCAGGTACAAAGAAAAAATGTGCAATGCAGTACCAGTAGAGCGCCGGTAGACATGGAAACATAGCAAAGAATAGCCTGTAGTGCTTTACTAGCCATAAGCATGCTCAGTGCCCAAGTCACCACGCTATTTGTAATTTCTTGCAATACAAAAGTCATGTTCTCTCAGTGTGATTGAAAAAGTTGTGTGAATAGTAAACTCCAACACAACATGCCACAAGTCAGTGTTGCAAATTTCAAAAGATCCAACTACAGACAAGCTTCAAGGTCTGTGTGATAAATGTAGCGAAGTCCTTAACACCGGTCTTTTAGCTCATGTGTCACTCAAAAGACGATGCACAATAAGGTTTTTTCGAGCTAGGAAAGCGCCCATTGTCACTAAACAATAACGGCAATGGCAAACTGGTGGGGTCAGCGAGCCAATCAGTGCAAGTCAGTACTCTTCCACATTAATCATCCTTCATTCACCTTCAGGACGTCTTCGAATATGTGTTAACTTTAAGTCGACTGGGAAATCTCAGGCAGTGCGAGACATGTAAACTTTGCCCTGCCCCAAGGAACTGAAAGACATACAAGGTGAGGGTTGTTATTTTTCGAAGTTAAACTTGGAGGATACTTACCTCCATTTGTCTTTGCATGGCTACTCGAAGAAATAATATGTTATTAACACTCATCTCGTGTTATCTCAATTTCATTGTCTGCCTTCGGTTGTGCCTAACAACAGGTGGTGTTTCAACGCTTTTTAGAGACAAGTGACTGCCAAGGTGCTGTTTTCCTGAAATTATTTGTATGATTTGTCGTGTCTGGTCGTTCTGCAGAAAAACATCTAGACAATCTTGAGTGCCTTTTCCATGTACTGCTTTGACAAGCCTCAAGTGTCACAAACTCAAATGCTCTTTCTTCCAGACAGAAATAGAATATCTGGGGGATGTCATTAATGTGCAGCGTATTCACCGAAACCAGTTTCATTTGAGAGACATCAAATATTTGACAGCTTCCAAAAATTTAAAAGATCTCCAAGCAGTGTTACACAAACTGAACTACTACTTGAAATTCGTTCCTGACACCTCTCAGATGGTACATCTGCTTCATTAGTTATGGCGTAAGAACATTCCGTTTTCATACACCAAGGAATATCAGTTGGTTTTGATCAAATGAAACACACCTTTCTTAGGAAGACAGGCCTCATATATTCAGATCCAGCTAAAACAGTGGTGTTAGCAGTTGATGCTCCGCCTACTGGCCTAGGCGCCATTCTGTCACATTGTGTCGGATCAACAGATTGTTCAATACAAACAGTAATACATCAAAAACTTTGTGCATGGCTAAATGTGATCAACTGTAGAAGGTCTTAGTTAAAAATGTAGTTCTAAGTCTAGGATATACATTTGATCCGTTACACATGTACACAAATCATGTTGCAACAACGATAAAAACCAATAAACTTAGTGTATCGCTGGCTGTGATAGCTGCGAAAAATGCAAAAAATATGAGATGAAGACATAGCTCTAGCTCCTGTTTAAGTATTGTATCATTTATAATGTGGGAAACACTACATGGTGTAACATACGGTCGAGGGCCAGAAGCCTTTTATCATCAAATATCAACAGCTGTAGAAAGTCTGTCATGCAAACATAGTTGTAGGTCTAGGTTAAAGATTAGATCGTTGTACTAAGGAAATGTAGAAAACGTTATACAATATAAAATACAGTGAGAGACCAATAAACTACAGGTATCAGTAGTAGAAAGAGTGAATTGTGAAAGTAGTTTTAGGTCTTGAACGTATATAGCATACCATTCATACAAATAGATTGTGTGGTATAGTACTTGGTATAACATGCAGAGACAGAGCAATGCATTTTGTATCACTACTGGTGACCAAACACTTAAGGTCTAGGTTGGACATAATATACTATATCCTGAGAAAATGTAGACAGCAATGTATACTATAACATGCAGTGAAAGACCAAAATGCTTTACATATCACTAATGTTGATCAACAATTGAAGTTGTACGTTCAGAGCACTGGGTAGTATAATGTAGCTCTAGGCCTATGTTATACATTGCATCATTATTGCAACAGAAAAACATGGACAATATATAGTGAAGTAGCAGTAATAAGCTTAGTCTATATATCAAACAAGTAATTGTACTTAACTGATGACATATTCAGTTACAGTCTGAAAAATATTAGACACCATACAAAATTGATTTAGTAGTAAAGAGAAGCATAGCTTACGATGAAAAAGTGTAAAATATGAACACCTATCTTAACTTAGGTTTGTGGGAGTAATCTGAAGTATAGGCTACAAGATGCATGGAGGATGATGCTGTACTATGCATCAATATCCAGTCTACACATGCAATGATGTGTTATTATACACATAGTGATTACAAAAATAAAACCCCTGTAATATTTAAAATCAAAACAAATTATGACTTGTAATTACCAAGACTCTAAAAATATTTATGACCCCTGAGATATTTAGAATCTAAAAAATTATGATAAGTTCCAACAAGTATCTAAATATATAATTAACAGGACTATTGTGCTCTTTAAGGTTTGTAAAATGTAATAACTACGGTATTGCAGATTGAACTGCTGCTATGCCCAGTCCAACTGAGCTTTGTGGCCAAATAATGACATAAAAATCCCAATAAAATATTTACATATTATTTCTGTCTGCTCATTTAAGACTTTATCACATTATTTTTTGTGATAGCAGTAGATTCTAATTTTCTCCTGTAGATTTAATATTCTATCTTTTTCAGCTCTAAGGATGACTTAAGACAATGGTTGACATTTTCTACACTATGTGTAGCTGTTCTCAGATGCTGACAAAATGCAGTTTCATACTACTCAAAAGTATGTTCTTTAAATCTAGTGTGAAACGATCTCCTTGTTTGCCCAGTATAGACTGCTTCACATTCGATACATTTAAGCTTACATACCCCTGAGTTTGCACATTTATTGTGCCTCAATTTGTGTTGCAATGTATTGTAAGTCCTGAAGGCCACTGCAATATTAGTTTTGTTTAAGTGGCTATCTATAATTCTCGATTCTTTACCATTATATACCATAGGCACATAGGTGGTAATCTTCTATTTACCAGATCTTGTCCTATCTTCCATTATCATCTTATCTTTATAGTAAATCTTGTCCATTAAAGAACTGTCATACCCAATTGCTCTGCAATTTGCTTTAAGATATGCAACTCATTTCTAATTTCATATCTAAGTAGTGTTTGGAAAACTCTGAAGAGCATAGAATTGAAATAAAACCTTTTTATTAATTTTGGGGATGTGAGGAAGTTCTTCCAGTTACGACAACTGTAATTGTTGGCATTCTGTACATAATAAAAATCTGAGAATTACCTTGCTTCTTTATTGTTAAGTCAAGGGAATTCAGAGCACTACCTTGCTCTAACTCTGAGTTACACTGTATTTTATTATGCATTTTATTTAACTCATCCCTAATAGTCAACATGTCTAGCTCAGTACCATTCACTAATATTGAAATGTCATATTAAAATATCATCAACATATTTTCCACAAAAACTCATTGTGTTATTCAAAAACTTTGTCCTTAGTGTAATTAACAAAAAGATATTTGAGCTTTCCTGCAATGCTATTTTCCATTGCAAGGCGGTCTGTTTGTTAACCTACTTTACAATTAAATTGAATGTAATAAAACCTATTGCCATTCCATTATTTCTCCTATTGATTGCTTCTTAAACTTCATGAGATTATCTCTAGGTATCTGTATTCTCTCTGGAGTGTGGATGTTAGTTCAAATATTTGTAATGTCTAATAATGCTAAGCAGGACTGATTGATCAATACAGTTCTGTATAGTGTATAGCCTTTTAACTTTTCATTAAATATTTTGTTTAACTCAGAGTTAGGACTTGCCATGTTATTAAGTGAATATCTAATGTTTTTGTGATCTTATGTGTCTTTACCTGAGATTTCAATATTGGGAATGGTACTGTCATCAGGTCACAATATTTCATTACCCTATTATGGAACAAAAACATCGTAACACAATTTTTTAAGCAATGTATGAAACTTTGCTATTAGGTCTCTGTTAACTTCAATAATTTGGTTGTCTACAAAAGAAAAAAGAAAAATTCTTCAGTATTTCAATTATATCTACATCACAGGTCAGAGCAGTAGCATTTCTCTTATCTTCCTTGGTCACTAAAATTTTTTGTCACGAAGTTTCTCATTATCTGCTGTCAAAATTGTTTCTTCTATTATCCTTACTCGATTTCTTAATTTCTGTCTTAATTGCTGCAGCTACTTCAGGACCAATATTTGGCACTGTGGTATAATTTAATTTTGCTTCTTCTGTCCCTATTTTTACATCAGAAATTCTTTAATGTTGGCTTTATTTAATTCTGTTAGTCCATTGTGCTTCAAGGCCTGTATTAAGTAAACTTTGAAAACTGAGCATCTGTTAAATTAATTACTCCATCCTCAAATTTGAATGGCTGAACCTGTTGCTCTTCAAATTTATCATTATTAGTGGAAGTAATGATGTCATTTTGTTCCTAGACCGAACCTGTATTGGTTCTATAAATTTTTTATTTGTTAGATTATTCCTCAATTTCTTTCGATTTCGTATTAATCTCCTTTCTCAGAACATTATTTTGTCAATATAACTCCCTGATCAGTAAGTTTATCGAAAGCTTTTAAATTCTTGTTTTTGGAGACTTAAGACATGTAATCTGCGTTTCGATACCTTTTTCTGAACGTTTGTACATCTACATAGATACTTCACTAGCCACCGTATGGTGTGTTGTAGAGACCACCTTCTACCACTACAGGGCATTTTGCTATGCTGTTCCACTCGCAAACAGAGCGATGGAAAAACGATTGTCTATATGCCCCAAATTTCTCGTACCTTATCCCTGTGGGCCTTATGCGTAATGTATATTGGTGGCAATAGAATCGTTCAGCAGTGAGCTTCAAATACC
This sequence comes from Schistocerca piceifrons, assembly GCF_021461385.2. Taxonomy (NCBI): domain Eukaryota; kingdom Metazoa; phylum Arthropoda; class Insecta; order Orthoptera; family Acrididae; genus Schistocerca; species Schistocerca piceifrons. The sequence goes on along the minus strand of NC_060143.1, from coordinate 504,929,216 downwards.
TATTCTCTAAATTTTCTCAATAGAACTGCTCGAAAAGAACGTCGCCTTTATTCCAGAGAATCCCATTTGTGTTCCAGAAGCACCTGTGTAATTGGCAATTCGAGTGACTTAAGGTCCACAGTGTACATATGGATTTCATAAACAGTGTGCATGGTTCACGACGTGCACAGCTAGCACTTGCCACTCAAGGTGAACTTTATGTCAGTGCCACCAGGTGATGGCACACTGAGGCAGACTTCTGTCCCCACTCACTCCTCATAAATCCTGCTGGATGATAGTAAACTCCTCACATAAGCTAATTCAATCACTATGTACTGAACAGACGTCAGTGTATGTTAAAGAGGTACTGAAAGTAAACCTGCTTTGTGTGTTTCTCAATGAGCTATAGTATATTAAGCTGTAAATTTTATCAAACAATAATCCTTTTAAGGCGCTAAGAATCATAAGGGCCTAGAGCACGGCACCATCGATTGTGAACTGCAGCATTTATTAATGTTTCTGAAATCTGCTGATCTTATGGCGAGTCAGGTCTACCTGTGCTGTAGGCCCACATTGTACGAAAAGCAGTATCGTTGTTTTCTCTGACATTCAGTTAAATGTGGGATCGACGACTGTGTGCTTTGCGCCTTCATAGATCTCAGCTCCTCATTTGTATTCTAGTCAAGTGACCATGTTGGTAGACATTACTACTTGTTTAATCATTTCAACAAATGGCATCTTGTGTTTGGAGTTGGTTGTTTACTGTGCTGGAATCGGGTTTTGCATGCAGTGTAAACATCAAGTACCTTGAATCCTTTTTAAATGCTGATGGAAAAGTAAAGCTGTGAGGACGGGTTGTATCTTGTGCTTGGGCAGCTCAGTCGGTAGAGCACTTACCAGGAAAAAACAAAGTCCCGAGTTCGAGTCTAGTTCCGGTACAAATCTTTAATCTGCCAGGATATTTGATACCAGCGCTCGCTGTGCTGCAGAATGGAAATCTAATGCAGGGAGCAGGAATGCAAATTACCAAGAAAAGTTAGCCACAAAGAAACTATGGCCTTCGAGAATATATCCTTTGATTGAGCGAGTGATGGAATCAAATAAGCGTGACTACATGCGAACATTTACCAAGCAAGTGTACTGTGAGGATAAGGTGTCGTGCGGGTGCCGTGCTAGATTATCTGATTTTCAGGGATCTGTTAGGGATCTTGTAAATTTGTCTGAAGAAATGGAAAAGCACGAAAGCTCCCACTTATACAAAAATACGAAATGGAGAGTTGCGAAACCTTACACTTCATTTCGTTATGGCCCTAAACTGTACTTAATTACGTACAAAACAACAAAATCCCACAAAAACATTTGTGTCTTTCTCCAGATAAGTTACGCACATTATTATTACTGTTGTTATTATTGGCAGCGGCTGCAGTTATATAAACTTGTTTATAAGCGTAACTGTTATACAGCTGCTGATACTAATTTCACACTGTCAGATTTATCCGAATCTTTAAGACTGTTACCACCCAGAATGTATTCTCACAAGCGGCCACTGCTCCTGCCGAATCCGTTGTTTCTGATGAACACTCGCCGTCGAGGAGAACATAATGTGCTTTAATACTTAAGAAGTCTTCGAGTCACTCGCGTATCTGTGAACTTATTCCATATGTCCGTACCTTCGTTAACATTCTGCTGTGGGTCTCCGTCTCACATGCTTTTCAGAAACCTAGAAATATGGAATCTGCTTATTGTGATTCATCCACAGTTCGCAGTATACCATGCGAGGAAAGGGGAAGCTGAGTTTCGCAAGGGCGATGCCTTCTAAAACCATGGTGATTCGTGGATATGAACTTCTCAGACCAAGAAAGTTTATTATATTTGAATTGAGAATATGTTGAACGATTCTGCAGCAAGCCGAAGTTAGGGATATTGGTCTGTAATTATGCAGGTCCCTTTTTATATACTGGAGTCACTTGTGCTTTTTCTTAGTCGCTTGGGACTTTGTGCTGAGAGAGTGTTTCACGATAAATGCCAGACAGGTAAGGAGCCAATGCCATAAAATACTTTTTGTAAAATCGAACTGGGATGCCTACTAGACCTGCTGATTTATTTGCTTTCACAACTTCCAGTTGTTTCTCTAAGCTTCGTATGCTTACTATGTTGTCCATACAGAAATCAGTCCGATGGTCAAATGACAGTATATTTGTATGATTCTCCCGTGTGAAGTTTAAAACTTCGGCTTTCTATTTGCTATTTTCAGGTGCAACACCAGACTGGTCAACATGGGACCGAATGGGAGCCTTAGATCCGCTTAGCGACTTACTTAAGACCATAATTTTCTCAGGTTCTCTACCAGATCTTTCGCTAAGGTGTGAGGGTGGTAGTAGTTGTATGGTTCGTGCATAGATCTTTTCACAGAAGCACGAAACTCTACTAACCTTTGCTTGACTACATTTGTGCATTCCGTCTTGAACCTACAGTGCAACGGCCTCTGCTTCCTCAGCATCTACATGGTGGATCTTTCCAATCCTTTATCCGCTTATTAGGCACATAACTCTCCAGACCACGATTTGCAGCTTGCCTAACCATTGCCCATAATTCCACTACATTCATTTTACTGGAACTAAGTGATGCCAATTCACTGTCTATGTGAGATGCTAGTAAATGTTTATCAGCTCTATCTAGCAGAAAAACTCTACTAGCTTTCTTAACTGGTTTATTAACTTTCGTAATCATAGTCGTAATAATGACATCATTATCGCTAATCCCATTTTTTATAGTGGCATTATTAATAAGGTGCGACATATTTGTAGCTACAAGGTCTAAGATACTTTCATTATGTGGGCTGTGAAGTTAGCTGCTCAATACAATTTTCCGAAAACGTGAAGTATTTCACATAACTGTGTCTATATCTCTCGCAATGAATCCATTGAGATCCCAGCTTATATTCGACAGGTTAAAGGCACTTCCAACTAATATTGGATGATCTTGGTTCTTACGCGCTATTGACTGTAGACTTTCTATGAATGATTGGAGAACATCACAACAGAATCGGATGACTGGTAAAAACATTCAACAATGAACACCTGCACCTGTTATATGCTATCACATGACTTCACTGTCACACTTAACTTCGAAGTCAATAGAGACAATGTTTTTGTCAACTGCAATGAATACTCCCCATCCTATGGCCTCTAACCTGCCTTTCCGGTATATGTTGCAAGACTCGCCTAATATCATAGAGCTCTTCACTTCGGATTTCAGCCAGCTCTCGGCCCAAAAATAATTTGAATGCAATAACTTTCCTGGAAATAAACAGAGTCTTTTCTAAACCCCCACAATCAATAAACACATAAAGTCAGGTCCAGTAACATTGGATGCCAGTAATGTAAGCCTTAACCATTAGGTCCAGTGTGATTGATGCACTGTTTAGTAAACTTTTGATTTAAAATTTCTTGCACTTCAAGATGTCAATGTGGCGGTGCCCCATACTGTTTTAAATGAAGTCGTTCGAATCAATCTCCAAATGTAGGAAAACAAATATTTCAAGTGTATCGAGATATGTGCTTCCTGTAACAGTATTCTCGCCAAGAACTACCGACCATACACCTATTCCCGTGCAACTCCACAGAACACATGAGATTTTGGAGAGTCCCTCTCACCTTGCACACCTTCATGTAGTTGTTCTGTATCCCATATTCACACATTATGATGGTTCACCTTTCCATTTAAATGGAATTTTGCCTGGTCACTTAACACTAACCTTGGAAGAAAATTATCATCCTCCATGTTGCCAAGAACGAAATTACGGAACTCGACATGTTGTTGTTTGCCACCTTCGCAAAGAGCTTGCAGTAGCTGAATTTTGTATGGTTTCATGTGTAAACCTAGATGTCATACACTCCAGACAGATATTGGGGGCTAGTCGAGCTGTCGAGCTGCACAGCAAATGGATTTCTGCAAACTCCTTGTGAAACAATCGCAGATTCTTTCAACATCTATGTCAGACACTTACGGGTGGCCCGGCGATTTGCCTTTACACAAACAACCTGTTCCTCAGCATTCTTCATGGCATCGTCTAATGCTCTGTACTGCAGGAGGACCCACACCATTCCTTGTACGAAAGTCATGCTGAACGGCTATTACTAAGTGTATACATTGAATTAGTATCAGTATTGCCCAACTACCTGCATAACGAGCCTGATAAGTCAAAATTAGCAATTAGCTGAATTATCAAAATGCAACTGCAAAAAAAAAAATGGTCAAACGGTCGTCCATTTTTTAAATACAGTAAGCTTCTCTAACAACACATCAGGTACGACTTGAGGAGATAAGTTTCCTTATGTGATATACAAAACTGTACCTTGATGAAGGTAATGAAATAACAATACAGTTGAATGGATATTGTATATTGTTATCAGTATATATTGTCTGCAAAATATTTGGTCAGCTCTAAGACAAAAATTTCCACATCTACAATATGAATCGAAGATCACTAATAATGTAACTGTAAGATGTGAATAAAACAACGCCAATAAATACTATTAGCTTACCTTAAAGTTGAAAATGCATAGTTTTATAGACAACACAAATACAGGCGAGGTTAAAACATAATTGATCAACACAATGGACACAGCACTCACAGCACTCACTAGCACTGTATCTATGAAACAACTGTGTATTTGGGTGACACATACAGCCGAGCTTACTGTGGTGTCACCGCCAGACACCACACATGCTAGGTGGTAGTCTTTAAATCGGCCGTGGTCCGTTAGTATACGTCGGACCTGCATGTCGCCACTATCAGTGATTGCAGACCTGCGCTGCCACACGAAAGTTACTATGTGACTGACCAACATTATGGAGACTGTGTATTTGTTACTTCTCGCGACTCGCCATCAGGGGCCAGATCAAACCAATACACATAAACAAACCAACAACTATTGTACAGGTTAGGCATAAATGCAGTCATCTTACGAGAACAATAACGACAACAGTATCCAACAATTATAAAATTGCTTACAGTTATAGACTAATACAAATATATGTAATTAATGCAATAACATGAGGCACTCACTTGTTTTTGCATATAAACATATCTCTGTTACTGAATATCCATCACTTAAAAGACGCTGGATACAGGTAACATTTAGCGACAGAAGATGAGATGAACAGTATTGTCAAAGTATCTAAACAATAATAACTGTAGTCCAAGGACAACCTAAGAACATTGTAACCGAGGTTACATTAATATAAAAGTTATTAACTAAATTTTGAAAACATATTTTGTGTATATAATATTCAGGGAGTAAAAACAAACCTACATTCATACATTACTCATACAACGGAAAAATATATACACAGGAGACAAAGTATGGTGTAACAAATCGTGAAAAACGACTACTTGGTAAAAGTAGTCCTAGGTCTAGGTTATCCATTAGATCATTTATACAAAGAAAATGAAGATGACAACATATGCCAAATATACAGTGCTACATGAAAAAGATTCATGCATCACTCTATGTGATTGACTGTAGAAGTTCAAGGTTAAAAATGTAATTCTAAGTCCAGGTTATATATTAGATCCATTACACATGGAGATGTAATGACATATCATAGTGTAACACACGACAGAAACCAATAAGCTTAGTGTAACACTAGCTGTGATAGCTGCAAAAACTCTTGGTTAAAACCATAGCTCTAAGTATTGGTTAAACATTACTACATTTACAACATCAATAACACTACACAGTGTAATATATGACTGAAGGGCGATAAGCTTTTTACCATTAAATTTGAAGAGCTGTAGAACTTCTCATTTGGGATCATAGCTCTACACCTAGATTGTACATTAGATCATTGTACTAAGGATGTATAGAAAACCTTATATAATATACAGTGAAAGGCCAATAAGCTTCATATATGAGTAGTAGGTGGTGTGGATTAGGTATGTAGTTTTAGATCTTGATTATATATAGTAGATCATTTATATAAAGAGAATTTGAAGGGTAGTACTTGGTGTAACATGCAGAGATATAGCAATGAACATTTTATCCCTATCCAATGAAAGACTAATGTTCTTTGTACATCGCTAAACGTGATCAGCTACAGAAGGTCTATGTTGGAAGCACAACTCTAGGTCTGGGTTGTATATAACATAATTTTGGGATGACACAGTGTAGTATAACATAGCTCTAGGCCTATGTTATACACTGAATCATTATTGCAACAAAGAATGTGGTAAAATATACAGTAAAAGACCAAGTAAGCTTAGTATTCCCCTATATCAATAACGTAATCGTACATAAGTTATGACACATTTGATTAGTTTGAAAAGTATTAGACACCATACAAAATTAATGTAGTAGTACACAAAAGCAGTAACTCACAATAAAAAATGTAAAAAATGATCAGTTGTGTTAATTTAGGTTTTTGGGATTAGTCCAAAGTCCATGCTACATGATGCATAGAGGATGATGCCATATTTGTGTCAATACCCTGTCCACACATGCAGTGACATGTTAATTATATACCCATGAAATAGGAAAATTGAAGCCCAGTCATATTTGAGATCAAAACAAATGACAAAATAATACCAAGAATATAAACATATTTATAATGCCTGTGATATTCTGAATCAAAATAATTATGACAATGTTCTACCAAGTACCTAAATATGTAAGTAAAATGACCATTGAAATCTTTAACTATGGCACTGTCTCTTTACCTGCTGCTATACCTAATGCAATTGAACTGTATGGCTAAAATGCTTGAATATGTTTATATTTTATCTCAGTATACTCATTTAAATCTTTATTCTGTTCTGTCTTGTGATAGCTGTAGATGTTAATATTCTCTAGTGGATCTAATTTTCTACCCTTTTCAGCTTTATGGACCACTTTAAAGTGTTGGTTGACATTTCCCACACTAGGTGTAGCTGTTCTTAGATGCTGACTAAATACAGTTTCATTCCGATCACTAGTACATTCTTCAAATCTAGTGTGAAATGCCCAATATACTCATAGATTGCTTCATGTTCCATACGTTTAAGCTTGTATACCCCTGAATTTGCATAGTTACCAGTTGTAATACGTATCTTGTGTTTCAATTTCTGTTGCAATGTATTATCAGTCTTGAACGCCACTTTAATGTTAATTTCCTTAGGTATCTATCTCTAACTTCTGAGCACTGCCATTCTATATCACAGGCACATTGGAAGTATTATTCATGGTCATCTGCTATTTATCAGATGTTTCCCTAGCGTCCATTGTCTCCTTATTTTTACCGTAAATTTCGACAGTTAAAGAAATTTCGTACGAATTCGAAGCTGGTATTTGCTTTAAGATTTTCAATATTTAATTAATTTGACATCTATGTAGAAATGTTTGCAGAACTCTGTATATGATAGAATCGAAAAAAATTTTTTTGCGGCTTTGTGGATGACAGGATGACTCTCCAGTTAGACATCTGGGTGTGCGTGTGTGTGGTTTTAGGTTTTCGGGCGCTAAACAGCGTGGTCATCAGCGCCCAGACGCGTAGAAACAGGAACACATGCGGTGAAGGGACGAAGACGGACATTGAACAAGGAGAACGGCTAAAAGACACAGGCCTGACGCAGTTCCAAAGCCTCACATAAAGAGGCAAAACAAGAGGACAAAAAACGCACTAAAAAAGGAAAGGAAACACAAGGAAAAGAGAACAGAAATCGAAGTTAAACAAGTAGGTAATCGGAACTGGCGGACCTCTTCCCTAAATCTGGGTGAGCCAGTCACCCAACAGCATATTAAAATCGTCTCCCTAAAATCCGAGGCAACAAACTGGACAGGACACAAAACCGTAAGACCTTAGCCACAGTCGTTGCGTCGTCTTGCAAAACAGAGGGGAAATCCGGTGGCGAGGAAACCACCGCCCTCTGGTCAGAGAATAAAGGACAGTCAAGTAAAATGTGGCGGTCAGTAATCTGGACGCCACAAGCACTGCAGATTGGGGGGTCCTCCCGCCGGAGGTGAGTGAGGAGAACCTCATCCCGTCTGCATGACTGGTAGGTCGTACGGCATGGCCGCGTGGTGGCCTTGACCAGACGCAGCTTATTTTCACCAACTGCCAGCCACTCCTCTTCCCATTGACGCACAACACGAAAACGCAAAAGAGAGGTAACAGCATGGAGGGGGACGGCACATTCAGCCACGTGAAGGAGGGAACATGCATGTTTGGCAGCCACATCCGCCAGTTCGTTTCCACTAATACCCAGGTGCCCCAGCACCCAGCAGAAAGAAACCTCCTTCCCCTGCCGTTGCAGGTGTAGTAGGCATCGTGGCTGTTCTGGACGACCGTATTCTCTCGGTGCAAGTGTTGCACGGTCTGAAGGGCACTCAGGGAGTCAGAACAGATGAGAAACTTAAGACTGGGAACACATCTCATCTGCTCCAATGCCCGCAAGGTCGCAAACAATTCGGCATCAAAGATGGTAAACGCCGCAGGAAGCCGAAACTTGATGACTCGATCAGGGAAAACAACAGCACAACCAACATAGTCCCCCTGTTTAGAGCCATCCGTAAATACTGGTACATGGTAGGGATAATACTTTAAAATATCTTAAAATAAGGAGGTAAAAACAAACGCAGGAGTGCAGCTCCTCCGGTACTCTGACAAGTCTAAAAGGATGCTGGGCCCCTGGAGCAACCAGGGAGGCAGGCGGGTAAAACCCTGGAGTTTGGGTGCCACACGCTCCGCACCAAGGAACTCAAACAAATGCTTGGCACGAATCCCAAATGGTTTTGTTGCCCTCGGACGACTGGAAAAGAGACGTTCCATAGGCGGTCGGGCAACAGTAGGGTACGCAGGGGAGGTAGGACAGGCAAGGAATCGACACACCCGTCGCACCATGAGGAGTTTCCGCCGGATGGCGAGCTGTGGTTCCCCGCCTCAGCACACAGGCTGGGGATGGGATTGGTATGGAAGGCCCCAGTGGCTAGCCTGATACCCTCATGGTGTACTGCGTCTAGAATCTTCAGATACGAAGGTCTCGCTGACCCATACACGGTGCATCCATAGTCAAGACGCGGCCAGACGAAAGCCCTATAAAACTGCAGCAGACATGCCCGATCTGCTCCCCAGGACCGATGGCTCAGACACTTCAAAATATTCAGTGCCTTCAGGGCCCGCACCTTGAGGTCTTTAAGGTGCGGCAACCACGACAACTTGGAATCAAAAGTGAGGCCCAAGAACCTCACAGTTTCTCTAAAAGGAAGAATGGTGTCCCTCAGACGCAATTCAGGGGAGGTAAAAGCACGTCGAGAACGATTAAAATTAACACACACACATTTGTCAGCAGAAAACTTAAAACCCATCTTCGCAGTCCATGCCTCTGATCGCTTTATCGTAAGCTGCAGCTGCCGACTAGCAGTGACAAGACTGGAGGAAGAACAGAAGACAGCAAAATCATCCACAAACAAGGAGCACTGGGCCAGACTCCTGATAGTGGACATGATACTGTTAATGGCGATGGCAAAGAGGGTGACACTTAAAACGCTTCCCTGGGGAACACCATTCTCCTGCACCTACAAATCAGGTAGCACATTACCAATCCAATATCGAATAAGGTGGGAGGGAAAGAAAGGACCGAATGAAGACGGGGAGATGGCCACTAAAGCCTCACTGATGGAGTTGATTGAGGATAAGGTGGCGCCAAGAAGAGTCACACGCCTTATTAATGTCAAAGAATACACCTAGACAATGCTGGTTACGTAGGAAGGCCTGCTGGATGGCCGCCTCAAGTAGGATCAAGTTGTCTATAGGTGAACCAAACCTCCGAAAGCCACACTGAGAGTGGCTAAGGAGCTGCCTGGTCTCGAGCAGCCCAACCAGGCGACGGTTGACCATGCGTTCCAATGTCTTCCCGACACAGCTCGTCAAAGCGATACTCCGATAACTACTGGGATACATTCGGTTCTTTCCCGGTTTGAGGAGGGGAATCAAAATCGCTCCCCTCCACGAGTCAGGGAACGTGCCGGATGACCATATCATATTAAAACAATTCACAAGAACTACAAGTGCTGCAGTATGCTGTACAGGATTTGATCATCACCTGGCTCAGTATCATGAGTCACAGACTGCGCCGAATCCAGTTCCCACATTGTGAAGGGGCGGTTGTAGGGTTCAGAAATTGGAGACCGGAAGTCCAAGTGATCCCTCTCGATGGCAGTGCGGTAGCGGCAGAAATGTGGATCACAGTTAATAGTGGTAGTAGATTCCGCAAAATGCATGGCCAGTGTCTGGGCAATGTCTCTCGGCCCCGTGAGGAGACATCACTGATGCAACAATGCCGTGACAGGTAGTTGGCTGCGTTTCCCGGAAATCCTCCTGATGGCTTCCCATACTTTCTTAGAACTAGCGGAGCGGGAGATGGATTTCAAGAACGATTGCCACGATCGTCGTTTGCTCTCTTTATTCACTCGTCGCGCATTGGGCCTTGCCACCCGAAAGGCCGCAAGATTGTCAGCTGAGGGACGGCAATTGAAGCGGCGCAGAGCTGCACGGCGGGCTCAGATGGCTGAACAGCACTCAGTGGTCCACCAAGGGACAGGACGCCTCTTGGGATGACTTGAGGACCGTGGGATCGACAATTCAGCAGCATGGGAGATCACCGCTGTAACATGGTCGACCCATTCATGGACGCTGGCACGGTGTTTCAAAACAGCTAAATGGCTGAAAAGCGTCCAGTCAGCTCTGCAGAGGTGCCACCTGGGTGGCACTGGTAATGCCACAGCCTCATCCAGGAGGCGAATCCAAATGGGGAAGTGGTCACTAGAATAGAGGTCAGCGGCAATCTCCCACAGAGCAGAATCCGCGAGTGCTGGAGAGCAAAAGGAAAGGTCAATAGCTGACGACGACCCACAAGCAGTACAAAAATGAGTGGGAGTACGAGAGTTGAGGATGCACAGTTCTTCGGACGCCATGAGGCTTTCCAGATTGCGACCCCTGGGGCAAGTAGTCGTAGAGCCCCATAAAACATTATGAGCATTGAAGTCCCCCAGAACGAGAAATGGGTGGGGGAGAAGGCTAATAAGGTCTGTGAGAGCCTCAGAGTCTATTGGATCCTGAGGTGGTAAGTAAACGGAACAGATTGTGAGCCTCTGCCCCACAAGAAGGTCAACTGCAACTGCTTGCAAGTCCGTAACGAGCGGGAGCTCAGATGAGTGTTGCATGTCACGGACAAAAACCGCAACACCACCCTTTGCACTTTCCCCCCATAAGATCATCTTTTCGATACACGGTATAGCCTCATACAGAAGGAGCATCAGTGGCCCGGAAATGTGTCTCTTGGAGACATAAGCACTAGGGGCGCTCTCGTACAAAGAGTTGTAATTCGGCCACATGCGTCCTGAACCCATTCAGGTTCCATTGTAAAATGGGAGCCAGTGACCAGGGTGGCTGAATTTTCACCCTGCCTCTGTGCTTTGGAGGAGAGCCCGTACTGGCCGGAGATTTATATCTAGGGCGAGAATATCGCCCCCGGTCGACATCAATGCCCATCAGCTCCGATGTCAGACAGTACGATGGCATCGTCATCGGACTGACCCTGACTAGTCTCCTCAGGTGGCAAAACCTTCACCTTCGGCGTCTTCATCTTGGGGGGCTTAGGATGCAGAACCTTGTCAACAGTTGGAGCTTTACTCACCTGGGCAGAAGGCGCCATATGGGGAGGGGCAAGAAGTACCCCAATATCAGCAACCACGGCCCTGTCCGACGTTGTGGGGAGAGCTGCAGGTTGCAAAACAACCGCAGCAGCACAAGTGCACTGGCAAACGCAAGTATTAGTGCTGACACTAGCAACCTCCGTTTGTGTAGCAACAGTGGCCAACTGTAACCGTTTCTGCATAGTGGAAGCGAAAGATGTTGTAAACACAGGAGGCTGCATGACCTTAAAGACTTCTTGGCCTCACCATTGAGGATGCGCTTAGATGTTTTGATCTCCTGTATCTTCCGTCCCTTGAGACAGATGGGGCAGACCCGGCTCCAGACAGCGGGACTCCCAGAGCAATTCACGCACTTCACAGGCGATGAACAATCGGCTCCTTCATGGGCATGCTGACCACATTTACCACAAGTGGCTATCCCATTGCACCCCAACGTAGTATGCCCAAAGCGCTGACATTTAAAACAGCGCATTGGGTTGGGGAAATATGGCCGTACTGGCAAACGTAAGAAACCTACTTCAACATGCTCTGGGAGTCTCGGGCATTTGAATGTGAGAATAAACTAGTCGGATTTGACTAGGTCCGCATCGACTCGTTTCATAATATGCTGCACGTTGACAATACCTTTGTCGGCCCACTCAGATTTCAACTCGTCATTGGGGATATCCACGAAGTCCCTACATGTTGCAACACCCTTGCTATAGTTCAAAGTGGAGTGGAGCTCAGTCTCGATAGCGTACTCTCCGAGACAGGTTGTATTCCGAAGAGAAGTGACTTGATGGGAACCAGAAGTTTCAACTAACTGAGTCCATTGCACAGTCGCTTCACAGAGTTCAGTGTTCTCGCAATTCCCTCAAGACCCTTGTGGATGTAAAAGGGTGAAACCCTCTCAAAGCTACCTTCCTTCCGTTTGACAATCAAAAACCCATTCTGGTAATCAGCATGTGCTCTGTTACGACAGTCTGATAAATCTCTAGTAACTCTAAGCGCTGGAGCACTCGCAGCACGAAGTCGCTTTTTTTATGGGGTGTGTTTTCCTGCCAGTGGCCTACCCAATCCACTGGTAGGGGGAAATGTAGAGGTCGAAGGGTCCATTGTCGTCCCACGAGCAGCTAGGGAACTAAAGGTCCGCTCAGACAGAGCCGCGCATGCCTGAGTAAGCCTTACACAACTGGGGTGCGGCAGGTGCCCCAGAGGTTGCCCACTTGCGACTGTTCCACCTCACCAGCCACGCATCTTAAAGGCGCGGATCACACCATTAGATTGAGGTGTTTTTATAGAGGTTGGCCTTCCTCGCAATCCAGGCGGTCAAGCCAAGATTACCATTCCCCGCAGCACACAACGTTCCACTGCCGCGCCATACAGTGGTCGCTGAAGCATGTCTGGGGGTTTCGGCGACAGGAGACTGGCGGCGCTGTCCAGTCCGCAGCTCAGGACCCCGGGGTCTCCAAGTCCGTACTCAGCCAATGAATGCTGATCCCCTTGGGGGGGGGGGGGCTGTTAGACATCTGTACTTGTTGGCTTTCTGTTGAAATCTGAGAATTACCTTGAACCTTTTTTGCCAGCTAAAGGAAGCTGAAGGTACTAGCTTCCTCTAACTATAAAGTAAACTGTACATTATTATGCATTTTATTTTCTCAGCCCTAATGGTTAGCACGTCTAGCTCAGTACCATTTACTAACATTAGAATGGCATCAGTGAATTTTTTGATCTAAACTATTTTCTGTGACATTTCTTGTTGCTATGCTAAATATTTTTTCTGAATGTAAGTAACAAAAATATCTGTGAGTATTCCCACAAGAGTATTTCCCATTGCAATGTCATCTGTTTGTCAATACACTTTGCTATTAAATTGAAAGTAATTAAAACCCAGTGAAATTTCTAGTAACTCAATTGATTCCACTGTTTCTCCTACTGATGCTTTCTTTAACTTACTTACAGTTTCTCTGATTATCTGTATTGTTTCGCAATTGGGATGTTAGTATAAAGATTTTTTGTCTAGTGATGCTAAGCAGGACTGATCTGGAATATATGTATTAATCAGGACTAGTATTGATCCATACTGTTTTTTACAGGCATTGTATTTTGGCTCATATAAAGCTCCTTTAAGTTCTTACTTCAGTTTAAATTTAATTCATAAATAAGAGATGTTATGTTATTCAGTACATGTCTAATGCTTTTGATAGTCATCAATTTGTCATCTACAAAAAATTCTTGAGTTTTTCTAATGTAATCTTCATCACTGATCAGAAAAGTAGCATTACTCTTATATGCCTTTGTTGCTAAAATTTTATAGTCATGATGTTTGCAATTATTTGGTGTCAAAATCGTTTCATCTGCAGTAGTCTTATTCAATTTCTTAAATTCTATCTCAATTACTGCAGCAACATTAAGAGATTTATTTGGGATTATTCACTTTTGGTATTTCTGTTCGTATTTTTACATCAGAATTTATTTCTTTTGTGTTGTCTTTAATTTCTTTTTGGTGGGCATTGTGCTTCAAACCCTTATTAAGCAAACCTAACCCTCCTTTGAAAATTTAAAGTCAGTTACATTAATTACTATGTACTCAAATTTGTGTGCCTGTATCTGCTGCTCTTCAAATTTATCATTATTATCATGAGTAATGATGTCATTTTGTTAGTATGCCTAACCTCAAAAGTTAGAATATTACTTTCTCTATAGAATTCCCTGATTGTAATTTTCTATGTCTGGACTTGCTGTTCATCAAATGTATAATTATTAACACTAAGTAATGATATTATGTTGTTAGTATGCCTAACCATTTTGATGTTAAAAATTCATTAACTGCACATACAGTATCAAGTTTATTTATATTGTTTTTCATGCATTACATTATTATATACTTTATTTCGTTTCATATTAATCTTCTCAGAATATTATTTTCTTTATCTCATTTCCTGTACTGTAATTTTATCAAAAAATCTTGCTTCTTGTCATGTTGTTACATAATTTGGAACCACTTTGTTTTGGAGATATTTTTGTTAAACGTGATATGTAGTCGGCTTTTGCTACATTTTTGAAACATTAATCTCATATTAAGTCAAGTCCATCTAAATAAATGAACTTTTTTCATTAGATGTGACTGACTTAAAAGATTCGAATCAATACAATATTTATTTTAAATTCATTAGACTTCAGTACATTAGTCAAGCCACAGTCACAGCAGATTACGAATGTTTATATGATTAGTTCTGTGAAGCTCAGTCACCATTATCAAATCTAAAAAGTATGAAATAAGTCTTCTATTAATATGAGAACCTGAAATATAAGTAACATTTTACCACAACATCTTTGTCATAGGAAGTAATACTGTTAATTTATGATGTTAAATTAAACCTCATTAAGCAGTAATGGCAAAGAAGAAATATCATTTCAATTAACATATTTGTAGCTATTATGTGTACAGCATTCGCAGCTCGTGGTCTTGCTGTAGCATTCTCGCTTTCCGAGCACAGGGTGCTGGATTCGATACCCGGTGGCGTCACCTGCCCTGAGATGCCTGGGTGTTGTTGTGTCGTCTTCATCATCATCATTAAATCCCATTATGGTGAGAGGAAGACAATAGCATATCTCCTCAATTAGGACTTTGGCTAATACGGTGGTGTCGGTCTCCTGCATTGTTTCCCTATGCTCTGTCAAGAAGCATGTGACTAAATTCTCATTCCATGTATACAGAACATTAAAATCTAAATATCATGTATGCTGGATTAGGATCAGAGTTGTACTACTACTTGCATAACAAACATGACAAGTGAAAGTCTTGTCTTACTAACATTAGGAATTCTGCTGATTTTCTGAAACATACATCACTCAAGTAGGGGATGGAACCGTTAACAGAAGTATCAGAATCAACCTGAAAAAATTATTGGTCGTCGATTTTTCAAAAATAGTAGGATTCCCTCACAACATTACATTTGTGTCTGGAGACAAACAATTGTCCTTAAGTAACATACAAGATTATACCTTCATAAAGTAAATGAAATAACAATATCCATACATAAATACTGTAAATTATTATTTGTATTAACATCTCCCAGATAAGTTAGAAAATTTGAAAAGAGAAATGGGTAAAGTTAAATATAGTAGGAACTAGTGGAGTTCGGTTGCAGGAGGAACATGACTTCTGGTCCAGTGGCTACAGAATGAGATTTTCACTCTGCAGTGGTGTTGGTGCTGGTATAAAACTTCCTGGCTGATTAAAATTGTGTGCTGGACCAAGACTCGAACTCGGGACCTTAAGGTTTCACGGGCAAGTGCTCTACCATATGAGCTACCCAAGCAAGACTGATGACCAGTCCTCAATGCTTCAGAAGAGCTTCTGTGAAGTTTGGAAGGTAGGAGACGAGGTACTGGCGTAATTGAAGCTGTGAGACAGTTCGTAAGTCGTGCTTTGGCAGCTCAGATGGTAGAGCACTTGCCCACAGAAGGTAAAGGTCCAGAGTTCTAGTCACGGTTTTAATCCGCCAGGAAGTTTCAGGTAACTACAGGTTTATAAATACAAAATGAAATAAGGGTAACGCAAGAGTAGGTTTAATAATGAATAGAAGATAGGAGCATGGGTAAGCAACTACGAACTGCATAGTGAACACATTGTTGTAGCCAAGACAGACACGAAGCCCATAGCTACCACAGTAGTACAAGTTTATATGCTAGTTATTTCCGCAGATGTCGAAGAGATTGCAGAAATGTAAGAAGAGATAAAAGAAATTGTTCAGATAGTGAAGGGAGATGAAAATTTTACGGTTATGTGATACTGGAATTCGATAGCAGGAAAAGGAAGAGAAGGAAAAGTAGTAGGTGAATATGGAATGGGGGAAAGGAATGAAAGCGGAAGCCATCTCGTATAATTTTTCACAGAGCATAACTTAATCATAGCTAACACTCGGTTTAAGAATCATGAAAGAAGGTTGTATACATGTGAGAGACCTGGAGGCACTTGAAGGTTTCAGATAGATTTAGGAACCAGGATTTAAACTGTAAAACATTTCCAGGGACAGATGTGGAGTCTGATCACAATATATTGGTTATTAACTGCAGATGAAAGATGAAGAAACCGCTTAAAGGTGGGTATATAAGGGGATGGGATTTGGATGAACTGAAAGAACCAGAGGTTGTAGAGAGTTTCAGAGACCATTAGGGAACGATTAAGAAGAAGAGGGGAAAGAACTACAATAGAAGAAGGATGGGTAGCTTTGAGAGATGAAATAGTGAACGCAACAGAGGTTCAATTAGGTAAACAGACGAGGACTAGTAGAATTCCTTGGCTAGCAGAAGAGATATTGAATGTAACTGATGAAGGGAGAAAATGTACAAATGCACTAAATGAAGCAGGTAAACAGGAATACAAATGTCTCAAACATGAAATTGACAGAAAGAACCACTTGTATGGATATCAAGAGCTCAGGTAGAAAACCAGTTCTAAGAAAAAAAGGGAAGGCAGAAAGACGGAAGGGGAATGTAGAGGGTCTATACAAGGGTGATGTACTTGAGTGCAGTATTATGGAAATGGAAGAGGACGTAGATAAAGATGAAATGGGAGAAATAATACTGTGTGATGTGTTTGACAGAGCAAGACCTAATTCAAAAATGGCCCCGGGAATAGACAACATTCCATGAGAACTACTGATAGCCTTGGAAGAGCCAACCATGACAAAACTGTACAATCTGTAAGCAAGGTGTATGAGACGGCCGAAATACCCTCAGACTTCAAGATAAATATAATAATTCCAATCCAAAAGAAAGCTGGTTGACTGGTGTGAAAATTACCGATCTATCAATTTAATAAGTCACGACTGCAAAATACTAACATCAGTTCTTTATAGATGAATGGAAAGAATGGTAGAAGCCTACCTTGGGGAAGATCAGTTTGGATTCCATAGAAATGAAGGCACATGTGAGGCAATACTGAACCTATGACTTATCTTAGGAGGGGAAATTCTGAAGGTGGCATGGGTGAAATAAAGGGATCAAAAGGTTATTTACAATATTTACTGAAACCAGGTTGCAGTTAAAAGAGTTGAGGGGAATGAAAGGGAAGCAGTGGTTGAGAAGGGAGTGAGACATGGTTATAGCCTATCCCTGATGTTATTCAATCTGTATATTGAGCATGCAGTAAAAGAAACCAAAGAAAAATTAGGAGTTGGAATTAAAATCCATGGAGAAGACATTACAACTTCGAGGTTCTTGGATGACATTGTAATTCTGTCAGAGACAGCTAAGGACTTGGAAGAGCAGTTGAACGGAATGGAAAGTGTATTGAAAGGAGGATATAAGGTGAACATCAACAAAAGCATAAAACTAAGATAATGGAATGTAGTCGAATTAAGTTGGGTGATCCTGAGGGAATTAGATTAGGAAATGAGACACTTAAAGTAGTAAATGAGTTTTCGTATTTGGGGAGCAAAATAACTGATGATGGTCGAAGTAGAGAAGATATAAAATGTAGACTGGCAATGGCAAGGGAAGCGTTTCTGAAGAAGAGATATTTGTTAACATCGAGTATAGATTTAAGTGTTAGGAAGTCCTTTGTGAAAGTATTTGTATGGAGTGTAGCCATCTATGGAAGAGAAATATAGACGACAAATGGTATAGACAAGAAAGGAATGGAAGCTTTGCAAACGTGCTGCTACAGAAAAATGCTGAAGATTACATAGGTAGATAATGTAACTAATGAGGTGGTACTGAATAGACTTGGGGAGAAAAGGAATTTGTGGCACAAGTTGACTAAAAGAAGGGATCAGTTGGTAGGACATGTTCTGAGGCATCATGGGATCACCAATTTGGTATTGGAGGTCAGTATGGAGTGTAAAAATCGTAGAGGAGGACGAAGATATGAATACACTAAGAGATTCAGAAGAATGTAGGTTGCAGTAGGTATTTGGAGGTGAAGAAGCTCGTACAGGATACAGGAGCATGGAATGATGCATCAATCTAGTTTGTGGACTGAAGAGCACAACAGACACAACATATTGTTCCCTGACCCAAATGGTCACATTCGATATGAAAATTTACACGTTTGCAAAATAAAACGAACATCGCCACTGCTCTAACCGTAAAAGGGTGAATAGAACAACGACAATCATTATTATGGTCTCACCTATCATCTTAAAGCTGAAAATACATTGCTTGTAGTGCTGAACATAGCATTGAGTAGAATTTGTAATATTATTGGTATTTCCGTCCTATGAAAGCTTTGAGTACCCTTTGAAAGACATTTATTTTGTACAATTTACATAACTGTAAAAATGCGCATCTAGCGCGGACGCTAATACATCGATTGCGCAGTCAAAGAAACATTTTAACAGAAGCTGAACTGTCGTTCCGCTTCGATCTAAATAAAAGATGACGGTAGAAAACTTTTGTACATCTTCAGATTTTAATGTGCTTCTGCTTGTTATGTGAAAACGTAAAGGAGGTCGACTTTAAGTTAAAAAAAAGTGAGCGGTCTTGCTAGCGTGCAGACAACATTATTAATTAATAAAATTAAGGTAATTAATGTTCGAAACTGTAAATTAGCAAGTTATTGTTATCGGAGGTGTAGAACAGTGCAAGAATTGTCTTCAACGAAAGGAGAAAAGTAGTGACTATAATGTATGACAAAAAAAACGTGAACCAAGGAGACAGCACAGGACAGGCTGAAATCTGATCGCACCATAGTGTTAGAAAAGTAATTATGTAAGTTGTATTGTTTGTAAATAAGCCCTAATTTGCTAGTGAGAATTGTTTGAATATATTTAGTGTTTACCAGATTTCTTATTCTGTTCTTTTCCTTTATACTTTTTTATCCTCCGTGCCATATTATTTTTATAAATGTCAAACAGCCTTTACTACAGCAGAGAATACTGCGACATCCTGGTCGTGTACAGAAGGCCGCCCCTTATCTTCTATACAACTCATAGCAGCCCCATTTATGAATGATTTCATTTGCAAATGCATTTATTTTTCACTGTTCATTGGTAAAGGTCCCTTAGGTAATTATAAAATTCATACTGATTACGTAAAGCAATCCGGGTTGTTGTTTTCCAAGTAATAGAAGTCTTTGCGTAATCAAAAACTACCCTCCTTCTGACAACGATCAGGAGCCGACCAGAAGACGGACGTCTTCGACCGCTTTCGTATGTCCTGTGGCAAAGCTGTGCCAAACTGGGAACACGGCATTCTAGTATGAAATACAGATTTAAATTGATAGAATTGAGAAATATTTAATAAAAATAATAATTTTTTTATCATACTAGATCTGGCGCCCGAACAGGGACTTGATAAAAAGAAAATTTTAATATGTTCTGTTATTGCTTCATGAGATCATCCGGTGGACATCGGGAAGCCGTAAAGGAAGTACTGAACGAAACCGAGGAAGTATTAAAAAAAAAATTCGAAAAATAACAGCAGTGCGCAAAACGACTGATGTAAGTACGGTTTTCATTACGCATAAAATCTCGCGTCTTGTATAAAAAAAAACTGATTTCCGGAATTTCTTTCCTTACTGCTTCATTTTACACTATCGCTGTTATTTCCTTGCAGAATTGCTTATTTACGTAGTTAGAATTCATTTCTGATCATCTCTTCATGCGAAGTTTATTTGTTAGTATTATGAGCATCTTCATTGTTGCTACGGTTAAGAACACAAGATGGATGCCATAATAGCAGGATTCAGTGTCTAGTAGGTGTTTGTCACTTATTTTCAAAGTTAGGTGCCATCTTGTCTTCTACCCGGTATAGCTCTGAAATTGTCACCTACCGCGGTGTGACGTTTGACTATCAGGAAGCGTCGAAGCGTGCGCATCTGAGAGTTGACGATCGGCGTACCGCGAAATATTTCTTTGATCAGTTACGTCACAAACTTGAAAATAAACATGGCAGATGACAAAGGAAAGCCGACAAACAGTGTGAATTTCGGTGATGACACTGTTGTCAAGTCATATCCACTACTTTCGCGAACGGGAACAGGCAGACCCGATTCGCGAATGGAGAGAACGGCAGACGATGATGGTGTGCGTGACGTATCGTCACAGCAATCATCGTCACAGCAAGCGGGAGAAAATTCGATGGTTGAAATGATGAGAATTTTTTTTCAAGAAAGAGAACAGGAGAAACTGGAAAGGGAAGCTTATAAATTACAAGAACAACGTGATAGAGAACAGGAGAAACTGGAAAGGGAAGCTTATAAATTACAAAAACAACGTGATAGAGAACAGGAGAAACGGGAAAGGGAAGCTTATAAATTACAAAAACAACGAGATAGACAAGAAAGGGAACAAAAAGAAAGGGAAAAGGAAAGGGAGACAGAGCGAAAATGGTTTGACCTGAATACCATGATTGGTACAATGAAAAATAGGTTAGATAATATTGATGCCAACTTAGAGGCAAGAATAAGGACAGTCACGGTGGAATATATCTCGGAATTAAGTAGTAAAGTTAATGAAAGGATAGAAGGTATTCAGCAGAAGGTAGATGCATGTGAGAGCACAGTAGGTAACGTGCACAAAGACATCAAAGTACAAATCGAAAGTTGCCAGGCAGTTACAACAGAAGTTTCAAAAAAGTCCGCTGAGGTCGGAGCTAAAGTAAACAAGCTTGCAGACAATGTCGTCACTCTGCAAGGCCAGGTCAATGACCTGACACAGGCGCTATCCGAAATAAACACTGAAAAGAGGGTGAATGATGCTGCAGCTAACGTACGTTCCACGATAGGAAAAGAATTTGTAGAATGGGTCGAGACTAAGGAACAGTACATAGAAAACAAGGTTCAACACGACTTAAAAGAAGCCGTTAAGTCAGCCACAGTTGAAGTTTTAGCTGCTCCAGGTACATCAGGAGATACGATTCTCACTGAATTAAGAGAGATTCGTAGAGTTTTTCACCGAGATCTTCCCGAGTGGAAACGACACCTCACTGAGGATATCGAGCAGTTGAAACGACAAGTCAATGATTTTCCTAATGACAATAGAAGTGAGCATTCACACTTGCTTTCTTCAGAACATGAATACAATAATAATCCCGTGTCTCGTGTAGAATTCTCTCCACTTGTACATGGACACAGTAGTAAGAATCCTTTAGTACGCAACCAGAATGATCAAGTAACTCTTGTCGAGCTCATGAAAGAAGAAAGCGTTCTCAAGCACCGCGTGTTCCAGCCTTTTCTGCCAGAGAAACGCAACATCCACCCAATGGTTTTTCTGAAGACATTTAATGGTGTTTTTCCTGAGAGCTGGGATGACAAGCAACGTATGCGTTTTATAGTAGGTTACATTCAAGGAGAGGGTTCTGTCTGGGGAACAGAAGTTATTGACAGATGTAATAATTACGCTGACTACGAAAAGCAATTTCTGAACAAATTCTGGAGTTCAGGCATACAACAACGCCTTAGAAAGGAAGTATATAATGCTGAACCCTTTAATACGAGAAGTGCTGGTCTCCGTAGGTACTTCGAGAAATACCTGAAAAAAATACAATATTGGGACACGCCCATTTCCACGAAGGACGTAATTATGATCCTTAAGTCAGAGCTACCGGTATCAATCAGGGAGAAGTTAGTAAATGTCAGTGACGACGACACGTAGGCTTTTCTGTCAGTACTTGACAACCTTGACATGATTCAAGAAGACGTGCGTGCTAGTGCGCGGAGTAATTGTAATCTTGGCCCGCACACTACACAGCCGCACGGTGTAGGCGCAGACTCAGGTATGTCATACCAACCCAACAACAGTAAAGGACACGACGTTCCGTGCGATAATAACAACTACTATCGCCGTAACGGGAAGCACAAACATAAATTCCAGGATCAAAACAGGTACCACCCCATATACCAGACAACACCACAGCAATACGGTAATTCACCAGTTAATTACAATGATCGCTATCACTACAATAACGATCGCCAAAATAATAATAATTTCAATGGAAAAGGACGTTGGATTAACACAAACAGTCAAAAGCAGTATGGTAACCAGCCTAGATTCCAGCACTGTTCTCTAGGGAGAAATGCTCCAGATCCTTCCAAGCAATACAAACAACAGTATGCTCCCAACTTTAGGAATAGTCCTCCACCTTTTACTAACTATCAAAGTCAAAATCATGAACCTCAAAACTCTCGCATCTATTATGCCCGAGCAAACCCGCCAACACACACCATCTCGACTGAAATTCCGGCAAATAGCTCGCAACTTAGGTGGAATACGGAAGCAAACTTCGTTGAGCGAAATTCAACCTAGTGATCATGCGGAAAACTAAAAGCACACTTCGACCGGTTTCACACCTTCAGAATTAATCTCCAGGCAAAAGGAAAGCAATGAATGGACTGATCCTATACCCAAGATAGAAGGTCGAGAAGTCAACCTAGATAATAAGTTAAGACAAGCCCTGATCTCTCTCACAACTCATGCCAGTTTAAGAAAAAAGGCATTTGACAAGTATGTCAATAAAGTTCTGTCGTATCGCCTGAACGAGCGTGTTCTTCTGAGATCACACTTCAAACCATTTCTCATCTTACGTAAAAATCGTAAGTGGCAACACCTATACGAAGGACCGTCTGTTATAGTCAGGAAGCCACATATTGGTTGTTACGTGTTGGCAGATCCAGTTAGTGGACGAATGAAAGGACTTTACCACCATGTAGACCTAAAGAAGTACCATGAAAAACATTAAAAAAATATCGTTTATTATGTTAAGCTGCAACTTGAAACAAGAGTGTGATCTGTTTAGAAAGTATGTGAGTCAACAGCATGTACATGTATTCTGCAGGTGACGTAACCATTTGGGTGAGGTGGACACAAAGAAATGATGGAGCTTGAAAGATATGAACTGATTGAAGAAGGTAATCTACGTATTTGGAAAATAAGATTTGCTTTAGTTTTAAGGTAGTTTTAAGTTTCTTGAGCAAGAGAAGACTGCAGTCGTTGAATTGAGTAAGGGATGTGCCAAAGTGCCACCTGCTGTTTTAGTTTTAAGTTATGGCAAATCTCCTTTTTATCAAGTAGTAAAGGTTTTCTTTAAATCCCTCATTCAGACCAGAATGTCCGTATATGTGAAGTATTAACCTAAGTTAAGCTTTCAAAGGACTGATATTTTAAGGCGCTAGAACCATGTACGATGCAAAACTGATACATTGTAATCTGTAGATTACACAGAGTATAAGCAGCAACATATAGTTAATGTACAAAGAAATGAATAATGGTACTCGCAACTGGAGAGCAACTTTAATTTATTTATTACTATGAGTCAACCAGTTAAGAAATTTGTATTTATAATAAGAATTAGGTCCTGTATTGGAGATACTTAGAGAGACTATTCCTACGTCACGAGTATTATACAGAAACCTTCGATATTAAGACACCTAGTTGAGGACTGAGATAATCTGCTTATATTCTTCTGCTATGTCTGCATGCCGTGATTTTGAGATATATTTGAAGATGCTTTGGAAGCGGATTTGTGCGACATTTTAATACTGAAGTCAAGTTATGCCACGTGGATGACACTAAAAACGATGGAGCCGAAGAATGAATTTGCTCAACTGATTATTTCACCTGTTATCTATCTTCGTATCTTTCATTTCCTTGCACTATCCTATTGTAGTTTCCTTCTTTAGCATTCTTACCTTTCTACCCTACCCGGTAGGGGAAGAAATTTGGAAATTGGTTCAAAAGACTTGACGTGTGTATGTTGTGTGTATTGACGATCGTGGCTCGTTGGTTAATGCGTATCTGCAGTTACTTATCGAAACGTGATGTAAATCTGATTTGCTGTGAGCAAAAGCATCCTAGGAAATAGGAATAATTTTCCCGATTTCTGTTAGATGAAGTTTTGAACGTAACTTGTTCGGCACGCCAAAGTGGATATATTTTACTGATTATTGATGTAACCGAGAAAAAAAAAAGGCTGTTACAGAACAATAAGAAAAGGAAAAGAATCAGATTTAAAATATATATAAAATCTAACGTGTTTCAGAAGCACCATTCAGAATAGCAAACACGTTTTCTCGTTACGTCTTGGACAGTAATAATAGTAAAAAAAACTATGTACATTTTGTAAATGATCCTTTCATGATAAGTAATTTTAGCATTACCTGTGCTACTCTGTGGTACAGAGACACCTATATGGACACGTATGGATTGCTACGTGTGACTCAGTGACAAAATAATGGACACGTGTGTAAAATCGTAATTTGACACATGTATGGACACGAAAATCTAGTTATCTCTTGTGTGAATCAAAACTGTAATAAACTTATGGACACGAGTGATGTTCCGCGTGTGAAGTAGCATTACAAGTATTCTCACGTTGTAACGACGATACAGTGACTATCAGTCAAAGGATAGACAAGCTATTGTACTCACTGCAATAGGTGACAGTAGTCATTTTCATCGATGACTGTTCTTCGTCGCTGGTGCAGTCAATTTACCGTCCAGGTTGATCATGTCGCCTTGACGAGCTGCTCCAGTACCCACGATTCAACAAAATGCACAAGTTAAAAAAAAAAAAAAAAAAAAGGTTGGCAGCCACTGAACTATCTGACTCGTGCAGGACGCTGACTGCCAACGCTGTTAAACCGCCAGTTCGTTACCACGTGACTGTGAAGCACTGTGGCAACATTCAATGACTGCTCGCCGGCTCACACTCAACAATAAGCATTCCTCTCCATAACGGGCGCAAGCGTGCTCCAGATTTGAGATGAAAATGGACATAAAAATAATAAAACGTTGATAAACTACGTACGATTTTACTATATTTACATTAAAAGGACACTAATGATGACTTTTCCTTAACTATGAAAATTGCTACGGCAATATTGCTAAATACATTGCTTAAGAAAGACCTGTACAGGACGAAACGTGTTTTGCTAATATTTGCTAACGAAAGGACATAAAACCTAGACACAAAATATGAATAATATACAATGTATATGTACATAGTCTATGTAGTAATTTTTGTTGTCTTAAATTCTTACTCTATATTCCCTTAGATTAAGATGCTAGTTAATGAGCAAGTCCTAATACAGATTTTTTTCTGTATTTTCATGTGCTGGAACATGAACTGGAATGAGATTAAGACAGCCACCAAACTGACTCATTCGTCATTGAACCAGTCATCAACTTTCCTGATTCCCGACATGACCCGATGGATCGTCGAGTCAAGAAATATCACTTCCCCCTTCACATAGTGAAATTCCCAGTGTTTTTCCACCAGAATGTGAAAAGGTGATCCCCAGTTTTAGTGCAGTGAAAAGTGACAGGTAATGAAAGAATTCCCCTGTGAAAATCATCCGAGTTCATGGGAAATACTACCAACTACAAAGTGAAGAGTGATGTCGCTACGAGAAAGACTGATAAAAGTTTTATGTTCCGTTCACAATTGGCGGAAATGCACTAATACAGTAATAGAATTTTTCTTCTTATTGTCAATATTTATGTATATTTGTATCTGTACATGTATTTAATTTGTACTTGTATCTATGTTAGTATTTCAATGTTTCAATTGACTGAATGAGAGTAATTCTTGAGAACCTATGTTAAATCCTTGAACACCTATGATGACATCATGCCACAACCAAGTTTGTTAATGATCAAGCAACTGTGAGTAGCTTTGACGACCTAGTATGAAACGTATATAATTCTATGTGCCTTATGTTATGTCTGTTTTGCTCCCTACAAGGAGAGATCCTTAAATACTTCATTCACTAAGTACGTGAATCCAATAATATTACGACAGCGCGTGAGTCGTAACGATCTTTCAGACTCATTACTCCTCACGCGGGAACCGATGTAATATTATTGGTATTTCCGTCCTATGAAAGCTTTGAGTACCCTTTGAAAGACATTTGTTTTGTACAATTTACGTAACTGTAAAAATGCGCATCTAGCGCGGACGCTAATACATCGATTGCGCAGTCAAAGAAACATTTTAACAGAAGCTGAACTGTCGTTCCGCTTCGATCTAAATAAAAGATGACGGTAGAAAACTTTTGTAGATCTTCAGATTTTAATGTGCTTCTGCTTGTTATGTGAAAACGTAAAGGAGGTCGACTTTAAGTTAAAAAAAAAGTGAGCGGTCTTGCTAGCGTGCAGACAACATTATTAATTAATAAAATTAAGGTAATTCATGTTCGAAACTGTAAATTAGCAAGTTATTGTTATCGGAGGTGTTGAACAGTGCAAGAATTGTCTTCAACGAAAGGAGAAAAGTAGTGACTATAATGTATGACAAAAAAAACGTGAACCAAGGAGACAGCACAGGACAGGCTGAAATCTGATCGCACCATAGTGTTAGAAAAGTAATTATGTAAGTTGTATTGTTTATAAATAAGCCCTAATTCGCTAGTGAGAATTGTTTGAATATAATTAGTGTTTACCAGACTTCTTATTCTGTTCTTTTCCTTTATACTTTTTTATCCTCCGTGCCATATTATTTTTATAAATGTCAAACAGCCTTTACTACAGCAGAGAATACTGCGGCGTCCTGGTCGTGTACAGAAGGCCGCCCCTTATCTTCTATACAACTCATAGCAGCCACATTTATGAATGATTACATTTGCAAATGCATTTATTTTTCACTGTTCATTGGTAAAGGTCCCTTAGGTAATTATAAAATTCATACTGATTACGTAAAGCAATCCGGGTTGTTGTTTTCCAAGTAATAGAAGTCTTTGCGTAATCAAAAACTAGCCTCCTTCCGACAACGATCAGGAGCCGACCAGAAGACGGACGTCTTCGACCGCTTTCGTGTGTCCTGTGGCAAAGCTGTGCCAAACTGGGAACACGGCATTCTAGTGTGAAATACAGATTTAAATTGATAGAATTGAGATATATTTAATAGAAATAATAATTTTTTTTATCATACTAGAAATTGTGTCCTAGAAACAACTATTACACAACAGAAATACAGCCAAGGTTGATACATAATTGATCGGGACAGTGGACACAACGCTCCCAGCACTGAATAGCGAAATGGTGGTGAGGTGCAAGGAGTGGCAAAGATGCAGCCTCCATTGACTTGGTCAGTCATATGGTAACCTCAGCTGTCTATGTGTCACCTAAGTAAACAATTGATTCTAGGGCACAGTGTTATTGAGTACTGCGAGTGGTGTGTCCATCGTGTTGATCGATTATATCTTAACCTCAGGTATATATATGTGCCGTCCAAACAAAGTGTTTTTAATTAGACACACTCCTATTCAGTACTGTGCTCAAGACTGAAAAACTATGTATTTTCAATTTTAAGACGTTGAGGTGGGACTATAATAATCATTGGTGTTGTTTTATTCACATTTTTCGATTAGATTAGTAGTGATGTTCATTTTATTTTGCAGAAACTGACGATTGTTAATTTTTTGCTAGTGAATTCTAATAATTCAGTGAACGATTCCATCTCTTGAGTGGTGTATGTTTCAGAAAAACAGCAGAATTTCTAAGGTTAATAAGACAAGATTTTTACTTGTCAGGTTCGTTATGGAAGTAGATGGACAATGCCAATTCCAATCCAACAAATACACCCTTAAGATTTTAATGTTTTGTATAGATAAAAGCTTGAAGGTATCAGTTGCGATGATGTTGCTTCTTTGCCACTACTATTTACCAATGTTTAATTATCATGATAAATTCACAGCACTGTTTCCTATAACAAAGGTGTCTTGGTTAAATGTTACTTACATTTCAGGTTCTCATAATTAATAGCATACTTATTTCATACTTGATAATGGTGACTGAGTTTTGCCAAAACTATTCATGTAAATTTTCTGTAATTTGCTGTGACTGAGGCTTGACTGCTGTACTGAAGCCAAATAAATTTGATAAAATTTACATTTAAGCACACTCCTTAGGACAGTCATGTCTAATAATACAATAAGGCAAGAAGTTTCTCAGTCAGCAACACCCAGAGGTGACCCTGCATAGCAGGTCGGTAGCGTGGATTTTTGTGATGTGAAGGTTCTGATGGTAGACACAAACACAGCCAATAGCTTGTCTGTTCTTTTCTGCAGCATCATTATTAAATGGTGGGACTCGATTTCCTTTCTTTATTCGTTACAGATAATGTGATATATTGAAAATTAAATAAATCACTCTACAAAATTTTAAGACTTTGCAATGTTAAAAACGCTTTGCAGAGAACATTCGTTTGGTTCACCTTAGGTCACACATCTCTGTATATGAAATGTAGCTAACGTATCGAGATTGTACTTAAAGCTGAGAGCAGAGAAATATCTCTCTCAATTTTCAGGTTCGTGGTGTGTACGTGAATAGGATGGTGGCACGAAAAGCATCCAGCTTCATCCACGAGAATTGTGAAATGCTGGTTTTTATCAGTTATTATAAAAGGATCAAGATACTGAAAGAAGGCTTTAATATATCATGAAATAAAAATATAGTATTAATATTTACTGTATACAATGTGGTCTGCTGAGCTATAATTTAAATCTGTTTATTGTTATGTTGCAATCTCTATTCGCTCTTTAACTACATTTTTGAATTATTTTAGTTGGCATTTAGCCCAGTTATTTATTTACAACTATTAGACTGATTTATAAGTAATGACGTCAGCTTGCCATATTTTCTTTGCAGCAACCGAAATATTCTTTCTAAGCAGGCATCTGATATTCGTACTCCTGTTTCTTTTACTGAAAGATCTAAAATCCCTGAAAATTTCTTCAGAACCCACAAAAGCTGGTCAACAATATGGTAACCTAGTCAATGATCAATGACTGATAGTAGTTCTGTATGGCTAAGTCCTGGACAACAATGCAGCTTACTAGATGAACATACCCAATGAACAAAGACAGATTCATAGTTACACGGGTCCACAGTTGGCGTGAAAGCTAGCCTTACTGTTTCCATTTCAACTGTATAGATAGAAAAGTAGATTTGGGAAATAATGTCCAAAATAATGAAAGGGCTTTTAATTTACCTGCATATCTGAGATAACACGGGCCAGCGATGGAACACCACTGAGGAAGTGAGAAGGGGTGCAGGCGTGCAAAATCTTTTAGCTACTGTGTCCTCGTTGGAGACATGTTTATCTGTCGTACTTTGGATCTAAACTTGGTGATCGAGATAAATCTTGGGCGCCGCATGTGGTATGTTAGGTGTGTGTTGAAGATCTGAGAAAATGGTCCAAAAAGGCATAAAAAGCCTTTAGATTTGCTGTTCTTTTGATATGGAGAAAGCCAAGAAATCATTCTGATGATTGATACATTTTCAGTGTTGATATTCCTGGTCATAATTCGAAATACAAGAAAGTAATAAGCTACCTTCACCTTCCGTCTGCCATCCCACCAGTAGGGCATGGTGTAGATTTGCTGGTTCCTGAACCACAAGATGATTTAAGGGGAGCCGGAGGTGGTCAAATCCAAAAAATTACGATTTTTTTTTTTTGCTTCCGAAAATTAATTGGAACATTCCTCTTTAATGTAAACTGTGAATTATTGTTCTACTCGCCCTAGAAATGGAGATATTACCATTTTCCCCCACGCCTGCAGAGGAAATGGGCGGCAGCTGAATGCATCTAACACCCTCTCGTGACTTCCTGGCGAACTGCTTGGGATTTTCTAGGCCTGTTACGCATACAGCGCCTTATGTTACGCATACAACGCGTGTACAAGGGTTGGCTACATTGTTTTCTGTGACAAATGTTACCTGTATTTCCTTACTCCTATTTTCCTCAGAATTTTGAACATATTGCGCCATTTAATATTGTCGTACACTTTTGTTCTGGTTACGATGCCTCGTTTTAGTAACCGTGTATATAAGAGGAGCAAGAACGTAGGGAAAAGAATATTTACACTAATACCAAGTTGCGATACTACAATGAATAAGAGCGCGGAACATCTTCTCTTTGCAGTTTACCATTTCGAGTTAGTTCAGAGTTGCGCCTGTTGTTGGTAGTATTATACTTCTTGTGTAAATCGGGTATTATGCAGTATGTACAAGAATCAGGAGGGAATAATAAAACCAATTTTTCATGACTTAGCACAGCCAGAATTGTTACACAAATGTCTACACGGAAAGACGCAGAATCATAATGAGAGCGTAAACAATTTGATTTGGAAAGTGATTCCTAAAAGGGTGTTTGTAAGCACAAAAACACTGCACTTTGGCATTTATGATGCAATAGCAACCTACAACCACCGGAACAGTGTGATGTGTGAAGTTCAGAAGGCATTAGGATTTACAGCTGTGGTGAACATTGTATGAGCAATAAGGAATATTGACAGACGAGGGATAAGAAGAGCAGAAAGAAGAGAAAGGCATATGAAGTATGATGGAACAACAGGCCAGAAGAGAAGACAGAAGAGGAAGCTTTTGGAGGATGAAGAAGAAGACCCTGATAATCCATCCTATAGTGCAGGAATGTATTGAGAATCTTTGATAACCATTTCCCATAAATTAGAATATTTCGAATATAAGGAACATTTTCTCAAAATCCACTCAAACTAGAGATATGAAATTTTTAACAGCAATCCTAGTGGTCAAACTTACATTGTAACACAGCCATTTGGCAATATGTTCAGTAGTTTCATTTCAGTTTAATTATAAAGAAATTAATTGTAAAAAAATTTGGGCCAATAATTAAAAAAAATGATTGGAAGGAAACTAGAAAAGATACTCCAAAATCCCTCTGTCATAACTGCAATACTAAACCACTCTATATCTAAAAAAAATTCAAATTGTTCTATTTGTTAGTTTATTCATAAATGTTCCTCAGACTTAGTGAATTTAACATGGGCAGCATAGGCATCTCCGGCTCCCCGTAAATTCTATTCCAAATTAAGTATTTTCTGATGTACAATGTGATTTATATGAACCAGATGATGTTGAATCCCATTGTAAGGCAGAAAGTCTGGAGCCCAAATTATATACTCAGACAGAGCTTAACGATTTGGTTAGGGATTTGGACTTAATGAAAGAAAAAGTTGAATGGCTTGGCTCTAGAGTAAATGAAAAGTACTTGCAGGCAGTTGGAATCAGTATATATATCTATAGAAAGAGAGAGAAGCAATTTTCCAACCTTTTCCAACAAGAAGGTGATTTAGTTTACTCCTCTGACATTCAAAGTGTAATGAATGAGTTTGGTATTGAATACAAAAAGGAAGATTGGAGGTTGCTTATTGATCCAAAACTACACTCCTGGAACTGGAAAAAAGAACACATTGACACCGGTGTGTCAGACCCACCATCCTTGCTCCGGACACTGCGAGAGGGCTGTACAAGCAACGATCACACGCACGGCACAGCGGACACACCAGGAACCGCGGTGTTGGCCGTCGAATGGCGCTAGGTGTGCAGCATTTGTGCACCGCCGCCGTCAGTGTCAGCCAGTTTGCCGTGGCATACGGAGCTCCATCGCAGTCTTTAACACTGGTAGCATGCCGCGACAGCATGGACGTGAACCGTATGTGCAGTTGACGGACTTTGAGCGAGGGCGTATAGTGGGCATGCGGGAGGCCGGGTGGACGTACCGCCGAAGTGCTCAACACGTGGGGCGTGAAGTCTCCACAGTACATCGATGTTGTCGCCAGTGGTCGGCGGAAGCTGTACGTGCCCGTTGACCTGGGACCGGACCGCAGCGACGCACGGATGCACGCCAAGACTGTAGGATCCTACGCAGTGCCGTAGGGGACTGCACCGCCACTTCCCAGCAAATTAGGGACACTGTTGTTCCTGGGGTATCGGCGAGGACCATTCGCAACCGTCTCCATGAAGCTGGGCTACGGTCCCGCACACCGTTAGGCCGTATTCCGCTCACGCCCCAACATCGTGCAGCCAGCCTCCAGTGGTGTCGCGACAGGCGTGAATGGAGGGACGAATGGAGACGTGTCGTCTTCAGCGATGAGAGTCGCTTCTGCCTTGGTGCCAATGATGGGCGTATGCGTGTTTGGCGCCGTGCAGGTGAGCGCCACAATCAGGACTGCATACGACCGAGGCACACAGGGCCAACACCCAACATCATGGTGTAGGGAGCGATCTCCTACACTGGCCGTACACCACTGGTGATCGTCGAGGGGACACTGAATAGTGCACGGTACATCCGAACTGTCATCGAACCCATCGTTCTACCATTCCTAGACCGGCAAGGGAACTTGCTGTTCCAACAGGACAATGCACGTCCGCATGTATCCCGTGCCACCCAACGTGCTCTAGAAGGTGTACGTCAACTACCGTGGCCAGCAAGATCTCCGGATCTGTCCCCCATTGAGCATGTTTGGGACTGGATGAAGCGTCGTCTCACGCGGTCTGCACGTCCAGCACGAACGCTGGTCCAACTGAGGCGCCAGGTGGAAATGGCATGGCAAGCCGTTCCACAGGGCTACATCCAGCATCTCTACGATCGTCTCCATGGGAGAATAGCAGCCTGCATTGCTGCGAAAGGTGGATATACACTGTACTAGTGCCGACATTGTGCATGCTCTGTTGCCTGTGTCTATGTGCCTGTGGTTCTGTCAGTGTGATCATGTGATGTATCTGACCCCAGGAATGTGTCAATAAAGTTTCCCCTTCCTGGGACAATGAATTCACGGTGTTCTTATTTCAATTTCCAGGAGTGTAGTTTAAAAGGTGTTCTATTATGCAATGGTAATATGTATGCATCTATACCTGTTGGACATTCTGTACATATGAAAGAAAGCTATGAAAACCTAAAGATAGTGCTAAATAAAATAGGCTATTCTGCTCACAGTTGGATGACATGTGGCGATCTAAAAGTAACATGCTTACTCCTTAGTCAGCAAGATCTCTTTACTAAATTTCCTTGATTCTTCCGTGAATGGGACAGTAGGGCTAGGATCAAAACTGGTTCAGAAAGAACTGGCCTGTAAGGGAGTCTTTAAAGCCTGGAGAGAAGAATATTTTACGCAAAAACCTTGTAGATCCAAAAAACCGTACTCATATTACCTCTACATATAACGTTAGGCTTACTGAAACAGTTTGCAAAGGCTTTGCCTAAAGTTGCACCATGTTTTAAGTACCTATGCCAAAAGTTTCCACACCTTTCAGAAGCTAAAGTAAAAGGAGGCGACTTTGTCAGATCTGACAATAGAAAACTGATGTTGGATGTTAACTTTTAATCCACAACGACATTAAATGAGAAAGAAGAATGGGTATCATTCAAGCAAGTCGTTACAAAGTTGTTAGGACATGAAAAAGACCCAGAACATGTTTCTATTATAGCTGCAATATAAAGAAGTTTAAAACTTTAGGACGTTTACTGAGCCTGAAAGTTCACTTTTCGAAGAGTCAGCTTGATTTCTTTCCAAACAACATGGGAGATGTTAGTGAGGAGCAAGAAGAGCGTTTTCACCAGGACATTAAATTGATGGAAAAAAGCTACCAAGGTCGCTGGAAAACCAACATGATGTGGGACTGCTGTTGGCCACTTCACAGTAAACTTCAGCAAGCAACTCATCGTAGAAAAAGCTACAGAAGAAGGTTCGAAGAAAAAAGAGAAAGAAGTAAAAATCAATTCCAGCTGACAAGTGAAACCTCCATTAACACATGTCATTGTTTTAAGTAGCGTACTGTAAATATAAACCATGCTTATGTTGTAAAAAAGCGTTTCATTAATTTCCCCGTTTGCTGTAAAACTATGGGTGATCCAAAAAACGAAGGCTAGATTTGCATTCATCTCATA
The DNA here is from genome assembly GCF_021461385.2 of Schistocerca piceifrons. Classification (NCBI taxonomy): domain Eukaryota; kingdom Metazoa; phylum Arthropoda; class Insecta; order Orthoptera; family Acrididae; genus Schistocerca; species Schistocerca piceifrons. Next base: position 504,894,909 of record NC_060143.1, on the reverse strand, counting down.
AAAACCTATTAAGGGCAGTTATCAAAGTAAAAAAAAGTTTTTCTAACAAGGTTTTTCGTTGGGCTGTGCAATTATTAAAAATAGTTTCATATGCAATTAGCACACCAGCTGAGCGGCCTGTATATGGATGCATGGTATTTGGAAGCAGCAGTAAAAGTTTCTCTGCTCGAAATTGGTATGATTGCGTCCATAGAACACTACATTACGATATTTTTCCGTCGCTGAATCCTACACATTTTGAGAACTGCCACAGTATTCTGAAGTCTTCAGCAACATATAATTAGTTACTGGTTTTCGTTTCAAGAAAGGCATAAATGATGTAGGTAATCCTAGGGAGGTTGACGTGCTCGAATCATGATGCTACAGATCCTAGAATGACAAACACAGTAAGTCAAGGCAATCATTTCTTAATAGTAAATTGACTACGTTGGAGATTGATAAGGGCTACATTTATAACTGCTCCTAGTTAAAACATAAATAATTGGGAAAAACACATGGAAACACCACGAGGAATGCGTGCTCGAACATAAACGCAGATGCTAGCCGATCATCAGGCGGATCTGCTGTATTTTAGCACGATCGCCATTTGCGCAGTGCTACCAAGCCGTTGCAAATGTCATATGTGGTCAAAACCGAGTTCAATGGAGTTGTGAACGCATGATGTCGGAGCTAAGTTAATTCGGATGTGGGGCAATTGTTGGTGCTTTTATAGTGAGTGATTCTGTAACTAAGGTAGCCGAGGTTTTCAAGAGGCTCTGTGTACAGGGAAAGTAGAAAAACATGATTCACTCTGTTACTATGCAGATAAAAGTGTGTGATCAGTGACTATGGCAGCTGTTAATTTAACAGGATTGGGTTAAAAAAAAAGTGGACAACATCTACAAAAGTCACTGCAGAACTTGATGTCGCACTCGCTCGAATTCCAAAACCATCTGTCAACGATGCAAATATCCGTAACAGGAAAACGTAATGCCAAAGTTATAACACGTGAACTATGGAACAACGGAAGAAAGTCATTTGGGGGCATGAATACTGCTTCACACTATTTCCAGATTGTAGGCAACTATACGTCTGGGGGTTTGCTGTCCCAAGCCTACGATGCAGAAGGCTTGTTGCCAAGACTGAAACATGGCAGGATTTCAGTGATGATTCGTTCTGTCATATAGTGGTATTCGATGAGCTCCATGGCTACTTTGCAAGATCGCATTCCACTCTAGCTTACCAAAGGTATTGCGAGTTGGTGCTAGGCTGCCATAACCAGAAAGACAATTTATCTAAATTCTTACATGATGTGGGATCCAATACGCTGTAACTCTGCACGATAGTATGTAGTGTGGCAGCCCATTTCATCTATGTAAAAACTACAGCAATATCTGATTGAATCTTTTCAGTGTAGTCAAGCCTTGGTATCCATCTACGATTTATAATTTCCACACTTCCCACGTAGAACAAATTGATGATTCATCCATGCCACAGGATATGTTCTATCAACCTATCCCTTCTTTTAGTCAAGTTGTGACACAAGTTCCTTATCCATCAGTTCATTTAGCATCTTTTCATTAGTTACACGATCTGTCCACCTAATCTTCATTGTCTTCTATGGTACAACGTTTCAAAAGCTTCTATTCTCTTCTTGACTGAACAATATCTCATCCAAGTTCTACTTCTGTACAAGAATACACTCAACACACTTCTTAAGAAAACACTTCCTACTATTTAACTTTCTAATCGAAGTCGACAAATTTAGCTTTTAGAAATATACTTTCCTACATATGTCAGTGTGTATTTTACATTCTCTCTACATCACCCTCGTCTACTACTGGTTCGCTTTCAAGTCCTAAAACACAATTGCAGTCTAGTTTCAGTAAAAGTGGTAGATAATCTTGTGACCCTGTGTCTTATTCCTGCTTCCTTCAGAGTTTGAAAGTGTATATTCGTATCAGGATTGTCAGATGATTACTCTGAATCTCTAAATGCTACAAACGTATGTTTGATTTTCTTCAGTTTATCCTCTAAGACAACTCAGAGGATCAGAATTCTTACACATGTTCAGATATTTTGCTTTAATCTAATACTTTCTTCGGCGGCCGTTGTGGCCGAGCGGTTCTAGGCGCTTCAGGCTGGAACCGGTCGACCGTTATGGTCTCAGGTTTGAATCCTGCCTCGGGCATGGATGTGTGTGATGTCCTTAGGTTAGTTAGGTTTAGGTTTCAGTAGTTCTAGGTTCTAGGGGACTGATGACCTCAGATGTTAAGTCTCATAATGCTCAGAGCCATTTGAATCATTTGAACACTTTCTTAAAGTTATTCCTACGATCTTCCAGCTTTCTATTTCTTGTTTATTTCTTGCTTGCCTTCTGATATTCTAAAATTCATACGTCTACTTAGCTTTGATCCAATTTGTTTTTTCATTTGTGAGTTTTCTTTCTGTATGCGGAATCTGTTACTTCCACGCTTACTATCAGAATCTTGCATTTTTTCCTCTGGCCATCTTGGCTTTGCCTTCTTGTAATTTTCCTCATTGTGATGTTTTAGACGTCCGTTATTTCCTTTCGACAACTTTATGCACTGCATTGCTACAGTTCCCCATTTGTGAATTAAATTCAGTATCGTCTGTTGTTAGCGAATTTCCGCTGTACATTTTTTCCCATTTGCTCCTCTGATGCCTTCATTATTTAATCTCTCAAATCAACCCACATGGCTTGTAGTGAATTCCCATCCCTATCGTCAGTCAGTTGTTGCCTTACATTCTCTCTAGGTGTGTTCCACATTTTCGGTCTTCTTTTTCGATTTCAAACCAACTGTTAACATTGATTAATTTATTCTCTACGCCAAATTCTACCACATGGCTTTCCATTTCATTTCTTCCCCAGGTCCATGTTCTGCTATTTTTCCTTTTCTTCCTTTTCCTACTAACGAATTGCAGACCCTCATCAGAATTAAACTTCTCTCATTTAACTAACAAAATAATGTATTTCATCTCATCAGAAGTTTGTCCAGTTCATTCATAGTCAGTGGTTTTAGTAGGCATCTAAACTTATACCATTGTGCTGCATGTTAGGTTTGTCACTATCTTTGCTATGAAAATGCAAGCGGTACTTTAAGGATGGAGTCTAGTATTGCGACCATACTTCATTGATAGTTTCACGACATCATTGATAGTTTCATAGCTGACTGTTCAAGATTGGTTGTAATGAGTCGTCTTGATATAATAAGTATTGAGGGGATACAGTCAGACATTTTCAGTTAAAAATATATGCCTACAGCATAAAAGATAATGTGTTATAACTATAGTAAGCTGCATTTAGGTATTGTGTTACGTGACCATTATTCTCCAAACTGTCCTGCAACATACCTGAAACCTGTAAGAATCAAATATAATCGGAATAAACTGTGTGTGTGAAATCTTATGGGACCTAACTGCGAAGGTCATCAGTCCCTAAGCTTACACACTACCTAACCTAAATTATCATAAGGACAAACACACACACCCATGCCCGAGGGAGGACTCGAACCTTCGCCGGGTCCAACCGCACAGTCCATGACTCCAGCGCCTGAGACCGCTCGGCTAATCCCTCACGGCTGGGAATAAATTAATCTCCATAAGATAATGTCCATTAGTGTCAGCAATTGCCAGTACTTAACCACTTGAATTAGTATTCTCTGTGGTAAACTGCTAGAGCAGATGAATGAGAAACCACTGTGAAGGCAGGATGACTCCACATAGAATGAGGAAAAAGCTGTAGAACGATAAAACTGGAGGGAGTTATACTCAAGTCCTGTTCGCATAATTTCTGCTCACTCCTATTGTGCTGGAGAAGGCCAAGCAGGTATAATGCCAGGTCGGCCTGCGTTTTACAGAACGAGGGTCAGGAATAAATCTGCCCTAGCACCAAACGTCTGAAGTCAGACAGTGCAGACAGCATCTCCACGGCGAGCTCGACAAAACAGTCTGTTTTTCACAGGCTGTGTGCCCACAGGATGCATGCCGCTTAACAGCAGACTCACGGAAGACCTCGCATCGTAGAAGGAAGCAGCCGTCAGTCAAACGTCACCGAAAACCAAGGGCAGTTAAGACGACATCTTAGAAAGTGGAAGGGGAACAGGAAGTTTGGGGCTTGTGGAAGATCGTGGGATGCTAACACACTCCCAGGCCCCACCAAACTGAATGTTTACAGGAATATAAATACGGCTACAATTTCTTCTGCTAAATATTTGGGAAGTAGGAAAAAGGAGTGGAACTATATTTAAGAGGTCCTACCTTAGTGGTCAGAACACGAAAGTAGACAGAGAGAGAGAGAGAGAGAGAGACAGTAAGTTAGACCGATTTTGGAATACCTGGGCTAACAAGAGTTGTAACTGGTTAACTACCTGAAAAACGGGTAAGGGAGGGAGCACAACGCCTTTTTACTCCTCATAACTTACATGAATTAGTATTCGAACAATCAAAATTACGCGACACCTAAACACGCAGGGCACAGAGTTTTCTTTATTGGAGGCGCATCACGAATAGTTAAATCAGACGGTGACGTCTTCCAGGCAGTTGTCTTCTCAGACAGGCTTCTCGAAGAAGCAAATTTCGCTTCTAAACGACTTCTCCACATCCAGGCTCATATGCGACGAGAGGGTCTCAGCCAGCTGAGATGAACTCATACGCAGACAGAGAGGAAGTGTTGGTACTGAGCCAGCAAAGCGAACTGTAGGAAAAGGCGAACTATTTGCAGTGATGTTCAGTATTTTCAGTCTTCATTCTTAAAAATTGTTCGCAGTTAGAGACTCCACATTAATTCAACTATGGCAATAGATGCACATACATATCCTTCTATGGTATTTTGTATCTCTATGCACTAACCTTCTGCAATCACGGTATGACTCCTGCAAATATTAATGTTTCGTCCGGTTTATGTTCACTTGTAATATACTTCCTAATTAGCTACACATTTTTGTCAAGGCATTAGTTCACCCATTTCACTAGCCTCCCTATTTCTATATTTTGATTGTGTTTGAGTAACAAATGAATTCACTGAGGTCACTGTTTTATTTCATAGTCAGATGAATCATTGATTTGTTGAGTAATGTTTTACTTATGTCAGGTATTATAGGGACAAATTAATATATTAATTGAAAGGTTCTAATTGAGGTAATATACCCACATGTTAGGCAAGGGCAGTATAAACGCACTGTAAACTAAGAAGTTGGGGACTCGGCTCACAATACATGTACTTGTGAACTCTTGATGCTACAACTAGACCCACAAGAAATTATTTCCCCAGTTGAAACTTATTTATGAGAAGGACTTGCGTATGTCATCACAATGATCAGAACTTCGAAACAGTTGTTAGTGGATGTGACATGGATGTACAGGAAGGGTATTGTCTAAATGAAGACTGCTGCGAGCTGTGGGCAGAAGAATCACAAAGTAAACTGCTTCTGATGCTTGACCAAGTAAGTCACACAATAATGAGGAAATTTCAGGCAGAATACTACAGAAAGAATTGACCAGCAGCAGTGACTTCCAAAGTAATAGGCCACGAAAACGCCCCACAGAGTGAAGATACATGTCAATCCACACCTCAACAACCAAAAGGATTCGGTCTGCAGCGTTTTCTGATTGCGCTGGTCAAGAAAAAAGGGAAATATTAAAAAGACCAAAAAAAGGTGCACAGTTCAAGGAAACGGAAGAACGGTTCAGGACTATTGAGAAAATAAGTAAGGATCGTTTCAAGAAAAGTGAGGAGAAAAGGGGCGCGCAGTTCGGAAAACTGGAACAACAACTCCAGGGTAGTGAGAACCTGAACAAGAAGATAGAAGAACACTTTGTGGTAATAAATAATAAACTACATGAGCATAAAAAATTCTAGGGACAGATTACATTATAATGCAAAAGCAATGATGATCAGGTTACAGAAGTTCAAAAACAGATCCTGAAGTAGGTAGATAGGCAGCCACAAGATTCTGATGCGATGATAGAGATTTGGATGTCGAAAACAAAAGGGACTGCAGATAGTTTTAGGAAAGTTACTGATACCAAACCTCAGAAAACTGAAGCGATCAAAATATGGACACGAGAAGTTAGTAACACGTAAAATTTGGTCAGAAGAATACTGATTCGCAGAAGAATACGCTAGAGAAAGTCATACAGCAAGATGAATTTTTAAGCACTGCTCTTGAGCGATTGTAAATAGAAAATTTCGAGTAAGCCCACACGTGCATGAAGAAATTACTGACTTAGTAAAATTCTAGGAAACGAGGAACCATATCCACTAAAGAAATTGGGAATCGTCAGATGCAGTAATGAAAGGAAAAAGAGAGCAGCAGAACTCGAATAGTGGAGGAAGAGAAAACGTGAAGAACTGAAGAGAAGAGGAGAAAGATCTGGAGGAAAAGGAATGTAGAGAACTTACTCACAGGTTATGTCGCGTCATGTGAGAACCAACACATTCAAATCTGCCAGTAAATAACAGTGCCACCGTTGAATATTTATCATTCGATGTAGAGGAGGAAGACGTCAAAGAGAAGTTCGTGTCAGTGCTAAATATTCGTGGTTTCCTGGTGCATGGAACTGCTTACACCCAAAGATTTGGATTGAGCAGTACCGACAGGCCTCAGCTAAATCATTACCGCATGTTTTGAGAATATACTATGTCTGCCGACAGTTTAGAGAAGAGGCAGCAGTGAGGACGAGAATTAATATAGGAATGTGTAAGAAGTATGGAAAGTTCATACGCATTTTCATTCATGAATAGTGGTCAGAGACAAAGGAGAATCAAATGAAGTACGGAATAGCAATGATCAAACGGTATGGAGAATATGTGTAGCAGGACCCAATACTCTTTTTCATGGAGATGGTCGAAAGAAATCAATAGTTAGACGTGCTCAATGAGCCAACTGAACTAATCCAAATATGTTTGATGAAACAAACGCATCAAATACAGAGAGATATAACAGTATCCATTAGGAACATAAAGATGAACGAGGATTCCAGCACTTATTGCACCAGTTAGGATGCAGTCATAGGACAGAAGCAAGGGAAAAAGTGCCCTTCATACAGACGCATGTTCTACCTTGAAAACCAGCATCAGAATTACCAAAACTGGAGATCGGGATACCTGCTGTGAATAAAAAGATACTAATGGACCAAGCAGAATGACCACAGACGATGGAGACCATAGTATTAGCCTGATGATAGGAGGAACAATTGGAGACGCTACGATCAGCGGGAAGAGAGAGACGAAGTAATAGAACTATGTGGGTCCGACTCAAGATAAGACAAAAGGAATGAAAAATGAGGGAACGTTCCAAGAAACTTAGCACCAACAGAGACTTCACAATAGGTAATGGTAAGTCTACTGGCAGATATATTTGTAAATTGCAACAAACTGAAAGAAACGTTTGAAGCAGGAATCAAGAAATCAGACACTGGAACAGAGGACATTGCATGTCTAATAATTAGTGTGTCCTGGAAACAACGTATAAATAGTATACTCCATTCTGGATACTAAGTATTGTTGTTGGCGAAGGAAGTATACGACGCATATGAATATGGTGTCCGAAAGAACAGACACCATGTGCATACACATGAGGCTTATTGGCCAATGTTCATATGTATTGCGGACGCACTCACATTGCCCGAACTCTTACGGGATTCGGTAGACTGAATGCCGCGAGTAGTGAGTATAGTGAGCAAGGGCACTACAAATGTAGTGTGTGGGCAATAAGTTGGAAATGTGGGTCTCACCGGAAGCGTGCCAGAGATAAGTCCCTGCAGTCGCACTGTCCTGTGCGTCCTCAATGGCTCAGTCGGATACAGCGTCTGCCATTTAAGCAGCAGGTCCCCGGTTCGTGTCCCAGGAGGGGTACACATTTTCAACTGTCGGTGTTGATACTTATCAACGCCTGCAAGCAGCTACAAAGGTCCGGATTTTAAAGTAATTTCGTATATGACCCAGGTGGTGAAGAAAGAAGTGACCACTATTCAAAACGCTGCTCTTGAGAATAATAGACACAGTGAACGGAATATGTAGAGAGCTAAAGGAGCAAGTGAGAGTAGATTACAGGTGCGAGTCACATGTATTTAGATTGAATATCTTAATTGTAAAGAATCTGACAGTAAAAGCGATATTAGATCTTAATCTTTTGAAATATTACCGCGTCGGGTTACAGTTGGAGAAGTGTTTTTCAATGCTGAAATTGAAGGACAGAAAGGTTAAATTTAGTTCCATGAATAATCCTGGAACATCGGGAACACGTTGTTATTCGCTAGGCCTGGTTATCTCTGACAAATATAAGGGAATAATGTTAGGAAACGGAGAGGAACAACTGAGAAAATAAGCGGGCGAAGTCAGCTGCGAATCACTACGAGGTTTTGAGGAGCTTCAAACACGTGATTTTAAGGCAGAGTGATTCCACCTTTTATCACAGAAAATACCGAAATCGACGGTGTAGAGGGCGATGCAGCCAGCGAATAGGAAGAGGAAGGGACAGAATACGTTGGATGCAGTGCAGCAGTAGAGAATTGCCAGATATTCAATATTTTTTTACGAGGACACGCAAATTCACTGTTAAATGCACCAGAGGAGCAACAAAACATAAGCAAGGGGGAAGAAATTTCAGATTCAGGTACATTTTCAAATGCGCTGCTGAGAGAAACAGAGAGGATGTGAGTGATGATATGTAGCACTGAGACGGGGAGCGTTTGAAGATGGCAGACGCAAAGGGTTGCTGCTCTGTGAGGATATACATACTTCATTTTCGCGAGTACTTCGCAGTTTGATGAAAGTACTATGGGGTAATTTTCCATGTGTCTGTAAGTACTGCTAACAGGGAAGGTAATGAAGAAAAACAAGGTAATACGAGTGTGAACTTGATATGATGAAGGAAGGAGTAAGGTAATAATGGATGTCAAATCATAGATTAACAAACCACGATCCATTGTGAAATGTCAGACACTATAACAAATGGTAAGAGTAAGCGAAATGATAGGGTGTGAGTGAACCACCGCAGCAAAACAAGAGAACTTTCTGTTGTGATTTTCCGCTATTAGTCGAGAACCGCATTATGCTTGCGCTTATATTTCAGATTAGCGATCGCCACAGTGCAAGGCACAAATGAATACGGAAGATGGATGGTGATAGTAAAGTGGAGAATTTTAATTACCAGGTAATACGCAGCAAACAGAGACAAAAGAAGATGGGTAACATGGTAGAATGTGTGCGATAGTCGTAGTATATTTGAATTTACAGGTAAGCCATTGTACGTGTACAGGTAATTGTGAGTTACCTAGGAACCAGTACTGCTTTAGAATATAAATACCATCTTGGAAGTAACTAACCAACAACATAAGCCGAACATGAGCGACCAACTGAAATAAATTCTTGTATGAAGTATTCAGGAAACTGCCGTTATGTAAGTGAAAGTATAAGTTCGAAAATTTTTAGTAAGAGTAACGTAGTAACGACTTTACGGACATCATATGAATTAAAAGTATTAATCTGAGTCCTCGAAGGAACGAAAGTCCGTTTAAGAATTATATAACCTAGCACATTTGATCAGTGTTGAAATAATGTTGAAATGAGAAGCATCAGTAAAGCTAAAATTTTATATATAGTTAAGAGTGGCAATAAATGTGTGAGGGATCTGAGAATGTTCATTTGTACTGTTGTCAAAGGAAGAGTGCTAGAAGCGGAAGGATGTTTATGTTTTTTGTGCTATAATATTAATATACATATTGTTCAAGGCGTTGCAGACGTAGTGTGACAGTGGGTATGATGAATAAGTAACAGATTCGTTATTGCTCACCACTTCTGGTCTGACGTGCTCCCTGTGGCACAAGAAATCAGTCCAGCAGCTTTCTCAGCTGTCACATGCACCATAGTATAGGTCACAAACGACTAACACAGATAAACCACCGTGAGACAATGCGTTCTACCTACCAGCCACTGACTGTGGCCATATGGAAGCTACACACCCGAGGGAACTTGCATGGACACACCACCGCCCCTCCACGAATAAACTCCGGCTGATTGTTCAAGGCATAACTATTACAAGATAGGTTTAGTCCTGCACTGCTGTGTATGTAACTAAAATGATGATGTCATGTAGGTTCTGAAAGTAGAAATTGTCATGAACCACTGAGTGTTGCCATGTGAAAAGTGAACATTGACACAATCTTAAACATGCTCACGTTTTCCAAGGTAATGTGCGCAAATTTCAAAAACTTTAAAATGTACAATCTTGTGGATGGAGAGATAAGTTTTTGTTTAGAGAGAGAGGTTCACACAATGAACACTAATCACCATTGAAGACATTGAACTAGTGACAAGACACTAAACCACATACTCAAATTCAATAAACGTGTGACACTGTTGAGGACGGAAGAGTCATTACGATGTCGCTCGAGGCATGCACCCAAAATAAATGTGAACTGCTGTGACCATATCAAAGTTGGGTTTTTTATGAAGATATATTATGATCACCAGAAATGATAACACTTGGACTAACCATGTAATATTAGTGTGCAACAGAGACAGTTAGAAAAATCTCTATGTTGAGAACTATCCTGCAGTTCAACTAGTTCACCTTCTTGTCAAACCAACGTTAATGGGACATGACAAACTAAACTCATAAAAATAAACCCAGAATCCAGAAACTAATGCAGTACCTCCCATACGCAACCAGTGACTATACTAATATCCTGTGGCAAACTAGTTTTTTTCCTCAAACCAACGATAATGTTTCGTGAATTTTTACTTTTAGGGACAGTTTATTGTTTAATTAATAAAACTTTATGTCTGTTAGGGTTTGCATATTAGAGACTGAGTTGTAGGTCTTGATCATCAGAAGTGAATACTATTGACGTAATAATGTTTGCTCCAATGAGAAATTAATGTCTGACAGTATTGTCATAAACTTACATGCTCTGTAAGTCCGCTGTAAAATGTTTGCTATGTCTTATTTTGTTGTTAGAACTACAATCCTACATGATGAAGGCATGTATTATTTAATGCTCAGTTAATATTTTTATCACTATTAATGTTCGTCCACACCGCATTTTATCACTATTTACAGACATGAACACCTATTCTGACACACAGTGACACAAGTCTGAATTTATGTGTCAGGCTGAATCTTAAGTTATATATGCCTTAACGTTCTTATATGTATTGCGCTTTGTATGTTACTGTTTACATCTGCAATTAAATACTTTCGTGCTGTGTTCGTTACTGTCTGATGACGTACTATCATGTGTTGTTTGCTATGCTTATCACATCTTGATTCAAATACTTTTGAAATTTAATGAATGAGTTAAACGTTAGAGTAAACATTTTTAAGCGAGAGTTTGCGATTAATCGAAGTATGAATAATGAAAAACTATGATTGAGCGTAACACATCAGCGACTGAATGTGTAGGAAAATTAATAATGCATTGATTTTTAAAGTCATTGTCAGTGAATAGAGGACATGAATAATTAAAAATGAGGAAGCGTGTGTTCATAGGTGGTTACCTAAATTAATATCATGTGCCTAATAATCTGAGTTAACTTTTTACGCTACAAGAAAAAGATTATGTGTGTAATGGCTTATTAGACTAATAAGGAACATAATAAATGATGTTGTGTAGCTTTGACAACATCCAGTCATTCAATAAAAAATAAATGCCATAGATTAGCTAGCAAACGTACTGCAAAATTATGAAAAATTTCTTCGATGCACCTAGGCTATAACGAATTTGAGAAGTACTGTATCTGCATAAACGTAAAAAGAGCAGGAAATGGTAACATTATACGACAGTTTTTTTCCAAACAGTTCTGTAACTTATGTAAAATCCATAACAGTGTGTGAAATCAATTCGGAATAAATTAATCCCAACGGAATAGTTAACCGCGAATCAATACTAGTTATTGCCGACGCTTATTACTTAGATTACGATTTCGTGTGTTAAACTGTATGTGCAGGAAAATGAGAAGCCACTGTGAAAACTCGCTGGACTGTGCAAGAATTGAGGGAAGCGTTATAGGACCATAAAACTGCCGGAAGTCGTCCCCCAGACGTATTCGCAGAATATCATGCGAGATAAACGCCAAGCGGATATATTGTCAGGCCGCACTGTGATTCGAGGAAAAACAGTTACAAAGAAAGCCGCTCTGGCGCCGAGTTTCTCAAGTTAGTCAATGTAAATTACATCCTCAGGATGTGCTAGAGAAAATGAACCTGGTTTTCAAGAACTGTGTGGCTATGGGATAAATGTCACTTAACTGCTGAGGGAAAGAAGAACTTGTAAAAGTAAATAGCAGGAAGTCAAACTTCGCCGAAAACATGGACTGTAATATAACATCTTAGAAATCTGAATGGGAACAGAACGATTAGGACTTTTTTGAAGATTGGGGATGCCAGTAACTCCCAAGTGCCGGCAGACCTAATGTTTAAGGAAGTGTATCCGTGAATAATTTTGAAGTGGGAGTAAGAAGTGCAACTGTGCTTACAGAGGTCCTGGCGTAGTGGCAGATGCACAAAAGAAAATGCCACATTTTAGAGCAGTAAGACCAACAAGTTTTTTCCTGGTTAACGACCTGAAATATAAATAGGAAAAGGTGTATTATTTGTAACGATCTTCAGTAATTCCAACCTTCGTTCTGGAGACTTGTCTGTATCTTGATTTCATCTCTGGCAATAGATGCGCACGTACTTCATTCTCTAGTGTTTCCTATCCTTATGCGCCGACCAGGGTGGCCGAGCGGTTTTAGGTGCTACAGTCTGGAACCGCGCGACCACTACAGTCGCAGGTTCAAATCCTGCCTCGGGCATGGATGTGTGTGATGTCCTTAGGTTAGTTAGGCTTAAGTAGTTCTAAGTTCAAGGAGACTGATGACCTCAGAAGTTAAGTCCCATAGTGCTCATAGCCATTTGAACCATTTGAACCTATCCTTAGGCACTAATCTTGAGCAATTGCTGTATGGCTCCTGTGAATGTAATTTTTTTTTCCACATACGTATTCCCCCTTCGCCTCGCCCATCCCCCTGAACCACGGACCCTGCAGTGATTGGGGAGGCTTGTGTGCCTCAGCGATACAGATAGCCGTACCGTAGGTGCAACCACATCGGTGGGGTATCTGTTGAGAGGCAAGACAAACTTATGGTTCCTGAAGAGGGGCAGCAGCCTTTTCAGTAGTTGTATGGGCAACAGTCTGGATCACTGACTGATCGGGCCTTCTAACATTAACCGGAACAGCCTTGCTGCGCGGGTACTGCGAATGGCTGAAACCAAGGGGACACTGCAGCTGTAATTTTTCCCAAGTGCATACAGATTTACTGTATGGTTAAATGATGATGGCGTCCTCTTGAGTAAAATATTTCGTAGGTAAAATAGTCCCCCATTTGGATCTCTGGGCGGGGACTACTAAGGAAGACGTCGTTATCAGGAGAAAGGAAATTGGCGTTCTATGGATTGGAGGGTGGAATGTCAGATCTCTTAATCGTGCGTGTAGGGTAGAAAATTTAAAAAGGGAAATGGATAGGTTAAAGCTAGACATAGTCGAAATTAGCGAAGTTCGGTATGAGGAGGGAAAAGCCTTCCCGTCAGTGAATACGGGGTTATAAATACAAAATAAAGTAGGAGTAATGTTAGAGTAGGTTTAATAACGAATCAAAAATAGTAGCACAGATAAGCATAGCACAGATAGCATAGTGAACACATTATCGTTGCCAAGATAGACACGAAACCCACGCCTGCCACAGCAGTACAAGTTTGTACGGCAACTAGCTCCGCAGATGATGAAGAGATTGAAGAAATGAATGATGCGTTGAAAGAAATTATTCAGATGGTTAAGGGGATGAAAATTTAATAGTTACGGGGGACTGAAATTCGACAGTAGGGAAAGGAAGAGAAGGAAAAGTTGTAGGTGAGTATGGAATGGGGGTAAGGAATGAAAGAGGAAGCCGCCTGATAGAATTCTGCACATAGCATTACTTAATCATAGCTGACACTTGGTTTAAGAATCATGAAAAGAGGTTCTATACATGGAAGACGCCTGGAGACACTGGAAAATTTCAGATAGATTTTGTAATGGTAAGACAGAGATTGAGAAACCTGGTTTCAAATTGTAAGACATTTCCAGGGGCAGATGTGGACTCTAACAACAAATTAATTGGTTTTGAACTGTAGATTAAAACTGAAGAAACAGCAAAGAGATAGAAATATAAAGCGGTGGGACCTGGATAAACTGAAAAAACCAGTGGTTGTAGGGAGTTCCAGAGAGAGCATTAGAGTACGATTGACAAATACAGAGGAAAGGAATATGGTAGATGACAATTGGGTTGCTTTGAGAGATGAAATAGTGAAGGCTGCAGAAGATGAAGTAGGTATAAAGAAGAGGGCTAGTAGAAATACTTGGGTAACAGAAGAGTTATGGAATTTAATAGATGAAAGGAGAAAATATAAAAATCCAGTAAATGAAGCATGCGAAAAGGAATACAAACGTTTTAAAATTGAGATAGACAGGAAGTGAAAATGGTTAAGTAAAGATGGCTAAGTACAAATGTCAGGGGGTAGAGGCATGTATCACTAGGGGTAATATAGATACTGTCTACAGCAAAATTAAAGAAACCTTTGGAGGAAACAGAACCACCCGTATCAATATCAAGAGTTCAGATGGGAAACCAGTCTTAAGCAAAGACGGGAAAGCAGAAAGATGGAAGTAGTATATAGAGGATCTATACAAAGACGATGTGGTTGAGGTAAATATTATGGAAGTGGAAGAGAACGTAGATTATCGTGCGATGAGAGATATGATGCTGCGTAAAGATTTTGACAGAGCACTGAAAGACCTAAGTTAAAAAAAAGGCCCCTGGAATAGACCACATTCCATTAGAGTTACTGACAACCTTGGGAGAGACAGCCATGACAAAACTCTTCCATCTGGTGAGCAAGATGTATGAGACAGGCGAAATGGCCTCAAACTTAAGAACATAATAATTCCAATCCCGAAGAAAGCAGGTGCTGATAGTTGTGAATATTACCGATCTATCAGTTCAATGAGTCACAGCTGCAAAATACTAATACGAATTCTTTACAAACGAATGGAAATACTGGTAGGAGCCGAAATCGGGGAAGATCAGTTTGGTTTCCGTAGATATGTTACATCACGTGAGGCAATACTGACCCAACGACTTATCTTAGAAGACGGATTAAGCAAAGGCAAACGTACGTTTCTAGCGTTTGTAGACTTGGAGAAAGCTTTTGACAATGTTGAGTGGAATACTCTCTTTAAAGTTCTCAAGGTTGAAGGCCTAAAATACGGGGAACGAAAGGTTGTTTGCAATTCTACAGAAACCAGATGGCAGTTATAAGAGTTGAGGGGCATGAAAATGAAGCGGTGGTTGAGTACGGAATGCGACAGGGTTGTAGCCTATCCCTTATGTTATTCAGTCTGTATATTGACCAAGCAGTAAAGAAAACAGAAGAAAAATTTGGAGTAGGAATTAAAATCCATGGAGACGAAAAAAGAACTTTGATGTTTACTGATGACATTGTAATTCTGTCAGACACAACAAAGGTCCTGGAAGAGCAGTTGAATGAAATGGGCAGTGTCTTGAAAGGAGGACATAGGATGAACATCAACTAAAGCAAAACGAGGATAACGGAATGCAGTTGAATGAAGTCAGATATGCTGAGGGGCATTAGATTAGGATATGACACACTTAAAGCAGTAGATGAGTTTTGCTGTTTGGGGAGCAAAAGTACTGATGATGGTCGAAGTAGAGAGGACATAAAATGTAAACTACCAATGGCAAGGAAAGCATTTCTGAAGAAGAGAAATTTGTTAACATCGAGTATAGATTTAAGTATCAGGAAGTCGTTTCTGAAAGTATTTGTATGGTATGTAGCCACATACGGAAGTGAAACGTGGACGACAAATAGTTTAGATAAACGTCGTGCTACAGAAAAATGCTGAAGATTTCATGGGTAGATGACGTAAGTAGTGAGGAGATACTGAACGGAGTTGCGGAGATGAGGAAATTGTGGCACAACCTGATGAAAATAAGGGACCGGTGGGTAGGACACTTTCTGAGGCATCAAAGGATCACTAATTTAGTGTTGGGGGGCATCGAGGACGGTAAAAATAGTAGAGGTTGACCAAGAGATGAAGACGCTAGGCAGATTCAGAAAGATGTAGTTTGGAGTAGTTACTCAGAGATGAAGAAGCTTGCACAGGAAAGAGTAGCATGGAGAGCTGCATCAACAACGTATTCCCTGGAATTGTCTTTCCAGATTTTTTGGGAAATTCTTCAAAAGGATTAATCTACTTACTTCAATGGTCGTTAAATTTCTTAATTTTGAATTTGACTGCATAGGTGCAATAAACTGAATTTACTGATGTCACTGTTTGTTTCGTAGTCAGATGTATCATTGATTTTTTTTAATCCTATGGGACCAAACTGCTGAGGTCATCGGTCTCGAAGCTTACAAACTACTTAATCTAACTTTAACTTACGCTAACGACAACACACACACCCATGCCCGAGGTAGGAGTCGAACCTCGGACGAGAGAGCCGTGCAAACCGTATAAGTCGCCCTAGACTGGGAGGCTACTCCCCACGACTACACTGATTTTTTTGATGACGTTTTACTCATATCAGTTATTACAGCCATAGGTTAATATATTTAATTGAACATTCCAATTGATGTTCTCCCCCCACACATTATGCAAAGGCTATAGAAACACACCGTAATTTTACAACTTTAAACTGCAATTTTAAATCTTTTGTGAGAGCAATAGCAAGTTGTTGTTATGGAGCGGTACAGAATGGGATAAGGAACCTTAAAAAATGGTAATTTATCGATTCCGTTGGCAGTGAAATTAGAAAACATGAATAATGACACGTGTGAAACAACGTAGCACATAGAAATTTTTTAAAAAAGTGTACATTTCAGTACAATTGTTATGCTCGCAAGGATCACTAGCATACAATGTCTAGGAAACCGAAAGAATTTAAAACCACCAGAAGGCATATTCCATTTCACCATTCATAGTGGTCATATGCTTGAGGTGCCTGTTAATTGGAGCGTTTCATTACTTGGCCACTCACAGCCCAGTTCTGCCATTGGCTACCTCTGGTATTTACCACTTCACATCGGAACGTCAATTTCAAGTGCCACTAAGACCCCACATAAAACGATTGCCACTGCCTATGCCACAGACTGCACTTCCTGCCTCACGTGAGGACCACCATTAAGCTCAGCTGTGCGGTGTGGTGCGGTGTGGGAAGTGAATGCCCGGCAGGAGGGAGCAATGATGGAAGCATGAATGGGACAACCGATTCTATTTTGTATTTGTTTTTTTTTTGGGGTGAGATCCTCTCACACAGTGGA
This sequence comes from Schistocerca piceifrons, assembly GCF_021461385.2. Taxonomy (NCBI): domain Eukaryota; kingdom Metazoa; phylum Arthropoda; class Insecta; order Orthoptera; family Acrididae; genus Schistocerca; species Schistocerca piceifrons. Next base: position 504,877,543 of record NC_060143.1, on the reverse strand, counting down.
CTGGACAAACTCATTTTGATGACTCACCACCCACCATTCAGTTACTAAAAGATGAGAAAAGCAGGTGCCTATTATTTCTAATTCAAGGTGTCTGTAAGTGTATTGTTAACTTATCTTCACCTGTTTGTAAAGACTGTAAATAGGATTTGTAAATATCCATCATAGTTCTTGTAGTTTAACGAATTCCTGAATTAAAAATATAAAAACAAAATTCTGAATATTTTTATCAAGTTAGGAAGTTTTAAAAAATATACTCTTTCTCTTTCGTTTTTACAATTTCATTGAAAATGGAGTAAATTGAAGAAACTGAAACGTAAGTGAAATCAGTTTCTTACTTCCTGAAATTACCTATGGAGTTCAATCAGTAATCAAGTTTCCTCCCCTCACCAATTTTTTTTTTTTTTTTTTTTTTTTAGGAGCCATACCATGAGCAGGAAAAGGGTCTTTTAAGTGCTTTTAAGTTCGTGTTTCATTTTCATGTGTGCGAAGCTTCATACAGCTTGAAAGTCATAAGCATGAAAAAGATATCTGCATTAATTGGCATGATTCGGTTTACTCTGGGAAATTACACGAAATATGGAGCTATAGCGATGACAGCAGCAAACTAGCTGGGTGGGGAAGGTTTCGAAAGGAACTGTGACATTTCTTGGTTGAGTACTGATTAACAGCGAGAGACAGAGCCACCTGGCCTCTGTGCTTTGTACCAAAATAAAACTAGGCGTACCAGACAGATGCCAAGTCGAAGAGGCAGACACTAGTTACGAGAGCCCTATAGACAAGTGTACCAAAGCTGCTTGTCCTGAGGACATGTTAAACACAAGAGAGTAACATGACAAGCACCTCCCTGTGAGCCGACGTGGAACGGTGTCTCATGTCTCCTTATTGATTATTGAAGGAATACTGGGCTATGTTGCGACTTAGTGCTGGATGTGCACTGCCTTGAAGATGGCCACCAAATCAGAATTCATGCAGTGGCATGTGTCCTCGGATAGGGCGACTAGTTATGGAATATAAACTACCGGTTAATCAAAAAATAATACAGATTATAAAATGGTGGCGTCCACCTCGAGTCTGACTACAGGGAAAAACAGATGCATTGTATTTTTAGAGTTTCGGTGTGTTCGAAATACTTTGCTTTAAAATATCTGCACGTGTACGCTATGTATACTTAACTTGCACGAAAGTTGGTGTGCTGTATCGTTTTTCCGTCAGCTGTTTCAGGAATCTGCAAAAACCGGTGGATAGTTATCTGCTTTGTAATACCCCAATCCACTCGGACACTGTTCCTTCTGTACACTGCAACCTAAAGGATGCTGCCAGCAAACCGCACAGAGCTTGTGAAACAAGATCTGAAGGTCCTAAAAGTCGCTAAGGTCGTCTCCACGTTCCCAGTTGTGAATAAATGATGTCGAGTCAATTGAAGACAATTTTTATTAAAATCACGTCACTCATACATAGTTACATTTATCCAGGTATCTTTGCTGAAGCTCTTCGAAAAATTTAATCTACCTTTATTACTTTAAAATAAATAGTTTACGATGTTATTTTAATGGGAAAAACGAACGCGACTTAAGAAGTTGAAAGGTATACAATTTCACACCCATGCTGTTTAGTATCACAGGGAAACCTATCCTCAACCCGGCCCACATGATGGAGCATTGTGCCTGAGCGGACTCGTCTCCTCACCAGCTGGTGTAATGAATGTCTTCCAGCCAGGCAGGGGCGGCACATCCCTCCCAGTTACTTTTGATCTCGATACAATGCAGTACAGGCTTTCAGAAGTCACTTGACCTCCGGAAGTGACTTTCTACAAGACCCATTCATCTTGCCTGTTTCTACGAAAATTTGGCAGCTTTGTGGAGTATTTTATTATTTTTATCTCTTTTACCTTTTTTTTCATCACGTTTGAATGACTCTTACTCTTCCTTTGCAATTGTTATTTTGTTTCTATCAATCAAACAATTAAAGATCTTCGGACGAAACAGTTTTCAGTGTTATTGTAACGACTTTATACACAATGCAACTTTTTTCAGATCTAACTGCACACCAGTGCCTTGAGAAAGGTCTAAAGAAGGCCACAACGCCGTGATGGAATATTCTGCAGGAATGAAACAGTACAAGTACCAAAGAACCTTTAAAATCACCCATGACCGTGAAAGCCTACGTTCTTTGTAGGGGACATGTGCTGGTCTTCTGCATTCACTGGGTAAGCAATACCATATTACAGTGGTTCTGCTGCTTAGCACATTTAAACTAAATGAACGATCCGGAAAGTCCAATACTAATTTATAGCATTGTAGCCACCAGTGGAAACAGAGACAATGAGTCTATGTGTTCCTTAGTCATTTGTAGCATAGCAATTAGACGCCTGCAAATGTAGAATAACATTTTGAAAATAGTACAAGCAGAATGGTATATGTTAATGAAATGTGCTTGAAGTCAGTTTGTATGGAACAAAACATGGGCTACAGAAGTGTACATTATTCTCTACACTTATTAGTCCACGCTTGCTACAATTACAGGCGCAAAATATCTTTACATGAAATCAGAAGAGCTTTAAAATCCATCCTCAAAGTATCGACAGTTGAAGCTAAATGAATGTAATTGACAAAGTTCTGACCAATCATATTCAAGACATGTTTTTTTTCTGCTCGTACGAAATATTTGCTATTTTCTTGGATAGCACTGGTAGCATGCCGCTTTTAAAGGGCAATTATCTGGGTTATGATCTATGCCTGCCTAACAATCTTAAGTTGTAACTGATAATAATTGCATCGTACATCGAGCTCAGATTTAAACGATTTCTTCCTCAGTGGCACGTTTGAGGCTATGGGTATGTCAGACGCCCTGCTATACAGTTAGTTTTGGTAATGCTAGCCCCACAGTGCAGGAAACTCTTCTCCAGGGTTTTGAATAACGGTGGAGAGTACAATGAGATATATAAACTTATGTGGTCTTAGAGGTGTGGCAAGATGCCAGAGCTGCCAGCGAAATGCTCGCGAAAGACTGGACACTGGATTAGAATCCCAGGACACTAAATTTTTTGAACTTGAAACATATAAACCAGTCATGTACGACGTGCATTGTCCTAATGACACAAGCCACATGAAGTGGCCAGAAGAAGAGCACTGCTTCGTCTTCTGGCACTTCAGTGATTCTCAGTATGTAACAGTCCCGACCACAAGTCAATACACATCACTTATGATGTATTTGTTATGGCATAATAGCATACATGAGTGACGTAGGTGGGTATAGATAAAGGATGTAACAAATGGAAAGTTAGACATATAGTGAGTAAATGCATTATGAGGTGCAGCGATCAGATTTTTGAACTGCAATAACACTTTAGTCATCTCCACAGTTCGTTAATATTTACTAAACCATACGCATTTCAGCGTTCATCCATTCTGAAATGGTCCATCATATATTGATACAAGATATCTCTACAACGTTACCATCATTAAGCACAAATTGTACTTATTCTCCACTATAGCAAGACTTATGATATTGTATCAACATTTGACAGGTCCTTTGAAAATGCTGCAATGGTTTAATAAAGCTTAATAAAGTAATAGAGGTCAAGAGTAAAGTGTTATTAATTGGGAAAGTCTATATGAGACTTTTTATCCAGCACTAGTTGTTAGATGGCTGATGATGACGATGAGCATAGTAAAGATGATGGTAATTATGATTAATAACAGTATGCAAACCTATTTCCTCGTGCTCCAACATAACTGAAAGGCTCATTTTCAGTGGATGAGGACTATTATATAGGTGAGGTGTTGCGACCTGTAGGGGTTCTGAAATTAAGAGAGAGAAAAATTAAAACAAAAGGGTAACTGCAATGAATGTTAGTACTGTTGGAGATCCCATGTTTTGCAGTGTGGCCACTTCTTACTCCATCAGCTACTCGCTGCCGATTCTGGCTCCAGAGTCCCATGTGTGGGTAGGTGTGATTAAGGGTTCTCCAATACTACGAAGAGTGTGAAGTCAAGAATCCTTATTCAGTGGGAACAATCTTTATTATTTGTTCGCATTGACTCAGTACTTGGATGTCATTGTCCCAGGAGCAAGTCAAGACTGGCTCATAGCACATAACGTTCAGAGTTGATAGTGATGATCCACTTGCTGACCTAGGAGTGTGTCAGCTCAGCAGTGTCACAAAGTAGCAGCAGGCGTCTCCCTGCATGCCGTCGCTAGCGTCTGGCAGGAGCATTCCAGAATCCCAAACTTGACTCAGGATCCTCTGAGACTGGGTGAACTGTCAGGTAATGGCTCCCTCTGGAAAATGCTGCTCAATGAAGCTGTAGTAGCTTAGCCATACACGTGACCAAAGACTGTGCTAGTCGAAATCACAACGCCAAAGAATCGCTGTTAACATCTGAGTCGGGAGTATTCATACTAACAAAGAGCATTTATATTCTCCTGACCCAGTTGTGTTGTGAAAGAAGGCGTGTCCAAATCGTTTAGTCGCCATTGGAGACGCCATGATGTGCTACACTGTGCAGCAACCCGCGCAACCGTCGACGGCAGAACACAGCGCTATTGCAGCAACCAACAGCAAATTAGCCAGTGGCTGCCGTGCATATCCGCTGGCTGTTTGCGAATCCCTGACTGAAGTTCATGCCACAACAAATCTACCTGAGTCAACACATTTCTGCTTCTCTGTGTAGCTGGACATGAGATATGTCATTTTAGACTCCTAGTACAGCGTTTGGACAAGTCTGTAGTAAGGTGACTGCCCCCTGTTAAGTGTGGGGAGCGATTTTGCTGATATTTGTCACAGAGTTGCTACATAATTAAGTGTTCAATAAATTCATAAACTAATTACTATTACAAATAATTCCGTAATACAGAGAACAGATCTTCGATACCATTTAAATCTGGGGTGCTTGTTGGCCAGGTGAGTATCGTGAACTCGTTCTGCTGCTCTCTGAGTTACGCACGTGCACTGTGAGCTATGTGACACGTTGTATGGTCCTGCTGTTAGATGCAATGCGGTTTGCAGGGCTGGACATTGTCTCCAAGGATAATGTATACTTGTGTTGACTCTTTGTGCCTCCCATAATGGTAAGATCATCCAGGGGACGCCCTGAAAACATTCGCCAAAGCGTAACGCTCCCTACTCCGGCCTGGAACCCTAAGACAATAGTTGTGGGGTGTTTGGTCCCCAACAAACATTGGTCACATGGTGCATAAAGCGTAATTTATGGGAAAAGACCACTTGTCGCCACTCAGTGGATGCCCAGATGCGGTGCTGGCATGCATATTCCAGCCTTATGCTGGAACAGGTAATGATGATCAACAGGTGTCAGCATGGATGTATGAACCACGTGCCTGCTGCCGACGTGCATAAGCAGCAAAGTTCGCTGAACAGTCGTCGAGGAGACGTTGTTGGCAGCACCGCTGTTATCTATGACCTGTGGTACACCACAATTGCCTCAGTCCTGGTTTTGGATATCATCATGTCTCCATGCACAGTATATTTTAACCTCGGTGGCAAGCAAACAGTTTACAAACTTAACCATTTTGGAAATGCTTCCGTCCTTGGTCCAAAAGCCAGCGATGATGCATTTTTACCCATCAGACAAATCGCTCAGTCTCGGCACTACGACAACTCCTGCAGTGTTTTCCATCTTCTGCGACATGCATTACACAGGCTTCACTCCTAGTGCTGCCACCTGCCGTCTTCTGATGGTTTTCGCAAGTTGATAACAAACACAGTTTGAGGTCACATTAATGTGACTGGACGACACAGTAAAACTTGTGCAAGTCGGAATCGCGTGGGACTAAAATATTTTTCCAAATTGGGCAAGCTTCCAGACGGAACAAAACTCTCTAGGCTACATAAAATTTGCTAACTGTCATGCACAAAAGTAAAAATCTGAATTATGCACATATTTACGTACCTTCACACCTATGCAGTAGACTATTACACTAACTGATAAACAACACGGCATTTCTATAATTTTATTTTCTATAATTTTATTCCAACATTGCACTCTTTTATTGTGTATGTACATAAGTATTATAATCGTGTTTATTTCAATTTCATTTTTTTCATCATATATCAAGGCGGCAAACTGTTTGAATTTGCTGTTCAAACTTGCTTTTCACACGTAATTTTTCGCGTTGTGCAATAGTTTCATCAGCTTGAGAGACCTTGTGTGTTGCAAATTGTATAACATCGTCTAGGCAGGCAATAGCTTCTTCAGGAGTATTAATTTTTCCATGGAAATCATTTTGCACCTGTTCTTCTTCGTTTGTTTCTTCCTGATCATATTTTGTGATGCGAATATCTGTTACATCTGTTTCTGAAGTAAAAGTGGACTCATTCGACAAAAAGCTCTCACTCCAAACGTAGTCATCTGCACTGTACGAAATATGTCGCTGCCGGCCGCGGTGGTCTAGCGGTTCAGGCGCTCAGTCCGGAACCGCGGGACTGCTACGGTCGCAGGTTCGCATCCTGCCTCGGGCATGGATGTGTGTGATGTCCTTAGGTTAGTTAGGTTTAAGTAGTTCTAAGTTCTAGGGGACTGATGACCACAGATTTTAAGTCCCATAGTGCTCAGAGCCATTTGAACCATTTTTAAATATGTCGCTTTTTAGTTAATTAAATAATTGCTGATTCATTTTCTTGAGCTGCGGTGGCGACAGAGGTGTCTCATTCTTGACCTCCAAACCCTGCTTCGTAGAAGCACTTAGCATCAGTTTCGGACATTATTTCTTTACTGCCAGGCCAATACAATTTATGGCATCCAGGACGGGAACTGACCATGCAAGAGAAAATGCACCTTCGGCTTCTTCAACACTAAGAATAAGAGACTGCATTAATAATCGCCAGTACTGGGTTTGAATGTGTAAAAGAGCACCGGGTGCGTTGGTACTGTGAGGGTGTTCAATCTGGCGGGAAGCAAATGAATTTCATGTTTGAAAACTTGATATTCTGGTGGCAGGATGCATTGCCTAGGAAAAGGAGAACTTGGCGATTTCTTTTTTTTTATCTTGGCATTCAAAGATCCCAGACAGGCTTCCATAAGTGCACTCACAACAGTCATCCACGCCGTTTTGTTTCTCTGCCATATGATTGTAAGCTTATTGATGTCATGTTTCTAAAACAATGCGATTTTCCCGCCTTTACCCGTCACCAGTGTCATATCCATTTCGCCTGTTACCATACAGCAGCTCAGTGAATCTTTCCTTGGACATATTTCCGCAGCTGCACTTTTCACCTCGAATTCCCGGAGATTTTGAAGGCAGTGCGAGATAGAAGAGTACTGTACAGTTTCATCGGCATAGAACTGGTCTTCCGGGTAATAATTCGCGATAACGTTGTACAGTATTGTCTTCCATTGTGTTGTTACACTTTTTTCCACATCCTTAAATTCCGCAGCCACTTCATTTCACACGATATTGTGCCTAACTCTCAAACTGTCCAGCCTTCCGGTAGATGTCTTAAACTCAATGTTTCCAGTTACTTTAGCGAATTTCAGAGCCTCATTCTTCAACATGCGCCCAGAAGAAGGTAAATTTTTTGTCCACATACCTACGTACCATTCCCACACTGTCCGTCAACTTTTTCATTGCCCGTTTACTTCGCCTCCTTTTCATTTACCGTTCATCCATTATCTTACTATCGTTTATTAAAAGTATAATTTGTGTTTTAGCATACTTGAAACGCAACTTTATTCCCCCATAGAGTGTTTCTCTGTCTCACACCCCTTGATTACTTCAACCCTTTCGTTAAATGTTAGCTACACGTACTTTTTTTCGACATCATGTAGGCCGAATCGCTTGCAGTGCTACTAGCCAACCGAAACTGCCAAAACGTAATGCAGGTATATAGCAGTAACGACGTCACAAAAAAGGCTGTTTGCTTACAAAAAATGAGATGCAAGATTTTACTTTTTATGTTACGTCTATAGTTGAGACTGTATTGACTGCAAGTTTCTGACATTCAGAACCATACTGACAAAATTTGTGGCACAAACACATAATTTTGGCACTTTTTTATATTCCCCTATTACTAAAAATGTCACACAAAATGGAAGAGCAATAAAGTCTTGGACGAATGACCCACTTAAATGTCAAAACCGGTACAGCCGTTTGGCAGCAAGAAGTTGTCAAATTTACTTAATTTTTACCAACTTGGCGAAAATCTCGGCTCCAACGCCTGTAACTCATTAACGACTACTGTAAATGAAAAAGTCATGTAATCAAAGTTGTAGATGATGACATTTTGTGTTAGAAAACAATCTAGTTTTCCAGTTTTAGGTACTATTAGCCATTCATACACTTGAAAGCCAAAGTAATTCCATTTTTTGTTATTTTTCTTTTTTCTTTAAGTCAAAGTTATTCAATGAAATGTAATTTCCTGTGGGAAAACGGGTTTCTCATAAGTATATACGTGTTTCCTATATTAATGCGTATTTTTATTCATTTTTATCCACGTCTTAATTGGTAATAGTCGGTTGCTAAAATGGAAACCTATTACCTAGTTTTGGACAATATGTACACTACTGGCAATTAAAATTGCTATACCACGAAAATGACATGCTACAAATGCGGAAATTAACCGACAGGAAGAAGGTACTGTGATATGTAAATGATTAGCTTTTTAGAGCATTCACACAAGGTTGGTGCCGGTAGCGACACCTACAACGTGCTGACATGACAATAGTTTCCAACCGATTTCTCATACACAAACAACAGTTGACCAGCGTTGCCTGGTGAAACGTTGTTGTGATGCCTCGCGTAAGGAGGAGAAATGCATACCATCACGTTTCCGACTTTCATAAAGGTCGGATTGTAGCCTATCGCGATTGCGGTTTATCGTATCGAGATCCAATGACTGTTAGTAGAATATGGAATCGATGGGTTCAGGAGGGTAATACGGAACGCCGTGCTGGATCCCAACGGCCTCGAATCACTAGCGGTCGAGATGATAGGTATCTTATCTGCATGGCTGTAAAGGATCGTGCAGCCACGTCTCGATCCCTGAGACAACAGATGGGGACGTTTGCAAGACAACAACCTTCTGCACGAACAGTTCGACGAAGTTTGCAGCAGCATGGACTATCAGCCCTGAGACCATGGTTGCGGTTACCCTTGACAGGAGCGCCTGCGATGGTGTACTTAACGACGAACCTGGGTGTACGAATGCCTAAATGTAATTTTTTCGGATGAATTCAGGTTCTGTTTACAGCATCACGATGGTTGCATCCGTGGTTGGCGACATAGCGGTGAACGCACATTGGAAGCGTGTTTTCGTCGTCGCCATACTGGCGTATCACCCGGCGTGATGGCATGGGGTGCTGCTATTGGTTACGTGTCTCGGTCACCTCTAGTTTGGATTGACGGCACTTTGAACAGTGGACGTTTCATTTCAGATGTGTTATGGCCCGTGTCTCCACCCTTCATTTGATCCCAGCGAACCACTACATTTCAGAAGGATAATGCACGATCGCATATTGCAGGTCCTGTACGGGCGTTTCTGGGTACAGAAAATGTTCGCCTGCTGCCCTAGCCAGCTCATTCTCCAGATTTCTCATCAATTGGAAACGTCTGGTCAATGGTGGCCGAGCAACTGGCTCGTCACAATACACTAGTCACTACTCATGATGAACTGTGGTATCGTGTTGAAGTTGCATAGGCAGCTGTATCTGTACACGCCATCGAAGCTCTGTGTGACTCAATGCCCAGGGGTATCAAGGCCGTTATTACGGCCAGAGGTGGTTGTTCTGGGTACTGATTTCTCAGGATCTATGCACCCTAATTGCGTGAAAATGTAATCACATGTCAGTTCTAGTATAATATATTTGTCCAATTTAGACCCGTTTATCATCTGCATTTCTTCTTAATGTAGCAATTTTAATGGCAAGTAGTGTATTTACGAATAAGTAATATAAAAAATTGTACAAAAGAACAAATAAGAGCGCGTGACAATATTTAAATGAAACACAGATTTTAAATTTCAGAGACTTACATTTTATCCAATTTCAATTCCTTCGAGTTCGTTTGGAAGTCTGCAGTAGGTCTCTGTCCAGCATCCCATCTTCAGGTTCCATTGCGGCGACTTCACCAACTTCCTTGCCCTGGAACATATCTTTGATCTCTTCATCATCGTCATCAAGCTCAAAGTGATGAAAATTGAATTAAGATATAGTGTTATTCGGGTAGCTGAAAGGCGAGGAGTTGGCTGGGTTCTGGAAGTACTGGAACGTATCCATGATGAGGACTTCTGTGCTGAAGATTCAACTGTGGAAACTGCTATTACTCAAGTTGCTGAGTTTGACAGTCAGCGAAGACATTAACGAGCTTGTTCTTCTAATGGGCTGAGGAATTACCTTCAACAATTTGTACTTCCATAAACAGGGAAGAGGAAGATCAGCAGAAGTGAGGTACTGCAGCAATTCTATCAGTTGTGATCCTGCACTTGCCCTATCCAACACTGCTTTTATGGGATGGGATACCACAGTATTGGGGCAAGGCGGTTTGTGGGCCACTTTCCATTGTTACCAGATGATCCAAGATGGCAGCGATGACTTCATCCCAGGTGGCGGCAACAGCACATGACGTCATCCAAGATGGCGGTTGTGATGTCATCCAAGATGTTGGATTTTGGCAGGAAGATAAGTCAAGTGGGCAACCTCCACTAACCTAATCTCCCTCCCCTTCCCTCCCCTAGAAAAATGGAGTGAAGTTCTAATTCCAACAGGATAATGCATCACACGACTGTTATCTCTACTAACCTAAGAAAATCGCTGGAAGATAGGTCACTTGGGCTACTTCCAGTAGCCTAAGTCACCCGACCCCCACCTCTTCCTAAGAACTGGCCCCAAGTTTGTATTTTGGGTGTAAAGAAAGGTCAATTGGGCTATCTCTGCTAACTTAAGAAAATGGTGGGAAAGAAAGGTCACCTCCACGAACCTAAGTCACCCAACCACCACCTTCCCCTAGGGATTTGTGGGAAATGGGCTTGACCTGTGCTTGACATAAGTCTTTATTATTTTGCAAGCACTATTTTATTTAAACAATTAGAGGCACTACCACCACCCCGTGTTGTTGTCAAGGCGTCTGGACTCCAACTCACCTGGTACACAGTACCATCAGCAGAGGGTGCTGTCATCCCTGGGGGGTAATGGCAGGAAACAGTGTGGTTGGCATGGGGTCCAGACTGCATCTGACCTAGTACACAGTACCACCACCAGATGGCACTCTCATCCCAGATGGCTACCAGGATAACAGCTGATCATGTGAGTTATGTTACGCAAGATGGCAGGAAACTGTGTGTTCACCACAAGGTATGGTACACAGTACCACCACCAGAGTTCACTGTTGTCCATTCCACGACGTATTCCAAGGTGACCATATGGGTAGGGGGAAATGGCAGAAAACGACTCTGCCTGTGCTGGTCATAAGTCTTTATTTTGTGCATAGTGTCTCTATCATGAGAACTAGTGTCCAACTGACCTAGTACACAGTTCTGTCACCAGAGGGTGCTGTCATCTGTTCTGTCACATAACCCAGGATGGTGGGAAACAGTGTGGTTGCCACCAGGTATGGGCCTAGTACACAATATGGTCGCCAGAGGGCACTGTCATCTGTTTCGTGAAATAACCCAAGATGACTGTCTGGAGGGGAAAATGACTCAGGCTGTGCAGAGCTGTTGCAGAGCGGAAGGAGTGTACTTTATTTGTTTCGGAAGAATTTATTTATGGATGGAGTTTATTTATCACAGTGGAACAAAACATTCGCCCTCATGTGCTTGGGGTCACAATACACAGCCTGCAGACCTGTAAATTACTCATAAATAAAGCAACGGATTTGCTTGCTAATTGTAGACTGATGATATAATGCATTCCAAATCCTATACCCATGAAAACTGCTGCACTGAAATAATTTCAGTACAAATCTTCAAACTGCTCCTAAATAATGCATCACACTGATGTGTAGACACGCTCAGCACTCATAAACTATCCAAATAGAGCATAGCACATCCTACAGACCTGCTTGCAAAATAATGCACCAGAAATGCAATCAATGAGTGCAAGCACCGTCTGCAACCCCTTTGTCCTCTAGACCGCACAGGAGGCTACAGGCAGCCCCCAGGAAGTGGTGCAGCTACCAGCTGTCAAACCATGCACAGGTGCCTGCTCAGGTCCTGCAAGCATGAGGTGGCGACATCCCTATCATACCTTATACCTGAAAACTTCCTCTCGAAATACATGTTCGCCTAGGTACCATTGATGACGCGACCCACTGGGAACAAAGACCTAATTTCCGAGTGCGCCACTGAGGCCACGAGGCACCACCAGATGCAAGCCATAGCTGCTCCTACAGCGACCCAGTGAAAGTTGCTTCTATTTAGGCGGATGCAGTCAGTGTTACACTGACATCACAGAACTCCAAGGCGCGCTCACACCTGTCTCATATGTGATATGCCTCTGGGCAGAATATGTGTTTACTGTTGATCACAGAGTAGCACACTGTGCATTGTTCCTAGCTGGACATGCGAGCTGTGTCTCATCATGCTTAACTGCCCAGCATGACTGACACAGTGCTGTGAAGTGTGTGCACGTAGCTACAAACCATCCGAAGCACATTTAATATTTTTCTCAAATTTACACTGATGTCACATCGCTATGTAAAATGAGAACCAATTCAACCTCTAGGAAATTGTGTAGTGTCCCAGAAATTGTTAACGCTCGCTTTCTTCATGTCTCAGCTTATATACAAGGAAATTCCTGCCCTAACTGGAACTGTTTACGAAAATAGCGCAGAATAACATGGACTGCAGTCTTCCTCACAGTCCTAATGTGGTGCCCGATCCATCACATGTTACCCTTCCTGCTTTCAACACACACAAACGTTCCCTCCACTTTGTAGAGACTTCTACACTCCAACACAAAAGAATGTCTTGTGAATGAATCTAGCATTTGATTAGCTCTAATAGAATCTACCCTCTGAATTACTGATGAGACCAGTGTCTAAGCACCATCTGCCATTCTTTCTTTAAGCAGACAAGACTTTCAGCGGGAAAAAAACTATTTTACACAGATAGGCATATTGCACCGACAACTGAACCCAGCAAAGTGCCCCTACATATCGTCAAATATGGGAAGACTTACTCAATTACACTTGTCTCCCACTGAGGACAGGAGCTTGAATATTAGAGCGTGAAACCAAACTCTAACCATAAAACATATCACTGCGTAAAGTTTGATGTAGTAAATGCACAAAATCGCCCCTTTTACATCATTCATACACATGCGGAGAAGACAGACAGCACAGTAAGTATACTAGTGGCACTAGGGTATCCACGCCCATTAGTGGCCACAGCACCCTCAGTGAACTGAATTCACTCGCAGAACTGTTCTATAAATTTGGGCTCGCTTACCCTCGGTAAAAACGTATTAATGTTTCTGGTCCAGACCTGCTTGCTTGCTTTTCCACATCCATTTACAGACTCTGCGATTACAAGTACACATGTATTTTCGCATTTTTTGCCATAATATTATACCATTTTCACGGTAATTCTCTATATGAAGCATACATCAGTAGCCTACCGGTCGCTCAAGCAACATAGTTCCGAAGATGTAGACTGGAAATTATTTCTCTAGAAATCCTAAACTCTTGCGCTTATACCGTCTGCGAAGACCTTTGCGTGAGAACTCGAAACATGTAGAGGAAAACAATATTTCCACTTGCGAGTACCCATGTCGGTGACATACCAGATTCCAAATCATCCCTATAATTTACAAAGTCAACTAAGGTCTTTCTCATATTTAGAAAACAAGCAGAAGTCTCTTTCACCTGCTAGATGCACACGCCACAACTGATCTTCTCTCAACTACATAAAGGTGGGAAATATGCAGAAGCAGTCAATGGAACAAATTACATTGTCCAGCGCAAACACACCTCCATATACAATCTTCTCAAAATTCCACGCGATCGCGAAAGTAGATCAACACATACTAACTATTAGTCCACTATTCTGCCGTCCAGAGGACGTCAAAGTTAACTCAGATACATTCCTGCATTCCAACAAGCCTTTGCATTCAGACGGCTGCTGTCATTAACGAGAAACGTTAATCATTCCCACTCAGCTCACCGGCGCTGCAGGCCAAGAATGAATAGACATAGTGATCATACAAATTCATTCACATATATGTTTCACCCCAGTACTTACAACTAAATGTTAGCGTTGCGGTTTCAGTTGAATGCCACTCATCAATGAGCGAAGAATTGGGAATACACCTTTCTGAAGCCTGAGTCTCTGGTAATAGAAATATCAGTATCCATTCTTATGACTTGACGTACTCTTCCCATGATATCACAGTACTCCACGTCAAATCCACACTCTCCTCAACATTGGAGGTAACCATTTTTCTTTCGACTTGTCGATACACAAACACATACTTTATAAACCTGATGTTAAAATGCGAACATATCACACACCCCCTACAACTAAGTTTAATACTTCGCCAATAACTGATCGCTGGCGATACGAAATAATACTGGGAGAAAATCAACCATGCGTGGACATGTAAGTCCTAGAAAGAGGGGTTCTAAGAAAGGCGATCACAACACAACTGCCACACGCAGTTTTGGCTTTACAGGTGCACACTAGTATTCATGTTAAAAGCTATACCGGCTTAATCGAGGTACGACATTACCTGTAAATGAGCTGGTTTCTGGATACAAGTAACGACACGGTGATCGTGGGAAAGTGTATTATCAGACCAGCACTCCGGTTACAAGTTGCCGATGGCGCAACCTCGCAATAAAAGCGCTGAATTTTAAAGTCATTCGGCTAAGGAACGTGGTATGTAAGCGGTATTTGGGAATCCCTCACGCCGTCCCAGCAAGATATTTCTATTTTACCTGCAATGTTGAAGAAACAAATCTCGGGTGTACAGCCTGGTATGAGTGTGCAGAGGACACAAGATTTCGGCAGTCAACCACGTTGCCATCATCAGGTGCGCTAATCTACTGACCGGCGGTGGGCCGATGCCAAGAACATCAACAGCACACTAGACTGCAACAGCCCAGTAAGTCGGCAGTCGCTGAGCATGGTGCGAATGGTACCATTGAGGACCGATGCCGAGAACATCAATGGTACCACTAGACAGCAACAGCCTAATAAGTCGGAAATTGCTGAGCATGGCCTGTCTGAGCTCCACAGCATGGATTATGACCAAACCAAAGTCCTGACACAGACTTCCAAATACTAGGAATGTGCCGTCAAAGAAGCTATAGAGATCAGAGTAAGCGAGCCACAACTAAATCGTGACAGCAGTTACGTCCTCAGCAATGCGTGGGAAACTGCGGTCATCTGGATTAAGAAGAAAAAAGGATATTTCCCAGCTCACCGCCGGTCAGTACATCAGCGCACCTGATGTTGCCAACGTGGTCGATTGCCGAAACATTGTGTCCAATGCACACTCATACCAAGCTCTTCACCCGAGATTTATTTCGTCATAAAATACGCCTGAAGAAATTGAAGAATCACATCACTTGTAACGTTTTCAGTCTCGATACAATGTCTGAAGTTCTGCAATATATCCACTGAGTTATAGGTGATGACTGATTGATAAGGATCACAGACACTAGTAGTAGACGATGTGCTGACTGAGGTCTTAAGAAAATGTACACTAGTATGTCGGATCTCTATTGTTGCGCTATCTTCTAGAAATGATGTCCATGATTTGGAATCATGTCCTTTCATTCAAGCAAATACCTGCCTTGGTTCCTATTGAGAAGTCCTTTCCTATTGGCAAGTCCTTTAATGATTACAACCACTACTCTATCATATTTCTGACACTCCCACATCCTGAATCCAGCCACATTTCTCGAATCCGTCCGCTACAGTGAAATTCCTACCTGGTTTTAGTCAGACCATTCACATCTTGCAACTGCTTCCATTTCTACAGCTTTGTGCATGCGATCGTTCGAATTTGACTAGGAACTGAGCAGAAGTCGGAATAAGACATATCCACCACCTTCTGCAACCCACGTAGAAACAGAACGACCGGAGTAAGTGCAACAGGACCGTGTTTTGACCATTAGGTGGAAACGTGGGCAATGTAGTACTTCTCCAAACTAGATGCCGATAATACAGTCCGAAGCAGATCCGCGTCCATTCACATCTGTCACTCCAACATACTATGATAGCTATTCTGTACCATCCATCAGAGAAAAATTACGAACTTTCAAAGCTCCACTAACTTCTTCCAACATGCAACTCGCCTAGGCGCCATTGCAGGTGCGATGACGCATGGGTGCGATGTGGGTCAGGCGCAGAGAGAGAGTCGTTGCGATGCTCCCCAGCATAGCATTCCTAACGGAACACCCCGTCCATTATCGAATTTACCTGAGAAACTACTGCTGCTGCCTACGTGGGACGATCCCATTAAATATACAGCTTTTGATCCATTGCAGAGGACATTTTAATGTTTCATCACCAGTACTGTTGGATGAAGACCGTATCCCACAGACTATACTGTAAGTCGCAAGAGACACTCCCTGTGACCCTGCGTCATTGTCTGAAACATTGTTTTCTAACGCGCTTTCTACATTGCGATACATTTTGTTTTTCTTCCACGATTTCGAGGTCTGTGTCAGGTCCTAAACTGTCATTAAGACTCTCTGATCCACGGCCTCTAGCAGAAATCTACACATCGCACGTTGTCAATCATTTTGTTACTGCAGCTACATTAACATGCGACATATGGTGGATGATTTTAAATAAAAGACAGTTACAACATAAGGAAACTAGAAGAGTTTGTCTACGAAGGGGATAGTTTCCAAACTCGTGTCTGAAAGTGCCTAATGTTCTCTACATTTAAACTCAGCTATCACAGTAATGGAATAGATGATGGCACTGCATTCCCATTCGGCTGATTCCTCATATAGCACTCATGTATGCGATCCTGTTTCGATGCTAGCAACCCCCAGAAGGTGTCACCGATCCACAAAACTCATTCCCCAACTCAAACATGATGGGATGAAAAAGGCACCACGAATAAACTGTAATAATAAGCATCACAGCTTATAGCTCGAAATATTTTAGCAATTTTTCAGTAATTTCAACACCAGTGATTGATGTGACAGCATGTTTTCCCAATTTCAGTATCATAGCTAATCAGCCCCTTCTCTACTTTGCGAGTACGACCATTCAGTGATAATTCGCGAACACATAAATAATTATAGTACACCAGAGAGTGCTCTACATGTTTCTAACACCTCTAGCACAGTGCTTAATTTACGATCTATTTCTCTGCGTATGAGTCACAGAGCATTCTCGCAGTCTTAGGGTACAATTACAGAGAGAAAGACCTTCATCACACGGTTATTGACCAACCTGCCCTTCTGCACCGTTACCTAATTTTTCTGCAACCGACCTGAAATTGACCGCTACAGTTCACCTCTCGTGAATGAGTGGAGACTTCCGAGTCCTAACCCATCCAAGTGCACGAGATTTCCCGAGATGGGCGTATCTCCAGGAGCTTAGCACTACTTATCGATGTCGAGGCAGCAATCGTTACAAGTACTATAGAAAAATCTAGCTGGGGCGGCTTGAGGGAGTCGAAAATTTCGCTTACATACCACGTTCCTTAGCCAAATGACTTACAAAATTCGGATATTTTAGTACAAAGCTGTATCGTGGGCGACCTGTAAGCGTAGTGCTGGTCTGATAATACACATTCCTACCATCACCGTGTCGTTATTTCTACGGAGAAACCATCTCCTTCAGAGGTAACGTCGTACCTCGAGTTATAAAGCCATTATAGCTTCTAATATAGACACTTGTGTGCACCTGTAGCACCAAGACTGCTTGTGACAGTAACATACAGTAGTTGTTGGGATTTGGTTTTCTTTATTAAAACGTAACCTTCCGGTACTGGTGGTGGTAAAACTCTACCTAAGTTGGAAGATTATCATTGCTTTGTCATGTCTTACCGCTCCTGCAAGCTACCGTCTGTAGTAAGTGGTTTCGTAAATTCGTGTGGTCCACGGAATTTCTGGCCCCTGCGAGTTATTGCCGGGTAGTAGAAATTTATAGCGGTAGGTTTTAACCAACCTGTAGGAATTTAACGCAACGGATAACGGAACAGTTTTCTTTAACCATTACAGAAGGCACCTATACAGGGCTTAATAGACAGTACATAGCTTTTATTTGCTTTCATGACCCAGAATTCGACTGTGGTACTGACTTTCACCTATTATTTATGATGGAGGGAGCAATCAGTCGATGGTAGAGATTAATAGATATTTATTCAGTACCGATGGTATTCCAACAACTAGTCGCGTTTCTCTTGCAATATTCATCAACACAAGCGGTCTACATCTACATCTACATCTACATGATTACCGTGCAATTCACATTTAAGTGCTTGGCAGAGGGTTCATCGAACCACAATCATACTATCTCTCTACCATTCCACTCTCGAACAGCGCGCGGGAAAAACCAACACTTAAACCTTTCTGTTCGAGATCTGATTTCTCTTATTTTATTTTGATGATCATTCCTACCTATGTAGGTTGGGCTCAACAAAATATTTTCACATTCGGAAGAGAAAGTTGGTGACTGAAATTTCGTAAATAGATCTCGCCACGACAAAAACGTCTTTGCTCCAATGACTTCGATCCCAACTCGCGTATTATAGCTGCAACACTGTCCCCCCTATTACGTGATAATACAAAACGAGCTACCCTTTTTTGCACCCTTTCGATGTCCTCCATCAATCCCACCTGGTAAGGATCCCACACCGCGCAGCAATATTCTAACAGAGGACGAACGAGTTTAGTGTAAGCTGTCTCTTTAGTGGACTTCTTGTTTCTTCTATGTGTCCTGCCAATGAAAAGCAACCTTTGGCTCGCCTTCCCCACATTATTATCTACGTGGTCTTTCCAACAGTAGTTGTTCGTAATTTTAACACCCAGGTACTTAGTTGAATTGACAGCTTTGAGAATTGTACTATTTATCGAGTAATCGAATTCCAAAGGATTTCTTTTGGAACTCATGTGGATCACCTCACACTTTTCGTTATTTAGCGTCAACTGCAACGTGACACACCATACAGCAATCTTTTCCAAATCGCTTTGCAACTGACACTGCTCTTCGGATGACCTTACTAGACGGTAAATTACAGCATCATCTGTGAACAACCTAAGAGAACTACTCAGATTGTCACCCAGGTCAATTATATAGATCAGGAACATCAGAGATCACAGGACGCTCCCTGGAGAACACCTGACATCACTTCAGTTTCGCCACGGAATTATGGAATGGAACAGGGGAGCACAATCTGGCTTCACTGTAATATTATACACACACACAATTATACCTAAACCCATGCTTATTACATTCTGTTGCTATTGGTGACTCAGAACAAGTTCACCAAAGACACGACAAGCAAATCTAGGTCAGGATGGAAGAGTATTTTGCAAGTATTCATCACATCAATGGGCACTAAAATATGATACGTTTCCTAGTGGCACGAGTACAAACCATTTATTTTACTTAACGCAGATCGCCAACAAATCAAATAGTTATGGGGAGCACAAGAAGCATGATCACTTCAATGCTATTCAACACACGTGGCCAAGTTTCGCTAGGCAACAGAAATCCTCAAAAATACAGACACACAAGATTATTCCTTCCCTATTTTACACTCACCCACTATAGTATGATTATTCATCGTGTACTATACATTTTCAGACCGAAACTACAGTTTGTCAATGTGGCGGTTGCTCCAACCGACCACACGGCGCCGAAGAAAGTTCACAAAGAAAACATATGGAAAACAAATAATAATTCCCCAAAATATTACTGTAAATGAAAGAGCAGATTGAAATACATTGAATGAGTGAAATTTCGGCTAAGCACAGAGCAATAATAAGACCGTGAGCCTAAGGCCATGGTGCGTGGCGTGACCAAGGCACGAACTGGAAGTTCTACTGATATTAGAATAAATTATGAAAATAAATTTCCTTATGGGCATTAGTGGTAATGTCGCACCTGATTTCAACATCTGGACTTCATTCCCGAGCAGATTTCAAACAATCTAATACCTTTGTTAACATTACCAAAACGAGAGCTGCGTCTCCATGTCTGTCCAGCGCCGCGATCCAGAACAAGAGCTCGACCGGACACCTCACCCAACCGTTCTTCGTTTAAAAGGTGGTGGAGGGGATGGTTCGCCGACCTAAGAGAGACAATCCTCTGGCCTTAGCGATCTCTCTCACTTGACTTCCTCACCATCTTTGCCAAACTTGTTCACGTTAAAGGGGTTGGTACTATGGTACCACAGACGCCTCTACACCTGCAATGTTGCGACCTCTGATCAGAGCTTTGTGCTACATAACATACTATATCCTTCACACAGTCCAAGGTCGTATAAGGGAAAGGATACAAGGAAAAATGGCACACGTGAAATAAAATGAATAAACAAATAAATAAACACCACTTGGTCCATTCTACTCTGTTTGTCATACACGGAATTCCCTTCTGCAGAGTCAAAACACTCTGGCTATAGTTCTCCTGTACCGGAATTTATTGGAAAATTATCCGTTTCATAACATCTGGAGGTTAATTCTCTCTTTCTAGGACACGGTGGTAGCGCTCGTAAGAGAAAGGTATGAGACATGTCCGCCCATATTTGGCTTTCTCTCAGAAAAATTTCGTATCGTCAGCGGTAATTTATTGACAAAGCATTTTACTTAGTTGTAGGGGGTGCGTGATATGTTCGTATATGAGAATCAGGTTCATGAAGTGTGTGTTTGTTTTCCGACATGTGCACAAGCAAATGACTATCTCCAGTCGTACTGAAGTGTGGATTTGACGTGGAGTACTGTGATAGCATGGGAAGAGCATCTCAAGTCGTAAGAATAGGTACCGATATATCCATTTCCAGAGACACAGACGTCAGCAAGGTATATTCTCGCCGGCCGAAGTGGCCGTGCGGTTAAAGGCGCTGCACTCTGGAACCGCAAGACCGCTGCGGTCGCAGGTTCGAATCCTGCCTCGGGCATGGATGTTTGTGATGTCCTTAGGTTAGTTAGGTTTAACTAGTTCAAAGTTCTAGGGGACTAATGACCTCAGCAGTTGAGTCCCATAGTGCTCAGAGCCATTTGAACCAAGGTATATTCTCGATACTTCGCTAATTGACGAGTGTCTTTCAACTGTGACTGCAACGCTAATATTTGCTTGTAAGTACAAGGATAAAATATTTATGTGAATTAATTTGTATGATCATTATGTCCACACGTGATTGGCCGGCAGCGCCGGAGACCTGTGCGGGAATGATACACGTTTCTGGTTAATAGCAGCCACCGTCCGAATGCAAAGGTCTCTTGGAATGCAGGAATATATCTGAGTTAACTTTGACGTCCTCTAAAGAGCAGAATAGGTAACTAATAGTTAGTATGTGTTGGGCTGCTTTCGCGATCGCGTTGAGATTTGAGGAGATTGAATATGGAGGTGGGTGTGTCCTGGACAGTGGAAATTGTTCCGTTGATTACTTCCGCACATTTCGCTCCTTTATGTAGTTGAGAGAAGATCGGTTGTGGTGTGTGCATCTAGCAGGTGAAAAAGAATTTTCTATGTTTTCTAAACATGAGAAACACCTTAGTTGACTTTGTATGATTCGGAATCTGGTACATCACTGACATGGGTATCCATGAGTGGAAATATCTTTTCCTCTATTTGCTTCGAGTTCTCATGTAAAGGTCTTCGCAGATGGGATAAGCGCTAAAGTTTCGGGTTTGTAGAGAAATAATTTCCAGTCTATATCTTCAGAATTATATTGCTAGAGCGATCGGTAGGCAACTGCTGGGTGCTTGATATCGAGAAGTACCGCGAAAATGGTATAATATTATGGCAAACAGTGTGAAAATACATGTGTTGTTGTAATGCCAGAGTCTGGAGATGGGTGTAGAAAAGCAAGCAGGTCAAGACCAGAAACAGTAACGAAATTGTACAGAAGGTATGCAGCCCGAATTTGTAGAATAGTTCAGAGAGTGACTTCGGTCTGCTCTGGGTGCTGTGGCCACCATCAGGTGAGGATGCCCTTGGGCCACTAATGCTGTGCTGTCTGTCTTTGCCATATTTGTACGAATGATGGAAAAGGGGCGATTTTGTATGTTATTACATCGACCCGGTACATGATGATAGAATGCTGGGTTAGAGTTTGGTTTCACGCTCTAATGTTCAGGCTCCCATCGTCAATGGAAGAGCGGTGTAATTGAGTAAATCTTTCTATATTTGACTATATATAGGGGCCCTTTGCTGGTTTTAATTGTCGATGCAATATGCATATCTGTGTAAAATAGTTTTATTTTCCACTGAAAGAAAAGGCGGATGGTGCTTCCACACCGGTCAAATCAATAATTCGGAGGGCAAATTCAATATGAGCCAATCATAATGTTAGATTCATTCGCAAGACATTCTTTCGTGCTGGAATATAGGAGTCTCTACATAGTGGAGGGAACATTTGTGTTAGTTGAAAGCATGAAGGGTATCATGTTATTGGACAGGGTGCCACATTAGGCCTTCAAGGTAGAGTCATAAAGAAAGTGAGCATTAACTATTTCTGGGATGCTATACAGTTTCTTTGAAGTCAACTCGGTTCTGATTTTACATAGCAATTGACCTTTCCTTACAGCCAAAATTCAAACTTGGCGCCAGATCCTTGGAAGACATGGGGGTCGGGTGACTTCGGTTAGTGGAGGTTGGCCAAATGACCTGTCTTCTAGCGATCTTCTTAGGATAGTCGATGGTGGTGGTGATTGGTGTTTAACATCCCGTCGACAACGAGGTCATTAGAGACGGAGCGCAAGCTTGGGTTACGGAAGGATGTGGAAGGAAATCGGCTGTGCCCTTTCAAGGGAACCATCCTGGCATTTGCCTGAAACGATTTAGGGAAATCACGGAAAACCTAAATGAGGATGGCCGGAGACGGGATTGAACCGTCATCCTCCCGAAAGCGAGTCTAGTGTGCTAACCACTGCGCCACCTCACTCGGTAGGATAGTAGAGATAACCGTAGTATGATGTATTATCCTGTAGGAATTTGAACTTCTCACCATACACCTGTGGAAGGGAAGGGGAGGGATGTTGCCCAATTGAATTACTTCCCACGAAAATCCGCCATATTGGATGATGTCACAGCCACCATCTTGGATAGCATCATGCACTGTTGCCAAGACAGCACACTGCCATCTTGGATGACGACATCGCCGCGATCTTGTAAATATCTGGCAACAATGGAAAGTGGCGCAGAAATAGCCTTGCCCCAATACTTACCACATCTTCTTTTCAAAATGGTTCAAATGGCTCTGAGCACTATGGGACTTAGAACTACTTAAACCTAACTTACCTAAGGACATCACACACATCCATGCCCGAGGCAGGATTCGAACCTGTGACCGTAGCGGTCACGCAGTTCCAGACTGAAGAAGCGCCTACAACCACATGGCCACCCTGGCCAGCACATCATGTTTCTTTGGCTTAAGGGAAATTATTTAACCTTACAGAGTGACAGTCGCACTTCTGAGTAGAGTGTGCTGAATTTGCTAAACACTCAGTCTCTCAAGAATTAACAGCACAGGCATGAGAACAGCTGTTGTTAGAGCTGTGTGGGAATTGAAGCTATGTGACTTTGGATGTGTTCAGATAGAAGTATTTTGTAAAGTCGGTCCAGTCTTTCAAACATGAAGGGTTACTTCCAACATCGAATGCAGGGAAGTGGCACTCATTGTGATCCCACCATGATGTGCATTCTTGGCAGAGGAAGAAAACTGATCCATGCTATTGAGGCTGGGAAAAAGAACTTATAGGCTTGTTTCCCCTGACAATGACGAAAGACGCTGCACCACAGACGCTTCTGAAGATGATCTTCTGTGCATGCAAAACAAGAGGCACAGCAGTGCGTGGATGCTGCAAATTGGGCTGAACAGCTCCTCAACGTGCATACAGTGTGTGGCTTGTCCTGTGAGAGCGCCCCAGAAATTGAGTTCGACGACGAAGAGGAAGAGATCGAAGATGTGTTAAAAAAAATAAAATGTGTGTGAAATCTTGCTAAAGTCAGCAGTCCCTAAGCTTACACACTGCTTAACCTAAATTATCCTAAGGACAAACGCACTCCAATGCCCGAGGGAGGACTCGAAGCTCCGCCAGGACCAGCCGCACAGTCCATGACTGCAGTGCCTTAGACCACTCGGCTATGCCCGTGTGGCGAAGTTGTGTTCTATGATGAGGAAGTTGGTGAAGGTGACGCAATGGAGGCTGAGGATTGAATGCTGGATGGGACCTGCAACAGTCTCCAAAGGTACCTCGATGGAACTGAAATTCGAAGGGACCACAAAGGAATTGAAATTTCATAAAATGTGATTCTCTAATCTTCAGATTGTGGTTTTTAATATTGCCATGCGCTTTTATTTGTTCTTTTGTACAGATTTTTATGTTACTTATTCGTATACACATATTGGCCAAACTATGTATTTGGCTTTCATTTTAGAAACCCAATTTTAACAATTAAAACATGGATAAAAATGAATAAAAATACACATGAGTGTAGAAAACACATGTGGGCTTACTATTGAGCCGTCTTCACACTGAAAATTTAATTTCATTGAATAACTTTGACTTCTCAACAAAAAAGGAAAAAAAAACAGCGACAAAATGGGATTACTTTGTCATTTAAGTACATGAACGGTGCCTAAAACTGGAAAACTAGATGCTTTTCTAAGATAAAATTTCATGAATACTGCTTCAATAACTCGACATTTTTCATCTGGAGTAGTCGTTAATGAGTTACAGGCGTTAAAACCGACCTATTAGCCAAGTGGTTAAGATTTAACGAACTCAGTAGGATGTATAATTTCCGAGTAATAAGCGACAACAAGAAAAAAGTGCCTAAACTTCTGTTTTTTCTTTTCTGCCACAAAAGGTTGTCCCATGGTCTCTGAAGGACGAGAACTTGGATTAAACATAATCTCAGCTATGTGCTCAAGATAAAAAAATAAAATCTTCTACTCGCTTTCCAAATGTACCCTATTAGTGGAATAATTGTGCTTTTGTTTGGAAAGTTTGACCTTGCCTGATAAAACTATTGTTTAACGGAACAATCCACACCTCTTTCACTGTGAAGATTGCAGCAGAGTGTAAAAAGGTAAGCCCGCGAACATCTGTAATGATTAGAAAGGAGAAACGCTGACAAAGAGAACGGTTCAAATGGTTCAAATGGCTCTGAGCACAATGGGACTTACGCGGTAAGGTCATCAGTCCCGTATAACTTAGAACTACTTAAACCTAACTAACCTAAGGACATCACACACAGCCATGTCCTAGGCATGATTCGAACCTGCGACCATAGCAGTTGCGCGGAAACAGACTGTAGCGCCTAGAACCACTCAGCCATCTCGGACGGCCAAAGAGAACTACCGAACCATGTCCTTTGCTGTACCGATACTTGTTCCTTGTTGCGCAGAGCGGCGGAGTTTACTGTCCACTATCGTAAAATGGCGCTGCTTTCAACCTCTTTTCTTTGTATTGCGCCGTTTAACACCTCTGTCAGGGCTGTAAAATCTTTGTGTTAAGAGTAGCGTCCTTGTAAATTTGTGAACAACTAGTGTCAATGTAATACAGTAGTACTGTATAATGCTTTTCCGCGTTATACTACGAATTATTAACGATATCTTAAAATTTTCATTCCGTTTTCGCTTTAGCCATGTGCCGTTCCATACAAAAAAATAGCATACAAAACGCATTGAATGCGTTGAGACTGAAAGACCAGTACGGTTTGCACAGATATCCGAATTACATACGATCTGCTTTGATCAAATTTTAGTATATACATAACAAATACGTCAGCAACCATTCCGTGAAGGTAAGATGCAGTGCCACTATTCGTGTAGCCCTAAACGTAATACCCTATGACATCAACGCTGGCCGTCCCATACACAAAGAAGTCCAAGCAAAGGAGTTAGTAAGAAGAATGAGCAATCAGGAATTGTAGAGCAATTTCGCAAGAAATCTTTTCCTATTTCCAGCTATGTCAGTTGGTTACTTATTCACAAACCACCGGCTAAGTGTTTGTATTTCGTTAAAGTTGTACCTCGGTGCCACGTATTTGCGGTCCTGGTCAATACATAGGCGTCTATGACACAACGAGGCGATGATTTCGTTTCGTTTACGCTTCACCTTGTTTACTTTCATGATGGCCGGGTTACACGCTCTACTGGACTACAAGCCGCCATTTTCATTGAGAGCGTTACTACTAACTTTGATGTTCACAGTTTATTTTGTTACGCTGTCTTAGAAGCAATTATACCTCGCATAACACGACAGCTTATTTTAATGGGAAGAGACGCTTTATTCCGTCACAAACACGCGACCGCGGACGCACAGGCAGCGGCTAAGATCGGGACATATTCGGGTTGACAGCTGATATCAGGTTGGGAGGAGCATGTAGACGGCCAGTTTCATACTGTGCTCCTCAGATGGCGTTGTCTCTGACTTCCACCGGCCACTAAGGTGACCACCTGACCAGGAAAACTCGTCCTTTGGGCAGCGTAATGACTGCTCATTTCTCATGGCCGCTGTTCCCGTCCAGGGCAAAACTAAAACTTATGCAAAATTAAGACAGATTGAGCCATAAGTGTCACTGAAGAGCCAGTAGGCGCATTTGAAGCAGAAAAGTTGGACGATTACGCATGAGAAGTCGTGCCTTCGATGTCCGCATTAGTTTATAAGTTATTGTATGTCAAATGTTACACGTAGACATAATTTCTGAACTGTAAAAGTGAATATTTTGCCAACGCGTTATCCGATTGCAACAAACGTGGTGCCTGTGGATAGACTACATCTCGTACAACTGTATCGGACTGTGATAGGGCATTTACTGAAACTATTCCCATATTTAAATGGGAGGCCGAAAAGAGGATTTCGCGCAATTAAAAACAGCTTTTCTTACTAAATAAATAGACAAACATTAAAAGTAGCGGCAGAACTGTAATCTTAAGATACATACGAAATTATTTAATCTACAATTTAAATTGTTTGTTGATATTTACACTTGTAAATCCGAAAACGGGGGAAAACCATAGTAATTGCTGTATGGCAGATGAAAGGAACTGATAACGCAGTAAAATTTCTCGAAACTTTCGCTGTGATTTCATGTATCATATGTGCATCAGAGGTTGAAATTAAGAATTTCATCAATTTTCGTGCTCAGTAGTTTAACTGACTTCAGTGGTGCTTGACAGTGATTTCCGGGGTGAAGCAGCGGCAGTTTGTAGGGGAATCTAGATTAGGACGCAGTTAGAGACGGTTAGGCTGTGTTAGTGTGTGTTAAGAGAAAATTTTATCTGATGAGTGATGAAATACAATTAGTTCACGTTTGTAAATTATACAGAGTTCCTACTTTCGGACATAGGTATATTTCAGCATGTGATGAACTTTTTACTTTTCGGGTTGGGTGTGATACAAGCCGCAATAACGAGGTTTCAGTGTGCAGCCATTGTGGAATTTATAGGTTGAAATACTGTGGAACTTTCATGGTTTTCTAAAGATAACCCACACAATTCAAAAAATGGCTCTGAGCACTATGGGACTTAACATCTGAGGTCATCAGTCCCCTAGAACTTAGAACTACTTAAACCTAACTAACGTAAGGACATCACACACATTCATGCCCGAGGCAGAACTCGAACCTGCGACCGTAGCAGTCACGCGGTTCCAGACTGAAGCTCCCAGAACCGCTCGGCCACCCTGGCCGGCCTCACGCAATTAACCTTGGTTTATTCGACAGCCTGCACTATCTTAAGAAACTATGTCACCCTCTGAAATTCATTTATTGTGAACTGTGAGTTTCTGTTTTCCTATGTTCGTAATGGAAATAAACCCAAAGTTGTGAAACTTTAAAAAGTACGCGAATGTGTACGTGACTTTTACATACCAAATCCTTCTTGCATCTATAGTAAGTACTTTTGTGGAAAACTGGGCACACTGCGACGAATATGAGGTGGCGTCCCATAGAACAAAGGCAGAAAACTTGTAAGTCCAACCAAATTTACGGTGGCCCATTGAAGTATTTGTGCTGTCTAATGTCCGGGTAGGTCTTTTCATGCAGGAGCATGTGAGGGCTGCGAGCTGATATAAAACTTATTAACGGCTTAGAAATTCATTTTTCGGCGAGTTGAGGAGAGAGATTGTAATTTATTTTGTCATCCACACCACATGCACATTCCCATGCAACCCGATCAGTCGCACTCGCGATGGTGGACGCCTCGTCAAATGCCTTCTTAGTTCCAGATTGCAAACCATGATTAGCTACCGCTAACTTATCTAAATAGTTGATGGCACTTCTTATATTAAATGGGACGTTAATCTGTTCTGGACATCATATGCTTGACGTAATGGTGTCTACGCTCATGTGGTACAGTGAAAATGTGTGGAGCATGAGTTTTATAATATTTTCGCATGTCTCATGTGTTGTTGTATTTTACCACACGATTCACAGTTGGACTTTATGTTACTCTTTTCAGAAGACTCTTAATTTCACTGTCAGTGAACGACAGAATGGCAGAAAGACGTGCTCTTTACTCTTCCTATCAGCGATTTTCTCCCGAAATTACTTGCGATACTTTGATTGTTGGGTCGCTCGGCCGAGAGCTCATGGATGTTCAGCGCTACCACTTGACGTGACTAGAACCTTGAGAGGATCTTATCCTGTGATATCGCCATAATCCCATCGATTCATGCAGTGCTGCTAAATGGTATAAGGCGCCAAAATTATACAGATGGCACATCTCGCAATGCTTGACAAAAAGTCGAGTAACATTTTTGCGTATTTCCTACGGTTGTCCCAGAAAAAAAAAAACAGTTCGTCTCAAGATAATGGTTCTGGAGAAGGGGATACTTGGCCGCGCACGTGCGTAAGCAATCGGTTCCTGTTATTGCCCGCTGCACGTATTGACATCCGAGCGTAAATCGTAAACACATAGGCAACTGCCGCCTGAGTGGCTGCGTCGTTGTAGTACACCGAGCGACGACAGTAGGCGAGTAACCTGTGCAGATGTTATTGCAACTCTGTTAACTGTTAGGATGGAAAGGAGATTTACTATAGCTGAACTATGCGATATGTATTTAATTTATGGCGAGGCAAAAGGTGTTGCGAGGGCAGTTGTACGAGTTTATCGAGAACGCTTCCCACAACGACGACTTCCTGCACGAGAGACATTTGCTGCTGTGCAACAAAGGTTTGTGTCATTGTAATTCTCTAATTGTATGCGATTATTACGCATTTACATCTTTATAAAGTACAGTAGTTATCTGCACCTTTGTAAATTTTCGTCCTTATGCGAAACATATCTTCTGTTCTGATATGCTTTCCGTTTTTGTTACATCGTGACAGAATACAACTGACGAGTACGTATTTAATTTCCTTAGATTGAGAGATACTGGCTCTTTACTGCCCCGCGCAGAAGGCAGAGGCCCACAATGTGCCGATCGTACATTGGAAGCTGAGGAAAGAATTCTGGACCGCATCCAGCAGGATTCTTCTCTGAGTACTAGAATCATCGCCGGCCACGTGGGTATATCGCACACTGTCGTTCATCGCACTTTGCAAGAGGAGCGTCTGCGGCCTTAACACATTCAACGCGTACAAGCATTGGAAGAAAAAGATTTCCCTCCACGACGTGAATTCTCAGAGTGGTTTTTGTTACACAGTGCGCAGCAGTATTTTGTCAACAATATACTCGTCACAGATAAAGCTTGTTTCACTCGCGACGGAATAATTAATCTCCATAACATGCACACGTGGAGTGTACACAATCCTCGCCACGTAGTGGCAACACATTTTCAGCGACGATTTTCCGTAAATGTGTGGGCGGGTATACTCGATAATTACATTACTGGGCCCTATGTTTTACCTGCACGTTTGACTGGTAACTATTGCCGAACGTTTCTAGAGGAAACATTGTTACCAACGTTGTTAGAACACATTCCGTTAGGCAAACGTCATAACATGCGGTTCGTCCACGATGGTGTTTTACCAACGTTGTTAGAAGACATTCCGTTAGGCAAACGTCATAACATGTGGTTCGTCCACGATGGTGTTCCACCCCACATTGGTCACAGAGTACGCAGATTTTTGGATAGTAGATTTGCAGGACGATGGATCGGGCGTTCAGGTCCACGTCGATGGACAGCACGCAGCTCTCATTTAAATCCACTGGATTTTTACTTTTGGGGTCATATGAAGGAAGTTGTTTATGCTGAGCCAGTACATAATATGGACAAATTGACGCAGAAGATTTTAGATGCTGCCAATACCATAAAGGCCAATTTGCATGTGTGTTAACGAGTGTGACGAAACTGTGTTCGCCGTAATGAAGCATGTGTAGAAGCGAATGGTGGTCATTTAGAACGTTTATTGTAGTATTGGTGTAAGAAGAAACGAAGTAATGGGTTTTCTTTTCGTTACGATGTTGTTGTACAGAAGGAAAATAATGTGAATTTAGTATTCGTTATGGCATTGCCGTAAAAAGGTGAAACAGTAGATTGTAATTCATGCACAACTATCTATTTGGTGATTAATTGAATTTGTACCACTGGAAATACATTGTGTTTGATATTAGCTTGTCATTACTACTACGACCTTCGTTATCGACTTGTAGAGAAACAGACTGGTTGTATTCAATTCATGTAAAGCGAATTACACATTCTTGACAACCCAAAAACCGTTTACATTCCTTTTTTCGGTACCACCTGATTATCACACCACGTCGTTGTACACGTCTAATGATTTCAATCCTCTGGTCGGCTCGTTGCCTTTCTCAGGCCGCCCCGTCATTGTAGGCAATAAGTTCTGTACGCTGTGTACTGTCGGTTGTCTACTAAACAGAAATGCGTACACTACCTATCCTACGAACATTAGGTTTTAATAATACAAAAATAAAGTACATGATACAAGAAAATATCATTAGACTTTTTTGTCAAGCACACCGAGATATACCATCTGTATAATTTTGGCGCCTTATACCGTTTACACCCTGTATAGTTCAGCAGGTGCACATGCCTTCCTGTACGTTCTGCGAATCAAAATTATTTCCAGCATGGATTGTTAGTACACAGACAGTGCGCTCGTACTCGTAAAGGGTGGCTGAAAGGGAATAGCACAGCGCCTTTAACTCTCATTTCGTATCGGAATGCGAGATTTAGCGCAGATGCCTTCTGCGGCCGCAACCAGGAGTTTTAATTAGTTAGCCTGTAAGTTTGTACCTCTGTGCAGCGACACATGGAGGCACTTGGGTGAGGGGGCTCGTGGGAGTCAGCGCTGCGTGGTGCCTCCGCAGCCCTTCCCCCACAACTCCTATCCCTCCCCACCCGGTCTTGCAAATTACTTGAAGAACCAGAGGTTCCACCAGACGGCGGCAGCTGTCTCTCGGCCATGGCGTTTTTGTTAATGGCGCTGCCAGATCTCACCTGGGACAGAGTGGATAGATGGAAGGCGGAGGGGTATGGGTCCCCCCTCTGCAGTGTCCAGCAATAATCTCTGCAAAGGTTATACCAAAATGAAACTGGAGCTTGGGAAGTAAACGAAGATGGTCCTCAGAAGTAAAAATAAACTGCTGACTATCGTGGAAAATGTGACGTTTCAATCTGGTTTTGTCCGCAGCTCGTGGTCGTGCGGAAGCGTTCTCGCTTCCCGCGCACGGGTTCCCGGTTTCGATTCCCGGCGGGGTCAGGGATTATCTCGGCCTCTGATGACTGGGTGTTGTGTGATGTCCTTAGGTTGGTTAGGTTTAAGTAGTTCTATGTTCTAGGGGACTGATGACCATAGGTGTTAAGTCCTATAGTGCTCATAGCCAATCTGGTTTTGGCTCTACTCTAACATATGCAGCGAAATGCTAGTAATTCGAATCGCCTCTGACCTTAGTCAGAGATAATGTAAACGAACATATGAGTTTGTAGCGCGGGATATTAGTCTCAGTCACCTTTGAATATGACTCGATAGTCATTGTAAGATACAATAAAAGTCATTACGGCATTTTTAAATTACCACTTCGCTTGAGCTCTTGACAACTTCCGTTACTCATTATTATAGGAAAGACATATTACTGCATATTACAGTGCTATAATAAGCCGTTAACATCTGTGTAGGCCACATTCTAACCACAATGTTGGCGGATACTGATGCTGCCTTTAACATAAACTCCACGGACTTATATAAAAGCACATGTGAAAACATGCATGTAACCGACATTCATTTTAACAACTGCAAGATTCTGGGAGTGACAGTCACCAGATCTCGGAATATCCCCTAATAATTATAGCGATGCTATGCTCGGTCTTGGAGGTAGGTTTATTGGGAACGGACCGTACGTTAAGGATGGATAGATCGTCGGTTATATCGTCAGTTCAGGCGTGCACACCATCAACTTGTGAATTATTTTTATGAGCTTCAAACAGCAGTGACTTATTTTCCGTTGTCTGTACGTTGCTGTCGTTGGTGACATTTTGCTCACAGCTCTAGGCAGTATTGGCTTTGGTCACATAGCTTGAGCCTGTTATCTACGGTCATCGGTGTGAGGAACCAGGCAACGAAATCTGAAGCGCGTCCACCATCTGTCCCCTAATCAGTCCACTACTGTGGCCGTCACAGATACTGTTCACACCGAGGTTGTCCTCACACTCATGTTCTAGTAGGTGGTCGTTAGAAGATGTGGCGTGCAATGAAAGCACTTCTGATGGGGCTGATCGGAGGTCCTCCCAAATTCGTCCGACGAATGAGTTTCAGGCGCTGTGTGTGACTAACAAAGACACTGAGTCGGGTGAAGTCGCTCGCTCTGGTCCAGAGGTAGCCACTCAGCCACTCAGCTCAGGCATTCACACAGAGTGAGATTATTGTTATTTGGGAGCTCCAACATTACGTGCGTAAGGTGGTCCTTTGGGGATGTAGAAGCAATGGTGTGAAGGAATCCATTGAATACTTCGTGTGCATGCCGGGTGAAGTCATTCCAGATGTGGAAAGACTGCTTCTGGATGCCATGCAGAACACAGGACAGTAGCCAACCGCAGGTAGTGGCACATTTCGCGAGTATCAGTGTGTATCGCTTTGCGTTGGAACAGTTAGTCTCTGGTTCCATGTGCTAGCGAAATTGTAAAGACAACTAGGCGTTACAGTCTGGAACCGCGGGACCGCTACGGTCGCAGGTTCGAATCCTGCCTCGGGAATGGTTGTGTGTGATGCCCTTAGGATAGTTAGGTTTAAGTAGTTCTAAATTCTAGGGGACTGATGACCTCAGACGTTAAGTCTCATTGTACTTATAGCCATTTTGGAAAGACAACCAGTCTCGTTTGCGAGATGAAGGGGACCTTTACATCAGAAGCATCGTGGACAGAACCGGCTGTGGTCCTTTTGTGCAGAGCAGAGAGGAAATTCCAAATCAGAGGCTCAGACATAAGGTAATGAAATTCCAGAAAAAGCGTCAGCTTGATGATGCACAGCAAACTGCGAAATCAGCCCGAAAATTTGTCGATGAGATAAACAAACCACCATCGTTCAGTAGGGCATTTGTTTTCATCTCCCACCAATCGGAATTTGAAGAGGAAACGCATATGAAAGGTTCCCTGTAAGTAAGATGTATAAATGCATTCATAAACAATTATGCTAAATGCTAATCTGGATGCTAAATTGCCTGGATTGTTATGCGTTGTGCTGCGAGAACTCATAGGTGCTCTGCTGCCTATGATTCCTTCTCATGCGGATGATCTTGCAAAGGCAGTAGGGAATACTTATGTTACAGAAAGAAAGAGTGGGAAAATTGACGTAAGGGAAATACAGGTATGGTACGAGCACTGCCTTTGGCCAACAGCTGGTCAAAATATCTTCCTTTTGCTTGATTCCGGGTCTGTGTATAAAAAAACATATTGGTTTATAGCAAACTATACGTCCTGAAAAAGTGTGACATTGCTATTCACACCACTTGGAACCACTGAACAAATTCAGCCTCGGGATGCTTGTTTCTTTTCATTTCTATAAGACATAATATTGCACTATCCGCAGCAAAGCCTTAAAGGATAGCCAGTTTAGCAACAAGGTCCATGGCAAACTGTTTAACATTCGGTTGCATGTCTTCACAATCCATCGGCTCTCATAACCCCGTTACACCAATATGATTTTATATGCGTTCTTTGAGAGTGGATACATAGCTGATCGTCTGGCACAGTTTGTAACATCCAAGGAGTTCGCGTTTGAACTTCATAGGGCAAATATCTGTGATCATTCTCGCTCACTACTTTTCATTCAGTGTTACTGGTGCAAGTTAATGGTTTGCTTTGAACATTTCTTCAATGTCAGATTTGTGAAGTGTAATACATACATATCACAGAAGCTTGATTTCTGCACCTCCTGGACACTCATTTTCTGTCACCGTACTGATGCGAATGACGAGTCATGAGCCGCTGACATTTTTCCTGTCATAGTTGTTAACACTTTCAAACCAGCCTTACTAAAGATTGAACTTGAAACATCGCACCCAAGGGTGTTCTTTGTAAGAATAAAAACCGCTCAAACTTATAGATAGGTAAAATTTACGCAAGTGGGACACCTTGAATATGTATGTAACATACACAGAATTCGAAAGTAAAAGTTTAGGTGAGGGTCACTTTTAGAGGATAAAAAAAGTAATTATAAATCATAATTCGCTGACAACGGCCTGTTGCAAGTCAGGGAATAAAAAGTTTGTTACATATGTAAACCAAACATGTTAAGATTTTCTTGCTACAAATTTGCAACAATACAGTAAAGTAATTGAACACAATATTAAATAATACGTACCATTCATACCGTAATGAATAGAAAGAAAGAGAAACATTTAATTTAATACTCTATACTGGCAGATTAATTAATTTCTGTGGGTATGTAAAATGAGTAAATTACACTTATCATATCATATCATTGACACTGCCTTAAGAATGGCGCTACAAGCAAATATTTATGTGAGTTTCTTTAAACAAGATGATCCGCCATCAATGGGCACATACAATTAGTCTTAGAATAAGCGCCTTATGGCAGTAAAAAGCAAAGTGGACTAGCACATACATTCCATCAGAGGTATCTTGCGACCTAGATTTTCAAGTGAAACACGTTTTGGCAGCAAATTAATAAACCAAGTAAAGTGTTTTGTGGCTACGAGCAAATTAGAAGCTTTGAAATTAAATAACATTCTTGATCATCAGTTAAAACAAGAATTGACGCACATAATCTTTAAATATGAGGTCCTGTCTTCCATTCACTGGGGTAGCGGACGGAGGTAGAACTGTAGGTAACGACAGAAAATGGTGGCAATATCACAAAGGATCAAGCTCACCCTAAATGTCGCTGAAGCATTCAAAAGTGACAACAGAACCACTCAAAATATCTTGCTTTTCAGTTGCTTTAATAAAATGAGATGGGTTCATTTATTGGCCGTCGCAATCGGAAATCAAACAGTTCGTCACGGTCGCCGTTTGTTGTTGTTGTCAATTGAGGCACCTTATAGCATGCATGTAGGACTATGCACTGACGCCCCGTTCTGGGCTCCTGTACCGTGTAGGTACATTAAAAATAGTAATAATTACAATAATAATAAATAGCAATAATCCTAAGCGCCCTTGCAACATACGAAATTATATTACTGAAGTTCGTAATAATGAAGGCACACAGGCACAAATCAACATGACATCATAGACAAAGACATAAAATGAAAACCAGCAAGGATGTTTTAAAATAATTCTCTTAAGACTGAATCTCTCCAAAATAGCAACAACATAACACACAAAGCCGCACTGAGCGCCATTGAACTATGCACCTTCAATAACAGCATCAGCCACTGGCCTGTTGTTGTTAACAAGAAAATTCAGCGACTAACACATGCCGCAGCAATTCGTGATGCGTTCTCAAAGCGGCCAAAAACAACCTAATATTATTAATTTACAAGCACACTCTCTGCTGGTTGTATTCAAAGCAGAGGAAACACACTTGCAGGATGCGTAGCCAGGATGATATGGTTCCAGGATACCTGATTAACAAGTTCAATTTGCTGCTCGATGATTACTCACCATAAGGATTCCACAAGTTTTCAGATGAAAAGAAATTAGAGGCCAGGTTCCTATTCGTTAAAAAGGCTGAGTGGCTAATTGCTCGAATTCAGATAGGCTCTCAGAATCAACGGTCATAGGCCACGTTGCCGCTTCTGTCCTAGCGATCAGCCCCTTTGGAAGACAAACATGTCTGCAGTAATAGCTAACCCGAAACAGCACACTGCACCTGAAGCAAGTCAACAATCCTTCACACATGTGAACACCCATACATTGCCACTTGCCACTACATAGTTGCCTGTTTGCGGAAACGTGTCCACTCGTTACCTAGAAACTGTGCGAAGAAGTTCCCTCAGAGTAGCAGCTATCGATATCACAGGTGCTGGGCTCAGATATGACTCATACTTTGTTGCATTTATTTGCTGTTTATATCTGTTTCCTGCGATGATGGCAATAAGTGATGGGTGCTGCTTCTAGTAGCTGCACCCCCTGCTGTTGTTGCAAGAGTTCTCTTTCATGCATCAGTATGTACTCCCTTGAGTGGAACAGAAGATCACTGCCGGACAGGCGAATTAAAAGGCCAACAGCAAGAATAACTTCAGTCTGATAAATTTAAGTCAAGCAACTAATAAACCATTTAGTAAAACTACACGAAAAATTGTTAAGGAAATGAAAAACTCAAGAAACGTGATAGCAATACAATAGCTCTTATATATTTAAAGTCAATGGGAGATTCTCACCAGGCTGTGTACAAAATGTAATACCCATACGAATAGACCTTGAAAGCTGATTATGGACATTGTTCTGCAAATAAAAAGTTTCTGTATGTAGGATATTAAACGTATCATTTCTAAACGGAGAGCAATGAATTCTTTTGATAGCAAAACAGTAGATGTTCGATGAATTTGAAGTCAGTGCAATATTCTCGATGGAATAGGAGTAATTGTAGCTTAGGATCGAAGGTCTTGTTCATGGTTTTGCCCAGTTTTCCACGGAACAAAAAGCAGGTGGTGAGACTCATTTAAAACTGATCTGCGACACACCAGAAATCCGTCCTTGCAATCTATACAACATGTCGATAAGAACCGACAAACCAAAGAAAATCGAAAAAGAATTAAAAATAAAAAGGAGTCTCTGAAGGAAAAGAAGAGGATGAGAAAGAAATTCTGTGAACAGTAACCGAAGTGTGTTTTATATAAATCCAATGATGTAAACCCAGTGCAATCAAAACTGGTTAGTAAAAGAAACCACTTAGACCATTTCTATTCGTCAGCCAGAAATAATCAACATTCCCAATAAAAAGAAGAAGAAAATAGATCTTAACCATAATATCACCCACGTAACTGCATAGGGAGTAATGTCAGAATGGCCTCAGCCTCTTATGCTACAGATAAAATTTTATGGCAGTACGGGATGTATAATATATGCAGTGAAATGATAGTAATTCGTGTTGCCTCTGATCTAGGTAACTGTTAAGGTAACAGTGCACACGAGAATGTAGCGCGAAAAATGAGTCTGTGTCGTCTTCGAATTTATTCGCCGGTCACTTAACAATACTGTAAAAGCCATTACGACTATGTTAAATTCTCACTGTATTTCTGGTCTTGACAGCTTTTGGTACCCATTACTGCATGAAAGACATGTCATTTTAAAGGAATCTCTGTGTATAAAAGGCAATGTCCTGCCTGCCTGACTGACTCATCATGGTCCAGTCCAAACCACTGAGGATAGTAACTTGTAAATTGGAGAAGGTGTGGATCTTATACTTAAGGCGTAGTTTAAGAAGTGATGTTTTGAAATTACCACCATTGGGGGATAAAGTAGGGGATGAACTGTTTTTTTTTTTAATGTCGTCATTAAGGCTATTTTCAAGTTGGGTCTACAAAAATTGGTGTTTCGAAATTAAGAAATACTTGTTACAGCATCTTTGAAAATTTGTCCATATTGTGGGGAAGCAGATGATGGAAGCCTTTTTTGATAATACTTCATTATTAAAGAACTAGAAAAGTATATTCAAAGCTACATTTATGAACATTGTTATTTGACTTCTCAGTTACTAATTAATAATAGTTGTTTCAATATTTTTGGAAATTAAATTCCTAAGCTGGTGAAAAAGGGGATGAGATTTCTTATGAAAATATTTTATTATGTGAGCATTTTTGAAGCTATGTCTATGAAAATTTAGTTCTGTCTTCTCAGTTAGACAACAAAAAAAAATGTTTCAATGTTTCAGGAAGTTCAAGCTCTAAAATGGGGAAATAAGGGGTGAAATGCTTTATGAAAGTATTTCACTGTGAAAGAATTTTTAAGTGAAGTCCCTGCAAACAGGTATATGGCTTCATGTTTGGAGATGAAAAACTACGTGTTTCACTGTTTTTGCAAATTCCACCTCTCTTGGGACGAAATAGGGTCGGACTGATTAACTGACTCATCATCGCCCGTCCCAAACTGCTAAGGATAGAAACTTGTGGTTTGGAGAGGGTGTGGATCTTGAACTGTAAGCATTGTTTAAAAAGCGATTGCGCGAAATTCCACTCCTAAGGAGGTGAAACAGAGGATGAAAGGGTTTCTGAAACTACGTCCGTATTAAATGAATTTTGAAGCTACAACTACGAAAACAGATATTTGGTTCCTTAGTCAGGAAATAAAAAAAATACGTGTTTCAAAATTTTTGTAAATTCAGCCACTAAGAGGGAAAGAAGGTGCCCGAAAGGTGTTTTGAAAGTAAATAATTACTTTAAAGCCATTGAAGAATTTTTAAGGCTACGTCTATGACAATTGGTATTTGACTTCTCATTTTAAAATTATAAAGGAAAGTGTTTCATTGTTTCTGGAAATAGAGCCCCTAAGGAAGTGCAACAGAGAATGAAAATTTTTAAGA
Source organism: Schistocerca piceifrons (assembly GCF_021461385.2). Classification (NCBI taxonomy): domain Eukaryota; kingdom Metazoa; phylum Arthropoda; class Insecta; order Orthoptera; family Acrididae; genus Schistocerca; species Schistocerca piceifrons. Next base: position 504,838,566 of record NC_060143.1, on the reverse strand, counting down.
AATTATTTCCTTACATTAAAAGATTTTGGAAGCTAAGTTTAAGAAAACTGGTACTGCACTTCTCTGTTAGACATGGAAAAAATATTTCAGAGATTCAAAATCTGCTTCAGTTGTAAATTTCTTTTATTATCACGACCGGTTTCGGGCTCTCATAAGCCCATCCTCAGTTGTCGCAACTGTGCTGTGGCCCCCGAACGCCGCGGTGGACGTATACTAGGCGCAGTGTGCTACCTATAGGCGCGGAAAAAGGACTCCTTGTTTAAATCCAAAGAGTGAAAGTCGCAGAGTGCGGTGACTACTCCATGGGTCCCCCCTACTAACTCTGTAAGGTCGCATTACCTTATTATGTAACCATTTTGGCTGATCTGGTCCATAACATGGTACAATGTTTGTTCCCAAATGATGATGTGTTCCAAGATGGCAGGACCCCTGTTCACAGAGCTCGCATCGTCCATTACTGGCTTTTTGAGCCAAAGAATGAATTGTCACATGTGCTGGAATGGTCAAATCTGCTGTGGCCACCATAGACACCAGATAACGTTGTTGCTGAGTCTACGTGATTTAATTTGGAAAGAAGCGTGAGTGGTTGCCATCCACTTCCAACATTTGGCAGCAGGAAAACCAAGCAGGACCTGTAATTATTCAACCCTAAACGTCTGGAAGCTGTTTTGAATGCGAAATGCTTTCGTACTCAGCGTTAAGCATGGTAATGAGTTGCTTTCTTTGTGTTTGCATATTCAAGTCCACCTGCTGTAATTAATCGTGTAATGTTACTGTACGTGAAGAATAAAATGTTTTAAAGATAAACGTCAGTCGTAGCGGTAAACTGTATGCAAGGAGAACATGCTATATTCCTCCTGCTGACGTTTAACATAATATCTTAACAGATATTTTGCTTACAGAGTAGGTAAGTATACTTGAGTATACTGCCTATTCTAAGCAGTAACAACAAAGAATGAACAAGTAAATGGGGATATGAATATATATTTACATTACCTCGCCTTATTCCACCAAGACGAAAATGTAGATCAGCCTTAAGCTGTACAGAAAATAATTATTCCAGTGTAACTAAAATATACCTGAAAGCCAGGTACGTAAATATTCTTATTAACTGTACGTTGGTTGAGTCATTATTTGAACTGGTAATATATTAACTTGGGGATACTTGTAATATACTGCTTTGTAGTTATGCTCAAACGGTGGATGTGGAAACTAACTAAATTTATATTATATGAATTACTGTTTGGGGGCTGGAGATGAAGGATAATGATAATATATGTGTTATTTGTAAAGTGATATAGTAAATGTACAGTGGATAGGTGATCATATTTATATCAGAAGAACCAAACGTTCGATCATAGTTTTGGAAAGGATTAGCCTTATTGATATAGAAGTGTTTAAGATTAAGTGAGATGGTTTCTGGAACTATGTATATTTGTGGGAATTTAATACATTTTTAGTTGAACTGATCATAGTCAGTAACTGATAGAATATTATTTTGTAATGGGAAGTGCTAGTAATGATTAGACATGAACCCACTGATTATAATGAATATAACTACTAAAATAAATGCATAAATGAGGCTCTATTTCAAAGAAAGATTGAAGTCTTATCTTTTGAATAATATAGACGTTTTTCTGCAACATAGCTGTTTTCTCCACATGTGGCATTAATTGGGAATTATTCACATTTATACAACTACTGAAGTGTTCAATTGACTTCGCAAAGTTACTGAGGATCTATTCCATCAGGGTGGGTCGAAGATAATGGTGAAATATTTCAGGTGTACATGCAGTGTCTTATTTCTCCTTTAAAACAGTAACTGAAGCAGTAAAGATGCATGCTGAGTGGTGGAATTAGGGATTAGGTGGAGGATAATCATTTTTATTAATTGTTTCGGAAATCAGTTTCATGTTCAGTAACAACTCATCATATTGTTTTTCTGCTCACCAGAAGATGGAGTACCTGGATGGGTGTGATGTGAGCAGTACTGCCAAGAAAAAAATTAACATGGACACCAAAAAAAAAAAAAAATGTGTAGAAGCTTTTGACAGGCAAGTAGAAGAAATAAAATATTTTGAAAGGCATCAGTCATTCGTAGGTGTTATCTGAGACTGAATTTAGTCATTTGTAAGGGAGGCGAGATTTTTTTATGTTAACAATGATACTGAAATATATTATTTTAAAAATAGCTAAATATTGCAAAGTTGTTGATGGTAATTGTAATTTCACGATATATGCAACAAACTTAGTTAAATGTTACGACTTTTTTCATGCTGAATGTGGCATGTGACAGTTTAATAATACATAATTGAAACTATTACAGTGAAAAATTTGTTCATTTACGAATATTAACGTTTTTAATTGACATAATTATTCTTCGGTTGTGCTGCGTAATCTGTGAAACTAGTTTGATCTAGAGCGACCGAAATGTTTCTTTATTAAAGGATACTGTGTGTAGGAACAGTCAGATGCAGATTTAGGGTCCCAGTAAGACTTACAACCTGGATGAGTTGTGACGTTCTCTGATTGTTAAGTTGGGGTCCTTTATACTGTTGGATCCCTGGAGCTACGCAGTAGAACTAACCATGTGCTCTGGTAGTTACATGAACAAAATCAGCTTCCAGGTCATAAATATGACGAAGGCTATACATGGTTTAAGAATACTCGTGTGCAGCAGACTCTAAGGGAGATTCTCTGAGCACTATGGGACTTCACATCTGAGGTCATCAGTCGCCTCTTTAAAGTATCCAAGATGGAGATCCAATAACCCAGAATACAAGAGAAAACTTGGGTTTCAAGCTATCTGTCGATATGGAAAATTTCAGCTGGAAATACGCTGCGTGAAGGTACTGTCACTGTGAGACACAGAAGTGAGAAGGTCGTTGTAGTCATTACATATTGAAGAGCAGTAGTGTTGCACCAGATCAACGTTATTGGGCCCACTGTTCTCTGTATGCATACAAACCAGCTCCTTGCCTGAGCCTTATTTAATGTCCATTATGTAAACGAGTCGCTGTTACTTAGTTTATTTAGGACTTAATTAACGCTCCAAAAATGCCACTATATTTAAACTAATTTATAGCCATGATGAACAGCAAGACATCTACATTAATACAGTTGTTCAAGGATAATCTTAGTGACCATAAACTATTGCCTGAAAATGTTGGTCTCCCTTCCCCCAGTTATGTAATTTGCCCCTATTCATCCAGACCAACACCATGCCCCTCTTAAAGTACCCAGCATCCTGAGACGGGACTGCTCCTTGCTCTAGCAACAGCAGCAAATTTTTACGATATCTGCAAATTTCCAGCTGAGTATTGTAATAGATAGTGTTTACTGCTTCAGGTCTCCTTAGTCTCAATTTCCAGCAGAGTGTGTTTCCCAAGCGTATTTTCTACAATGTATAACCCTATCCAGAGATCAGGGCTTCGTTTTCTTCAATTTCTAACAGAGTTGGTTTTTTTCTGAAACAAATAATGGTATTCACATCTTTTGGGAGTACTTTGCTGAGTTTACCCTGCTTTTCAATACTACAAGCATAATTTAAGAACTTCATATGTTTCGTAGCTGGCACCACCATATACATACACATCAGCTTATGATGCCATTTACACTTTTTGGAAAACTTGTTATACTTTCTCTAGGTTTTTCCGACTCTTCCCCAAATAACCATTTTTCAAGAAGACAGTCGTATATACAGAGCCCTTAACTGCTATGACATCCATCACCACCACGCGTATCCTGCAACCACACCCATGTATGACGTAATTTACAGTTTTGGTACTATTTTACATGCTTTCTCACACTTTATGTCAAGAAAAATAGATCATCTCTAAATAGCTTTTCCATCTACACTCTATTGCTGCTGCTAGGAGCATCAACAAGTACAGTAATAGGGAACTATGCAGTACTGTGAACTTTACTTAAAAACAAGGTAAATGATGGAGGGACTCCCTCCAATCATAAGGGTCGCATCGTGTTGGATAATCATTAGCTTCTATCTGCACTTGTTGTGGGGGCACGTCTTCATACACCTCAGCCCGCCACCACCACCGCCATGTGATGCAAACTGTCATCACTACCATGATAATATAAGAATAACTACAATGTCTGTATTAAACTCTACACTGTGTAGTATACCCCATGTGCACTAAAGAGTACCACAATGCCACTTGTCACGTGACTCTACTGTCATAGTCTCCTGACAGTCTCACCTCAGCCACTAGTCTTTCCACCCCGCTGGGCCAACGCCACTGATGGACTTTACACCTCACGCTCACTCACGCACCTACTACCACTATGCAGATAAGCGAGGCAATGGTGCAGCAGCTGTCCAGTGCTACAGCCGATCCTCCATTCGAGATATCCCTGGGAACATGTTTCGATAAAAGAAAGACGATTGATAACGTCTTCGGCCACTACCTCCCCCTTGCTCTATGTATTCGAGTGGGCCACATGCAATTTGGTAAATGTAGTATTTGAATTCTGAAATTTTTCCTGCGCATTTCTTCTTCCAGTAATTTTCGGGTTTGCAGGCGGATCCAATCAGCATTCTGCCACGATATTTCAGCCATCCTCAGGTGGGTAGGCGAAGTACTGAAGAGACCAGATGCAGTCATGGTATTTATAGCGAATTCCGCGCATGCGAATCGTACTGGCGGTTTACGGCGCATACGTTAGGAGGTGACATGCGTGAGGCAGCCAAGTTGTGTGAGCTGCCCTCAGTGGTGCAGTAAGAAGAATCTAATCGCTGAGTATCGACTGAGCATGTAGACTCCGTTGTGACCACATAATTTTAGTACTTGGATTCCAATTTTTATCCCGCTGAAAGCCGTTATCACGATTCATTAAATTATCAACAAGACGTATTTCCACGGATTCATTAATTACAGAGTCCCAGAAGCTGGAAACCGGTGCTAAAATTTTGGTGTTATTGTATTCCATTGAATGTCCCATGGAAATACAATGTTCTGCTCCTGCTGATTTTAAAGGCTGCCGCAGACTGGTGTGTCTTTCGTGTTCTTAAGAGCGTTCCTGGACCGTTCGTGTCGTCTCACCTATATATGCAGAGCCGCACTCACAAAGGATTTTATAAATACCGGCCTTTCTTTATTATAAACCGTCTTTAACGGATCCAACTAAGACCCTGTTCTTTGCTGGTGAACGGAAGACGACATTAATATTACTCTTCCTAAGCACTCTGCCTGTTTTAGAAGACACGTTCCCGGAGTATTGAAGGAACGCTGTTGATTTATAGTCCTCAACAATCTCCTCAAAGTGTTGCTTTTTGTTATTATAATTCTGATTAGTCTGCGGTATTTGACGCGAAGTATAGTCATTTTCTTTAAAAACCTTGTGCTGGTCTCTTCAGTACTTCGTCTACTCACCTGAGGATGGCCGAACGTGTCTGAGCCTGAATATAGTGGCAGAATGTTAATGGGATCCGGCTGCAAACCCGAATATTACCGGAAGACACTATACTATTTTCCTCTCATTCCCACAGAATGGTCGGTGATTTTACCAGCTGTTAGTACAATCCACCTCCCATAGCATTCATAAATGCTGCCTGGAAAGAATGTTTGTCAGGAAACCTCTGTAAATTCGCAGGAGATTTCATCAGTGCTGTAATCAGCTGAATAAGTGTCCGCCCCCGGTAACTGAGTGGTCAGTGTACCAGACTGTCGGGCTTACTGGCCCGGATTCGATTCTCATCTGGGTCGGAGATTTTTCTTCGCTCAGGGACTGGGTATTGTGTTGTCCTAGTCACCATCATTTCATCCCCAAAGACGCGCAAGTCGCCGAAGTGGCGACAAATCGAAAGACTTGCACCCGGCGAACGGTCTACCCGAAGTGAGGCCGTAGCCACACGACATTTGCATTTTAGCTGTGTAAGAGTTTGTAAGCTGTTTCCCCATATTACTACCTTCAAAATATCTTCCATTAAAAATCTTCAACCTTCGAGGTATAGCATTTCCAGCACTCTACAGGCCTATTAGATAGACGCCCCACCCAGCAGCCTCCATGTACGAAGCGTCAGCCACCGTCTTATTTTATTACACATCCCTTAACTGGCTACAATGAACCGTTATTACTTGGTGCCAGTCGTCCTGACAGACTGTTTATAGCCAGTTTACCCTGTATAAAGACCTCCATAGTCCATGCTAAGATTCTAATTGAGTACTGAAATATATATAATTATTGTACAATGGTTCAGAATTCCGTTAATACAGTATAATAATGTGCTGTCAGCTCTCCTATATATTGCAGCATAATATTATGTGATCTCAGATAGTAACCTAATTAATTCGACTCATGCAACAATTTCAATGTGGTGCATAATGTGGCTAGCTTTTGCTACTTAGTCACTACTTAAAATAACTGTAGATGGCCAATGAAAACAATTATTTTATACACTAATACTTTAAAGTTTTGCTGTTTAACGAGTTATAGGTCACTGTCTGTAATTGGCCTGTGGACTCTAGTTCGGACCACTTGCTTCATACATACGCAGACGATCTTAGTGTTGTTAGAACGTTCATATACGGAATTCCTGGGATGCTGTCTCGTCTCTCTACATCGTAAATGCAATTGTTTGTATCTTTTAAGTGCTTCCTAATATCCTTCATCATTTGTATCACGAGCATCACAGACATTACATTAGATACAAAGCTGTCTCCAGCACCAACCTGTCCTTGTGCACATAAGCTGTCTCCTCTCCAAACCTGCCCCAGTCTACATAATACTGATAGCCCAGTGATAAAAATAAATCTCGAAAAAATCAACAAGTCGATACATGCTACTAGTGCTGAAGCCCTCCTATAGATACTCGTAACAGCCTGTATCCAAACATATCGTACATAAGTCATTGTTTACTGTATGCTAGAGGTACTGTGATGCATTACTGGTATCATCTACGAGCATATGCCACACACTGAAACAGGAACTCCTGCTGCTACCGTCCGTCCCTGTTCCATTCACTCTTCAGTTTCTCCACATTAACTGCACTTACAAGAGTAAGCTCTATAATAAGAAGATTGATCTTAGGCGTTTCGACGCACTGCCTTTTCCTCTTAAGATCTATGGAATAACAAAGTTAATGAGAATAGAAAGAGTTTACGGGTACCTGCTAAATGTTTCTGGGGGCATTTATTCATCTTTCTATAAATGTATGCACTGAATAACGCCTGCAAACACAGACGCAATGTGAACTGAGAAAATAAGCTGTGATGTACCTTAAAAGAAATAGACTGTGCTGGTGGAGTTGGAGTAGGTCATAATGTTAATTCGATGTAAGGAGAATTAAATGAAAACTGAAAACCCTTCAGAACTAGACCATGTGATAGTTCCATTAAAATGTAAAAACCACATGCATTAATACATGAGACATGAGATAATCAAATCCTGCTTCATAAAACGCGCTCGGCTGCTTACGGATCCAAAACCACACCCACTCCTACACCTCCTCATCTAACTGAAACCGATATACATGCATGTCTCCTACAGGTCGCCAAAGATGTGAAAATTGCATGGTGAAAGATCAGGGATGTATGGAGGATGTTGCAGTGTTCTTCGGCGAAATTACTGAAGCATAGCGTAACATTCTTGGTTGGCGGTATCGTGTTACGGGATGATTCCATCTGTCAGCATTTCTGAGTGTATTGTCTTTGACATGCAGTTCCCACAAAGCATCTTCGTAACTCGGCGCATCGATTGTAATTCCCTTCTCTAAGAAATCAACGAGCAGAGGTCCCCTACAAGCGAAGACGTTGGTCATCGTGGATTATCGGAACTGTAATGAATAGATCAGGATTTCTTTGGTGGAGAAGTTGTGGAATATTAGCACTGTTGGATATGCCATTTGCTGTTGGGCTCCAAATGATGGCGACCTGAATTAACACACGTATGAATGTTGTTTTCAGTCAGATGAGGAAGTGCGAAAGTGGGTGCAGTTTTGGGTCTGGCAGTGGCTGAATGTGTTGTATGAAACAGGAATTGATCATATTGCTTCCCAGTGGGATAAATGTATTAACCCATGTGGTGATTACCTTTGAATGGCACAATTTCTTTGTTCCATTGTGACAGTTGCTCAGTTGTCATTTAGATGCCCCTAATATGTAAAATATAGCTTCATGCTTACTGACACTTACAAAACCCCTTGACCAACAAGCACTTGGACCACCATTCTCACTTTATCATACGTTTTAACATAAAATACCTTTCAGCTGCAGTTACAAAAGTGTAAAAACGTTAAACATCCCAGCTACATAAAACAGAAAGCAATACTATTTGAGGAAATGTCTCTACCCAATAGTAAACGCGTAGCTGCTTGCAGTATTTTGTGTATGAGAGTGTGTTACTATCTTGTGTAGATGCACCCTTATAATACTTGGAATATTGTTTGGAGGTGTAGCAGGGTAGAGTTCTGTGAGGGATCCACTCATGATACATACAGAAAAGCGTCTGTGAGGGAATCCACACACCTGGAATGGTGTTACTAGGTGGTTACACTCACATTAACAATGGCCACAGTATGGAGGTGGATCTACGAGTGCTGGGTGTGGGGAAGGGTCTGTGGTCCTGTGTAAGAAAGCAACACATATGCAGACACTAAATAGTGCAATCTGTTTATAAACCACCATTCCACGAGTCTTAAGAAAAAAGGACTTCCTTTAACATATAATGAGAATATCAGTCAACAGCAATTAAAGAATATTGTTTCTTTTAATATTTTTAAAATTGGGCATAAAGTAACGTCCCCTTAGTAATGTGCATTATGGAAAATGCATTGCTGTTGCAAGAATTAATGAAACGAAGCAGTGCACTGAAGAGACCAAGGTCGATACCACAATTAAACAAAATTTCCTCTAGATATAATTAATCTAGAGAAACAGGATATGAATGAGATATATCCTTTATTATTTGATAATACTGTATATGTTTCTAAAAGCTCTGAAATGGTTGAAACAAAACCATACAAATGGGTTGTATTCGCAACAGTGGTCAGTGACATGAGCAGTCACACCTGTTTACATATGTGGAGCCTTTGTATGTGTACCTCCACTAATTGCCATCTACCAGTCATGTTAGGCCACCACTGCCTAGAGCAGTGGAGGACTGCTAGCAAGCTGATAACTGTCAGTCCACAGTAGTCAAGTTGGGTGGGAATTATGGACTGTTGGGGTACTATTTTGAATTTCCTGGATGCATGGCCTCTTGTGGGGAAAAAAGTCAGGTCGCTGGATAGGTACATAAAGGTAGAGAGACAGATGTCTCGCTGGGAAGAATGTAATTCATACAAGAAGAGGTGGTTTATGAAACAATAATACTACTGATAAAACTGTGTTACATCTCTTATCTGTGAAGAAAACACATCATGTGTCTGCTGCTGAGATTGTTTAAGTTGATAAGTCTTTTTTAGTATATATATATATATATATACATATGTGTGGGGGGGGGTGGTTGTGGGTGTGTATGTATATGTATAAACTACATAAGTCTCATACACATCCAGTAAACAACAATTTGTTTCCATCTTTGCAACGATATATTTCAAAAGTAACCAAAGCTACACGCATATGCACAACCTATACCGTAGAAAACACAACCCTCCATAACCCAAGTCTCATATCGGATGTCTCTGACGTTGGGAGCTACTATCCAGTGCAAATAAACTTTGAGAATACACAGAGGATCATTGCCAGCATGCAGAAATGATAGGATCTGACCAGTTTCTTCGATGTGGAATCCGTTTACCGCTGTAGTAAAATAACAGGTGATGCGTATGCTGCTGGACAGTTGCCCAATTGCAGTTTAACAGTTTCAGAAACAGGAGAAACGTGGTGATGACTATGGACTATTTGAATTTCAAAATGTGGAAGATGTGAATGCTAAATGTCGAAATCTGTATGTCTACCAGAACCTACATTGCACCTTCGAATGTTTTATCTATTATATTAAATATGATATACTTCCCAGCATGCAGCTAGCAGTGGCCTGTGGAGAAAGCTTTTAGATACAGGCTGTTATCCGTAGGAGTACTGTAACGGCAGTATGATGTGGTAATTTTCTGGTGTTCTAGTGGTTTACCTTTCTTGCTGTTATACTGGTCTTACATACCCAGTGACATGTGGCTCGAGTCTTCTTTATATCTAATGAAATTGTGATGTTGTTTCACCATGAATATCATAAGAACTCGGAAAAGTACATTGAATAGGATATTTAATGCAGAGAGAGGCGACAAAATGCAATGAATGCAGTGTATGGATGTTCTAACAACCCTCAGGTCAACCGTATGTGTACCACGCAAGCGGTCACAAATATTGTGCACATGTTTCCAGTTTGAAAGTGCCATACAGTTAATTAAACAGTGCAACTATACCTCACATTTAGAATGATGTACAGGTAAAGTATATCCAAAATGGGATTTTCACTCTGTGGCGGAGGGTGTGCATATGTGAAACTTCCTGGCTGATTAAAACTGTGTGCCGGACCGAGACTCGAACTCGAGGCCTTTGCGGGAGAGCTCCTGTGAAGATTGGAAAGTAGGAGACGAGGTACTGGCAGAATTAAGCTGTGAGGACAGGGCATGAGTCATTCATGGGTGCCGGCCGGGGTGGCCGTGCGGCTCTAGGCGCTTCAGTCTGGAACCACGTAACCGCTACGGTCACAGGTTCCAATCCTGCCTCGGGCATGGATGTGTGTGATGTCCTTAGGTTAGTTAGGTTCAACTAGTTCTAAGTTCTAGGGGGCTGATGACCACAGATGTTAAGTCCCATAGTTCTCAGAGCCATTTGAACCATTTGAACCATTCATGGGTAAATCAGATGGTTGAGCACTAGCCCGCGAAAGGCAAAGGCCTCTTTCCGGTGTCTCGGCTTTTATCTGCGCGTCATTGTCAAATGGGACCATAGTACATACAATTCTAAAAGTCCGCACACAACGCAACAATTCAGTACCTTTTTGACGTATGTTTGGTTAGGACAAAGTCAACAACAGTTGTCGCAAATCTGGATTACACTGAACATGTGAACTAAGAAAATGTTTCTGATGACTGCAGTTAAATACAGCACTCTGGAAATAAATATCAGAAGGAGATAAATGAATCTGAGAATCACACCGATGTTTTCTCTGCCGTTTTAAGTGGACCAAACGCCACTTTGGAGAAAAATGGGTTAATATGTTGGAAAATTTATCTTCGTCAGATATGGAAATACTTCAGCTTGAAAATAAACAAAACGCACAGCAAGGATAATCCTGGATTGTATATTTGATCTTGGGGACATAAACATGGATTAACAGCTAGACACAAACGTAGAGGACTTTATATAGGATTGTGATGGAAAAAATGTGTCGTCATCATGCTATCGATGAAACATTGAGGCGGTGGCAACATGATAGCAAACCGTTAACTGTCTGCAGCTTGGAGGTGAAGTGGGGAGAGGTAACAGATTAGAGGGACAAGTAACAAGAGATACATGGGGCTTACAGCTGTAATGGGACACTGTACCCGTGTTCTGAAGAGAAGGTGTTAGTAGATGTTTCGAAACAGCAAGAAGAAAAACCTCGGACTCTGACGATCGTTACTGAGGTGACACAAGTCATGGGATAGCGATATGCACATATACAGATGGCAGTAGTGTCGCGTACACAAGGTATAAAAGGGAGGTGCGTCGGCGGAGTTGTTATTTGTACATGGAGGACTCATATGAAAAGATTTCCGAAGTGATTATGGCTGCGGGACGGGAATTAACAGACGGTGAAGGCGGTATGGCAGTTGGAGCTAGACGCATGAGACGTTTCATTTCGTTGGGGAATTCAGTTGTCTGAGATCCACGGTGCTAATAGTGGGACGAGAATACCAAGTTTCAGGCATTGCCTCTCACTGCGGGCAACGCAGTGGCGAAAGGCCTCTTACTTTAGCGATCGAGAGCAATGACATTCACGTAGAGTTTTAGGTGCTAACAGAGAAACTACAATTAGTGAAATAACCGCAGAAATCACTGTGCGACGTAAGGTGAACGTATCTTTTAGGACAGTGCTATGAAATCTGACGTGATTGGGCTATGGAAGCAGACGACCGATACGAGTTGCTTTGCTAACAGCAGGACGTTGCCTGCAGGGCTTCTCTCGGGCTCGTGACAATATCACTTAGACCCTAGGCGACTGGAAAACCGTGGCTTGGTCAGATCAGTCCTAATTTCAGTTGGTAAGAGCTGATCATAGTGTTCGAAGGTGGTGCAGACGCAACGATGCCATGGACCCAAGCACTCCATAACGGGTGTGAACTGTGTCTACGTGAAAGGGACTGTGTTCTTTGGTCAAACTGAACCAGTCTTTGACTGTTAATGGTCATGTTCGGTTACTTGGAGATCATTTGCCGCCGATCATGGACTTCATGTTCCCAAACAAGGACGGAATATTTGTGGTTAAAAATGCGCCATGTCATCTGGCCACAATTGTTCGCGGTCAGTTCGAAGAATGTTCTCGACAATTCGAGCGAATGATGTGGCCACCCAGATCTCCCAACACGAATCCTGTCGACCATTTATTGGATATAATCGAGAGGTTTTCTTGCATAGAATCCGGCACCAGCAACACCTTCACAATTATTGGCAGCTATAGTGGCAGCCTGGCTCAATATTTCTTGGGGCTCCTAACGACTTGTTGACTTCATGCCACGTCGACTTGCTGAACCATACGGGGCAAAAGAGGTCCGACAACATATTATGCGGGGATGCCCTGACTTTTGTCACCTCAGTGTATGTGCTAGTTATTTATTTATGACAAAATGTTTTATTTATATTTCATGTTTGTCATTAATTTCTTAGCACAAATACAAATACCAGTGTCTGCGTCAACTACATGGGAAACGATTTGAAGACGTGTGGAAGTCCGCCACAATGAGGAAAGCACTTTACCCTAGATGGAAGTGCAGTTCTGAGGATTCTGCAGAGTACCATATGTGCCGGCACAGATTACCATTTGCAGGCTACACTTTGACACAAGGACGACCAAGAATTCAACAGGCAAGCACAGCCCTCGCACACCGCCTGCAATGCATGCTGCCTGGCTGCATACGTCCCCCACCACTACCCAACACATTAATAGCGTGGGCATTGGGATGAGGGGGAAAGTTGTAGTATCACACTTACACCTTGATGCTGTCGCACTGCATATTTCTCAACGACATAGATCACAAACAAATATAATGTTCAGTATCATTTAATTATTTTTGGCACTCTGAAGACGTAGTATAATTTTTATCTGGTACGAACAGTGTGCTTAAAGGCAGACAGACCATATGACAGATTATATGAATACGTGGTGCCTGTTCTTTCGGACGTCTCAAGGAGCGAACATGGAGGAAATTGACACGGACTGTGCATATGTGGCGCTCGAAGGGAGTGTGGGATGGCCGAGATGTGTGCTGAGATAGTCTGTGCAGTTGCACTAACGCACTGTGCCGGAGGGCGCATTGGTTACCGCACCTGCAGGGTAAGCAGGAGATTCCGAGTTCGAATCCGGGTACAGCACGTATTTTCACATGTAGCCGCTGATTCTGCATAATGTTCCAATGCAGATGACAGCAGAGATCCCCTACTTTCTTCTTCCTTTCTTCTCCTCTCCACCTTCAGTTTACATACGATATCACAGATTTCTGCACCGAGATTGCAATTTAACGGTGACTGATTTAGTTTCATACTTCAAAGTTCTTTTCACGCACTTACGTTGATAGGAATACCGTATCACTTTGGTCATCCTCTTTACGCAGACGTGAAAGCTCTTCCAAAGGCACACAACGAAGACATTGAGGACATTTATTACACAAAAGAATCTGTCTTTTAAATGGAAATTACATTCAAGATAAGACTTCTACATTTGCACATGGAAAGGGTCACTTTCAACTAAAACGGCAAACGGTCTCAAAAGGAGTTAACGTTTTCAGTGTCCTCGGAAAAATGAAGAAACGATGCTTGTAATTAGTTCAAGGCCACAATGAGTTCTTCAAAACTCCCGTTTTGTTTGATCCCAGTGAGCTTAGGGGAATAGACTGGTTTTTTGGTTGGAGCTTTTCCCTTCCGCAACGCAATTTTCTTTTTGAATGCATCTATGTGAAAACAGAAACAAATTGTTTTCCAGCTTGCATTGTCTTAGTGTGGGCAGTGTGCAGACAATCCCACTGAAAATGTAAGGTCTGCAATCCATTCCGGATGTTTAATTTTCGCTTCTGCCTTCCTTTTTCCTACAGAAATTCCACACTGGAGCATTTTAAATGGAAATGTTGTTCCGGAAAAGCTTTTTGATTTAGCTAACGTAATTTGTGGCAACATAGAAAGTCTCCATACTTTTCGGTCACTTCCACTACTTCAAAAAATTTACTGTTCGTACCACGAAGTTGAGCAAGTGCTCCATGCCTGCAATCTTACGACAGTATGTTTCATGATGTATATAACAATGAGTCCTGTCGTTCGACAGACTTCTGGTGACAGATCGGTACACTGCATCCTTTCATAGAAAAGGACACTGACAAAGTCCAGTTAAGCGGAGCCTTTACCCAGATGCGCGCTACACATTGTGCATGCATGCAGTTTTGCACTTACTGGGTGACCCTGTGTGTGCAGATAATCGTAAAACAGAACAATGAATAATAACTACGTTTACCAGTAGTATATTAATATCTTCCTAACACTATTCGTGACCTCTTGTTATTGTTCAATAGATTATGCAATTTGGTAGTCCTACGTATTAGGATGTCTGAGTTGTCTCAACTTAACTGGGCGCATATTTCTCCTTATACAAACAAAGAGACCATGTGCCCTTGCCTAATTTGATGACCGTTATGTAAACATACTACCCATGTAGTATTTACTTAGAACTCACTTAATGGGCTAAAAATAACGCTGTATATACTATAATTAAAGGCTAAGATGACCGACAAGTCAATTTTACCCAGTTGTCCTAGCCTAATTTTCTTGACAACAATTTCATACCCTAAAATATTGTTGGCCGGCCTGAGTGGCCGAGCGGTTCTAGGCGCTTCAGTCGGGAACCGCGTGACCGCTACGGTCGCAGGTTCGAATCCTGCTTCGGGCAGGGATGTGTGTGATGTCCTTAGGTTAGTGGGGTTTAAGTAGTTCTAGGTTCTAGGGTACTGATGACCTCAGATGTTAAGTCCCATAGTGCTCAGAGCCATTTCAACCGTTTTTTAAAATATTGTTCTCTCCGTTGCCACTCATGTAATGTGCTCCTATGCGTCCCTCACCCACACACCACCCGCCTTATCGTACCCACCATCATAGGACGGAACTTGGGATTAGCGCTCTGCAGATCGCTCAAGCAACAGCAGAAAATTCTAATAATATTTGCAAATTTCTAGCCAATAGCCTTGCCACAGTGATAACACTGGCTCCCGTCAGATGGCTAGCCATCTGGGTCTGTCGAGAGCTGTTGGCAGGTGTGGTGCACTCAGACTTTGTGAGGCCAGTTGGGGGTTACATGACAGATGTAACGGCTCCGGTCACAGAGACAGACAACGGTCGAGTTCGCGGTGTGAGGACCACATGCCCCTCGATGTCTGCGTCCTGTTACGCCTCTTAGCTACGGATGACACAGCGCCTGGTCAGTACCATTGGGTTTTTCGAGGCCTGTTTAGACGGAGTGTAGTTTCATTTGAAAATTTCCTGCAGAGTATTTCAGCCAATCGTAATTACGGTTTCAGGTATTTTTTTCCTTGCCATTTCCAGCAGCATATCACCCCAAAGGGTATTTCATACAACGTATGACGCTATTCATGGCTTCAGTGCTTCGTTTTCCGCAGTTTCGATTAAAGTACGTCCCCCATTCGTATTTTCAGCGAAGTGTGATGGCATTCACTGTTTTTGGGGCTTCTTCACTGAATTTATCTAACTTTTCAGGAACATGCACATATTTACGGGACCAAGTTGGAAGTAGAAAAGAACCCACCTGAGACAGAGCCAACACGCACACCCACATACGCATGTACACTGACAGCTCTATTTTTTTACGGATTGCCCCAGAAGCGAATTCAATAGCTTCAATCAACTTCTTCCGTGCAAGGAATTCATGAGGCGCCCAGCTGGGATACGCTGTGGCCCACTCCCAGGCCACGGGGTTATTTGGCTGAGAAGAACAAAGTTCTACAATAGCGCTTACAGCTCCGAGGAGACTCCAATGAAAGAAGAAAATAAATATATAAATCAGTAAATAAGAATGCGAGGTAGCTCAAACAGATACTACAGCGCATAAAAAAATACAAATACGCCTCAGCATACACTAGCTCTAGCGCCGCGGAATTTGAATCCACGCCAGACGTCATGGACGTCGAAGACTCATAGAGGTCGCTGCACCGTTAAGTTGTGGCGGCGCCCGCCTCCTGGTCCGAGTTTAGTGTGGGGGCGCCACCAGAATGCAACTCGAATATAAAGCTACACAACTCCTTGTAAAAATAGGGAACCGTACCTTCGAGCAGTGCTTCATTCAGTGACTGTCAGAAGGCAGGTGACCTGTCCAAATGTATTTTTAGTGTTTGTGGGTGTATGCCATTTGGACAGGTGTCTTCTTATTCTTTAACTGTTTTATTGCTAATGCTACCTCTTCTTGGGCAAAGGGGAGAGTAACGGGGCCATTTCTGTAGATGTTATCCATTTGTTTTCGTAAGTCTGTGTGATGTTGCCGGTGATTCACATTTTCTTCATCAAAGAGAAGCATGTTCAGCAGGTACTCCGCTCAGCTTGTCTAGCCTGGTGTAGCCATAGTACCTACAGAAATGGGACAAAAAAGGCGGTATATTTACTCATAGAAGGAGCCTTGCTGAGAAACCCCATCATTAGGCTGAACAACACTGGCATACTGAGGAAAGGAACAATAACAATTGACATTCAGCGAGCACATAAAACTTTCAACTGAAAATGCGACAAGACTAATGCACAAACGCGCCACGTCAAACTCAACTCATTACGGACTACCATTGCAGGCACTTCAGATGTATCATAAAGCCCTCTTTGAATCTTTAATATATTTCGCAGCAAGTACCTAGGCATATCGACTGTCACTCACGACCAAAACAGCAATTGTGAGCCGTGGACAAAGAAGTGTATTGCTCAGGATGTCAGGTGCATTTGGCACCTTGTCCATGGAGGTCCTATGATTTTTCTTGTAAATACCTCATTGACATAACCATTGGACACAGAGAAGCAGCATACTGGATCAGAAAAGGTAGCCTGGATGACGTATATAACAGGAGAGCATATTACAGATAAATGTCAATTACGTCTTTGGAAAGTTGAGACATGGAAAAAAGAATGTGAAACGTTTGAAAAGCTCCGTCGGGTTTTCTCCTTCTTCCCAAACATCCAGGAACGGTTGAGGCTCAGACACGATGACCCAAGTCGCGGTATAGTACGTTTGATGATGGGGCATGCCCACTTTTACCCTACACGCCTGCACCGCTTTGGCCTTAGCGAAAGTGATTTGTTTAAATGTGGGCAACACGGGTCCCACAAACACATAACACTAAAATGTCGCTCACTCACACTCCTAAGGCCGACGTCAAAAATCTAAGACATATGTCAAGCTATAAGGGCCCCAGGAAACTGGAGCATACTTAAGGGCATCACTTATGAAATACCAAGAGTGCTACCCAAGACATAAAAGCAGCAACGACCATTTTCAGTATCGCGACCCGAAACAAACCCTTCACCACATGATGCATGGGACAACAGCGATTCAAACACTGATATGGAAACACATGCACATACACACAGATGATGATATGAACCCTCCGGTACTACCAGATATAAATACAGCATAGTAGATTACACGACTGCAACGATAGTACAAGTAATACATACATGGAATTTAGAAATAAGTTACTAATAGAAATAAAACAACCAATTTTCTGGTTGTACAAGTAAAAAAAGTAATTATTAACTCTTTCGGTCATTATTTTCAAACAAGTAGTTTATGTAATATGTGAAACGTACATGATGCATACTGTAAAACGAATGAATTTCATTACATTGTGCATAAACGTACATATGCAGTACAATGAGAATTAAATACACAGTCACAGGTGCGCAACGTAGACAAGAAGTGCCTTTCGGGGAGACAAGACTCGAAGTCACCTCCGGAGGCTTCTCTAGATGTTATGAGGCAGATAAGTGGAGGAAGTAGTTGTATTAAGAACAGTGCTGTCATACCGTATACACGAATGACATAGCGTTCATATCACAACATACATACTTGTAGTTGTCGCTATAGTAGAATAGAATATGCTAATTCAGGTGAGACAGTCTCGAAGTGTTTGCTGAAGCTCTTCCACTTAAAATAGTTAGGTAAAGGGACCTCTTTTGCTATCTTTCGTTTCGTGTAGATAAGAATATAGTATAAGAATATAGTATAATATGTTTTTTCCTTCCTTTCCCAAATTGTGTTTTAATTATTAATTTAATTATTTAAAAAACAAGAAAAGTACTAACATTTTGAAAGCTGTCTAGTTTTCAGGAGCAAACGATTCACTATAGTTACTAACTTGGTGAGTCACTCTGTTAGGTTAATAAGTAAATGAATAATTAAATGACTCACGTCCCGTTCATTAGCAATGCACACCGGTCCGGTTCTATGCTTTTCACTGTTGAGCTTCCCTTGTTTGTGGCAACTTGCTACTTCTATCACGTAATCAGCAGTAGGGTACAACCGATGTGCGTCAGCTTGCTGGATGTACAACTTAGTAATAGTTTACCGTTTTCCGACCCAGCAGTAACTTCACAGCACAGAAATTCTGACCATCTCCCTTTACCCTGTGTGGAAAAATCATGACTTCACCTCTGTAACACTTCTGTAACTCCGCTTTTTCCATTTTGGAAGAACACTCTTGTTCTCTGCAATTAGCAACAACCGCTGCACTTTTACCCAGAAAACGTCTTTAGTATATCCCAGTTCACGTAATATACACGGACTATGTTACACTGCTAACGTACCAGCTTCCCTGCAATCAGAAAGTTGATTGAAAAGTATATCCTTGCTCCATCAGTCTTCACTTCCACTGCTTTAAATTGAAAGGAAGGTGTGCATGGCTTGATTCCATGACCGACCTTAATTCTTTTTGCACTTTCTGCAGTCTCTCCATATACTGATCTCGTGACATGAAGCTCACTCCCAGTTGCTGTCCCAAACCTGTTACATGGCTTTTCGCAATTTAGACAGTTCTCTGCATAGTTCCCAAGCACTGTTTTCAAGGACTGAAACCATTTCGTTATTACTGTTCTTTATCCAGATTCTACACCTCAGCTTGCAACATGTTTACGTTCTGGTTCACTGTTCTTCCCCAGTTAGCTGGCGTAATGAGCGAATATTGTTTAAGGCATCTGTCTCTAAATCTGCAATCCGCATTGTGTGACACTCATTTGCTGCATTGTTTCCTTTCGACACTGTTTCACCAATTCCACCATATTTTTTATCCTCCTGATAACTCCATAGTTAGCTATGAGAAACACAGTTTTCAGATCTTAGCCTCCTGCATCGATCAAACGTCTCCTCCTTGTGTGTGCTATTATCCCCAGAATTATAGATCGATACAAGAGGGTCGTTGTGCATCTCGGAGGGTTTTACTATTGAAATTTCGGGAGTGCACTTTTCAGGAGGAGTCGGGCAACATATTACTTCCCCGCACACACATCTCGCGTATTGATCACGAGGAGAAAATTAGAGAAATTACAGCCAATACAAAGACTTACCGACAATCATTTTCTCCACGCAGTATTTACGAGTGAAACCGGGTGGAGGGGTCAGATAGTGGTACCAAAGGCACCCTCCACCACACACTATTAGGTGGCTTAAGGAGTATGATGCAGCTGCAAAGAACCTACCTCATTCCACCTCTTAGTTTCTCGTAAGTCCCAAGTATCTTCATGCATTCTTCCGTATCTTACCAGAAACTGTCGAATGCTTCCTCTAGTCTTCTCACCTCGTTCCGTATTTCTAATGCTTTAAATAACATTTGTCTCACCCAGCGGTGACTGCTGATTACTACACGCTCTTGCTTCACGAAAAGCTCTCACCCTTCCAAATGCTGTTTCCACAATTCTTCAACATTGACGATTACCAGTAGTATGGGTGAGGACCTCACATTCTCCATCTTGTCTCCTGATGCACCCTACCTGAGGACAGGATCTCAATTACTGTTTCCTCTCCCTAAAAATCTCCTGTTGCCCCGAAGCATTTTACCTCACGTACACTAAGAATTATGCCACACTTATTATACGTAATAAACATAAAAGCATAAACATTCTCATATCCTCTAGGCCATATCACATACGGACATACCCTTACTGCTGTGTCTATAACCTCTAGTTTGCTCCCCTACATCTCCTTTTCGTTCCAACACCACACCTCCAGACTCAAGGAAACGGTTTCGGACCTTCCATATGCGCAACTGTCACCCTCGTCGGCAACGCGACAGTAACGTTCAGCAGTGACCACAGCCTGATATGACCCTTCATATTTTACCAAAAAAAATTCTTCGTTTTCCCCTTGGAAGTATAGGAAGTCGACAACATTACCCATAGGCCATCTCAATACCGAGGCATTCTTGCTGTAAGACTCACCGCTTCATCTTCGTTTTATAGCGCCTTGGAACTAGCTCTGTGCCACCTGTCACATATTTCCATTTCCCTTTAACAGATTTTCTTGTGTTACCTTTCTTGGTTTTAAAATGAAAAATGGTGATATCATATTACAACTATGTAATACCTCTTGCTGTGGCTACCCTGTATTCGTGTGCAACTTCGAGTTCTACTCTGAGACTACAAAGCTTAAATAGTTGGTATTGTACGTGTCCAAATACTATCCTTACGTCTTCCCTATAGTTCTGTGGATCCTTTTTGTTCTTCCATTGGCTTGATTACGTAAAGGACTAGTTCTCAATCTCTTCACATATAACTGCCGACACAATTTTTAGACAAATCTGATATAATGTTGGTTGTTTGTTATGTCACTATCGTCTGAAGTACCCTAAACTTCAGTATCCAGTTGTTCACTAGTGCTTGAGCCAGTTTTCTTGCCTGTTGGTTTGTCATCGAGAACATTTCCACACACCTCTAAAATAGTTTATAATCGTGTGTACATATTTCTTCTCTGCAGGTATTTTGTTGAAAAGATCTAAGGCTGCAACTGAAACGGTGCCAATGCTCATCAGCAATGGTTCTCTTCTTCTGCACAAATTCGCTATCTGTGCACATTGTATGTAGTTCCATACATGTTGGTTCTCATCAACCTCCATTTTCATCCACGTTTACCTCTTTGCTACTCACTTGTTGGTAGACCTAATCCCCTATGACCAACTAACATGAGATCACGGATCTCCTGTAATACTTTCTCTCTCAGCTTTACTGCTACCACCACTCACAGATCCAACTTAGTTGCTCTGCACAGTAATCATCGTGCACACGAAGCTGCATATGTTTACGAAACTATTTATCGAGACACAAACGAATTAAAGAAATTAGCCGCCAGTGAGGAATGATCTAAATATATGGGGAAAGTTCAAAATTTGTGTTAGAAGAGGACTGGAGTCTACCTCTCCTGCTTACTAGGTCATAGTGATAATTGGAACTGCATAGACTGCCCTAGCGCACGTCCTGTTAGACCCAAATTCTCAACTTATCTATACTCTATTGATTACTCACAGGATTACCGAGCGAGGTGGCGCAGTGGTTAGACACTGGACTCGCATTCGGGAGGACGACGGTTCAATCCCGCGTCCGGCCAACCTGGTTTAGGTTTTCCGTGATTTTCCTAAAACGCTCCCGGCAAATGCCGGGATGGTTCCTTTGAAAGGGCACGGCCGACTTCCTTCCCCATCCTTCTCTAATCCGATGAGACCGATGACCTCTCTTTCTGGTCTCCTTCCCCAAAGCAACCCAACCCAACTCACAGCATTTTTCCGATTCCTATAAGCACTCTAGCTTGTTGTGCAACTGCACTGAAGAGGCCATTGAAATTCCTCATCACAGCCATTTCTGATCCTGCAGCCACTATGAATCAATACTCAAAGGAATTAGAGACATTAGCTGTAAGTGGGCATTGTTTTAAATAGATAGGGTAAGTTGGAAATTTTTGCTGGACCGGTATTTGAACCCAGAACTCCTTCTTACTAGGCAGATGCACTGGAAACTACGTCATCTGAACGCAGTGGTCATTAGACCTGCACAGACTAGCGTACTATGCCCTCTGTCAGACCAAAACCATCAACTTATTCACGCACTACAGATGTATAGCATGTAGAGCCCCTGGCCCATTATCTTTATATTTAGAGTATTCCACCTATTTTCATAAGAGTTTGAGCTTGATTTGCATCTGCACTGAATGGATCATTAGCCAGTCTCTCCTAAATGATATATGTAGTGCCTGTTACCTCTTTTGTTTTTTATTTCGATCTCATGTGCCATAGGACCAAACTGACGAGCAAATCTCCATGGTCATGGAGCGTGTCAGTACGTGACATTACACCATAAAAGTAATAACAAATAGAAATAAAATGTTTATGAACCAAAAAATCAAGCCATCAGCTTAAATAAACATAAGAATCCGCTTAATTCTTCAAAGAACTCCTCAGCAGAATAGGAGTGTCCCATGAAGAGACTTTTCAGTTTCGATTTGAAAGAGCATGGATGCTGCTAGGATTTTTCAGTTCTTGTGGTAGCTTATTGAAAACGGATGCAGCAGTATTACTTAGACGTTTTTGCACAAAAGTTAAGGTAGTCCTATCCAAATGCAGGTTGGATTTCTGCTGAGTATTAAATCTGCGTATTCCTGCGAAATAGCTGATATTATTAACAAGAAACAAACGTAAAGAATATATATATATAGAGAGAGAGAGAGACCAATGTCAAAATACCCAGACTAGTGAACAGGAGTCAACAAGAGTTTCGTGAACTTACACCACTTATTGCTCAAACTGCCAGTTTCTGAGCCAAAAATATCTTTTGAGAATGGGAAGTGTTACCCCAAAATATAAGACCATACAACATAAGTGAATGAAAATATGCAAGGCAGACTAACTTTCCTGTCGAACTATCACTTACTTCAGATGCCATTTGAATAGTAAAAAATGACAGCATTAAGTCTCTGAACAACATCCTGAATGTCGGCTTTCCACGACAGTTTACTATTTATCTGAAAACCTAGAAATTTGAACTGTTACGTTTCACTAATCATATACCAATTCTGCGAAATTAAAACGTTGGGTTTTGTTGAATTGTGTGTTAGAAACTGTAAAAACAGAGTTTTACTGTGATTCCGCATTAGTTTGTTTTCTACAAACCATGAACGTACATCATGAACTGCACTATTTCAAACGTGATTTACCGTTAGTTTATTTTCTACAAACCGTCAACGTACATCAAGAACTGCACTATTTGAAATCACGCTCATGTTGCACACAATATCCTTTACTACTCAGACCCCACATCACAGCAATTCTCAACACTGTGACTAACTACATTTTGCTGTCTGGTGTTGAAATAAGAGGTGAACCTAATGTGAGCTACTCCCCGTATTCTGTAATGGTCAAACTTCTGGATCAATATTTTGTGATCAACACAATCAAATGCCTTTCAAAACCTTTTTTTAACCCATTCAATGCCTCACAGAGAAAAGAGAATACAGTATTTTCACTTACTAAACGACTATTAAAGCTAAACTGCACATTTGATGGCAAATTATGTGACATAAAATGATCAATTATTCTTACATAAACAGCCTTTTCAATAACTTTAGCAAGCACTTATGGGATATATATAGCTCTAAAATTGTCTATGTTATCCCTTCCTTCCTTTTTATAAAGTGGCTTTGCTA
Organism: Schistocerca piceifrons; assembly: GCF_021461385.2. Classification (NCBI taxonomy): domain Eukaryota; kingdom Metazoa; phylum Arthropoda; class Insecta; order Orthoptera; family Acrididae; genus Schistocerca; species Schistocerca piceifrons. The sequence continues at coordinate 504,814,689 of NC_060143.1, read as the reverse complement.
CTAAGTACTTTAATCGTTCAGGAAACCGACCATTCCTAAAGGAAAAATTACAAATATGGCTAAGTACAGGGCTAACAAGTGTAGCACAGCACCCTAACATTCTGCAAGGCACTCAATCCTGTCCATGAGAGTCCTTAGCTTCCAGTAATTGAATTATTGACTTATTATCCCCCTTGTATGTATCACAGAGGAGTATTTAAGACATCGATCTCGGAAATGCGTTAGCCAAGAGAGTTATATGGTTCTGGAAGAAATTAATTTTTTATTTAATTCACCAGCAATGCTCAGAAAATGATTGTTAAATACTGTACATATATCTGAGTTATCAATAAAAGAAATATTTTTGCTTCGAACTTATTTTATATCGACGATCCTGTGCTGCTGATGAGACACTTCCTTCACAACTGGTTTTAATTTTATCCTGAGAACTAGCTGTTCAATTTCCATACTGCATACTTTTTGCCTTCCTAATAACATTCTGAGCACTTAACATTATTGTTTGTAATGGGCTACTGTAGCTTGACTGTACTACTTCTAATATTCTGATATAATTCTCACTTCGTTCTACATGATATCCTTATCCCACTAATCATCCACCAGCTTGCCTTTTACTACTAGTAACCCATTTGGAACTTTCCAACGGAAAACAACTCTCAAAGAGCAAGAGAAATGTTTTAAGGAAAGCATTATATTTGTCATTTATGTTGTTTTCACTATAACCATCATGCCACTCTTTTTCCTTGATGAGGTTTAAAAAGGTCTCCATTGCCGTTGGATGAGCTTCCCTTAATATTTTGTAATTATATGTGACATTTGTTTGAGTACAAAAGCATTATAGTGTTAAAAATTGTCCATCACGGTCTGAAAGACCATTCACCCTATTACTAACAGAATGCTCATCTAGCAATGAAGAACAAATAAAAAGGTGGTCTATAACTGTGCTACTGTTCTCCTGCAACCTAGTTGGAAAAAACACAGTCTGCATCAGATCATATGAGTTTACGAGACCTACCAACATCCTTTTTCTTGCACAATCCCACACAAAATTAATACTGAAGTCTCTACATATAACTAATTTCAGGTACTTCCATAAAGTGAATCAAGAAGCCTGTCTAGCTTGAGCAGAAATGCTCTGAAGTCAGAGTTAAGAGACGTATAAACAACAAAAGTTAGAAGTTTAATTTCTTTAAATTCTACTGCTTCTGCACATGTTCAAATATCTACTCAGTGCAGAGCCGTGATACGTCTATGGGCTCAAACGAAATACTTTTTTTTTACATTGCCACTCCCCCACTCCGAATGGACCTCCTTGAAAAACAGCCAGCTAATCTGTATCCTGGCAAAGGAAGCGTCTGTACTGTCGAATTGTTTAAGCGGTGCTCCAATATATCAACAACTTCAGAGTCAACATCTAGAACCAGTTCACTAACTTTACCAGTATCTTTTATATTTTGATGAAACATGCTGATTCCTTTTTCTGCTTCGAAACATGACGCCCTCTGAAGGTGATTTCTTAGTGATAGGGACTTCCTTAAAGCAGGTATACCTATCATCTGACTTCAATCTAAAACAGGTGCCGCTATAACACCAACTACTACAGCAATTTTTTCATGAGTGATCCCATCACCACCCACTACACTGTCACCTATCAGCTTTGCCAGCCTCCTCTTTCCCGACCTATTAGGTGCACATGTCTAAAAGAACAGACACCACGTGTATGAAAGTATTTACACTTGTCATCCGCCTACTGGGTCATCTGTCATCCCTTAAACTCATTATCTCTTATCTGCAATACCTTTATTTTCCTACTCAGTTCATCTCCGTTCATGTGTTTCGATCCAGGATTTTGCATGGCCTAAAAATACGTTGTACTGCCCATCGTGTTAATCTTCTAGATGGACCCTTCAGCTACAGCAACCATTTCAATACTGTGTGACCCATTATCACTCAGAACTTCATTCCATAGAGATAGCACTTGAAGTATTCCATAGGCAAGGCACAACATTTCATGTTATTGCTTATTATTCGTTATTGTTTCTCATTCACTTTATTATGTGTTACATTGGCATTAGGCATTTAATTGTATGTTTTAATTATCTTGATTATAATATTGTGGCTACCTCTTTCAGTTTGTTGTGGCTAAGGAAACCAGGAATTTCTGTTAGGTTGCATAAATGAACCCGAAGATACTGAGTTCCCTGCATACTCAGAACGAATGTAATGATACACAATGGATATCGCTACATGGACCTGTCAATTGTCAGAACAAGCAAAAGAGAGGTGGGGAGTGGAGCAGGAAAGTTCTTGTTTTGGGCTTTTATCCATAAGTTGACTTTACTACTGCATTTCATTATTATTATTACTTTGGATTAACTTAAGAGGAGATGACGGGAGATCATTATTATCTAAAGAGTACTACAGGAAATCGGATAAGAAAATTTTATTTAGTTCTTACATCACAGAAGTGTTCTAATCTTGCATAAAACTTCCGGTAATAACATTTATTTACGTTAAAACTTATGATAACAGCATTTATTTACATCAAAATTTCTGATGATAACATTTATTTATATTACTACAAATTTTATTTCCCAGTGGAATGCTTATGTGGTCTCCTATAATTACTGTAAGAACGTTACACTATTAGGAAATGGAGGAGTGTTTACAAAGATGTGTCACACGGTGCTCGTTTCACTCAACAGTCAATAGGCACACATAACATTCTTTAGATTAACCACTATGATCTACGTATTACTATCAATTGGCGGGCTAGATAAATAACACCAGCAGAATGTAGTCCCGTTTGGTAAATTTTCTCCCTGCGTATCACTGAAGAGGCCTCCGTGGCGGCAAGAATTCACTTAAATTCCCTTAATAAGGAGCTGATGGCTGTTAAATTTTAGATATTGCCACCTAATAAGAAGACGACTACAAAAATAGACATTCGGTCAATCTCGTAATTCTTCATCAGACCCCACTAAAGAAAACAACTGGATTTACATGAGGTACTCTTTGCCTTCTTATATTCTTTACCGTGATATGCAATAAAATGTAGCTGAATAAAAAAATTAAGGATATCTACCTACGTGTGGTAATGAGTGCCTGCTGCACAGTACAGACTTGCGATTGTTGGTATTTTGGTCAACAGTAGAATCGTGGTCTTAGGTACGTGATTACTAGCGTGTATTAAACTGTGGTTCAATCCTGACTGTTTGTAGTCATCAATTTCGTTGGGTAACTATGATGCTGGCTAATCCAAGGTAGAAAATTTGGGAAAAGTAAGCCTGTTTCGTTGGTCCCGTACATTTAAATTACTCCTTAACTCCATGCTGATCTCTGCCTCTGTTCCCGCTGTTCCATGGCTGGTTGCATTTCTTTCGCACATGCCCCATTTGTGCACAGTGTTGACTTTGGAAATAACGAAGACAGTGCAAACAGCTGTTCGACTTCATTTGCTCACTACTGTTAGACTAGCAATGGAACATAGGGAACCTGATGTGCTGACTGGATTGTAAGTCAGACAGCCCCTATCACCTGTAATGTTTGAAAAATCCACCAGCTCCCTATTTTTAATGAAATTCTCATTACGAAAAGCACAATAGTCAACTTCTTTTCCGTGACAGACACTTTGACAACAACAGTTATTACTTTAATCCCCATACCATAGGCCATAGTTCAGATGTTGTGTTAAAAAGGCAACGTCAGTACTCTGACATCAGCTGTAGGTGGCTGATGGATTTTGTTTGGGAGGACAATCGGATTTAGGGGGTGGTTCAGACTTCAAGGCACACATCACCATTTGGCATGATACCACGCCTTGTTTTTAGCTCACCAGACGGATTCTAGTGGCCTTCCAGCTGTCATGTTGGAGGAATTCCATCGTCTACAGGCAGCTGGGATCGTCGAAACTCTCACATCTAGTGCATGGGCCACAACCCTAGTGATCATGTGGGAGCCGAATGCATCTCTTTCCTTTTGTGGGGATCAATCAAAGGCAGAGACCTATCCTAACTCCTGCCAAGAAGATCTCTTAACCAAACTAGCTGGGACAGGGAGGATATTTTTCCAAGATGAAACTCGCTGATGCACACCTCCAGCAAACCTTAGATGAGGCATCATAAAACATTCTCGCCCTTAACACGCCATTTCGGTTTGCATTGGTACAAATGATTCCCTTTTGGCTTTACCTCAGTTTCTGCAATTTTCCAGCGATTTCTTGGACAGCTGATACAGCATATTCTATATTGTGTCAATTACTGGGATGACCTTATTGTCACATAAAGCTCCCGCCAGGAGCATTTGGGAAACCTCCGCACCCTGTTCACGAACCCGCAGGATACGGACCTGCGTCACCGTTTAGGAAAGTGCGGATCTTTTCACCCAGGAGTGGAATATTCGCTGTGTTATCTCTGAAGAGGGTCTCCGGCCTACTAATCTGAATGTTGCTCCCATTATTTCTTTGCCTCAATCGACGAGCCTAACTGAACTACAAACGTTTCAGGCCAAACTCAATTTTTATGCTAAATTGTTATCCCAGATAGCCCATGTTGCGCAACCTCTCAGTAAGTCGCATGTAATGTGGGTCCCATATACCTGGACCCCCACTGGTGACCTGACATTTGTCAAATTGGAAACCATGCTGACATCTGCACTGTGCCTCTTTGCTTTTTCTCCCATTCGCCCATTGGTTGTGGCCAACAGTATTGGAGCTGTCTTGGCACACAGAAATGGGAATGGCTCTGAACAGCCTATAGCATATGCATCCAAGGCTCTGACCCCCTCACAGTACAATTGCTCACAGGCCGAAAAGGAGGCATTGGCAATAGTGTTCACAGTCAACTAATTTCATGTCGACCTTTTTGGGTTGCAGTTCTTACTAATTTTTCATAACAAGCTATTGGTGTGGTTATCTGCACAGCATTTCAAGCTCTGAGAATGAACAGTGCTACAACTCCAGTACTGGGTGTTGTACCTCAGAGAATACAGTGAATCTATGTGGTACATGCCAGCTGCCCAGCCTTCTAATGCTGACACATTGTCTCGTCTACCACCTGGCCCAGGCCCTGATTTCGACTAACAGCAGGTCATCTGCGTCTACATCGATGCCGAACGACAGCATATGTTGGACGATTTTCCCCTTAAGGTCACGTGTGTGGCCACTGCAACGCGCTGGAACCGCGCCATGCGATAGATCCTTCTCTGTGTAATCAATGGCTGACCGCATTATCTCACTGAGCTCCTCGCTTCGAAATAGCTTTCTGACTGACACTTAGATGAAATGAGGTCATCGTTTTAGATACTGACACAGATGCACATCGAGTGATTATTGCGGCCGAATGTCACTTTCAGCTATTGAGTCTATGCCTCTGGTGTCACTGAGGCATATCCCAAATGAACATTATGGCATGCTGTCATGTGTAGTGCCCCGAAATCAACGGTGACGTCATAAAGATAGTCCATCGTTGTGCAGCATGTACGTTGCACTAGGCAGCGCCCCCTCAGTCATTTTCCCCCTGGCATCTCCCTTGCGACTGCATCCATCTTGATTTTGCAGGTCCTTTCTTGTGTGCTACGTGGTGGCTTATTCAAAGTGCCCCTATGTCACATGCATGGCATCCTCCATGGACGAAGCTACCCTTCTCACCCTAGCCCAGGTACTGGCCACCATACGGTTGCCTCAAACATTGGTCTCTGACACAGCCCTCACAGGCTATTCCTATAAGCCGCAAATTATCTTAGTAACATGTTTCTGTTCGGCTGCACTCTTCGCACTGTCTTCGCAGGCATGACCTTCATGAGCCTGTCTGCCCAAACACCAGAGCCGTAACCCACGATGAAAATGAGAATACTGTTAAGACATATATTTAATTAAATTTTCTAGGAGGCAGAATGTCATATGCCCGATTCCGCTATGATTGTTGAACACTTCTAGCCATCTCTGGGTCACGGTGTCGATGAGTGTGGCAAAGTTCCACTTTTCGTAAATGACGACTTCCAGATAACGAGCCTCGTGACGCCTAAGAACCGGCGAGCCATCGATCCTGGTTAGTTGTCCTTTAATAGCAGATACCTTTATTTATTAGGCAGAGTCGTCAGTTTGGATTTTCGGCACCATTCTGATAACACATTCATTGCCCATTTTGCTCTAGGCTCTACATCCCCGCGGCCTCGGCCTCCAACCAGCAGAAGGAGGTGGTCTCCGTAGGGAATCACTTCTAGCACATCGTCGCCTCATTGTAGACTATCCAATAATTGCTCCATATTGATATCCCAAATCAATTACCCCTACGACACAGCTTCTGTGGGCACCAAATCGTCATCTTTTTGCTAGTGCGCCCGTTGGGTGACGATAATGAGACACCTTTCCCTCACAACAGCTCCTCAGACAACCACACAGCTACTCTGAACGCTCTTTCTCCTGAAAACAGGACAGGAGTGAAGGCCACCACAGTGGTCAAAGACTCCACTGATGTCCACCATGACGCTAATATTTACTAGCGCAGAGCTGTGCCACAGACCTCAGCCGCCAGGGTAATAGCGTCAGACAGTGATTGCCCCAGCCGAAAGCCAGATTGCCTGTCTCTCATTGTGTGTGCTGCAAGTCTGTCAGCCACCTGTCCCTCAAGACGCAGCTCCCCCTGCACAACTCACCCTTTGCTTTTGCCTTGTGTTGGGAGTACTTTATTGTCGTCGGAGACGAGGGAGCAATCAGCCGCAGCTGGCGCCGCGCATCTCAGTCAGTCCCTCCAAGGGGTTCACACACTTTGATGGGTTCGTGCTCGGCGACCACAGGGCCCCAGCCTCTGCAGCTTCCTTTCCTTTGCATGTTGCATGTCTATTCCCTTGCTATTCTCTCTTCCCTCCCTTGGGAAACATCTCTGGTCTTGTTTTAGAAATGTATTTTGCATTTTCGGTAGTCAATATCAGAATGCTCTCCTATGTTCTTCGTTCCTTCTTTCTTTCTTCAGTCACCTTCTCCTATCTTTGCTCTGCTTCGGCATTTGAGGTTCCTCTTCCTCTTCTTCCTCCCTATAGACACCTGAAGGCCAGCCCACATGTCTGACGTGTAACATGTGACAGGGTAACGCATAATTGCCAGCCCAAGGTCGACAGGTAGGCTTTGCAAATACTCCCTGGTACAGGCCAGGCCCAGAGAGTGCTGATTGCCTGAGCTGCTAGCTTTACAAATTGCCAATAGGTCCCTCCGTCAGGTGTTTGGAAGGTGTGGTCTGAGGTGTGAAGAACCACCGAAGCCAATTGCCCGCCAGCTGGAAGGAGTACACCATCAGAGACGCTGGCATTCACAGGGGATTTTCTCAAAATGAGCCAATCATCTTCAGAGTCAACGGCTATGAAATGAAAACGGACTGAGGCTAGTGGTTGAAAGGCCCCTGAGCTGTCTCGTGGTCCCTCATAGTTTCATGTACTGAAGATGGTCAGCCCTTCACTACAGTAAATCCTTTTATTATTCAGAAAGGTGTTGATGCAACTGCTGCTCCTGTGAAATCCTGCTCTTCTTCAAGCAATGGCACTTTTCTTTAGAAGATTACTTCCGATTCTCAAGCAAACGGTCTTCTCCTTAACTTACTCGATCTTCTTCGACGGTGTCGCCACATGGTACCCTTTCCAGGCCGACCACCGTGTCGCCAGTGCGCACTGCCAACCGATGTCTTGCCCTGGACTTCGCAGGCTGGCAGAAAGAGAATTCTGATGCTTCTGTAGACCTCTTCGAGCAGGATCCCTCTGCATCTGTGCCCTGTAGCAGTGATTCATCGAAGGCAGGCACTCGTCAGCTGCTAAGGTGAACACCCTTAATTTTTTCCTCGTCGTGACTCTCCTCCAACGGAACATTTGCAGTCTTTGATCCGACAAAGTGGATTTATGGCAGCTCTTAGAAACGCTACATTCACTTTTCCTCTGGTTTCAGGCATTGCATCCTTATGACTACTTTGAGCTCTCGCATTTCTTCCCAGTCCATTTTGACTTTCTCCCCAAGGACGGCACTCCATCTCATGGGGGAGTCATGCTGATTACACGGGTTGACACCCATAGTCAACCCATCTCCCTGACTTCCCACCTCAAAGCTGTAGCAATTCGCCTTTTCCTTCATAACTTTACGTTTCCCCTTTGTACTGTTTACATCCCTCCGTTATATAATGCCACCAGGGTAGAACGCCTCCAGCTTATAGTGCAGCTATCTCACCCCTTTGTGCTGCTCGGTGACTTTATTGTGCACCATACGCTTTGGGGTCTTCCAGAACCAGTCCAAGATGTGCCCTCTTGCCTGACCTTCTCAATGAACATAACGTCTGCTGACTTAACACAGGAGCACCCACGATCCTTTCAGACTCCACACACACCCATTTCCATTTGGACCTATCCTTCTGCACTGCCTAGCTTGCTATCGCCTCCAGTGGACCGTTCCCTCTGACACATACTAGAGCGATTATTTTCTGTGTGCTATCCGTTGGCTGACTCCCACCCCACCTATGTGCAAAGCCAAATGGCAGCTTACTAAGACCGACTGGAAGCTATACTCATCCCTGGCGACCTTCGACGAACAACGTATCCCCAGTTGAGATGACCAGGTAGAATATCTCACAGACGTTATCCTTACCGCCGCAGAACGTTCCATTTCTCGCACTTCCTCTTTACCACACTGTGTCCCGGTCCCTTGGCGGACCGAGGCTTGCCGCGACGCTATTCGCTTCAGAGACTTGCTGTCCGCGTGTCTAATCGTCAACCTATGATGGTAAACAGCATTTATTGTTCACAGTTGCCTGCAGAGTGTCGCCGTGTTCTTCGAGATAGCCAAAAACCTAGCTGGATTTCAATCACTAGTTCTTGTAACAGTTCCACTCCCTCTTTCGTCATGTGGCTTTCTGGGACCAAGATCCATTCCCCAGTTTCCGGACTGACAGTAGCAGATGATGCCATCGTGGACCCTATTGCTGTCTCCAATATTCTGGGCCGCCATTTTGCGGAGATTTCGGGCTCCTTCTACTATCACCGTGCCTTCCTCCATCGAAAAGGGGTGGTGGAGGCTCGGGCGTTACTCTTCTTTGAATTGTGAGTGGTACAATGCCGCCTTTACTACGAGGGAGTTTGATCGTGCTCTCACTTCTTCCCGATCCTCTGCCCCAGGGCAAGATGCTGTTCGCATTCATATGTTGCAGCACGTATCTCTTGCAGGCAAACACTTTGTGCCTAATACGTACAACCGCATCTGGGCAGAGGCCACGTTTCCCAGGCACTGTCGTGAAGCCACTGTCATACCCATATACCCATACCTAAGCCTGGTAAGGAAAAACACCTTCCTTCCAGCTACCGTCCCATTTCCCTCACCAGTTCATTTTGCAAGGTGATGGGATGTATGAGTCATGCCTAGCTGGTGTGGTAGCTCGAGTCTCGCAGTTTACCAACCTCTGCGCAGTGCTTATTTCGAGCGCGCCGTTTTCCAGTTGATCGTTTCGTCACTAACAGTAGTGTCAGTGTCGTCCTAACCGCCGTCTGCTTCACGTCTGCTGTGCAGCGAGCATCCTTAATTTAAGTATTAACTGTATTTTTCTGACTTGTCCCTTCTTCTTCCGTATGTTTCTGCGTTTAGGAAGATTTAATTGTCGAGTGCTAGTAATAGTGTTCCATAGATTTCGTGTTTGTTTTGAATACAGTCAGAGAGTCCCTTTAGTCAATCATAGTGCCAGTAGTGCCGGTGTTTGTTTTCAATACAGTCCAGAGAGAGGTAAAGCTATTTACATTGTTTTCTACAAGACGTGGCTAGCAACCACAGTTTAGTCAGTTTAGTCAGCTGCCTTTAGTCGATTAGCAGTCTAGTTAAAAGTTGATTAACTCTCTACAGTAAATTGATTTCTTAGGATGAATAGGATGTGCGACTGCTGTGTACGGACGCAGGAGGAGCTGGCCACTGTTCGCGAACAGCTGAGCGTGTTGATGGCCGCAGTCAGCCGTCTTCAGGCTGCTGCCTCGGAGTGTAGCGGCAGTGGGGAGTCTGGTGCGTCGCAAGGTACACCCCAGGTGTTACATGCGTCACCCACTGTCCCTGCTGTCGAGGCATCTTCACGGGTACCGGGCGCGGTTGGGCCACCCTCTCCCAAAGGGGAGTGGCGGGTTCAGCGGCGTTCGCGGCGCACGAGGCGGAGGGTAAATGTGGAGGCTGGCCGTGTGGCATCGCCCGCTCCGCCTGTGAGTGGACATGTGGCTGCTCCTTCAGCAAGGTCCGAGCAGGCACACGGGGGGAGGGGTTTATTAGTTATTGGTAGCTCCAACGTTAGGCGGGTGATGGAGCCCCTTACTGAAATAGCGTAAAGGTCGGGGAAGAAGGCCAGTGTTCACTCTGTATGTTTGCCGGGGGATCTCATTCGAGATGTGGAGGAGGCCCTACTGGTGGCGACAGAGAGCACTAGGTGCACCCGACTGCAAATTGTTGGTCATGTCGGCAGGGGCACCAATGACTCCTGCTGTCTGGGTTCAGATGTCATCCTCGGTTCGTACAGGCGGTTGGCGGAATTGGTGAAGGCGGAAAGCCTCGCTCGCGGGGTGGAATCAGAGCTATTTGTAGTCTTGTTCCCAGAACCGATCGCGGTCCTCTGGTTTGGAGCCAGGTGGAAGACTTAAACCAGAGGCTCAGACGATTCTGTGGAGATCTGGGGTGCACATTTCTCGACCTCCGCTATCGGGTGGAGAAATGTAGGGTCCCACTGAATAGGTCAGGCGTGCACTACACGCCGGAAGCGGCTACAAGGGTAGTGGAGTACGTGTGTAGTGCACATGGGGGTTATTTAGGTTAGAGAACTTCCTCCCTAGGCCCAACAAGACGCCTCCTGAGACACGGAAAGTTAGGAGTAGGCAAAATGGAACAGGGAATAACAATATTAATGTGCTAATAGTAAACTGCAGGGGGTCTATAGAAAGGTCCCAGAACTTCTCTCATTAATAAACGGTCACAACGCCCGTATAGTACTAGGCACAGAAAGTTGGTTGAATCCAGACATAAGCGGTAATGAAATCCTAAACTCAGATTGGAATGTATAACGCAGAGACAGGCTGGACAGTGAAGGGGGAGGCGTGTTTATAGCGATAAGAAGTGCAATAGTATCGAAGGAAATTGACGGAAATCCGAAATGTGAAATGATATGGGTGAAGGTCACGGTTAAAGCAGGCTCAGACATGGCAATTGGATGTCTCTATAGGCCCCCTGGCTCAGCAGCTGTTGTGGCTGAGCACCTGAAGGATAATTTGGAAAATATTTCCAGTAGATTTCCCCACCATGTTATAGTTCTGGGTGGAGATTTTAATTTGCCGGATATAGACTGGGAGACTCAAACGTTCATAACGGGTGGTAGGGACAAAGTATACAGTGACATTTTTTTAGGTGCTTTATCTGTACCTTGAGCAGTTAAACAGAGAACCGACTCGTGGTGATAACATATTAGACCTTCTGGTGACAAACAGACCCGAACTATTTGAAACAGTTAACGCAGAACAGGGAATCAGCGATCATAAAGCGGTTACGGCATCGATGATTTCAGCCGTAAATAGAAATATTAAAAAGGGTAGGAAGATTTTTCTGTTTAGCAAAAGTGACAAAAAGCAGATTTCAGATTACCTGACGGATCAACACAAAAGTTTTGTCTCAAGTACAGATAGTGTTGAGGATCAGTGGACAAAGTTCAAAACCATCGTACAATATGCGTTAGATGAGTATGTGCCAAGCCAGATCGTAAGAGACGGAAAAGAGCCACCGTGGTGCCACAACCGTGTTAGAAAACCTGCTGCTGAAGAAAAGGGAACTTCACAGCAAACATAAACATAGCCAAAGCCTTGCAGACAAACAAAAATTACGCGAAGCGAAATGTAGTGTGAGGAGGGCTATGCGAGCGGCGTTCAATGAATTCGAAAGTAAAATTCTATGTACAGACTTGGCAGTTGGCAGAAAATCCTAAGAAATTTTGGTGTTATGTCAAAGCGGTAGGGGGATCAAAACAAAATGTCCAGACACTCTGTGACCAAAATGGTACTGAAACAGAGGATAACAGACTAAAGGCCGAAATACTAAATGTCTTTTTTCAAACTTGTTTGACAGAGGAAGACTGCACCGTAGTTCCTTCTCTAGATTGTCGCACAGATGACAAAATGGTAGATATCGAAATAGACGACAGAGGGATAGAGAAACAATTAAAATCGCTCAAAAGAGCAAAGGCCGCTGGACCTGATGGGATACCAGTTCGATTTTACACAGAGTACGCCAAGAAACTTGCCCCCCTTCTTGCTGCGGTGTACCGTAGGTCTCTAGAAGAGCGTAGCGTTCCAAAGGATTGGAAAAGAGCACAGGTCATCCTCGTTTTCAAGAAGGGACGTCGAACAGATGTGCAGAACTACAGACCTCTTCCTCTAACGTCGATCAGTTGTAGAATTTTGGAACACGCATTATGTTCGAGTATAATGACTTTTCTGGAGACTAGTAATCTACTCTGTAGGAATGAGCATGGGTTTCGAAAAGGACGGTTATATGAAACCCAGCTCGCGCTATTCGTCCACGAGACTCAGAGGGTCATAGACACGGGTTCCCAGGTAGATGCCGTGTTTCTTGACTTCCGCAAGGCGTTCGATACAGTTCCCCACAGTCGTTTAATGAACAAAGTAATAGCTTATGGACTATCAGACCAATTGTGTGATTGGATTGAGGAGTTATTAGATAACAGAACGCAGCATATCATTCTCAATGGAGAGAAGTCTTCCGAAGTAAGAGTGATTTCAGGTGTGCCGCAGGGGAGTGTCGTAGGACCGTTGTTATTCATAATATACATAAATGACCTGGCGGATGACATCGGAAGTTCACTGAGACTTTATGCAGGTGATGCTGTGGTGCATCGAGATGTTGTAACAATGGAAAATTGTACTGAAATGCAGGGGGATCTGCAGCGAATTGACGCATCGTGCAGGGAATGGCAATTGAATCTCAATGTAGACAAGTGCAATGCGCTGCGAATACATAGAAAGATAGATCCCTTATCATTTAGCTACAAAATAGCAGGTCAGCAACTGGAAGCTGTTAATACAATAAATTATCTGGGAGTACGCATTAGGAGTGATATAAAATGGAATGATCGTATAAAGTTGATCGTCGGTAAAGCAGATGCCACACTGAGATTCATTGGAAGAATCCTAAGGAAATGCAATCCGAAAACAAAGGAAGTAGGTTACAGTACGCCTGTTCGCCCACTGCTCGAATACTCCTCAGCAGTGTGGGATCCGTACCAGATAGGGTTGATAGAGGAGATAGAGATGATCCAACGGAGAGCAGCGCGCTACGTTACAGGATCATTTAGTACTCGCGAAAGCGTTACGGTGATGATAGATAAACTCCATTGGAAGACTCTGCAGGAGAGACGCTCTGTAGCTCGGTACGGGCTTTTGTTAAAGTTTCCAGAACATACCTTCACCGAAGAGTCAAGCAGTATATCGCTCCCTCCTACGTATATGGTTCAAATGGTTCAAATGGCTCTGAGCACTATGGGACTCAACATCTTAGGTCATAAGTCCCCTAGAACTTAGAACTACTTAAACCTAACTAACCTAAGGACATCACTCACACACATGCCCGAGGCAGGATTCGAACCTGCGACGGTAGCAGCCTTGCGGTTCCGGACTGCAGCGCCAGAACCGCACTGCCACCGCGGCCGGCTCCTACGTATATCTCGCGAAGAGACCATGAGGATAGAATCAGAGAGATTAAAGCTCACAGAGAAGCATACCGACAATCCTTCTTTCCACGAACAATACGAGACTGGAACAGAAGGCAGAACCGATAGAGGTACTCAAGGTACCCTCCGCCACACACCGTCAGGTGGCTTGCGGAGTATGGATGCAGATGTAGATGTAGATGTAGACTTTGTCCACCCATGTCAAGAATGGTTTACTCCGGAAATCCCAGACTGTGGCCGTGTTTTTAGATTTGGAGGAAGCCCATAATATCTGTTGGAGGACTGGTATCTGCCACACTCTCTATACGTGGGGCTTCTGGTGGTTGCCTGTCCCGTTTCATAGCACATTCTAACACATTGTCTTTCATTGAATTTCCGATCTGAGGTGCAATGGAGATACCCTCTTTAAATATGCCGTAAGACACTTTAGGGACCCTTGTTATTAAGTGCAAGAAGCAGTCACCCTCTGTGCTTTAGTGAACCTTTCCATTAATCCAAGTCTGATTAAATAAACTATCCTCGTTAAATAAACAGTTGGTTTATTTGTTGTATTCTCTGAATTGTGCAAGATTTTCTTTGTTTTGTTATCTTCCAATGCTTGTCTTTCGCTGCGCTGTCCTATTCGAAACTGTAACACGAGATTAGAGCAGTCAAATTGTTGGCCAAGTAACGTCCCAAATACTTTCAAATATATAATGATTTTCGTAGTTCGTGTATTTCTATGTAACTTAACGAATTTCTTTTATGTAAAAGTATAGTTTTCAGATAAAACAGCTAACTTGAACCATTATTGCCACGGTTCGAGCGGCTGCCCCTGTCGGAGTTTCGAGTCTTCCCTCGGGTATGGGTGTGTGTGTTGTCCTTAGCATAAGTTAGTTTAAGTTCGATTAAGTAGTGTGTAGGCCTAGTCACCGATGACCTCAGCAGTTAGGTCCCATAGAAATTTACCACAAGTTTCCAAAATTTGAGCAATTAATGACGTTAAAATATCTTAACGAAAGTTCAGTATCACAACAAAAACCATGTGGTCTTCTCTTTTACCGAATTTAATCCATTTCTTTTCTATGTTGCCGTACCACGAGAATGACGCTCATGTAATGTAAGATGTATAGCTCTCAGTCTTGACCCCAGAAATGCGATGGCATCGCTTCTAAGAATCAAGTCAGAAGTTAAATCTGTTAGTTATTTTTGAATAAATAATTGTAGTGCAGAATCTTCTTCCTGCTTTAATAATCACCATCATTGCATTCATATTCAAAGCTATTGTCGTTTTTGCAAACATTCAGGAACGGCAAGTGGAACAGGAGCAGTGGTAGGTTCACTACATGTATTTGGTTGCAAGGCCCAAGAACAGCTAAAAATCTTATACCTGTCTCACATTTTGCTTTGTACCTCAGTGTCAACCATACAAATATAATAATAATAGGCATGATCCTGCAGCTCCCTCAAAACCACGGAACTGCAAGAGCCATTGGTTTCTTCTACCCATATTTTCAAAGTGTCAGTCCCTCAATGCAAATAACGTCATGACGTGTGCAATGCACAGTCTTTCTCTTAATCACCAAACCGTGCAGGAAGGCATGTGTAGTAGACATCTTTCATGAAAATTCTAATGTTCCGTCTTTCGTTACCAATTGCGCAACCACCGACAACACAACAGACTATGTTTGGGGTATTCAAACATTTGCGAGATCTCAGTTCTAGAGAAAAGTAATGCCTCCGAGTTTCTTATGTGAATACTTATCATGTTTTTTAAATGAGACAAATATTATTAATATCCTACACCTTTATTCTTCATGGCTACGAATTCATTTCTCAACATATTCAACATGGCGACAACACTCACCACCCAGCGAGAGACCGCTTTGTTTATACCGTCACTGTAGAATGTTTGACTACTTCAAAATGGTTCAAATGGCTCTGAGAATTATGGGACATAGCATCCGTGGTCATCAGTCCCCTAGAACTTAGAACTACTTAAACCTAACTAAACTAAAGACATCACACACATCCATGCCCGAGGCAGGATTCGAACCTGCGACCGTAGCAGTCGCGGGGTTCCAGACTGAGCGCCTAGAACCGCTCGGTTGACTTGTTCACCAGTAGAATGTTTGATTGTCTTTTCACGGAGCTGCAACCTCGCATCTGATTACAACGCTTCAGCGCTATCAAAATGAAGTCTTCGAAGGTATCCTTTAAGTTTTGGAAGCAGATGAAAATCAGATGAGGCCAAGTCGGTAATGTACGGACAATGATCGATGACAGTGAACCCCAGGTGATGGAGTGTCGTAGACATTGCTGCGCCCCCGCAAGCCGACAATAAGCTGACATGCCACATATTACTAGCCTCAGAAACGTCGTAAGCTTGGTTCACGTACAAAGTGGCAGCTGGGGGGTGGTATTGCTGTGGAACCTACTTCCGTATAACCTGTCATGTAACATGATGATGTATTTAACGAAATATGAAGCAAATGGAACAGTTATGTATCTTCCATTATAACTACCGGTAGTTTATAGAATCGAATATCATATCATTAAACAAAAAATAAAAAAAATAAAATAGTTTCAGCTGACGTCTTTTTAACGTCTGGAACGGAATTTATTACAACGAAAGACAAAAGTCAGTGGTACAATAATATGTCGCGAAATGACATCTTGGATGTAACGGCGCTTTGATAATTATACTGTTCCAAACAGTTCTTTAAGCTTAAGTGTACAACAATAACAATTGTTATCCTAGAGAGTGGTGATGTGAGAATGAGAGAATTATATGGTATCTTTTAAAATTTGTCGCAGATTGACGCTATCTCAGCTACTGTTTAACAGTCCGTCGTCGGGGAGTTTGTCAACAACGCAATATCGCCCGAGGCGGCGAATGCCGTTGCGTAGCAACGTTCGTTCTTGGCACTCTATCGTTGAAGGAGCGTCTGCATTTCGTGAGAGTTGATTTGCTGGTGAGAAAGTGAGTCTACTGTAAAAAAAAGCGTTTCAGATTCTTGTGGTCATCTAAGAGGAAGCGTCAAGAGCCAGTCAGAACACTTCGTAAAGAAACAGGTATGTGATTTGTGACCCCGTCTGTCCTCGATCGCATTTAGATAGGGTTTGCCATTAACAGAATCCCCTCTCTAATGTAGGTGCCAGTTAACAATTTCAGCTACATGATTTACGTAATCTGCAGAACGCAGCTATTATTGATTCCTTTTCAGATTCAGTAAACGTTTTGTTATTCTGGTGATATTACTTCAAAGTTAACTGTCCGTGTGATTTTATTGGTATACTTCCGTCTTTTTGGGTGCAGGGTTTGTAATTAGAATAAGCACGACTGAGATATTTCCAATTTCCGATATCCTGTATGTGCGTTGTGTTTTACTCAAATTCCGAATGTAGTATTCATGAAGAGCGGATTATTCTCAGTACTGCCTACGCTTAAGATTTACAAATACGTACTGAACTGAGACTTGAACTATCTCGTGAGAAATAACAATCCATCTGAGCCCTAAGTGGCACTGCTAGAGACCACACGCAAGGCTTCAATACGGTAGCGCATCTCTGCCACATTACGGAGAACCCATTCTGGCAAAAACTCTCATGCTGCAGTTCAGCCCCTTTCTGCCGTCACCATTCTCCAGACACGCTTTAAATACTGAAGACTATTGAAAAGTTTCCATCGACGTCTGAGATACCCCTGGCTGTGAACTCGAAACACTCAGTTCAGTTAGACAGATACAAGTAAGTGTCACGACTCAGTGTATTATATCCTGACTAACAAAAAAGTTCATACTGTCTGGAAGTTCAGGATTTTGTCAATGTAACTTGTAGACGGCGATGAGTGATCAGTTTTTCAAAGTGCAGTACAAAACTGCACAAAATTTAGTAGAAGTGTCAACATCGAGGATACATACGCGCTATATATCATTAGGAACATGACGAGACATAGACGTTGAAGATTACAGAATTGTCTGTGACTCTTGGAAGGAGAATCGAATATGGTCTGGTGTTCCAAGGAACTGCAATTAGTGACTACAACTGAGATCGTATGGAACCAAGGGGGCTGGATACATTCGGAGAGAAATTTATTCTACTTTCTGAGTCCAGGAAACATCAGAAGTCATCAAAAGTGTCTGGCGCAAGACGTTTACGAACAACATGTTGGCCAACAATATCTCAGCCGTCGTCTTTAGACGATAATGCAAGCCAACATGCAGGCGAAAGAAATGGTGGTATCCGTCGTTCACCAAGGAGGAGTTCCACGCTTCTCGCTAAATGAGCTTTTCACATTGTTGTCCGTACGTAGTCGTGTCGATTGCCAATAGTGATAAATTTTTCTACAGTCTTGCCACCTTATATTTTAGAATAGTTTAATTATGATCTGCCTTCCATGACTAGAACCAAATGTGATTTGCCCACATCCAATAAATTCCTACAAATAGCATATTTTATCGGCAGATGTGACGAGTAAATAATACTCGTTCGACACCTACAGTCTTAGTTTGTCTAGGCACAGTTTGATTTGTAGAGTTGATGAGGAATTACAATGTGTGTGCACTGTCACTTCATTCATCTTTGTTTCTCGAATCTTAACCCTATGACAACTGCGAAGTTAGACAGTGTCGTAAAAGAAATGCTGTGCAGTTTCGTTATGCTACAGGTTTCTATACGAAGTATTTGAAATTACTTTTGACAACACGCCCATCGACTTAAACGAAATAATATACATTCATGTAAAACATCTATGAGGGAGCCAAAATAAGAATTTAATGAATGAGCCATATCCCAGTATTGCTCGGACGTAACTTTCAAAGAATGAGAATCCAGGTGAGACCATCCACTGAACTTGCTGGAATGTGGGGCTAATTGTCGAACTAAAGGTCACTGGAGATAAGGCAAAATTTATAGACAGAATGCTGATTAGATTTTCTGGGCGATTCCCGTAGTGCACTGCATGATTTTTGCGGTCGAATTGCGCTACATATAAACCAGTAATCCGAGAAAGAGCTAAAGCACGCCCTATGCCAAAGGCATTCAAGGCGACCTAAGCAGCGTGCACTGGAACTCGTCTAATTCGTGGACACCCTTCAGGGACAACGCTATAGCGTACCATTGGAATCAATTGCTGTGGGGAAACGTGGTCCTCGAAGATGACATCCCACACACCCACAACGCATCACAACGTACAACAGATTGCATTACGTATATTATACTGTGCAGATGTAATAATACTACAGATCGTTGTGATCTTTATGCCGACTGAGCTTCTGCTCATGATCACATCTACATCACTACTCTGCAAGACACTGTGCAGTACATGGCAGAAGTAATTCTTTCACAGGTTACAATGTATTCCTGCTCTGTTCGGATATGAACAGTCGCAAGAATAACTGCCTAAAGGCCACTGTGCGCGCTGGAATCAGACTAATCCTGACTTCATAGGGGTTGGAGCTATGGTGGTATATTCTTCAGTTTTTAACAGGTCCTTGAAAACTTTGTGTGTAGGTTACAATGCAGAAATTGACGCACATGGTTTTATTTATTTGTTAAATACTTTGTTCTATTATAAATAAAAATTTGGAATGATTTATAACTTTCGCATAGCTTAATGATCACCAGTATATCCTTCAGTTAATAACACTAACAAAGGAACATGTAATATTATAATTTACGATAAAAATAGTAATTATAGCAGTGGATATTTAGTATTCTGAGGAATGTATTAAAGAAAACATAATCTGGAGTTATTTCTTCTTGTAAAATGTTTTATTATATGGGAAAATATTTTACATCATTTCCTTTAGGGCTAAAGTACATGTATTGTTGTTGAAACTTTACTAGAATAGTTCATATACACTGAAGAGCCAAAGAAAGTGGTACACCTGCCTGATATCATGTAGGCCCCCGCGAGCGCGTGGAACTGGCACAACACGAAGAGGCACTGGACTCGAATAATGTCTGAAGTAGTACTGGAGGCAACTGACATTATGAATCCTGCACGGCTGTCCATAAATCCGTAAGAGTACCAGAGGTTGGAGATTACTTCGGAACAGCACGTTGCAAGGCATCCCAGATATGCTCAATAATGTTGATATCTGGGGAACTCGGAGGCCAGCGGAAGTTTTTAAACTGAGAAGAGTGTTTCTGCAGCCACTCTGTATCAATTCAGGACTTGTGGGGTGTCGCATTGTTCTGCTATAGCTGTACAAGTCCACTGGAATGCACATTGGACTTTAATTTATGCAGGTGATCATACATGATCCTTACGCGCGTTTCACCTGTCAGAGTCGTATCTAGTCGTATCAGGGGTCCTGTAGTGGACTGACAAGACAGCCAGTCCACAGTGACGGGTAACCGAAAGGCACGCGCTTAAACTCACGCAGGCTGGCGTGAGGTCTGAAACAGGATACGTAATGAATGCTATAAAGAAAAGTACGTAGCTGCTGGAATACTTAAATTTAATCCACAATTGGTGAACATTGGTCTTGTTACTGTACATGCTTCATTAGATACAGAGCAAAGGATAAATGGCGCCTTGCTAGGTCGTAGCAATTGACTTAGCTGAAGGCTATGCTAATTATCGTCTCGGCAAATGAGAGCGTAATTCTCAGGGAACCTTTCCTAGCAACGTCGGCTGTACAACTGGGGCGAGTGCCAGGACGTCTCTCTAGACCTGCCGTGTGGCGGCGCTCGGTCTGCAATTACTGACAGTAGCGACACGTGGGTCCGACATATACTAGCGGACCGCGGCCAATTTAAAAGCTACCGCCTAGCAAGTGTGGTGTCTGGCGGTGACACCACAGGTCCCACATCACTCGAGCTGTAAATGGCCCACACCATTTCAGAGCCCCCACCAACTTCAATAGTCCCCAGCTTAATCAACTTGTCTCCATACACGTACATGTCCATCACCTCGATACTATTTGAAACGAGACTCATCCGAGCAGGCAACATGTTTCCAGTCATCAACAGTCCAATGTTGGTGTTGACAGGTCCATGCGAGGAGTAAAGCTTTGTGTCGTGCAGTGATCAATAATACATGAGTGAGCCTTCGGCTACCCAAGCCCATATCCATAATTTTTCGTTGAATGGTTCGTACGCTGAAACTTGTTGATGGTCCAGCATTGAAATCTGCAGCAGTTTGAAGAAGGGCTGCACTTCTGTCACGATGAACGATTCTCTTTTGTTGTCTCTTTCTTGCAGGCTCTTTATCCGGTCGCAACATTGTCGGGAATTTTATGTATTACGAGAGTCCTAATATTCACTATACACTCGTAAAATGGTCGTACGGAAAAATCTGCACTTCATCATTACCTCGGAGATGATATGTCCCATCCCTCGCGCGTCGACTATAACACCACGTTCAAACTCAGTTAAAACTTGATAACATACCATTCTAGGAGCAGTGACCCATTTAACAAGTTTGCCAGACACTTATCTTACATTGGCGTTGCCGATCTCAGTGCCGTATTCTGCCTGTTTACATATCTCTGTATTGGAATGCACATGTTTATACCAGTTTATTTGGCTCATCAGTGTATATCGTTTGAACTTCTTTTACATACAAAGTGTAGAAATTAAACAGCAGAATTGCAACAATTGCTACAGAGTACAAATTTTTCTCTGAAGTAAATTTTCACGTGTATTACAGAAAAATGTACAAGCGATACTAATGCTAATCATATGAATGACTAGCTCATGTTTTTTGTATGTGAATGACATGTGTTGAATTTATGTTAATTTAAACACATTAAATTAGATAAATGAAATTAGACGTAAGTTGCAGAGCGAATCACGTCCTTCTCTTATTTATCAAATAATAATAATAATAATAATGCAAATTACATTAAAACTGAAAGACACACACTGTTACAGAAACGGTTACTTTCATTTTCACATATCACTATAAAACTGTTTGCAGTTTAGAGCTTCATTCGTAACTTAAAATGATTCGCTCAACTGTCTGATTCAGTGAGTGGTTTAAGTTACTGACTAATGTGTACTCTTCGTCTCTGTTTTCCTTTCTTAAGCAGTCTCAAGGATGACATGTAAGTAATTATCCACTGACGGTTCATACCTGGTTACTGGATGTGATTTAAGGCTCCAGTGATGCAATAACAATCAGTTGATACGTTTCTCTGTATGTCAGTGTCCTTGAGTTGAACGAGAAAAAGTACAAGTATCCAGAAAGCTAGGCAAAAGCATCGTGTTCACTATCAGGAAGGAATTTCTGATCTGGCTGCAAAACATGGTCAACATCAGTTTTGTATATGGCGGTTCTCATGATGGTAGATAGTTTTTTCTCACTGAATCCAAAATTCTATTCTTTTTCTTCTATAGATACGTGTGTCCCATGTTAGCTTCAACTCCACACATTTCGTATAAGACTGAGGTCTCATTCCATTTAATGTTTTGTAGCAGAAGTTGAATAGGTTTCATTGATGACATTCAGTTCTAATACTTGGTGTAAACTCTTTGCTTGAACGTTTTTCTTAACTAGTGATCAATTTGAGTGAGGTCACTAAATTGCCTTTGGGTGCTTAGGAGCGATTTCGACCAATTGTTGGTAGACACTTGCTGAGAACTGCTTCAGTGTGTCTTTTCCTAAGTAGCTAATTTCTATGTAGTACTTCCAAAAGTATCTGTAGATTTTGAATTCTGTATCGATATATATCTGCAGCATTGAATCTGATGTTCAAAATATTTCGAAGGTTGTTGTTGTATGATTCCTGTACTCTTGGTTGTATAATTTTGGAATATTGTCATGTGGATTTCTCCACCCCAGTCGACCGTCGGTAAGCGGTGTGACTGTGTTGAGGATAGCCAGTATGGACAAAACAGCACCTCCACACACGCGGCGACACCATGGGAAGTATTTACCTCGCTCAGTTTTAAGGTATGGTTAGGTCTGGATCTAGATGGCTGAGCTTAGACAATAGATAAGTACTACTGCAGTATGCCACTGTATTCTTCATATACTTCGGGAGTTACACTCTTTCATGTTGTTTTCATTGTTTAAATCTTTTCCTGCCAGGTGAGTTCCAAAAAGTGTGAGGGGGACTCGTCGAGGAGATCATGTTAAAATTTTTTTTTTTTGCTTTTTTTATTTTATTTTTAATTGCATGAAACTATGGATACAGCCGATATGGAGAACCAGGTTCCAGCTCAATCACACATGTGTCGATTCTGGCTCCAGTGGACTTTACTTATTCCTTGAGTATGTCTTTTGAGAAAATCTCATCTTGCGTTTGCTGCAATCTTCGCCCCGTCTATGTCTACGTCTACATCCATACTCCGCAAGCCACCTGGCGGTGTGTGGCGGAGGGCACGTTGAGTACCTCTATCGGTTCTCCCTTCTATTCCAGTCTCATATCGTTCGTGGAAAGAAAGATTGTCGGTAAGCCTCTTCGTGGGCTCTAATCTCTCTGATTTTATCCTCATGGTCTCTTCGCGAGATATACGTAGGAGGGAGCAATATACTGCTTGACTCCTCGGTTAAGGTATGTTCTCGAAACTTCAACAAAAGCCTGTACCGAGCTATTGAGCGTCTCTCTTCCTGACTCTTCCACTGGGTTTATCTATCACCTCCGTAACAATTTCGCGATTACTAAATGATCCTGTAACGAAGCGCGCTGCTCTCTGTTTTATCTTCTCTATCTCTTCTACCAACCCTATCTGGTATCGATCCCACACATTCAAGTAGTTGGCATACATGTGTACTGTAACCTACTTCCTTTGTTTTCGTACTGCATTTCCTTAGGATTCTTCCAATGAATCTCAGTCTGGCTTCTGCTTTACCGATGATTAATTTTATATGGTCATTCCATTTTAAATCACTCCTAATGCCCACTCCCAGATAATCTATGGAATTAACTGCTGCCAGTTGCTGACCTGCTATTTTGTAGCTAAATGATAAGGGATCTATCTTTCTATGTATTCGCAGCACATTACACTTGTCTACATTGAGATTCAATCGTCATTCCCTGCACCATGCGTCAATTCGTTGCAGATCCTACTGCATTTCAGTACAATTTTCCATTGTTATAACCTCTCGAGCAAGAAGTCTCAATGAAATGAATGACATGCTGTGTTCTTTTGTCTACGAACTCTTCAATCCAATCACACAACTGGTCTGATAGCCCATATGCTCTTAGTTTGTTCATTAAAAGACTGTGGGGAACTGTATCAAACGCCTTGCGGAAGTCAAGAAACACGGAATCTACCTGGGAACCCGTGTCTATGGCCCTCTGTGTCTCGTGAACGAATAGCGCGAGCTGGGTTTCACACGATCGTCTTTTTCGAAACCCATGCTAATTTCTACATAGTAGACTTTTTGTCTCCAGAAAAGTCATTATAATCGGTCATAATACGTGTTCCTGAATTCTACAACTGATAGGCGTTAGAGTTATAGGTCTATAGTTCTGCACATCTGCTCGACGTCCATTCTTGACCTGTGTCCTTCAGCATGAAACATGAATCTCGTGCTTAGTAACTGGAGCTAGTAGATTTCCATTCTGCACTCTCGTAACTGAATAATTCGTACTTCTCAAATATCTGCACCTTGCATGTCCGACCAAGACAAAATTAGTTAACGTACTCGCTAGACTGTCCGCGAAGAAACCGCAGTTCCCCACATACAGACGGTTCAAACGTAGAAATTTTTCTGAACTTGCAAATAAGGCGCGAAAGATAGATGGGGGGGGGGGGTCACCAATTCCTTTGTCGGACATAAATCTAATACATCATGTGCTTACAAACAAAGTAAATCAACTAAATGAAATATATGCCCTTTTATGGACTGGAAAGTAAGAGGAAACTTGCACCTTGTCTAACTGAAGAACTAAAACATCTCATGAATATCAGAGACGCGGCACATAAGAAAAACGAACATCGCACTAGTCCTGAAAAACACTGTGGAAGCTGAACAGAGTCAGTCAAACTGCGAGAATACAAACCTCAGGCATGCTCATACACTAATGGACAACAGAAATAGATCATCTGTGCTATGGAATAACGTACGTGGCGTTGGCAGAGGCCAACTGAAAGCTGCAGCTGATCCCATAATCCCAGACAATCAACTGAACAGGTACTTCACATTACCTACAAAGACAATTCAGTCACAAACGAAATAGAGACTCATTGATTGCTTCATTACGTAGACGACTGTAGCCATGACAAATTCTGTCTAAAGCTTGTTACTTGCAAGACAGTCAAAAAAGCGATCATGTGTATCAGATCAGCATCAATTGGACATGGTGGCTTGGTAGTCCAAATGATGAAGCTTGTTACTGACCCATTACTGCCCACTAAAAGATATCCTCAACTACTCCATAACTGGAAGTGCATTTCCTGATGCCTGGATGCAGGGACCTGTTAAGTCATTATCTAAATAGGACGCTGCCGTAGTACGCTCTAATTACTGAACTGTCTGCATTCTTCCTGCACTGTTCAAAGCCTAAGTGTATATAGTCCACGACCACCTTACAGTCTTCCTAACTACAAACAACCTACTGGACGAATACCGATCAGGCTTCCAAAAATCATCACAATACAACATCTGCGTTAATAGAGGTAACAGATGACCGGAAGCTTGCCGTGAATGCACAAGAGGAAACTGTCATGTGCTACTTAGATTTCAGCAAAGCCTTTGACATCGTCTCCGATGACATTTTACTTTCCAAACTTAGCAGCCTAAGTTTATCGTCAGGTGTAGTGTAGCGGTTACTTTCATACCAAACATCTCTCCAGCAATGGGTGAACTGCGGTACCATGGAATCACAAAAGATGCAGGTAGTACCAGACATCCCCGAGGTTTGGGTATTAGGTCCCCTTGTAGGTAAATGATGTCTGTCGTATTCCAGATACCATATGTAAGCTGACGACCTCCAGTTGGATATAAGTGTCAAATCTATAAAGCGGAAGACTGATATCCAGAATCTCAGTACCGACCTGTGTCCAAAATAAAAATGTGGCCAGAATTTCGGATTAAAGCTCAACCCATGCAAAACACAAGCGGTACTGGTTGGTTATTCTAAGCTCATTAGCCCGAAATATAGCGAATCCCTACTATCTTCAACCCTAAATTGAATATACAACCAATTAACTCTTTCAGCGATCAGTCTGGAATAATAATAGATGAAAATCGAAATTGGACTGAACACGTTACTGTAATGTGCGAAAAGGCATCAGAATCTCACCGTGCCCTGCTAATAAAAGAGAAGCTCTTCCCTCTTGACCTGAAAATGAGCCTTGTACAAACACTTATACTACCAATTGGTGATTACAGCGATGTTACTCCTCAGGGGTCTTTCTCAGGAAACTCAGGGCGCCTGGAACTCGTATTCGTTCTATTTGTGATTTTCGACTCTTTGGTCACATTTCACCGTCACATGCCAAGCTACCCTTGCTGTGTGCAGTCATCTCCACGCACTTTGTTTTCTCTACTGTCCTATCAACGAACACTATACCTCATATCTCTTCTCGACGTTAATGCTCTTGTCTAAACAACACAGCAGAAACACCCGTCGGCATCGCAACAAAATCGATTTCGTGCTACTCTGTCGTTCCGCCACATGCTCGAAGTCCTTCTCAGTAACAGGAATCCGACTCTGGAAGAACCTCCTACGTTATATTACGGAACTAAATAGCATCTCGAGATTCAGAAGTCAGGTAGTATCTACTAAAGCAACAATACGGTTATGATTGTCCCTGAATGTACTCGTTACCTTAGCACATTCTTCGATCCTACCAGATGTTCCTCATTTATCAGTATTCTCAGCCGATGTAGTCTCTTTGAATTTTCATTTCTCAAAACTCGCTGCATCAGAAAACATCTGCTTTAGACCTACAACTTCGTCTTTCATAACCCACTTTCATTATTCTTATTCACGTCACAATTACCATTATTATTATTATTATTATTATTATTATTTGTATTATTAGTATTATCATATTAGTGACTGCAGCTGCAATAGTACAGGTAACGCAAATATTAATGTACTTAGTTCATAAACAGTAAAATTTGGTCCCACAGCCACTGCAGTCAGACATATTATTTTAATATTATTTTTCAAATTAAAATTGTTATTTCCTTACGTAACTACGATGTTATGTATATTGTATGTGTGAAACGCTGGCCAGTTGTAAGAAAGGGCCCTAATAAGATCATATTACATAAATAAATAGGTAAATATTATTGGAAATTGGTTATCTTTGTCGATGATTCGATCTGTTTTCGCTGATCGTCGCAAGGGTATGACTATTGAGCACACCTCTAATCTATATTTTATTCCGTAACATTCATCCAGATAGCGTTGTGATCGAGGTGATTAAACTGTTTGTTGAACTTCTGCTGAACTGCTATCAGGGAATGGTTCGGTGTTTCCCTGTATTGCGTTACCTAACCGTTACTGGTCACGATGGTTTCCCATTCCCCATTATGCTTCCTTGGCAACTTGTCACATACGCTTGTCGTGCTTAATCTGAGGATGAACAGGATTACACATGGCGCGTCTGGGCAAAGCCTTTTTCACTGGTTCAGAACAGTCAGTTGCAATCACTTCTTCAACATACTGCCTGCAGTACTGACTGGCCCTGTTCGGGTTCGTTTGGGTCCTTTGTCGTTCCACAAGGCAGTAGTGGGGCGCGGTATTTTAGAGTACTTGCTTCGGTCCCATTGTAATTATGTTCCCCATCCAGGTGCAGATCCTCTCGCACTCTTCTGATGCCGTCACGAGGGATGTCTTGATTGTACAGATCGCACGTTTTCATCAGCTTGTGTGAACATGATGTACCCGTCTGAGATTTTTCATTTTCTGTGAATTCATGTGGCAATGATCAGGATGCTAAGTCGGATTTCTGTGGGTATTTTATCAAAAGTGTTGATTTCGATTCATTTGTATGGTTTCCTGCCGCTACTCCGGCCGCAGTGGTTAGTCGGTTGCTGTTGTTTTGTATTCACCTTCCTACTAAATCGCAGGGACGGTGAACCAAAAGAACACGTGACATTAGTGGCATTCAACCAAATGATTTGGCACGGCAATGAATGAGGAATTTAGGGAGGCATTGTAATTGTAATTAACTCATTTTCTCGTTTGCCTTGGAAGTTGTAGTACCGAAGTTCATCGAGGACGTGACACTGCTTCTGACATGTCATGGAGGTTGTAGAGGACAGATCTTTGCTCACGCTCACTCCCTGAGAGTCACTGTGTACTCAATCCAGTAGTATTTATATACCACCGTCCATTGGTAGATAGCTCAGGTTGATGTCCGCCCTCTAGCGACAAGTACTGCACTGCGAAGTTTCTGTGACGGAACAGTATTCAGCCGTTTGCTCCTATTTCTTGCACACTTACATCGTGTGCTGCAAATACAACTTCTCAGAACCGTTTTTAACTTGTGAATAGTATTCAACACGTTTAGTTCGAGAAGGAAACAAACAATGCAAAAGATGTATGATAGAAAATTTTAAAGCCTGTGGAGTGAGAAGCATGGCTTAATTAACAAAAGCAATAAAACTGTGTTCATTTAAAGCTCCAGGACTGAGGTATGTAGAACATCGTCTGCCAAACGGCGCTATGAAAGAAACGACAAATCTCTTTCTCAACAAAAGGCAAGAAGAATTTCACTGAATGTGGTATTAAAGACAAGAATAGGCAGTCGCCATCTTATGATTAAGTATGTTCTCAAGGACTGTCATACCAACGCTGCAATTTACCAGGCTGCAAATACCATTGCCCAGCATGATAAATCCTCTTGCGGCGGGGGATCTTTGAAGGTAGCTTGTGCCCCATAAATTTTTCAAGACTTTGAAAATAAAATTAATATGATTGTGAGCATCAAACGTACTGATCTAGAACAAAATAAAGGACGGAATACTATAACTGGCGGAGAATGTAAAACAACAACAACATCAACACAAATGGCGTTAAGTCCTGTTCTCATACTTCACTGAATATTGACGGAAGTATAGATGTAACAAAATGTGCCTCTCTAGCTGTGTTTGCTCCATATTGTGTTGTAAATGACATGAAAGAACAGTTGATTGCAATAATAACATTTCCAGCAACTGGTAAGGACACAGATATTTCTAAGGCTGTTAAAAATTCGCGTCATGAAAAAAAAAAACAGACTGAAGAAAAGTTCTTTCGGTAACAACTGGTGATGTTTTCAAAATTGTGGACAAAAGAATGGTGTCATTAGTTTATTCCACACACACACTGAACATTCTTTTCTTAAACTTCGCTGTATCGTATGTCAACAAGCCTTGTATGCAACTTTGCTTTCTCTTCTTTTGATATACGACGCAGTGGCAAGCTTCTAATAAATGTAAGTTCTAAAGGTTGTTACATGTATTCAACGCAGTGCACAATGGCTTACAGATGTATAATAATGTTCCCTAGTTGACCCCCGGCGGCGTACGTTAGAAGTTTGCATAACGAAAAACAACTATAACAGATCTTCATCGCGCTTTCGAGGCTGAACTGCAACATTTCAAAAACGATATAGTTTCCAAAAACAACAAGTAACTCCAACATTTGAAAAAAATATCCACCGATTTGAAACTACACGAAAAGACATCCAAGAGAAGTCACTGTGGAATTTTTCTCGCCAAAACACTCGAAAACTTTTCATCGAGTTTTACTAAGCTCAAAGAGTTATCAGAAACTGTAATATTCATTATATATCCTGATGTGACTTCCCTAGATAAACTGAGCTTATTTATATTTCATTGATTGCAAACTGAAAAAATTTTAATGCAGCTGACAGATTTCAAGTTAATTCAGTATGGGCTGAAAAATTTACCGAAACAAGAAAAGAATTAGAAGTAAACAAATTAGAAACGGTATCAGGCAATATGTGCAGAAATGCCGACGTTAAAATTGTGGAAACCAGAAATTGAATTCAGACACAGATTGCTTTCTGAACAACCTGGCGTGAGCTGTTATGTTCATCCCCCTAAGCCTGTTAATCGTTATTTT
Source organism: Schistocerca piceifrons (assembly GCF_021461385.2). Taxonomy (NCBI): domain Eukaryota; kingdom Metazoa; phylum Arthropoda; class Insecta; order Orthoptera; family Acrididae; genus Schistocerca; species Schistocerca piceifrons. The sequence goes on along the minus strand of NC_060143.1, from coordinate 504,784,997 downwards.
ATGAAATGAATATTACGAATGGCTCGCTTCGAAGCCGGCTGCCAGTATTTTGCAATCACCTCGCATTCTACTATAAAAGTTTCGAAGTATGAACCTAATAAAAATTACTCGGCATTGAACTCACAACAGTATGTATCACATAAGTTTTACTTTCACTTAGATAAAATAAAGATTTTTATTTTTATGACTGCTGTATACGAGCTCTAATCTTAAAATTCGAATGCATTCGTGGGCTATCATAAGTATAAAAATGCACAAAGTAAGCAAGAAGAAAAGGATAATATGCAGTATCAATCTAGTTATACGATTCGTTAGATGGTACGTCGTTGGCGTATTAAACATTCTTTGTTAAAAATGAGACGTAGATGCACACAGGTTCGCCATCCCTGCGCAGTGTTCTCGCATTGTGGACGGAGGTGCCCTAGGTGACCGCATTGCGCGCAGGTTTGCGGTAGCCTATGGTATAAAAAGAGATTCTTCTGACCAAGAATGTCAAGCCAAGAGAGGATGAGGCTGCAAAGTCCATACGCACCGCTTTCACACCGTTGTTTACATTAAAAATCTAGTCCACTGCTATTTGTCATTAGCAATCTGTAGCACTGACCGATATGGTTCTACTGACTTTTGTGGCATTTCGTTAAGAATTTGAAAACAAAGTTCATAATTTCGAAGGCTACTTCAATGTGGGGAAATGTAAATTTACAATTTGCGCCAGAATCCATCCTGAATTCCACTGCTCTGATGAATTCAGAATGTTTAGGATGACATGCATATGTTTTCATTAATGTAATTCAACGAAACATCATCGATATGGGCTTTCGGAGCCAATTCGTGCTACCTTGATGACTGCACAACACGAAGCTTTACGCCTCGCCTTGGCCCATGAACACCAACATTGAACTATTGATGACTGGAAACAAGTGGTGTGGTCGGTCTTTCAAATTGCATCGAGTGGATGGACGTGTACAGGTACGGAGACCACTTCATAAATCAAAGCCCCCTGCATGTCACCAGGAGACTGTTCAAGTGGATGCAGACCCTGTAACTGTGTGGAGTGAGTGGAATTGGAGTAAAAAAAAATGTTCAAATGTGTGTGAAATCTTATGGGACTTAACTGCTAAGGTCATCAGTCCCTAAGCTTACACACTACTTAACCTAAATTATCGTAAGGACAAACACACACACCCATGCCCGAGGGAGGACTGGAACCTCCTCCGGGAATTGGAGTCATATAGGATCCGTGATACGCCTACATACGACTCTGACAGGTGATACACACGTAAGCATACTTTCTGTACATCTGCATCCATTCACGTCCATTGTGCATTCCGATGGGCTTGTGGAATTCCAGTTGAACAATGCGACACCCCAAACGTCCGTAATTGCTACACACTGGCTCCAGAAACATTCTTCTGAGTTTAAACACCTCTTTTGGCCACCAATCTGCCCAGACATCAACATTATTGAGCACATCTTGGAGACCTTGCAATGTGCTGTGCAGAAGAGATTTCCATCCCCTCGTACTTTTACGGAAGGATTCATGGTGACGGTTCACTCCAGCACTACTTCAGACATAGTCGAGTCCATACGACGTCATGATGCGGCACTTCTGCGTGTTTCCGGGGGGGGGTTATAACATGTTGGGCATGTGTACCAGTTTCTTTGGACCTTCAGCGTATATTCGAGTTGAAATAGGAGTTATCTCCCCTGCAAAACCTGCGCAGACTGAGGCTAAGATTCCATCTGTACCTGGGGCACTGTTTAATTTTATCAACTTCAGAGTTGAGTATCAACACGTCGATCTTTTTGTAATCTGTTCCTATGAACTTACTTGTTTTGACCGGGAATCTGGTTACATTCTTTTTTAATATTATTTTTTGCTTATTACATTAGTAGTTCAACTTTGCCTAAGTCGTATGGTCTCCAATGACTGTGTGGAATGTGATCTGTTTCCAACTTTTGCATGAATCGTGCATCGTCCCTCATGAACCATATTATAAGAGTTTGTATTCTTCGCATTGGAACAGGGAGACATTGCTACTACGTTGCCACCACACGGAAGGTGGGGACAGTTCAAAATGTGATTCCTCTGTGCAGAGATGTTCCGGTTTTTCCGGTGCTTGCTGCTGTGCTGCGGGGTCCGCAAGGAGGCGGAGGCAGAAGGGGAGGCCGTCAGCGCTGACTCACCGCCCGGCAGCGCCAAGGTGAGTGACGCCGCCGCACGTGGCTCCTGGCAGCTAGAGCACAGTAGCCAGGCTTCCCAGCAGCAGCCAGAGTGATTTTAGCAAGGCCTGCTCGTGTTGCGTCATATGGGCGATTTACTGTAAATGACGCTTGACCTTCTCAATCTCACACAGCGAAACTCTACTACTTCCTCGTCACTGCCTTCAGAATGTGTCCCTCTGTATCAGTATTATCAGCTTCAGTCAACTATGTATCACCAGAGATTTGTACCTGATTCGTTGTGTTTGTACAGGGTGGCGCAAAAAGAATGCATTATTTTCAAACTAGTGTGACTCATCAAGTATAAAATATGTTGAGACCAAGCCAGCATGTAAGTTACTCTATCAGATTTGCGTTTATTTTTTAAAGATAACATTGGAAACATGTCGTCTTTCTTCCTGCTTTCACATTAATAGTGTTTTTCTAAAGTTCTGCATAATTTTTGTGACATTTTGTGAATCAGCAGCATTTTCTTCACGTATCGCAAACTTCAGATCGATGACTGAATGAGGTCTTGCAGAAATAAGCATTGCATTTCAAATGACACCGTAAGAAGAAGAAGCAAGGCGACATATATGATAAGCATATACCCAGCGAACATCGCCAAAGCGTGACATCAATTACTGAGGAAATATTTTTCGAATAATTGTGATGGTTTCATCTTATGTGTGGGATGTGGCTCCATCTTGTTGTAACGAATTTTCTATCAAGTTAATACCTCATGTTGTGGCCGCAAAAAATTCTGCAGGATTGCAACACAACGTTCATAATTTACTGTTACTTAATCGCCACCTTCTTAAAAAAAAAATTTCAATAACCATCACTTGGGAAACTTCTTACCACACTGTCATTTCAGAACTGTACAATGGTTTAAGATGTAGTTGTTTTTAGTTGTAGACAAGACATATGCACATTATGCTTATGATGAATACACTATCTCTCTTCGTAAGTGGGAAGCACAATTACTAGGTGCATCCCATGTCCTCTGTCTGAAGCCATTAAGTCTTATAAGTAGAAGGGTCTTGTTTTAGTGCCAATAGCCATACAGTCTTAAATTGGTGGCTGTGGCATGATGGAGCTTTTGTTTCGATTGCTTTACAGTACAACTCATTCATCATCAACCATCTACGACAAAAACTTACAGCAATAAACAATATGACAGAGCGTAATCAGAGAAAAGCAGTACTGAAAATAAAATTATACCAGATATTTGTTAAACTAAAGGCACTCCGAAAACTACAGGAAAGGAGAGGTTTACTTACTGCTAATTAAAATGAAATCAGCCACTCAGAAACAGTAATATTTGCTGTAATTATTGTATATATGTCTTGGAGCACATACGAAGACTTTTAAAGACACTGTCACAATTTATGACACCTTCCACAGACGACAATATGACCCGTGTTGCAGCAGTCTGCCCCCTTCTGAAGGGACGAGATCGTTTCTACCGCTGCGTGAGGTGGAGCCACGGAGACGCACTGGACTCGTGTTCTGAGAACGAGGGTTCCTGTCGTCGTCTCGATACTCATATTTGTGTTTCCTTCAGTTCCGAAAATGGCTTAAAAGTGAATGCTGGCATAGTTTCTTAGAAAGGGCATGGCAGATTCTCTTTCCTATCCTCTCTGTTCCGAGATTCTGAACCGTCTCTAATGATCCGACTGTTGACAGGATGTTGAACACTCATCTTCTTTCTTTCCTTGCTACCTTTCGTTTTAGTGGGATGTAGTGTGGTGTTGCTCAGTTTGATAGATCCTGCAGTTTTACGCAAGCGTTCCCTGGAGAAGGAATAAAAGGATTTGGGAATAGTGTACGCCCATTAGGACAGCTATCCGCTAAACAAGGGTGAGTCCTGACCGAGCTGTGGACTAAATCACTCGCAGCTGGCTACCCCTCACTTCCAGCAGATCATCCTGCTGCCGCTACAAGAGCCCTTTAAGGAGGCGAATGGCTGAGACTGTTGGCATGCCCTTATTTCACCCTAGGTATGAATGAGTGGCACCATAGCTGGATTGTCTAGCAGCTACTACGTCTCAGCCGCACTCTTTGCCTTGTGCCACTGAGCAGGACAATCAGCATGTTCCTAGATTTCTCGTTTATTACTGGTTAGTAAGTAAGCTTTAATGTGAAGGTTGGCGTCGGTCTTCAGACGTGGGCCACTTTAGTTTACTTGACATTTTCATGACGCTCTGTCGTAAGCCAGACAAACCATTGACCATTTTTTAGTCCTGTGTGACAGCAGTATGCTGGGATAGATCGTACGAGTGGTTTTTGACAAATCTCTTTGGAAGACCGATAGCATTTTCCCAGTATCCTTCGAATGAAGCAACGTCTGAATCTGCCTTACCTATGAGTGAGCATACCTTTCTATGTCACATTTCTACTGACAGATACACCAAACTACTTGTATAAGTGGATACATTACAATTTTGACTCGATGGCATTTTGCTCTATAGCAATTGTGTTCTTTCGAAATGTTCCCAACGGACAGAATATTCCATCGCCTTTCGGGCGTGCATCAGGGGTACTATTATCTCTTATTCCGATATTTGGGCCATTACGCTACAGCGATAGTGAAGATGAGTCGCTTGCAAAATATAAGCCAATTGAACAATACTGTGCAGTGAACGCACGTGCATCAGACGCAATGGGCGTTTATTCCACTTAATTCTGTGAAGTTGTTTAAACTGTTCCAGCGACTGACCTGGAAGATTGCCTTTCGATAATAGGCACAAATATCGGAAAAACATCTAATATTGTCCAGAATGCACGTCAGAAAGATGACGAAATACGATGTGTAGCTTTGTAAAGTGCCCAATTTTTACTTCTGAACAGTTATAACCAGTTTCCAGTATATACATGACTTTAAAAAATTTAATCACATCCTTTTGAGCACAGTATGCTTTTGCCGACAACTGCGTCATCTGCAGCAAGTCTGGCGTTCTTGTAACTAAATTCTGCCAGCTAATTGCTAGGCTGCGTAGACTGGAAGGGGACCTAAACATAGCCCGCTGCTACCACTGAGTTACCTGAAGTACATCAGTCAGTGACACTCCAGGGAAAGTAACACGCTGTATCCTCCTCACCAAGAAATCCTCAATACAGTTACAAATTGCGTTCGATATCCCTTATGATTTTATTTTCTACAATACGCATGTACATGGTGCTGAGAGAGAAGCCATACAAAAGTAAGGAAATACACAGACTCCTTAATTCTCTTCATCCATAACTTTGAGATGGTCATAAGAGGAAAATTGCGAAAGGAGTGTCATATGAGCAATGTTAATAAAATCCATTTTAGTTGGCATCGTTACGATTTATCCCAGAATACACCATCTCTTCCGAGCAACGTCAGCACAGTAACTATAGTGGCAGCTTCAACGATCAACTGTAAACACTATGCGTGCTTATGACCAGTCAGTTGTCAATCGGCAGCATTACGTAATAGGACTGCGACAGTAAAGTGAGAAGAAAGTTATGTCATAAGTTGCAGTGGAACCAGACCACTAAAAATCAAGTGCTGAAGACACTCTTCAAAAATTGTGTATACTAGTCTCACACTATGTAGGCAGTGTGGACCATTTCTGTAGTAATGGAATCTTTTCTTTTATCGTCTGTCGACTAGATACGTCCTCATAATTCAAAAATGTTTAGTGACAGTGTCTTCATAGCCAATCATCGATAGGAAGGGTAGAAACTGTTGCCTAATGTAGCTATTTCACCTAACGGTGAATCACGCCAACAAAAACCTCTAGTTTACATCATACACACTAATGTAAAGCAAATCCTCTTAATTTCCTAATGCCCCTTTTGTAGCAAAAATGGCATAACTTCCTATTCCAATAAACGATTTGTATGTAAACACCAACGGATCATTAGACCTGTGTAGTCTTATTAGGTAATCTGAAGACTGTCTATCCTTTTGCCGACAGGTGGAGATGGAAGATGAGGTGATCTTGATCACATATATCGACGACGGTCGTCAGCCTGTCAAGACTACATGGTTTCCAGGAGAGGTGGGTTTCACAGATACAGTAACTAAAGCAGTAGCCCGCACGAGTTAAGCCTTTTACATTTGTTTCAGAATAATAACCCTCAGTTACACTGATATACGGGTAGTGTCATTCATCTACCACTGTTAATTCGCTCCCTCCTTTTCCTATCATGTTTCCGTGTAACGTGCAATAGATTTGTCGCCAAGTTTCTAATTTTCCAAAATGCAGTGAGTTACATAGATGCCACATATCCCAGCACAACAAAAGGTCGAGCCTCAGAGTGGTCATTTAGAACTGTAGCTACTTATATCACTTGTTTATATCAAGCTCTGTCTTTAAATCATCGTTGATTTTGCAACTTGTAGAATGTAGGTGTCTTAACAGAGTGTAAAATACATAATCGAGACAATAATACTTGCCTGTCTAACCACGTCCTCATGAATCTTTAGTTGTAGGACATATTCCAATCTAGATTACGTTCACTGCACGAAGTATGTTGGGTACTTTTTCTAAGTAACCAGAGCACGTCCTTGGGCACATGAAGATTTTAAAACTACTGCAAACGACGATAACGTGGGCTACTAGTTACTTAGCTGTAGTTATTTCACTAATTGCTCTACTAGTCCATGCTTCGTAAACTATATCTCCATCTCGCTAGATTACTATTTACAGTGTTTCTATAGCAATGTACTCCCCTTCGAACTTCGAATTTCTATTTTATGTACTACTGTAAGTGTAGGGGCATTATACTTCACACATATAGAAATTAAATTCTGCAAACATTGTACAAATTGTATTTAAGATTGCAAATAATCGCAGGAGTTTCAGAACTCTGCTATAATGGACGAGCGTCGATACATCCCTAATCAGAACATCTCAGCAATCTATAGATTGAGCTAAAATTCATAGTGGTAGATTGGGTGACATTTATATGTGAAAAAAGTAACGGTATCTCTTGGGTTATGGTTTGTAGGCAACAAACGTACAGCTAAGGGAAAATTCGCGCTAACCACATCTTCTGTACTACATCTCGAAAGGAATTGTGGGAGCTACTGCAAAGAATGACCATTTCACTCAACTATGACGTCGTAGGAACAGATAATTCTCCTTCACGCCACACACACAATTTGAAATGACCTTTCCATAGTTTTGATATTCCATTTTTTACGATATGGTGATATTCATTGTAGTAATATAATAGCGATTTATGAGTAAGCATCGATGTAACATCAAACTTCCGTAGTGTGTAGCTAAACTCAGAAATTCTCATCGGTTTGCCGACAGGTGGAGGACACTGACATCATGACAGCCGCTTATATGGAGGATACTGAGAAGGGTCGTGCGTCTGTCGAGGATACAGATTGTTCGGTAGAGGTGAGTTTCGAAGCCACAGTAACTTTGGTTCAAAGTAATATCCCGTATACTGTAGTTTAAACTAACCATTAAGAGGTTCATCTTAGCTTCAAGCTTCTGTTAGTTATTATCGAATAACAAGCTTCTATGAGGATGACAGATGTTAAAGTCGATACTTATAGTTTCATTCAGCAACCATTGAGGAGTTGTCCCTCCTCTACTTGTTACGTTTCTGAGTAACGTTGATCGTCAACTACTTTCTTGCTGTCCCAAAGGTAGTATGTTGGACAGATTCCCCAAACCCCTGCAGCAGTAGTCGAGCCTGAATCATGACATTTAGAAATGTATACTGGATGTAAATGTCATAGATATATACAGCTAACTGAAAAATTTGCAGTGATAATGTCACCTGCATTGATTATCGGAAAGAAGTGTGTCATCTATTTCCAATCCTTGTTATTTCACTCAAGCATGTCATACCAGCGACAGACACTCGTTCACACCACACGTGTAATGTGAAGCGACATACTGTATTCATAATTTCTATATGTCATTTTTAGAGGTATCATGATACGTGTTACAACGTGTATTATGTGTAAACATCGACCCACCATTGAAATTTCGTAATGCGAAGGTAAATTGATTTTTTTTATCATTTTGCCAACAGGTGGAGGAAGAAGGTGAAGCGATGTCAACCACTGCTGTGGAGGATACGGAGAAGATTATGGATTCGGTGGAGACTACAATCGGTTCAGAAGAGGTGAGTTTCACGGGTATACTTCCATTGGTTCAAAACAATAGCCCGTATATTGTAGCTTTACACCATTGTCAGCTATTTTATAACAACAACACTCAAGAACAATGATGAACGTTTCAGTCCATACTGGTAGCATCCCTCAGCAATCGCGGAGGAACGGCCCCTATTTCTTCCGTTACATTTCAGGGTCACTTATGTGGGTCGAATGTTTAGCTATTTTCCCATATGTAATGTGTTCGATAGAGTCCCGAAAATCACGTACAGCAAGGGACCAAACCTGAGTGATGTCATTTCGAAATTCAGCCTAAATACACTCCTGGAAATGGAAAAAAGAACACATTGACACCGGTGTGTCAGACCCACCATACTTGCTCCGGACACTGCGAGAGGGCTGTACAAGCAATGATCACACGCACGGCACAGCGGACACACCAGGAACCGCAGTGTTGGCCGTCGAATGGCGCTAGCTGCGCAGCATTTGTGCACCGCCGCCGTCAGTGTCAGCCAGTTTGCCGTGGCATACGGAGCTCCATCGCAGTCTTTAACACTGGTAGCATGCCACGACAGCGTGGACGTGAACCGTATGTGCAGTTGACGGACTTTGAGCGAGGGCGTATAGTGGGCATGCGAGAGGCCGGGTGGACGTACCGCCGAATTGCTCAACACGTGGGGCGTGAGGTCTCCACAGTACATCGATGTTGTCGCCAGTGGTCGGCGGAAGGGGCACGTGCCCGTCGACCTGGGACCGGACCGCAGCGACGCACGGATGCACACCAAGACCGTAGGATCCTACGCAGTGCCGTAGGGGACCGCACCGCCACTTCCCAGCAAATTAGGGACACTGTTGCTCCTGGGGTATCGGCGAGGACCATTCGCAACCGTCTCCATGAAGCTGGGCTACGGTCCCGCACACCGTTAGGCCGTCTTCCGCTCACGGCCCAACATCGTGCAGCCCGCCTCCAGTGGTGTCGCGACAGGCGTGAATGGAGGGACGAATGGAGACGTGTCGTCTTCAGCGATGAGAGTCGCTTCCGCCTTGGTGCCAATGATGGTCGTATGCGTGTTTGGCGCCGTGCAGGTGAGCGCCACAATCAGGACTGCATACGACCGAGGCACACAGGGCCAACACCCGGCATCATGGTGTGGGGAGCGATCTCCTACACTGGCCGTACACCACTGGTGATCGTCGAAGGGACACTGAATAGTGCACGGTACATCCAAACCGTCATCAAGCCCATCGTTCTACCATTCCTAGACCGGCAAGGGAACTTGCTGTTCCAATAGGACAATGCACGTCGGCATGTATCCCGTGCCACCCAACGTGCTCTAGAAGGTGTAAGTCAACTACCCTGGCCAGCAAGATCTCCGGATCTGTCCCCCATTGAGCATGTTTGGGACTGGATGAAGCGTTGTCTCACGCGGTCTGCACGTCCAGCACGAATGCTGGTCCAACTGAGGCGCCAGGTGGAAATGGCATGGCAAGCCGTTCCACAGGACTACATCCAGCATCTCTACGATCGTCTCCATGGGAGAATAGCAGCCTGCATTGCTGCGAAAGGTGGATATACACTGTACTAATGCCGACATTGTGCATGCTCTGTTGCCTGTATCTATGTGCCTGTAGTTCTGTCAGTGTGATCATGTGATGTATCTGACCCCAGGAATGTGTCAATAAAGTTTCCCCTTCCTGGGACAATGAATTCACGGTGTTCTTATTTCAATTTCCAGGAGTGTACATACAACTAATTGAAAAACATGTAGTGATAGCGTCATCTCCACTAATTATCGCAAAAGAAGTCTGGCAACTATTTCCAAGCCTCATTGTTTCACTGAACTGCGTGGCCTCAGCGACATATACCTTTCGTTTACACCACACATACAACATGAAGCAACCTTTACGTAATTTCGTCATGCCTTGCTTAGATGTTTCATGATATTTGTTACAATGGTGTTACTTGTGAACATAGATGCATAAGACGTTATATCATTCTGCTGGCAGGTAGAAGACGAAGCTGATTTGATGCCACTCACTGTTACGGAAGATATGGAGATGTGTCTGGAATCAGTCAAGACTACAGTTTGCTCAGCAGAGGTGAGTTACGCACACATAGTAAATTTGATTTAAAGCAGTACCACGTATGTTGTAGTTTAAACTGACCCTTACTAGGTTCGCCGTTGTTTCAAGCCTCTGTCACTTGTTGCAGGATAGCAAGCCTGAATAAGTGCCGATGAAAGTTTCATTTCATATTGATAGCTTCATTCAGCAACTACTAGGGATTGGTTCCCTACTCTTCCTGTTGTGTTTGTGAAAAACGTAAATGAGCCGTCCAATTTCTAATCTGCAAGATTTTAAAGTGGAATGTGTTGGATATATTCTCCAAATCTACGTTCAGCAAGAGATCGAGCCTGAGAGACGTCATTTAGAACTGTAGCTCTATGACTGCAAATTAAATTTGGTTGTGCATCTTGTGATGTGGATTATCTAATACAATCACCACAGTGGCACTTGCCTGTCTAAGGGCGTCATGATGCCTCTGCAGTTGTACAAGTGCCACCCTTACAGCATTTATCCAAATCGTGATCATACTCTATACACCTAGTGTGTCCCGAGTACTTTTTCTGAATCTCAAACACACATCCGTTGGCACACGGTGATCTTACAACTAGTGATACATATGTTTATTACCTGTGTTTGTTTCACTGCTTGCTGTACCACTTTACAAGCTAGGTTCATTATCACTCCGTCTCAGTGAATTAATATATATATAGTGATTGTACCTTCCAGTGGCATCCAGTGTGTTGTTTCATGGCGGACGATCGGCCCGCCGAACTGCCACATATAGCAGCCAACACGTACTCACACTTAGCTCTCCCCCGCATCGACAACCCCCTCTCCCCCCGCCCCACTAGCGGTTCGTGTTGGACGTGTCTGCTTTACTACTTCGACCTACTCTCTGATTTTTCTGTTTGTGCTGCGTGTCTGCCTAGCTGAATGAATATCTTGTATTGACCCTGACACACTTGTCTTCGTGTTTAATAGAGAAGGTCTCTTATCATTTTGTTGTTGCTTCAGTATCTGTCTCAGTGATGCTAAATTGGAAGCTACGTCATTTCGATAAACATGTAGAGCTATGGGTACTTACCTCTTATGGTCAAATGCCTTTGCATTGTTACCAATTATTCCAATGTGTCACAGATTGTATTCTCGAGACTGATTGAATAACGTAAAGCGATTGCTATTCTGGATATCAAATGTTAGGTCCAGGTAATTGCGTTGAGTGTTAAATCGAGTGGAGCTGAGAACCATGTAGCACCCAGTGGTGTGTTCAACCACTGTACAGACTTTGTTTTACTATCCTCTCCCACATCTTGCCAGCACAGTACCAAAGTGCATTGGGACGAAAACCTATTGCATTAGACGTACTTTTATCCGTTTTAGGCTTTGGATACTTGATCTTGCACCACATGCAGCTAAGTTCTCTAACTAAAGTAGTTTAGGCAGGCGTCAACAGGTTACATATCATGAGGTCATGAATATTGTCTTTTCTTGATAAACTGTTGGTGTTTGATTTTATAGCAGATCAAGGCCTATTTGTATGGCTCGATGACTCACAGTTTAGGTGCCAGATTACGAATCTAAGGGCTTGATGTTTGATATGAGGTCAGTGCGAAGATTTTTATTCGTCACAGGTCACTTCCATCACCTCTGTTAATGTTTGTTAATATGAAAAAATGCTGTGTACTTCCATGGTTCAGAGTCTTGTTAAATTACAAATAGCCCTATAGCTGCCTGGGTGTAGGTCGGTGGAAAGTTTGAAGGAAGGCATAGCAAGTTTGGTTTGGAAGAATGCACTTGCATAACATCTCCAGTAGGATGATGCCTGGTACAGCATAGTTGTGTTCAAATCAGCGTTTTCACTGACGATAGCTTTATCTTTAAATCCCTTTAGTTGTGAATAGCTGCGGAAGAAAGTAGTCTCGAAGTTCTTCTGGGTAGGGATGACAGCTGAAAGCGCGATTTCGACAGAAGTATCCATTTACCAGATACTGTCATCGTTCCTGAACCACAAGATTTTATCTTTACGTCGTATGTCACACTAACCAAGAGATTACAGCACTCAAATCAATTTACTATCCTCTCTTATTTCAGTATTTTCTTAGGCGCGTTATGGTTTGTAAGCTAGTTCTTTTCCGGTATCCCATAAATTTGTGGTGGCCAAATTTCATATTTGTTTGAGATATAAACCACATTTATCTTAGAGCTTCTCAGCAACTGTTTCTCTATTGATGTTCGAGGACACGCATAAATAGGTAAAAAAACAACTTCAGAAATCTGTATTGGAAAGAATTCCTGTCGAAGCACTGTTTAACGTCTTTCATACGGAGCTCTGTTATGAATGAAGCTCGCCGAATAGGTTTCTTAATTCAGAACATTCTCTGAGTCTTACTTGTATTAGAATGGTGACACGTAATTTTGTATAAAACTTGTGTAATTTTTATCACAAAAAATACATTTTCCTATTGATTAGCTGTAGCTGTTATTTCTCTTACTGGCAGATGGCAGCATCAGACGCTGCGGCATCGCTGGACGTGGACCCTGATGCGGCGTCCAGCACAGCCGCCCACACCTGTGCTCGACTGCCGCTGGACTGGGGGAACGGTCTGATTGTTGTTACAGGCCCGCCCAAGAAACGGGCGTTTTCAGGAAACCCATAAAGCCAGTTCTTGTTTACGTTCAAGAAGTTATTGTTTGTGTTTAGTTTGCGTTCTGTTTGTTAAAATGTTAAAAAGCTTGTTCAGTTTTTTTCTTGTTGTTTGCGTTCACAAGTTTGAATTAATTAAATAATTTTGTTCATCTACTTTGGTCTTTACCTGCCTTTGTTGGTATGTAAACATTGCATCGTAAAGGTACAACTACATCAGATACGTATTACCATACAGATTACTGGTTGTTCAGCTTTTCTTCCCTTGTAACTTTGAAGGCTCTGATGTTGTCGAATAGTTTTCTGAACTGAAAAGCTGTGATTGTTCTACAAAAGGGCAAAGGACAGAATCTCCTTTAATACTTAGTAAAGAACGTGGAAGAACATTTCTTACTTTAATGTGAATGCGAGTGCCACAGATACCGTTGACGTACTATGAAGAGTACTCGTTTATTACCGTCCGATCGGTTACGGCATGGAAACCACAATGACAATCAAAAATATATTTGCAACAATTACCTACTTCTCTATGTAGTCGCAGTTCCGACTTGTTGAAGAACCTGTGATGTATTTTCAATGAGATGTACAACACAAAATACCAAAAGGATATGCTATGAATTTTCTGGAAGAATTCGAAACATATACACACATGAAAAATCATCCAAAAGATATTCTCAATGAACAAACCGATCTTCAACAAAAAATTAACGAGAAAATTTTACTGATTTTTGGAACTCGAGAACTAATAGAAACAAGAACGAATAATAGCCATGGATATACACCATAACGAAATAATAGTAACAATGAGACACTACTAACGTCACTGACTAGGAAAGATAGCACTATAAACAAAAAGCATCAACGAGAATAATCTGTCAGTCCAGATGCTGGAGTGTTCATTTAATGCCTGGTCACTGCTGCATTCATCTTGTGTGGCGAGTTCTGACTGCTTGTGCAACGTCTGCTCTAGACCTACTACTCGATGCAGGTTCACCTAACACCGTCGCCTTAGCTCTGCCTCATTAGATTGATATAGATTCAGCCCTGCAACTCATGTTGTTTATCTCATGGCCCAGGTATGTTGTGCCCTGCTCTTCCTAAAATGGAACTTCTTTCTTCCGTGCAGATTTCTATACGTGACTTTAAAAGAAATCACTGGTTCTCTACTTAAGTAAGATGTAGATTGGTTCCAATTAACTCTGTATATTGTTGCAAACTTTCATAAACGGTTACACGTTAGACTAGAAGTTACTACTCCCATGGGAAGATCAACGTCAAAGTCCTCTCATTAACATGTCTGTGAATAGTATGTAACAACAGGAGCTTATAAACGTTACATTCATCTTCCTGGGTGCCGGAGGTCTTCAATGGTTTCAGAGCTCCTTCATTCCTCCTTGAACCACAGAAATTAGGTGCTCTCGAGCAGGTAAACGCACCTGTCGAGTACTAGGTTCGCACACTATGTAGCCCGATCTTTACAAACTTATTACTGTGACGTATATCTTTACTCTGAGCTCTGTGTTTGACGTACGTGATACATGCCCTACCATGAAAGGTAACGATTGCAATACTGTCTAAAGCATTCCACGAAAAAATTCTAGAAAAAATTGAAATTACGTGACTTACAACAGTCTAGCAATAACCAAACAGTCGATTGTGTACTCACTATTGCAATGTGGGCATATAGTCGAACTAGACTTAAGTCTACAGCGTGTTTAGGGAGGAAAGGTCAATATTTTACACAGTGATAGTATAAGTAATTCTGAACAAAAAGTATTATATGAACATAGGTCCGCACTTGCTTCGTTAGGGAGGTATGGGTATTGAAAAGAACTTTAATTCTGCATAACTGATGTGCACAAATTGAACTTACACGCAATACAACTGGACCGTAACGTGATTTTCTTGAAAACAATGTTACAGAGAAGTACATTTATATTGCACAGTATTACACAATGTTTATTTACTTTGCATTTAGTTTGTAATGCATTACAACATACATTTCACATGTATTCTGTTGAAAAAGACGTACCACTTCTCTTACAAACACCTTTAACATTTATCGTACTGATATTGTACAGTTCACAGAACAGGTATGAATATCCCACCATGAACGTCAATGCACTTTTGCTCTCTAGCGATAGCATGTTGTGTTACTTGTTCAAATGCCTGTGGTCGGTTCCTAATCAATCCAGATGCGTCCATGATACTACGAAGCAGTTCTTCTCGTGTATTTACCATCACTTCGTGCACCTCTGATCTCATCCAACCCCATAAACACAAATATAAAGGTGTAAGATCCGGTGATCTTGAAGGCCAGTTAATAGCACCGCCATGGCCAATCCAGCGATGAGAGTAGGTGCGGCTGAGATGGTCCCTCACACGTAAAGTAACATGTGATGGGGCCCCGTCATGTTAAAGTACATTCTAATTCGCTTGGCTAAAGGAACGTCTTCCAATAGCTCCACAAATAAATTTTCCAAAAATTGCAGGTACCTCTCTCCCGTCAGTCGCTGATTGATAATAAATGGACCTGTCAAAATGATACCGATCACGCCGCAACAAACATTTATTGAAAAACGAACTTGGAAAACTGAAGCGTCTGTATTTTCCCTTGACCATCGATGATTATTGCGTGTGTTGTTTATTCCATGTCGTGAAAAGTGGACTTCGTATGGAAGCAAATGACTATTCTGAATTACCCAGTGACAGAATTGAAGACATTGAGCATTGTCGCCAACGTGAAGATTTTGGACACGCTGTATGTGAAATGGATACAGGTTTTCCGCATGCAGAGTGTCCCATACACGTGTCTGTGGGACATTCATAGGCAGAGACATTCTTCGTATTCTCGTACCGGGACTTCGCTCAACACTTGCGATAATTTTTCCTGTTCCTGAAAAGTCTGAGGACGTGCACGCTCGGACGAAAAATGTCTACTTGATAGAGAGCCTGTTGCACGCAAAGTGATGAACACTTCGGTAAACACCCTGTGATCAGGTAATCGTCGAGTCGGAGAGCGCCTGTGGCAGAAGCCATAATCATACACCATATCCGCGCATTCCTCATTACCGTAGACGTGTGGCATTGTTAGCAGCGCTTGTACTGACCCAGTTAACACCATACACTACTGAGCTAAGCGATCCGTCGCCGGTACACTACACAATGCGGCTTACAAGGCACAACTGCGCAAACAACGCGTGATTGTACTACCTACTACGTACGTCACATGAGCATAATACGGGGTAGGTTGCATAGCGCTAACATGGCATGTACCCTGCATTGTTTGCAATAAAATCACGTTATGGTCGAGTTGTATTACGTATACGTTCACGTTGTGCACATCAGTTTTGCAGAATTAAAGTTCCTTTCAATACCCATATCTACCTAACGAAGCATTTGTGTACCTATGTTCATATAACATTTTTTGTCCGGAATTACGTATACAGTCACTGTGTAAAATGTTGAGTTTTCGTCCCCAAACAACCTGTATATGTGAATTAACGTTTGTGTACAACTTTGGTAAACGTGTGTGGACTCAAGAACTGCAACAAGTACAGGCGTACTTGAGAATGGTCTACAGCCGAAACAACCCTGTAATAAGGAAGAAGTACTACTAATTAAACGATCAGCTGTTTGCCTGGAATAATTCAATGTAAAAAATCGCATTAAGATGTATTGCATGCTGTACGCCCAGCAGAAAAGGAAATAATGAACAGAGTGTCTATAAACCATCGTGTCACATAGATATTTAGAATGAATCTAATATGGCTGTTACCACAGAACTGATTTAGTAGAAGACATTTAATACCTGGCTAGACTGTAACTTTGATGCAACACAAAGAGGAAACAGCATAAAACAGTTAAATTAAAAGCTTAAATATAGACTGATTTTGCCTGTGATATTACACAAAGCGGTCCACATCCTTAGTTTTCATTCATCAGTGAAAACCAGTTAAGCTATACCTTAGGCACGGCCTTACAGTGGCCGTGATATTACACAGATAGATGCATCATCTTGAAATTTAATGAAGCAGTGAAAATCAATTTATTTAATTGAGTGTGAGGCTTTTCCATGATTTGTGTCTTTTGCAGTTCGATTTTTTGTCTCTTGAGGCCTGATTAAAAAATCTAAACTCAAATACAATTTTTGCAACCACTCCTTACTAAAGACTACCCATACCATTTTAGCTTCTTTAGAATATTAAATTTACCATTCATCATTACTATCATACATTAAAAAAATCCGTCATTGTCTTGGGAAACGTTAACAGTAAAATGCAACGTCTAGTTGAATTCATCGGTATGTCTGAACCAATTATGCAGTAGAACATCCCTTCCTCAAGACAAACAGGTACAAGAGACGACGATATTTAATAATCAGAATCCACTTGCACATGACAAGGATAATTACAACAACGTCTGGAGGTGAACAATTACATAGCCTAGGCAATAATGCAAAGGATCCCCAAGTACACAATAAAAATGTTAATAAAATATGTTCATGGTCACATATGACATTACTAGCTATCATCAATGCTTTCGTTATTACGACGTTCAGCCTTATGGCGGAAACGAGAAATACCAAAATGATGAAAAAAAGGTAGATCAGCACTCGCAACATAGAACCTTATCTAAACAAGATTAACTCTAACACATAGAAATAAGACTTATCAAATTCTTTCCAAGTCAGATGAATACTTGGAGACTAAAATCTCGGTTGCGCTAATTCAGACATGTCAAAATAGCGTACCATTGTGTGTGAGAGAGAAAAGAAACCCACACCTCATGAATCATGTCCAATTTAAAACATTGTACTACTCAAGATTAATTCCACTCATTACATAGATGAGTACACACAGTCCCTCATCACTTCCCCTTTATCTGTTCAGATTAAATATAATACGTCGTCATTTCTACTGAGTAACAATTTTCTGTTCGCTATCGTCAACATCTTCATTCCTTGTTTGATTGTAGTTACTGAAGGTTTCAGTTACTTAAAAATTTATGAAAAATAACACATCGGAAAAAGCATAAGGTATGTATTATTACACAAACTGCTCATGACACTTATGTAATACAATAAATGACAACAATTCTCTCCACACTATTTTCTCTAATGAAATATCATTTTTAACTAAGCAGTCGCGTTGAATGGAGATTTTTTTCTTGTCTCTCAGTTTATTTTTTCCTACTTCCATATCAGATATTTGTCATGATCATTAGCATTGTATCATGGGGAGGATCTAACAAAATTACTATCAGCAACACTTTCCATGTTCATAATACTAAAACTGATCGGCTGTAAATTTTCCTGTGGGTCATATTTTAACCCTAACAGAGATCTCAAAAGTGCATCAGTAACAACGTTGGCCATACCTGAAATGTAAAGAATCTTGAAGCTGAATTCTTGAAGATACAATGCAAACCTGCCCAAATGACGGTTGAGAAACAAGCCATTATCAAGTTGGGATCTCACAGAAGAAACGCCTCGGCAAGAATCCATTCCTATTTTCAAATTTAGTTTGTGCCTCTGGATCCCATCTCAAGTAACAAGAGTGCCATGGCCAAGATAGTCAGCTTTACAAATATTTTGTAGAACCTGATGAATCCTAAAATGCTCAAATCTGTTCCCTTGTCTTGGGTGCTGGGAAGCCACAAATGGAGTCTACTGTTTCTTGCTAGACTAAATTCTCTGACCCCATAACAACATGACCAAGAAACCTTACCTACGTCAATGCAGATTCTCAGTTTCTGAAGTCAACAGTCACCCCATTTCCTTTAAAACCACCCATCAGCACACCCAACCCTCATTATCATTCTTCCAACACTATCCTACGGTTAAGAAATGATTAACGTGCATTGTGAACTACTTCTTTAGATCCAACGAAAAACCACTTTGAAAACCTTTAAAAAATGCTCCCAAACTATCATGCAAGGTGATGGGTAACTTAGCAGCGACCAAAGCATTAGTACGTTTTACACTTCCTGCATAAGCAATGCTACCGTATCAGATGTGGTTAGGACCTCAAGAACCTGAAATATTGGTAATAACTCTTCTAGTGTCAGTGGCTTCTGGAATAATTATTGTATTAATTTTTCTTGAATCTAACGCCAGTCTAATGTCATCCCCTCTTTTCACACAATCAGCACTGAATTATTATAAGAGTTAACCACTGGTCTCATCACTCCTTGTTGTAGTATTTTCTCAGTTTGATTGTAAATTATTAGTAATGAATACGGCTTAAAAAAGAATCTTAACCTAATACGAAAAGCCCTTAATAGTACTTGGATATTCAGAGGATACAAAAAAGTGATGGCATAGAACCTCATACGAATTTCTTTTCTCTAAGTTGTCGACCTCTTCTATTTATTCAACCTTATTCTGATTCTCTTGTCCGATACTAAGACCCTTGTTTTAGTCTAGTAATAGAAATGCACTGGATATAATCTTTAAGAACAGACTTCCACTCGACGGATACCCGTGACTACATTAAAAATTCAAGGTAGTTACATTCTTTTCTCTAATAACACACTCAACAAAACTAACTTCAGTGTCAATCCATTACACTCCAACAAACACTTCATCATGACTGAAGTCCACTGCTGACTGGTATTTGGACAAGAAGCATACAAACTACATTCAGTCAACTTCTGGGTTTGTCACATTCACGAAATTTGCAAGAAACCTTTTGCCCTGACACAACAATTCGACACACACCAATTACATTACATTAAGACTCTTAACTGGAGTTGCCCTTTTCACTGCAAAAGGAAGGGTCAACCAAAACCCTACCATGTTACACTCAGCACAGGTTCACTCAGCACAGTCACCGTGTAAAGTATGCAAGTTAAAACAATTCCACTGATGTCTCCCTGAAGTGTAGACTTTCTATTGTTTTCACACTGTCATACGTCACATCAAATAAAATCTCCCTCATATACTTAAAACTTAATACTTTCTTCACTTCTTAGTTATTGCTTGTTTGATTGGCAGCACCGAACGAGGCTGTAGAACTCAGCTGTCAACCATGTGGTGATATACTCGCCATCTGTGAGTTATTTCTAGGATCAGCTTATCTGATCTCCACAATCTCAGGACCTTAATGTTTGTCACACCATCAGTAACATGATTACTGAGACATCTCCCAAATTTATTGTTATTCCACATACATCCATTATTTCTCGACCTCAATTTGTGATTCCCATATTGGACACATCATGAATCATTTTCCCTGATATCGTAGCTTCTTCCTTGATGAAACCTGGTATTTGGATATTCAACTTCATTGACATGGCTAGTACAGAAATCTGGTTCCTCAGTGGCATATTCCAGTTTCTGTAAAAATTCTGAAAACTTACTAAATCATTAACACGACTAGCAAGGATGATTTCTGGTAAACGTTGAGACAAATTCGGAAGACATAAGCGAATAAAGTCAGTAGTACCAAAACGATTATATTAGACTCAATCTTCTGTAACATGTTTTCAACGAACTGAACAGGACAGCTAAAACCAGAATAATTGTTAAAACTTTTTCATCGTCAGGATACTACTATATTTAACTCTGTCCTGTGCTGTTTCAAATCAACATGCAAACAGGAATAATTTGTGTAAACTCCTCATATGATTCAGTACCACTATTTAGTTTACAGATTCACACTGCGGGTTCATTTTATAGATAACTACACTCATTTTCAGCCTTGTGACTATATAGCAAAGTAGTTGGATGGGAGTAATCAAATTTTTGCAACCAAGATCGAGGATAAATGCTGTTGGGTGTCTTTCTAAAAACTTGAAACTTTCTCACAGTTAAAAAGTTTCTATAATGAAAAGAATACATTTTCTCACTATGTACCTTATCTCCATAAGGATTTCCACTACTCGGCTGTAATCTGTTGCTTTCACAATGACAGCTAGAATTAGGCACACTTATTGCCCGTTTAGTTTACAATTATCGTTTCAGCTGAGTATGCTGCTTACCGATGACGTGTACTGCTATTGGCTGATGGCGGATGACACACGAACTGTATAACTGCGCTCAGTGCAAATGTAGCATCAGGTAAAACAAATGTACATTCTGTTAACACACT
Organism: Schistocerca piceifrons; assembly: GCF_021461385.2. Classification (NCBI taxonomy): domain Eukaryota; kingdom Metazoa; phylum Arthropoda; class Insecta; order Orthoptera; family Acrididae; genus Schistocerca; species Schistocerca piceifrons. The sequence goes on along the minus strand of NC_060143.1, from coordinate 504,763,876 downwards.
CTTGACAAAAAACCAATTGGAATTTAAAATAAGAATATAAAACTGTTATTTTACGGTCGAACAATGGAGTTGCGCATGCCTTTAGGGGACAACACGTTCACCTTTAACATATTCTTCAACAGGAAAACGTAGGAAATAAAACCTGCTGTATTAGGATCTAATAACTGAAGCGAACGCGCAATACATATGCTGTTAACACATTCTTCCACAGAGAATCGTGTGGAATTAAAGCAAAACTGTTATTTTTGAATCTAATAACTATAGTTGATCGTGCAGCAGAGAAAAATACATTCGCTCTTCAGATATAATTCTACAGGAAAGCAAACTAAATGAAATAGAAATTTTGGTATACGATTTAATTACTATGAAAGAGAGGTCATCATTAGGGGAGAGGGGGTCGACTTTTGAATCGATGTGGCTTACGATTGGTTTCCGTTTGGAAGTAATCGACGAAAAAGAAATTCGGACATTCTCGCGAGAATCTATACCATCGAAGAAAAGGCCATAGTGTCAGCAGAAGTCTTGCTGTGAACAACACGTCTGCTTACTGTGTGAGAGGCAGTGGTTCAACTCTTGTCAACTGCTCTAACATTATTTTCAAATGTGTATCGAAATGACTTTTAATCACTATATTAACAAATATTGTAGCAAAAAATACATTTCTGACGGCATTGCACAACCAATAGAAACAGATTATTCTACTTTTGTCAATCAGTATATCACCATTTCCGAACATTTAAATATTATGATGGATAAATAAAAATAATTAAAATCACATACATGAGGATTTCAAATAAAAAAGAAGGACAGGAACAAAATATGTGACCTTGTGATAAACGTCAATATAATTCTTTCAACAATCTGTAAACCACATGTAAGGGCTGAACACATACATACATGCATGTAATTCTGTCTCATCTGCTGACTAGGTAGAGCTGTTGCTGATGTCCGAAATAGCTGACCTCGATGATTCTGAATCTGTCTAATCCCATATATCCCTAGAGCTACGCGACGAAATTTCACTGTCACTGTCTGGTTGAAATTGAATAATTATGCTCCTAAGAGCATCGTCCATCAGCTCGACTCTGTGCAGTATTCGTCCATAATAGTTTCCACTTTACCACACGCCCTCTACGAATTGCCTTTTGTAACGGTCCGCATTGCAGCCGTGATCATTGTCTGCGTCGGTTAAGGCTAACGCTGCTGATGTTGTTCAGTGAAACTTCCTGTTTCATTAAACTCCGGAGAAGTTCGATGGAGTTCAAGTCATAGTTTTAGGGTGGAAGGCGTGACATTGTAAATCCTTTCCCGGATTCTGGTAGTACTCTATCCAATGCATACTCTGGCTCCTGTTTGTGACGTTTCACAACTCCCAAGAGCTCACTGCATGTTAAAGCCGCACCGAATGGAAATTTATACTTAGTCAGCTATGATTGTATACCTACTTTACGAGATGATGTGTTAGGCAATAAACTGTCGTGAACACAGTGGTAGGGTGCATTGTCTAACACCACAATGCCTCCACCTGGAATATTTGGTATCAGGCACTCTTGCAACCACTGTATGTAATTTTCACTGTTCATTTCGTTGTGATAATCTCCCGTTGCTGACCTCGAATAATATATGAGCTCTGCACACTAAGTGAACCCCATTTCAGCTCCCACTTGAAGCACCATTGCTATTTGTCTAGAATTTTCATTTTCCGCCACACCTAGTACGTCGCTATGCTGCCAATATTTACTGATAGAATAGTGCGTATGCACGCACGTTTCATCAGTGTACAATATGGCTTTCTTTTCACTTTCTCGTTTCCTCTCAAGATTCTAAGGAAGAGTCCACGTCTTGCTACAATGTCCTTCCTCTCAACTGGAAATGTTCGTCTATTTTTAAATTTTTTGAAATGAGACCCATATCCTTCAAATTTTCCAGAAAATGGCTCTTATTCCCGTGAAATGAATGTCTGTATCTTCCTTCACTCAATTGTAAAGCTTTCGATGAATGGGTGTTACTGTTTTGACGTTGCAATAATTCAAGGACTTTCTTTTGGGTAAACACTTATCATAGTTGTCGAGACACTTCGCTTTCTTCCTCACTCTCGTTTTTCTCGGTGTCACAATTTCCTGAGCACTCCGTCTGACTTTCTTAACATCGTTCACAACATTACACACTGTCCTTACACTCTTTCCTATTACTTCTACTGTTACTGTTTCCAGAGCCTTTTCTAACGGTATTATGAAACATTCCCGTTTTTCTTTACGACAGGAATAAACTACGTTATTCAAAATTGTTCAAATGGCTCTGAGCACTATGGGACTTAACATCTGTGGTCATCAGTCCCCTAGAACATAGAACTACTTAAACCTAACTAACCTAAGGACATCACACACATCCATGCCCGAGGCAGGATTCGAACCTGCGACCGTAGCGGTCACACGGTTCCAGATTGAAGCGCCTAGAACCGCACGGCCACACCGCCCGGCAACTACGTTATTAATCGAGACCTTCCTGTCTAAGTGTACTTCCCGGTAACGCACATTTAGGCGATCATTATCAATTTTAGCAGACGCTAAAAGTATACAGCAATATACTGACACACTATTAGAATAACGTGACCGTACAATGCCGAGCCCATGAGTCATTCGTGTACTCTCAAGTTTTGTCGGACGCTTTCGGCCCCGTCAGTATGTAAACAACGCTTAGATTCGCGTTCTGCCGTCGGCAATTGTAAAATGAACAGGTAATACATAGCATGTATTCGTCACCAACAGATATTTGACCTCAACTATTTCCTAACTCTTCACTAACACCTTTCTTCTTCTTCTTCTTCTTCTTCTTTTACGGCCTCATTGGACCACTTCAGTCAATCATTTCTGGTCCTCTTCTTTGGTATTTTCCCCTTCCGAGTGGCCCAGTATCTCTTCATTCGTTCCGATGCTTTTCGTCGTTCCTCATCTGTAAATACCCTTTTCATTGTATGTCGTTTGTCAATTTTTGGTTTAAATCTTATTTCTGTGTCCCTCAACTTCTTTAAATTTGGCGTTTTGTTCTGCAAATCACCTTTACCAAACATTTTTTTCAATTTTTCAAAAACTGCCATTTAATTCCTTTCCTGAATTCCTTCTCCTCCCACTGATGTTTGTTTGCTCATCCTTGAATTTCAGCAACGATTTTATTTCCTTGAGTTCACTATTCCTGACTGTGACCATACTAACAGAACGCTGATTTTAATTATTCACAGACTGAGCACCTAAATGACATCCTTCATCTACCTTTTTCCTCTACTTGTCAACTCTCCCTTTCAGTGGTAATCTTTAGTTTCTAATCTTTCTTTTAGTAATCTTTAGTTTTCTTCTAATCATAGTATAAATTTGGCAATACCCACAACTTCTTCCGTTATTTGAATGACAGCCTGTTGACCTGGTATCATCTCTGTTCTTTATGATAACTCAAATTTTGTTTTCTGAGATTGCTCTCTTGTATCTTGAAGATTATTTTGCAAAAGTTCCCTGTTCCTTAATAGATAGTTTTATTGTTTTTGCAACTGTTTTGTAGTACGAAGCTCATTCTTAGCACTAGATATTCTACCATAAAACTTCCTTTGAAACACTTCCCCTAACGATGAATTCATTTCATTAGGTAAATGTTTGCAAACGTTTTGCCTTAAGCACTTATAACTTGTCCTTGATTATTAACCTGCTTCTGTAAAGTGTCAATGTTAGTGCTTAATTTCTGAGTCATGTCCCCTTCAACGGCTTTAACTTTCTCTTGTAATTTCTCATCAACCCTCTTCACACTAGTTTCCTTTCCTCCGATAGGCCCTTCCTACAAGTCTGTGATCGTGTTTTATGTTCTCCTGCCACGATTACACTTCTGCACTTGCGAAGAGCTGCTTTTACTTTTGATTGTTCCCCATAAGATTCTCGTAATTGTTTCTAATTTACTGCCATAAAGCTTCATTCCTGTATTAGTGGCTCTATAATTCTCCTTCAAGCCTAGTAATACTTCATATATAACACTGTTCTGTAGCTACGCTGACACTTCATTCTTCAACCTACGGACTACAAACCATCGAAGCTGCGGAATGGTCTCACTTGGCACCATGTTCATTGCTAAATTCCAGTGGCTGAACCATATCACCATTACTAAGAGTTTCACATACTTCTACACTACTGGTGCCCTGACTTCCACTAGGATGGCCACTAACCATAACTGCTTCTAATCCTTCGCTAATCACATTAATGAAGTCAACCGAAAAATCCCCTGAATCAGAGTGATACGTATCCCTCGGTTTTCTTCCTCCTCTGCTTTCTTCAAACTGGATACTCCTTGTCTCATTTCGATCAGCTATTGATTTTTTTATGTTAAATTGACTAAAAGTTCCAGAACAAAGCTAACAAGTAATGAGATAACCTCAGAATCACCTCGCAGACCTCTATGAAAAGATGAATGATTTAACATCTTGCTAAACAAGTAAACCTAGAAAAAAAGGTTTTCAGATCTGCAAACAAGTGTTCATATTACAGAATGAGATTTCCACTCTGCAGCGGAGTGTGCGCTGATATGAAACTTCCTAGCAGATTAAAACTGCGTGCCCGACCGAGACTTGAACTCGGGACATTTGCCTTTTGCGGGCAAGTGCTCTACCAACTGAGCTACCAAAGCACGACTCACGCCCGGTACTCACAGCTTTACTTCTGCCAGTACCTCGTCTCCTACCTTCCAAACTTTGCAGAAGCTCTTCTGCGAACCTTGCAGAAATAGCACTCCTGAAAGAAAGGATATTGCGGAGACATGGCTTAGCCACAGCCTGAGGGATGTTTCCAGAATGAGATTTCCACTCTGCAGCTGAGTGTGCGCTGATATGAAACTTCCTGGCAGATTAAAACTGTGTGCCCGACCGAGACTCGAACTCGGGACCTTTGCCTTTCGCGGGCAAGTGCTCTACCAGGAGAGTTTCTGTAATGTTTGGAAAGTAGGAGACGAGGTACTGGCAGAAGTAAAGCTGTTAGTAGCGTGTGTGATTCGTGCTTCGGTAGCTCGGTTGGTAGAGCACTTGCCCGCGAAAGGCAAAGGTCCCGAGTTCGAGTCTCGGTCGGGCACACAATTTTAATCAGCCAGGAAGTTTCATATCTGCGCACACTCCTCTGCAGAGTGGAAATCTCATTCTGGAAACATCCCCCAGGCTGTGGCTAAGCCATGGCTCCGCAATATCCTTTCTTTCAGGAGTGCTAGTTCTGTAATGTTCGCAGGAGAACTTCTGTAAAGTTTGGAAGGTAGGAGACGAGGTACTGGCAGAAGTAAAGCTGTGAGTACTGGGCGTGAGTCGTGCTTCGGTAGCTCAGTTGGTAGAGCACTTGCCCGCGAAAGGCAAAGGTCCTGAGATCGAGTCTCGGTCGGGCATACAGATTTAATCTGCCAGGAAGTTGCATACCAGCGCACACTCCGCTGCAGAGTGGAAATCTCATTCTGGAAACATCCCCCAGGCTGTGGCTAAGCCATATCTCCGCAATATCCTTTCTTTCAGGAGTGCTAGTTCTGCAAGTTTCGCAGGAGAGCTTCTGCAAAGTTTGGAAGGTAGGAGACGAGGTACTGGCAGAAGTAAAGCTGTGAGTACCGGGTGTGATTCGTGCTTCGGTAGCTCGGTTGGTAGAGCACTTGCCCGCGAAAGGCAAAGGTCCCGAGTTCGAGTCTCGGTCGGGCACACAGTTTTAATCTGCCAGGAAGTTTCAAGTGTTCATATTCCCTGTAGAGAAATTAGCATCAAATCACTGCGCGAAGTTTCAGCAAGACGCACAGAAAAGTAAACAAAAATAAAACAAAAACGAAAGAAATAGAGTGCACAACACAGCCTTTGCTCAATTAAATCGTGGAGGACAGGATCTACAGACGTACGGTGACTGAAAATAGACAAGTGTACTCGTCTTGTAGACGTATCATTGTGTATGAGACTATATACAAGCACATTTAGAGAGACACTCGTACAAGTACACGCACTGGTACAATCTGTCGTTACCATTAAGATATTCTAGTGTGGCTCAACCAATAAACAAGTCCCGTATGCCACTAACAAATCTACAAACTGATCCTATTATGAGAGAGTGACTCCTCATAGACATGTTACTTAGACCGAAATAAGTTAAAAATCGGGATATGATTTAAACACAAAATGTTAAATTGATATCACTTCAGAAACGCATGAGATAGAACTATCTAAGATAATAAAAAAGGGGAACTTGAAATAAACTTGTAATGTAGTAGAGTAATTACTGTGACGAATCTCCATATAAATTAATACAACACAAACCATCAGCTACATATAAAATAGTCACTTTAGGTTAGATTCTTGAATCGCAAGTATTAAAAAAATAAATCAACGAAATAAAAATAAAAACCCAGCGATATTACCAAACTGTTTAATGAATTAAGCAACGACCTACTAACTCCTGATCACTGGTTAAACGTAATCAAAAAGCTTTATATAGATCTCTGTCTAATTGTCACTCTGCTACACGGTTCGTATTAAAACCTGTCGCACTTCCTGTTCACAACACAAGTGAGAAAAAGGCACGTCACTTCGTACCACTGAGTGGAATAAAAAGGAGACGTAAAAACTAATTCACAAAATATTGTTTGCTCCCTCAAGATACAATAGTGTAACTACTTTCAATACCAGTTTCAACATTACGCACTTTTCTCTTCAACCCAGTTGCAGCAGAAGTAGCAGGTCGTAATCTGTGTGACTCAAACATCTTTCAAACCACCTCCTCCCCTGTAGCATTGTCTGACCCCACAAACTCGCAATATCAGGCACATCATACGTAAAACTGCTCAGCACTATCTCACAATAACACGCGCTGCGTAACATGGCGAGACTACTTATGACTGCCCGCGTGTGACCACAGTGAAGTGACTGACCCCATGCGACTGTATCTCCTCCTCCCTTTCAGATTCTACATACTTACAGGGAGCGACTATGCTCTGAACGTACATTGACCAAGCTACTGATTCCGAAGACCAGTAGTTACGTAGATAAGATCTACATCGAAATCCATCGAAATCAATCAATGTGCAATGATAAATAAACACAAAGTGCTCTTCCGTAATCAACGGGACAAATTTTTTAATCGAAATGAAGGATTGTTTAATCAACAGACACCCTTCACGCGGAACTGACGAAAATTAATGGGAAAAGCTCATTCCCACGTTTCAAAAAATGACAGACGCTATTTTGTTTTTACACTTCATGACCAACTGTTCACAGTTTAAAGCTTCATATTAACGATAACTATTGCTTAGTTTTTCGATTACAAATTACAAAATTTCAAAGGAATACTTTGCCATTTACAAATGGATCATATACATAGCACTGTTACTTTTCTTAACTTTGTAGTATATGAAATCATCCGTTTTCACGGGCCTTACTAAAGATTTTCGTTACACATGAGTTGGAACATTTTGTAATATATGTTGCTGAATATACGAGAATGACGTAATTTTTCGTGCAGTGTCTATTGTGGTAGCAGGTAGATTTCTCAAAATAACACATGGGATAATACCTGTTCCATTAATACAATGAAATATATTCACAAATGCTCGTACAGTTGCCCTGGGGAGATCGTGCTGGATTGATGGAGTATTTAGTTACAGTTTTTTTTTTTTTTTTTAGAATTGTAGCTATATGGTTTTTCTTTGTTTGAGTATCAGTTACAGGTGCTTTCAGTATTGTGGTTACAAGTTTTCCTTCCTCTGAATATCCGCCTTTGGTTTTTACAATATTTTCAAAATTCGGTTTTGGCCATGTTAGGAAGATTAGTCCCTGAGTAGGTTTCTATGGCTGGACAGATTCTTCGTCACCCTGAAATTAGGCAGGACAGTATCGTAGGAAAAACCCTCCCTAAAACAAACAGCTTCAGCCTTTGGCGTCATTGTTTCGTGTGGATACATGGCTTGTAGTACAGGCTGGACGTCAGGTGTGCAGGCGTCTGGATGACAGGATGACTTGAAATACTGAAGTATGGGACACAAGTCATCGGCTTTGACCAATGACGTCACGGGCTACCACAGATGATGCACTGAAATACTCAAATGCATAGACGAATGCTGAGAAAACAGATCGTTGACATATATCACGTACATCCATATTTCGACCTATTTCACAATAGGGAAGCCAAGTACCCTATTCTTCAGTTGATCTATATAGCTCAGCAGTAGGATAGGATACTAGCACAAACGAAAGCAAAAAAAGCGACATACGTAACACTGGCATGGAGTACCTCACTTGCCATGTATACAAATGTTACGTATGTCGGGTTTTTCGTCTTCACTGTATAGATAAACTCAAGAACGGGATACTAATACTAGCGAAGGCGAAAAAAGCGACAAACATAAAATGTTGACTCTGTATTGCATTTCACCTCTGTAGATCAACTGAAGATCAGGGTATTAATACTAGCAAAGACGAAAAAAGTGACAATCGTTAAATTTGTATCCACTACCTCAGCTGACGGTCAAAGGTCAACTGAACAACAAATCAAAAAATGGCTCCAAACACTATGGGACTTAACATCTGAGGTCATCAGTCCCCTAGACTTAGAAGTACTTAAGCCTAGCTAACCTAAGACATCACACACATCCATTCACGAGGCAGGATTCCAACCTGCGACCGCAGCAGCAACGCGGTTCCAGACTGAAAGGCCTAGAACCGCTCGGCCACAGCGGCCGGCCAACTGAAAAACAGGAGCTAACTACCACCGAAGGCGAAAAAAGCGACAAACGTAAAATTTGTAAACCGTTCTTCAGCTGACCTTTATAGGTTGTAGTTCAACTGAGGACCAGGATGCCAGTGTTACGTACGTCGCTTTTCTTGCTTTCGCTAGTACTGGTATCCTATTCTTCAGTTCACCTACATAGTACAAGACACAAATGCGTCACGGAGATAACAGCAGTTGGAGCCAGAATGAGATTTTCACTCTGCAGCGGAGTGTGCGCTGATATGAAACTTCCTGGCAGATTAAAACTGTGTGCCGGACCGAGACTCGAACTCGGGACCTTTGCCATTCGCGGGCAAGTGCTCTACCGACTGAGCTACCCAAGCACGACTCACGCCCCGTCCTCACAGCTTTACTTCTGCCAGTACCTCGTCTCCTACCTTCCAAAATTAACAGAAGCTCTCCTGCGAACCAAGCTTCTGTTAAGTTTTGAAGGTAGGAGACGAGGTACTGGCAGAAGTAAAGCTGTGAGGACGGGGCGTGAGTCGTGCTTGGATAGCTCAGTCGGTAGAGCACTTGCCCGCGAAAGGCAAAGGTCCCGAGTTCGAGTCGCGGTCCGGCACACAGTTTTAATCTGCCAGGAAGTTTCAGCAGTTGGAGCGATTCACTATTAGGCGAAGGCCTAATTCTAAATATGTGCGCTAATGATTTAAAATTATCACTAGCAACAAAAAGCTTATCCAGAATCTACCTTGTGATAACACATTCATTTATTTCTATTTACGTTTATGACTCTTCACCACAGAAGATAACCAATTTATTATGTATGACTCGAAAGTAAACAGGTTAATATCCATTGGTCAAAGCCGACGAGTTGTATCTCATTCACCAGATGACCCGGAAGACTGAGTGGCAGTAAGCTCTTTCGAGAGGAAAGTGGGTCTGCTTTATAGATGTGGCTTATTGTGATCGAGGTGCAATGGGTCATACAACAAACAGTAGAACTTCAATTATAACAAATACACTTAATTCTTTGACGACATTGGGCCACATAAACGTTTGTCTATGGTAGTTACATCAAAACTAATGGTACGGTAATTGGCAACACAACTGAAATTAGCAAGTGCATCAAACATGACAAGCGTAAAAGTGCAATTCAAACTTCCGAAATTACTACTGGAGGCGTGAATTTCGACAAGGCATGTCTAGTTTATTAACAAATGGGTCCATGCAGTACTTCTCACAAGATAATTCTGTCTGGATTTTCGATTGCGGCTAGGAACGCAGACAATCCGAAGCACTTCCATGTCACTTTCGTTTGCACTATGGAGATGTGAGTTAACAACTCGCCTCTCGCAATCATTTTCTGGTCGAGTTCAACAGCGTCTCGATGAAAACTGCTTGATCAACGTGACACAAAGACAACACACAGCACTATTAGTCACGCTGTTGTATTTCAGCATTTGTACAGCTTGGTGAAAACGCTTATACAAATTATATAGCAAGTCATCCACTACATTTAAGAGTGTTCACATGTTCACGGCAGCGAGTGTACTTACAGAGAGTTTCCAATCGTCAGACCTCACACGGAAAACTAAGGTGTCCAAATAAAACAAGCTGCATTGACTTCACTGTCGGGAGTCTTAACGTAAATGTGTCTGTGTGAAAACTACATTTACAATTAATTGGATACTCTACAAATCACACTTAAGAGCGAGAGGTTTCATCGAACCACCTTCTCAATAATTCACTGTTACGCAGAGACGCTCTCTTCCCCATTTCGAGACAATACAAAACGTGCTTCCCTTCTTTGATCATTCTCGATGTACTCCGTTAATCCTGTCTGCTAAGGATTCCAGACCTCCCAGAAGTACTCCAAAAGAGGGCGGGCAAGCTTAGTGTAGGAAATCTCTTTAGTAATGTACTGGGAACTACGGATGAAATGCAACAGGCACCTTCCATAGTTTTAGACTTCCGGCTCTGAGCACTATGGGACATAACATCTATGGTCATCAGTCCCCTAGGACTTAAAACTACTTAAACCTAACTAACCTAAGGACATCACACAACACCCAGTCATCACGAGGCAGAGAAAATCCCTGACCCCGCCGGTAATAGAATTTAGACTTCCGGAAACCACTTGACGTGGCGCCCCACATGCAGGCCGTTAACGAAAGTACGAGCATATGGAATGAGTTCACAGATGTGTGAGTGGCTCGAAGACTTCTTAAATAATAGAACCATCCTGTCGTCCTCGACAGTGAGTGTCCGTCAGAGACAGGGCTATCGTCAGGAGTGCCCACTGATGCTCTCTGATTTGACGGACAGGGTGGGCAGCGATCTGCGATTGTTTACTGATGATGTCGTGATGTACGGTAAGGTTGGTTGGTTGGTTGGTTGGTTGAGGGATGAAAGGGACCAAACTGCAGAGGTCATCGGTCCCTTTTTCCAAAATAGTAAAAATACCCACAGAGAATAAAATATGTTCAACAGAATAGGAGACAGACGACACAGAACAAAAGAAACGTAGACAAGGACCAGACAAAACAAAATAAAAGCACATGGAGTGCGACGGTGGTTGGCCGACCATAGGAACAAAAAAAAAAAAAAGGAAAAGCCAACCACTGAAAACACATTAAAAACTGAGTTTAAAACCGTAGGCCAAAAGCCAGAATCAACACAAAGCAATCAAATAAAACAGAAACACTCAGAGTAAATGATAAAAAACCCCTGCCCGAATAAAACGGTAAGGTGCCGAAGTTGAGTGACTGTACGAAGATACAAGACGACTAACACAAAATTTCCAGTTGGTGTGATTAATGGCAGCTAACCCTGCATGTGCAAAAATTTAAGTTAATGTGAATGAGTAGGAAGTACAAAACTGTAACGTTCGGAAGCAATACTACTAGTGTCCAGCGTGTCACAGTGAAGTCGTTTAAGTATTTGGATGTAAGGTTGCAAAGCGACATAAGGTGGAACGAGCATGTGGAAAGTGTGGTAGGCTTATTGGGGGAACTTTAGGAAATCGTGGTTCACCCGTAAAGGAGAACCGCATGTAGTGCGCTGGTCCTGCATGTAGGACGGTGGCGCGAGTTATTCTTCAGTACTCCTCGAGTGTCTGGAATCCGTACCAGGTCGGATTGATGGAAGACATCAAAGAAATTCAGAGGAGGGCTGCTAAAATTGTTACCGGTAGGTTCGAACAAAACGTAAGTGTTACGGAGATGCTCCAGTAACTCAAATGGGAATCCCTGGAGGGAAGGCGGCGCTCTTTTCGGGAAACACTATTAAGAAAATTTAGAGAACCGGCATTTGAAGGTGATTGCCGAATGAGTGTGCTCCCGCCAGCATACATCACGCTTTAGGACCACGAAGATAAGATACGAGAAATTAGGGCTCTTTCAGAGGACAGCGGACTGTCGTTTCAACCTCGCTCTATCTCGAAGTGGAACACAAGTGTAAGTGTTGAATAGTGGTATAGAGTACCCTCGCCACACACCTTACGGTGGGCTTGCGGAGTATCTATGTACATGGAGATGTAGCTGTAGATGTAGATCTGTTACTTTCGCTAAGTGTTCTATAAATAAGAGACAGTCTTTGGGTGGCCTTTTCCACAAGGTTTTCTATGTGTTGTTTCCGATTTAAGTAGCTCGTAATTGTAATTCCGAGTTATTTCTTTCCATTTACGGCCTTCAGATTTTACTGATTTATTGTGTAACAGACTTTTAACAAATTCTTTTTAGCACTCATGTGGATCACCTCACACTCTTCATTATTTATTATCAATTCCCAATTTTTGTTCCATATAGATAACTTTCCTAAATCGTATTGCAGTTTGTCTGGATCTTCTGATGACTTCACTAGACGATACAAGACTTCATCATCTGCAAACAACCTAAGGGGGTTTCTGAGATTGTCTCCTAAATCGTTTACGTAGATAAGGAAACGCTAAGGGCCAATAATACTACCTTGTGGAACGCCAGAAATCACTTCTGTTTTTTTACACTACGACTTTCCGTCAATTACTGCGAACTGCGATCTTCCTGACAGGAAATCACGAATCCAGTCGCATAACAGACGATATTCCATAAGCACGCAATTTCACTTCAAGCCGCTTGTGTGGTACGGTTCGAAATCCTTCTAGAAATCTAGAACTACGGAACCAATTTGGATTACCTTGTCAGTAGCACCAACACTTTGTATGAGTAAAGAGCTAGTTGAGTTTCACAAGAACAGTTTTTCCTAAATCCGTGTTGACTGTGTGTCAATAACCCTTTCTCTTCGATGAAATTGATAATGTTTGAACACAATATATGTCCCAGGATCCTCCTGCATATTGACGTTAATGATATGGGCCTGTAATTTCATCGATTACTCCTACCTCCTTTCTTGACTACTGGTGTGAACTATGCATCTTTTCAGTCCTTGGGTACGGATTTTTCGTCTAGCGACGATTGCATATGATTATTAAGTATGGAGCATACTATGAAAGGAACCTGATTGGTGTACAGTCTGGACTAGAAGACTTTCGCTTATTAAGTGATTGAAGTAGCTTCACTGCTCCGAGGATATCTACTTTAAAGTTACTCATGGTGGCAGCTGTTCTTGATTCGAATTTTGGAATATTTGTTTCGTCCTCTTTGGTGAAGGAATTTTGGAAGGCTATGTCTAGTAACTCTGCTTTAGCAGCTCTGTCGTCGATGGTATTTCCATTGTTATCGCACAGAGAAGGCATCGATGGTATCTTGCCGCTAGCATACTTTATATACGACGAAGTTCTCCTTGCATTTTCTGTCGGGGTTATAGACAAAGTGTCGTTGTGGAAACTATTATGACCATCTCACATTGATGTCCGCGATAAATTACGAGATTCGGTAAAAGGTCCCCTATCTTGGAATCTTGCGTTCATTTAAATTTGACATACATTTCTCGTTGTTTCTTTGACAGTGTTCTGACCTGTGCTGTGTGCCAAGGGGGATCAGCTCCGTCATTTGTCAATTTTCTTTTGTTTATTTATTTGCTATAGATCTCTCAATTGCTCTCGATACTATTTCTTTGATTACAAGCCACATCTGGTCTACATTTACATTGCTAATTTTGAAGGAGTGGTGATTTTCTCTCAGGAAGGCGTCAAGTGAATTTGGGGGTTACAATATTCAGGCTCGCTATGACAACCCTGCTTTCTCGAATCCCTGCATCCGTTTTGATGCTCCATAATAGCTCAGAAATCTTTGCTGCTAAGAAGTCAAGTGTGTTTTCGCAACCATTTCCTACTCGCGTGGACTCTTGAGCTAACTGCTCGTAATAATTTTCAGAGAATGCGTTTAGTACAAATTCGGATGAGACATAACGCGGATAAGCATGTTTTTCATGGTGGTAATGGTTTCATAGGCAAACACTGCACTGAGTTCGTCCTTGAAAAATTTCAAGAGAAACTGCAGGGCACGAACACTTCCGAACGGGACAAGACTGCGTACCACTGACAAATGGACGACAAAGATTAGCACGGCATACACCTAACAACTGCAAGTAATAAAATTATCTCATAAATCTGTCTCTTAATTCTGTAGCACATGTCACAAATGAGATGCACAGTACATCTAAATAACATGTGAGGTCCCTATCTGTTATCACTATACGTATGTTGTATTTTACACAACATGTATTTTCTGCAGTTTTTAGTCTGGTCGGATTAATTTAACAGCATAGATTTTTCAAGTCAAACTTAAAATATTAACTGTCTGTTTATAACGTTATTTGGAACTAATTAGTCATGAAATGGCATTTAGGTATTCACTTAAGATTTCATAATCGCATTTTAGGCACCAATTAGAGGGGTATGTCTTTGAGTGGAAAACAACATTGTAACATTTCAGTTAAACGCCACATTATTTCCATTTTAGGCGTATTTTTGGAGATATTTGAAATGTGAAAAGAACATTGCGATAGTTTACAATAATCATAGAACAATTTAGAAACGCAAAATAATTAATTAGTCTGTTTTGCCTTACACCAGGTATTGTCCGCAGTTCGATATACGAATGCTGTCATCTGTTTGTGACGACAGGAAACAAGAACATAAACATCAGTTGATTTTCTTTAACCTTCTGAAATATAGTAGTTGAAGTAAAACTTGTCATTGATAACTATGATATGGGCGGGGGGATCTGGAAATTGACAGACGACAGAAATGCTCTTTTACTTATTAGGAATATCGGGGTTCGTTGATAATTTCTTTCTGCTTAAAATTAAAAGCTTAGCCCCAAGACACTAATACAATCCAAAGAACACAAATAATAAGTGATTACAGTTTGACTACGTAATGTAGCACAACATCAAAATGACAGCCTCCAAGAGAATTTTCTTTAAGTTCAAGTTAAATACCACTTCAAGAACCTGAGCAGTGATTTATCAGCTTTGATACTAATTAGCAGTCACCGTTAAATGAAATTGTGCAATACCACAGAACAGCAAAATGACAGCAGTAACTTTTAATGAAAATTTCCTTAAGGCAGGCGAAACAGTACTTCAGGAAAGCTGGCAATGATTTATCAGCCTAAATACTAACGAGTAGTCATCATTAAATTAAACTGAGAAATACAAGAGTGCAGCAAAATGACAAAATTGATTTCAATAAAATTTGCTAATATCAGGTTGAATAGTACTCCAGCAACCTCAGCAGTGACTTCTCAGCTTAAATACAAATGAACAGTCACAATGAAACTACTCTGTGGAATAGAACATAGCAGCCAAAATGATAAAATAACTTTTAATAAAATTTACCTTGAAGCAGGTTAAACAGCATTCCAGCAACCTCAGGAGTGACTTATCTGCTGAAATACTACAGTGTAATCACCGCTAAACTAAACCATTGAATACAGAAGAGCAGCAAAATAACTTTCAATAAAAATTTCTTTAAGGCAGCTTAAACATTACTTTGGCAACATGGTCAATGAATTATAATGAGCAGTCACCTTTAAATTACCAAAATCAGTCACAACGCTAAAATGGCAAGAATAATAATTTTCAAGAAGAAGATTTCTTCAAGGACTCAGCAGCACCAGCCATATCTCTGAGGATGTCCAACGCAGTATTGGACGAAACGATAGGAATAGAAGAATTCCATGGACCACGGCCATATAACCCGGAAGAATTATCAACAACAGTACCATCCGGTCGCGAAAGCCCTCATTGTGTGTTCAAATGAGTTTTCATTAAACTTGAAATCAGCTCACTTCAGAGGTAATTTAGCACATTACATATTGCTGAGTAATTAAAGCTAAACCACTCAATATGACACGGCACCAATATGCAATTACAGATCTTAAATAACTTTTTTTAAATACTTAGTGAAATACCCATCATGAAATCCGAAGAAATGACCTTAAGGCGTGCAACTACATACGGCCAAATGTTGGCTAGATAATGCTGTATCTACTCAGTTTCATACTAAAGAGGAGCCAGTACATGAATACAGACCGACAGTCTTTCAAATCATACAAAGTCATTACATATGATCCAGGGCGACTTCCATGGAGGTTCAACCAGCCCTTCACAAAACGAATGCCACTCTAAGTTCGTTTAACACTGGTCGCTACTACAACAGATAAATCACCATTAGATGCAAGGGAACAAAACAGTCTAAAACAGTGCTTCAATTGAAACCTCTGGCGGGCAGATGGATGCGGCTAGTGAATGGTGAAGAATAAACAGAACTGATACTGCAAGTACAGCTATATTATTTTGTGATGCTGAAACTCGTCCATTGACAAGGGACTATGAACATTACTCATGGCCGAGTTTTATAACTGAAAGTCAAGAGTTACTTCGAGCCACATTAGATGTGTTGGAACCTTCTGTCGACGGCGAAAATTTTCACATTCCGTGAACATGTCGATTATTCATCTGTTGCTCATTATAAGTTTGCTCTCGGAGCCACAGTCTCCGTATGGGCAACAAAGTTCGGTTAATACAAACTAGCTTAAGGTCCTTCCGTACTGAAGTTTCAGATCCCTTCCGCTTCCACAGCAGGCACTGTAACATTCTACTTAGAATTTCTCCACGCTGCTCTTGCTTCCTCGTTCTTGCTGCACGGCCAGCACGAGGAAAAAGGTCAAATTCGCTGTAGCCCTCCGTCCTAGCTGTCTCGCCGTTACCCGCCTTTCAAAACTGCTCGCCGTCCACCCTTTCGGCAGACTATATAAATTCTCTGTACTGATCGGCAAAGATGTTGTTGTTGTTGTGGTCTTCAGTCCTGAGACTGGTTTGATGCAGCTCTCCATGCTACTCTACCCTGTGCAAGCTTCTTCATCTCCCAGTACCCACTGCAACCTACATACTTCTGAATCTGCTTAGTGTATTTACTCTTGGTCTCCCTCTACGATTTTTACCCTCCACGCTGCCCCCCCCCCCCAACCCCCAAATACTAAATTGGTGATCCCTTGATGCCTCAGAACATGTCCTACCTAACGGGCGTTAATAGATCGAGGGTCGAAGTCGCCAGGCTCAGACCAGAAACTTATAGTTAAATACCTAAATTTATAGGTGGAATTTGGTTTTTAGCAATTTAGGTTGCTCGATACTCATTCTCTTATTCCACTAAAAATGGTATAAAGTTTCCAAGGAAATTTACACATGCCAGATGAAATTTTCTGATGAGTCTGTCCAGAAATGTGCATGAACTATTGCTTTTAGTTATGGTTGTAAGTATGTACATGTGCTGTGTGTGTGTGTGTGTGTGTGTGTGTTTTCCTGCCATATTGTAGATTTTAATTTACTGCGAGTCACAACATTACAAAACATTCTGATAAATAATTCAGATCGCTCCAGTACTTTTGAACAAGATGCAAAGGCTCTGATTGTGTGGTTACCTTCCAACATGAACAAGATGGATGCTCTGCGTGTACACTGAGGTTTGTAATTATTTTTAATGTCCCATGAAACAGTGGAATGTCACTGATGGAGAGGGAAGGACAGAGAATGGGTGGGGAAGTGGGGGGGGTTGGGGGGGGGGGGCAGGGATATGGGGGGGGGGGGGGAGAGGGGTTACAAACCATAAAAGGACGAGTTCTGCCATCTTAGATTTTCTAATGTTTTAAAATAAAATTTCTGAACATCTTGCATTTTTAATTTTGTGCCATTCACCGTCTTGCATTTTTGAAACTACACCATCCATCATTTTGTTGACAAC
Organism: Schistocerca piceifrons; assembly: GCF_021461385.2. Lineage (NCBI taxonomy): Eukaryota > Metazoa > Arthropoda > Insecta > Orthoptera > Acrididae > Schistocerca > Schistocerca piceifrons. The sequence goes on along the minus strand of NC_060143.1, from coordinate 504,745,978 downwards.
ACGTGTATACAGTCATTTTGGCCTGTCCCTGCTTGTAGGCAATTGGCACCCACAATTTCACTGTTCAAGGTCGTTCGGATGTAAAACGTCAGGGAAGCCACTGTTCAAGGTCGTTCGGATGTAAAACGTCAGGAAAGCCACTAGAGATACAAGTTTAACTATTATGCAAAGTTCAAAAGACAGGAGCAGTATATCGATGTTAACTTTGTCACAGAGTTCAAGTTACGATGCTAGTCATTGTTCTAAGATGGTTGCGATGCAAACTTCAAAAATGCAGGAAGATGATGGTGGAAAATCTTAGAAATGGGAGATGGTGATAGTGTAGAATATAAAAAAGCCAGGTGTCAGTGATGAGAAATGGGATTTTAAACACGCTTGATGACAGAAATAGTCAGTTTGTGCTCCCTACCTCTTCTCTGTCACCCTCATCCACATCCCTCCCCCCCCATCCTCCTTAATGAATCTCGGTATAGGACTAAAACGTAGCGATTACTTGATGAGCATTAAAAGGCACCAGCTTTGAAGGTATCCAATATATCAGAAAAAACTTCCATATATCTGACTTGATCTTAAAACATATTTGAGTAAAAAAGACTAAGTTTGTAAGATATTTGGCTTCGAGTCCGGTAAATACGCACACACACGCGCATGCACCCCTGTGTTTCACACATTGAATTCAGCACTAAATGTACATGTCATCTCTCTTACAAAGTAATCCAGTAGTTGTGTGGAAAGCTTTTTTCGTTCCCTGTTTTCATACAAATCTTCTAACACATCAGTGTGCTGAGTCGACAGTTTCCGACTGCCAAGGAAAGATTAGTCAGAAAACCCTGCCTTGTTGATGCAGCATCATATTTCGGGTTTTCTACATTCGCATGACACATGATCTTGGAAAAATGCAAGCACCGACATACTACATAACCGAACAAATTCTATCTTGAATGTGGTTTTTTTTCCGTCTCTGCATTTAATGCTAAAGGAATTCAGCGTGTCTGTGCTTTGACTGATCACGGTTTTGTTGTAATTTTTCTTTATTCTTAAGTCACGCATATCGCCACCTATTTCATGCACTACGAGACCCTACAGCCCTCTGTAGTAAGAGAGACGAGCAGCTGGAAACTACTTAAGACGCTGCATTCGGTTAGCGTTGAGGCACTGAAGTTACACGAACTATTTCAAGAACACACAGTTTGTGTCGATTTCAGCTGGTGGAACTTTTCAAACTCAGATGCATTGAGTCGTTCGACAACCGTCGATAATGTAGAGCAAAAACCGGAACTTCTCTTCAGTACATACTACGCCATTATCATGTGAATTATTGCCCCGATTATACCAATCACAAACATCGAGTCATTTTTGCCCTCTCTCTTCTCATCATCTCACGGTTGCAGTTAATCAGTGACTCACATACCGCATATGATGCCACATTACAGCAAAAAGCAGCAATAAATCACCTTTGCATAAATTGCAAAACTGTAAAATGAAGAAGTGATGTGTCCGGCCTTGGCCTTTATGATACCATGGACTATGCTAGGAAGACTTTTAATAAGACATGTAGAGAAATGGGATCCAATTCTTCCAGAAGAGGCAGAGAAGTTCGTAATGCTGGACGCTGAAGTCGATCTTATAACTCAGACCAGTACGTAATAGGAATGCCAACCCTCGCTAACCAATGCTTAACAGATGTTCTTTATGACAATCTGCGCTATCATCTCAGCACAGACAGTCATCTCCTCTAAATTTTCCCCCTACTATGAGCAGTTCCTAATACTGTGAAACGTGTTCATATCCTTCCCACTTTAGCGCTTTTTAAGTACAGTAAGGCGATCACTCCCTACAATGAAAAATACCCCCCTAAGGTAACACCATCACCTCTGTACTTCACTGACGACAGGTAATGTTCAGCCCACCAGATCACTCATTTCCAATCATGAAAAGTCCAGTGGCACTGCTCTTTACACCAACCGAAGCAGTGCTCAGGTGGAGGTGCTCGAGTAACAGACACTGTGTTAAGTGATCCGCCAGCAGCTCTAACAAGGTGTGCATATATCCTCGTGAACTTCAGGTCTGAATTTTCTCCACACTTTAATGTCACTGGCAGAACGATATGAGGTAATTTAAAATATTCAGCAGCCTTTTTAATCGATAAACGTTCAGCAACAACTTGTTTCACCTTTCTAAAATCACCTGCAGGCCATTTTCTACCCATCTGAAACCAAAAATAGTTACGATTTTGTCAACAAAGATGATACACACATTGACAAGAGTTGGACTTCCCACGTTTTTGCCTGTTTCAACAAGCATGGAAATTGCTGGAAACTTGAGAGTTTTTGTTTCACGCAAGAGATTACAGAAATGAACCAGTGCAGACTCTTTCCCTATCCAACACTTCCTGATACAGCAGGAATCCAGAGAACATGAGAGATTCTGTGGAAACCCTCGCCCTACTTGCTCACTCAAAGGGGAAACTGAGTTATGAAAGCACGGCTTCCACTCGAGGAAGGTAATGATTCCTCATTGTTTAACAGTGAACATTGATCAAAAATTACTTTGTTTCTAGCACACGTGAGAAACCAAACAAGTCATGTTAGCATTAACAACTTTACAACTTAAATCTAATAATTAATTGATGTAAAACTTGCTTAATTTTTCCTTATTCAGTTTCACATATACTGCAAAATGCTGGAGGGATGAGAAGCTGGACAGGGCAGTGACTGGGCCACCTCCCATAAAAACAAGCCGAAATTCTATATGAGTGGAATTTCTCTATAATAAAAGGCTAACTCTTCTTTTTTCGTACTGGAACGTTTCTGCTTACGCAATCTATGATTCACTCATTTGTTACGTATGTTTCACTCCTTGTCATATGCATGAATGCAGTCAACTTCACCCGTATCTCAGAAATGTTCTTCATTCTACCTGGTGATTATAATTAAACTTTCCCTATTTAGCACTTGATAACAAGGAAACTAATAAACGTACCACTACCAAACTTGGTAGTATTAATGTCCAGAGTATGGGGTGGATGATTTACACGCGTCACCGAGCCACCGTCTGGTTTGAACGAACGAGCGAGGTGGCGCAGTGGTTAGCACAATGGACTCGCATTCGGGAGGATGACGGTTCAATCCCACGTCCGGCCTTCCTGTTTCAGGTTTGCTGTGATTTCCCTAAATCGCTCCAGGCAAATTCCGGAATGGTTCCTTTGCAAGATCACGGCCGACTTCCTTCCCAGTCTTCCCCAATCCGATGAGACCGATGACTTTGCTGTGTGGTTTCCTGCCCGACAACAACACCAACCCCCAGTTTCAACTGTGGCTAGCAGCTGACGTGAACAGTAATCGTGATTCATAGTCTTACACACCTAACAGTCGCAGCGCACTTTTTGACGTGTCAGCATCAGTCTGGACACAAGGAGCAGGACATTATTGGTGAAGCTCTATTAACAAAACAACAGTAATGCGCAACTGCACTTTGAGAATATCGTAGGCTGAAAAGGTAACGAAAGGGTCCTCCTTCTCCACCTGCTATACTGGGCATGATGAAGAAGTTCGAATCAACTAGAGAACTGGGCGTAGCTCCGAGAAGAGGCCGACTGTCGGCTGCACGACAGGTAATTGATTAAATCGCTGTTGCTATGTCAAACGAAGCTGCGCGCAATTCCCGATCATCAGGCAGTGCGCGTGCTGTGTCAGAACAGTTGAACATCCCATACTCATATGGAAGGCGCTTCGAACCATTGTCAAATGGTATCCGCAAAAGACAGATATCGTACAGCAGCCTGAACCAGAAGGCGCACAACGACGTGTTGACTCCTCTCTCATTTTCTCGCAAGGGATGAAGTTTACGAGGGCTGGCCCTGAACAAACCTGCGAAAAGACGAAGCTCATTTTTCTTTGACGAGTGAGGTGAAGACACAGATTTGCCGAATGTGGGGATCTTAACCCCCAGTCACTGTCCATGAAGTTCCTTTGAATGGTGAACGTGTCATTGTTTGGTGTGGCTGCACGCCTACGTCCATTATTGGCACATTCTTTTTTGAATAGGTCGGCGCTCAGAGACCAAAGACGTGCCGTGAGGTTGGCCAGCGTTACTGCGATATGCTTCGCACCCGCCCTAAAAGAGAGGCGCATTGAACTCAACAGTTTTCATGCAAGATGGGGCTCCACCGCACATCACTCGTGAAGTCTTCTCCATAACACATTTGGAAACGATCGAATTATCAGCCGATCGTTTCCAAATTCTAGGCTGGCACGATAAGCTGATGTCACACCCTGTGATTTCTGGTTGTGGGGCTACCTGAAGGACAGGGTTTGCCGGGGAAACATTCACATATGTGCTGATCTGAAGCGCGGCATATTAAGAGAGGTAGCCCACATACCTACGGACATGCTCCATTCTGCTGTGCAGAATGCAATCCTGTGCTTTAAGGCTCTTCACAAAACTGATGGGCGCCATATTGAGCACCCTTTGTAGCAGTAATGGTACCGGTATTTAATGATATGATGTACCGTAGCAACAAATTAAAAGTGATTTAATTGAATTGATTCCGCATTATTTCTCTTCTCCATCTCATTGACTTAATGCTGCCAAGTTTGATCTTCGTACGGTAATTAGTTTTCGCGTTATAACGCGTTAAATAGTGAAAATGCTATGACAACCACGCGGTATATTCCGGAATCTGCAAGCAACTTGCCATCTAGTACTCGATCAGAGAAACAGTCAAGGACTGCAGCAAATTTGGCAGCAGCAATGATTCACTGACAGTTAATTCTCTCACTATGCTGAACGTCGCACACCTTGTCCAAATTTACACTGTCTCCAAAACGCATTAATCTAGGTGCAACCAACGATCTTGAATGGGTTGCCGTCGAACCTGCATTTGAAGTCTTATAACCAGAGATGTGCCAGGTGATACTGTTGGGTATAAGGAACGTAGACATTTCTTGGGTGCCTGTTCTCATATTTTGGAGATAAATGTTTGTATGATTAACCAACTTCATAAAATGATTTTAAGGCTTGCTGCAAATTTCTTTTACCGGCATCAGGGGAAGAATAACAAATATATCGTAATGCAAAGAACACAGGTTTCATGACATCTGAAATTAGTGATTTTTGGTATTCAACTTTGTCACTGGTAAGCTGTTAAATAACTTGGGATTTTCAAGAGAGAATTTTGGTTAATGTAAATGACAAAAGGGATTTTACACAGGATTATACACAAAACTAGTCAAAGTGGTAGTAGATAAACGTGCGGTAATAAATGTACAGTCGTATAACAATACCTGCTTTAAGTGGACCAGTTTAGCCAAACTGCATCCCGTAAACCAGAATATACAACATGTATCTATTTTTCGCACAAAAAGAAATTAAATTGAGACAACGTACCAACTGCTACATAGATGAAGCATGTTCAAATTTTCTAAAAGAGAACGAAACAATCTTCGTAAATCTCTGTGGCTTTCGACGTAGACCACAAGAGCATGAGAAACAATTTTGAGTTGTACCATTAGATACCTCAAACCAGTATCATGAGAAACACGTAAATCAGCAGCTGTTGCTGATTGGTAATACCGGTACATATACACAACATTTATATTACATAAATAAGTTATCAATTCAAGCACGTAGTAGTATTACTGATTATCACCATAAAGTTATTTGGAATGTGTGTGTGCTAGTTACATTCCACAGAAAAATTAGACTGATATGTAATTGGCTGAACCCACTTTAAAGAATCAATAGCAACACGCTTGGTGACTCGAATGACTTTGTAAAATTTACGAAGTTCAGCAACAACTTGAAGGGGCATTTTGTAATGTATACGGTCACAGAATATGTACTCCCGTGAACCATGGACCTTGCCTTTGGTGGGAAGGCTTGTGTGCCTCAGCGATGCAGATAGCCGTACCGTACGTGAAAACACAGAAGAGGGGTATCTGTCGAGAGGACAGACAAACATGTGGTTCCTGAAGAGGGGCGCAGCCTTTCAGTATTTACAGGGACAATAGTCTGCATGATTAACTAATCTGGTCTTATTCCATTAACCTAAATGGATTTACTGTGCTAGTACTGAGAACGCCTGACAGCAAGTGGAAACTAGAGCCGTAATTTTTCCCGAGGGCATGAAGCTTTACTGTATGGCTAAATGAATATGGCTTTCTCGTGGATTAAAATATTACGGAGGTAAAAAGTCCCCCATTCGGATCTCCGGGCGGGGATTACTCAAGAGGATGTCGTTGTCAGAAGAAGAAAAACTGACGTTCTACGGATCGGAGCGTGGAATGTCAGATCCCTTAATCGGGTAGGTAGGTTAAAAAATATTAGAAGGGAAGTGGATAGGTTTAAGATAGATATAGTGGGAATCAGGGAAGTTAGGTGACAGGTCGAAAAAGACTTTAGGGCAAGAGAATAAAGGTTTATAAATACAAAATCAAATAGGGATAATGCAGGAGTACGTTCAATAATGAATAAAAATATAGGAGCGCGGGTAAGCTACTACGAATAGCATAGTGAATGCATGAAACCCACGCCTACCACACAAGTACAAGTTTATAAGCCAACAATCTCCGCAGATTAGACGAAGATATTGAAGATACGTATGAGGAAATAAAAGAAATCATTCAGATAGTGAGGGGAGATGAACATTTAATAGTCATGGGAGACTGGAATTCGATGTTAGAAAAAGGAATAGAAGGGAAAGTAGTAGGTCAATATGGAATGGAGGTAAGGAATGAAACAGGAAACGTCTTGGTAGAATTTGCACAGAGCATAACTTAATCATAGATAACACTTGGTTTAAGACTCATTAAAAAAGATTCTATACGTGCAAGAGGCACGGAGACACTGGAAGGTTTCAAATAGATTATATAATTGTAAGATATTTAAATTGTAAGACATTTCCAGGAGCAGATGTGGTTTCTGACCACAATTTATTGGTTATGAACTGTAGACTAAAGCTGAAGAAACTGCAAAAAGGTAGGAATTTAAGGAGGTGGGACCTGAATAATCTGAAAGAACCAGAGGTTGTATTGAGTTGCAGAGAGAGCATTAGAGAATGATTGACAAGAACGGGTTAAAGAAATATAGTAGAAGAAGAATGGGTAGCTTTGAGAGATGAAATAGTGAAGGCAGCAGAGGATCAAGTCGGTAACAAAACGAGGGATAGTAGAAATTCTTGGGTAACTGAAGAGATATTGAATGTAGTTGATGAAAGGATAAAATATAAAAATGTAGTAAATGAAGCAAGGGAGAAGGTGTACAAACGTCTCAAAAATGATATCGACAGGAAGTGCAAAATGGCTAAGCAGGGATGGCTAAAGGAAAAATGTAAGGTTGTAGAGGCATATATCAGTAGGGTTAAGATAAATGCTGCCTACAGGAAAACAAAAGAGGCATTTGGAGAGAAGAGAACCATTTGTATGAATATCAAGAACTCACATGGAAAACCAGTCCTAAGCAAAGAAAGGAAAGCAGAAGGGTGGAACGAGTACATAGAGCGTCTATACCAGGGCGATGTACTGGAGGACAATATTATGGAAACTGAAGAGGTCGTAGATGAAGGTGAAATAGCAGATATGATATTGCGCGACGAGTTTGACAAAGCACTGAAAGACGTGAGTAGAAACAAGGCCACGGGAGTAGACAACATTGCATTAGAACTACTCATAGCCTTGGGAGAGCCAACACTCTACCATCTGGTGAGCAAGGCGGATGAGACAGGCAAAATACTCTCATTCTTCAAGAAGAATATACACTCCTGGAAATGGAAAAAAGAACACATTGACACCGGTGTGTCAGACCCACCATACTTGCTCCGGACACTGCGAGAGGGCTGTACAAGCAATGATCACACGCACGGCACAGCGGACACACCAGGAACCGCGGTGTTGGCCGTCGAATGGCGCTAGCTGCGCAGCATTTGTGCACCGCCGCCGTCAGTGTCAGCCAGTTTCCCGTGGCATACGGAGCTCCATCGCAGTCTTTAGCACTGGTAGCATGCCGCGACAGCGTGGACGTGAACCGTATGTGCAGTTGACGGACTTTGAGCGAGGGCGTATAGTGGGCATGCGGGAGGCCGGGTGGACGTACCGCCGAATTGCTCAACACGTGGGGCGTGAGGTCTCCACAGTACATCGATGTTGTCGCCAGTGGTCGGCGGAAGGTGCACGTGCCCGTCGACCTGGGACCGGACCGCAGCGACGCACGGATGCACGCCAAGACCGTAGGATCCCACGCAGTGCCGTAGGGGACCGCACCGCCACTTCCCAGCAAATTAGGGACACTGTTGCTCCTGGGGTATCGGCGAGGACCATTCGCAACCGTCTCCATGAAGCTGGGCTACGGTCCCGCACACCGTTAGGCCGTCTTCCGCTCACGCCCCAACATCGTGCAGCCCGCCTCCAGTGGTGTCGCGACAGGCGTGAATGGAGGGACGAATGGAGACATGTCGTCTTCAGCGATGAGAGTCGCTTCTGCCTTGGTGCCAATGATGGTCGTATGCGTGTTTGGCGCCGTGCAGGTGAGCGCCACAATCAGGACTGCATACGACCGAGGCACACAGGGCCAACACCAGGCATCATGGTGTGGGGAGCGATCTCCTACACTGGCCGTACACCACTGGTGATCGTCGAGGGGACACTGAATAGTGCACGGTACATCCAAACCGTCATCGAACCCATCGTTCTACCATTCCTAGACCGGCAAGGGAACTTGCTGTTCCAACAGGACAATGCACGTCCGCATGTATCCCGTGCCACCCAACGTGCTCTAGAAGGTGTAAGTCAACTACCCTGGCCAGCAAGATCTCCGGATCTGTCCCCCATTGAGCATGTTTGGGACTGGATGAGGCGTCGTCTCACGCGGTCTGCACGTCCAGCACGAACGCTGGTCCAACTGAGGCGCCAGGTGGAAATGGCATGGCAAGCCGTCCCACAGGACTACATCCAGCATCTCTACGATCGTCTCCATGGGAGAATAGCAGCCTGCATTGCTGCGAAAGGTGGATATACACTGTACTAGTGCCGACATTGTGCATGCTCTGTTGCCTGTGTCTATGTGCCTGTGGTTCTGTCAGTGTGATCATGTGATGTATCTGACCCCAGGAATGTGTCAATAAAGTTTCCCCTTCCTGGGACAATAAATTCACGGTGTTCTTATTTCAATTTCCAGGAGTGTAATAATTCTAATACCAAAGAAAGCAGGTGTCGACAGGTGTGGAAATTACCGAACTATCAGTTTAGTAAGCCGCGACTGCAAAATACTAACACGAATTCTTTACAGACGAATGGAAAAAACTGGTAGAAGCCCACTTCGGGCAAAATCAGTTTGGAACACGCGAGGCGATAGTGACCCTTCGACTTATCTTAGAAGGTAGATTAAGGAAAGACAAAACTACGTTTCTAGCGTTTATAGACTTAGATAAAGTTGTTGATTATGTTGACTGGGTTATTCTCTTTCCGATTCTGAGGGTGGCATGGGTCAAATATGGGGGACGAAAGGCTATTTACAATTTGAATAGAAACCAGATGGCAGTTATAAGAGTCGATTGCCATGAAAGGGAAACAATGTTCGCAAGGGAGTGAGACAGGGTTGTAGGCTATCTCCTATGTCATTCAATCTGTATTTTGAGCAAGCAGTAGACGAAACAAAAGAAAGATATTTGCCGATGACATTGTAATTCTGTCAGAGACAGCAAAGATCCAGGAAGATCAGTTGAACGGAATGAACAGTGTCTTGAAAGGAGGATATAAGATGGTCATCAACAAAAGCAAAACGAGGATACTGTTATGTAGTTGAATTAAATCAGGTGATGCTGATGGTATTAGATTAGGAAATGAGGCACTTAAAACAGTAAATGAGTTATGCTATTTAGGCAGCAAAATAACTGATGGTGATCGAAGTAGAGAGGATACAAAATGTAGAGTAGCGGTGGCAAGGAAAACATTTCTGGAGAAGGGAAATTTGTTAGCATCAAGTATAGATTTCAGTGTCAGGAAGACTTTTATGAAAGCATTTTTAACGAGTGTAGCCATGTATGGAAGTTAAACATGGACGATAAATAGTTTAGCCAAAAGAAGAATAGAGGCTTTCGAAATGTGGTGCTACAGAAGAATGCTGAAGATTAGATGGATAGATCAAGTAATTAACGAACAGGTACTGAATAGAACTGGGGAGGAGAAGAATTTGTGGCACATGTTGACTAGAAGAAGGGATTGGTTTTGATGAGATTTCTGAGGCCTCAAGAGATCACCAATTTAGTAGTGGGGGGCTGCATGGAAGGTCTTTCAGGCGCTTCACAACGCTCGTTTAGGCAAATATTGGGATGGTCTCCAATATCAGTCACATAAAATACGACACGCTGACAATCAAAATACGGCCTAGCAGAGAACAAATATTATTCGAATCGCGGACACACGGCGAACACAACTTTTCTCGTTCAGCATAAAAGACGACTGTGGCGACTAGAACGGTAAACAAAAGTAAAATAAATCCACCAAATCATTAAAACATATGAGCCCCTACCAAGGGATAAACTGGAGGAAACGGCGAGAGAGTTTCTGGTCTCAAAGTACTCAGTATAATTCCCTATCAGCACTACACATTTGACCCTAAGGGTTCGCAACTTCAAGCTCTGTAGAAAGTTGTGTAACGGGAAATTTTGAATTTTCTTAAAACTCTATTTGAACTGTAGCTAAAGAAATACGTAATTATGATTCTGCACATGTAAGAAAACTGAAGTACTGCAACTTCAAAAATGTCGTATAGTACGCGCTGTGATTTTCATGCAGCAGGTGTTGCCTGCCATAATGCAATCTCGTGACTGGAGATGAGAGACAGCAGAGAGGGAGAGCCCCGTCTCGCAAATTGCTAGTTTTAGTGCTGAGCTTTCGAGAACGCCAGCTAAGGACGGGCTGGAACATTCTGTCGGCGAAAGCAAATAATTTGACGCAAACGCGCCGCATTTGCATCTCAAAGCCGAGCGCTTGTAGGGCGGGGTCCGGGTTGTGAAAAGAAGAAGGTAAAAAAGGAAGTGTTGTTGGGGAGCTGGGGGGGGGGGGGGGCGAGAGGAGGCACTCGGCCCAGTCGATTTCATTCGCCTCGTTACAGCGTGCACCAAGCTGCGCCGAGTCGACATCCTCTGATATCATATGCGTTTTCAGGTAATATCTGTGTCGCGACTATGACGAACCTCATACAGTACCGAGCATTCGCTTCGAAAATAATGCTCTTTGTAGCGACAAATGAACTGCAAGGGGAGAATACAAGCCGCCACTTCTGATTTTGTATCGCAGAGCGTTTCTGTTTATTTCGGTTAAAAGTATCTGCAACAGAATGAATGAACTTGGTAGCAACCCCACACGGAATTAAAAATTAAGTGAAACTCTAATACACTACTGGCCATTAAAATTGCTACACCAAGAAGAACTGCGGATGATAAACGGGTATTACTTGGACAAATGTATTATATGAGAACTGACAAGTGATTACACTTTCACTCAATTTGGGTGCAAAGATCCTGAGAAATCAGTACCCAGAAAACGACCTCTGGCGATAATAACGGCCTTGATACGCCTGGGTATTGAGTCAAACAGAGCTTGGATGGCGTTTACAGGTACAGATGCCCATGAAGCTTCAACACGATACCACAGTTCATCAAGAGTAGTGACTGGCGTATTGTGACGAGCCAGTTGCTAGGCCACCATTGACCAGACGTTTTCAATTGGTGAGATACCTGGAGAATGTGCTGGCCTGGGCAGCAGCCGAACATTGTCTGTATCCAGAAAGGCCCGTACAGGACCTGCAATATGCGGTCGTGCATTATCCTGCTGAAATGTAGGGTTTCACAGGGATCGAATGAAGGGTAGAGCCACGAGTCGTAACACATCTGAAATGTAACGTTCACTGTTCAAAGTACCGTCAATGTGAACAAGAGGTGACTAAGACGTGTAACCAAGGGCATCCCATACCACCACGCTGGATGATACGCCAGTATGGCGATGACGAATACACGCTTCCAGTGTGCGTACACCGCGATGTCGCCAAACACGGATGCGACCATCATGATGCTGTAAACAGAACCTGGATTCATCCGACAATATGACGATTTGCCATTCGTGCACCCAGGTTAGTCGTTGAGTACACCATATCAGGCGCTCTTGTTTGTGAAGCGGCGTCAGGGGTAACCGCAGCCATGGTCTCCGAGCTGGCAGTCCATGCTGCTGCAAACGTCGTCGAATTGTTGGTGCAGATTGTTGTTGTCTTGCAAAGGTCCCCATCTGTTGCCTCAGGGAAAGAGACGTGGCCGCACGATCCGTTACAGCCATGCGGATTAGATGCCTGTCATCTCGACTGCTAGTGATACGAGGCCGTTGGGATCCAGCACGGCGTTCCGTATTATCCTCCTGAACCCACCGATTCCTTATTCTGCTAACAGTCATTGGATCTCAAGCAACGCGAGCAGCAATGTCGCGATACAATAAACCGCAATCGCGATAGGCTACAATCCGACCCTTTTCAAAGTGGGAAACGTGATGGTACGCATTTCTCTTCCTTACACGAGGCATCACTACAACGTTTCACCAGGCAACGCCGGTCAACTAGTGTTTGTGTATGAGAAACAGGGTGGAAACTTTCCTCATGTCAGCTCGTTGTAGGTGTCGCGACCGCCGCCAAATTTGTGTTAATACTCTGAAAAGCTAATCATTTGTATATCACAGCATCTTCTTCCTGTCGGTCAAATTTCGCGTCTGTAGCACGTCATGTTCGTGGTGTAGCAATTTTAATGGCCAGTAGTGTAGAAAGACCATGCACACACCACGTAGGGATTTCCTCATATTGCTTACGAAAAAGTAGATTAGATGCAATGCTAAATAAGTCATTTTCTGCATGTATGCTTCAACAGCCACCAGTAATAAACTGCTGAATGTTGAAATCATGGTTCCACAGTGGCTGTAAACATCTGTAAAATTAACAACGGCCGGCCGCGGTGGTCTCGCGGTTCTAGGCGCCCAGTCCGGAAGCGCGCGGCTGCTACGGTCGCAGGTTCGATTCCTAACTCGGGCATGGATGTGTGTGATGCCCTTAGGTTAGTTAGGTTTAAGTAGTTCTAAGTTCTAGGGAACTGATGACTACAGCTGTTAAGTCCCATAGTCCTCCGAGCCATTAACAACGAACCCGTTGACTTTGATGAATTAACACTAGTTCTGGAGGGTAAAGCGACCCCTTTTATTTAGTTCATTAATCGACCACTTTATAATACGTACGGCAGACAATACTACAAACTTTCGGTGTAGACATTGCTTCATTATACACATGACCATCAGTGTATGGTGGCTAATGGCTCTTTCGGCCGCCTCGATAGCTGAGTAGTTGCCGGCAGGGTAGCTCGGCGTATTCGGTCAGAGAGCTGGTTGCTCTTTGTAATAAAAAATCTGAGTGAAGAGATCAAGAACGGGCTTCAAGTGATTTTTCAATGGTTCTTTCGATTCGTGCCTATCCCAAAATGAGAGCATAAAATAGTCAGGATAGAAATGATTTTGACGTGTATCTACTGTATATGCTACCAGTGTTTGGCAAAGGCTCTACAGCCGAAACCGGCCTATTGTGTATTTTGTTGTACAAAGGGCGTTGGAAACGTTTTGCACAGTTGTCTCTAACTTTTTTATTTGTTGCAGGAGGAGAAAGAAAATTTTTGTGAACATCCTTGGAACAGTTAGTTATTAGTAGGTATACAAATGTATTTTCTTTTATTTACAGGTGAGCCATTATGGACCTTGAAGTAGATGTCAGGTTGAGATAACGGTAGGTGATGGAGTTCCTCTTCAAGACTGGCTATGACTGCCACATCGATTCACAGTATGTTGCTCCCTATTTATGAGGAAGACACAGTGGATCGTAGCTGTATCCAGCTGTGGTTGCAGAGGTTTAAAAAAGGTGATTTCTCTCTATTGCACAATCCACGATGCGGTAGACCATCGACGGTAGTGAGTGATGTGAATAAGGAGACAATTGGTCAAATCATCCAAAATGACAGATGTGTGACGGCACTACAGCTTTCTGAAATGACTCGTTTATCACTGGGTAGCGTGGTATCACTGGTACAGTCAGCAGGGTACAGAAAAATCTGTGCACGTTGGGTGCATAGATTATTGACAAGAGAAATGTAAACGATGAGGAAGAATGTGTGCGAGGGTCTCATGAAGAGCTTTAATGAAACGTGGAAACAGTGTTTTGATGGCGTCATTACGCAGGATGAAGCATGGTTGCTTATGTCCGAACCCGAAGGCAAAACCCAATCCATTGAGTGGCGTTATACAGGTTCCCCTCGGAAGAAGAAACCAAGACTTCCACGAGCAGTAGGCTGAAAGGTGATGGCCTCCTTCTTTTGGGATAGAGTGTGGTGTCATTTTCATTGACTATTTTGAACCTGGCTGCACAATTAACCGGGACCGTTCCTGCTTGTCGTTGGAGAAGCTGCGATCTGCTATCAAGACCCACAGACCACAGCTCCAGGGCCTCTCGTCAGACTACACCATGACAATTCCAAACACCATACAGCCCTTATGGCGCAGGAGAAAATAAGGAAAATGGGTTGCAATATTATTAGTCATCCTCCCTACAGTCCGGACCTAGCTACGTCTGATTTTTACTTCTTTGGTGGTCTGTAGGCCCACCTGCGCGGTAAAACATTTAATAGTGAGAAAGACCTTATTTCCTGTGTCAAGCGATGGTGTAAAAGTCAATCCAAAGAATTTTACCAAAGTGCATTTACATCTTGGAAAGAACGTCGGGCCAGATGGGTCACAGCTCATGGAGACTACATTGAGCAGCTTCAATGTATAGCTAAATGTTCCAAACATGTTCACAAAAAATGCCATTCTCCTCGTGCAAAAAGCAAAAAAAATTAGAAACGCCTGTGCAAAACTTTTTGCATGCCCTTTATATGTTTAATTTTGACACAACCTTCCGTCTACGTCGAAATCATGGTTTTAACACTCAATGAATAGGTCATATAAGACCGCATTGTATTTCCTCCGAAAAGTAACTACATGTTCATCTCAGTACTAGCTCGTAAAAATGGGAAACGTTTAGGAACAATCACTGTTACGGATAACATTATTTGACGAATAAATACTGATTTCTAATCACAAGTTTTTATTTACGAAGGGTGTTCGGGGGGGTTATGCTGATACTCTAGACAGTTTCATACTGTACGTGATTCTTTGGGTGACAGCTAAGCGTATCCACCTGGTTCACTATGTCGAGACACCTTGGAAACTTGCTGCATCTAACTGTCAGGCAGTTGGATGCTACCTCCGCATCAGCCATCAAACCATCACTTCCTTCTGAAATATATTTAATGATATGCGTTAACTGTCACGTGTATCTAAGATGAGAAGAGGAACCAGAATGTAGGTAGATGGAATATTTTTTTGTACTCCGGAAGAAATCTGTGTCTCTCACACCTGACATGGAATACAGCGATGGGAAATACACTCCTGGAA
The DNA here is from genome assembly GCF_021461385.2 of Schistocerca piceifrons. NCBI lineage: Eukaryota > Metazoa > Arthropoda > Insecta > Orthoptera > Acrididae > Schistocerca > Schistocerca piceifrons. Next base: position 504,730,472 of record NC_060143.1, on the reverse strand, counting down.
ATTGAAATAAGAACACCGTGAATTCATTGTCCCAGGAAGGGGAAACTTTATTGACACATTCCTGGGGGCAGATACATCACATGATCACACTGACAGAACCACAGGCACATGGACACAGGCAACAGAGCATGCACAATGTCGGCACTAGTACAGTGTATATCCACCTTTCGCAGCAATGCAGGCTGCTATTCTCCCATGGAGACGATCGTAGAGATGCTGGATGTAGTCCTGTGGAACGGCTTGCCATGCCATTTCCACCTGGCGCCTCAGTTGGACCAGCGTTCGTGCTGGACGTGCAGACCGCGTGAGACGACGCTTCATCCAGTCCCAAACATGCTCAATGGGGGACAGATCCGGAGATCTTGCTGGCCAGAGTAGTTGACTTACACCTTCTAGAGCACGTTGGGTGGCACGGGATACATGCGGACGTGCATTGTCCTGTTGGAACAGCAAGTTTCCTTGCCGGTCTAGGAATGGTAGAACGATGGGTTCGATGACGGTTTGGATGTACCGTGCACTATTCAGTGTCCCCTCGACGATCACCAGTGGTGTACGGCCAGTGTAGGAGATCGCTCCCCACACCATGATGCCGGGTGTTGGCCCTGTGTGCCTCGGTCGTATGCAGTCCTGATTGTGGCGCTCACCTGCACGGCGCCAAACACGCATACGACCATCATTGGCACCAAGGCAGAAGCGACTCTCATCGCTGAAGACGACACGTCTCCATTCGTCCCTCCATTCACGCCTGTCGCGACACCACTGGAGGCGGGCTGCACGATGTTGGGGCGTGAGCGGAAGACGGCCTAACGGTGTGCGGGACCGTAGCCCAGCTTCATGAAGACGGTTGCGAATGGTCCTCGCCGATACCCCAGGAGCAACAGTGTCCCTAATTTGCTGGGAAGTGGCGGTGCGGTCCCCTACGGCACTGCGTAGGATCCTACGGTCTTGGCGTGCATCCGTGCGTCGCTGCGGTCCGGTCCCAGGTCGACGTGCACGTGCACCTTCCGCCGACCACTGGCGACAACATCGATGTACTGTGGAGACCTCACGCCCCACGTGTTGAGCAATTCGGGGGTACGTCCACCCGGCCTCCCGCATGCCCACTATACGCCCTCGCTCAAAGTCCGTCAACTGCACATACGGTTCACGTCCACGCTGTCGCGGCATGCTACCAGTGTTAAAGACTGCGATGGAGCTCCGTATGCCACGGCAAACTGGCTGACACTGACGGCGGCGGTGCAAAAATGCTGCGCAGCTAGCGCCATTCGACGGCCAACACCGCGGTTCCTGGTGTGTCCGCTGTGCCGTGCGTGTGATCATTGCTTGTACAGCCCTCTCGCAGTGTCCGGAGCAAGTATGGTGGGTCTGACACACCGGTGTCAATGTGTTCTTTTTTCCATTTCCAGGAGTGTAAATCGCAACAGCAAAAACTAATAAATTTATACTACACAAATTTCTGGAATGCATTCGGTTAAGCCACATATTTAAGTAATGATTATAAAGAATCTGCCTCGATTGCAAATAATAAGCGGATGTTCACCAAGGTTTCGGCGCGGGTAACCAGGCCTTCTTGGAAACACACTAAAACTACAAACTGCCTAAGAGGCAGGTCAACAGCCGGTTTCTATTTGCCATCGATGCGGATTCTTTATAATCATTAAATTATTCACGATTGCTGACACGCTGCAATGTTAAAAGTTCTCACATATTTAAGTGATTAACATAGAAAGGTCACAGGTTAACGTAAGCGTGAAACTGACCGTTCCAAATATGAAATTCTGGTGTATTAATATCCAGAGTACCTGCTAAAATGGTGAATGCAATCATGCAAACGCTCATGCATTGAATTGTACAGCTGCCGAATGTCAGTTTGTGTCGTGGAGTTCCTTGCTTGTTGGGCTTGGTGGGTAAATGCAGGGCCGGTTAATGCTATTTGTGTATGGCACTGGAGTTGTCATCAGATCATGTCTAATATGCTCTCGAATAGAGACATATCTGACGATCGAGTAGGCCCAGGCAACATGTCGACGCTCTATTCTTTTGGAAAACACCCACTGGAATGCTGTTCATGAATGGCAGCACAACAGGTTGTATCACCAGATCTACGTACAATTTTTCAGTCAGAGTGCACGATGATGGTGGTAGGTTCCTATGGGACCAAACTGCTGACGTCATCGGTCCCCAGGGTGCATGGGATAACCACGGGAGTGCTCCTGCTGTCATACGAAGTCACACACCAGAACGTAAGTCCAGGTACAGGTTCAGCGTGTACAGCTCGCAGAAGGGTTAGTTGCATGCCCTCACCTCGCCGCCTTCTAACCAACGCTTAGCCGTCACTGACACCGAGGAATAACCAGCTTTCATCAGAAAACAACAGACCTCCACCCCGCCCTTCAGTGAGCTCTCGCTTGACGCCACTGAAGCAAAAGGCGGTGCTTTGAGGTCAGCAGAACGCACGCTACTGGACGTCTGGCTCGGAGCTGTCCGGGAAGTAAGCTACTCGTAACAGTTCGATGTGTCACTGCGGTACCAACTGCTGCTCATATTGCTGTTGCAGATGGACTATGATGCGCCAGAGCTTTACGCCGAAGACGATGGCCTCCACTCTCAGTAGTGGCACGTGACCGTCCAGAGCTCGTACATTCTCCTGACCGCCGCCGCCAACAATCACGTATAGGCCTATTTGTCACATTCCTACAAAATCTTCCTCTAATGTAGCAGCTTCTCATAGCCTCGTTGCACAACCGCATTTAAATTCAGTGGGGTGCTGGTAGCGGCATCATTGTCGACTTACAGACATTCTTGACTAATGTCAACTCAGTCCGTCCGGTATCATAGGTAACCAACACTTACTGCTGTAGCGTGTATTCAAAGAAAACCTGACTTGCATCCTCATAGTGATGCGACTTTCATGCGACCGGCGTGAAATTTGAACAGACAACTACTGGCCATTAAAATTGCATCACCAAAAAGACATGCAAATGATAAACGGGTAGTCATCGGACAAATGTCTTATACTAGAACTGACATGTGATTACATTTTCGCGCAATTTGGGTGTATAGATCCTGAGAAATCAGTACCCAGAACAACCACCTCCGGCCGTAATAACGGCCTTGATACGCCTGGGCATTGAGTCAAACAGAACTTGGATGGCGTGTACAGGTACAGCTGCCCATGCAGCTTCAACACGATACCACAGTTCATCAAGAGCAGTGACTGGCATAGTGTGACGAGACAGACGCTCGGCCACCATTGACCAGTCGTTTTCAGTTGGTGAGAGATCTGGAGAATGTGCTGGCCAGAGCAGCATTCGAACATTTTCTGTATCCAGAAAGGCTCGTACAGGACCTGCAACATGCGGTCGTGAATTATCCTGCTGTAATGTAGGGTTTAGCAGGGATCGAATGAAGGGTAGAAACACGGGTCGTAACACATCTAAATTGTAACGTCCACTGTTAGAAGTGCCGTCATGCGAATAAGAGGTGACCGAGACGTGTATCCAATGGCACCCCATACCATCACGCCGGGTGATACGCCAGTATGGCGATGACGAATACACGCTTCCAATGTGCGTTCACCGCGATGTCGCCAAACACGGATGCGACCATCATGATGCTGTAAACAGAACCTGGATTCGTCCGAAAAAATGACGATTCGCCATTCGTGCACCCAGGTTCGTCGTTGAGTACACCATCGCAGGCCGTTCGGATCCAGAACGGCGTTCGGTATTACCCTTCTGAACCGACCGATCCCATATTATGCTAACAGTCATTGGATCTCGACCAATGCGAACAGTAATGTCGCGATACGATAAGCCGCAACCGCGATAGGCTACAATCCGACCTTTATCAAAGTCGGAAACGCGATGGTACGCATTTCTTCTCCTTACATGAGGCATCACAACAACGTTTCAGCAGGCAACGCAGGTCAACTGCTGTTTGTGTATGAGAAATCAGTTGGAAACTTTCCTCATCTCAGCACTTTGTAGGTGTCGCCACCGGCGCCAACCTTGTGGGAATGCCCTGAAAAGCTAATCATTAGCATATCACAGCATCTTCCTCCTGTCTGTTATATTTCCCATCTGTAGCACGTCATTTTCGTGGTGTAGCAAGTTTAATGGCAAGCTTTGATTTGTCTCTAAGATGTAGAAATATGCCTATGATTTAGATAAGATATCTGTATGCTACGAAAAGTGGCAATTGACTCTGAATAAAGACAAGTGTGTAGTTATTGAAATGAGTACTAAAAGAAATCCGCTAAATTTCGATTACGCGATAAGTCACACAAATCTAAAGGCTGTAAATTCAGCAAAATACTTAGGGATTACAATTACAAATAACCTAAATCGGAACGATCACATAGATAATATTGTGGGTAGAGCAAATAGAAGACTTCGATTCATTGGCGGAACACGTAGAAGGTGCAACAGGTCTACTAAAGAGACTGCTTACACCACTCTTGTCCACCCAGTTCTGGAGTATTGCTGTGCAGTGTGGGATCCGCATCAGGTGGGACCGACAGATGACGTCGAAAAAGTACAAAGAAGGGTAGCTTATTATTTATCATCGCGAAATAGGGTATATAGTGCCACAGACATGATACGTGAATTGGAGTGGAAATCATTAAAAACAAAGGCGTTTTTCGTTGCGACGGCATCTTCTCAAGAACTTTAAATCACCAGTTTTCTCTTCCGATTTCAAAAACATTCTGTTGGCACCCGCCTACATAGGGAGAAATGATCATCACGATAAAATAAGAGAAATCATGGCTCGCACAAAAAAATATAAGTGCTCGTTTTTTCCTCGGGTCGTTCGAGAGTGGAACGGTAGGGAGAAGCTTGAAGGTGGTTTATTGAACCCTCTGCCAGGCATTTATTGTGAATATCACAGTAATCATGTAGATATAGATTTTCTTTCGTTTATGTCCACCACTCCTTTGTGTTGCGTTTTTTTCCCGTCAGTGTAATACATTAAACATTCCGCATCTTTTTTCAGAAAAATCAGAAATATCATAACATTGAAACATGAATGATTGAAATTAATGTAATGTCAATAATAATAACAAATAATCAGAAGACTCGCCGGCCGAAGTGGCAGAGCGGTTCTAGGCGCTACAGTCTGGAACCGCGTAACCGCTACGGTCTCTGGTTCGAATCCTGCCTCGGGCATGGATGTGTGTGATGTCCTTCGGTTAGTTAGGTTTAAGTAGTTCTACGTTCTAGGGGACTGATGACCTCAGCAGTTAAATCCCATAGTGCTCAGAGCCATTTTTTTGAACAGAAGACTCCTCCATTCCTGAAAGATCAATATTAAAAAAGGAATGGCGATTTCCTAGGTTATATTGTGTTAATTGTAAAGATTTCGATACTCACGTCATATAAAAATAATTAATCATGAGAATGCCAAACTATACTGGACGGAACAGGTAGCCTAACACAATTTCTCTGAATGGAATATTAATACCTCTCGATTTATATACCACTATAAAAAGGGAAATGGATAGGTTAAAGTTAGATATAGTGGGAATTAGTGAATTTCTGTGGCAGGAGGAACAAGACTTTTGGTCAGGTGAGTACAGGGTTATAAATACAAAATCAAATAGGGGTAATGCAGGCGTAGGTTTAATAATGAATAAAAAAATAGGAGTGCGGGTTAGCTACTACAAACAGCATAGTGAACGCATTATTGTGGCCAAGATAGACACAAAGCCCATGCCTACTACAGTAGTACAAGTTTATATGCTAACTAGCTCTGCAGATGATGAAGAAATAGATGAAATGTATGACGAGGTAAAAGAAATTATTTAGGTAGTGAAGGGAGACGAAAATTTAATAGTCATGGGTGACTGGAATTCGTCACTAGGATAAGGGAGAGAAGAAAACATAGTAGGTGAATATGGATTGGGGGGAAGAAATGAAAGAGGAAGCCGCCTTGTAGAATTTTGCAAAGAGCATAACTTAATCATAGCTAACACTTGGTTCAAGAATCATAAAAGAAAGTTGTATACCTGGAAGAATCCTGGAGATACTAAAAGGTATCAGATAGATTATATAATGGTAAGACAGAGATTTAGGAACCAGGTTTTAAATTGTAAGACATTTCCAGGGGCAGATGTGGATTCTGAACACAATCTATTGGTTATGAACTGCAGATTGAAACTGAAGAAACTGCAAAAAAGTGGAAATATAAGGAGATGGGACCTGGATAAACTGAAAGAACCAGAGGTTGTAGAGAGTTTTAGGGAGAGCATACGGGAACAATTGACAGGAATGGGGGAAAGAAATACAGTAGAAAAAGAATGAGTAGCTCTGAGAGATGAAGTAGTGAAGGCAGCAGACGATCAAGTAGGTAAAAAGGCGAGCGCTAATAGAAATCCTTGGGTAACAGAAAAAATTTTGAATTTAATTGATGAAAGGAGAAAATATAAAAATGCAGTAAATGAAACAGGCAAAAAGGAATACAAACGTCTCAAAAATGAGATCGACAGGAAGTGCAAAACGGCTAAGCAGGGATGGCTAGAGGACAAATGTAAGGATGTAGAGGCTTGTCTCACTAGGGGTAAGATAGATACTGCCTACAGGAAAATTAAAGAGACCTTTGGAGAGAAGAGAACCACTTGTATGAATATCAAGAGCTCAGATGGCAACCCAGTTCTAATCAAAGAATGGTAGGCAGAAAGGTGGAAGGATTATATACAGGGCTTATACAAGGGCGATGTACTTGAGGACAATATTATGGAAATAGAAGAGGATGTAGATGAAGACGAAATGGGAGATAAGATACTGCGTGAAGAGTTTGACAGAGCACTGAAAGACCTGAGTCGAAACAAGGCCCCGGGAGTAGACAACATTCCATTAGAACTACTGATGGCCTTGGGAGAGCCAGTCATGACAAAACTCTACCATCAGGTGAGCAAGATGTATGAGACAGGCGAAATACCCTCAGACTTCAAGAAGAATACAATAATTCCAATCCCAAAGAAAGCAGGTGTTGACAGATGTGAAAAATACCGAACTATCAGTTTAATAAGTCACAGCTGCAAAATATTAACGCGAATTCTTTACAGACGAATAGAAAAACTGGTAGAAGCGGACCTCGGGGAAGATCAGTTTGGATTCCGTAGAAATGTGGGAACAGGTGAGGCAATACTAACCTTACGACTTATCTTAGAAGAAAGATTAAGAAAAGGCAAACCTATGTTTCTAGCATTTGTAGACTTAGAGAAAGCTTTTGACAATTTTAACTTGACTACTCTCTTTCAAATTCTAAAGGTGGTAGGTATAAAATACAGGGAGCGAAAGGCTATTTACAATTTGTACAGAAATCAGATGGCGGTTATAAGAGTCGAGGGGCATGAAAGGGAAGCAGTGGTTGGGAAAGGAGTGAGACAGGGTTCTAGCCTCTCCCCGATGTTATTCAATCTGTATATTGAGCAAGCAGAAAAGGAAACAAAAGAAAAATTCGGAGTAGGTATTAAAATTCATGGAGAAGATGTAAAAACTTTGAGGTTCGCCGATGACATTGTAATTCTGCCAGAGACAGCGAAGGACTTGGAAGAGCAGTTGAACGGAATGGACAGTGTCCTGAAAGGAGGATATAAGATGAACATCAACAAAAGCAAAACGAGGATTATGGAATGTAGTCAAATTAAATCGGGTGATGCTGAGGGAATTAGGTTAGGAAATGAGACACTTAAAGTAGTAAACGAGTTTTGCTATTTAGGGAGTAAAATAACAGATGATGGTCGAAGTAGAGAGGATATAAAATGCAGACTGGCAATGGCAAGGAAATCGTTTCTGAAGAAGAGAAATTTGTTAACATCGAGTATAGATTTAAGTATCAGGAAGTCGTTTCTGAAAGTATTTGTATGGAGTGTAGCCATGTATGGAAGTGAAACATGGACGATAACTAGTTTGGACAAGAAGAGAATAGAAGCTTTCGAAATGTGGTGCTACAGAAGAATGCTGAAGATAAGGTGGGTAGATCACGTAACTAATGAGGAGGTATTGAATAGGATTGGGGAGAAGAGAAGTTTGTGGCACAACTTGACTAGAAGAAAGGATCGGTTGGTAGGACATGTTTTGAGGCATCAAGGGATCACAAATTTAGCATTGGAGGGCAGCATGAAGGGTAAAAATCGTAGAGGGAGACCAAGAGATGAATACACTAAGCAAATTCAGAAGGATGTAGGTTGCAGTAGGCACTGGGAGATGAAGATGCTTGCACAGGATATAGTAGCATGGAGAGCTGCATCAAATCAGTCTCAGGACTGAAGACCACAACAACAACAGACTCTAGAGAGAGCTACATTAACAATTCTTAAATCTTGTGGAAACCACTGGCAAATTTGCGTTGCATAGCCTCAGACTCGATTTAGAGCAATACTGACGATGTGGTCCCTGTCTTAACATTTTTCTCGACTGATGTGTTCGCTGAATGTGTGATGTTGTACCTTTCAACTCACCTTATGTTAAGAAAATCAAATCTCATATCCCCACATAGATGTACTCCAAAGTAAGTCTAAGGATTGATCGTGTTGCTAGATAAGAGAATTATCACAACGCTTCGATAACTCGCTCCAGGCCACGGTGGCCATGGCGTGGGGACTCTCATGCGACCACGATATGTGGGCCGTGTGTGGGCCGAAACTCGGCATATCTCGGCTTTGCTCGGTGCTTCTCGATAGTAGTTAGGACACAACGATATTTCGTATTGCACTACGGTGCGACATTTTTCGGTCGGCACGAATTTCTTCGGGCTGGAAGAATCGTGGGGTCAGCGTTATCTCCCTTCCGCTATTTGTTAGTAACGTAAAAGAAGTTCATAGGTCGATTGGGTGTTTGCGCTAAAAGATGCAGTCTGGTGATATATTGTCACAAGTCTTTATAATGAATAGGAATGGCAGGACAGAAGTATAAGAATTCCTAACATCTGTTATGCGATATACAGAGGCATAATAAACAGCTACCACATTACAACAGCATGCAGGCAGAATTTCAAGATTTAGTTGACGATGAGAGAGCAAAAAATTACGATGGTCGACAGTCAGCAGTTATTGTTGTGTACATCAAGAAGCACTTGTTACTAAATTTGCAGGCATGAGGAACATGATGAAAGTTATGGCATGAAGAGTAAATTTTCTGAAGTCGTACGCATTTTGCCACGTAAGATGTGACGGGTTTTGATGGAACTGAACGACACATATACAAATGTTATATATTACTGAAAAGAACGTTGAGTAATTCAACGAGCAGTTTATGACTGTTGTTGAATATATGAAGAAAAAGGAGGAACGAAAATCAGAAAATCCGGAATGGATTGTAGACATCGCATTTTAAGTGGAATTGAATCCACACTGTCCATAACAAGATATTGCCAGGTCATAAACAGCTTATTTCTAATTTGATGGGCATGCATTGAAAAAGAAAATCGCGTTTTTGAATGGGCAAATTCTGACAAGAAACGCCGTCCATTTCCCTATCCTCAGTGGCGTTAAAGAGAACGTTAGGTTCGAAGAGTTCATTGTGGTCTTGAAGGAATTACGAGGACAGTTTTCTAAAAGGGTTTGAGTACAATGTTTTCTAGGTTCTGTCTGGAGAATTTTCCATTTCACTTGGAAACTCCTATACGCATGTGCACATGGAACTGACTAATTTCCAACTTAATTCTTATTTAAAATACAATACTTTTAACATTACAACTGTCCACGAGATCTATGGTGATTTCCTGAAGAAAAGTTTCCACCTGTCCATAATAAGGTTGCAAACGTTATAAAATATTTCGATCTACATGCGTGCGCTATTTTTTCCATTATGAAACTAAATAAGTCACGGTTACGTGGAATCCAGAGTACGAGAATCTGTGAAATTGTCTTCCTCTGTCAACTTTTTGCACCAGGTAGTAGATACACTATGTATTTACTGCCCCAGAAGCAAATAATATCGAAAATTAGTTTTGTTTGTGATCTACATTTTTGAGAAATGTTAGATATAAAAGCTGGTTTTATGCAGTGTGACTGCATTGCCATTTAAATGTGAGACCTTCGCAGTTCCCCCGTCTTCCCAGTCCTCACGCTCACACAGAGTGCCGGGGCAGTGAGGGACGTGTCTTACGAGGAGAGACAGCTACATCATGCCAGTCAGAGAACAGCTTACGTGCCGAATTCATGGCTGTCCCTCCTTTAGTATTTAGGCTGAAACTACTTTCTGTGTTTCGCCTCAGTTGTCCTGTCTGTACATTACACATGACACAAAGGAACGAAAATATTCATAACGAACAAGCCTCCTTGCTAATGAATGTGGAAAGTTTTCAAATAGTGAAATCAGCAGAGAACCCCCGATTCGGAATCTAACTGTCACGAATAAAGCAGCTTTTAACATCTGATTAGCTTACCATATTACATAAGCGAGGAAACGTTTAGGAAAAATTCGAAATAATGCTTAAAATGGTTCAAATGGCTCAGAGCACTATAGGACTTAACATCTGTGGTCATCAGTCCCCTAGAACTTAGAACTACTCAAACCTAACTAGCCTAAGGACATCACATACATCCATGCCCGAGGCAGTATTCGAACCTGCGACCGTAGCGGTCACGCGGTTCCAAACTGAAGCGCCTAGAACCGCACGGCCACACTGGCCGTCCAAATAATGCTTAAATTTTGTTGTAAGTCGCGAAGTAACGCTGGATTAACGTAGTCTGAGCAATTTGCGCTCCATTTTAAGCAAAAGCTAGTTGCTCTAGTAACTTGAAGTTTAAGACTTCATATGTCGTACAATGATGTAACTTCGCAGTTACATTCAGTGATTTACTGTATGTAAATAATGCGAAGTGTGTGGCGAATAAAACTGACAGCAAAAATGTAATAAATTAAAATGTCATGAGTGAAACTGAAGTTTTACTGTGTTCCATTACCAGCAAAAGCTAGTTTCTCATGCTTCTACAGCGCTAGAAAAAGTCACGAGTGACACAGGTCACTTCTCATCCCATCATACTCCACACGTGCTCGGTTGGAGACACGTCTGGAGATTGTGCTGGTCAGGAAAGCTACTGCACGTCTTAAAGAGCACGTTGAGTTTCACGGACAGTGTGAGGGTGAGCATTATCCGACTGGAACAACACGTCTCCTTCCTTTAGGAAGAACGTCAAAAGAACTGTCCTACCAACATCTGCTTTAGCGTCCCCTCCAGAAAAACCAGATATGAGCAAGAACTATAGATTATCACAACCCAGAGTGTAAGGCCGACGGTGGGGCCAATGCATCTTGAACGAATGTACTCACCAGGTCTACATCGTTGGCGCAAATGGGCATTACTTCGTTCCAGGCAGAATGTGCTTTCACCGTTGAAGATCACGGTGGGCCAGTACATCTTCCAAGCGATCCCCTGATGACACCAGCCAAGCCATGCACTTCGATGCTGTGGGGAAGGTGGAGAACGGGTTGGAGGTGCTCGTGCCCGAAATGGCACTGCTAATAACAGGTTCGCAACAGTTCGTGTTGAGACGTCTGGGCTCACAAGCCCTCCTATCTGCGCGTGGAAGCTGTACAGTCTGCCACTGCTGTAATTACAATACTACGATCCTGGCGGGTGTCTTTGCTGTGTGGGCGTCCAGATCCTCATCTACAGGAATGAGAGTGTTCACGTCACTGATACCAGCATCGTTGTACAACTGACACCGAACGTCCACTTGTGTGGAAATTCCCCGAAAGGATCATCCCGCCAATCAGAATACTACAATTTAACCTCTTTCAAACTCACTTAGATGGCTGTAGAAAGCATGAGTGCATCTCTGTGGCATGGTTGCCTGCTTGCTTCTCACATATGCACCACACTGAGCCTTCTGGCTGTGGGCATTCCCTGTTTAAGGGTAGACACAGATAGCGCTCTAGTAGCTATGCAACCACGCTATCTGTTGGTGAGCGACTTTTAAACCATTATCAGTACATCCACTATCCCCCAGGTCGTATAAACCGTTCAAAAATGGCTCTGATAACTATGGGACCTGACATCTGAGGTCATCAGCCACATAGAACTTAGAAATTCTTAAAGTTAACTAACCTAAGGACATCACACACATCCATACACGAGTCGGTATTCGAACCTGCGACCCTAGCGGTCGCGCGGTTCCAGACTGAAGCGCCTAGAGCCTCTTGGCCACACCAGCCGGCGTATAAGCCGTCCTCGGATAAAAATCGACTACGTCTTTCGAGGCGTATTAAATTTATTTCCGCCACTGTGTATTTTATGACGGAATATCTGCCGAACTGGGTGTCGTACAATGATATAATTCTGTTGGTACATTCAATATTATACGTGTACACTGTCTGCAACCTGTGAAGCGAATAGACCTGGCAGCAAAGTACTATTAAATTAAAACGTCATGCCTACTGATAAAGTTTCAATTCATGAACACCGAAAATGTGGTAAGCGATAAACTTTCTCCCTTTCATTATTTCGAGGGAGTGTCATCAAGAGACATTTTCGTGAATTATGTCAAATTGCGCCTAAAGCTGTTGGAAGACGCTAAGTCCTCTAATTCTCAAATATTGGAAGAATATAAACCGGTTATTTCTGTCCCATTTGCATCAAGGTAAACGTATAATTTCAAAGTGTGTTACTTGCCTTGTTGTGCTACACTTTAAACATTAGATTGTACCCCTTAATAAGCAGATTATAACTGCAGTTTTAATTTTTAAATTCGGTTAATAATTATGTTATGAATTGAAAATAAAATATTTGTTGCCTCTGGAAACTGCTGGATAGGCAACCAAGCAATTTGTATTGGCTTACAGATAGGGGTGTTCATAAAGGCTTTCCGCAGTGCCGTATGACTGTTAGCCGCGCATGCCGTATGCCGCAGTGTTTATACCGAAATGAAACTCAGTGAAATAAAAGTTATTAATTTATTGAATATTCATTTTTACTGAGGTAAACGAAACAGTGGAATGTTGGGAGAGTCCACTTGAAGGGAAGTAACCCAGGCAGGCAAACAATCATGCAGTATGTGCGGCTAACACTCATACGGCACTGCGGAGAGACTTTTTGATCACCCCGTACGGTATACAAGGGCAGAATTTCGACATGAACAGAACTGCCTGAAACGAACTGATTGTATTACGTTTCATTACATTAGAGTCGTCCTATTAACTACGAATCAAGAGTTGGTTAGCCAGCGTTTCCAGATCATGACCAGAACATGCACCAATAATATTAGGTCCATCGCCATACTAAATACCTATCCATTTATCCGCTGGAGTTAAGGAGCGGACGTTAATGCATATGATGCCGGAGGCGTACTTGCGATGGGTATTTTCTAGTAGCAAAGAGGCTTCAGAATAAACATAACGTTGTGGCGTACAGTTCCTAAACACCGGACTTTGCTCTAATATTCTGCATTAAATTCCAGACAGCCGGCCGTAGTGGCCGAGCGGTTCTAGGCGCTACAGTCTAGAGCCGCGCGACCACAACGGTCGCAGGTTCGAATCCTGCCTCGGGCATGGATGTGTGTGATGTCCTTAGGTTAGCAGGTTTAAGTAGTTCTAAGTTCTAGGGGACTGATGACCTCAGAAGTTAAGTCCCATAGTGCTCAGAGCCATTTGAACCATTTTGAAGTTCCAGACGCCTCAAAAGTATATCTTGCACTGACTGCATGTTACGCTTTCGATAGTGATTCGTCAGATGAGGACGTTAAAACGCGGTACAGGAACGTGACACCACATTAATCACAGATCTATTACAGTTACCTATACTAAATAAGTATACCGCGTGAAAAGAGGCCATTCTGGGGAGAGAAAGAATGCTTTTACGATTAGGCTGCTGAACATTCAGCGGTTATTTTCAGTAGGCAATGTCGTACGAATCATATTTCATCTTTAGAACGTATATAAAATCCTTTGACATTATACACACTCCATTCGTGGTGAAAACAATATATCAGTTTTCTATAACCGTCATATAATCTAAATTCGTGTGTGCCCATATTTGTTTACACTCTCTATGGTTTTCCTAAGCTTAGGGCGGATTCTCTGGGAGAAGGAGTGACTGAAACTCTTCCAAATCGACTCGAGTAATCTTATGAATGAGAGTAATTTAGATCGTGTGGACTAAGATTACTTCACTGTATTTGCTATCTGGGTATAGCTGAATTACAGTGCGGTCCACAGACCTGAAACTACATCTCTAAGAGAAAGGAGGAACGATAAACAGACATTTAATATCAGATATTTAACAGATATGAAATACCAGAAGAGGGAAGCGTATGATACTGTATCTCCAACATGGTGACCAATTTGGAAGTCGCCATCTTGGATGCCTCTCGTAATTTTCAAGCGGGAAGATCATGACATAACAACAGGGAAATATACAAGAAAATTGATGTTGTCATTAATCTGAGCACAGTCGTATCAATTCTTGATGTTTGAAGCAACTTGTACTGAACAAGAAAAATGATGGTGATATCACATAAAGGTTGCAGCTTTTGTTTGCCGCGTTGTTCGGCACGTTGTAAGGTTTATGTTACCTGCTTCGCCCACTCCTCTTGAGTTTTTACCAAACATATTGCGTAATGTTAGCACAAGTGTAAACAATCTGCTCTTTGAAGTGTGCAAGGTTTCTGTCATTCACCTTTGTACAACAGCCTTCATGTCCTTCCAAATGTAAGATAGAGGATAGATGTAATACATGTATACCCTGGAACATGGTGACCAATGTATCACTATCGTATGGTCAAACTTCTCATTATTGATGTGCGGCTATCCCGAGTTATCTGTAATACTCCGTGAACACTGCGCTCTGGATTTTTACTAAACATTCGCACTCTGTGCAGGCCAGTCCTTTACAGGGATGTTACTGTTGTGTGACCACTCAGCCACAGGTCGTGCCTTATGAACAGGTGCTGGATCGTGTTGAAAGATGCAATCATAATCCCCCAATTACTCTTGAACAGTGGAAAGCAAGAAGGTGCTTCAAACATCAATGTAGGCCTGTGCTGTTGTAGTGCCACGCGAAACAACAAGGGGTGCAAGCCGCATCCATAAAAAACACATCACCATAACAGCACCGCCTCCGAATTTTACTGTTGGCACTACACACGCTGGCAGATGACGTTCACCGGGCGTTCGCCATACTCACGCCCTGACATCAGATCGCCACATTGTGTACGGTGATTCGTCACTCAACACAAAGTTTTTCCACTGTTCAATCGTCCAGTGTTTATGCTCGTTACACCAAGCGAGGCGTCGTTTGACATTTACCGGCATGATGTGTGGCTTATGAGCAGCCGCTCGACCACTAAATCCTGGTTTTCTCACCTCCCATCGAACTGTCATAGTACTTGTATTGGATCCTTATGCAGTTTGGAATTACTGTGAGATGGTCTGGAAGATGTCTGTCTATTACACGTTACGACCCTCTTCCACTGTCGGCGGTCTCTGTCAGTCAACAGACGACGTCGGCCTGTACGTGCCCCTTCACGTTTCCATTTCACTATCACATCGGAAACAGTGGACCTAAGGATGTTTAGGAGTGTGGAAATCTCGCGTATGGAAGTCCGTGAGTTTCGCGGAGCGCCCCATTCTGCTCTCAGGATGTCTAATGACTACTGACGTCGCTGATATGGAGTACCTGGCAGTAGGTGGCAGCAAAATGCACGCAATATGAAAAACGTGTCTATCGGCGCGCCCGGACACTTTTGACCACATACTGTAATATCAGTTCGTGACGTCTATTTAAGCTTCAGAAGTGAATCACATTTTCGTTACCCAGTTTATGCGCTTCGATGTATAGAGTGTGGCACAATAGCAGTTATCGAAAGTAGTATAGATATAGTTGGGCGAATATAATGGCCGGCCGAAGTGGCCGTGCGGTTAAAGGCGCTGCAGTCTGGAACCGCAAGACCGCTACGGTCGCAGGTTCGAATCCTGCCTCGGGCATGGATGTTTGTGATGTCCTTAGGTTAGTTAGGTTTAACTAGTTCTAAGTTCTAGGGGACTAATGACCTCAGCAGTTGAGTCCCATAGTGCTCAGAGCCATTTGAGCCATTTGAATACAATGACGAGTGTTACTTTATATTCATGTACCATCAACGTGGTGAGGTAACATACACAGTACAAGACTATTTTCCCCTTGAGTGGAGTCTTCCTTTAACTAATGACAGGTAATGAGGAGTGCACTACCCACGCGTAAATGCATCGTGTCAGAAACCGAGTGGCAAGAAGCGGGAGCGGAAAGTATGTGGTTAATTCACATGAATCCTTGTTAGTGCCGTCTACAAAATGGTTCAAATGGCTCTGAGCACTATGGGACTTAACATCTGTGGTCATCAGTCCCCTAGAACTTAGAACTACTTAAACCTAACTAACCTAAGGACTTCACACACATCCATGCCCGAGGCAGGATTCGAACCTGCGACCGTAGGGGTCACGCAGTTCCAGACTGAAGCGCCTAGAACCGCACTGCCACACAGGCCGTCAGTGCCGTCTACCTTTGCCTTTCACGTAAGGTGGCAACACGTAACTGCGGGTATGGTGGCGCTACCTATTGGTAGAGAGACTGACGCGTCTGCACCATTTGATGCTGAATAGCGCCAGTGTGGTTTCACGCCGAAGAGAAGGTGGTCACACAAACTATAGTCCACTAACGAATATGCAGGCGAGTAAGCAGGAACAAAGAGGAGTGATTCGATTTTTGGCGGCAGAGGAAGTTGGAGGCCGTGAAATGTGTCGACGGATGAAGGTTGTGTACGGCGAGTACATTCTGAGTCCTTCAAGTGCTGTGGAATGGCGCAAACGATTCCTTGAGGTTGGCGAGTCCCTGGAAGACGATACTCGTCCTGGACAGGTTCATCGTGTCGTCACATCGGAAATGGTTGAGGAAGTGAATGCTTTAATCTTGCCTTGAACTTTAGAAAATCTGTGTGCAGTGTGTTCCCCACCAACTGACGGCCGAACAGGGCAGTACTCGAATGGCGCTCCCTTTGATTCATCTGAAACGTTATCATGAGGTGGAATACGGCTTTCTGTCACGTACTATGACAGGTGACGAAACATGGTGTTACCATTTTGAACCGTGAAGCAAGCGTCGGAGCAAGCAGTGGAAACATGGGACTTCACCACCTACAAAGAAATCGAAGGCCGTGTACACCAGTTCTGGTAAGGTCATGATGTCCTCCTTTTTTTATCACAAGGGCTCACTGCTTGTCGAGTTCCTGGAACGGGGAACCACCATCAATGCCCAGCGTTATAGGGTCACTTGACAGAACCTTAGAAGAGCCATCAATTCGAATGCCGTGCCATGTTGTCAAATGGCGTTATCCTCCTACATGATAATGTCCGCCCACACACGGCCAATGCGGTGAAGGCGATATTGCAGCAGTTTCGTTGGGAAACGCTGGAACATCCACAGTACAGTCCCGACCTTGGGTCCAGACCTGGTTCCGACAGCAGCCCACTAAGTACTTCAAGGATGGATTCGACCGGCTAGTGTCGCAATCGGATAAATGTGCCAACAGTTTTGGTGACTCTTTTTGAGTATGTGTAGTGTGTATAACTACATTTTTGAGTTAGTAAAATCATTATTCTTACTTTACATTAGTGACCTGGTTTCATTTCAATGCCCCTTATAACGTGCCAACAGACCAAGAAAACCACATCCTCCACGCGCCATTCTCATTAGGGTAGGTGAAGGAAACAGTGATTTCAACCCCTCCACGAAAGGGTCCTGTTCTGTATATCCGTTTCAGGAAAAGCCATTCTCATTAGGGTCGGTGCAGGAAACAGTGATTTCAACCCCTCCACGAAAGGGTCCTGTTCTGTATATCTGTTTCAGGAAAAGCGATGTACAAGTAGTTAAAATATCATCATACAGTTTACACGATTCACATACAGATGGTGCACAGGATTTCACTCTCTCAAGTTAACTGCCTGTGGCCACAGAAAGGGCATCCGGCACCAAATTAACAGACCACCTAATCAAAACAGCGGACCGCGTACGACGAGGGAACCCTACTACTGCTTTCCTTATGTTTGCGTAATTCAGGTGAATGATATTAATGAACTCATCCTTTTGGTCGTAGAGGAATGTATTTATGGTGGATCCATTTGATTCATTGCTTTGAATAGATAGTGAATTTACGCTGACGTGAACTACGACATTGATAAATTTTATTTGATTTATTTATTTGGTAAACTGAATAGAAATCACGCTGGAGATGAAGGCTTAATGACAACTGCAGCTAATACGACGTGTGTCTGTAAGACAACGGAATTGATGCTGTCACAGAGTAAGTATGCATGTGCCAAAATTAACGACCAGTTCAAAAATGGCTTTGAGCACTATGGGACTCAACTTCTGAGGTCATAAGTCCTCTAGAACTTAGAACTACTTAAACCTAACTACCCAAAGGACATCACACACATCCATGCCCGAGGCAGGATCCGAACCTGCGACCGTAGCGGTGGTGCGGTTCCAAACTGTAGCGCCTAGCACCGCTCGGCCACTCTGGCCAGCAACGACCAGTTGTTAAGAAACTTGAAGCCTCCTGAGTGGGCGAGTTATGTGTGTTATCTGCAGGCAAATCCTCGTGGCCGAGAACTCGTTTATGTAAGATGCGTTACTTTGTTTTAGTGGGAAAATAGATGATAAAGGTAATCATAGGGTAAGGGAACTGTCGTGAAGTTTTAAACGAAATTTGGAAAAACTACGACTGACACCCATCCTTTACTGAAAGAAGTGTTTGGGGAAGACTCTTTACCAAGTACCCGAGTTTTTTAGTTGTACAAGCGTTCATAGTATGGTTGAGATGACACTGAAGGTGACTCACACCCTGGACGCCCTTCAGTATCAAAAGCGGCTGGAAATGCTACAAAAGTAGTAATCTGATTCGAGCTGACAGTCGGATGAGCATTCGATCGATTGTTGAAACTGTAGTAAATGACAAAGAAGCAAAGAAGGTGAAAGGTAAATCTTACATAACTAGTTTGACACGAGAAAAGCGTGTGCGTAACAAGTGCCGAAGGTTCTCTCGAACGAACGATCAAAAAGACGGTCCTGAAAATGTGTTCATAAATTTGAATACCATTGATAATGATCTTAATTTCTTGGGAAGAGTGTCAAAATGTGAGGTATCTTGTTTTTTCACTTATTATCCAGAAAATAAGCGCCAAGGCATGTACTGGAAGGGCCCAACTTCATTGCGAGAGAAAAGGGCTCAAACGAAGAAATAAATATTTAAACCGATAATGGTTGTTTTTCCGATATTTATCGAAATTTGTATCTTTAGGCGTTCCTGATGACCGCTCTATTAATCAACATTACTACCTTGAGGTTCTTACTCAACTCGGCGAGAGAATAATAAAAAAGGACTAGAATCTGCTAAGAACGAGTCATGAGTTCTGCATCAAGCCAATGCATCGGCTCGTGCCATGTTGTCTGTTAAGAGGTTTCTAGCGTATTACAGCATCCCAGTGTTAGACAAGTCACCTTGTTTGACTGACCTGGCACGCTGTGACTATTATCTATTCCCATAGTCGAATTTGCATTGCACTGAAGCTTTGGAAGAAAAGGCGTCATGTGTCGTCAAGGAGCTCACACAGGACGACTTCCAGCAATAGAAAATTCGCATGGAGCGTGGCAGGGGTTGTGGAGAGGAGTACATTGAAGGTGACTGCAACTACATATGTATGTTTTTGAAATAAATTGTTTTACACAAATAGTCCCGAAATTTATAGCCACATCTCGTATAAAACAGTCAGTCCTGATCGGTAATTAGCTGAACTGATGGTAGATTCCCAATGTACAGCAATAATGATGACGTAATTGTTGGGTAATAAAATGAAATTCGAGAAAATGCGGCAGTAACATGAGTGCTTCATCTGAAAACAGCAATTCAACGGAAAAGAAGTGGATTTCAAAGTTGCCAATACCTATGTCATAGATCATGCGCCCTACGGCTATTCTGACAAGATTTTCGAGAAAAGACACGTATCGTAATGTGTCAGGTTACGCTGCTGCGATTCAGTATGATATTTATTAAATTTCTTCTTGTTAACCTTCCCATTACTCGATAAATCCGTCTTGTTGATCGTTAATAAGTACTCCATCCATATGAATCTAGTTACCCTAGTACAGCTACTACAAGTTCTACAAACTTTCAGCAATACTATCTCTCGAAGTAGCCACACAAGCAAAGAAATTGCATAATTTTGATACCAATTCAGAATAGTGACTTATACATCATGATCGAGAAGGTTTCTGTTTTATGAGCTCGTAGACTTTGCGTAACAGGAAGGACTGCTCCTTCATTACAGTTCAGATCAAAGAACATGTAACTGGTGGAAGCAGCAATGTACCGAGTGGAACAATTGATAAAGTGATGAACACGATAGTTACGTTGTTTGCAATACGCATACGGCCCTGAGATATGAGGCACTGAGCTGTTAAATGGGAAATTTTAATAAACATCACAGTTTCCGAGTGATTTTCTGAACTACCGCTCCTTCCCTACTGTCGTTGAGGTGCTGAAACATAGTCCATAGTTAATTTTTAGGAAACTTTGTCCAGGTAAAGGTAATG
The DNA here is from genome assembly GCF_021461385.2 of Schistocerca piceifrons. Taxonomy (NCBI): domain Eukaryota; kingdom Metazoa; phylum Arthropoda; class Insecta; order Orthoptera; family Acrididae; genus Schistocerca; species Schistocerca piceifrons. The sequence goes on along the minus strand of NC_060143.1, from coordinate 504,709,904 downwards.
AATTTGTTGTCGCTTTGAGGAAAACTTCGGTTTCCAATATTTGTAATTTATTATACTACTGAACAGACCGAAACTGCTGTTCATTACTAAGTGAAATTACACGCACCGTAATTTTGTCGCGAAAATTAATTAGAAATTTTGATAATAACTTCATCCGTCTCCAGAGAGAGCGGCGTCGCAACACTTCATTATCTACAGAACGTGCGTTTTAAAACAGCTCGCGTAATTTTCACCTGTCTACCGTTTCAATTAGGCACTCGTTTGATGGAGCGAGCCGCGTCGCGCGGCAAACAGACTGTCGCCCCATCGGGAAGAGTAATTTCAGCGTCGGGTTAGTCTTGTGACAGCTTTGGCCCGCTACTTTGCGTCCTTCATTAGCAGGCAGGTTAATATTCAAACCGGCGGCGTTCACAGCCTCGCCAGGAACTCGTCCAAGTTCGGCAACGAAATTGCGATCGCTAGTTGTTATGCTGCTCAGCTGCACCCCGTGTAAATGATGCTCGACCCCGCGTCGACAACTGGCTTTGTGCTTCGGCCGCAAACTTTAGCCCGTTCTCACCTCCACATGTTTTCCGGCAACCAGCAAGCCTTATTAGCTCCACTTCTGCAGCGAGCGAGTGGGAAAACAAAAAAGTTTTCACTGACATGAGGTGCCACGAGAACACACGCCGTCGACTATCCAACTGGCTAGTCGAAAACCCTAATTTCTCTTTCCGCACGCCCACGTTTCGCATGCATCTCGCTCTCCGGTGAGGAACGAGCAATCTCGCGGATTGACTGGTAACTGGACCAATATTCGCCGCCGTGCTGACCGCGTCAATTTTTTACGCCGTCGTCGCTAAGCCTCACCCACCAATATCTCAGCGTCAACAAGTTCTCTCAGAGTGCTGGAAATGCATCGTTGGTTCACGGCGGTATTTTGTCCGCGGCCAACCAATCACAAGAGTACAGAAAATTGTGCAGCATGCAAATCAATTTTCGATACGGTGCCTCGTTTCTGATGATCTACCCATCTCGTGATTTGTCACCCTAAATATTACAGGAAGAGAGAGAAAGAGAAGGAGAGAGAGAGAGAGAGAGAGAGAGAATAGAAGGAAAGAGACATCAGTACTTTAGTCTGAGTCCCACAGCATTTTTTATTTCATTGGTTTCAGGAAAACCCCATGTCACACCATACAAATATATCACATAATGACAAACAGAGAGGTGACAAAAGTATGGGATAACGATATGCACATATGCAGACGCCGGTAGACGCGCCTTAGTGCAGTTGTCATTTGTAGTCAGGTGATTCATAAGGAATGTGATTACGGCCGCAGGGCGAGAATTACAGACTTGGTGCTGGGCGCCTGGAAGATTCCATTTCGGAAATCGTTAGGGAATTCAGTATTCTGTAAGCCACAGTCTCAAGAGTGTGCCAAAAATACCAAATATCAGGCATTACCTCTCACCACGGGCAACTCAGTGGCCAATGATCATATTTCAACGACCGAGAGCACAGGTGTTTGCGTAGGGTTACCACTGCTGAGAGACAAGCAACACTGCTTGAAATAGCCGCAGAAAACAATGTGGAGCGTACAACGAATGTATCAGTTAGGACAGTATGACGAAATTTGGTTCACCAACTGCGACATAGTCGGGTATACAAACAGTGATCTAATACTGTCAAATGTATTTTTTTTATTCCAGTCTTTAATCACAATATCAATTTTTTAGATGATAACCGGTTTCAGTCCGTAATGACCATAGTCAGATGTACAATATACAAATATATACACCTCGTGAGCAGTGTGTCTTTCAACAGAATACTGCAATACGTATCACAATATGCTATCGTACAACCAGGGAAATGCACAGATAAATGACGGTAAAACGTATCTTTTTTACACCATGTCCTAAAGTGATAAGGCCATAATGGTATCGTCGAAACATATAAATGTAATCAGCACAGCATCATCACTGGGCGGTGTGTCTTTGAACATTATACAGCAATATGTTTCATAATATAATATCATACAACCAGGGAAATGTACAGATAAAATATGGTAAAACCTACCCTTTTTACACCATGTTCTAAAGTGATAACGCCATAATGGCATCGTCAAAACATTTAAAAATAATCACCACAGTATCATCACATAGGTCTAAAATAAGGTGTAGAATAGGCCACATTGTGCACACAGCCATTATTGCTACTGCCTGCTGAAGTACAGTAGCTACCAGAAATGTGTTTGCCTACATCCTCCCTATATGTCGCTACTGTGGGCTTAGATGTAGTCATCATTTACGAAAAAAAACATAAAATGGTAAAAACACATTAGGTAAAATAGATGTAGCAGACTTTTAAAATTGATAACTATCATAGAAACCAACTGTAATACATTCATTCATATATTACCTTTTAATACCTTTATATGGGTAACTGTATTCGTCTTTTAATGAATCTTACCTAATGTATTTTACCGAATGTGTTTTTATCAGATTATGTATTTGCGTAAATGATGACTACATCTAAGCGCACAGTAACGACATATAGGGAGGATGTAGGCAAACAGATTTCTGGTGGCTACTGTACTTCAGAAGATAGTTCCAATAATGACCGTGTGGACAATGTGGCCTATTCTACACCTTATTTTAGATCTATGTGACGATGCTGTGCTGATTATATTTATATGTTTTGACGATGCCATTATGGCGTTATCACTTTAGGACATGGTGTAAAAAAGGTACATCTTACCGTATTTTATCTGTACATTTCCCTGGTTGTATGACAGTATATTGTGATACGTATTGCCGTATTATGTTGAAAGACACACTGCTCACTAGGTATATATATTTGTATATTGTAGATAAGAGGATGGTCATTACGGACTGAAACCTGTCATCATATAATGAATTGATATTGTGATCAAAGACTGGAATAAAAAGCCGTTGACGAAATTTGGCATTAATGGGCAAAGGCAGCAGACCAACTGACGCGAGTGCCTTTGCTAACAGCACGATATGAACTTAAGCGTCTCTCTCCTGGGCTCATGACTATATCGATTTGACCCTACACGACTGGAAAACCTAGGCCTTGTCAGGTGACTTCGGATTTCAGTTGGTGAGCGCTGATAGTAGGGTTCGAACGTGGTGCAGACCCCACGAAACCGTGGACCCAAGTTGTCAATAAGGCAGTGTATGCTGGTGGTGGGTCCATAACCGTGGTCGCTGTGGTTACATGCCGTGCTGTGGTCCAACTGAACTAGTTTGATACTATTGAGAGCTATTCATGCACTTCATGTATCTAAAAACAATGGAATTTTTATGGATGACAATGTGTCGTGTCATCGCGCCAGAATTGCTCGTGATTGGTTCGAAGAATATTCTGGACAATTCAATTCACTGGTTTGTTCTGGACAATTCGAGTGACTGGTTTGGCGACCTAGAGCCCCAGACCTGAGTTCATGGTCGACTATATAGGCAACATGGGTCAATATGTCTGCAGGAGACTTTCAACGACTTGTTGAATCCTGCCATGTCGAGTTACTGCGCTGTGGTGTGATACAGGAGACACTACACGTTTTTAGGAGGTATCCCATGACTTTTGTGACCTCAGTGTAATCAGGCCATCTGTCTGACTTAACTAAAAGTACAAAACGCAATGATTGTGTCAGAAACAAAGGCCATTAGTATGACCACATCATTGCGATAAAAGCCGTAAATTTGTATATGAAATTAATTCTATGTATTCATAATGAAACACAAGGAAGTATTCCAAAATTTCCAATTTACTTTTCACAAAGGCGAATGCATTCGCAGATACATATGGCTACCTTGGAGCAAAGAGCTACTCACGCAGAAAAATAATAGTTAATTCTTAAAATACTATGCGGTGTAAATGTTGCTGAATGATTTTGTTTATCATATTCAACTGGTTTATGTAGAAAACACTCTTCCGTGAGAATGTACTCACAGCTTGGAGATGGCTTTAACTGTAATAAATGCCTCGTTTTGTTAGTATCCGTGTAACCTGTATGTAGTCTGTTAATGGAAATGACTTCTTTTCTCGTGACTGTCGAGAGATCAAGGATGTATTAGTACTCTGTATCTGTACAGGACACATGTGTCTGAAATAATTGTCTCGGCGGGTATGACAAGGATAGATGACTATTCCAAACATACAAATAGAATTTCAGGTTTCAAATGATGTTTTAATATCAGTGTGCTCATGCCATATAAATTAACAGTGATCGGTAGCAACTGGAAGAGTGAAATTATTGTGACACACGTGAGGTTCAGGTTTCAAATAATGTTCTAATATGAGCGTGCTCGTGCCATATAAATTAACAGTGAGTGGCAGCAATAGGAAGCATAAAATTATTGTGACATACGTGACGTCTAAAACCGGCTGCGGACTTGCAAACTGTCGCAATGCTACTTCCACGCGTAAAAGTGTTAGTATTATTGTTCTATAACGGTACAAAACATGTGCTGCTAAGATAATATGCTGGGCACCTAAGGAAGTTAAAGTTGGCAGTTCCAAACTAAAAAATGGGTACGCAAATGCAAATAATATTCTAAGACCAGTAACTCACTCTGAGAATTGCCTGTTATTGTCCTAAAACAGAAAAAAACATATGTGTATGTGTAAAATATTGTGCTGTACAGATAAGGCAATGGTTGTAGAGAAACTAACGAATAGAGACTGAGCACTAAATTATTATTCTAAAGCTAGAAGCTAACAGTGTGTGTTTCTATGTGTTTATGCGGGCGTGTGTGTGCGTTTCTCTATGTGGCTATATAACCTGTCAGTGTGTGCTCTACTCAACGAGTAAAATTGCGGAACTTACAGGTTAAGAAACACTTTACGTCTAAAACCATGATAATGGACTCTCAAATGAAATATCACAATCCTATTTTCATGTCTAAGTCACTATCTAAGTCACTAAACTATCAGTTTAATAAGTCACAGCTGCAAAATACTAACGCGAATTCTTTACAGACGAATGGAAAAATTGGTAGAAGCCGACCTCGGGAAAGATCAGTTTGGATTCCGTAGAAATGTTGGAACACGTGAGGCAATACTGACCTTACGACTTACCTTAGTAGAAAGATTACGGAAAGGCAAACCTACGTTTCTAGCATTTGTAGACATAGAGAAAGCTTTTGAAAATGTTGACTGGAATACTCTCTTTCAAATTCCAAAGGTGGCAGGGGTAAAATACAGGGAGCGAAATGCTATTTACAATTTGTACAGAAACCAGATGGCAGTTATAAGAGTCGAGGGGCATAAAAGGGAAGCAGTGGTCGGGAAGGGAGTGAGACAGGGTTTTAACCTCTCCCCGATGCTATTCAATCTGTATATTGAGCAAGCAATAAAAGAAACAAAACAAAAATTTGGAGTAGGTATTAAAATCCATGGAGAAGAAATAAAAACTTTGAGGTTCACCGATGACATTGTAATTGTGTCAGAGACGGCAAAGGACTTGGAAGAGCAGTTGAATGGAATGGACAGTGTCTTGAAACGAGGATATAAGATGAACATAAACAAAAGCAAAACGAGGATAAGGGAATGTAGTCGAATTAAGTCGGGTGCTGCTGAGGGAATTAGATTAGAAAATGAGACACTCAAAGTAGTAAAGGAGTTTTGCTATTTGGGGTGCAAAATAAGTGATGATGGTCGAATTAGAAAGGATATAAAATGTAGACTGGCAATGGCAAGGAAAGCGTTTCTGAAGAAGATAAATTTGTTAACATCGATCATAGACTTCAGTGTCAGGAAGTCATTTCTGAAAGTATTTGTAAGGAGTGTAGCCATGTATGGAAGTGAAACATGGACGGTAAATAGTTTGGACAAGAAGAGAATAGAAGCTTCCGACATGTGGTGCTACAGAAGAATGTTGAAAATTAGGTGGGTGGATCACGTAAGTAATGAGGACGTATTGAATAGGATTGGGGAGAAGAGAAGTTTGTGGCACAACTTGACTAGAAGAAGGGATCGGTTGGTAGGACATGTTCTGAGGCATCAAGGGATCACAAATTTAGCATTGGAGGGCAGCGTGGACGGTAAAAATTGTAGAGGGAGACCAAGAGATGAGTACACTAAGCAGATTCAGGAGGATGTAGGTTGCAGAAGGTACTGGGAGATGAAGAAGCTAGCACAGGATAGAGTAGCATGGAGAGCTGCATCAAACCAGTCTCAGGACTGAAGACCACAAGAAAAACAACAACAAGTCACCTCAGTTACGATCCTACCCCTGTGTTAACCGTATATAACGAAAATTAATATGCCATACAAGCAATGCACTACTAGCTGACAGTTCCAGACGATGGTTCTTACTGGTGTAAAGTGAGGATTTATATGCTTTCAGCTACCCACATGCAGCTACCTCCCAAGACTACCATGGAAAAGACACATTTAGTATACCTTTCTTCATTTTCGACAGCAAAATGCGTAAAAATAAACTTCTTAAAGGATGAGGTGGTTTCATTCACGTCCTAAGGCCTTACCACGTCGATTCTAAGTAATGGTGTGTCCTAAATACATGCAACGGCCACCCAGAACGAAAATGTGTGATTTCAGAACGGAACTTCCGTGCTTCGCAGAAGTGTCAAAAGAATTGGCGGGATGTGAGTAAGTGAAGATGTGACAAAACTCTCATGGTTACTTCCACAGTGGCATTCAGCAGAGTTTTGTTGAGCCATTGCGATATCATTTACCCACCTTACGCCCCACATGGTTCAAATGGCTCTGAGCACTTCGGTACTTAACATCTGAGGTCATCTGTCCCCTAGAATTTAGAACTACTTAAATCTATCTAACCTAAGGACATCACACACATCCATACCCGAGGGAAGATTCGAACCTGGCATTGAGCAGAGTTTTGTTGAGCCATTGCGATATCATTTACCCAGCTTACGCCCCACATTAAATTCTGAACTGAGGCCTATTTTTCCACAATTCGGCACCTTGATTTTTGAAGCGTCGGCGGGCCCGTGGTTGGTGTCGCAATACCCAAAAAAAAAAAAAAAACACTATTGCAGAGCAATGTTGAAGAAGGTTTTGAACTAAATTTCGAACTTCTGCGTCACCCTGGGAGAAATAGCGATGGTTCTAAAAAGAGTCCCTTTAATTTTATGTCATAATTTGGATGCAACTTAACCATCCCTTTTCAGGAGATCCAAATGGGAATGGAGCTTGATAAACAGATTATTTTGTGCGTCCTTTTATATAATAAGCGTCCTGTAATCCATTATTTTCTGAGTACTCGAGCGTATGGCCTGATTTCATCGGTATTTACAGTACATTCTGGTGTCTAATATTCCCAATTCATTTCCAGATTACTTTGTATACTGTGTTGAAAGTACTTTTTAAGCCTTGCTTGCACATCTGCAACGACTTGTTCGTCTTCCAAACAACATTTTATATTCTTCCTTCATGGCAGAAGTATTTCTAGACTTGGATCTTTTCCAACTCAGTTTTATCTTTTCAATGCAATACACACCAACTACATTTATAGAGTAATTTCTTTAATAGCGAATGGTTTAACTCTGTGAGGTTTTTCCATTCTTTTTGTTAAGAACTGTGGAATGAGTGAAAGTTAGGTAATAGCTGTATGTGGCGGTACCGTGGAGAATAATGACCTACATTGAGAAAGATATGATCCTCCAGTTTTAAGATAATACTTCTGTGTTATATTTATGTCGCCTTTGTTGGAGCCTGTACTAACAGCTTTCACATAGTTAACTGGTACATAATTTAAACTATAGTCAGACAGGAAATGGGTTACAATCGTTTCTCCGTCTTCATTAGCAGGAAGTTTTAATTGTACACCAGTCAACTTTCGTGTATTCTTATCAGCTCAATTGACACATTGTTAAACACTGTTAAACACAACGAAGCAACTATTGTGTAACCTACCCAATGATTTTAACCACACAGAAGTGGTTGCACCGAGTACAGTGCGCCACATTTTAAATACTGTTTGTCGACATTGGCATTTAATACATTCAGAGCCATTCTGCAGTTATAAATTGATGTTTTTAGTCTACTAATATCACGTAAGGCACAAACATTTATCATAGACGCATATCGAAGCCGTTTACAAAGTGAAATGAAGGTTACTGATACAGTTCCTCACTTGTTATTTGTGAATTAAATTTGTAATTTAGCTTTGTTGTACAATAGGAACTCATCCACATTAACAGCGCAATCCAACTGTCCTATTATTGTTCACAACCACGTTTCTGTTTCTTGGTCATCTCCTTGCACACAGAAGCCTTAGTATGATTTTAGTTACCCAAACATGTGCATTTTTCTAAAAACCACAGCTGAATGTTGCCTTATATCCAGTTCCATAAGGTTCTAATCGTCTGTACAGTGTTGTTTCAGTATCCACGACAGCTCATCGAGTAGTACAGCCATTTTGGCGTCAGGTAATTCCACTTCATATTGTATTGCCATAGGATTTCTATGTGGTAGAAAGGGGATTGAGTGCTTTCTGTTCGATTTTTCCCAATATTGTCGCATTGACCATTCCGGCCTTTCTTGATATCACATCTGACAGAGACGAATTTCGAGAATTTATGTTGCAGATAATTGTTAAATTACAAATCATTTCCTTCATTAATATGAATAGTAATTATCCTAATTTCTCTAAGCTGTCTACTCGATCACCAGGGCAGGTGCGAGAACATTTTCCCTTATAAGTGTCTTTATCATTTTAGGGTCTTCTTCCATCCACCCGTTTTACCACGTGCACTTTCTCCTGCTCCAGTTATCGCTATTAATTGTGATGAGCGGTGTTTCCCAATCTTGCATTTGGGCACCTGTGCCCCTCCTCTCAGCTTAGCACCGCATATGTCCTCTACTGTGATACTTCCTGTAAACAAATCTTAGAGCTGTGGCTCTCTGGTACCGCTCCCAGCTTGATACCCCAAGTAACGGCTTCTGTTCCTCGCATTTCAAGCTAATCCTGTTTATCAAAGATTTTAAGCTCCATAACGTTTTCTGAAAACGGTTCTGTAATGGCTGTAAGTACATATGGCTTCCTCGTATAAGGGAGCATAACGGTTTTGGTACACTTTTATGATACCACTGTTATTCACTAGAATGTCTCAGTTCTCCAGCGATAGCCACAAGCGAAACATTACCCTGATGCGTGGTTCTGAACAGCCAAGAAGGGATGTTTACGCAACTACGTAATATGGAGATGATCAAGGGTGATACAAATATGTAATCTAAGAAAAATGTGTACCTGAGAAGGGATAAGAAATGAGAACTATCTTAACGATCTAAGCAGTTGCTTAATTTCTCTGAACGATAATATCAACTATAGAGACAAATCAAAGAGTTCTTCAGTTCCTCTCGTCATCTTTCCTAATAGCTGAAAGATATTCAGCACCTTGGAGGAAGCCATATTGACAAATTACATCAGAGCGCAGAACAACTGCAGCTATCAAAGAGACTAACGCTTTAATTTGTGGTTGTTACCAGAGCACCAGGTGAAACACGACACTGATATTGGTACCACAAAAGACACCAAAAACAAGAAGTATTGAAATGTGTTTACATACTTGTAGAACCGTTCTGCGACATCTCTATAGTGGTTGAAATCTGTGGAGAAAATTTTTGGAAATTTATGGTAATATTTTATGGGACCAAACTGCTGAGGTCATCGGTCGCTAAGCTACACACTACTTAATCTACTTTAAACTAACTTACGCTAAGGACAACACACACACCCCGAGGGAGGACTCGAACCTTCGACGGGTTGACGCGCGCAGACCCTGACAAGGCGCCTGAGACCGTGCGGCTACCCCGCGCGGCAATCTGTGGTGAAGAGGACTGCTAAAAGCAATTAGAGAATGCGAAGTCTGTAGTGATAAAGAAAAAAAACTTAGTGCTGTTAACAATTACCCATATGGTAAATTCTCCTGAATAAGTCCTATGGTGTATTGCACCAGCTCCATGTGCCAGATTATAACCTTATGGAGCTGGATATAACGCAAGAATTTGCTGGTATTTTTACCAAAATTCAGACATGTGACTTCTGAACATCTATGTGCCAGGAGGCTACGAAAGTGTCAGAAACCTGAATTTCATCAACGAAAAACTGGTGGAGTCCAACGTTTAAAGTGGATGAGCATCAGCTGTAGAATAAAAAATAAAAAAAAACTGTAACAAATTTATATATCAAACACGTTGCCCAGGATCGGAAAAAGATCAGTTACCATCTTATCATTTTCAAAAGATTTTCTGATAAGCATATACGAGGAACGTTTGAATATATCTTGGACAAGAACATGGTAGTGTCATATTGGAGGATATGATACATGACTATAGAATGGGTCCAGTGTTTGACCCTGTGGGAGTCTAAGTGCATTAAATGCCAACAAACAGTGTTTAAAATATGTTCTGCTGTACTGTTGCCAAACGCTTCTGTGTCGTGTAAACTATCATACAGCACATAGAACAATTACAGTGGCAGGCCGGAGTGGCCACGCAGTTCTAGGCGCTACAATCTGGAACCGCAGACCTCCTACGGTCGCAGGTTCGAATCCTGCCTCGCGCATGGATGTGTGTAACGTCCTTAGGTTAGTTAGGTTTAAGTAGTACTAAGTTCTAGGGGACTGATGACCTCAGGTGTTAAGTCCCATAGTGCTTAAAAATAAGTTACAGTGTTGGTTATAGCAGTGTTTTATAAGATTTCTACTGGGACATTAAGAATGCATGGAAGTTGACTAGTGCACAATGAAACTGTCTACAGGACTGGGAAAAGATAAAGATTACAATTGTGTACTGCCCCTCTGTAGTTTTCGATTATTGACCTGGAATATACGTGGAAACTGTTAACACATGCTCCACCAAAGATGACACAAATATTGCACAAACCCAGAGGAACATGTTTCAAAATGGCTCTGAGCACTATGGGACTCAACTGCTGAGGTCATTAGTCCCCTAGAACTGAGAACTAGTTAAACCTAACTAACCTAAGGACATCACAAACATCCATGCCCGAGGCAGGATTCGAACCTGCGACCGTAGCGGTCTTGCGGTTCCAGACTGCAGCGCCTTTAACCGCACGGCCACTTCGGCCGGCTAGGAACATGTTTTTCGCCCCCTGGATCACTGCCCCTCACAATACGATGTAATCAATTGGCGCCACGATAGAATATGAATTGTTATTCGAAATAAGAAACAAGCCTTTCTAGATGTTCAAGGAAGGCTTACAAATTACTTTATAAAAAAATGGTTCAAATGGCACTGAGCACTATGGGACTTAATATCTGAGGTCATCAGTCCCCTAGAACTTAGAACTGCTTAAACCTAACTAACCTAAGGACATCACGCACATCCATGCCCGTGACAGGAGTCGTACCTGCGACCGTAGCGGTCGAACGGTTCCAGACTGAAGCGCCTAGAACCGCTCGGCGACACCGGCCGGTCAATTACTTTATACACAGGATGTGAAATAATCTCTATGTATCGGTGGAATACTGGGATAGTACAGGAAAGGAACAGTAAAATGTTTTCAAAGTGCCAACAGCCCAGCACTGGTTCCGTTCAGGGTTCAGTTCACGGATGTGTCATGACAAGCCAGCTGCAATGCATAAATACACAGAGCAGCCAGAACATTGTGACCACCGGCTACTACCGATATAAAACCGTCCAGGCGATAGCAGTGTCACCTTTCGGGGAATGTCTATTAGTCACACACACACACAGTACGTGCGGTATCAGTGAGCCTGATGTCCGTGTGTAGAATAAGGAAGGCGTGCGTTCTATATGAGTTTGACCGAGGGGAGATTGAGGTTCTAATAGCCCGGAGGCTTGACACGAGCTTTTCGGAAACTTATTGCCTGTTCTAAGAGTTCTGTGATGAGTGTCTTCAACACGTGGCGAAACCAAGGTGTGAGTGCGAGCAAGCTCGGTCGACACATGTGCACACTGAACTACTTTCTTTGCCTTCGTAACATTAGGTAAGATACACAAGGCAGGTCGCAACAATATTTGACGGGGCGGTTACGGTACTGAAACAATTCCATTAGGCAACTGTAACTGGCCACTCGTAAATAACTAGACCAAGTGGGTTATTGCGAATAATGTCTTGCAGCAAAGCCTCTCCTCAAATCAACGTAAATGTCCTAACCAGCTAGCTTAAGGCAGTCGATCGGTGGTGTGAATTGCGTCCATGATATCTGCACCTGATACTGTGATTGCTGTACTATTACATCTTGCGTAATATTGTTCCAGTATTGTCACACCGTCAGTCACACGTTTGCTGTCTATTGTAATGGCAGCAGTTCCTTAAAATCAAATAAGCGATGATACAACTCAGGATCTCAACTAAATCTCTAAAATATATTGTCTGGATGATCCATCATATGACTAGTTTCATGCACCCCTTCACGATTCACCTCCTCTTCATCTCAGAGTAGCTCTCCCATCCTACTTCCTCGTTATATGTTGCAGTCTCTGTTTCCCCATACAGAATTTACACTCCACAGCTCTCTAGCAACTTGTAAAGTATCCGTCATCGCTCATTTGGCTTACAAGCAGAATTCCTCAACTTCGTATACTTTGTGGTTAACAATTTTTGTGTAACGTTTCTTGGTGTTCTCAATTTCCGCTGCTTCTCATTACTTTTGTCTTTTTCTGGCTTACTCTCATTCCATATTTTGTACTTATTACACTGTTTGACTGAGGGTAGCAATATTGTTAGCGAACTTTATCATTGGTATCCTTTCACAATGAAAACTACTCTTGAAACTTCTTTTTTCAAATGGTTTAAATGGCTCTGAGCGCTAGGGGACTTAACATCTGAGGTCATCTGTCCCCTAGAACTTAGAACTAATTAAACCTATCGAATCTAAGGACATCACACACATCCATGCCCGAGGTAGGATTCGAACCTGCGACGGTAGCGGTCGCGCGGTTTCAGACTGAAGCGTCTAGAACCGCTCGGCCGCTCCGGCCGGCAGTTCTTTTTTCATCCTTGCTTCTTCGATGTTCAGATTGGACTCTAAGAGTGAAAGATTGCATCACTGTCTTACAGCTTTTTAATCCGAGGACTTCCACCCGTCTTTCCCTATAGGTTTCACCCATATCTCTAATAGTTTCGAACATCTTGTACCATTTCACATTGTCTAACGCTTTTTCAAGGTCGACAGATCCTATGTGCATGGATTCTTCTTCAGTCTTACTTCCATCATCAAGCGCAACGTCAGAACTGCCTCTCTAGTGCCTTTACTTGTTCTTAAGCAAACTGATCGTAAACTACAGCCTCAGGTTTCTCTTCCATTCTTCAATATATTATGTTGTCTCCAGCTTGGATGCATCATCTGTTAAGCTGACTGTGTTACAGTTCTTGCACTTATCTGCCATTGAAACCTTAGTAACTGTGTATATGATATTTTTAAAAAAAGCTGACGCTGCGTCACCAGTCACATAGATACTACACTCTAGCCTGAATATCCGCTTCACTGCCGTTTTCAGCAATGGTATTAGATATTCCGACGGAATATTGTCCATCCTTCCTCATTTAATGATCTTAAGTCTTCAGGAGCTCTTTAAATTCTGGCCCTAACAAAGGATCGTCTACACCTTCCATATCGACTCCCATTTTTTCCTTTGTCACGTCATCAGACAAGAGAGGCGCTCTATTTACGCTTTCCACGTACCCACTCTCTCCTTTGCATAGAACAGTACAACGCTCTTTGCACTCTTAAAGTCAACATCATTCCTTTTAATTTCATCGAAACTTTTATTCACTTTTATGTATGCTTAGTCAGACCTACCGATGAAAAAATCTTTTTATATTTCTCCACATTTTTCCTGTAGCTTTAGCTACCCTGCACTTCCTATTTCTTTCATTCATAAGTGATTTATACAAGTGTGTTCACGCCCTTCCCCGAACATATTTTACTCCCTCGTTTCGTCGATCCATTGATTTCTTCTGTTAACCAACGTTTCTTCACAGACACGTTCCTTTTCCCTATGTTTGTCCACCACCTGTGATTGGCATATTTTAATATGTCCACTCCTCTTCAACTGAACTGCCTGCTGTGGAATCCCTTATAGCAAAATCCCTCCATTACTCAGTATTTCTGTATTTTATTTCCTTCTACGCTGATTCCTCCGGACGATTCGCTTCCAGTTTAGTCTAGTCGTCATTTGAAAATTGTAATGTGATCCTATTTATGCTCCTTGGTACGCCTTAAATTCTAATATCTGATTTCGGAATCTCTGGTGGACGAAGATGTAATGCAGCTTTAATAATGGATGTGTAATACTGTGGTTTATTCGTATTACACTTCCAGAAGATGTCCAGTTGCATTAGCGACCCTAATGGTGTCACGTTTTACAGTATTATGAGGCCTACACCCCAGGAAAGTACTATCAAAGACCCTGGCAAACGATACGAAAACATTCATACTCCAACAGAAGTGCAACTCTCTATGATTGGAACAACGATCTACTTTCGAAGCGTTGGTTACTGTAAATGTTATTCAAACTCTTTTCAGAGTTTGTGTAGCAGGAAAACAATTTTCTCCAAGACCGCCATACTCGCCCATCTCTTCCACGATCTTGTAGAGAATCTTTCGCTAGAGTAATGAACTTCAGGAACGAAAACATCAGAACACTTTTTCGGACAACTGAAAAAAAGTCTTTACGTCATATACAGAAAAATATTATAATGTGACTAAAAATCAATTTAATGTTGTTCAAAATGAAGTCCCACATGAGTTTAAGAGGAAGGTGAACAACAAATTACAGAAATCAAGAAATAACAGTTCAAAAGAAATTTCAGAATTTTTGTATTTGATATGTTAAATATTTTTGTCTGCACTCATCTCGAGTATTACAAGCGTAAACCTGTTGTTTCTTCTCTATCATTATTCTGAGTCATTTGCATACGATTTTTAGCTTGCTCCATCCAAAATAAGCGTTACTTTGCAGTTCCTTACGTGAAATTAAATGTAAACAAAATTAATTTATTTTAGCTTTTTTTCAGTGCCATACCAGTAAAAAGGATTTAGGTGAGTTTTCATAATCAACGAAACAGAAATGTTGAAAAACAATCCCCGTACAGCTCGATTTGTAAGTGGCAGCACGTGGGTGACGTCACTACAAGGCACTTTACATCATACAGTTCGAGCGAGCGTACACAGCATAAAGGATCAAAGTTTTCATTTAGGTTTCACGAATGGCTTTCATCGGACGCACAATAAACATCCATACAATAATCACATTCATCCCATTCTTTTACGATCGTGTTTGCGATTACTGCATAAATTTTCTGTGGTTCTCGGCGTCACAGTTCACCCAGGTATGTTAGAAGAGTGGCTCATAGACGAGGTCTTTCAAAATCCCCCACAAAAAAATCACTCAAATTGGACGGCCTCAGATGCCAGTCATGAAGTATATATTAGGGCTGATTCAACGATGAGGCACCTAATCGTAGGTGCAAGTGCGGCGGTGCTTCGTCGTGTTGAAAAATGACATTTTCGCTTCAATCTTCTAATTAGGATTGTAAGTAGGCTGTTTAGGTTTTTTTATTGGTAACGCCACCTCTGTATGAAAATCACTGGCTGTGCTGTGTGCAGTCTGTGGCTGCTTTGCATTGTTGTAATACTCGCCATTGTAGTGTTAGGCAGCTGGCTGTGAACAGCGCGTAGCGTTGCGCAGTTGGAGGTGAGCCGCCAGCAGTGGTGGATGTGGGGAGAGAGATGGCGGAGTTTTGAAATTTGTCATGAACTGCTATATTTATATATGATCATATCAAGGTAAATACATTGTTTGTTCTCTATTAATATCTTTCATTTGCTAACTATCCCTATCAGTAGTTAGTGCCTTCCATAGTTTGAATCTTTTATTTAGCTGGCAGTAGTGGCGCTCGCTATATTGCAGTAGCTTGAGCAGCGAAGATTTTTGTGAGGTAAGTGATTTGTGAAAGGTATAGCTTAATGTTAGTCAGGGCCATTCTTTTGTAGGGAATTTTGAAAGTCAGATTGCGTTGCGCTAACAAAATATTGTGTGTCAGTTTAAGGACAGTCGTGTATAATTGTTCAAAGGGGAAGTTACAGGATGTAAGCCAGAACGTAAACGTGCAGGTTAGCGATATTCGTGACCTGTATCACAAAACAGAAATAACCGTACACATTTTCTCGGGTAACAACACCAGGCATATGCTGCTTTGAAGACTTTTTCTCCTGACCTGCTGTGGTATGTGGTGACTGCGTTCGCCATATACTTCTGTTGTGGGGTAGCCTCATCACGATATATTAAACGTGGAAGGAAATCGTTGTCTTCCCCCTTCTCGCCCTGAGTATATTCACGATAGTTACCGTATGTTATATGTCATGTAATAATGGAATCTCATTTGTGAACGAAGTTTTCGCAGTTACACTCTTGTACAAAATATTCTCAGACTTTATTTTGAAAATTATTGGGTATTCAGCCAGGTGGCGGCGTCTAGATTGCGCTGTTTCGGCAAGCAAACTTCTTGCCATCTTCAGACTTGCCTCAGCAAGGGTCAGTTAAAAACTTTACAATTTTGATTTAACTAAATACCTGTTTGGTAGTTCTCAATTGCAGAGTGGAATGCAGACGAAGCTGCTCAATAAATAGAACTGTTAACGATCTTTAAAATTTATAACAAGGGGTATGCCACACATAACACTGCAGCCACTTATACCCTATTCACACCAGAGATAAAAAAAATAGCAGGAAATTTTTCTTTGCATCTTTTCTAGCCAATAATAAACAAGCATAACACAAATTCAATTTAAAAATTTTTCGGTGATTCACTAAGGGATAAATGGACCTCAAGTCTTACTAATCGTGAAAATATTTGCCATGTACTTTCCTTCTCTATTCTTCAATAAAAACATTTCACTCAGAAGTAGATATATTTTATTTGAAGCAGTAGGCTTTATGCGCTAATGGACGCAGAAAATACGATTCTTAATGTTAATATATTTGGAATATATGATTTCCAATACAGGAATTTTGTTGATGCTCTAAATCCACTTAATTAATCCAAGTTATTAATAATCGTGCAACAAGTAATAATTCGATACCACCAGTAAATGAAACTTTTCGTTATGCTTCAAAACAATTACTTTTTACAATACCTAATGGCAATGCACATTTGACGCACATGTCTCTTCCCTTGGAATTCCAACAATGTTGCCTGCATTTTGAAGCATTTATTGTCTCCAGTAACTTTTGCACTTGGCCAAAATTACAAAATATAACTTCTGAAACTGGCTGCCACTCAGCTGTTTTTGAATATACACATTATCTACAGCAATTACATATTTACTCTCAGAGGAATTCACTGTACATAGGCGTCGTCTTTTCCTAGCTACTGGCAAGAAACGAGATCCTTTTTATTGTTTACCAGTCAGTTTCTGCAAACTCAGCAGAACAATCTTCACTCAAGCACGAGAATTCATCGTCTTCGCCACCAGACAATTCGGCACTGCTGTCATTAAAAAGAGCTTCTAATTGCTATTCAGTTAATGTTTCATACACTGCTGTAGAGTATAGAAATGACGATTATTTAAGTATACCATTATCGAAGACCACATTCAAATTAACAGGTATGCATTACGACCACGTATGAGGACCTTCAGTAAATAAATTACTTCATAGTAATGAAAAAAATATGGCAATCTAAACTCATTACCGTCACCCGGAATAGTTAGATTGTCTTCCTAATAATTAGGCATAATGATTATTTACACAAGTTTTCAGTTTGTGGAAGTAATCATTTTCTGCATAAGAAGAAATGCAGATTAATAGATGAATCGTTCCTTGGAAGGTACTGTGCCCTCGTTTTAAAACTAAGAGCTTGAAGGTCCACACTCGCTGACCGTCGATATATAAGAGGAAAAATATGTCTGTTTACGAGGGTGCACATGTGTGTAACGAGGGAACGAAAAAGGATAAATAGCCGGTACCTGCTCATTTTGTATTTCTTAGGTTCTTAGCACCACGGGGAGTTATCTCACAGTGTGAGCCTGCTGGTAACGGAATAAAAGTGTCAACAATTTATTATCATCTCAATAATACTGAAATGTAAACAGTACGTTGTACCTTCTTGATACCTTGTTTTAGAACCTTATAGTATGAAATTAACTTAATTCTACGATTTGTCATATTAATGATGATTATTTAACGAAATAAAGCAAAATGATCTCTATGCAAATTTACTGTGTATGTAAATGCACGATAAAATGAACTAGGACAAAACTGCAAAGGTTCATTTTCCAGTTTCTTAAAATTGTGTGTAAGTTGGTTTTATACATGGTTATTAAGACGATATAACATTGTATGACTCCTCGTATAGTCAGTTTCATGACAAATTTTCTTCAATGTATGACGTAATGTCTGTATCTATCGGATGAAAAGAGCAGGGGTACTCTGAAAGTTTGTTCCTGTCTGCCATAACAAAAACATTTTCATGCCAACAAAGTAATTATTTGCTTCTGGGTTATATCCCGTTACTCAGTCAGTAAAATGTAGTCCAATGAATCGTAATGATCGCTTCAGTAGCTGATCGAGCCTTCCTCAAAACTGCAAGTTTCCCACCCATAGGCAGTTTGACCAGTATCTTTATCTACGTCTATACTCCGCAAAGCACCATACGGTGTGTGGCAGAAAATACTTCTGGTACCACTATCTCATCCCTCCTTCTTGTTCTATTCACGTATGGCGTGTGGGAAGAATGATAAAATGAACCTCCATAATAGCAGTACTTTCTCGTATTTTCTCATTGTGGCCATTTCAAGAGACATGTGTGGGAGGGAGTAATACGTTATCCGACTCTTTCCGGGACACACCCTCTTGGAATAGCAATCTCGTGTACCACATCCAGGTGCAATAGAACTTATTAATGGACGTGACGTGTTCTGGGGGGTGGGACGGGCAGAAAACGGAGGGGGACTCGACGGAAGCCACCTTGGGAAAGGAGATGAAGGGTGCAGAGGTGGAGGGTAGAGAGGACACAACGGTGAAGGTGCACCAGAGGGAGGGGATTGGAGAGGACAGAAGAAACCAGGGGATGAGAGGGATCAAGGCAGCGGGAGGTGCAGAGGATGTGGATATGTTCGAGGATTAGGAGCAGATGGGGGAAAGGAATCAGGTTGTAGAGGATAGGCGTATACGGAAGGCTAGGCGGAGTGCATGGAGCTCGAGGATAGCTCAGTATTACGGCCAGACAGATGATTTTGTACAAAGACGGCTAAATACAAATGAGAAACTATACCAATTCTGTCTGTAATAATAACGAATATCCCGTGTTGCGATGGAATATGTCAGGCGTGATATGATATAGTTCGAAATGTTGCTGTTCTATTGTGTTTCTACGTGTATGTTGCCTAACTTACGCAATGCATCGGACAAAGATCAGTTTTGTAATGCTGCTGCTCACCTACCCCCAGCCTACCAGTTGTAAAAGTATGAAACCGGAATTTCCCTATAGAAGGTGCTAGCCATCAGTGTAGGTCCTGTGAAACCGCATTTGCAGCGCCATCTGCTTTCTGTTACATCTGACGACGAATCTCGACACACAGTAACCCAAGTTCCATACAACGGTATCTATTTCAAACCCGTAAACATTTCGAGTGTTGTACGAAATACGATTTGCGGACAGCATTGATTTTCTGTCCGTTTGAAGAAAACTGCTGCAGAATCAACTCGAATGTTTGTCGAAGCTTTCGATGAACATGCTCTTGGGAAAACACAGTGTTTCGAGTGGTTCAAAAAATTCAAAAGTGGTAATTTTGAAGTGGAAAACTACGAGGGCGGAGCACTGCCGAAAATGTTCGAAGACAACGAATTGCAGGCCTTGATGGATGAAGGTGATACTCAAACCTAACAGGATCTCACGGAACAATTAAATGTGACACAGAGAGCCGTTTCTCTTCAGTTGGAAGCTAGTGGAAAAATGCAGGAAGTGGGAAAATGTGTTCTACATGAACTCAATGAAAGACAGCAAAGAAAATCGAAAGACCACTTGTGAAATGCTGCTCGCCAGATGCAAAAGAATAGTGACAGGTGATGGAAAATGGATAAATTTAGAGAATCCTAAGCCTCGTAAATCGTGGGTGAATCAAGGCAAAACACCGACATCCACTTCAAGATCAAATCGCTTTGGAAAGAAGACAATGCTCTGTGTTTGGTGGGATCAGAAGGGTGTCATCTATTATGAGCTGCTAAAACATGGTGAAACCGTTAACACTGATGGCTACCAACACCAAATGATCGATTTAAATCGATCTTTACGTGAAAAACGACCTGAATATGGAAATAGGCAACACAGTGTCATATTGCTCCATGATAAAGCTCTATAAAACATAGCAATATGGCTCAGGGAAACGATCGGTGCTTTCAGTTGGGAAATACTAGGGCATGCGTCTTATTCTCCACACTTGGCTCTGTCCGATAATCATCTGTTTGCATCACTGGGATATTCTCTCGCTGAATAACGCTCCAGTTCGTATGAAAGTGTACGAAAATGGCTAGCTAACTGGTTCGCTTCAAGAGAAGAACTGTTTTTTGGTGTGGCATTCACAGCCTTCTGGAGAGGTGGGAGAAATGTATAAATAACAATGGAGATTATTTCGAATAAAATATTGTTTATCAGTTTCAAACAACAGATGTGTAATTATTGCAACCAAATTCCGGTTTCAAATTTCTACACCTGGTATAGTTTAACCTCTGTGCCCAGCAGCACAATGATTCATCCAACACTCTGTATATAAATTTGTGCAAGATCATCTGCAGTGACAAAAAAAAAAGTAGCTAACTTGGCCACTCTTTGCCAACCTAGAATAAAAACAGCTTACTTACGACACTAGATTTTCCTATGCCCGATTTAGCGCAGTACAGTGTTGATATTCGTTTAGGAAGCACAAGCCAAATTTTAACCCGTTTATTTACTCTAAAACAGCTAGGACACGAACTCATTCCGAATAGCAAAACTAATGCTTATGAATAGAATCGAGATATTTCATTTACGACACGTCACCAATGCTGTGCGCTATGTGGCGTTGTTCTCTCTCGGCCCGATGGTGATAGGTGTGCCAATCTTTAGGTGACGTGGAACGGCGTCCGTCGATCACGACAACGTCAATCTGCAACTATTAGAAGAAAAGGAAAATCCTCGAGTGGTTTGGTTATTTTCAGATACTGTATCTCGAAAATGATATCACTGTCTGGACGGAGTAGCACGCCGGAGTGTGTGCGCCACCCTTGCCTGTAATTAAAGCAATGGTGTTCGATGTCTGTCGATCTTCTTCACTTATAAGTGTAGTGACTGCACCACTCGATAACGCGATGCCTCCATTGACCTGAAATAACCAAAAGTCCCTTGCGTGTTGGCGACAGACCTTTCAGTCTACGCGAACTTGCTGACTATAGTTCTTAGGGCTGGTTTGGCAATGGTTATTCAAACGTTAAAAAAAAGTGTCTTGAATCATCATCCCATCACCCAATCCGAGGACACATTATGAATTTTGCGAGGATATCAATCTGTTAATTATTATTCCGTCGTTAAGTTGTCGCTACGTCGTGTATTCAACAACTGCGCGACGTAACTCCAGAGACAACATACCCTTGAGCATCGTTCAGAATGTGTCGTAATTTAGGTGTAAAGTTATTGCTGTTCACATTTAAATTGTCACTAATTCACGTAGCACTTTTATGTTATCAAAATAATCAGTTTATGTCACGAATACACTTTAAATGTCCATGAAAGGTTGTAAGCGACACGGAGAATCGAAGTTGAATTAAGGTTTATTGTTCTTCGTGATTATTGTCTGTCCCAACGCTGAGCACACACACCGATATTTCATTTAGGAATTGCATATGTTAATATCAGTAATTCTGACCTTGACGTTAACTTCTGACAACACTTCGGATTTGTAATTTCTTCGTAATTGCGTTTAGTTGTGGCCTACTCAAGTCTAATAATCGAGTTTGTGTCGGCGATCAGTCTCTTTCTGTGTCCTTTGATGTTCGTGACTCTTAAGTATCACGGAGGCTAAGTCTCATCACAAATCGGTAATCACAAGATTCACTCTTCTGTTACTTACATTAAAATCCCCTTATTTGTGTAGCGGTAAAGATGATCCTACATTAGTCCGACTTCTGACCTACATTTCCAGTCTATATCGTACAACTTTAAAATTCAAATCTATTTTAAAACTATCCAGCAGCGCTTAACATGAATACTACTGTTGCCCGGGTACAAGAAAGAAGTGAAGTTAACATCTCGATTGCCGAGTTGTATTGTAGTCACAGCGA
Source organism: Schistocerca piceifrons (assembly GCF_021461385.2). Classification (NCBI taxonomy): domain Eukaryota; kingdom Metazoa; phylum Arthropoda; class Insecta; order Orthoptera; family Acrididae; genus Schistocerca; species Schistocerca piceifrons. Next base: position 504,687,604 of record NC_060143.1, on the reverse strand, counting down.
GCTTACAGCTCGATGTGGCTACAACTCTGTTCTAGGATCAATGTTATCTTTGGTCGATTTATGGTCTGGGCTGTAACCATCGTAAATAATAATTTTTGAATTCTTTCTTTAAAGTTTCTGTTTTGTATCACATGGTATTCTTTCATTCAGTCCTCTCTTTATGATAATCATTGGTATTACATAACATCCCTGTTAATCAAACTGACAAGAGTGTAAATTTTTTTGTCAGTAGCTGCCGTCACTGTCAGGATGACTATTTTTCCTATTTCTTTTGCAACAAAAGGGTGGTCATTATCGGTACTGTATTTGAGGTGTTACAACTACTATAGTCAAACTTATCCCAAACCTCACTACTATCGATGGAGAGGTCTTCCACATCCGCCGCTCTCGAGGTCCCACAACGAAGTGAAGGTATCGAGTGTATCGTCCCCTGACTGGCTCACACAGCCAATGTTTGTGTCAGAAAGTCGGGTATCGGTACCTCCCTTAATGCAAATTTAGCTTTTATTGTACGTTTACAGTAAATGCTACTTGAAAAGTAATTAGGCCCCCCACACGAACTTGCCGACACGACATGAACATTTTAATTTCTTTTTATAGTAAATTGGACATACACAATTTAAATGCAGGGATGTCATCGTTGCCTTCGAGTTTTAGCTCACTCTAGTATTCTAAGCGAGGAGGAATGTTGCCCGTGGTACCACATGGCATTTGGCTCTCTTCCGTTGATACAATTCCGCCATGTTGCGTACCTTCTTGTGTGTCTCTAAGCTGTTGCCAAATCTGGCAAACTGCTTTCTTCCATTCTCTGCCCTCACCCAAAATTTCCTACTTTTCCACAGAACCTGATATTTGGCTGTACCATATTTTCTCATTTCTAATAAATGTACATCATAATATAAATTTAAATGGGAACAGCTGTCTGCATGTGAACCTCGTGCACTATTTATCCCTAATTTTATTAACCGTTGACGGTTGCTGATTTTACTTTATTGCGGGAATTAACCTTCATTTTCACACAGCTGCGGTCTCACCACGGCAATTTTCGACGCGATAACGTATGTAGCTTTCATCAGTGAAAGAATTACGAATAAGAAATTTACATGCCGAACTACGGTAAAAATAAAAGGAAGGTCTGTACAGCACGCGAAACCTATTAATAAAATGTGATGATTGTACTGCTAACAAACTGCTGAAATTACTGTACTCGGGTAGTTTTGTGTGACCTGTAGCGTCCGTTCGGTGTGTGTAAGCAGCACACCAACTGTACGTCCCGTTAGGATGTGCGCAGCAGTTGTTTCAAGTGATATTTCCAGTAGAATTTGCAACAGAGCGTTGTTGAGTTTTCAGCTGGTAGCCAATGTGTGCAGACAGTATGTTCTACTGTTTGGTTTGCGGGCTGTGCTAACGGGTCAAACGAGATTCGGCGAGTACGGTGGAGAGCGGGCTTGCATTCTTCATTCGCCAGCGAGCGGCCGAAACTTCCAGTACATTCGATACAGCGCAGCGGCCGCTGCGCGCGCGGCAGCTCGAATTCGTGCGCGCGGTCGGTCATTATGAAGTTTGGACTCCACCGCAGCATTTTTTGCCCTACGTGACGAGTGCGGACAGCGCTGCGCTAAATTAAAGCCGATGTTGTTAGCTGCTTTCCCATGGACCGCGGACTCGTCATTGCCCACGCAGCTGTGTGTGACCTGCTTCCCTGATTTTGCAGACAGTGTATCTTGTGTCCGGTTAACACTGCTCTGACTGTAAACACCTCTGGATACTGATCCGAGAGTATCATCAGGCTGCGAGAAGTTACTCTTCCAATGACATATCTCACATCACAGCACTGGGAATATGGGGATAGTCCAATGACTCATTTGAATAAGCGTTCATATGAGCGCCACTAAAAACACAGATCGTGATGCAGGAGCCAGTGTATATAAGTGGTCTGTTCAAAAAATTCTCGAACTTTATCCACAAAATTTCTCTACACTTATCTTTTACTTACCCATCATTTCCTTCGAAATACTATCCGCCCTAATGCCGTTTCCCCTTCTGGAAGAAGTCTTGGTACGCCACTTGCTGGATCGCGGGAGGCACCGACTGAGAATACTTTTTATCTCGACTGTCGTTGCAAATCATGGTCGTTTCAACGCGGTTTTCACGTTTGGAAATAAAACCATCCCCAGGGCCCAGGTCTGAAGGGGACAGCGGATGTGGCAGCACAGTGATTTCGTTGTTTGTGCAATAGTCACGGACCAACAGTGCAGCTGCGTTATCGCTATGCAGGAGGCATGATTGTCTCGCCACATTTCAGGCCGTTTCCTTCTCACATTATCTCGCAGGCGTCGCAACGCCTCTCGATAGTACCATCGATTAATTGTTTGTCCCTGTAACAATAATTCACAATGAACTAATCCTCCAGAGTGAAAGAAAACTATCAGCATATCTTTCACAACTGACCTATGTTGACTAGCTTCTTTTGGTCTTGCGGGATCTTTCTCGATCCATTGTGAAGATTGAACCTTGGTCACAAAATAAAAACCGTAGACCCACGTCTCATCACCAGTTATGATTCTCTCAGGCAAAGTTAGTTCTCATTTACGTGGTCCAAAAGCTCTTCACAGATCGGGAGGTGGAGGTCATTCTGGTCTTGATTCATGAGCCGTGAGACAAAACTGACAGCAACACGATGCATTCCAAGAAGCTGTGTCAGTATTTCATAATGTCAGCCAACTAAAATGTTACATTCTTCTGTAATCTCTCGGACAGTCAGTCTTCTATTGGCACGCGCAGTTTCGCTGGCGGTTCTGAGATGAGCGTCCTCGGTAGATGTCGAAGGGCGTACTGAACGATTATCATCTTCTGTCCTGCGATTTTTAAACCGTGTGAACCATTCGTAACACCGAGTACGGCTTATACATTCATCACCGTAGGATTCCTGCATCATTTAGTGTGTCTCTGTAAAGGTTTGCTTGAGTATCTAGCAAAATTTAATGCAGACGCTTTGTTCATCTAATTCTGCCATCACTAAATTCGCAAATTGTGCGACACAATGTTATAATCAATACAAGTACTGAACAATGACTAACAGACATAGAACAATGAAACTTCCGGCAGTTACACATTATACAAAGGTGCGCGCAGTGATGCCAACGGCATTTCGCTGCATCACCCCATTGGCGCGATATTAGGAATGTTCGGGAATTTCTTCAGCAAATTTCGTATTCAGATTTATGATGAGGTGGAGCCTTACAGCTGTTGTGAAACTTCATTGCTGATGAGCGTCAGCTGTTTACTTGTATGCACAATGCTACTGGTTTCTATCAGTAGACTATTATCAAAAGGGAGGGAATGAGTAATCATCCTGAATTTGAAATATATCATCGTCTTGCGCAGGTCACCTACATATCAGTGTCTTTTGGAGATTATTTATTGCAACAGAAGCTACGTTTCTCTACCTACATCAACGTTGTTCCTTCAAATTTTGGAGTGACAAGCTAGGTACAGTTCGTTGCGGCTTGATAATGGTCTACTGATCGAAACCGATGGCACTGAACATAAAATAAACAGCACATCGCCATCTACAATGAAGTTCCACACTGATATGGATATAATTATGTTATGGTTGTTGGTAGTCCAGGGTTAAAACTCCACGGTCCTATTACACGTTTCACGTTGTACTAATTTTATAAATAGAAATACACTACTGGCCATTAAAATTGCTACACCACGAACATGACGTGCTACAGACGCAAAATTTAACCGACAGGAAGAAGATGCTGTGATATGCAAATGCTTAGCTTTTCAGAGCATTCACACAAGGTTGGTGCCGGTGGTGACACCTACAACGTGATGACATGAGGAAAGTTTCCAACCGATTTTTCATACACAAACAGCAGTTGACCGGCGTTGCCTGGTGAAACGTTGTTGTGATGTCTCGTGTAAGGAGGAGAAATGTGTACCTACACACTTCCGACTTTGATAAAGGTCGGATTGTAGCCTACCGCGATTGCGGTCTATGGTATCGCGACATTGCAGCTCGCGTTGCTCGAGATCCAACGACTGATAGCAGAATATGGACTCGGTGGGTTCAGGAGGGTAATACGGAACGCCGTGCTGGATCCCAACGACCTCGTATCACTAGCAATCGAGATGACAGGCATCTTATCCACATGGCTGTAACGGATCGTGCAGCCACGTCTCGATCCCTGAGTCAACTGATGGTGACGTTTGCAAGACAACAACCATCTGCACGAACACATCGACGACGTTTGCAGCAGCATGGACTATCAGCTCGGAGACCATGGCTGCGGTTAGCCTTGACGCTGCATCACAGAGAAGAACGCCTGCGATGGTGTACTCAACGACGAACCTGTGTGCCCGAATGGCAAAACGTAATTTTTTCCGATGAATCCAGGTTCTGTTTACAGCATCATGATGGTCACATCCGTGTTTGGCGGCATCGCGGTGTACGCACATTGGAAGCGTGTATTCGTCATCGTCATGCTGGCGTAGCAACCGGCGTGATAGTATGGGGTGCCAGTGGTTACACGTCTTGGTCACCTCATGTTCGCATTGACGGCACTTTGAACACTGGACGCTACATTTGTGATGTGTTACGACCCGTGGCTTTACCTTTCATTCTATCCCTGCGAAACCCTACATTTCAGCAAGATAATGCACGACCGCATGTTGCAGGTCCTGTACGGGCCTTTCTGGATACAGAAAATGTTCGACTGCTGCCCTGGCCAGAACATTCTCCAGATCTCTCATCAATTGAAAACTTCTGGTCAATGGTGGCCGAGCAACTGGCTCGTCAAAATACGCCAGTCACTACTCTTGATGAACTGTGTTATAGTGTTGAAGCTGCATGGGCAGCTGTACCTGTACACGTCGTCCAAGCTCTGTTTGACTCAATGCCTGGGCGTATCAGGGTCGTTATTACGGCCAGAGGTGGTTGTTCTGGGTGCTGATTTCTCAGAATCTATGCACCCAAATTGCGTGAAAATGTAATCACACATCAGTTCCAGTATAATATAATTGTCCAATGAATACCTGTTTATCATCTGCATTTCTTGTTGGAGTAGCAATTCTAATGGCCAGTAGTGTAAATAACCTTCAAATACTTCAAAATTTGCGAAGATCCAGGTTCAAAATGATTTAGAAAGAGAACCAGTATGTTACTGACTCAGCGGGAAATGCCACGATAAAAAAGAAAAACAAATTACGAAAATTTGACCTACATATGCCGCTGTGAGCGTCATAATATGCACACCATTAACCGCGCGGCATGAGGCTGTTCCTCTGTGTATTCGAGACGCCCAGTAAGACTGTATCCATCAAGAACTGCACGCTGCTGGCAAAGCTCTTTTCTTCTGTATTTTTTTTTATATCCTCGATGAGCCACGTGGGGGAATGGGGTGGGCTGTCAGCAGTACAATACTCTAATATTCAGCCAAGAGCAGTCTTAATTCTGTAACAAAGATGAGAGAGAAAAAATGTGAGGACTGTTTCCTTTTTAAATGACAAAGATTAATGAAGAGCAGCTACAAGGATGAAAATCACAACAGCTTAAAAACGCAGTTGCAATTTTGTGACATTATTCTATGTAAAAGGAAAAAAGACTTGGAGCGGTGATGAAGCTGAAGAACGGTGACTGCGTGCCAGTAGCCCTGCAGAAGTTCCGGACTATCAAGGGCATGAAAAAAAAGTAGTAGTCCGATGTCAGCTAAGGATCTGGAGAAAATGACTACAAAATTGGAAAAGACAGATTCTTTTGAAGCGCACTGGAGCAGTTGATCCGACGTCTGTCGAAGATGTGGCCACAGCATTGCTGGAGTGGTCGAGCGGTGGTGTACAAACGTGCACTGCACGTTGGACATCCCTGCGTGGACGGTGCATAAAATCCTAGGAAACATCCCGCATTGCTATCCGCACCTTCAACAGCTGCTTCTTGCTAACCTGCTAGCAAGACAAATGTTCACTGTGGAATTTCCTGCTCGCATGGAAGTGGATACTGAACTTCCATGGAACATTTAGTTGACGCACGAACCCCATTTCCATCTTCTTGGACATGGAAATACGCAGAATTACAGAAGATGGCAACGGAAAACCGTACAAACATCAATTTCATTCAGCAGAGGTTACTGTGTTTTGCGTGTTGACGGCGGCGTTTATCGTAGGGCTGTATTTTTTGGGGAGAGGAGCCCTGCGGGTCCTGTTATCTGCACCGTCACAGGTAAAAGCTATGATGGTGTTTTGCCCACCTAAGTCTTTCCAACCCTTCAATAGCTTTTATTTGTGGGTAGGGTCAGTTATATGCAAGAGGGCGCTCCTCCGCCCATTGCACAGCAGTAAGGCGGCTGCTGTAGAGACGTTTCAGAAATGATTCAATCATCAGCGGTCATTTCCATGCTGCCTGGCCATCCAGCCACCTAATCTTAATCCGTGTGGCTGCTGGCTGTGAGGTTACCTGAGAGATGCTGTGGTCAGTGCTGCAACTACGAACATAGCTGAATTTAAGGTACGCAGTGCACAACGCGTCCTGAGCGTGAACCCCTAGTCACTCCGATCTGTTGAGTAGAATGCTGTTTCTCGATTTCAACTTAGGCAGAAAATGGTGGACAGCATTTTGAATATGTCTAGCGCCCGTCTCGCGACAGTTAGAAACCAATGTCATTTTTCATTTTTATGTGTTTTGGGGTTAGCTAACTAACACTGCCATCATTTGTAGCTGACCTCATTTACCTTAAGATGCCTAGAGAGCCATCTGTTGGTAAAATGTTCGTTGAATTCTTGTTCCGTGGGGTTGTCTCTGTCTTGTCCGCCTCCGTAGCCTAGGGGCTGTCGGCACGGTAGCTCAGCGTGTTGGGTCAGAGAGCCGGTTGGTCTCTGTAATAAAAAAACTGAGTGGAAGGATCAACCACCGAACTTGGACAGGATGTCTTGCGACGTCCGCAACGACCAAACACAGCGATCTACCTTTCATTACTTTCATCCTCATTCACTTACAAGTCGCCGGTGTCGCGTCAACTAAAGAGGACTTGCAATACGGCGACCGAACTCCCTCGCATTGGGCCTCCCGGCCAACAATGCCATCTGATTGATTAATTTTTTTTGTCTTTGCCTCAATAATATGCTGTTTATATTTGATGCTATTCTGAGCAGTGGTACTCTTACTACTGCGTTTAAAACCTGCAGCTTTAATTATACTCTGCAGTTCAGTACGAATACAGGAAAATGAGTGAGGTGGACACTGAAATTTCTTGCTGCGTCGGTAATTCCACCTTTTCACCATGGAGAAACAACGCAATGAAGTACTGAAAAGAAACGGATTTCCCTCTCTCGGAACTGTCGATACAGTTGCCAAAATCCCCATCTTCACTTGCTGTTTGCTAGAGCTTCTAACGTAATTTTCACGGCGTAAACAATTCCTATGTCAGAATTACGTCCTTTATCAATCAAATTACATTTATATAATTGAAAGCTACGTAAATGACTAATTATAAAATAATTCAATACGGGGAGTTTCTTCTTTATTTGATGATTCCTTTCGCATGTTAATTATGTGAATAATGTTTTGAACAAACCAGGTTAAAAGAGGATAAAAGGGTGAAAACATACAGACATTAAAATCAACGATAAAAACCAAACAATGTAATAGTGATGCACATCAAACTAATCTGTTTGATGACAGGACTACTGAATTAAAATGGATTTCGTCTGAGTAAAGTATTATGAAATTCTTAGATGTAGCTCCATCAACATTTTATTTAGCCAAAAGTAATTAAAACATCGGCTTTCAGTAAAATTAGTTCTCCGATATGATGTATTTTGACCTCGTGCTTCGACGGAAATTTATCAATTGCTTCATAAATTATTTGCAAAAAACTGTCGAAAATGTTCTCTGATCAGGCTTTGTAGGCTTAATTGATGAAAGCTGTGCTCCACAAAACATATTATGTCACTGGATATGAGGTGCTTCTGACTTCCAACATAGTTTAGTAAATCTGGAGATAATCTAAAAAAGAGAAACCAAATACGAAAACTTGCAACACACAGAAGAAGCAGATACATTACGTAGTGAAATGTGCCCTCTCTGTAGAGAAAGTTCTACGATGGAACAGTCCTCCAGTTAAACGACGTTAAAAACATGTGAATGATACAAAGATTGGCGTGATTCTGTTACGTCAAGGGGGCACATTTTCGCAAGGATGGGATTATAATTCTGGCTTACAATCGGTATTAATAACTGCCATAATCACCTATTTCTGATCTGAAGAAATAGCAGATATCAGTAATTATTCCCAACGCTGTAAAGAAATTATTTTGTCTCAGGCCGACACGTTTCGGTCGTCTGCCGTCATAATTCATTGTCTCTCGACGGTGAAAATTTAATAAAAGTTTTACACTGATAAAACAAATAAATAGCAAGGTAACATACAAGACGGGTAGCCTCTGAAGTTCAGCTTTTTAATAATCTGCGTTGGTGTTTGAAGACGATTGTATTACAGTTCTTTTTTTCATTTGATTGTAAATCTCACGTCTGTACAAAAAGAACGTTTTGTTACATAATATGGTTTCGTGATTAAAAAATTAATGTTATAGTATAGATAAGATAGAATACGGGTATATAAAGGGACGGATAATGTCAGGCAATTTAATGTAGTGGCCGAAAGCGTATATCATGTTAGGTCGGAACTAATTTTTATTACATATAATTTTTGTTGTAAGTGGTTTTAACTGAAACAAAGGTTATGAATAAGTCCAATTGTGACAATAGACCTCAGGCTTTTGAATCGTTTCTGAAAATTTATTATCGAATTATGCATCAATCAAAAATTGTAATACAATTAATTCCAGGCGATGGAAAAATAGAGAATTCAGTTAGTCACTTTCTATCAGTACAGTGGGTGGAGATGTTGAGTTAGATATACCATTGTAAAGCTTTTCATTTTTAATTTTTCTTTAATGGTTATTTAAACGTGTGATGACACCGTCTGAAATTCGCTGTTTCATTTAAATTTAATTATTGATTTTATCTTCACCACTCATTTTCGACACAAATTACATACCCAAGGTAATTAAGATAGTCTCCTTCATTTTTGCACTATCGTCACTTTAGCCGTACTTGAGAAAACGGTTACTACTAATTCTGGCAAAGCATTTCCCATTTTCCGCTAATGATGACGTCGCATGTGGCTGCTTTACTGTCCCCCCACCCCCCCCCCCCACACATAACAATATATCTAATAAAAATGGTGGGTGATATCCTAATGGTGAAAATAGTTTACGTCCTTAGTTAAAGGAGAAGAATTTCTAGTTCTGTCAGAGCGACAGGGAAGAAACAGTTTCAAATAAAATGTACTTGTTGTCCGGGAAAGCCACATATTTTTAAAATGGTGCACTAGTGCTATATTAAGAATTAAAGATAGTATAACATGTGAACGAGAGACTAAAAATTATGGAAGAAGGCAGAAGTAACACACTTGTGGTACGTAAAATTTCAGACTGGCAAAAGTAGTTACTTGTCGTATTTGAAAATTGAAGTAGTCAAGTACTGATAAACTCACTTGCGGTATGAAACAATGAAAGGAAGATACACTTTATGCTCCCAATGCAGTCCCATTCTGCCAAGCTTTAGCTTATGATTCGCAAAAATGCGGATGGTCCTGGGATAATGTGCATTCAAAATTTTACAATTATATATCCGAAATTTTACAGAGTTTGCACTTTGTAAGTATTATGCAATTATGTAGTGTGATATCCATATGGAGAAATAATCATAACCTCCATGTTCAAACTACATAGATGGCTATTTTAACATTTTACGCTGAACTGACACATTTCTCTTTTGCGACGCTGTCTCGTAACTTCAGAACTCGCATGATTGAACTCATAGTATCGCTTCTCACCTTCATTGGACGCATTTTTATCTACTCATTTTGTCAGAAAAGTTCCAGAACAGGGTTCTTTTTATTTCTGAGTTTGCAGTTTTGAAAAGCAACAAATGTTGTTTCTATGTTACCTGGCATGTGTGCGTCCCCGAAATACCTTGACCACGTTTCCTCACAGATCCACTAGATGGCAGGGTTGTGCTTGGCAACACGCTGTTTGGGTTCTGGGCGCATTAGTCACGGTGACACAACGAATGCTGATAGTGAGCAAAGGGTGAACACGCATTAAGCTAGGTATAACCCATAGTGATACGTGGACAATGATTGAGCAAGCACATGCAGACCAGTCACTTTTAAGGAGTCGTCTTCTGGAGTGGCACAAAAGGTTTCGTGAAGACAGAGATTTAGCGCAAGACAGAGCTAATAGGCCGTTTACAGCACATAACGATGCAAACGTGGGACGTGTAAGGCAGTTATTGCAAGAAGACCGTCATGTAACTGTGCGTGGAATATTTGAATCGTGCATTGTGTCGTATGATGTTACGTGAAGACTGAGGAAAACGGAAACTTAATGGTAAACTAGCCCCTCACACATTAACAGAGTAACAGAAAGAAGGAAGACGAGGAATTTACGCTGAACCTCTGGTTACAACCTGGCGTGATAGCACATTTCGAACAAAGATAGTTCCTAGGAATGAAAACTGGTGCTACCAGTATGATCCTCACACGAAGCGACAAATTGCTGAATGGCGGAGTCCTTGACCACCAGCCCAGACAAAAGTCAAACGACAACCTTCGAGAACAAAGGCAGTGTTGATCGCATTCCTTGATAGTACAGGATTAGTTCACCATGAGTATGTTCCTACAGGTCAAACAGCGAACCAAATTCTTTGCGTCGAAGTCTTTAAACGTTTGCGACATGCAATTCGATGTCGCCCCCCTGACTTGCGGCATTCTCAAGTCTGACTTTTACTGCATGGTAGTGCAAGACCCCATACTGACTTATCTGTTACCGAGTATCTGTCCAGACATTGCCAGCCACTGTGGCCAAGCGGTTTTAGGCGCTTCAGTCAGGAACCGCACTACCGCTAGGGTCGCAGGTTCGAATTCTGCCTCGGGCATGGATGTGTGAGATGTCCTTAGTTAGATTTTAGTAGTTCTGAGTTGTAGGGAACTGATGACCTCAGATTTTAAGTCCCATAGAGCTCAGAGCCATTTTTCCAGACATTCTGATATGCCAACCCACATCCGCCATATCCGACCGTCCTCTCGTCTTGCAATTTTTTCTTGTTTCTCCGAATGAAAAGACGACTGAAAGGAAAGCTTCATCAAGATATGGCAGACATCGAACGGGCTGTGACAAATGATCTTACCAGCACAGCACTTGACAATTTTTTCTGCTAGCTTCCAAGGTCTCCAGAAAAGTTGGCAAAAGGATAGACAGGCAAGGGGACTACTTCGATAGGAGATAGGATCATTACTTCGTAAGTGCAACTTTCCATTAAAAAAAAAATCCTGTCCCGGAACTTTTCTACCAAAGGTAATATTTACAATATTATGTGACGTGGCGCGCACAGCCACACAAACGCAACGGTCGGCTACCGCGGCAGAGTTCAGCGGCGCCTGCAACTTAGTGCCGGCGAGTTCCGCCAGCCGCCGCTAGAGGCGTTCCCGCCAAACATTCAATCAACCGTGAACTACGCACGCGCACGAGCCTTTTTCCGGCGCGGATGGTCACACTATGATATCACCATCCACCAATTAGGGACCGCCAACGGACGCCAATCATCACTCCGGAATCAGCGGAGGAAGACTGGAGGCGCCGTGTTAAATAGCCGGAAGAAAGGGAAACAGGCGTATTTCGACCCGCCGCGGACTGCCTCCCGGAAGAGACTTCGACGCAGCCGGAACGTCCAGGTGCCACGTCTTCGCTACGACGGCCATCGACCCTGGACCGTGCGCCCGTCTACTTCCTCGGCATCCGCCGGAAAGCGTCGAGACTAAACCCGACAAAGGAACGTAAATTCGGTTCAGTTGCTAATATTTCAGTTCAATAAGGTGGCATATTCTTTGGCTTGTTATAAAATTTTGGTAGGAGAAGAGGCCTTTTGTTTCAGAAGAAAGTTTATCTTTTTGTAAAATTAAGCAGTGGCCTTGCTCCACCTAATAAAAATTTTTGTTCGCTCATGGGTGTTAATCTGTGGATGTAACAATATGTACATTTTTTGGTCTGTTCCGTTTGTGTCTATTTGTGCCATCGATTCCATCTTCTTATCATATCATGTCATCACCATTTTCAACACATGTAATTCAATCTCTGTTCTTTCCATGTTCTTTCATCCCACACATCTCATCGTTATGATCCTGTCATATTTCTTAAGTATTTCATCATCGTTTCATTATTTATCAGAATTTGTACATATTTTCTTCTGTTTCATCTGTGTCCACTCGTGTCACCATTTCCATCTGCTTTTCATTTCATATCATTAACATTTTCGACACACGTAATTCCATCTCAGTTTCTTCCATGTTCTTTCATTTCACAGCATCTCATCGTTATGACTGATAAATATGAGACACTGTAGTAGATAATTCTGAATTTAGTATTCAAATACTAACTTTCCGTCAGCGTTTGACAGCAGTATTGAATCGGAACCACTTTTCGATAGTTCGCAAATTATTATTTATTTGATCACAAAGCAGAGATGCAATGACCAGCACATTACAAATAATTTACAGATATAACTACAAACAGAACTTAAGACAATGGTATACTGAATGAAACGTATTAAGTATTTATGTTATACATAAATTGTTACATTTACCAAATAATGAAAAATAAAGTTTATTTGGAAACCGTTACACCTAACAACAGATATAACTAAAGTTGCATGTACTGCTGTATTCTACCTTCTGAAAACTTCAACTAAATGTGACAAAGGTGTAAAAGGTAATAATGTTCAGTCGCTGTGTAGCACGCTGGCATTCCGCATCATACTGTAATACCTTTGGCAAATTGGCCTTCTGCTGCAATCTCGCTAACCTGAAATATGACGCTTTATGCATATTGTTAACATCGAGTATAGATTTAAGCGTTAGGAAGTATCTGTATGGAGTGTATCCATGTATGGAAGAGAAACATGGTCGATAAATAGTTTGGACTAGAAGAGAATTGAAGGTTTCGAAATGGGGTGCTACAGAAGAATGCTGGGTAGATCACATAACTAATGAGGAGGTATTGAATAAAATTGGGGAGAAGAGGAGTTTGTGGCACAACTTGACAAGAAGAAGGGACTGGTTGGTAGGACATGTCCTGAGGCATCAAGGGATCACAAATTTAGCATCGGAGGGCAGCGTGGAGAGTAAAAATCGCAGAGCGAGACCAAGAGATGAATACACTAAGCAGATTCAGAAGGATGTAGGTTGCAGTAACTACTGGGAGATGAAGAAGCTTGCACGAGATTGTGTAGCATGGAGCGCTGCATCAAACCAGTCTCAGGACTGAAGACCACAACAACAACAATGCATTTTCATGGGGAGATTATTATTCCAGCCAGATAGTGCGATATACGGAACCTAAATGAGCTCGCAGAACAACTTGCATATTCGAATTTCATACGCCGTAGCGACGCTTGCCCCGGGGAGGGTGAAGGGAGGCACATTTGAGAAGGCGGCCATTAAGTTTTTGTATCTCCGGTACGTTAGCTAGCATCATGGTGTGGGCGAAAGTGGCGTGTGCGTTCGCCATCCAGGCATACTTGTCTAACGGTCGCTCATTCATGGTTTAGCAACGTGGACTTCGCTAGCACTTGAATATTGCACCCCGTGGTCGTGTTCCTGGTCAGAAATCGACTGTTTCATGAGAAAATCGGTGATGTGAAGAAGAAAAAAATTCTGGGATTCCACGAACAGCAATGTCTCCTGGGAACATTTACATGGTAGCGCTTTGTGCTTCGCGATCCCCTCAGTACTCTGCCCGGAACATGCGGGTGCTATTGGGTTATCTGCTCCTTGTGTCAGGCGAGGTCTTCCTGAGATACTAAAATTTCATCCTTAAAACTTGACTGTAGTGCAGAAACTCAATCGACGCGATTTTGTTGCTCGAGAAAATGCCTGTAAGGAACTTCTTGGCACGTCTCAAGACACACTTGTTTTCATCAGCGATGCGGCTCAGTTTCATCTTTCTGGATCTGTAAATAAGTAGAAAATGCGCTGTGTTACCCCTGATATTCACAAATTCCCCTACTATCGCGACATATGACTGTTCGGTGTCTACCATCCCAAGATGAAGTAAATGGTCCATGGTTTTTTGAAGAAAATGAACGGGCGGTTTCGGTTACTGCTGATCGTTATGCCTACATGATCAATGACCCGGGAGTTCTTACTGCCAACGCTCAACGAAATAAATTTTGAAAATGTGTGCCAACCAAGAAGTACACACAATGCGTGTTTCAATGACTGTTTTGTGGTAACACTTCCCAGAACGCTTCGTCTCCTTGAGGATCGATCTGCGCTGCCCAGCGTGGTCGCCTGATTTAGTCCCTCGACAATTGTTAATGGGGCTGTCTCATATTACTTGTTTACAGTGATCGTCCTGGAGCCCTGCCTCACCTGAAGATCAACATTGGTCAAGCTGTCTCCAACGTACCCGTCGATATTCGGGAAAGAGTAGAATGGAACTTCCAAGTTCTATCAACGCAGTGCATTGAGAATAATAGACGGTCTCTGCCTATTATCATTTTTAAAACTATGTAAACATAACATTTAAATTATGTACTCGATGATATTCAAAGAATTAAATACATATCGGCAAGATTTTCTTTGAATTGTATTTGTAAGTAAGGAAGCATCCGTTCCCCACCTTGTATACCGTTGTGCGATATGGGATGTACTTCACTGGTCAATCACGCGATGGTCGACCACACGAAACGACTGAGAAATACATTTTCTAACTTCCCGTTGGTTGTCCAGAGCATTACCTTATAGAGGAGAGTTGCCTTTTGAGGGCTCTGATTGGCTTGCATGTGAGAACAGAGACTATAGAATGACCAGGCACGAAGGGATGTCGGCAGTCAGAGGATAGGGTGAAAGTGCTTGGAGAAGGATGTACATAGTCCAAGAACATGTTGTAAATAGTAAGGATTTTGTTGTACTTCAGCTGTGTGTGATTATTATTCCAAGTGATAGCTATTACGACTGGAATACATTCCACAACAATATATTTGTGATGATCTTTGGCTCCTAAAACAAAAGAAGTGTAGCTACTCCCTGCCGATAGGCAAGCAGAGTTATAGGGCTGTAGTGATCCTCATTACACTAAAGCTGGGTGTTATCAATGGACTCACGATCGTGCAATGTCTTCTGCGTAAGAGAAAGAGCTGCAGAAGACGAAAGGTGAAGAAACTGGTTCAAAGGGCTATGAGCACTATTGGACTTAACTTCTGAGGTCATCAGTCCCCTAGAACTTACAACCACTTAAACCTAACTAACCTAAATACATCACACACATCAATGCCCGAGGCAGTATTCGAACCTGCGACCGTAGCGGTCACGCGGTTCCAGACTGCAGTGCCTAGAACTACTCGGCCGGCGACGAAAGGTGAGTAAGAATAATATTCGTGTTGTAGACTGAAGTGCTCATGTGCAGCAGATCAGCTTACGTGACACTTTTATCTTACAGTTTTAACCTGCCTGTAAGTTTCATGTCTGGCTAAAATAACGAATCCACATAACTACGGTAATAACGAAGGGAGATGTTGCAATATTTTTAGTAGTTCCTAATGTTTCAGCGGTCACATTTCTGATTTACTTTGAAGTGGGTAACACTTCATCGTCTACATCGAATTTTTGGTTTCTGTTAACAGATGTTTCCCAAACGTCGTATCTGTCTTTCCAGTTCTCCGGGTTCTGTAAGCCACATTTCTGCGACTATTCCTGGCTGACCGATGTGCAGGGTAGCCATCAACAGCCTGAAAAGCTTATAAGGTTGTTGCAAGAGACGTAGTACTGAGAAATAATTGTCAAGAAAAAAATTCTATCGTTGCGCCGTTTCTGAGTTAATTAGCATTGAAGTTATCCAATCAGGTTATTGCGTGCGGCAATTCAAGTGACCCACCAGAGACGGTGTCGCCTAACGTGTGCTTCGTTTGTTTTCCTAAAACTGAACAACACAGAAATAGAAAAATTGGATGTGTGACGACAAGGATCGGGCACAATTGGCTGACTCCAGTGCTAACTAACTCTGAAACGGTGCAACGCTTCGAACTTGTTTCGAGACAATTATTTGACAGCACAACCTATCCTGCAACTTATTAACTAGCTATTGAACTGTTTCTGACCAATCTGTGTACTCTCTGACCGTGCTTGCATGAACTTCGTTCACACTACTGCGATCCAATAATTTCATTATGGCTTTTCTTTTCAAGTACAACTTAGATATGTTGTTATTAACGTAAATCGCAGGTGTGTAGCTGCGATAATAACTTCTTTTTATTCTGGAAGGTTATCAGAAAATTTGCCAACATATAGTGTTGTTGTTGTTGGGGTCGTCAGTCCTGAGACTGGTTTGATGCAGCGCTCCATGCTACTCTATCCTGTGCAAGTTTCTTCATCTCCGAATACTTACTGCAGCTTACATCCTTCTGAATCTGTTTAGTGTATTCATCTCTTGGTCTCCCTCTATGTTTATTACCCTCCACGCTACCCTCCAATATTTAGTTGGTGAGCCCTTGATGCCTCAGAACATGTCCTACCAACCGATCCCTTCTTCTTGTCAAGTTGTGCCACAAACTCCTCTTCTCCCCAATCCTATTCAATACTTCCTCATTAGTTACGCGATCTCCCCGTCTAATCTTCAGCATTCTTCTGTAGCACCAAATTTCAAAGGCTTCTATTCTCTTCTTGACCAAACTATTTATCGTCCATGTTTCACTTCCATACATGGCTACACCCCATACAAATACTTTCAGAAACGACTTCCTGACATTTAAATCTATACTCGATGTTAACAAATTTCTCTTTTTCAGAAACGCTTTCCTTGCCACTGCCAGTCTACATTTTATATCCTCTCTACTTCGACCATCATCAGTTACTTTGCTCCCCAAATAGCAAAACTCATCAACTACTTTAAGTGTCTCATTTCCTAATCTACTTCCCTCAGAATCGCCCGACTTAATTCGACTACATTCTATTATTCTCGTTTTGCTTTTGTTGTTCATCTTATATCCTCCTTTCAAGGCACTGTCCATTCCGTTCAACTGCTCTTCCAAGTACTTTGCTATTTCTGACAGAATTACAATGTCATCGGCGAACCTTAAAGTTTTTATTTCCTCTCCATGGATTTTAATACCCACTTCGAATTTTTCTTTCGTGTCCGTTACTGCTTGCTCAATATACAGATTGAATAACATCAGGGAGAGGCTACAACCCTGTCTCACTCCCTTCCCAACCGCTGCTTCCCTTTCATGTCCCTCGACTCTTACAACTGCCATCTGCTTTCTGTAGAAATTGTAAATAGCCTTTCGCTCCCTGTATTTTACCCCTGCCACCTTCTGAATTTGAAAGAGATTATTCCAGTCAACATTGTCAAAAGCTTTCTCCAAGTCTACAAATGCTAGAAACGTAGCTTTGCCTTTTCTTAATCTAGCTTCTAAGATAAGTCGTAGGGTCAGTATTGCCTCACGTGTTTCCATATTTCTACGGAATCCAAACTGATCTTCCTCGAGGTGGGCTTCTATCAGTTTTTCCATTCGTCTGTACAGAATTCGCGTTGGTATTTTGCAGCCGTGACTTATTAAACTGACATTTCGGTAATTTTCACATCTGTCAACGCCTGCTTTCTTTGGGATTGGAATTATTATATTCTTCTTGAAGTCTGAGGGTATTTCGCCTGTCTCATACATTTTGCTCACCAGATGGTAGAGTTTTGTTAGGACTGGCTCTCCCAAGGCTATCAGTAGTTCTAATGGTATGTTGTCTTCTCCCGAGGCCTTGTTTCGACTTAGGTCTTTCAGTGCTCTATCAACTTCTTCACGCAGTATATATCTCCCAATTCATCTTCATCTACATCCTCTTCCATTTCCATAATATTGTCCTCAAGAACATTGCCCTTGTATAGTCCCTCTATACACTCCTTCCACGTTTCTGCTTTCCCTTCTTTGCTTAGAACTGGGTTTCCATCTGAGCCCTTGATATTCATACAAGTGGTTCTCTTTTCTCCAAAGGTCTCTTTAATTTTCCTGTAGGCAGTATCTATCTTACCCCTAGTGAGGTAAGCCTATACATCCCTACATTTGTCCTCCAGCCATCCCCGCTTAGCCATTTTGCACTTCCTGTCGATCTCATTTTTGAGACATTTGTATTCCTTTTTGCCTGCTTAATTTACTGCATTTTTATATTTTCTCCTTTCATCAGTTAAATTCAGTATTTCTCCTGGCACCCAAGGAATTCTACCGAGCGAGGTGGCGCAGTGGTTAGCACACTGGACTCGCATTCGGGAGGACGACGGTTCAATCCCGTCTCCAGCCATCCTGATTTAGGTTTTCCGTGATCTCCCTGAATCGTTTCAGGCAAGTGCCGGGATGGTTCCTTTGAAAGGGCACGGCCCATTTCCTTCCCAATCCTTCCCTAACCGGAGCTTGCGCTCCGTCTCTAATGACCTCGTTGTCGACGGGACGTTAAACACTAACCACCACCACCACCAAGGATTTCTACTAGCCCTCGTCTTTTTACCTACTTGATCCTCTGCTGCCTTCACCACTTCATCCCTCAAAGCTATCCATTCTTCTTCTACTGTATTTCTTTCCCCCATTCTTGTCAATAGTTCCTTTATGCTCTTCCTGAAACTCTCTACCACCTCTGGTTCCTTCAGTTTATCTAGGTCCCATCTCCTCAAATTCCCACCTTTTTACAGTTTCTTCAGTTTTAATCTAGAGTTCATAGCCAATAGATTATGGTCAGAGTCCACATCTGCCCCTGGAAATGTCTTACAATTTAAAACCAGGTTCCTAAATCTCTGTCTTACCATTATATAATCTATCTGGTATCTTCTAGTATCTTCAGGGTTCTTCCATGTATACAGCTTTCTTTCATGATTCTTGAACCAAGTTATGTTATGCTCTGCGCAAAATTCTACCAGGCGGCTTCCTCTTTCATATCTTCGCCCCAATGCATATTCATCTACTATGTTTCCTTCTCTCCCTTTTCCTACTCTCGAATTCCAATCACCCATGACTATGAAACCTTCGTCTTCCTTCACTACTTGAATAATTTCTTTTATCTCATCATACATTTCATCACTTTCTTCGTCATCTGCAGAACTAGTTGGCATATAAACTTGTATTACAGTTGTTGGCGTGGGCTTCGTGTCTATCTTGGCCACAATAATGTGTTCACTATGTTGTTTGTAGTAGCCTACCGAACTCCTACTTTTTTTATTCATTATTAAACCCACTCCTGCATTACCCCTATTTGATTTTGTATTTATGATCCTGTATTCGCCAGACCAAAAATCTTGTTCCTCCTGCCAACGAACTTCACTAATTCCCACTATATCTAACTGTAACCTATCAATTTCCTTTTTTAAATTTTCGAACCCACCTGCCCGATTAAGGGATCTGACATTCCACGCTCCGATCCGTAGAACGCCAGTTGTCTTTCTCCGAATGGGGGACTATTTTACCTCCGGAATATTTTCCCCAAGAGGAGTCCATCATCTATCGATACAGTAAAGCTGCATGCCCTCGGGAAAAATTACGGCCGTAGTTTCCGCTTGCTTTCAGCCGTTCGCAGTACAAGCACAGCAAGGCCGTTTTGGTTATTGTTACAAGGCCAGATCAGTCAATCATCCAGACTGTAGCCCTTGCACCTTCTGAAAAGGCTGCTGCCCCTCTTCAGGAACCACACGTTTGTCTGGCCTCTAACCAGATACCCCTCCGTTGTGGTTGCACTTACGGTACGGCCATCTGTGCCGCTGAGGCACGCAAGCCTCCCCACCAACGGCATGGTCCATGGTGCATGGCGGGGGGGGGGGGGACATATAGTGTAGAGCACCAGATTGTTTAACTACGACTGGTTGCTGTTGGCAGCGTACGGCAGTAGTGTAAAGTACACATTTTTCTCTTGCATGGAATATATCAGTCAAGTCAAAGCTATAGCCGTTAACGGAACCTGTGAATTTTACTGTCTTTAATTTGGTTGGAAAGACAATTCACATAAGGCTAGAAAGCTATGCACCATTGACTAAAAAGCTGAGTGTGTGTTCCTTTGTAGGTGATACGAACGTGCAGCTATTGCCATATAGGTAGCTGTTTCTATAAATCCTAAATAAGTGTTTCGTTATGTTAATGTCTGTATTAAAGTCCACTAAATTAACAGAAGGGCCTCCCATATCTCTTGCAAACTGAAGAGTATCACGTCTGCAGTTAAAATTTTGTAAGAGTGTATCTAACTCAATAGTGGTATCAGTCAATAACCTAATAACATCACCAACATCAAGGATCATAATGTGTCACAATTCTGGATATCATGTGATGTGTCTACATGGCGAAATGAAGGCGCTTAATGCGGCCGCTTTCAAAAGCTGTAAGGCGCTGATAATGCTGTCTCACATGAGTACGCAGATTCTACTTGTCCTTCACAGTGGTCACTTGATATCTGACTCTATCCACAGCCTGAATACACCGTAGCCGTCCTGGTATCTCTGACATCATAAATCGATACCACACCCACATGCGTGTCACATTTGACAACGGAAACGCACTTTTCTGACGACTCCGATAGCTGCTGCACAGGGACCCGGTGGATACAATAATGTGCCCTCGCTGAGCCACGCGTTCAGAAGATCTGACAGTGAGCGCGTTCTGACGCCGCGATATAGGATGGTTGGCAGCAGCTATACGGCCCAGTCTCAGTCGCAGTGTTCGACAGCATTCATTCTTAGGCAAACCAAGTGCTGATGCATTAGTAGTGGAACCCACACACTGCACAACAACTTTTTGTTTGCTTCTTTCAATACCTGGAATGTATTGCTGTTTGTTCGTTTGTAAATATTTTTCGCAACAATTGGAGAAAGCTACAAGTAAAGTAAAACTTAGGTTTGCTGTATTTACGTATTTGATAATCATTTCTGCTCCCATCCAGCTTCTCTACGATGACAGCTTATGCACCAATCCGTAGCCCACCTCTCCTTACCATTGTGTATGAAGCAGTGCACAGCAATAACTAAACTAAACACGAACAGCCTAAAGCATTCTTGTGGCTGTTCTACCTGTCACAGGGAATTGCAAGTCTACCTGTCAATGGTGTGTAACCGTACATAACTGTTTGTCATCTCACAATGTCCTCTAGGCGCTTCACATTTTTGTCAGGCAGCGTATTAACAAAAAAATTTCTAAAGCAGGGAACTCGTTCTTATGCTTTTTCAGAGCCCTCGCCAGGGACAGTTCCCATGTGTAGCTAGAACAACGTAACTTTGTAATTTGCAGATTGCACTGGCGAATCCAGTGTTGCTGGCGAACAGACAGCAGTGTTTGCCAAGTCACTAGAGAAACCTAGGAAACAAGCAACACAGCATGTGCGTCGCATTAGTGAATTAATTGCAATTGACTGGCGTTTGGTCCTGACCACTCGATTTGTTGAAATTTCAATGAGAGTTATTTTGATGAAAGTATAGTAAATGAATTAGTAGAAAGAAAAGTAATATTTTATGCAGCATCAAGCTAATATCCGTCGTGCATGGAAATGGGAAACAATATCTTACTCGACGCTCATTAACTCAATGCTCTGTTTAGAGGCACAATGAAAGTACTATTAACCAGCTGTCCACCAAGATGAATGGCCACTCCCAAACTGTGGAGAAGAGCAAAGTGGACCATCCTGTAGCACAAATGGCTCTGAGCACTATGGGACTAAACTTCTGAGGTCATCAATCCCCTAGAACTTAGAACTACTTAAACCTAACTAACCTAAGGACATCACACTCATCGATGACCGAGGCAGGATTCGAACCTGCGACCGTAGCGGTCGCGCGGTTCCAGACTGTAGCGCCTAGAACCGCTCGGCCACTCCAGCCAGCTCCTGTAGCACAACATGGAGTTGAAGGTAACGTGCTTGATTTCGGTGGCTGCTACACTACGTGGGCCATCTGGAACCTCCTCTCTAATACAGCTATTCTGAAATGCACAGATGGTCGCTAGCCTTACAACACATCCTCCACTCACAAAATTATCGAGGCCTTGACGTATGATAACCTACTGTACCCACACACCTCACCCAAGAGTTTCTTCCTCCTCTGTTCTATCAAGTTCTCCAAATTCCCTTCGCCTCATCCTCATTGCGCGCTGCCCTCTGCCAATGCACCTACCAGTCTTTTCATTTCTCTGCACCTCTCCTCTCCCACTCACCCCCCCCCCCCCCCCCCCCACAGACACACCACGGCACCGCAACCATCCGACGCTCCGCCTGACACGATTATCTCTGCCGCCCATACCCTGCTATTCCTCTGCCTTCTCTGTCCCACTCTGCACTGCTGCTTTCATTCAACGCAACGGCTGCATTGTGGCCAGAGTGGCTGAAAATTGGGACACTTCTGCTTGAAGTGTGCCTGTTTGTGTGAAGGTGTGTGAGTGTGTGCTTTACTTACTTTTTTGAACAAGGCTTTTACTCAAAACTCAGTGTGTAACAATCTTTCCGTTGTGCCTGTCTGAAGCTCAGTGTGCCATCTTCATCGTGAGTAGCGATATAACCTTTTCATAAATGATATGGCATAGAAACAAAATCAGTTCAGAAAAACGCATTGTGCTCGGAAACACGATAACTTCACTGCATATATACCCCTTACTAAGGAGTCTGTATTCATTTCTCTCGATAAATAATCGAGAAATTGTAATGAAATAAAGTCTAAAACATTATAGAGCGACAACTGTTAATTACTCATAATGTTAACTGGAACGTGTATGCCGACGTTTCTGGGTTGTAATTTTTACATTTAATAAGGTTGGGATTGAAACTGTGACCAAGATAGAGTTTTAAAATGTAAAATTATAATTTTGGTGGAAACAAACAAGAGACATAAGACACTGAAGCTAGAGGGAAGCACCTTCACGGATTAAGCATTTGTTGTACCAAACCTAAACCCAGGACGTCTTCATAGTATCTATTGCACACTTATTCAAAAACGATCCGGTTGAAAGATTGAATGAAAATATTTAGAAGACATTCGATAGAGCTTATTAATTTCCTATCTGTCCTCTCACACAGTTTTCTTTCTCTAAGACTCTCTCTAGTAGCATAAAGGTTAATCCCTTGTGTCTTAGCTCTTCTCCTACCATGTAGTCCCTCTGCTAGCATCTCCTCATTTATTATTTAATCAGTTCATGTAATGTTCAGTATTTTTGAAGAACACGACGACTCAAAAGTATCGATTCCCCCAACCATGATTTATTTTCATTTGCAGAAATTTCTTCCAGAAATTAAGTGTTGTGTACATAGTTCTGCATAGTCAGCATGTACACAACTTTCCCACTAGAGCGCGCCCCGCTGAGCACAACAACGCAGGCGCAGCGCTCGTCCACCTCCGCACTACTAGATGGCGCTGTCTTAGAGACGGACCAAATTCTGCTTCCGTCGATACGCGTATTAATATGTCACGCAGCCAATGAGATTGCTGCTAACGTAGAACCTATTATCCTCGCGGATCACACTCACGCAGTGATACCTGAATCAGCGAGGTAGTATAATGAATGTACAGACCTTGGATTAGTCAGTCTGCATTAGTCTGTACCAGTCTATAGTCAAGTTTCAGTCTTCGCCTAATAAGATAATTGTATTCCTGTACATAGCTATGAAGATAAATGAATAGCCACTTTGCCAAGTATCAGAGATATGTGAGAATAAGATTAACGCACCAAGGCCAAAGGAATTTCAGATTGTCAATTGTAAACAGCAACCAGAATCAAGTTACGTAATATCTATAATTTTTATTATTTTAATAAATGTCTGTGAAAATTAATCAAGTTCTGTTTAAAGTTGGTCACCGTCAATCTGCTACTCTAAGCGTGCAAGTGGCATTTCTATCGTCTGACCTAACGGGAGAAGATAAACACACCACAATAAGACCACGAGACATACCCCTTGCTGACACTCGCCTACTTCGTTAGAGCGTCAAGTCAAATAATCTGATGGTGTGGGTATCGAAGGTCATACAGTACGCACTCCACATTAAGGTCTACGCTTGGCAGTGGTATTGCATCTGACCCTTCGTACATTTGTATCTTGCAGAACATCCACTTGATGAGCATAATTAGTAACGTTTGTTACTGGACAGTTTGTTCAGTCATCGGTGGTATCCTACCGTCCAGGGTAATCTTCATTGCTTTCTGCGGTTTACAGGTTACTATGTACATGGTGGTAGATTGTGGTGTTATTAGTCTTGGTTCGCAAGTTAAGTGTTTTGCTAAACTGTTGGTCATAGTTTACAAGGAAAAGGAAGTTAATTGCGATGGCGTTACGAAAAATATTAGGCCTAGTGAGGCACTGGCATTGGGCGTATTTTGATTTCCTTCTGTCTCACATGGGCCTGCAAACCGTTACTCGTAACTGAAGGAAATGAATTATCAGTTACATGGTGCAGAAGTAAAAGGTTTTCACCACGAAACTCTACAAGCAACCAGAAAATAAAGATTTCCTACATCTGAAATGATCTTAACGAGACCACTTTCTATTTACTACTGTCAGGGAAAGTGCAGACAGGTGTTGGATATTCTTTTGTGAGATTAAATATTCATCGGATTTCAACCTACTAAATTTCTTGCTGGAATGCAACAATTAGAGGCAAGTATTTTGAGACGATTCCTGTCGAATAAATGTTTTTGACCCTTTAGTTCGATTTATATAATTCATTTGACTCCATACCAGCAATACTGGAGCAATCAGAATGAAGTGGAGAAAGGGAAAATAACACGAAAACTTAGCCTTTTTAGTAACTGCTTTCCTCTTAGGAATACTAAGAAACATGGTACTGGCGTATTAATAATGTGTTAAAATATTAAGGTATCAGATTACCCAATCAATCAACTCCTCAGAAGTATATCGAATCTGGGGGATATTCCAAAATAACCTACCATAGTAATCTACGCTCCTAAAATAAGAATTACTACAGCTTCAGCAGATGTGTTAATTTATATGCGAATATAGTTGACATGGCGATAAACTGATAGTGTATCATTTGACGAGTAACAGAGAAGGATATATGAAGTATCCAAAAGTGTAATACCACAAAGTTGATATAAGAAGAAGATTAGTAGAGGATAAGTGGGCACTCTTGGAACAGAGAAGTGTTCTGGTATCAAACATCAGCCTTAATCTGAGGAATACATTTCTGAGAATGTACCTATGGAGCACAGCATTATATGGGAATGAATCGTGGGTTGTGGGGAAACTGGAAGGTAGAAGGGATGAAGTAGTTCAGATGTAGTGCTATCGAAGAGTGTTGAAATTAGGTAGACTGATGTGATAAAAAGTAGTTCTTCCACAGAATCGACGAAGCTGGGAACTTACGGAAAATCATGAGAACAAGACGAACCAGAATAGCAGAAGTTGTATTAAGACATCGCAGAATAACTTCCATGCTACTATAGGGAGCTGTAGAGTGTAAAAATTCCAGGGGAAGACAGATATTTGACTAAATCTAGTAAACAGTTAAGGATTTAGTATCCTAGTGCTACAATGAGATGGCCGTTGTGGCCGAGCGGTTCTAGGCGCCTCAGTCTGGAACCGCGCGACCGCTGCTGTCACAGGTTCGAATCCTGCCTCGGACATGGGTGTGTGTAAATGTGCTTAGGTTAGTTAGGTTTATGTTAAGTTCTAGGGGACTGATGACCTCAGATGTTAAGTCCCATAGTGCTCAGAGCAATTTGCAGAGAGATGAAGAGGTTGCCACTATTCTGTTCCTTCACAGTGGGCGACATGGATTCGATAAGATGAAACTTCAATAAAAAAAAAAAAAGAAAGGACTTCGCAGAAATTCATTTCGTGATCAGCCAGTTATTGTCAATAATAGGACTGAACACGTTATTTCTAACGAAATTAGAATTTTTACACAAACTGGACAGTGGTGACAAGTTTCTTCAAAAAGGTCCTACACAATGGCTCGAAAATGAAGGGTTCGTGAAATTATCCGGCTGAGAGAGGCTTCATGTTCAAGGATAATAATAATAAAAATTGTGATATTTGCGTCATATTAAATGTATTAACATTATACATTCTATTATAGAATAAAATAAATCAATGTCAGCAACAACTTGAATGTTTATTGGTTAATGAGATGGCTGGGAATTGTATCTGAAATAAACAATAAATGTACTTCAATCCGATTTTTCGTTCCGTGTCCCAGGGCACTCATTCAACCTTTCGTATGGAATGCAAGTTAAACAAAAAGCAATTATATAAGTAAGGGAATCAAATTAGGGGATGGATGAACAAAATATCTAACTTGCCCTACATGTGGCCTCTACTGCGCCCGCTACTTGGGTGCGACTTTGCTCTGCCAAGTGACTCTGATGTCTGGCGCCTCGTACTGATCGTTACTGTACCGCATCCATCCCTGTATGGAACTACTCGTTTTGGTCTACTTCGAATCCCTCCAAGGCTATGATCCATTTTAGTGATGATCGATTGTCCATAATGGCACTATGACAAGTTAACAACAAGTACGCAATTCGACTATACACAGTTTCCACGACTGCCTCTCGATCTATTGATGGTAGGAGTGTCTTGTCATTGACACTTCGGCCAACTTATACAATGAGCCCAATTCTAAAGTTATATGCAGCTCCTGCCGTTTTCTTTTTCTCCCTTTACTCGTTGTTGTTGGTTTACGTCGTTGCTGAGAAAGAAACTTGTTTATATTTAGGAAAGTCACATCGCATCACTGACACCCGGTAAAAATGCTTCTGTGCTGTGTTCCCGTCACCTGTGCTAGGGAGAGCCATTCGTAAAAATTCATACATATAATAAAATATATATGATTATATGTTTGTTTGTGTGTGTGTTGTGTGTGTGTGTTTGTGTGTGTGTGTTTCATATCTCCCCTTAAAGCAATTGGCCGCCGGTCTTAACATATTTACTATAGTGTCAGGTGACAGTGATGAGGGGGGGGGGGAGGGGGGGTGAAAGCCACCTACCTATAAAAGGGATGGGGATAGTGTAGAAAAGACGTGTGATCCGTTACACGTGAATCCCAAGACTTCATCCATCCAGCATTTGTGAATGAGAGCACTTAGTGACTTGCAAAAAACCTTACACATAGTTGGAAACCTTTACAAAAAATTTTCCTACAAAATTATGAAACGAAATTTTTTTATCCCTTACTACTTCTCCGCTGGTCGTACAGTAAAAATACCTCGATGGGCATAGCGTAACAATTTATTACTTCGTTACCCCTAACTGTATTCACCACACATTTTGCAGGCGGTATGCACATATACCAGTAAAGGTAAGTGCGGTATTATAACATTCTACGACACAGAATCTAGGAGATATGACGTCATACACAGCGAGGTGCGAGGAAAATCGCCACATCATGTACAGCGTCTAACTTTATTACTTCTTTGCAGCCAAATCTATTCGCAATATATTTAACAGACAGAGACGGAAGGCACCAGATGATTGGAAAAGAGCACAGGCGATCCCAGTCTTGAAGAAGGGTCGTCGAGCAGATGCGCAAAACTATAGGTCTATATCTCTGACATCGATCTGTTGTAGAATTTTAGAACATGTTTTTCGCTCGCGTATCATGTCATTTCTGGAAACCCAGAATCTACTCTGTAGGATTCAACATGGATTCCGGAAGCAGCGATTGTGTGAGACCCAACACGCTTTATTTGTTCATGAGACCCAGAAAATATTAGATACAGGCTCCCAGGTAGATGACATTTTCCTTAACTTCCGGAAGGCGTTCGATACAGTTTCGCACTGTCGCCTGATAAACAAAGTAGGAGTCGACGGAATATCAGACCAGCTGTGTGGCTGGATTGAAGAGATTTTAACAGACAGAACACAACATGTTATTCTCAATGGAGACACGTCTACAGACGTTAAAGTAACCTCTGGCGTGCCACGGAGGAATGTTATGGGACCATTGCTTTTCACAACATATATATATGTCCTAGTAGACAGTGTTGGAAGTTCCATGCAGCTTTTCGCAGATGATACTGTAGTATACAGAGAAGTTTCAGCATTAGAAAATTGCAGAGAAATGCAGGAAGATCTGCAGCGGATAGGCACTTGGTGCAGGGAGTTGCAACTGACCCTTAACGTAGACAAATGTAATCTATTGCGAACACATAGACAGAAAGGTCCTTTATTGTATAATTATATGATAGCGGAACAAACACTGGTAGCAGTTACTTCTGTAAAATATCTGGGAGAATGCGTACGGAACTATTTGAAGTGGAATGATCATATAAAATTAATTGTTGGTAAGGCGGGAGCCAGGTTGAGATTAATTGGGAGACTCCTTAGAAAATGTAGTCCATCAACACAGGAGGTGGCTTACAAAACAATCGTTCGACCTATACTTACGTATTGCTCATCAGTGTGGGGTCCGTACCATGTCGGGTTGACAGAGGAGATAGAGAAGATCCAAAGAAGAGCGGCGCGTTTCATCACAGGGTTATTTGGTAATCGTGATAGCGTTACGGAGATGTTTAGCAAACTCAAGTGGCAGACTGTGCAAGAGAGGCGCTCTGCATCGCATTGTAGCTTGCTGTCCAGGTTTCGAGAGGGTGCGTTTCTCGATGAGGTATCGAATATATTGCTTCCCCCTACTTATACCTTCCGAGGAGATCACGAATGTAAAATTAGAGAGATTCGAGCGCGCACGGAGGCTTTCCGGCAGTCGTTCTTCCCGCGAACCATACGCGACTGGGATTGGAAAGGGAGGTAATGACAGTGGAACGTAAAGCGCCCTCCGCCACACACCGTTGGGTGGCTTGCGGAGTATAAATGTAGATGTAGATGTAGATGTACCCACAACTGTCGTAGAACGTGTTGTGACTCGGCAAGACAGCCAAGCCACTATGAGATAGCCGAAAGGCACGCGTTTAAGCTCACGCAGGCAGGCGTGAGGTCTGGAATAGTTAAAGGATTTGAGTCTAGTTAAAAAAGTACATAGCTTCTGGAATACATAATTTTAATCCATAATTGGTAACAATCGGTCTGACGGTACATGCATCACAAGATAAATAGCAAATGATAATGGCGCCTTGCTAGGTCGTAGCAAATGACGTAGCTGAAGGCTATGCTAACTATCGTCTCGCCAAATGAGAGCGTAATTTGTCAGTGAACCATCGCTACCTAAGTCGGCTGTACAACTGGGGCGAGTGCTAGGACGTCTCTCTAGACCTGCCGTGTGGCGGCGCTAGGTCTGCAATCACTGATAGTGGCGACACGCGGGTCCGACGTATACTACCGGACCGCGGCCGATTTAAAGGCTACCACCTAGCAAGTGTGGTGTCTGGCGGTGACACCACAGAACGTACATGCAAAATTACACTGAAGAGGCAAAGAAACTGGTATTGGGTAGGCCCCCAGCGAGCACGCAAAAGTGCCAGAACCCGACGTGGTATGGACTCGACTAATGGTAGTGAGGTAGTGCTGGAGGGAACTGCCACCATGAATCCTGCAGGGATTACCATAAATCCGTAGGAGTACGAGGGGCTGGAGAACTGAACAGCAAGTTGCAAGGCATCACAGATCTGCTCAATAATTGTAATGTCTGGCGAGTCCGGTGGCCAGTGGAAGTGTTTAAACACAGAAGGGTGTTACTGAAGTCACTCTGTAGCAATTCTGGACTTGTGGGGTGTCGCATTGTCCTGCTGGAATTGCCCAGGTGGTGGTAAGTGCTTATCCGACCAAACTGCTGAGGTCATCAGTCCCTACGCTTACATACTACTTAATCTAACTTAAACTAACTTTCTCTAGGAACAACACACACACCAATGCCCGAGGGATGACTAACCTTCGACGGGGGAGCCGCGCGAACCGTGGCAAGATTCCTAGAGCGCGCGGCCACTTCGCGCAGCAATTGCCCAAGTCCGTCGGAATGCACAAAGGACATGAATGGTTGCAGGTAATCTGCCAGGATGCTTACGTTTGTGTCACCTGCCATAACCGTTCCCAGATATGTCAGGGGCCCCACATCACTCCAACTGCACTAGCCCCACACCATTACAGACCCTCCACCACCTTGAACAGTCACCTACCAAAATGCAGGGCCCATGGATTCATGAGGTTGTCTCCATAACCGTACACTCCTTCCTCTCGATACAATTTGAAACGAGACTCATGTCACCAGGCAACATATTTCCAGTCATCATCAGTCCAGTATCGGTATTGGCGGGCCCAGACGAGACGTGCAGTCATCAAGAGTACACGAGTGGTCCTTCGCCTCCGAGAGCCATCTTGTTGACGTTTCGTTGATTGGTTCGTACGCTATCATTTGTTGGTGGCACAGCATTGAAATCTGCAGCAATTTGCGGAAAGGTTGCACATCTATCACGTCGAACGATTCTCTTCAGTCATCGAAGGTCCCGTTCTTGCGCGATCTTTTCCGGCAGCAGCGATGTAGGAGATTTCATGGTTTACCCGATTCCTGATATTCACAGTACACTAGTGAAATGGTCGTAGGGGGAAAGCCCCACTTCATCGCTACCTCGGTGATGCTGTGTGCCATCGCTCGTGCGTCGTCTGTAACACCACATTCAAACTCACTCAAATCTTGATAACCTGAGATTGTAGCAACAATAACCGACCCAAAAACTGCGCCAGACACTTTTATATAGACCGCAGCTCCGTAATGTGCCTGTTTCCACATCTCTGTATTTGAGTACGCATGCGGTATACAAATTTATTTACCCTTCGGTGTATAATCATCACATATTTTTACTTCGTTGCTAATAACTCGATTGGTAACACGTTTTGCAAAATCTATCCTCATATGCCGTTGAATGTATCTAATAAATTATTTCACTGCCGACACACGTTTCAGGAGATATGACGTCATAGACACTAAGGATAGGGCCAGACGCCACGTGGTACGGGAGTGGTCGCGCAGCTATAAAGAAAGACCTGGCCAACTCCGGGTTTCTCAGCTAGTATTCCATAAAGTTGATCAGAAGGCTCTGTGATCCGAGTTATCCAAACTTCTCCTTTGTGGGACGTGTACTTAATACCAGAGCAGGGAAGTTGTCCTCCGTATACACCAGAAGAATTCGAGACCTCAGTGATGTGCTGTTATGAGCATTACTATAAACAACACCAGACATGGCTGCCGATGCAGTGTCGACTGCACACTGCCTGGACACACTACCAGTCGCCTTCTTGTCTTTACATTCCATCAGACTTTCTTTACTTTCGTCATCGGTGATGCAAAATCACCTTTACTTGCGCATCTCGCAGACTTCCTATAGCGTTTTTTGTTCCGTTACTTCTTACGACTGTTTCATATTCCTGTCTGAAACCGTGGAATCTTTCACGTGCGACGCTGTGAGTTGATCCGCCGACAAATCAGGAGTGCAGAGGCACTTTTACCCATCGAGGTGGCGCTCGCATCAGTACCATCTTGGCTATCTGAGGCACTTGTAAGAGAATCTGGACCACTATGAAGATATTTCTGTAGGATAAATAGGAACAGAGAACTTTTTCACTCGCATTATGAAGATTACTATCCTCACAATAATACATACTTACAGACAACTGATGGCACACTATGTGGTCCAAGGAATCCGAACACGCCTAAAACACACGTCTTTCATATTAAGTGCATTGTGCTGCTGCCAACTGCCAGGTACTCAATATCAGCGTCCTCAATAGTCATTAGACACCGCGAGAGAGCAGAACGGGGCCCTCCGCGGAACTCACGAACTCCGAACGTGATCAGGTGATTTAGTGTCACCTGTGTCATACGTCTGTACACGAGATTTCCACACTCCTAAACATCCCTTGGTCCACTGTTTCCGATGTGATAGTGAACTGGAAACGTGAAGGGACACGTACAGCACAAAAGCGTACAGGCCGACCTCGTCTGTTGATTGACAGAGACCGCCGACAGTAGAAGACGGTCGTAATGTGCAACCGGCACACATCTATCCAGACCATCAGAACGGAATTTCAAACTGCGTCAGGATCCATTGCAAATACTATGACAGTTAGACGGGGGGGTGAGAAAACTTGGAATTCATGGTCGATCGGTTGCTCATAAGCCACACATCACGCCGGTAAATGCCAAACGACGCCTCGCTTGGTGTAAGGAGCGTAAAAACTGGACGATTTAACAGTGGAAAAACCGTTGCGTGGAGAGACGAATCAAGGTATACAACGTGGCGATCCGATGCAGGTTGTGGGTATGGCGAACGCCTGGTGAACGTCATTTGCCTGCGTGTGTAGTTCCAATAGTAAAATTCGGAGGCGGTGGTGTTATGATGTGGTCGTGTTTTTCAACGAGGGGGCTTGCAACCCTTGTTGGTTTGCGTGGCACTATCACAGCACCGGCCTACATTGATGTTTTAAGCACCTTCTGGCTTCCCACTGTTCAAGAGCAATTCGGGGAAGGCGGCTGCATCTTTCGACGCGATGGAGTACCTGTTTATAATGCACGGCCTGTGGCAGAGTGGTTACACGACAGTAACTTCTCTGTAATGGACTGGCCTGCACAGAGTCCCGACCTGTAGCCTATAGAACACAACTGGCATGTTTTGGAACGCCGACTTCGTGACAGGCCTCGCCGACCGACATCGATTCCTCTCCTCGGTGCAGCACTTCATGAAGAATGGTTTGCCAATCCCCGAGAAAACTTCCAGCACGTGATTGAAGGTATGCCTGCGATAGTGGAAGCTGTCATCAAGGCTAAGGGTGGGAGAACACTATATTGAAATTTTTGGAAATTAGTGGTAAGGTCTTATGGAACAAAACTGCTGAGGTCATCGGTCGCTAAGCTTACTCACTACTTAATCTAACTTAAACTAACTTACGCTAAGGACGACACACTCTTCCATGCCGGAGGGAGGACTCGAACTTCCGACTTGGGAAGCCGCCCGCACTGAGGCAAGACGCCCTAGACCGCGCGAATACCCCGGTTACCCCGCAGAATTACCGATGGAGGGCGACATGAACTTGTACGTAATTATCAGCCAGGTGTCTGGATACTTTTTATCACATAGGGTATGTTGTTAGGGGAGGTAGCAACGATACACTGTAGACAAAGGGAAGATTCTGTACATTTTATTACACTTAATGAAAGTTAGTTACTTTGAAGTTTTGGTAATTTCGTATGGTCTTTATCCATCGTGATTGAGACAGCTGTTGCATGGGGGCTTAATTAAATATATATTGATATTGAAAATACTTTTAATTTTAGTAACTGTCTGTCCGATTACGCAAGTCTCGTAATCGGTTGGCCCTGACTAGAATTGTTAACCTATCTGACTGCAAAGAACAATGTAAGAAAATTTTCGTAAACACAGTTAATTAATTAAGACCCCAGCAACTATAAAAATCTACGAAGCCAACAAGCACAAGAGTAACTGTTCTGTATGTGGGAGTGTGACTCAACGTCCACATCTGGCACGGTTCTTTTCCAACAAGACAAGAATTTTTAAATACCAACTATACTGGCGTGACAAAAGAAATTTAGAAAAACTATAATTACGCAAGAAAACCAGAATTACACTCTAATGCAAGAACACGAGCCAGATGCTTTGTTGACTGAACCTGTAGTGACGCATTATTTCACACACACAATTAATAAAAAAAAAACATTGTAATTTTTACCTTCATATATATTGACGAAATGCACTCATTACAATAACATCTGCTATCTCTCCCATCAAATAACTGCATAAAATATGGAACAACACTCTTTACTACAACATCTTACTCCGACTTCACGACAAGCACGAGCTCTTAACACACACTGTCCTCTCCGATCTCCTAACAAGCACTGACTGCTACGAACTCTAAACACGCACTCTGCCATGAACTCTCGACAACCACTGACTTCTACAATCTCATAACAAGCACTGACTGCTACGAACTCTAAACACGCACTCTGCCATGAACTCTCGACAACCACTGACTGCCACGAACTCCCAACAAGCACAGTGGAGGCGGCTTAATAGTACTCTTTGGCGCACTCTCTGGCGCAGTGGCACAGTGTAGCCACCTTTCCACGTGCATGGGGGCTTAATTAAATATATATTGATATTGAAAATACTTTTAATTTTAGTAACTGTCTGTCCGATTACGCAAGTCTCGTAATCGGTTGGCCCTGACTAGAATTGTTAACCTATCTGACTGCAAAGAACAATGTAAGAAAATTTTCGTAAACACAGTTAATTAATTAAGACCCCAGCAACTATAAAAATCTACGAAGCCAACAAGCACAAGAGTAACTGTTCTGTATGTGGGAGTGTGACTCAACGTCCACATCTGGCACGGTTCTTTTCCAACAAGACAAGAATTTTTAAATACCAACTATACTGGCGTGACAAAAGAAATTTAGAAAAACTATAATTACGCAAGAAAACCAGAATTACACTCTAATGCAAGAACACGAGCCAGATGCTTTGTTGACTGAACCTGTAGTGACGCATTATTTCACACACACAATTAATAAAAAAAAAAACATTGTAATTTTTACCTTCATATATATTGACGAAATGCACTCATTACAATAACATCTGCTATCTCTCCCATCAAATAACTGCATAAAATATGGAACAACACTCTTTACTACAACATCTTACTCCGACTTCACGACAAGCACGAGCTCTTAACACACACTGTCCTCTCCGATCTCCTAACAAGCACTGACTGCTACGAACTCTAAACACGCACTCTGCCATGAACTCTCGACAACCACTGACTTCTACAATCTCATAACAAGCACTGACTGCTACGAACTCTAAACACGCACTCTGCCATGAACTCTCGACAACCACTGACTGCCACGAACTCCCAACAAGCACAGTGGAGGCGGCTTAATAGTACTCTTTGGCGCACTCTCTGGCGCAGTGGCACAGTGTAGCCACCTTTCACTGTGTTACCACATACGTAGAAAGGTTGGTGTTAAAATTAACTTTAGTGCTAAGTCACTCGCATGGAGCTACTTCTTAGGAATAACTGAAACTGAACAGGAATCAGCTAAGGAGTTGCTTTTTATATGAACACAGGAAACATTATTCTAAAGCAGGACTGGTTTAAAGGAACTTTACCATTTCCTCATGACGCCGGTGCGCTTCAAACAATGGATGGAAAACAAGTATCTGGATGGCCGAACGGAGATATAAGTGTAACTCCAAGTTTGGATTATGAAAGATTTCCATGTACGAATTTTCTGTACTTGTCAGTGTCCTGAGTAGTTGCTTTGGCCGTTGTAAGGTAAGGATTTGTTGGAAGGGTGATTTGGACATTCACTCCTTATTAATGATCATTGAGGCAGCTATCTTAAATGGACAGGTAGTGGGGAGTTAAATGTTTAATTTTTAAACGTTACTCGTATGTACAGTATTCTATAATACTGATACAGCACCTGAAATTAATAAAGAAAGCGCCCCAAGGCTTTAAACGAGTCACGAGCCTATGTGCAGAACTAACACAGGTTTACATTAGAAATTAAGGAACAATAGCCTGAATCATATTTCTTGTATCTTATATACTCACAAAGGGGTAGTCACTCCCGTAGGTAAAAGGTCTCCTTGACACTTGTCTCTTGGTAGCAGAGTAAAAGTGCAAACGACAAACTGCTCTGATACGGGAACGGCAGTGTCCTATTGCCATGAAGAGTTGCTCGTTGTTCTAACTCAAAAAGGAAACGTTTTTCACTGGCAGAAGCACACTTCTTGTTCAATGCTTGCAGGCAGTGGACGCATTTGTAGGAGAGATCTAGAGTTCAATTTTGATGTATCTATCGGTAACTCAGAAAGTATGGCACAGTATTAATTTTCTACGTTTTATCTTTAGTCGTAATACATCATCTTGGGTCCCTTTCCGCCTAAGTAGCGATTTTTAGATACGCAACAGCTCTGAAAGTAACAAAAAGCAATTATAGGTTGCTATGGGCAAGATTTAAAAAATAAATGCAATTAATACTAAGCTGGCATTCTTGTTATTTCTCAAATCAGCACCAGAAAACAACCCGATTTTATATACTTGGTCTGCCCCAGTGTTGTTTATTGTTTCAAAACCTTGTGTGTAGCAACGTGCGTCGCAGAAAGAGGAGAAAATGTGCAGGCGAGAGAGTCAATCGTGAACCACGGATTCCCAGACGCAAGTAATTGTCTCAACCACAGCAGCTTTCACCTCCTGTTAACGTAGTGTGAGGTGGAAGACCAGTTTCGTCATCGCCTTTCTTTGTGATCCCCTGCCTTCGAGTCGGTCTTTTAAGATAGTCTTCTCTAAATTAATCAGTTCTCTAATCAAGATGAGCCTAAGGTACTTGGTGATCCTTTAACTGACACGCGGAGATAAACGTCTTGTGATGCTAAGTTATTCTACAGTGGAAGCATTTGATCTTTTATCTGCCCATGGCACATGTAATATCTTCCGCCAAGATACCTCGAAGGCACCAGTTTGGCTTTTGTCACTGGCTTTCGCGGTCGAGGCCTCGCAGCCGTACATGAACACAAGCAACGCTAATCATTCCACCAAGCGCATCTACGTTGATTTTGATGTTGCTCGGTTGTGTCAAATCTTAATGAGTTTAACCATAGCTGTGCTACCATTAGCAACACGCTGGTTTATTTAGTTACCAAAATTTAATGTGTCACTGATCAGAGATCCCAAATGTACATAATTACTCACTGCCTCCAGATCTTTTAAGCAAGGTAGTAAATTAAACTTGATCTAAATCTTGGCGATTAATGACCATTAATTCATCTTGTTTCCTATTTACCTCAAGGCAGAAAACCGTACCTTGATCCTGGAGACATATCACCAAGTCCTTCCTCACTTCCTGTAAAGAGGATAGTATTTTCTGCAATGTGTACGTTGTTGATTTTCGTACTGCCAATGGCAGTTCCACCATTCGAGGCATCTAGTGCGTCTCTGATGATACACTGTGCTAGATATTACATCTTGAGGTGACAAAAATCATGGGATGCCTCCTAATATCACGTCGGACGTCGGTTTTCTTGAGGTTGTGCAGCCACGCGAAATGGTGCGGAGGCAATATGTCGTTGCAAGTCCCCTGCAGAAGTACTGAGCAGTGCTGCGTCTATAGGCGTCCACAAATGCGAATGTGTTACTCGTGCAGAATTTTTTGCACGAACTCTCCATTCTGTCCCCTGCATGTTCGATAGGATTAATGTCGGTGATCTGGGTGGCCAAATCATTCGATCGAATTGTCCAGAATGTTCTTCAGATCAATTGCAAACAACTGTGGCCCGGTGGCATAGCTCATTGCCACCCATAAAAATTCCACCATTGTTTGGGAACATGAAGTCAATGAATAGTTGTAGATTGTCTCCAAGAAGCCGAACGTAACCATTTCTAATCAATAATCGGTTCAGTTGGGTAAGAGGATCCAGTCCATTCCAAGAGAACAAGGCCCGCACCATTATGGAGCCACCAAGATCATGGACAGCGCCTTGTTGACAACTTGGGCCCATAGGATCGTGGAGTTTGGCCACATTCGAACCCTACCATCAGTTCTTCCAAACACAACTTAGGAGCCACTTGACCAGGCCACGATTTTACAGTCGTCTAAGGTAAAACTGGTAACGTAACTAGTACAGGGAAGGCATTGCAGACAGTGCCGTGCTGTTAGCAAAGACACTCGCGTTAATCGTCTGCTGCCATAGCCAATTAACGCCAAATTTTGCCAACTGTACTAGCGGATACGTTCGACGTACGTCCCACATCGATTTCCGCAATTATTTTACGTGGAGTTCTTTGTCTACAAGCACTGACTACTCTACGCAAACGGCGCTGCTCGAAGCAGTTTCTTGAAGGGCGTTGGACAAATGGCTCTGAGCACTATGGGACTTAATTACTGAGGTCATCAGTCCCCTAGAACTTAGAACTACTTAAACCTAACTAACCTAAGGACATCACACACATCCATGCCCGAGGCAGGATTCGAACCTGCGACCGTAGCGGGCACGCGGTTCCAAACTGACGCGCTTAGAACCGCACGGCCACACCGGCCGGCCATTGCGTTATCTCTGGTGAGCCTAATTTCTGAAATTTGGTATTCTCAGCACACGCTTGACACTGTGGATCTCGCAACACTGAATTCCGTAACGATTTCGGAAACAGAATTCCCATGCGTCTAGCTCCAATCACCAATACGCTTTCAAAGTCTGTCACTTTCCGTCGTGCGGCCATAATCACATGGGGAAGCTTATCACGTAAAACACCCGAGTAAAACTGACAGGTCTGTCAATGCACTGTTTTTTTTTAACCCTGTGTACTCAATACTGCCTCCACCTCTTTGTGTTCATATCGCTGTCACGTCACTATCGTCACGTCTGTGTAGAGCTGAGGTGAAAACCTCGTCTGATTCCATATGACACATCGAAAAACACGGAGTAGTCAGCATCCGCATCTATGTTTGCAGTGTGACTGTTATAAAGAAGTTATTGTAATGATACTAGGTGTTTTGGTACCACAAGCGCACTCAACGTATGTCATAACTTGCGCCACATGATACAATCAATCTTTGTCCGTAACACGAACCTGTATTATTCTAGCCTACTTGATCAGTTTCAGTCTCAGCCGAAATTTCATGGACAGCATACTATGGTCACTGCCACAGTCTGCATCAAGACAGGTCTTACAGTCCAGGACCGAAGTACGCCAACGATTCCTCACCAAAATTAAATCAATTTGATTTGTATCCATATCCCCAAGACATATCCTTGTGTAGGATTTTGTTGCAATAGGGTTATTACAGGAAGACAAAATATTATTCACACAAAATACGAGCAACAGTCCCACACGTTCATTTCTAATAGTCAAGCCGTATAGTCCAACCACAGGAGTCACGTATCCTTCATGTACAGTCTCATCTATTTTCACATTAAAATCATCCTAGATCACTCATACCCCATTTTCCGGTATGTTTCAGATGGTATGTTCTAGTTACTCATATATTCATCTATACCTATGTCCAATGAAACTGCAGTGAGATCATAAACCTGAACGATGTTCTCACTGCAGGGAGAAGCTTTCATTTTAATAGATGTTATCCTACCACAAGCGGGTTCATAACCTATAACAGCGTTACTGTTGCTCTTAGGAATCATTTTAATGACGTCATTCTTACTCACATCCACACATCTCGAAAAATGGTATTCCGCGCCTGAGTCTCGAAGTGGCTAAATTTTTTCAGTGCGTCTCGTTGCGTCCACTTACGTGCAGGGATACACTTCTCTCTTCACGACAGCAAGATTTCATGTCTGGAAGAGACTTCGTACATTCAAGGTTGGTGCCCTTTTAGCTATTCACAAGAGTGGTTTATAGTTATGTGTACATTCCGAGGCACGTCTCAACCCTCTGCCCATCCCCACCCCCACTCTGAACCCATTCCCAGGCACAGCAGTGGCACTTACTCCAGAATCTAATTTAAGATTGAGCAAAGCCATGACGTTGTCTTGGAAACGCCAGTAATGGTTTTACGTTTGCCTTCCACTGTGTAAATTACGCCACCCCGAGCATAGAGTCAGACACCTTTTGTAACCGCTCCTCGGGAGTACAGACGCTATGGATCCGTCTCTTCCGCCACTGACATTCTGCCAAAGTACAAGATAACAATGTCACAGAACACTGACCCGCCATCAGGATGAGGAGTCCTACACAAGTCTGCTGTATCATATCAAACGGACACGCGAAGCAGCTGCGTCCACAGTACACAAACTGTCCGGAGTCATTCTTTTTTTTAACTTGAATACTCGACTTATACGTTTGTACCGCATGCATATTGTTTTGCACCACTGCTTCTAATTTCAAAGTTTTTCACGTATAATGGAAATGAAATTTTTTCACTACTTCAGTGCAAACACAGATAATATTTTGGTTTCGTTTCTGATTGAAAATTAGCAAAATGAATACCCGGGAAAATCTGGGTTTGTCAGCTAGCATCAGTTAAAAAAGTAATTCTTACTGCCGTCGACTGAAACGACACTCATATTTTGTTCCAATTTATTACAGGAAAACGAAACGACAACCACGGAAATGGCGAGGATGCCGCATAGAAATGACCTACCACACCCGGCTAGCACATTAGCATGACGTGTTGGCTTTCAAATATCTTGGGTGTACGTTTTCCAAGGAGAAAACCTTATAACGGTTCTTACAGCCAGATACGGAGCGCCATTATCGTGATGTCAGCCAACCCCGCTCAGGAAACAACGTGCTGAACGGAGCACCGCTTCTCCGCATTGCAGCCTTCCGTGTGACAAGACCAGGTTGTTTGGTTGGTTGGCTGTTTTGGGGAAGGAGACCAGACAGCGAGGTCATCGGTCTCATCGGATTAGGGAAGGACGGGGAAGGAAGTCGGCCGTGCCCTTTGAAAGGAACCATCCCGGCATTTGCCTGGAGCGATTTAGGGAAATCACGGAAAACCTAAATCAGGATGGCCGTACGCGGGATTGAACCTTCGTCCTCCCGAATGCGAGTCTAGTGTCTAACCACTGCGCCACCTCGCTCGGTTGACAAGACCAGGCCAGCCACCGGGAGGTACTACAGGGCGACAAAGTGCCAGTTACGACGGAATATCATTGTCTCTATTCCAGATACTTCAGCGTGACACAAACGTCACCACTACCGCAAACTCAGATGGGGCAGTAGTATTTAAACTCATGTGAGCCAACCAACCAAAACTAAAACAGCTGGGCAGTTATGTAACATGGAGCCCACTCTGCTCAGTGCGGTACTGCTTGCTGTCTAAGCATCTCGTCACCAGGGGGAGGGGGAGCACTTTTTTCCCACCCCGTGAGTGATGTCAGGGTCCGGTTATCGCAGCCGTCGCCAAGATGTCAACAGAAGATCTTTATGTTGGGGGCGCTGGAGTGTGATGCAGCCATACATTATCACAGCAGCCGCCATTGACAATACCTTCTCTGACAGGGGAATCTGAGAATCCACTGGTGGAGCAGCAGCAGTGTTCGTGGTCAGCAGCCGGGGCCTGACGCCCTGGGAAACGCCACAATATTCATCGTCCCCGTAATTGTTACTACAGTTACCAATTATAACTGGTGTCAGAAAATCGCTGAAGATGAAGGTGAAGATGTAGATGGACCACCAGCTGATGTAAGCCGGTTCTATGGTCTATACATGCACATTACCCAATGGAGTGGATGGATTGATGGAAGGCAGAGCGCTGAAAAATCATCTGGTAGCAACACTAAGTAGCAACACGCTCTTTACTTTTCACTCTTGGGATCCCCAACATCCTTGGAACTGACCTTTTCTTGGTTTACGTGGTATCTTCCAGGGTTTATTGTGCCATACCAAAGTCGGCAATTCAGATCGATACCACAGATAACAGCGAGAGCTCGCTGCAGTTCCCAACAACCAATGAGAGGCGCTCGAAAAGTCCACACCTCCCTCTCATAACAGCACAATAGCGCCCTCGCACTGAAGGTCAGTGTAGTGTCGAGCACTCAAAACCTCTGCCCCAGTTTAAGACCTCATCTGAAGCAGTCAACATCACAGTGTAGGAGTTGTTAAAGTTTCTGATGATAATTGCTTTCGTAAATGTTGCATTTTGCATTGCAAGAGGTTTGTTAATAAGTGTATCAAGCAATAGCTTGCTGCTCAATGACAGTTGCATATTATACAACTACCATGTGGCAAAGAAGCGTGACAAAGTTAGTAAATCTTTTATTAAATCAGTAATAAAGTGAACTAATATTTCATGTGTTCTAGATTGATGAGCCTCCTCCAGCAGGAATCAAAGTACCCACACTTACGGCTACAAAAACAGTTAACTC
Source organism: Schistocerca piceifrons (assembly GCF_021461385.2). NCBI lineage: Eukaryota > Metazoa > Arthropoda > Insecta > Orthoptera > Acrididae > Schistocerca > Schistocerca piceifrons. Next base: position 504,645,729 of record NC_060143.1, on the reverse strand, counting down.
CTGTAACATGCACCCAGTCTATTGTATTTCGGCACTGTACTCCGGCTTGTGAGTTACATCCCTTACTTCGCTGCTTATGTCGTCGGAAGTGGCGAGAGAGTGCCTGACTCAGCATCGTAAAAATAGGGTATTCCGAAAAATTTCAGCAATTTTTTAAGCGAAAACTAGAATAAGACTAAGGTTTTTGTTGTAAATAGAAAATGTATCAAGTAAATTTCTCAGGATGGGTAAGGATGGTAACTGTCAGAAGTATATCAATGGTTAAAGATAGGCGTCAGGTAGGATTTAAGGTCACGGCTAAGTCTAGGATATTAGGACCCGGAATCTTGGAAAATGAGAAGCGCGGGGAAAATAGTAACAGGTACTACTTGATTCGATAAGATATTTTTAAGCTATAGTTGCGGAGACACTGCTGATCCTGCAGGCTTTATAGCCTTGCCTTTGAATACGAAAATAAGTGTTTTTCGAGGTACTAGATTAGCTCACCAGAAATTGAAAATCTCCTGAGTGACGCACGTAAAAAAGTAGAATTCTGAGTTCGTTCCCACTGATTTCTATATGAAAAGGAATTATTTTAGAACTTTCGGTAATAAATGTTGACCCCAAAAAATTTTATGTTAGTATTGAACGTCTACATCAAGAAAACAAAACAAAGAAGGAAACTTTTCTCTTACATAACTTTATTTCTCGAGGTTACATCAGTTTAAAGGTTGTACATTTCATATCACTGTGCATCATGTTTCATCAAATAACGTTGGATATTGACCATACCTAATGTAGTCTTCTTACGGTCATGTAAAATAATTTGGAAAAGACGAAATTGGTATCCGTTGTAGGAATGTTATACTGTATTATCTGCATGTAAATTACGGTCACAAAGTGTCGTTACCCTCTCTAAAGGGAGAGCAACCCACCAGAGTAATAAACAGCCCAAAGCGATAGCATGGTAATCAGATTACTACATCATGCAGAAAATTGATGCTAGTTCAAAGGAACAGCTGTACTTCAATGTTCAGTATATCCACAAAAAGAGGGCTAAAGTGACCAGTCAGATAGATCGCTGTTCTTACTGGATGAGAAGAGACTAATTCGATTCTCAAACAAACGACACATCCACAGCTCATTTCGTGAACGTATCTGTACGCATCAGGGAACTGGAAAATTTAATTTACTAACATAACTGCGAATAAGCTACCACAGTTACCATTAGATCCCTCACAAACCGATTTTCAGAAAATTAGCGACCTCTCTCTCTGTTTTATTCCAGTTCATATACGAGGTTTGTCTGGAAGATACGTATAAAAGTTGAATAATAACTTTATTTTACAATTATTCAAAAAATGGTTCAAATGGCTCTGAGCACTATGGGACTTAACAGCTACGGTCATCAGTCCCCTAGAACTTAGAACTACTTAAACCTAACTAACCTAAGGACAGCACACAACACCCAGCCATCACGAGGCATAGAAAATCCTTGACCCCGCCGGGAATCGAACCCGGGAACCCGGGCGTGGGAAGCGAGAACGCTACCGCATGACCATGAGATGCGGGCTTACAATTATTCAGGTATTACAATATGGTCTCCTTCAAAGCACTCGACCTGAGACGCGATACACTTCTGCCAACGCCGTTTCCACTGTTGATAACGTTGCTGAAAGTCTTCAGTTGTGATGTTGTTCAGTTGCCGTGTCGTTTCCGCCTTGATGGCTTCCACATCTCCCAAGTGCCGCCCCCGAAGCACCATTTTGCATTTCGGGAACATGAAGAAGTCACACGCGGCTAAATCGGATGAATAAGGCGGGTGGTCTGTCACGGTGTTTGAGCTTCGGGCCAAAAACTCGCGCACTACGAGCGACGTGTGAGCGGGCGCATTGTCGTGATGAAGGATCCACCTGCCCCCTTTTGCCAACTCCGGACGAACTCGGGCCACACGAGCTCTGAGACGTGTCAGAACTTCAACGTAAAAATTTCCGTTCACTCTTTGGCCGGGAGGGACAAATTCCTCACAGCACTCAACCCTCTTTGCTTTCTGTTCTGGCGTCAAGAGCTTCGGTACGATTTTCGCACACAATTTCTTCATTTCAAGTTTTTGTGTCAGGATTTCGTGAACGATTGTTTTGGGGATTGACAGCTCGTCAGCAATCATTCTGACTGTCAATCTACGGTCTTTAAGAACACAAGCCCGAATTCGTTCAAGATTTGCTTTGGAACTCGATGTCGACGGGCGTCCTGGGCGAGGGTCATCGTTCACTTCTTCTCGGCCATCCCGGAACGTTTTTAACCACTTGTTCACAGTTGCTTCCTTCAGAGAATTGTCTCCGTAAACCTGTTTCAAACACTCAAAAATCTCATTGCCATTCTTGCCTAGCTTTGCAAGAAACTTGATGTTGACGCGCTGTTGCTCAATCAGAGAGAGCTCCATGCCGATGGCAGGTGAAAAAGGGGAACTGTCAACAAGCTGTCGCACACTCCCATCTTCACGCACAGTGCTCTGACTCGAACTGAGCGTAGATGATTGATTACAGCAGTAGTCCCACCTGGCGGTGACTGCAACTTGTAACATAAAGACATTATTCAAGTCTTAAACGTATTATCCGGACAATCCTCGTACTCCGCCATCTTATAATATTTATTTAGGTTTCTCTAAAGCTTGATTTTATTCGCAGTGAAAGTAAGCAAACATTTGAAAAGTAGTAACGTGCCATTTTACATCACTTAAATTTGGGTTTTATTACCCTTACAGCGTTCTAGACGCTGATCCAGAATCAGACTGTGGTGCTTTGTGGTCAGTCCTAACGGGAACGGAAAACAGAAACTGCGCAGGTGAAGGACATATACAACATATAGATTACACGTATATCGCCGCTATAAAAAAGTAACACTTCGCTCACCGTCGAATAGTTTTAGCGATAAGATGTATTGAGCAGTTGTTTTTAATATATCTCCTTGTCGAGTGCCAAAGCTGGTTTCGTATTCGTTTTGGAATGGAACTACTTGCTGATAACAAAGTTATTAGCTCAGTAGGTATTTTCAACGGGTCTGTACGGACTGGTGAAGGGCAGGAGAGGAGGAAACTGGAAATTAGGTATATGGGCAAGGATTAAAAAATGGCTGACAAGTTTTCCGTACAAACTGAAACTCCGATTTTTCAGTAGATATAAATATTCGGTGTTTCATTCTGATGTCTGATTGAAATACAACGAAGAACAACGCCGTAGACCCTTAATATATCAGTGGTGTTTGGACTTCTGATGAAAACAAAGTGCATTTTATTTGTGGAGCCTATTCTTAATGCAACAAAAATTCCTTACCGTGTCTCTTCCGCAGGATAGTATTGTTAGAAACCCTGATGGTAGACAGACATACCACCGTCTCCGCGTCATTAAATATGCCCAAAAGTACATTTCATGTGGAAGAAACGTTGGTAGCGTGTCGGTACAGGAACATCCGCTTCACAACATGACCAATATCTGAAGACTAAAATCAACGAAACTTTCAAAACAATACTCTTTAAAGCTTGCAACTGACTCAGACGGTGTACCTTGTGCCGTTGAAACCTGTGTCTTAGTGTTATAGAGGATGTCTCAGACCTTCCATAAAAAATGGTTTACTTTGTGAAGTGACGTAAATTGGGCACACACTACTATAATTTTGGCGAACAACACCATTTCCAGAGGTTGTCTCAAATCTTTTGTGTCAAATTGAAACAGATGGTAGAGGGTCCACAACCGATTATATTGAGGTAGGGAAACAATGGTCGGAAATGTATGTTTCTTGTGTTATGGACATACACACCGTACACATCTGAGCAATAACGTAGCTCTTAGTAGTTGCTCGAAGGGAAAGAATAGACCACAGACATACACGCACACACACACACACACACACACACACACACACACACACACACACAAAATTGCTGGAAATCAATTTCGTTAGGAATCAATTAAAAAAAAAAAAATACCTACGAATCTCCTACTTGTCCTTTGCGGACGATTTCACACTAATGGCACATTCTTGTGAGATGGCTATAAAACCGATAGAAACTGTAAAAGAAAGAACAGAGAAAGTCGTTCTGCAGACATCATTTGAAAAGACAGTGTTTACAACAACAAATTTAAAGGTTTTCAAAATATGGAGAATTTAACAAAGTATCAGACTTTAAATATCTGGGAGAAATTATCCCTGAAGAATATGTGTAACAAGAAAGAATATAAAAACATCGTAAACGTTTAGGATTAGTGAAAACTTCTATAATAAAAAATGATTATTTTTAAGTGCCAAAATTAGACATTACAAAACATTATTTAAACAAACAAAGTTATATGCCAGCGAAACCTTGGCACTAAACAGGAAAACTGATATAGAAAATCTAAAGAAAGAAGAAAGAAAAATAATTAGGAAAATTTTGGTACCAAGATGGACCGAGAATGGATATAGACTACAGAAAACGTCTAAACCTGAAAAATATTCTAACATAGAGACAGACATGAGGAAAAGACGCCTAAAATTCTATGGCCACATAGCGAGGCTTTCCGAACACAGACTAACAAAATGAGTAGTAAAATGCGTAGATTCCCTCGCTAATAGAGGGGAATTGATACAAAATGTTAAAAAAGACTTGGAATTAGCCAAAATCACCAAAGAAGAAATAGACGTAAGGAACAATTTAGAATAAAAGTAGAAAAATTGGAGGTTAAACAGAAATAAAAGCCCGAAGAACCGGAACAAAATGGGGCGAAGGAAGAAGAGCTATATTCTTGCCAACAATGAAAAACTTGTGGGCAAATAAAAAGAACCAGAAAAAAGGAAGAACGGAAAATTAACCATATAAACCATCTTTACTTAGCGCCTTCCACCCTGGGCTTTGCGACTAATATATATATATATATATATATATAAGTTGAGATGGGTAATGAGTGCAGATGCACACCAGGCTCGAACTCTTACGGGACTCGGCGAAGTGTCTCGAGTAATGGATACAATGGGCATGAGGCACTACATTATTAGCGTGTAGATAAGCTGAGAATCAGGGCCTGCCGGGAGGCGTGCTAGGGCAGTCCGTGCAGTTGGAATGACCACTGTGTCGGGATGGCTCAGTCGCCAGAGCATCTGCGTTAGTAAGCAGGGGACGTGGTATCGAATCCGGGTCTGTCACAAATTTTCGAGTTTTCCCTTTGATTTCCATAAATTCCCGCTTGGGGCTAACGTCTGTGATTCCATTATGTGATAAAGGATCGCTAGTTTTACCAATGTTCATTTGCCAAAAAAAAATTAATGTACGAAAGTCAAAGAATGTTCTTATTGAAATCTCGGTAGAGTATTACAGTTACCAAGATACATTAAGATGATTCATAATAGTTACATGACCGGTAGGACTTGAAGAGCCAACTTAAGGATTAATTATTGCGTATAGTGGAAAGTAACAGTGTTTATACTTTCATATATACAATGTTAAGAGTGTTCCTCATATTGTGTTATAACTAAAAGGTCAGTCCCTCGTCTGAGCGTACTGGAAGATCAATTTCCGAGTCCCCATGCTAACTGTTGCGACATATTGAAGTTTCCTATTACAATTCCATCATTAATAAAGTGTGGTTTCCTATTCTCTAACAGTTGTATGCTATTCATAAGCAGCTGGATGCAGCTATTAAAATGGGACTAAATCCATTAAAAAAATGTTCCATTTGAGGTAAACAGTACGAGGAAGTGAATCCTCCACGAGGATAGAAATAATCATCAATGGAAGTGGTATAGTTATCTCGAAAACATGACGGTGATAGTATTTTTCAATAACTAAACCGACAAAAGAAGCTCATGTTGAAGTTAGTAATGCCCCACCATCAGTAAATCGTTGACCTATAAATATAATTCATTTGCAACTTTAATATCCAGGTAGTAAATGTTGTTAAGAGCCAGTTGTTTAAAAACGGTTAATATTCGTTCTGCGTTGCTCGTGCCAAACTAATGTTAGCTTGGTTGAAATTTTCAGTCTACAGCGGAGTGTGCGCTGATATGAAACTTCCTGGCAGATTAAAACTGTGTGCCGGACCGAGACTCGAGCTCGGGACCTTTGCCTTGCTTGCTAAATCGTGTTCTTGTCTTGTATGTTACCAGCAAAACAGAAATTCAGTATCAAGCAAAGTAAGTCTTAATAGTCAACTTGCTTTATGAACGCTGCTAATACTTGGGCTAAATATACTGGCGACCTTTTCCCTCCTACGTAATTAACAGCATACTTTATAAATTATAGAATCTTGATGCAATTCACTGTTTTGTTGCTACTGCTTCCTTTCTGTAGTGACCGTTCCAGGAACGAAAAATAGATATCTTATTCATGACAAAAATTCACCGTCAAAAATAGGTATCGTTCCTGAGGGGTGGCATCATCGGTGTACTGCTAATTTAATAGTAGCCGGTAGTGTTGTGAGTCATTTACAACCAACCGCCCGAGCCACAACTGACAACTTGAGGCAATATGCAATTTTAGTTCTGACCAGTATGATACTATTTCCCTAACGTTTCTATCTTCAGTCATGTGAAATTGGATTACTCTGTTTGCAGTATCCTAAAAACCACGCCGAGCAGCCCAATGTAACATTGTATGGATATTTCTGTCTATTAAGAGATTCTCACCAAGTCGCAATTGTTGCTATACCTAATCCCGAACATTCTCGCCTTAACAGTACGCCTTTGAGGAAGATATGGAACTTTACGTACTACTATAGTTTGGTGTCTCCACAAATCAACACTAACACCACCAGTCCTGTATGTTATAACGATGATATGGTACCTATATGATTTTCCCGTTTCCCTCCCGTCAAATGTGGATTGGCTTCTACACTTCATATCTTCTACACTTCATATCTTCATTCATTTTTGCAAAGCAGCAACGAAAACCAAATATGATGAGTGTTGGTCCCATTACTACACATATTACGGTCGTTTCTTGTTCCATCCTCGTGTGCGTACATGAATAACGAGTGCTTTCTCTATGGGAGCAGTACGTAGGCGGTTGTAGTACTCGTATGTTTCTACATTCTTAACTTAATACTGGCTCTTGAAGAATTCATAAATTGAGTTTCGCGGCAGGGTTGTCATTTATTTTCAATTGTCTGCTTGTTCGTGACGCTGTACCATCAGTGAAGCAAAGGCGTGACCTTTCGTGTTGTGCTTCATTGTATACGTTCATAATCTCTTGTTAGCCCTATCACGTAAGATCCCACAGACGTCAGAGCAATGTTTTGGGATGGACGACAGGGGTAACCTCTCACATTTGTAAAATGTCAGTCTGATCAAAATATATTACCAATGAAAAAAGCCTGCCAGCTGCTTTACCCGCAAATGAGCTTCTATCATCATTCAAGTTGTTACACAGACATATCATTACAATCAAGTATTTGTGTTTACGAGATGCAGTCTTCCAACTGAAGCGTACTTTATCGATGAAGAGTACATTTCTTCTGTCCTACTTCGTGGAATGCCGTCAATGGCGCACACACTTCTGCACTTTCGGCTTAGAGCACCATTTCCAGAGGGTGTCTCATATCTTTTGAGTCAAACACAGGTAACAGTGGGCCCATAAATCACTTTTCAGATAGGGAGCCGTTAGAAATGCGTATCTAAAGTGTTGTGGATAAACACATTGGACACTGCGTAACACCAACGTGGCTCATAGGCACTGCTCAAACCGACGACTGTCAGTCTCCATGCATGTACTGCAACGGCGCATGCAGTTCTGCAGGACTCTCACGAAGATCCCCCGTGTCTGTTGTACATTGGAACAGGCAGCTGGTGATAAATAGCGTAAGCCCCTCACCACCAAACAGGCACACTGTACGCAACTTAACTCGTAGCACGAGAGTCATGCGACGATCACATGAATCTCATCGACACATTAACCTGTGGTGTACACACACCGTTATCCCTGGTGCCAGTTGTCGAGTGCATCACTGATGTGTCAATGGTGAGATGTGTTACGATGTACCGTGAATGACGTGCAGTCAAAATTGGAACGTTAGTCGTCAGAGGAGTTGGCACACATGTCTTTGACGCACGTTGCGTCAGTATTTAGCGCCTCTAAAGCAAAACGAATGTATAAAGAACGCTTCGCCAACAGACGTCTTCGTAGTGGGAAGAAACTTATATCCGTGAACACCAAAATTGGTTCTAATGGCTCTGAGCACTGTGGGGCTTAACATCTGAGGTCATCAGTCCCCTATAACTTATAATCACTTTAACCTAACTGACCTACAGACATCAAAGACATTCATGCCCGAGGCAGCATTCGAACCTGTAACCGTAGCAATCGCACGGTTCCGGACTGAAGCGCCTAGAACCGCTCGGCCACCGCGGCCGGCCCCCGTAAACACCAGCTTACAAGAGACGGAGTCGTTCGCGCCGTAGAGAGCCGGCCAAAGTTCCCGCCAAGGACATTGAGGAGACGGTGCCTGATCGTGTGATCGACCATACAGAAACAAGCACGGGTCAAGTCGCCTGTGAAACGCACGCATCGAAGTATAAACTGTAGAGAGTACAGATGGAATTGGTATTACACCGCAGCATGAAGAACGCATGCAGGCTCTGGGATCATCGAATGTGTGTGTGCGTGTAACACTTGAAAACTTATGCTTACTGAATAATTATGAAATTTACTACTCCACAAAGTTTATTAACTGTAGTGAAAGTTCACTGAAATGACATTTCAGATTAGTACAGTAGGATACAAGGAAATATCGGAGCACTTGGGATAGGAACCTCTCTAGATAAATGGCTAAGGATAAACTATGAGGCTAAAACAAAAATTAACACAAAGTTATTATTGGAAAAGAAGCCACTTAACTGGTCCATGCAATTTTACAGTTCGCAGTTGCTAATTTGACATGTAGGTTGTGGCAGTGTCGATCTCCAGTGCCATTCACAACGGCGGCAGAAGTATCCTTGTCTTTTGCTGTGTGACTAGCTCGGATTTTCGTAGCACAGAGCTAACCAAAGAATGCCATGAATATTAAGCCTATTACGTCCAGTTCCTAGGCTTTATTATGTAATCTTTCAGTTCTCCTTGCCTCGTTCAGTTCACAAGATGCGAATATTTTGCCTGCTAGCTACTAACTAACTGTTGCCACAAAGGAGCCTTGCAGTTTGACTGCCAGATCCATATATACTATTGCCGGAAGCCAGTTTCGTTACAGATGGGTTTCCATTCGTGTTTTACGTGATTAGAAACCTACACGCCCCATGCCTCAACCAGTACTACAAGTAAAATTTTTACATTAGCATTCGTTTACAGCATATTAAGTTTGACAATACATTTACACAGATACCACAATAAAGTGCTTTGTGATACGAACGTCATTTTAAGTAAAAACAGACAAAAATGTTGGCATAGACAATTTTAGGTACCATTGACAATCGTGTTACAGACTCGAAGGAATCGCTCTTTCGTAATCAGCGGTACTACAGCTAGAAAAGTATTAAGCTTCCTCCTTTTGAAGTTGTTCGATTCAGATACAGCTGTGCGGCGTGATTCTCACGGGGAGTGTGGCACTGCGCTTCCTACCATACAGGGCATTTTCTTTATTTTCTGTTTTTGTTTCGTCAATCTTCTAACTGGTTTGTTGCGGCCCGCCATGAATTCCCCACCTGTGCCAAACTCTTCGTCACGAAATAGCACTAGCAACTTAGGTCCTCAATTATTTACTGGATGTATTCCAATCTTTGTCTTCCTCTACAGTTTTTAACCTCAACAGCTCTCTCTAGTTCAAATGGTTCAAATGGCTCTGAGCACTATGGGACTCAACTGCTGAGGTTATTAGTCCCCTAGAACTTAGAACTAGTTAAACTTAACTAACCTAAGGACATCACAAACATCCATACCCGAGGCAGGATTCGAACCTGCGACCGTAGCGGTCTTGGGGTTCCAGACTGCAGCGCCTTTAACCGCACGGCCACTTCGGCCGGCTCTCTCTCTAGTGCTATGGAAGTTGGTCTCTGATGTCTTTTTTTTCATACTGTCTTTTTTTCATACTGTCCCTTCATTTTGTCATTGTTTTCCACAAATTCCTGTCTACTCCGATTGTGCCCACAATCTCCTCATTCCTCACCTTATCAGTCCACTTCATTTTCGAAGAATGGTTCTGAGCACTATGGGACTTAACATCTGAGGTCATCAGTCCCCTAGAACTTAGAACTACTTAAACCTAACTAACCTAAGGACATCACACACAACCATGCCCGAGGCAGGATTCTAACCTGCGACCGTAGCGGTCGCGCGGTTCCGGACTGAAGCGCCTAGAACCGCTCGGCCACACCGGCCGGCCCTCATTTTCGCCTTTCGTCTGTAGTACTGTAACACTACCGCCCTACTCGGACGTAGGTTAGCTCTATAAAGCCTGTACTGTAATAAGTTCACGGGCTTCACCTTATAAACAAGGATTTTTAGTACATTAGTTGACCGCGTGTACCTAATAGAAGCAAGATCGGACTTATTCTCAGTCAATAACTACAGTGAAGCATCAAGCAAATGTAAAGTATAATTGCTCTTTCGCATGGACAAGAAGTTCACACAGTAGATGCTACCTATAATTAACAATTCGGTCGCCAGCCTACTTAGGCAATTAGTGAGTTTTTCCTTGTACAAGTGGATGCGTGTACAAGCATAACTACACGTAGTAAAGTTGCGTTATATGGCAAAGTTTGGAACCCGAAAAATCCATTGAACTAAAGTTTTCTCTTTTTTGTATTATTTTGGACGAGCTACATTTACACAACACCACACAGTAATGATTACTACTAACTGCATTTTGTATGTTGAGCAGACTGAAATCGGGCATAGATTGCCCTAGCGTCGACAATCTTAAAAGTACATACACAATATCACTATGAATAATGGAAAAACACTAATACATTTAGGATTAATATAGAATTTAGTTTTACTGGTCAAATCTGAGCAGTACACATCAAGGTTTGAACGAATGGATAAGAGAAAAAAAGGGGGGGGGCCCTGAAACTGTTATGGTCGTTATACTGAAACTGTTAAGTACTGAAGGCAAATTAACACTCAAAATTACCAATCTTTGGATAACTACTCTTTTGTTTTACTTCTGAATAATTTAACTGTCATTATTTCTGTCTCAAATTAATGAAATAACACCGCTAACTCAATCCAACAAAAACTCTTTTGTTCTTTACCAATATTTGCAACAACACACGGAACTTCAGATCCCTTTATGGCATAGATTAATCTGCTGATAATTTTCATTAACACTAACATTAAACTTTCAGTTTAGGATACTCGGATTGCACAATACGAGGTAAGGATCCTGTCTAGGTCAGTGATCAGGATAAGTCATGGCTAAAGCAATTCTGGTAAAAGTCACGTTATTATTGAACCGTTAGAAACAGTTTCGACACTGGTCCACACAGATACACTTCTAAAGATGAAATAAATGTTTGACCTGTGCAAGTCGGTGCGGCGGATGGCGGGCAGCGAGATAGCGGGCAGCACAGCACACATACAAACACGGCTAAGGCTCACACAATATCGGCACTTTCCACCTTCGTAGCGTCGTAATTTTTCCAATTTTGTGCCTCAGAATATAGGCATGCCAAGTGGTTGTCGGAATCGGTTCATCCGAGGCTCAATGGAATCCACTTTCCCTGGGTAGCCTCCTCGGTACAGTACGTGTACTTCCGACTGTTGCTCGCCTCCGACTGTGTTACTGAGCCCGTTGTGCCGAACCGCGCCAGTGTGCGTTTTTCCGCCTCGCCTGCCTCCACCTTTTCCCGCTCCCCTACAGGTAGGGTATTCACCACAGGTTTTCTACTACACATATCCTAATGCACTACCTACGTATGGACCAAGTGTATAAATTACAATTTTCACATCTTACAATAGTTTTAACATTAAATACACCTTCCTTTGATTACCACATTATTTGAAATCTAACATAAATAATAATATTCGTTTCAAAAGTTACTCACAGTTTCGTTAACATGACATGAAAAGAATCGAAAAAGAAATTCGACACCTTGCTATTATTAATTTATATAAATTCATAAAGAAAAAATTATTATAGGTATAATTGTCGTTACACTTGCCCCTGTTTCCAGAAAATTTTCTTAAGTCCAAATTTTATGGGAACACTAAATCTTACAATTATACAGTGGTTCTGAATTTTTACTTAAATGTCCAAAAAGATTTACTCTACATATTTTCTTTTACTCACTGTATATAGGTTTACATTTTTTTAAACGCTTCAAGAATAACTATTTGTCATTTACTCAAGTGCCTTTTGCACAGTCCAACTTCCCATCATAACATCACTAAAGTAGCAATTTACTTATTTTTTCTAAATTTCTCAAAGAAATAATTTAAAATTCTGGAATACAAGCATTTAACTACAAAAACAATTTCATATTTGTATACAATATAAGATAATGTGTCGCTGCTTGCTTTGAATAGCAGTCCATTTTCTTACTTACTAAACAAAACACACACACATATATTCAGAAAATTAATTACATATATTTGCTGCCTATTATGCGGATTTGGGCAGTCCTTTTCACTTCATATTGTGACATCTCCTGGATCACATTTACAATTTTCCATCGATTATTTATCTGCCCTCATTGGTATTTGGCAGTCCTTCATATTATGGTTCATACACTGCCCATTTTCTTTTTGACAGTCCCATCTTTTATCTGGCTGATAGCATTTATCCTTTCTTTTCAGTCCTTTTGTCCATACATTTTTACAGTTACAGTACAATTGGTAATCTGAAACTCACATAACTACATTAGCACACTTTCAAGGGTATACAGACATTGACAAAGATTAGATACATTTAGAATAACTTGGGTTCAGCATAAGATACAGCACATTTACTCGTTCCTAGGAACATACAGTTTCAGGTCCACAATATTCCTTACACCTAAAGGTCTTTTGGATTTTGGGTAGATCAGGTAGTAAGCATTGTCGTGTGGAATATTCTGTATTAGATATGGTCCATTATAAATATATTTAAATTTTGAAATTTCATGGTTTAGTTCACTAGACTTTTCGTGGGTTTTTAAAAGAACATAATCTCCAATTTTAAATTTTGAAACTTTTAAATTTTTATTGTGTCTTTTAGATCTAGATTCAGCTCTTTGCTTTGCCCTTTTTATCACCAATTCTTTCTTTTGATCCAATCCCAAACTTGTACGAGGTGGAAACTCTAGTTTTTCTTCAATTAAACTTTTACTACTTCTGCCTAACAAAATTTCTTCCGGAGGGAATCCTGTAGTTTCATGATCTAATGTGTTCATGACATTCTCAAAATCCGACATAAACCTGCCCCAGACTCTAAATCATGCTCTTCCTGTATTTTCCGCAACGCACCTTGGTCGACTTTGACATCGTCCCAAGATACGTTCTTGACCTGTGAACCTATTATATCTGGCGGCTTTTTCGGTTTCTGGAGTTCAAAGTCTTTGCTTACTTGAACTCGTTGCAAAATGAACATTGAGTCGTCCGGTGGCTCTTTCTTTCTTTGTTCGGTCTCAACGTCTGAATTTTGCTTTGAAGTTTCTTCCTCATTAGGTACAATACCGCAATTAACTGCATCCCTATTATTTTCACTGATTTTCTGAGACCCTCTTTCAGTAAAAGTATATTCATTTTCCTTTACACCTGAAAATTCATCTTCACTAGATTCATCACTACTCTCTTCCTCAACATCAGATTCACTTAAGTACGCTACTTTTGCACAATAGGGAGAGTTAGTACATTCATTTTCGTCTGTATTTGCGTATCTTTCATCATCTGAACTATCGTCGGAATGCGACCATTCCGGATCGCTTTCAGGTTCTAACATAAAAGCTTTTCTGAGACAGGCACTAAGTTCTTCCTCTGTATTGTCGTCAGGTTTAGATTTTAATTCAATCTCCTCTTTTGGCAAAACGGCCTCATCCTCAGCTTTATTCACATCCACTGTGACTTCATATTCGGTGTAATCCTCGTGGACTTTAATTACTTTCAGGTAATCATCTACCCCTTCTACACGGTGCCTCTCGGTAGCAGCTTGTACTATTGGCGGACTGTTAGCAGAAGTTATTTCTTCGTCAATGCTGAGGATTTCATCCTCCAAATCCTTCCTATCATTAACCTTCATCCTATTGGCGGCACCCGTACTTTGCGCGGCGCTATTTATTCTCCCCTCTTCAATTTTGGGCCACGTCACTTTATGGACGTCCCTACTATCTCTCTTTCCACCAACTAATTTCTTCGCCTCATACTCCCTTTTAAAATCCTCCCACTCACATTGCTTTAGGCCCTTGTACAGATCGTCGATCTGCACACGCCAATCAGTAACTTCTGCTAATTCATTATCGCTTTTTACCTCATTGCAAACACTGCTAACCGCACCTCTCTGTGTACTCACAGTCTCATTTATTGTTTCCTTTGCCACGGAATTATCACTCGTAAAATTTTCATTAGCTCTGACTGCTACGTTCGTACCTACTGCTGCCGTATTGCTAGCGGCTTCTTTCCGAACAGATGTTCGGCTAGGCTGGGCCGTTGCCCTCTGATGCTCCACTCGCCTGTTAACATGTAGCGCTCTGTGCGGCAGCGATGATTCATTCTGGCTCGCACCTGACGCTTGTTTCGCCACAATACGTCGCGGCGTTCTATGCTCGTCCCTAGCCTGTCTCATTACATTACGGTCGGTCCGGTATCTTTTGTTGAATCGGGGCCGGTATGTACTGTCCGCTTCCGTTTGGCCCGCAACGTTCGCGGAAATTAGTTTCCCGCGTCGTTATTGTTTTGCGCGGTATACCCTCTACCGCGACCTGAATTATTTCCTCTACCTCTTCCTCTACCTCTTTGTCTTTGTATTATATTGACGCGAAATCCATCGCCGTCATTTCGTTCGTCATTACGTCGGTTATTATGGTTACCAAAATTTTCATAATTGGCACGACTTTCGCGCCAATGATCTTCGTCTTCGACTCTTTCGAGAAATGCTTGGAAGCTGCGATGATTGCTTCCTACATACCTCTTTGAATCTTCTGGAAGTTTTTTATATAACTCCAAGATAATTTCTGAATCTGATCTTCGACCTCTTAAATGCGTTAATTTCCGGTACCAATACTCGCAGAAATCATTCAAAGAGTTCCTGCCCCTGTTATCATGCTGTTTGGCCATGATGAACTCCCGCCATAAACGGTCCTGCTTTTGTTCAGACCAATATTCTTCCGTAAATCTTTGCCTAAATTCTTCGAACGTCATTCGTTCGGTATTTAAATTTATCCCCCAGCGCTTAGCATCACCTGCTAAGGCGCTAATTACTACGTTTATCTTTTCCTGATCAGACAAGTGCTCAGGAAATACTCTCTCGCAATTTTTGATAAAATCTAACGGATGCCACCCGTTATGTTTCTTGGCTGGATCGAAGCGTTCCTCGCCTTCTAACAGCTTCGTAATTGGTGTGCCATTACAGACAACACCAGGCCTATCTTTAATTTTGCTCTCCAGATCGAAAATTTTGCCCTGAATTTTCGTTGTATTTTGTTCACAATTTTGAATACATCCGGATACTTTTTTACTTAAATCCCTTTCAGTGTCTGAAACTACCTTTTTCAATTGCGATATCCCATGTTGACATTCGTTTACGACCTCAGTTTTAAGACCGAAAACTTTTTCGACTACCTTAGTTTCCACCAGAGGTTCTACTTTCTCTTGAATGTTGAGAATTTCAACATCAAATCTACTATTAATGTTACCAATTTCCTCCTGCATAGTATCCACATTTTTGTTAATAACATCAATTTCAAATTTCAGAGTATTTACCACAGAACTTAAATTACCCACTTTTTGTTCTACCTGTTCTATCTGTTTACTAATTTTAATTCCCTGTCCTTCGACCTGTGCTTTAATTTGATCCACCTGTGTTTTGAGTTGCTCGTCAACGTGCATTTTAAGCTGATTAACCTGATTGCCGACTTGTTTTTGAAGTTGCTCATTTTGTGTTTTGAGTTGCTCGTCAACGTGTGTTTTGAGCTGATTAACCTGACTACCGACTTGTTTTTGAAGCTGATCATTCTGTCCTGCAATTTGTTTGGTTAATTGTTCAAATAAGTCGTTCATACTTAAAATTTTTATACTGTTTTGTTCTACAGGATCGATGTGTTCCGATTCTACTTCAGAAGTTTCTTTCGATTCTTTCTTTATCTGTGGTGAATCAAATATGTCAGTGGATTCGTTCACATACCCACTATCATCTACAAAGTCACCCTCTGCTTCCTGTTTTGTCCCTTGCTGTGTCCGAGGCGACCTCAACCTTTCAATCTGTTCATTGACGTGTTCGTGGTATTGTATGTACGCCAACTGTCTTTCGCTAAGGCCATCTGTTATCTGGCCGCGTAAACTCCGGCTACTGCCAGCCGCATTCTCCATTTCACTTGGCGCACCTACCCCGTCTACGTTTCTGTCCATACTCAATGCCAACTACACCACACTATTATACTTGACTCACACTGCAGTTTCTTTTACTGAACTTTATTGCTATTCGTGCCACTGAACATCCACTGTTCGGTATTTACATTAATTTGTAACCGACAACAGATGGATGTCCTGTCACCGGGAAGCCACTTGTAACACTACCGCCCTACTCGGACGTAGGTTAGCTCTATAAAGCCTGTACTGTAATAAGTTCACGGGCTTCACCTTATAAACAAGGATTTTTGGTACATTAGTTGACCGCGTGTACCTAATAGAAGCAAGATCGGACTTATTCTCAGTCAATAACTACAGTGAAGCATCAAGCAAATGTAAAGTATAATTGCTCTTTCGCATGGACAAGAAGTACACACAGTAGATGCTACCTATAATTAACAATTCGGTCGCCAGCCTACTTAGGCAATTAGTGAGTTTTTCCTTGTACAAGTGGATGCATGTACAAGCATAACTACACGTAGTAAAGTTGCGTTATATGGCAAAGTTTGGAACCCGAAAAATCCATTGAACTAAAGTTTTCTCTTTTTTGTATTATTTTGGACGAGCTGCATTTACACAACACCACACAGTAATGATTACTACTAACTGCATTTTGTATGTTGAGCAGACTGAAATCGGGCATAGATTGCCCTAGCGTCGACAATCTTAAAAGTACACACACAATATCACTATGAATAATGGAAAAACACTAATACATTTAGGATTAATATAGAATTTAGTTTTACTGGTCAAATCTGAGCAGTACACATCAAGGTTTGAACGAATGGATAAGAGAAAAAAAGGGGGGGGGGGCCCTGAAACTGTTATGGTCGTTATACTGAAACTGTTAAGTACTGAAGGCAAATTAACACTCAAAATTTGTCAATCTTTGGATAACTACTCTTTTGTTTTACTTCTGAATAATTTAACTGTCATTATTTCTGTCTCAAATTAATGAAATAACATCGCTAACTCAATCCAACAAAAACTCTTTTGTTCTTTACCAATATTTGCAACAACACACGGAACTTCAGATCCCTTTATGACATAGATTAATCTGCTGATAATTTTCATTAACACTAACATTAAACTTTCAGTTTAGGATACTCGGATTGCACAATACGAGGTAAGGATCCTGTCTAGGTCAGTGATCAGGATAAGTCATGGCTAAAGCAATTCTGGTAAAAGTCACGTTATTATTGAACCGTTAGAAACAGTTTCGACACTGGTCCACACAGATACACTTCTAAAGATGAAATAAATGTTTGACCTGTGCAAGTCGGTGCGGCGGATGGCGGGCAGCGAGATAGCGGGCAGCACGGCACACATACAAGCACGGCTAAGGCTCACACAATATCGGCACTTTCCACCTTCGTAGCGTCGTAATTTTTCCAATTTTGTGCCTCAGAATATAGGCATGCCAAGTGGTTGTCGGAATCGGTTCATCCGAGGCTCAATGGAATCCACTTTCCCTGGGTAGCCTCCTCGGTACAGTACGTGTACTTCCGACTGTTGCTCGCCTCCGACTGTGTTACTGAGCCCGTTGTGCCGAACCGCGCCAGTGTGCGTTTTTCCGCCTCGCCTGCCTCCACCTTTTCCCGCTCCCCTACAGGTAGGGTATTCACCACAGGTTTTCTACTACACATATCCTAATGCACTACCTACGTATGGACCAAGTGTATAAATTACAATTTTCACATCTTACAATAGTTTTAACATTAAATACACCTTCCTTTGATTACCACATTATTTGAAATCTAACATAAATAATAATATTCGTTTCAAAAGTTACTCACAGTTTCGTTAACATGACACGAAAAGAATCGAAAAAGAAATTCAACACCTTGCTATTATTAATTTATATAAATTCATAAAGAAAAAATTATTATAGGTATAATTGTCGTTACAGTACCATACCTAAGATTCGTCGATTCCCTTCTGTTCTGGTTTTCCTACAATTCATGTTTCACAACCGTACAATGCTATGCTCCAAAGGTAGCCCGCATCTCGTGGTCGTGCGGTTGCGTTCTCGCTTCCCACGCCCTGGTTCCCGGGTTCGATTCCCGGCGAGGTCAGGGATTTTCTCTGCCTCGTGATGGCTGGGTGTTGTGTGATGTCCTTAGGTTAGTTAGGTTTAAGTGCTTCTCAGTTCTAGGGGACAGATGACATCAGAAGTTCAGTCCCATAGTGCTCAGAGCCATTTGAACCATTTTAGTCTCCTTGCTCCGGCCGTCAATGGCGATTTTGCTGCCCAGACTGCAGAATTCCTTAACTCCATTTACTTCATAACCATCAATTTTTACATTCGTTTTTCTTCGATTTACTCCCAGTCCTTATTTTGTCGTCATTAGACTAGTCATTCCATTAACCAGATCATGTAATTCTTCTTCACTTTCACTCACGCTAGCAATGTCGTCAACGAATTGAATCGTTGATATGATTTCACGTTAAGCTTCTATTCCATTCCTGAACCTTTCTTTTATATCCATCATTCCTTCCTCGATGTAGAGGCTGAAAAGTAACAGCGATGGACTACATCCCTGTCTTACACCGTTTTTAATCCGAACACTTCGTTCTCTGCCTTCCAGTCTTATAATTCCCTCTGGGTTCTTGTACATGTCGTATATTACTCGTCTCTTCCTATAGCTTACGCCAACTTTCCTCAGAATTTCGATTATCTTCCACCATTTGTCATTCTCAAAAGCTCTTTCCGTGTCGACAAAACCAATGACTGTGTCTTAATTTTTCTTTAGTCTTTCTTCCATTGTTAACCGCAACGTCAGAGTTGGCTCTTTGTTGCTTTTACCTTTCCTGAAGCAAAACTGGTTGTCATAAAATACATCCCCATTTTTCTTTTCCATTCTTCTGTATACTATTCTTGTCATCAACTCGGATGCATGAGAGATTAAGCTGATTGTGCGATAACTCTCGCAATCGTCAGCTCTTGCATTCTTCTGAATTTCGTGGATCATATTTTTCTGAAAGCCAGATGGTACATCGCCAGTTTCACACATTCTACAGACAAACGTGAATAGTCGTTTTGTTGAGACTTTCCCCAATAATTTTAAAAATTCTAGTGGTGCCCTTATCTATTTCTTCTATTTCATTTGATCTTAAACCTTCCAAACCTCTTGTAAATTCCGAGTCTAATTCTGGATAGCCTGTTTCTTCTAAATCTACTCCTATTTCTTCTTCTACCTAATCAAACCAATGTTCCGCTTCATACAGTCCTTAAGTGTATTCTTTCCACCTATCCGCTCTCTCCACTGCATCTAAAAGTGGAATTTCCATTCCACTCTCAGCGTGAGCACCTAGCTTTAAATGCCGGCCGGAGTGGCCGAGCGGTTAAAGGCGCTACTGTCTGGAACCGCACCACCGATACGGTCGCAGGTTCGAATCCTGCCTCGGGCATGGGTGTGTGTGATGTCCTTAGGTTAGTTAGGTTTAAGTAGTTCTAAGTTCTAGGGGACTTATGACCACAGCAGTTGAGTCCCATAGTGCTCAGAGCCATTTGAACCATTTGAACCTAGCTTTAAATTTCACAAATGGTTTTTCTGGGTTTGTGACTGCATTGTCAGTATCTATAAAACTAACCAGTTCTCGGTCCCTATTGCAATGTACCTTCATCACGGTGTTTTTGTTTCTTTTATGTACCTGCAGACATCGCTGTAATCTAATTCTAATAGGGTGTTTAGGATAGGAGAGAGGGATGTTAGAAGTCTCAATTGGTGTATTTATTTTTTCTTTTTCATTGGTGGAAACCCGACGTTTTCATTGGTGATTGTATTACTGCTTGTGGATGGTGGAAATCGGCGAATGAAAAATCAGGCGGCCGCTGTGACGTGGAGTTGTTTCCCTGCTTTTTAGCGCCGGCCGAGGCGCGCCAGTACTGAATGTACCTGCGGCCGCTGCGGTCTCCCGCGCGCCTGTATGTGTTGCTTCACGTGAGCTATCGTCCCGTATCGCTGTTGTTGCTGGCAGCCAAGACGTCGGAGGTCGGTACCCGTCTTCTATGTTCATGTTGACCGGAAGCTTGGTTATTTCTATTGTCTCTGGAATCTTCTTCTCGAAAGTAAGACACTGTCTTGCCGGTACGCGTGCTTCACGAGAACAGTCTGATTGCCGCACTCATCCTGGTGTTCTGCCACCGCTGACTTTGTGTGCTGTCCTGGTCGGATATGGTTCAAATGGCTCTGAGCACTATGGGACTTAACTGCTGAGGTCATCTGTCACCTAGAACTTAGAACTAGTTAAACCTAACTAACCTGAGGACATCACACACATCCATCCCCGAGGCAGGATTTGAACCTGCGACCGTAGCGGCCGCGCGGTTCCAGACTGTAGCGCGCCTAGAACCGCTCGGCCACTCCGGCCGGCCCTGGTCGGATATATCTTTCTTTTTCAGTTATCTGTGTGCTGAAGGGTCGCCCAGCCTGGCCGACATACACTAATCCACATTCGCACCTGATTTCGTAAACCCCAGCAGCAGGTATTTTGTCAACTGTATCTTTCGTTGTGCGAAGAACATCTTTTATTCTGTTGCTGCTTCGAGAAATCCTGCTCGGCGTAGAATTTTGCTGACCCTTTCAGTGACACCTTGGACATACGGTAATAGAGCGATGTTTTACGCTTCCTTTTGCTCTACTCTATTGCCTTCATTCTTTATCGCCATAGTTTTATCTGTCGCTGTAGTTTTATCTATTTCTTTCATTCCCTAATCATTGGTACAAAAAATGGACTTGAGGTTTTGTAGTTCACTCCTTCGATGTTCCTCATCGCTCGTCATGTGAGCCTTCTTGGTTAAAGTGTACAGGGAGGATTTTTTCTGCGTAGGGTGATGATGGAAGGAGGCATGCTGGTACCTGTCAGTACTGGTTGGCTTACTGTATACTCTATGACCCAGTTTACCATCAGGCTTTTCTGTAAACTTCCTCGTCGAGGGAAGACAGCACCCGATAGCTTTTTATCTCCATAGTGAATTGGATTCTGTTGTTCTGCTGGTTGAAGTATTGGCGGAAATTTCGTAGCTCTTCCCTCTGCGTGTGGCCAGATAGCGGAAATATCGTCAACATATCGGAGCCAACATTCTGAACATAATGGCGCGGACTGAAGCGCTGTTTCTTCAAATGCTTCCATAAAGATATCTGCTGCAATAGGTGACAGAGGGGATCCCATAGCTACACCTTCTGTCTGTTCATAAAATTCCCCTTCCACCTGAAATAGGTGGTCGTTAAACAGTGGCGCACTGTATCAGGTAACGGCAGCCTTTCGTTCCTCTAAGATGTTCGTGGTGTCTTCTACCGGTACATTTCTGAAGCTAACCATCAGATCTGTGGCCGAGATACACTTTTCTTTTAAAATCTCCACAAAAGAAATGGAGTCCTTAGCGTATGAATTCGTGTAGGCCACCAAATGTCGGAGCTTTGGAGCCAGTTCCTTTGCTAGAGTGTACGTCGGTGAATTAGTGGTACTCACAATCGGTCGTATAGGAAAGGCCACTTCATGGACCTTCGGTACATCATATATTCTTGTTGTTGTGGAACTTGTGGGATGAGTCTTCTGGCCGTGTCGAAATTCTCCTAGTTTGCTTTAGCAGTGCTTGAGTCGATTTCGTTATCTTGGCCTTCGGATCTCCCTTAATGTTCTTATAAATGGGTTCACTCAGAAGATCCTCCAATCGTTTCTTATAATCTTCCGTTTCCACACAACGGTCGCATTTCCCTTGTCTGCTCGTGTTATTACTAAATGAGAGCTGTTCATTATTCTGCGATGGAATGACGTTCCTCCTTACTGATATTTTGTTTATGATGCTTTCCATGGGTCAGGAGCCGTACTGTTTCTTATCTAATCTTCTCGGCCTCAGCCTGTGGTTGATGATGAATCGTAGGATCGACAGATTCGCTGATATCTTCTTTCGGGACACGTTTTGGGGCGACTGCGAAATTCATCCCTTTAGCCAGAATTTGTGTGGTTTCATTGCCTAAGATGTGGCGGGGAAGGTTAACCACAGTCCGTCTTTTAAAAGAAAAGTGTATCTCGGCCATAGACCTGACAGTTAGCTTCGACATGAAGCCTTTATTCACAAATGTACTTGTAGAAGACACCATGAACATCTTAGAGGAACGAAAGGCACCCGTTATCTCCGATATAGTGTGCCACTGTTTAACGACCACCTATTTCAGGTGGAGAGGGAAATGTTATGAACAGACAGATGGTGCAGCTATGGGCTCCCCTCTCTCGCCTATTGCTGCAGACATCTTTATGGAAGCATTTGAAGAGACAGCACTCCAGTCCGCACCATTACGCCCATTGACTTCGATATGTTCTTTTATTCCTTGTGTGCGTGATCTATCGCCATCTACACATATGCATATCGCTATTAAAAACATGACCTCCTGTCACCTCAGTGTAGTTTGTCTTACATTCCCCACAGACCGGTTTATTAACTGCTTCCGAAGCAAACGTGCAAGTACCGGGAATTATCAGCAATTTATATTCAGGTGGCAGTGAAATGCTACATCTCTCTTCTATTTTAGCTATGCTTTGTTCAAGTAATGACCAATTTACAAAAGGGGCACTTTAGTATCTTTTTTTTTGTTTTTTTTTTGCGAAGAAGGTGAAGGCAGCGAATTTACTATCAATAAGAGTATAGTACCACTGAGATCGTTACAGATCTCCATAAAACGTTAGGATGTTTTTCACATTAGTGGTATCATTGGCAGCAGAAAAGGACTGGTATTTTGGGGGCATCGAAGAATAAGCCATTTATTATGTATGTGTGAAGACTGAAGCGGCAAATGAAAATTTGTACTATGGCTGTGATGCAAACCCGTGTCTTCTGCTTATAGTGCAGATAAAGTAACAACTACGCTACCCTGGCACAGTGGCTTTGCACATCTACACCGATTACCCTAGTACGCCTTCCTCTTCAATCCAAGAGGAAGGTATACTACAGTAATCCCTGCCAGGGTGGCGTAGTGGTTAGTGCTCTTTTGTAGTGAGCAGGAAACCTGTGTTCGAATCCCAGCCATGGTACAAATTTTCATGCTTATAGTTTTGATCATAGAGATTTGTTTATGTTTTAAAGGGTGCAGCATCAGTACTACTGAATGTTGTTATTGATTTCAACGCCTCTTGCATTTGAACCTGACTTGATGTACCCTACAACAGCGAACGAAAACCTACCTGGAAGTTTAGATTGCTAGTCGTTAGGAAGGGTGATAGAAATTAAGTGGTTTTACAAGGATGAGAATTCTTTTTACAGGAGCTCTGCAGAAGCGCAAAATACGGTTTCGCGGTGCGAAGAAACAGTTGCGGCCACAGTGATCGAGCAAAAGATCTGGCAGTATTTTAATAGGTTTTGCCGACAGAGGTCGTTGAGAAGTTGATCACGTCCTGAATATAATTAATAACGCGCAGCGGGAGGGGAGACTGGGACTCGTGGTGGAGGCGGCGCACCGCCACTTCACGCCTTATCAAAAGCGAAAGTTGGCCGTGGGCACTCGGAGGTCGGGGAAAGACCCCGAGGCTGCGAGAGGCAGGGCGGACGAAGGCGTCTCGGCTCGGCGGAAAGTTTTGCTCCTCGAACGCGGATTCTCAATTAAACATTAAAACTCGCGGCACGGTACCCAGCAGAACCGCGTGGGGTGCCGGCCAAAAAACTTCCCAAACTTAATTTTTGCCAGAGTAATGACTAGTTAAATTTTCTCATTTCACAGCAAAAAGAAAAAAGAAGTCGGTGTAGTAGGGAAAGGGAGTAGGGGAAACGTTGAAGAAAAAGTGAGAGTGAAGAGGAAGGGGCGGGGGTGGGGGGGGGGGGCGGTCAGGGTAAGGGAACGTGTAAATTAGAGGCTGTGACCTTCTCTCATTCTTTTTCCTCCCGCAGGCGCCCCACCGGCAACCCAGAGGACAGCGGCCGGCAATTGTTTTAGCGCTAGGCGCCGCCGGGAAACTTGGTGTAGCGCCGAAATTAAAATCTTATTCCACGAATACCTGCAGGGCGGTGTGGCCATTGGACGTCGGCTGGACCAGCCGGGGGCTGCACCAGAGGGCAGCACAAAGGGCCACAGGGCCAGGCCAGCCCTGGACGGAACGCCGCCTGTTTGCCCAAAGGGCGACGCCGGGGTATGCAAATGAAAGCGACGCGGTAACTTTTCCAGCGATTCACTTTATGAAGGCGCGGCTCACGTCCTCTCTCTCTCTGTGTCCCTCTCCCTTTCCCTCTTTCTTTTTCTGCTATATTTACCCTCTGTTTTCACTTTCTCTTTACTCACCAACCGTCCTGTCGGAATAGGAAAACAAACAGCTGCTCATAGTATAGCTTGTCACTGAGACCGGACACCAAGTTGTCGCTATAGCCCTTAAGGAGGTAGACAAGGATGACACTCGATTTTGGAACCATTATTCATGGGTTCTATTGCAGTAAAATTACAATCAAATCGCAAAACTGAATTTACATATTTATTGTACACCCTTCAAATTGTGCGACTTATATTTGTTAGTAAGAAATTTGCACCAAGAGGGTACAACAAGACATCGACGAAATACCCTCGCAAAATGCGAGAGTGGTTGACTGCTTTGGGAGTGTTGAACTAAGTATAGCAATATATCAGTATATTAAAAACAATTTTTTTAACAAAATGGTGGCACTCTAAAATAAAACTCCTCTTTTCGACAAAAAACTTGTCATGAAAAGCGCGCAAAACATCGAAATTAAAATACATCGCAAAAATCCCACGTCATGTGTACAAGAAACTTCAGGAGTTACGGGATGGCGGTAGTAT
The DNA here is from genome assembly GCF_021461385.2 of Schistocerca piceifrons. Lineage (NCBI taxonomy): Eukaryota > Metazoa > Arthropoda > Insecta > Orthoptera > Acrididae > Schistocerca > Schistocerca piceifrons. The sequence continues at coordinate 504,620,469 of NC_060143.1, read as the reverse complement.
AACGTAGACAAGGTATAGAAGTGCAATGCATTGCCGAAGCTGTCATTGGCACTCAGTTGATTCATGAGAAAAGGTTTCCAACGCCCTTATGGCAGCACGGCGCAAGTTAACAGGTTCTGAACGCGAAATGGTAGTTGGAGCTAGGCGCATGGAACATTTCATCTCGAAAATCGTTAGGGAACTCTACATTCTGAGATCCACATTGTCAAGGGTTTACCGAGAACATAAAATTTCAGGCATTAGCTGTCACCATAGACAACGCCATGGCCGAAGGCTTTCCTTCACGACCAAGAACAGAGGTGTTTGTGTAGAGCTGTCAGTGCTAAGAGACGAGCAACAGTGCGTGGAATAACCGCAGAAATCTCCGTGGGATGTACGACAAACGTACCCCCTACTACAGTGCGAAGGGGTGTGGCGTTAATGGGCTGTGGCAGAAGATGGTCGACGTGAATGCCTTTGTTAACAGCACGACATCTTCTGAAGCGCCTCTCCTCGGCTCGTTACCATATCGGTTGGACGCTAGACGATTGTAAAACCGTGGCCTGGTCAGATGAGTCCCGATTTCAGTTGTTAAGAGCTCATTGTAAGGTTCGATTATAGCGCAGACCCACGAAGCCATGGATTCACGCTGTCAATAAGGCATTTTGCAACCTGGTGATGTCTCCATATTACTCTGGGCTGTACTTATATGAACTCTAGTGGTTCTTGTGGTCCAGTTTAACCGATCACAGACTGGAAATGGTTATGTTTGCTTACTTGGAGACCATGTGCAGCCATTCATGACTAAATATTACCAAACATCTTACGGGGTCACAATTTTCTACAACTATTTTGAAGTTCTGGAGAATTCGAGCGAATGATTCGGCCACCCAGATTGCCCGACGTGTATCTCATCAAAGATTTATGTGGTGTAATCGAGAGTTCATGCGCAGCATCCAGCACCGGCAAAATTTTCACATTCAGGCACTGATATGGAGGGAGCAGGTCGCCGTACTTCTGTAGGGGAATTCCAACGACTTGTTTGGTCAAGGCGACATCGAGTTGCTGCACTACTCCTGGAAAAAGGAGGTCCGATAAAGTGGTAGGAGGCAGCACACAACTTTCGTCTACTAGGTGTATATTTCATGAGCTATAGCACCCACCAACTTGAAGAGTGTTGTTTTGAAAACAAAAAAAGGAAGCATGAGTTTAATGTTTCATCTTGTGTTTTTAATAATACCTGTCATTGGCAGTACCAGCTAAACAGATTTAGATTCTATTTCGCCGGTGTTGCAATGTTCTCATTTTGCCGAAATTACATCGATTAACTGGGTTCGGCTCACCAGTAGAAGCGTTTTTTGCAATGCTGGGACAACTTTTCGAACCTTTTCTATCCGTAAACAAACGTCTCTTTGTCATTTTCAAGCAGTGACGTTTTACTTTGTGTAAAAAACAAGCAAAACGGCAAGTTAAGCAGATACGAGACAAGCGCGTGCTTTCAGACTGTTTTCCATAGACGCATCACGTTAGGAAGAAACATCTTACTGAGAGTAGTATTTAAGTCGATGCTAATGCCCTCTGTGATACCATACGAATCTAACAAGTCCCCTATTCCGCCGGTGACTCTTACAGTATTGCACTGCTTGCATTCGAATGCGCGGATGCGCGACACCTCCATGAAGTAAATCGTGGTTTTAACATACTTTATCATTTATGGCATACTTAATATGAATAAAACTTAAAGCCAGTCTCTCTACGAAACATTTTAAGCCAATTAAAAATTAGGCTAAAAACCCTTAAGCGTAAATGATACGCTGTAGGCAGAGATAAAAGATTCAGTGTTTCTGATGAATTCCTGTGTCATTTTATGAGAAGAGTCTTAGGCCTTTATGTCGTTCTATACTGTTGAAAAATTTTTCCTGGAAGTAGCTGTTCCACAGTTACACTTCTTTTATTCTCGTATTTCTCTGTTTGCTATGAGTTTCGAGGTTGCCGTCTCTGCCGGCCGGATTGGCCGTGCGGTTCTAGGCGCTACAGTCTGGAACTGAGCGACCGCTACGGTCGCAGGTTCGAATCCTGCCTCGGGCATGGCTGTGTGTGATATCCTTAGGTTAGTTAGGTTTAATTAGTTCTAAGTTCTAGGCGTCTGATGACCCCACAATTTAAGTCGCATAGTGCTCAGAGCCATTTGAACCAGCCATTTGCCGTCTCTTTCACAAGTGGTCAGTTATTCTGTATTTTGTTGTTGACTGACTTGTACGAGGCGATGAACTTCATTGTGATTTCGTGAAATGTAAAGTAAAGCTTGTCCTCCTCTGTAGGCGAGTGATTAACCCGACGGAGCATCATGCGGGGGAACCGGGTGGGTTTTCTGGTACTACCAGGCATTTTTCCTTTGTGGGAGGCCTGGACCTCATTGCACTCAGCGTCATGATGGCAGTTGAGGAGTTACCTGTCTGGGAAGCATCGGCTCCAGGTCTCAAAATCCCACAACGCGAGGAGAGCGGTGGGCTGTCTGCACGCCCCTCTATGCTGCATCCGATGATGAATTCCTGAGGATGACAAGGCGGTCGATCCACTGTCGCTTGATCTTCCGGGCCTGATCGCGTCGTTTCCCTTAAGCAAGGCTGCAGTATTCTGTAATCTTAGCCACATCATGGGACAACAGTGATTAAAAATAACGTCATAAATACCAGAAGTGAAAGACCAAGACTACCCCACAAGAAACTGCATCAAGCACCGCTGAATTTGCTTCAACCATAATATAAAGATTTAATGTTTAATCTTCTGTTAAGCGTAAATATAAATCCAGCAATTATTGTGAATATTAGCCTGATAATGAACTGAGCTCGAAACATGTGCTGACAATAAAGTACAGTTTTTCTTCTCTCTGTTTTTTTTCTTCGTCAGTCTTCTGACTGATTTGATGGGGCCCATCATGAATTACCCAACTGTGACAGCCTTTTCATCTCAGAGTAGCACTTGTAAGTTATATCTTCATCTGCTGGTTGTATTCCAATCTCTGTCTTCCTCTACAGTTTTTACCTTCTACAGCTCCTTATAGTACCAACGAGGTTACTCCCCAATGTCTTCCAACTCCTATCATCCGATCCCTTATTCTTTTCAGTGTTTACCTTATATTCCTTTCCTCGCCGATTCTACTGATGACCTATCATTACTTACTACATCAGTTCACCTAATTTTCAACTTTATTCTGTAGTAGCACATTTCAGATACTTCGACTCTCTTCTCTTCCGTACCTGTTTTCCCACAGTCCATACTGCAAATCTGTGCTCCAAACGTACATTCACAGAAATTTCTTCCTCAAATTATGACCTACGTTTGACAATAGCAGACTTCAGTTGGCCAGGAATGTCCTTTTAGCCTGAGCTAGGCTGGTTTTTATATCCCACTTTCTCAGTCTTTCATAGGTTGTTTTGCTGTGTAGGTAGCAAAATTGCTTAACTTTATCTAATTCGTTGTTACCAGTGTTGTTGCTAAGTTCCTCGCTGCTCCCATTTCTGATTCTTCTCACTATTCTCATCTTTCTTCAAGTTATTGTTAATCTATATTCTGGACTTATTACACGGTCCATTTCATGCAACAGATCCTGTAATTCGTCTTCACTTTTAGTGAGACATCAATGTTGTCACAAAATACTACCACTGATACTCTTTCACTCTGAATTTTAAACCCACTCTTGAACCTATCTTTTATTTTCGTCATTGCTTCGTCGACATGTGGATTAAAGAGTAAGGGCGAAAGACTACATCCCTGTCTTACACCCATTTTAATCCCGAACACTTCGTACTTGGAGTGGAAAGTATAACTACGGAACAGTTATTTCCAGCGAAGAAATTCAGTTCGACTACTTGGACCTTTCTCAGGTGTCATGATGCCATCATCCGATTCACACAGGTGTGAGCATTTTTAAGTGTCATGGTTCTCGAGGTATCTAAATACTGCGTCCCAAATATGACATCCCCATGAGAGATCAATGTTCAGTGTTGACAGACGCATAAGGCAGTGGAAACAACTGCATTAAAGAAACATTACGTCTACCTTCGGGATGTGTGGCCTACAATAAATAGTGTCATGATGGTCTCTTCATCGGTAAAAGATTCTGCATTAAGGCCTCATTCGTATCTCTGGAAGGGGACCACCATGTGGCGTTGACCATGACGAAAATCGTAATTATGGATGTGAGAGACAACCAAGGACACCCGAGGAGGGAAATGAAAACACTCCATCGAGAAATATCGGTTGTCAATGAAGTGAGTTGTAACATGATAAGCATTTCTCGCCCAAGATTATAGTGCTGAGTCTACATCAGCATAATGATTTCATCAGAATAGACAGTAAACCAATTGTCAGCAACATTTCAGTTATACACGTCCATGTCACAAGAAGAAGACGAATCGATAGGGGAGATATATGAGGTCACTGAACTAGTTATTAAGTACGTAATGAGAAATGAAAACTGTCAAGTGGATTTGGACACTCTGTAGCAGGGGAGGTAATAGAAGAAAGATTCTGGAGAATGTGGGGTCAGTATTAAGCATGTGGCAGGAGAAAGACTTAGTTTTGCAATAAAGTTCAGCAAGTAATAGCGAATATACCTTTCAAAACTATGAAGAGGAACATGTGTAAAAGTCGTGGACACACGAAAGATATCAGCAGGATAACATCATTGAGAGACAGAAATTCCGAAATTAAATAGTCGATTGTGACGCATTCCCAGGAGCAGGTATGGATTCAGATCATAATTTAGTGATGATGACAAGTAGACTGATTTTTAACATAACTGTCCGGAGGAGTGAATACGAAAAGAAGTGACATACTGAAATACGGAAGAACGATGAAATTCTCTAAGGCTGTGGATACTGCAGTAATTAATAAGAAAGGAGGTGGCTGTGGAGGACTGGACATCTCTAAAAACGTAATCATAGAAGTTGGTGAACAGATGTAGGTGCATAGAAGAAAACTACGATGAAACATTTGGAAACCGAAATAATACTTCAATTGATCGACGAAAGAAGGAAATACAGAAATTCTCTGGAAAAAAAAAAACAGTATACAGCAGTGTAAGCCACTTGGGAATGAAATAAATAGGAAATGCATGAAAACCAAAGAGAAATTGGTGCAGGTAACATGAGAAGCTATCTGAAAAGATATGTTCATCAGAAGGCCAGATTCAGCACTTATAAGAGTCAAAATTAAATCAAAGGTGTCAACATTAACAGTGCAAGAGCAATCCCATTGCTAAACGCAGAGGAGAGAGCGGATAGATGTAAAGGGTACATTGAAGGCCTCTATGAGAGGGAGGATCTGCGCAATGACGAGTTAGAAGGAGTCGTTATGGGAGAGGTAGGGGATCAAGTATTATTCAGAACTGGAAAACCTGATAACAATGAGCCATGAGGGCACGAGGCAGTTACTCTGGAATTTCCAAAATAATTGGTTCAAATAGCTCTGAGCACTACTTCTGAGGTCATCAGTCCCCTAGAACTTAGAACTACTTAAACCGAACTAACCTAAGGACATCACGCACATCCATGCCCAATGCAGGATTCGAACCTGCGAAAACAGCGGTCACGCGGTTCCAGACTGTAGCGTCTAGAACCGCTCGGCCACACCGGCCAGCCAAAATAATTGGTGAATGTGGCAACCGAATGAATATTCAAGTTGATGTGTAGAATTTGTGAGACTGGAGACATACTATTGGACTGTCAGAAAAATAGGTCCAGAAACTCCTGATAACAGTGAAGGCAGATATATGCCATAACTGTGGGACAATCGGCTTAAAAGCTTATGCATCAAAGTTGCTGACAGGAATAATGTACAGAAGAATGGAAAAGAAATCTGTTAGTATACTGTCAGTTTGACTTTAGGAGAGGCAGAGGACGTAGAGAGGGAACAAGATATTTTTTATTTTACTTGCCTTCATTCTGACTGCTTTGATGCAAGCTCCGCGAATTCCTCTCCTGTTCCAAAACCCTCATCTCAGAGCAACAGTTGCAACCTCCATCCTCAATTATTTACTTCACGTATTCCAACCTCTGTCTTCCTCTGCAGGTTTTATCCCCTACAGCTCCCTGCTGTATTAAAAGATGCACGATCATCCTGTCCCGTCTTCTTGCCAGCGGTTTCCTCATTTTCATTTCCTCTCCGTTTCTGTAGAGAACCTCCTCATTCCTTACCATATCAGTCCACCTAATTTTCAATGTTCTCTCCAAAAAAATTAACACTTGTTCGTAGGATTTGTCGACTTAGGACATCTTTCTACAACGTACACTCACGTTCAGAAAGAAACGAGACGGTTCGAACGACTAAAGACAGGATGTTCAAATTCACTGGACATTTACTTCAGTATGTTCTGCAGAAGTGATTAACATTTCGATCACTTCGGTTCATCATGTGTCCTGTTGCATAATAGTACAGGGCGCCATGAGACCCGATAAATTTATCCCCGCATGATTGAATCGATGCGTATAAGGTGAAAATGGGATCCTGTAATATACCCAACCACACTGCATTCACCTGGTTCCAAAATTCATCTGTGATGCTCCGCATTGAGTCACAGCGCTGCACCCATCGTTTCACCATACCCCACACATTTTCGATTGCCGACAAGTCTAGTGAGTCTAGTGATCTGGCGGGCCAGGGCAAAAGGCTGGCATAGTGACACCCAGAAGGCACGTGTTTGTATAGCAACATGTGGTCGTGCATTGTCTTGCTGAAAAATGCCGTCTGGGGTGCTATGCTGAAAGGATATGGTTATGGGCCGGATTATGATATTGGTGTAGGTCACACTGGCCACAGTGCCCTGGATACGCAACAGTTCTGATTTGATGGTACCTAACAGCATACCACACCATAACACCTTGAGTTGGGGCTGTATATCTTTTGCGAATGCAGTCCTGTGATGCCGCTCTCCCTGTCTACGGGGAACCAAAATGCTGCCATCATTTAAAAGAAGCAGAAATAGGATTTGTCATAAAACGCCATCTGATGCCATTCCCGTCCATAGTGGCTTCATTCCATACACCATTGCCGCCTAGCATGTTTCTGCACATTGGTCAAAATCAGGCAGAGGAGTGGACGACGCATGCCGTAATAAACGTTGACGGACTCCTGAAATGCCATTCTGATGTGGTGTCGATCTCCTCGGTCTGTGTGGTGCGACCTGACCCATCTCAACGTGTTCTACGGCCTTCCGTGAACCATTCCGCAAACACCCGTTGCAATGCAGAAACACCTCGTCCCACACGTTCAACAATTTTCCGGATGGATACATCAAATTCAGTCATACAAATAATGCGCCTCTTTGATACTCCCTGATTTGACAGTATGGTTCACGTACACATCTGTGAGGTATCCTGCGTGTCTGCTCAAGTAACACTGATACATTACCTTCGGTTTACAACGACAGCTGAAGCCTCATGCATATTTTACCGGTAGGTGGTGGTACGCTGTGATATCGATGTTGACCCTAAACCCGATATGTTTCAAATGCCAATTACTTCTGCAGAACATAATAATGTACATGTCCTGCGAATATGAACTCCTATTTCTAGTCCATAAGGTGTTCTGTTTTTTTTCTGAACAGAAGAATAAAATAGTGTAAATGGCCCGAGTTATTAGCAAAACACGTGTGCTCTTTTCGAAAAAGTGGTACTGTACAATGTATACAAAAATTCCAAGAGGTAACAATAAGAATAAGAAGGCTGCAGTGGAGAGCTGGGATTAGAATGAGTATAAGACAGGGATGTTCCCTTCTCTTCTGCTTTTCAATCTATACACCGAAAATGCAATGAGCCAAATAAAAGAATGCTTCAGGACTGTGTTTAAGATTCAGGGTGGGTGAATATCAATGGTAAAATACCCTGACGACACAGCTGTCACAGGTGAAAGTAAAAAATAAATACGTATTGAATAAACAGTCTGACATCTTCAGAATATGGAATGAGAATAGACAGAAGAAAAGCTAAAGCAATAAGAGATAGAAAACAGTGAGAGTAACGATGAACTAATCTAAAAAAAGGGGACCACGAATTAAAGGAAGTTAAGGAATCTTTCTCTCTTGGAAACAAAGTAGCCCATGACGGATAAAGCAAGGAGAAAATAAAAAAGAATGCTAGAACAAGGGAAGAGGACATCTCCAGCTAGAAAAGGTCCGTCAGTATTAAATATCGTCCTAATGTTCAGGAAGAAATTTCTAAGGATGTACAACTGGCTCAAAGCACTGAGGGGAGCTGAACCATGTACGACGGCAGAACAGAATATGAAAAGAAATGAAACTTCTGAAATGTGTTGCTATAGACTGATACTGCAAAATTAGAGTTTCTGCGCAGAATCGGCGAAGAAAGGAACATTAGGAAACACTGACAAAAGAGGAACAAGCAGGATGATAGGACGTATGTTAAGATATCACTGATTAGCTTCCGCGATACTTGAAGGAGCTGTATAGTGTAAAAACCGTACGGCGAGACAGAGATAGAAAATATTCAAGACGTAATTGAAGATGTTGGGTGCAACTAAGGTGACGAGTTGGTACGGGAAAGAAAATTGTAGCTGGCTGAATCCTATGACGTGCTGGTACAGAAAGGAAAGTCGCGGCTGGCCGAATGATACCAGTCAGAAGTCTGATAGAAAAAGGGTATATTATTCAACTATTTCAAGAACTGTAACGTTGAGTGTTAAATGATTAATACGAATTCAATGTCGAGAGAAAACCACTCTGTAGATTTTTCTTGTGTTATTCCCACTAAAGCTTGACGAGATGAGAAACTGAACCATCCTGAAGCATCGGGGAATGGAATAACTCGCCGTTTTGCGTGAGTTCCTTTTCATTTCTTACACAAGCTGTGGTGTGGCATTCCACCGCTGCACGAGTAACATCATTTTTGATGAATTACGAATGTTATTATTCACTCACAGGTTATTACCACAGCAGCCTATCAGCAAAGGCATTTTGTGAATATAAAGGTAAACGGAAAATACGTTCATATTCGGGCAAAGACATACAGTGCCTCTGTCTTTCAACTGTGAACACGCACACCGTCTTCGCACATGATGATTGTTGGTGCATGAATTACAGGCGCCGAATCAGAGGTTTCACAGGAGCAGTTCGTGTTTGCTTTCAGCGTGTCAGCTACATACTGTGACTACATCTATTCCCGGAAAACGATAATCAACCGTAATCTGGTGTCGTACTCAGCTACGTGATTTCCACAGTAATTACTGTAAATTACGACAGATCGTGGCGGCGGGAAGACGGGTCATAATGCAGCCACTCACTCACCATTACAATGCTGGACAGCAACAACATAGGGGATCAGTTCTACGAACTGGAAGAACTACATCCTCGCCGAGGCTTCCTAAGGATATGCCCACACATGGGTAATTTAGCTTCCCGTGTGCGACTGGGCACAGGGATTAGAATGGGTGCGTGAATACCGCCGTTGTACAAATAATAAGTGAAGGAAAGAGTCTCTCGATAAGCTACGGCACAAGTGGGAGAACGCCAGTACTTTGGAAACGATAGACACCGTTCAATCATATAAAGAAAGAAATAATCAAATGACGCTGTAAGCTGGAAAATACCGTGTGACAGATTCAGCCACCTAATAACAAGGTTTTTCTTTCCCTCTGCACAACAGCGTCTTCCCATGAATTGTGTAAGATTGTTGTATCTGTTGAGATTAGGTGACAGAGATACATATGCGCTGTAACTGACAGCGAGTAAACACTTTAATTGTTACGGTATCCACAGGTGATCAAGCATTAATACAATTTCAGTCGTGGTATCCGTGTATGTACCATAAATTTAAAGTCCACCAGGAAAATAAACCACCTTAGGCTCAGATTTTCCAACTGACGAAAAGTTGAGTCAAGACAATGTGTAGCAATAACGGAATTTCCTGGATGGAACAATACGAAAAGTAAGGGAAAGGTCAACACTAATCTATAGCGGATCAATGCGTGAGGCTCAGTTACACGTAACAGAAAAGAGCAATGACAATAGCTCATTTTCTAGCAAAAAATATACACATTCGCACACACAACCATACAAACGCTCAAAAGGACATTACTGCGGCACTAGCAAGACTGATTAGTGTCACTCGATTATTGTAAGCACTTGTCTCAGCTGATGAATGACGCTACGACAGGGTAGTGAGAAATATGACAGATGTCACTGACTCTAAAATAGACGAAAAGTATAAATATGGCAGAATAAACGTAAGTGTAAAAAGAATGAGAGGGGAGAAACGAAGAGGCAGGAGGGAGAAGGAAAGAAGAGAGAGAGGTGTAGATGAAGAGGGAGTAAAGAAGGTCAGGCGGCACACAGTTTGTAACTTTAATTCTTGACTTACTGTACTAAGCTTTTAACGTAAGATTAAACTTTTTAATGTGTAAGTTACGATACCATTGTGAATTTTTGTATTCGGTCAATAATTAAATTCAGTACTGAAGCTTTCCTTTTTGCTCGTGGAAGTCGTTAGATCATAAAACTGTAACTGGGTTTCCGGTAATACTCCAGAGTTGGGAACCTGGTGGCGATCTTGGCGTCTGCTGCTGTTATTGCAGAGCATCAGGCGCACAGACTGTTCGAAAAGGTATGGAGGTGAAAGTGTAGGTGGGGTCCAATAGTGTGTGAGCAGTACAAAGCAGTCTCAGGACGCTGGTTTCTGCATGTTATGGATCCGCAAGCACAATGAAACAGCAGTATCTAAAAACTCAGTACACACTCTTTACACCGTCGCAGTCTTAATGACGTTATACTGTATCCTGTGGCAACGACACGCATTGTTTTCCCTTGATATTGTATAGAAAACGGTGTCTCTCTGTACAGTGTCTCGTGCTGCTAAGAACTTATAGGCTGAAATGGAATGTATTTTTGTGTCTATTTATGTGCAAAGTATGCAGCTTAACATGTTTCAGAGGGGGATGACTGTCATCTTGTGTTAAAAGTTATTCTCTGGGAGTTTTCAAAAATATTAGCAGCTACCCTGATAAAATATTTTACTGAAAATTATCAAAGGTAATTTATTTAAACTACAAACAACTTTAGCATGTATAACGAATGACGTATAACTCACAAATGCTTCAGGTGTAATGTAGCTAAAGGTGTTCAGTAAGTATTGCAACAATTCTTTTTTTGTTCCCAACTTTCGGGTCTAGTTGACGATCATCGTGGAATCATCCGGCTTCAGCCCCTCTAGTTACATGTTCTGAATGGTAGCTGCGCCATACATAGCCTTTACAATGACGTCTGTAACTGAGGTGCATTCCAAGCAGAGAGCTGTCAGTGAGTTTCTTTTGGCGGAAACCAGAGCATCAGATATCGACAAGCGCTTGCAGACTGTCTACAGAGACTCTGAAGCGGACAAAAGCACGTCGAGTCGTTTGGCAAGGCGTCTGTGATCATTGCAAGAAGGCCGTGCAAACCTGACCGATCTCCTGTATGCCAGCCAGCCACACACAGCTGTGACTCCTGCAATACTGGAACGTGTGGACTGTTTCATTCGAGATGATCGACAGAAGCAGAACTTGGATTATGGGGATGTTATTGATGTAGCAATACGTTGGCTCCGAAGTCGACCAGTAGAGAAGTACTACGCAGACATACATGCCCGAGATATATGGCCACCGCATTGGATGTTGAAGAACAGGGTTTTGTAGCCAGAAGAGTTCTGAAGAATATGATGTATTCAAAATCTGAATAAAACCAACCTGATTTCAGGAAAACATTCTTGCATTATATATTAAATGCCCTTTGTAGGTTAATCAGAGTTAGTATAAGCTGCTGTTACATCGCCAAACGACACCCGGCCAAGTGGACACCAGTTGCGAAATTCCAATAGGATGCACATAATACTGATATCTCAGGATACTCCAACATGCAGATGCCCCTATAAGGGGCCGGTTTGCTATACACCAATCCCTGGGGCAGCCCTTTTCAGTCATATCTTACGACAAGTGGGTATTTTTGTTACAACAACGCCGACCGGATAAGTTTGCTGGCCCCTAGTCCTGGGGAAGTTTAGTCGCACTAGGGAGTTGTCTCTCGTCTCGCCACTGTGAGACCAGGCACCAGATATGAAAAGCGCCGGAAACCTACGGCATTTCATCCACAGTCCTAAATTCGCGACCTGCGTCAGTATCGATGCTGTCTCAGCACCATCTCCCAGCCTCCACAGTCCATACCTACTACTACACGGGGCCAGCTAGCCAGGTCTCCGGCACTATGTGGCTACAATCCGAGAGGGCCTATCAGTTCAAAATTATGAAGTCACTGGAGAATTATAAAAAAAAAGGTCCAGAAAAACTGCATTGTAATTGTCAGTACATCGCAAACGGTAGAACGCTACCAATAGGATTTAGTAACTAGTAATAAGCTAAAAGACAGCCTCGATTCCGGAGAACCTGGGTTCAATCCAGGCAGCGCCGAGCAAGGCTAACAGCTTTCTGGGCTTTCCCTGCTCAGGCTCCAGAGGCTATGCTGGCACTGCCAACCTCAGCAAGGCTGCCGCCGGCATTATAGTTGATGCACACCGTCACCACTTCAGTGGTTCCCAACCTCGGACACAGCCCGACTTTCCTATATTGTGTGTTCTGTTAAGAAAAACTGCCCGCATCTCGTGGTCGTGCGGTAGCGTTCTCGCTTCCCACGCCCGGGTTCCCGGGTTCGATTCCCGGCGGGGTCAGGGATTTTCTCTGCCTCGCGATGGCTGGGTGTTGTGTGCTGTCCTTAGGTTAGTTAGTTCTAAGTTCTAGGGGACTTATGACCACAGCAGTTGAGTCCCATAGTGCTCAGAGCCATTTGAACCATTTTTTTAAGAAAAACTGCTTAAGTACTGGATTTTCAGCTACTTCTGGAGGACTTCTTTGAATTCGTCGTCTTGCTCTGACTAACGGGAGAACGGCGTTTTTATTGTCGCTTTTTATATCTTCCTTGATGCAGGATTAGCTGTCAGTCACGTATTTCATACGATGCTGGAAGAAAATGCAATACCTTCAACGACAAGATCATTTTATTGGCAAGTACGGTGACAGTACATCATTGTTGGAATATATGATAACAAATTCAGACCAAATGGAACACGCAAGTCACCCTATAGCGGCAGCTTAGGCATGTATTTCTGCATGCAAGCAGTCATAAAGGTGTCGAATGGTATCCCTGCGCCTGGTTCTTGCACGCGCTACAGAGCGAGAAAGTTACCGCTTCATCATGTCCACGACGTTTTCGATTGGTGATATATCTGGTGGTTTTAATGGCCTGTGCAATTGTATTCCACTAAGGACACGTTGCACCGCTCAAGTCTTATGTGGATCTGGATTGATATGCTGTAAATGCACAACATTATCCTGTCGGTTGATTGGTGGTAGTAATAGTATGACATTAGTCTGTGTCATGTAGAGATCATCGGTCATTTTACCGTGCACAAACGCCAAATGTGACTGCGAGATGTAACCGATGCTCCCCTCCCCCTGCCCCATACCACGCTGCCTGCTTTGAGACGTGTGAGTCGTGGGGGAACGCTCTCTGGAACTGACAGCTCACCAGACCTGGTACGTCCATCACTCACATACAAACAGAACCTATTCTCACCACTGAAGACAAGAGACCCATTCCACACTTCAGTCCACTGTTCCCTGACATTGGGGTAGCCATGCTTGGAGGTGTCGTGGTGACAGTGGTAGCACAGCAAGAGCGTTCATTGTTCTGTTGCAAGCAGACCGTTCCCAATGTGCTCTGATGTCACAATGGGAGTAACACGAGCCTGAATTTCGTCAGCAACCGCTGCCTGCGCATTACGTCGATCATGGTCTATACGACGCGGACGTCCAGAACCTGGCCTACAGTTATGCGAATGTTCCACAGAGCCCTGCTGAAAGCAGCGATACACCACCGATTCCTTGGGCCCAACATGTGTAGCAGTTCATCGATACATCCATCCATTGTATCCGCAGGCCTGCATTGCGACCCTATTCAAATGGCTGAAGCTGCTCTGTTGGTGTACCTACTCTAATGTATCCCAGAGTTAATGTTGCAAACACTATTGACCTCTAAACTCGGCACAGTTACTTCTGCAGAATCAATACAGCAGGTGCACAGACACGCTTCTCGACCCCATCGGATCGCCGATAAATGTGACAAATAAATCGCCGACACCACAACCCCACACTATGCACATATTTACCCCAGTGCTCTGAAGGAAGTCCCTGAGGGCGTGCGACTTTTTTTTTCCAGAAGTGAATAAAGAGGTCCAGCGTGACACGGTGCTCACTCGGTGACAATAGGTCCTGTGCCCTTGCTCTGAGTGCTGTTCGTGTTATTTCGGTTTCCGTTAACATAAGACATGTTTGACCCTACCCATCCAAGGTAGTACAAATGACGCTCTGTTCTGGATGTTTTGCTATACAATGTCGAAATGGGCATGTAGACATATACAAGATTTTTCAGTTTTCTAAAATTTTGTTTTTTATTTTTTCTACATTCTAAGGTGTACAGTCGCCCGACATCCTGTCCATTACACAGTCTCGGCTGTTTTACGCTAATAGCCAGGTAAGGTGGCAGTGAAGCAGAGCGGTTCCCAAATGCTAGATAACGAAAGAACATTAATAGCTCATCAATGGAAACCTCCCAGACACCTTTGTCGGAAACTGAGCATCAGAAGTATTCTAATTTATTTCTAAAAATTAAAAAAAAATTATATCTGTGCGCAAAACTGGAGGTTCTAAATGTCAGTTGAAACCCATCCTTGGCAGTTATTGTGAGACATTAAGCATTTGCGGGTAAGATCTAATCTTGCATTGTAGCTTATGTTTGGGGTTTTGGTTTTATTCTCGAACTCTTATCCCGGAAATGGCCTTATCCCATTAAACGCATGTTCTACAGAACCAATGTAGGGGAGGAAATGGGCAAGCAGTTTCACTCATTATAATGAAGAAACTGTTAAATGTCCACTATCCTACTTCAGTCTTGTAAACTGCCCCGTATTCCTATTAATCTGTTGCTTTTTTGTCAGATGAGTTCGCTAATGGAACAACGTAAACTTGGATCGTGTGCATTTGTAAACTGGCTTGTGTAATAAATCACTTGTTACACACTTGCATCGGAATCGACATGGAATCCATTTCTCCGTCTCATCTATAATTTTCGAGCAAATCTCGTAAGTAGTCACTTTAACATACAGCCTATTTTCCATGTAATCGGAGAAACAGATGCATCTCAGTCATCAGTCCTATTTTTCCAGCTAACTAGCTCTCTATTAGCGCAGCTGGAGTAGTCATCGTATGATTACCAGTTTGCTCGCTTATGCTACGATGTGGTAAAGCAGCAGCATAGGCTTTCGAATGGAAGTGACTCGAAATTGTGGAGGCCAAAATATTTTAGTAGCATGTATTTTTTGTACCAAAACCTCTTCAATCGGGTCACATTAAGCAAATATGAAGTAAAACAATACTAAATAGATTAATATCACAATCATAAGATTATGAAAACCATGTTCTGACTTTTTACTCCTAAAGTAATAACAGTAGCTTAACTGATTCCCTTTCAATTAAAATTAAATCAAACTTGATCATACGTTACAAAAAAAGTAAAAAGAAAGTCATGGAACGGCGGAGATCTAGATCGAACTTTCAAGAACCTTTAGGAAGAAAGAAAAAAAAAGACACATAAAGGTTTGTTTTGAGCAACTTGTACAGGAAACAGCCCTCGTGAGTTATGACACATAAATTTTCCGAGCGATACATTCGGGTAATTCACTGTGGGATATTGTTGGCTGTGGCCGGCAGTATTTTATTTTGCTAGAAGCTCTCTTTGATGCACCTTGATACACGTGAAGTAGCGTATGATAGAAAAGTGGAGTGAGGTACAAGCGACAGATGGTACAGTCTGTACCAGTCCGGTGGGAGAGTCCGTCAATTAGTTATTAGTTATTTATATACTTTTCATTTTATTTAACTCAGTTTTTAGAATGGCAATCTCTCATGGTTACGCTAGGAGTCTATCGTCTAGAGAAACATAAGAGTAACGATATTGCCACCGAAGAGCTTTGGACACCTTCGGGTCGCTATGGCAAGCCTGGGAGACGATGTACTTCGGCTGCGCTTGTCACTCTATTTCGGGCGGTCTGGAGGGCTGGACACGTATCTCAGTATAGCCCATTACTTAAACGTGAATATATACGTGGGTGAGTCAAATGAAAACCTTAAATTTGTAATAACAAATAAAAATTTCTCGCCGTTATCCTGTAAATTGGAGTTCGTACTACAAACAGCGTGCAGAATGGCCTGTAGGTGACAGCATAGTGCAGATGCACACATACCGTCGCAGTATCAGTATAAAGATGGCCGACCCACTTGCGACTTGCACCAGGGAAGAACAGCGTTCTGTTATTCGGTTTTTGTGTAGTGAGGTGTGAAACCTGCTGAAATTCATCGACGACTGAAGGTTCAGTACGGTGATGCATGTTTGTCACAGCAGCAAGTCTACAAATGGAGTAGGAAGTTCGCAAATGGTGTGACTTCAGTGGAGGATGCTCCTCGTCCAGGTCAGGCACAACGAGTTGTGACTCCACAGAACATTGCAGCAGTTGAAGTCATAGTGAAGGAAAACCGCCGAGTGACACTGAATGGCATTGCAGCATGTTTACAGATTAGTCATTGGTCAGCGCACCACATTGTGCGTGATGTGCTCCAGTTTCCCAAAGTGTCTGCAAGATGGGTGCCACGGCAGCTGACTCCTGAAATGAAAGAACGACGTGTTGATGCTTGTGAAGAACTTCTTCGGCGCTTTGAACGAGAAGGTGATAGCTTCCTTGCAAGAACCGTTACTGAGGACGAAACCTGGGTTCACTTCCACCAACCGGAAACGAAGAGAGCGAGTAAGGAATGACGCCATTCCTCAACGCAAAACCAAAGAAGTTACGAACAGAACCATCAGCAGGGAAGGCTATGCTGACTCTCTTTTGGGACGAAAATGGGGTCATTTTGGAGCATTACATGCCTAGAGGGGCCACTATCACCAGTGCATCTACTAAAAAATCATCTGCGGCCTGCAATCAAATCAAAGCGACGTGGATTGCTGTCAGCAGGTGTCCTTTTGCAACATGACAATGCAATGCCCCATAATGCCCGTACAACAGTTGCAACAATCACAGACCTGCATTTTGAGTGTCTTCCTCATCCACTATACTCATCAGACCTTGCCCCTAGTGATTTACATATGTTTGGACCACTCGAAGACACAATGGGAGGAAAGAATTTCCGTTCTCATGAAGAGGTACACCACGCGATGCATGTGCGGTTGCGCGAACTACCAAAAGAATTTTATTCTAAAGGGATTTATGCACTTTGTAAGCGCTGGAGGACTTGCATTAAGCGTGGGGGAGATTATGTTGAAAAGTGATACAGCTCTGTATCACTTCTGCACAATAAATAATATTTAAAAAATATTTAATGTTTCATTTGACTCACCCTCGTAATAGTCACTTGGTTTCGGGTGTTCTTCAGAGCCGGACATGTTGTACTCTTTGTAGTGTTGACAGATTGCCAACACTACGCACATTATTTAAGGGAGGCGGCCATTAAGCAAGCAGGCGGACTTGATGGTCTGAAACAGGATACGTAATGAATGGTAGCAAGAAAAGTACGTAGCTGCTTTAATACTTAACTTTTAATCCTATATGTGAATACAGCATTCCTTGATGATACAAGTGAGACTCTATCTTAAAATGGTTAATGGCGCCTTGCTAGGTCGTAGCCATGGACTTAGCTGAAGGCTATTCTAACTGTCACTCGGCAAATGAGAGAAAGGCTTCGTCAGTGTAGTCGCTAGCAAAGTCGTCGTACAACTGGGGCGAGTGCTAGTCAGTATCTCGAGACCTGCCATGTGGTGGCGCTCGGTCTGCGATCACACAGTGGCGACACGCGGGTCCGACATGTACTAAATGGACCGCGGCCGATTTAAATTACCACCTAGCAAGTGTGGTGTCTGGCGGTGACACCACACTCTTTATAGGGTGTAACTTAGTTGTGAATATGTAACAGTCACTCTGTCTTGTACGTACCAGAGAGCCTGACATGTTTATCATATTTGGGAAGTAGGATGGCAAATTTACCGTAAAATTAAGAAAGCTATGTCGAGTGTCGTCAAAGACAGCGGAAATGTGTGAATATTTGAATAATAACCAGACAGGATATGTTAATTAGAACTGTCGAATAACATCATTGTCAGTACTACAGATCTTGCCCTCTGTGGATACAGATATTAACTTGGTCAAGTGGCATCCCGCAAAAGTCACAATCACAGGTTCGAACTGACAGTTAACAGCCTCCGCCGATGAAGGTCCCACAACCGGGGAGCTGTCTTCCGCACCGGAGACTTAACTTTTGAAGACGACAGGTTGGTGGAAAGAAAGGTCAGAGACTCTTATTCAATCTCTCCAGATGTCTGCAGCTCCCAGATCGGACTTCCAAAAGCACACACAATTTATAATTGCCTAACCAAGAAAACTGAGAACTGTCACTATGAAGGGTTTATGGTCGTGGTGCAGGATGAATGGATCCTCACCTTACCTTTATTAAAGCACTGTCTGTAATTCCGTCGAAGTTCCAATGAGAAATATCCTTCATTTGCGGAGAATAGTTTCACTCAGGACGTTCATTATTAAACCGATGCCTTCATCGTATTTATTGAAACATAGTGCTGGCAGTGTATTAGCAAGCAGCCAGAATCGAAAATCATGAGTGACGCGCACAAAATGTTCCGTCAGTGCTCTTGCCACACAGCACCAGAATCTGCACGAATTGCCTGGTGCTGCGTTACTAGCCGGCGAACTGCTTGGCCCACGAGTAGGCGGCATGGCGGCGTGGCAGTGAGGCGAGATTCGCCGAAATCAAAGAAGCGCCGCCTCTGGCCAGTGGCTTGATATGCACGCCACGAGTTAGCATGTAGCTTTGACAATGGCGCCACGCATTGGCCCCCAGTGACTGAGGGGTGGCAGGCTTGGCTACAGAAGCGGTGGATGGACGACGCCCCTACGGCATTCCGTGGCCTGCATCTACAGGGGCAACACCTGCGCGGTCCTGCGTGCCACGCCCACCTCAGACAGCGCGTCCATGCCGTTGGCAAGGCCGCACTAGTGGCGCGGATCCAGTGCTTGATTTATACACCACATGCGTGTGAACACTTTGGTGACAGTGCCACGATCAGCGTTCTTGCGCAATGACAGGAAGGTTCGGGCCCACACCAGCTGACAATTGCGGCAGTCAGATGAGGTCCCAGCTGTACCAACTGAAGCACTGCTCTCACGGCGAACTCACTGATTCAGTGGCTGGCATGCAGTGGACTGGGGCTGGACATTGATCCGGGCAGAGCGGGATGAGCTAATGCAGCATAAAAAGGCACAAGTTGCATTTTATTTTCAAGATGCATTATGTCTACTACTGCCAGTGCCTTATGCAGCCCGTACTTGTCCACACAAACCTCGTAGCCAGCACCCACGGCCACCACGTGCACCGCAATTATGCCACGCACTTGATGCCACATTCACTGTGACCTTTGCAGGACCGCGTGGAGGGAGGCTGTTTGGACTTCTTTAGGCTGGTCTTTGGTATTATCATTCATTTACTTACGACAACTGCACTTATTTTTTAAAGAAGCAAGTTGGAAATAATAAATGTATGGCACAGTCCGCCTCCGTAGCGTAGCGGTAGCGTTACCGTCTACCACGCAGAGGGCCTGGGTTCGATTGCCGGCAGGAGACTGCGTGTTGTGTGTCCTTCATCATCATTTTCATCATCATTGACTCGCAAGTCGCCGAAGTGACGTCAAATAAAGAGGACATGCAATACGGCGGCCGAACTCCCCATAATGGGATCTCCCGGCCAACAATGCCATACCATCATTTCATTTCATTATGGCATAAATTAAGAAGATAATGAAAATAAGACAGGAAAGAGTAGTTATTGATGTCCTTTCACCGACACAACTTGGGGAATGCGACTTGGTATGGAATTTCAAGTCCTGCCTCCCTGTGTGATGTTACCCATTTCAGTATTATCCTGACGAACATCTGTCCTCGAGAAACTCCACTTGTTCTATCCACGTGGATCCATCTAATATATGTTAGCGTTGTTTGTTAGTGTGCTGTGTGAGTCAATGTTCGTTAGCTTGCATGACTCTTACTAGCACTTGGTTGGTTAGTAAACAAAATTTGCTTGGCCTTAGCACAAGCCACATCTAATCTAATTATCAATATTGTAAATACATGTATGAAAAAAAAACTGATTTCTTTGGGTCGTGTACTTATTAATCTTCTGTATGATGTATAATATGCATGCTTACTTTATATTACATTTATATGACATTCGTATTAAATATAGATTAAATACAGGGCGTTTCAAAAATGACCGGTATATTTGAAACGGCAATAAAAACTAAACGAGCAGCGATAGAAATACACCGTTTGTTGCAATATGCTTGGGACAACAGTACATTTTCAGGCAGACAAACTTTCGAAATTACAGTAGTTACAATTTTCAACAACAGATGGCGCTGCGGTCTGGGAAACTCTATAGTACGATATTTTCCACATATCCACCATGCGTAGCAATAATATGGCGTAGTCTCTGAATGAAATTACCCGAAACCTTTGACAACATGTCTGGCGGAATGGCTTCACATGCAGATGAGATGTACTGCTTCAGCTGTTCAATTGTTTCTGGATTCTGGCGGTACACCTGGTCTTTCAAGTGTCCCCACAGAAAGAAGTCACAGGGGTTCATGTCTGGCGAATAGGGAGGCCAATCCACGCCGCCTCCTGTGTGTTTCGGATAGCCCAAAGCAATCACACGAACATCGAAATATTCATTCAGGAAATTAAAGACGTCGGCCGTGCGATGTGGCCGGGCACCATCTTGCATAAACCACGAGGTGTTCGCAGTGTCGTCTAAGGCAGTTTGTACCGCCACAAATTTACGAAGAATGTCCAGATAGCGTGATGCAGTAACCGTTTAGGATCTGAAAAATGGGCCAATGATTCCTTTGGAAGAAATGGCGGCCCAGACCAGTACTTTTTGAGGATGCAGGGACGATGGGACTGCAACATGGGGCTTTTCGGTTCCCCATATGCGCCAGTTCTGTTTATTGACGAAGCCGTCCAGGTAAAAATAAGCTTCGTCAGTAAACCAAATGCTGCCCATATGCATATCGCCGTCATCAATCCTGTGCACTATATCGTTAGCGAATGTCTCTCGTGCAGCAATTGTAGCGGTGCTGAGGGGTTGCAGCGTTTGAATCTTGTATGGATAGAGGTGTAAACTCTGGCGCATGAGACGATACGTGGACGTTGGCGTCATTTGGACCGCAGCTGCAACACGGCGAACGGAAACCCGAGGCCGCTGTTGGAGCACCTGCTGAACTAGCTGCGCGTTGCCCTCTGTGGTTGCCGTACGCGGTCGCCCTACCTTTCCAGCACGTTCATCCGTCACGTTCCCAGTCCGCTGAAATTTTTCAAACAGATCCTTTATTGTATCGCTTTTCGGTCCTTTGGTTACATTAAACCTCCGTTGAAAACTTCGTCTTGTTGCAACAACACTGTGTTCTAGGCGGTGGAATTCCAACACCAGAAAAATCCTCTGTTCTAATGAATAAACCATGTTGTCTACAGCACACTTGCACGTTGTGAACAGCACACGCTTACAGCAGAAAGACGACGTACAGAATGGCGCACCCACAGACTGCGTTGTCTTCTATATCTTTCACATCACTTGCAACGCCATCTGTTGTTGAAAATTGTAACTACTGTAATTTCGAAAGTTTGTCCGCCTGAAAATGTACTGTTGTCCCAAGCATATTGCAACAAACGGTGTATTTCTATCGCTGCTCGTTTAGTTTTTATTGCCGTTTCAAATATACCGGTCATTTTTGAAACACCCTGTATATTCATGCGTAATGAGCTATAAATCGAGTTATAAATTGCGAACTGTCACAAATTTTTATGTGAGCTGTTCTGCATGTTTCATGCGTTTTATGTAGTGTGTGTTTCGTGCGTGTATATCATATCACCGCTGTCACTGTTACTCGCTTCATACCCAATAGTAGAGGTACTCTAGGTACTCTAAGGCACAGCTATATCTTTTGGCTGGTAAGGAGTAAAAGTGGTCTCGCTTTCTGACTGACCACCCCACGCTGTACGTCCACCAGAACGTTGCTGCCACCTTCCAGACCAAAAGGTGGGGATCCTGACTTCTGACACCAATCGTATAGGATGTGAGCAGGAAGGGTGGGCACCGCTAGCGGCATGCTTCGAAATAAAAGAGCTGAATACAGAAAATGTCGATATAGTCTAATTGACAGGTTACACAAGACTCGCCTTGGGGTGGGAGTAAAGAACAACTGCCAGTATAGGTGGTTGAGTAAGTTAAAGATACTCAACATGTGAGAGGACCAGTTCACATCTGTGTCAACAGGGCAAGAGGTAGACGGTAGGAACCATCAGCGTTGGCTGAAGGCCCCAGCACAAGAGAGAGACACACTATTGCTCCCAGTCCTTCAACATCCTCCAGAAATCACACACATGTCTCATGACTGGTCGTCTACAGATGTTTGCCTTGAAGAAAATACACAGCAACAGCTGTCATTTTATATCCTAATTTTACCTTTAACGAGGTGTGAATTGGACACATCTACCGAGAAGTTTATAGAAACTAGTTGGATATAATGGTCCGTACAATAGCACACATGTTTGGATGACTTATCTACCTACAAGCACAGCGGCCTGAAAATGGTGTCCAATTGGCATCGAAACTAGTAACCAGTGAATAAAATTTCAACTATTGCTATCTACTTTGTTCGAGATCGAACAGCCGCAGTCCCATTACAAAAGATGGGATTACAGAAACAAATCCTTGTAGCTAGCTTATTTAACAAGACTGTGAAAGGTTGGCCTGATGATGACGTTGGCAACAGACTGTAAATGTGCAATGATGCTACCTCTGCAGTTCCCTGTCACATAGGCACTGTGCAAACTGACGCTCAGGAGAGTTTGAAAGACTTCATGGAAAAACTAACTGTGAAATAAACTTTTTTCATAAATAGCCTCAATACTCCCTGACAAGCTGGTCATCCTCTACACTATCTTTGCGATGTGCTTTCCAGTCTGAATTTAAAATTTCATTCATATTAGCATGTGGTTTCAGGTGGGTTTCTGTCCTTAGTACTGGGTGGTCATTGTTACTCTAATAACAACAGTCGTTCTTTCCATACATGCTCCTCTGTGTCACTAGTACTATATCAACATTTTCTTTCTCCTATCTGCTATGACGGATGCCACTCTCATTAATTAATACCATTTTTTGTGTAAAATCTCATACTCTCCTTCGAACTGGAGGAGGGATTTTTCTACCATAAAACAAACCCTTGATTATGCCACAAGTGTTCTCCTTCCATAGTAGCCAGTTGGGGTGTGTAGTAGACTAGCCTCCACGTGGTGCACCCCGGGCAACGTGATTATATCGCGGCTAAATAGTCTACAAACTTGGCTACCAGAATATCCTTTGGGATCTCCTGGTAACTCAAACATACAACGAAGCGACCAAACGAACGATTCCTTTGGGAACCATCCGACTAGAAGATTGGGACCATCAATCCGGATCTGCCAGCTAAATATTGAGGGAATTAGTCGATCCAAATCTGAATATCTTTCAAAGTTTCTATTGGACAATAGCATCGATGTGGTACTCCTTCAGGAAACACATACCGACTCGCAGGAAGACTTACAAAGGAGAGGACGTATTCAAGGCTTCCAATAAATAGGCGCAACATATCATCACGCCTATGGCACCGCCACATATGCCCGATCCGATATTGAACATGCACACCTGCTGTCCACAAGCACAGAAAACAACATCCATGTTGTTGATATAAAAGTAGACAACATAAGACTTATAAATGTCTACAAACCACCAAACCAAATCTGGCCAAGTATTGTACTACCCGCACATGAACACCCAACGATATATGCCGGTGATTTTAATAGCCATCATGAAATGTGGCGATACACCCAAAATAATGAACACGGAGAAGCTCTGGTAGAATGGGCCGACGAGAACAATCTACATCTTATATTCGATGCCAAGTAGAGGGGCACATTCCACTCGGCCGCCTGGCGCAGTGACAACAATCCGGACCTCTGCTTTGTAACTACCGATAACGAGGGAAAACCAGTGCCTATACATAGAAGTGTTGCCACAGATTTCCCACACAGCCAGCATAGGCCTGTTATTTTAGACATCGGTGTCACTATACCCCTGATACTGTCCTTCCCTCGACCTAGATGGAATTTCCAAAAAGCTGACTGGGAGAGGTATTCAGCGGACCTTGATAAATGCATCCGGTTTATACCGTCACTACCTAAATGCTACGATCGTTTCAGGAAAGCTATAATTACCACAGCTAAAAAACAAATCCCTAGGGTGTTTCGAAAAGAATACATCCCAGGATGGGATGCAAAATGCCATCAGCTATACGAGGATTTTACTAGTAGTGGTGACCAAGAAATAGCTGATGACCTCCTCCACAATCTAGATTCCACAAGAAGACAACGATGGACTGAAGCAACTGAAAGAATGAATTTCACTCAATCAAGTAGGAAGCCATGGAGTTTGTTACGTAAACTCGGAGGTCCGACAAGACCAGCCCAGAAAAATCCAATCATAACACCAGAGAAAATTGCAAATAACATTGACGAAATGTCAAGAGCTCCGAGAGACAAACCACATACACGGATGATTAAGCGAGAACTCAGAACACTAAAAAAGAATACTCCAAATATATCAGAGCTTTCCAGACCATTCACTGAGGATGATGTCATTACTGCCCTCAAGGTTATGAAACCGGGCAAAGCCCCAGGTTTTGACAACATACATCAAGAATTTCTAACCTACGCTGGAAAGAACGTAGTCAAATGGCTGGCAAATTTCTTTTCGAACATTTTGACTACAAACCATCTCCCTAGAGAATTCAAAAAGGCAAGAATAATAGCTTTGCTGAAACCAGGGAAACCAGCAGACCAACCGCTAAGCTACAGACCAATAGCACTTCTTAGCTGTACATAGAAACTTCTCGTACGACTTGTCCATAATCGAATTAGCGGCATTATTATGGAGAACTTACCTATAGAACAGGCAGGCTTCAGACCTGGCCGTAGTTGCTGTGACCAAGTTCTGGCATTAACATCCTACATAGAGGCTGGCTTTCAACAGAAATTGAAAACAAGTGCTGTATTTCTAGACTTAACATCTGCATATGATACTGTTTGGAGAGATGGAATAATTTACAAACTCTTAAGAGTGATTCATTGCCAAATTTTAACATCCTTAATACATAATATGCTGAGTAACAGAACCTTCCAGGTCACCCTAAACGGAAAGACAAGCAAAACAAATCTTATTAACAACGGGCTTCCGCAAGGCTCCGTATTGGACCCTCTTCTGTTTAACCTCTATATAGCAGATCTCCCAAACACAAAGTCATGAAAATTTTGCTATGCGGATGACATAGCACTGGCTACCAGAGACAAGTATCTCTTCAATACAGAGGAAGTCCTTAATAATGACGTTGAAATGCTATACAATTATTTCAAGAAATGGAGACTCAAGCCAATCCCTAACAAAACTGAAGTATCTACATTCCATCTTAATAACAAAATGGCAAATGAAATTACTAACATAATACTCGGAAACACCAACCTCAAACATAATAAGTTTCCAAAGTACTTAGGTATAACATTGGATCGCACTCTTTCTTAGCGAAAACATCTGGAGAACACCATTGCAAAAATTGGAACACGGAATAATATCATTCAAAAACTTAGCGGTACTACTTGGGGAGCTAACGCAAAAACATTACGCACCTCATCTATCGCCTTATTGTTCTCTGTGGCTGAGTACTGCGCTCCAGTCTGGATTAATAGCTGTCACACCAAACTTATTGACAGGCAATTAAATAACACAATGAGGTTGATTTCTGGAACTGTTAAATCAACGCCCACGTACTGGTTACCGATGCTATGTAATATCCTGCCTCCGGACCTGCGTAGAAAAGCGGCCCTACTGCACGAATTCAGAAAGATTGAGACAAAACCAGAACTACCAATTAAAGAAGAATTCTCACAACTGCGACACACTCGATTGAAATCAAGAAAGCCACCCATACGCACAGCTGAGCAGCTTCAAAATAATAACTATGACCACATGAAACAATGGAGACTAGATTGGAACCAAAAGACAAATGACCAACTACAGACCTGGTTTGAGAGCTATAACTGCAACATCTCTGGAATGGAACTAACACGGAAAACATGGTCCGCATTAAATCGAATACGTACTGGACATGGCAGGTGTGCGGATTCACTACACAAATGGGGAAGAGCGATGTCAGCAGAATGCGACTGCGGTGCCCCTAGACACACGATCCAACACATCCATGGTGAATGCTCCTTGCGAGCATATGCAGGGAACTGGTCCGACTTCCTGGAGGCATCCCCATCGGCGCTAGAATGGATCTTAAACCTCGATATAACCTTTTAATTGACCACTATAAACATAAATTATATTCATGATTGTTATAAGATTTTAATGTCTAACATTTGATGTATTAATGTTGCATGTATAGCTATACGCTAAATAAATAAATAAAGTAGCCAGTTAGTGCGTTAGTATAAGACTGACCAATGAAAGAGGGGGTGGGGGTTGGAGTGGTCCTACGGTTCTCCGTTCGATAAGATTGCCATAGAAAAGTTTCAGCTTCTGCTTTAAGTAATCCACTCAGCTACCAACAAGAGCACCGAGATTATTTCGGAGAACGATGCTGGGAAAGCTAACTCTACTTAAGCGCTTTGAACGAGGCTAGCTGTCTTTACCAAAGCAACCATGAACTTGTGGCAACCAAGGACTGCCCTTTAGCCTTGACGACAGCCTTCATTCAAGAAGCCATGGTTTGCAGCCAGGTGCATCCCGTGCACACAGTAGCTGCCTGTAGAGCCTCCTCCACACGTTTGACGTGACCCCAGACAAGAAAACAGACAGGACACTGGTCTTCTTTCCAGACCTTCTCAGTACATTCCTATGGGTCTCCGTCAACTTTCAACGTTTGACTTGGCAATGACAATCAGTCCCACCCTCTGTGCTTGCTCAGATCTTTCAGGACGATGATCCCAGTCCCAACGGTTGAGGTGTTCTGTGGTGGCTCAGATGCACTTCCAGTAGTACACAATACCACAAATCTGTTTTTAGGGCGTAACAGGACACCTGTGCCACCAGTATCTACATTCCCCTTCCACCCACAGATTCTTTATACAAACACTGTTCTTGAGGCAATGTCAACTGGCTAGGATATGCGGCAATTGCGAATCGGAAGTTGCCACGGCATCAGGAATGTCAGGTATCACAATAGGCTCCAGAGGAGCCAAAGCTTTCGTCTCAGGTGCCCTATCGCCGCCATATCCCAGGGCAGCAGATTGAAGCCCACAGACCGTGGACAACACAACTTCCTGGTTTATAAACAGTGGACAATTCTCCCTGCATCCCTAAACAACAGGGGCAGTACGTATCCATCTCTAAGCAGTTTTCTTCTATACGACACGAACGAAGATTTGTGTTTCACGCACCCTCAACGAGGTCATTAGTTGTGCAACACAAGCCTGGGTTGATTCATGAAAGGCTTGTGAGGGAATCAGTTGTGCCCAATCACATGAACATCTGGTGCTCATGTAATCGATTTAGGGAAACCATAGAAAACCTAAATTAGTATGATCGGACGATTTTAGACACGTCACTTTACGTATCTTTTGATTTTTACACATATGCTTATCCATACAATATGTATATTACTTCACAATGGTGGCTCCTTTACTTTCATTTTGTTACAAAGAACATTTTCCCTTTTTACGAAGTTTAACTATTTCGACAATGAGCATTGCCTGCCTGTTTCTCCCGCTGTTTACCGCTAGCAGCAGGCAATATTTCCTCTGCAAAAAGGAAGCATCTGTTGCCAGATAGAAATCCTGTGACATGTCTGGGTGGTGAAATATTTCTGATTCCATCAGTGCATGTCTTACGTTGTCAAAGGACTTTGTTCACTCCTCCCTGAACACCCATGGTGTATTTTTACGTGACAACCACAGCAGTGCCTCATTATTAAGCAGCTGCCCTGCCGAAAACGTGTAAAGAATGACGCCATACCCAAAAAAGCCTTCAATTGTATCTTCGTAGTGGGATACGGCAAATGTTGGATAGCTTCCAACTCCCTGTGTCTGGCATTATACCTATTAGTGACACTATATGTACTAAAAGCTTTATGTCAGACCAGACTAATTTTTATTTCATTAAGTTGACAGTAACTCACTTGTACACACGCTAAACAATATTCAATCCTGCGACGACAAGATAGAGACAAAATAAAGTTAAACGAAAATTATAAATAACTCTGCAAATGCGAGTGCAATTAACTGTCATAACGGTAATTTATAATGAAATAAAATAATAGTGGTACAAACAGACTCTATACGATGACTGTATAGGATCTTTGTGGTAATTAATTGTTCTTTTACTCGCTGGCGAAAGAAACTAAAAAGACCAGCGTTATTACTCAATCTCTGTTCTAGTCTCGAAGCTAACGCACACTACGGAGGCCATTTCGCATTTGAAATAATATGTGGTGATTTATGCTGATTGTGCATTTTTCATTCATGTACATAGTGACCTTCATGCAGAAGTAAAAATATTATTTGTGACGTTTTCAGTACGCGGTCTGGGATAACGTTCTTACGACATATGGTGTCACCAATAGGGATAACACCCGACCCAGGAAAATTGGAAGCTAGCCAACATTTACCGTATCCCACTACGAAGAAACAATTGAAGGCTTTTTTGGCCTTGGCATCGTTCTTTAGGCGTTTCGTGCCCACTCAGCTGCTTAATAATGAGGCACTGCTATGGTTGTTACGTAAAAATAAACCATGGGTGTTCTTGGAGGAATGTATAAAGGCCTTTGACAACGTGAGAAATGCACTGTTGGAGTGAGACATCCTTCACTACCCAGATATGTCAAAGGATTTCTATCTGGCAACAGATGCTTCCTTTCGTTGGCTAGGAGATTGCTTATTACAACTAGGAGAACATGAGGGGCAACCTGAAGTGAGAATAATTGGTTTCGCGAGCCGCGTATTAGCTGCATGTGAGCGGACATACTTACCTACTGAGTTAGAAGCTCCGGCTGTAGTGTGGGCACTAAGGAAGTATCACTACTACGTTTGTGGAAAGGTGGCGATTATCTTCTCCGGCCACCAGGCTCTAAGTTACCTACTTACATGCCGATTACCTCGCACACGTTTAACTAAGTGTGTACTTGCATTACAAGACTACGATTTCCAAATTAGGCGTGTCAAAAGGTAGTGACAAGGTAACTGCGGATGCATTATTCCGGTTACCAAAAGGTTTGCCGGATTTCACCGAAACTGTGGAATGATCAGTGGAGTATAAGATGTTGCTGATAAGAGACACAAGCGGTAGACAGGCGTTCTTACGCATGTGCAATAATATGCAAATCCAGCAGCAGGCAGACCCTGTATGGAATAGAATAAAGACTTCACTTGAAGAAAACTCGACCAGGAGCTTACACAAAAATTATAAAGTACATGGTGGATTCTTGTTTCATAGAAAACTAGAGGGATCGGAACAATGGTGCATATGTATTCCTGCAGATGCAGTCGACATTGTAATTTTATACACGCACCGATGTTGTGGTCATTTTGGAATTAGAAAATGTGTGGAGAAAATTGCAACATATTGCTGGTTCCCGAACTTGAGCCGACGTGTAGGAAAACTGGTACACTCGTGTGTAATTTGTTAGAAGGCAAAGCCTACAAATATGAGCACTCGTAACGAGTTAAACTCGATTATCCCAACAACACCACCCCAAATAGCATCAGTCGATTTCACAGGACCCTTACAGGTGGACAGAGGTGAAGCCACGTACATCACAGCCGTCTATGACATACATTCAAAGTACGTAATGATGTATACGACAAGAAACTCCACATAGGCCACCATAGTAAGAAAACCGGTCTCCGACTACATTCCGCTTGTGAGAAGACCTGTGACGTTGCTCTCGGTAACGTGGCCTTATTTAAAGGTAAAAAATGGAAACAGTTTCTGCGAGATGCACACATCAAACACGTATTAGTGTCCCGTTTTGTCCTAGCAGAAATGCCATGGAACGATGATTTTGTGACCTCACTCGGTTCATAAGAACATATGCCCCAGATCATACAAAATGGGTAGATCTAGTACCACTTTTTGTAAATATTTGTAATAACCTACCATATGAATGGACTGGGTATGCACCGGTCGAAATCATGACATCAATAGTTATGCTAGATGAATGGGTAAAACCACTCCCTAGAATATACAGACACGTGTCGCAGGAGGAAAGATTACAACAAATCTAGGTGACGCTGAAAACAACAAGCTGAACTAAAGCAGTAGGTATACCAGTACCACGTGGGATGTTTAGTATTACTGAGGACACATCCAAAAGCCTCAAGTATAAAAAAGGTTAACAGTAAGTGGCAACTGTTATATACAGTCCAACATCGGATTCTTAACATACAACAGGTGGGATGTTATGTTTTGGCAAATCCTGAGACACAAAAGGTGCGTGGACTCTGCCAGCACATAGACTTGAAACCCTTTGTGTCAATAGAATGAATAAAATTATTCGTCACAAAGTGGAGATCACGAAACAAAGGTAATTACAGTAGTGTAAGGTTACTTTATTAATTTTATGTTCATTCTTGTATTTTTATTGTGTGTGTGTGTGTGTATTGTAAATGTGTGCATAAATGTTTATGTATATGTATATTTATGTGTCTATGTATGAGAGTAGGATGACTGCATGAATACATGAGAGAGCATGTGAATAATGACAACAAAAAGTGAATTACTAACGAGAACAGCGCATTCACTTAGTGTAAATTTCACAAAATCACAATGTGAGTAAGTAGGTGCAGACAGTTTGCATGGTCCCTAGGCGACTAAGGTGCGCCTGTAAATCATAGACTGATATCAAAGAATTTTAGAATAACCATAATGACAGAATTGTCAAACTTAAGTATTGAAATTAAACTTCTATCGCGGTGGAAGGTATAAATCCTTCACACGTTAGATACTTGAGAGTAATGTGCTCGGATCTTGCTGTGAGAAAGCAAGGTAAACACTAGAGAATGAATCAGTGTTGAGAGCGGATTTGATGGCTACATATACTGAACTGAATAGTTCAGGTGACCAACTAGGCGAACTTTGTGCATGAGGTGACAATGGCTACATGAATCCTACCGAAATATAAAGACATTTATAGTAAAATATGTACGATGTGTGCTACATAACGTAAAAGTGAAAGTGCTTATAATGGACTCTTCACACGTACACTGTACAAATTGTGTGCGAGAAGTGCACTTCAAGTGTCGAACGATCTGGACGCTAAAGTAATGACAGTGAAAGGTCAACACCTTTAAACAAACAAAAGACAAAGCTTCGGACTGTGTAGGTAAAAAAGCAGTGAGCGCAACCGCAGCAAGGAATAACTGTGATAAGCAGAAAAGTCTGTGAATCTGTAAATAGTATGTAAATTTATGGCGAATGTCCGTAGCGTGTGGAAATGTCCTAGAATTAATGAGAAGTTTCACATACGAAATAGTTATATGCATTGTACTAAACTGTTGAAATATCACATGCGTAAAAGTGTTAGATGTATCGTCAAACTGCGGAATTTGTATACGGCGGTCAGTAACGTGAAAACACGGGACATCTGAAGGCTTGAAGTGACGGGTGGACCAATATACAACGGTAAACCCTAACGGATCACGACGACTGTATGAACGCTCTAGGAAGTGAAAATGCAGTGCTTGTGTTATGGGAGGTGTTGACAAGCTATGATCTGTACATTTTATTAACCAGTGAGACAGTGGAAGCCTAAACCTAAATGTTGTAAAGTGCTGGACTAGTGACATTCAAAACAAAGTACAAACACAAACAACAAGTGGACGTACATCGAAACTTCATACACTAGTAACCAGAACGAACTTAGTATGATTAACCATCAAATGCTTATTTTCATATTGTACTCCCCGATAAAATGAATCAAATATGTAAATTGTAATTATTGTGTTAAACGGTTTACTGTAAAAATGACCGTCTACAGATGAATGTAATCGAATGATAACATCATTCACAATCAGTATGTGATAGTAACGGGAGTATGAACAGTTTGAAGACTCCGGTGGGGTTTTCTTAACCCGGTTTTGTCCCATCGCCCTTAACCTGAATAGAAGAGTAAAGCTACTGTATTCCGAGATTGTTGAATCATATCAAGCTGTTTTCACTCGTCACATAGTGAAAGGGTGAAAGATGGAGCAATGCCCATAGTCGAAATAGATGAAACATCTTTTTTGACATATTCATACCAGGGGGTCCTTGTACACATACACGGTACACAACATTAAATCGTGCGACGACAAGTCAGACACAAAACAAAGTAAAACGAAAATTGTAAAAAACTCTGAAACTGCGAGTGCAATTAGCTGTCATAAGGGTAATTTATAATGAAATGAAATAATAATCGTACAAACAGAATCTATACGGTGATTGTACCGGACCTTTGTGGTAATTAATTGTTCTTTTATTCACTGGCGAAAGAAACTAAAAAGACCATCGTTATTAATCACTCACTGTTCTAGTCTCGAAGCTAACGCACACTACGGCGGTCATTTCGCATTGTAAGTTGTAAATTTTAAATAATGTATGGTGATTTATGCCGATTGTGCGTTTTCTTTCATGTGCATAGTGACCTTCATGCAGAAGTAAAAATATTATTTGTAAGATTTACAGCAGGCGGGATAAACAAAAAGAACGGTCTAACAATCGACCATTCTTGACAGACATCTTGCGTAGGAATAATTTCATTACAACTTCATTGCGTTCCGTCGCCAACGGAAACATTAAAAGACGTGCACCATAATTATTAAGTAAAAATAGTGTATGTATAAATTTGTGTCGTATTAAGGTAACAACTAAGAACATTCAGCTCCGTTCAGACATTGGCCGCTTCACGGCAAAACAAAGATTATTAGGTCTAAAAGAGGGAAATACTTTCTTTAATTCAAAGGTTTCTTTTAATTACGTTTCGCTACAGTAAAGATATCCTGGAGAAATATTTTGATGTGATAACAAGAAGAAGATTCTGTTTAGGGTTTTTTTTTTTTTGTTAGTATGAACGTTCCACGTAGACATCAGTTTTAACAAATTCTAAAAGCGCCTCACTCAGTCCTATATCAACAAGGTGGTGAGTGGTACGCTATTAAATAGTCATAGCTTAGAGAACTATTTTAGGAAAGTACAGATTCCGGTCCCCCATATTATCATGAGTCCTTCTTGTGTCCGCTTCGCTACAAATGTGCTCTATTCACGCTCTTCCCGGGCGCAAATATCAGTAAAGTTAGGCGGTAAGATTTTCTTACACTCTTTTCATCACATTCGTTGAGTACACCGTAAGTGTACCTGAGCCGGTGTCCGGACTGGGGCGGTAGCGGTGCACTCTCCCTAACTAATGGGGATAGTACTCTTCCCTGTCTGAAATCTCATAGTATCCTTCGGCCCTGCGGAGGAATTTCTCTACGCTAAAACAAACCGTTGTGCTCTGCTTCCATAGTATCCACTTCGTGCGTTGGTATAAGCCTGATTAGTGAAAGAGGAGGTGGGGGTTGGGGTGGTCCTACAGTTCTCCACCGGACAGCGCGTATTCGAGGAAGTCGATAAAGTGTCGTTGCTGAAAGCTCTCAGCCTCACGTTTAAGCCTTCCACTCAGCTCCAAACCTGAAGACCGAAATTATTTCTGGGAACGATGCAAGAAAAGGTAACTCTGCTTCCACGCAGTGAACGAGGCTAGCTGTCTTTACCAAAGCGATCATGAATTTGTGCAATGGAAGACTGTCCTTTAACTCTGACGACAGCCTTCATTCAAGAAACTACGGTTTGCAGCCAGGTGAAGCCCTTGCACTCAGTCGCTGCCTGTAGAGCCTCCTCCACATCTTTGACGTGACCACAGAGTAGCAAACAGACATGACACTGTCCATCTTTCGAGACCTTCCCTGTACTTCTCTATGGGGCTCCGTCAACTTCTAACGATTGAGTAATTAATGACAATCAGTCCCACCCTCTGGCCATTCTGAGATCTTTCAGGACGATGACCCCAGACCCAACGGTTGAGGTGTTCTGTGGTCGCTCACATGCACATTCAGTACTGGACAATACCACAAATCTGTTTTTAGGGCGTTACAGGGCACCTGTGCCACGACTATCTACATTCCCCTTCCACCCACAGATTCGTGATACAACCACATTTCGTCAGACACATGTAAACTGGCTAGGATATGAGGGAGTTGCGAATCGGAAGTTGCCACGACATCAGGAATGTAAGGTATCACAATAGGCTCCAGAGGAGCCAAAGCTTTCGTGTCAGGTGCCCTATCACCGCCATCTGCCAAGCAGTAGGTTGAAGCCTACAGACCGTGGCCAAAAAAGCATGCTGGTTTGTAAAAGGTGGCCAGTTGTCCCTGCATCCCTAGACAACAGGGGCAGTAAGTGTCCACCTTTAAGCAATTTTCGTCTATACCACACGAAAGGAGATTTGTGTTTAACGTCCCCTCAAGGAGGTCATTAGATGTGCAACGCCAGCCTGGGTTGATTCATGAAAGATGTGAGTGGCAATCGGCTGTGTCCACTCACATGAACATCTGGTGCTTATGTTAATCGATTTAGGGAAACCACGGAGAACCTAAATTAGTATGATCGGACAAGGATTCCAAACGTCTTCCTCCCGAATGTTAGTCTAATGTGCTAATCACTGCACCATTTAGTCATGTGCCCATACCACATTTAGTACAACACTAACACCCGGAGTCGCTGGGTGCAGTGTCTGTTCCGAAACTATTCTACTTCTGCTCGTTTGTTTTACTAGACTGCAAAGTAAATTCACACACTGCAAATGAACTTTTATCTACGCAAAACTTAGAATAAGCTAACAGAAGAACTGGGAAATACACTTGAGACAAATATCTTACGGTAATTTATGAGTATAGGCGGAAAGAACTGTCGTTGCTGGTGCTGCCGTGTACGCTCGTCCGCAATACAGTTGTTACTCTTCTGGACCACCACGCATTCACTTACTACGGTGAGGTGGTACAGCTGTACTGCAGTGCCTCCACCCTCTATGTGTTTTTCTCAGTGACAAGTGAGCAAAATGATCATACTATTTTCTCTGTTGATAAATTGGCAGTATTCAGTATACATTTTCTTTATTCAATATATATTTTCCCTTCCTTAGAGTCCACTTTATTAACATAATTGTTAAAGACAAAACGCACCAATGTGGAAACGACACGCACACACTGAGGTGACAAGTAACAGAATACAGATGGAATACGTCCATCTGTATATGTGCATATCGTTACCTCATGAATTTTGTCACTTCATTGTACACGTCAGATAATTTTTAGACTTTGACATTGCTGGAGGACAGTGTTGTTTCCAATTCATAGAGGGTGTGCAGCCGAAATTTCATTAGCGGGTTATTGTAATAAAGAATTTTGTTATCAGTGGTGACTATGATTTCATTTAGAAAACCTTATTAATCGTATTGCGCCGACCACGCCAGCGCAACTGGCGTGCGGCACATTATCGACTCCGCTTTCAGCTGATCTTTGTCAGAGACGCAGCACTTGCTGAGGGCAGGAAATCGTTGGAAAAGCGCATCTGAGAGGAATTGTTCCCGTGGAGCGAAGTGTTATGGCCACGAGGACGCGTGTACGCGCCCAGTAGAGGTGGAAAAAGAACTACTGTGCTAGAGAAGGTTGAGTATTTCCATTGGTGGCAACCGTTGGAAGCAGGAGCTGTGGAGCGTTGAAGCAATTATGCCGTGTGGCTACATTTATTGGAGTTACCTGGAAAAATTGGATTTTATATTTTGCTTGTGGGCTGACCAATTCCTTTCCACTGAAATTGTTTCTGTTTTGGGCTATGGATAGGAAATGACATGACAGTACTTTTAGAACAAGCTTGTCAATGACATATTTCTGTTTCACTTGCAATTTCGTTGTACCTTGTTTGTGGTCATGTGCCTCGAGTAAATTGTGTGGCAAGTCGTACTGCCATTTTAAGTACTCCCTTTATACGTCTGAATGTTCAGAGTTAAACAGCAAATTACTGTGTACTTGTTTTTGTGTACTTTACTGGTTTTGAATTTGGTTCTATTTCACCCTTGCCAACATGTTATTTTACGTTGTTTTCGGTGGTTTGTCTTGAGTAAATTGTTTGGCAAGTAATACGGCAGTTGTAACTCCTTCATTCTGCTAAATGTTCGGGGCTGAAATGCGAGCAGCTATTCTACGTGTGTTTTTCTTGTCACCTAACTGGCTGTGGCTTTACTGTAAGACTGGCAGAAAGCTCATGTCTGTGAGGTGTTGGCGTCTTCTGTTTAAACGGTGTGACCGACGCACTTTACTAGCTGTAGAAGTTTGTGGAAATGTATTGAGTTAGTACGGCAACAGCAAACTGAGTATTTACTGCTGGAAATTGTATCACTCATCCTGTTGCGTATTAGCTCCCTGTTCGAGACTGAGGGTTTTCCCTTATAGTATTTGTATTTGACAAATTAATGTTCTAGTCTATGACTTACTGTTGTGTAACTAGATTTTGTTTATGATCCAGTTTATTCAATTCTGTATGAAATGGATGTTACTAAGGTTGGAATCTTGTAATGGTTTCAACGCTTGTTAGCAAAAAACGTGAAGTATTGGGCTCTGGGTGAATATCCAAAGACAACTGTTCACACCAGGAAGAACACATCCGTGGCAAAAGAAGGTATTCCTCTTTCTCCGTTCAAGTTGTCCAGTGTGTTAACTTAGCATCACTCTTGTATTTACTTTGTATCGGAACATGGCTTGTTGTATAGAGATTAATATGTCACTCTGCCTGGATACTGGTTTGCGGCTTGAGTGCTTACCTTAAACTAGTACTTATTTTTTCGGTGCTTTAACGACGCCTTATTAAGCGCGTGGACGCTTATTTCCTCTTGTTTTGCAGCATGGTAGAGTTCCGTTATCACATTGCTGTTAAGAAACCTTGAAATTTTCTATGTATGTGAATTGAAGTATAGCTCTTGGTTTGCATTTTTTAGGTGGTTGTTTCATTCGCCGTCTTACAACATGGGATTAGTCTTGCCACCAGTATAAATTTTTTGAGCATATTCTTGTTCCTGAAGTACCGGCTTCTGTGGCCATTCGAAAGACGCTTTACGCGTTTCTTCAATAGCAGTTTCTTATGAATGCCTTGATGAATGGAAAGTGGACCATGAATTTTGTTAGCTCAAGGCCTGTGCTCGTCAGATAATTACTTTAATGGTTGTCATACTGAAATTCTTGTTACGCGCAGAGCGCCAGCATCAAATGCAGGAAGTTACTCATTAGATGAACTGTCACCGATCTGACGTAATTGTCGTTGTGCTGAGTGTTAATTACGTTGAGACTTGGAGGCCTGTTTCGGACTTCTGTTGGCCACCTTTGAGCCACGCAAAAGATAGTTCTTTGTATTCTGTTTTCTACGAGAATTATTGTTGTTCGGATTCTGTTTACTGATTGTTGTGTTTCAATCTATACCGTCGTTTATTATTACAGTGAGGCTCCACAGTTTAAATATTTCTGTTCTACACAACTTATTAAAAATGTGGTGGAATGCGGAAGCTCAGTAAAGTTAAACTGATGTATTTTGGCTGTCATTCTTTTATTGGGTAAAATAATTGTGAACTGAAATTTTTGGACTTCTCGAAATAATTTCTTTTTTCTGAAATTGTTAGTAAATTTCTTGTTATCCTTAGAATGTAGCTGTGCCTTATCGCTCGAGACTTAACTCCCTATAGCCACACGTATAAAATCAGGTATTACTATCAATGGAACGACCTGAAGATAAATTTTATAATATTTAGGTGGAGATAACTATGAGTTTTACAAACTCCTCAGTTAATAAACGAAAGTATTAATGGAATTATCATAAATTTTACCTACATTCAGCTCTGTAGGTAGAATCTTTTGCCCATACAGTTGTTTCACTACATCGAAGAAGCAATGATTTTAGAGAGAAATTATAATTTACGATGAAACAATATCATTGACATCTCTCCTGTCCTCAGTGAAAGTGAAGAAAAATTACAAGAGTGTTCATTGGAACGAACGGTCTAATGACAACACTCTATGGAGTAAAAGAAAACTGTAGAAAGACGAAAACAATGAGGAGTAGCAGGAATAAGATAAGCGATCAATGTCACATCGAAATTGGGTATCACGAAGTAGATGATGTGAAGGAAGTCTGCTAGCCTGGAAGCATAATAACGCATGACAGACGAAAGAAGGACGACATATAAAGCAAATTAGCGCAGGAAAATAGGCCATCCCTGACTAAGAGTTATCCGCTGGTGTCAAACCTCAGGCTTATTCTGAGGAATAAT
Source organism: Schistocerca piceifrons (assembly GCF_021461385.2). Taxonomy (NCBI): domain Eukaryota; kingdom Metazoa; phylum Arthropoda; class Insecta; order Orthoptera; family Acrididae; genus Schistocerca; species Schistocerca piceifrons. The sequence goes on along the minus strand of NC_060143.1, from coordinate 504,581,858 downwards.
TGTACTATGTTTATAGAACATAGAATATGGAACGACAGGAATGAAAGAGAATTGAAGCATATAAGATATGGTGCTGTAGAAGGATGTTAAATATTATGAGGATTGAGAATCTTCACAGAATCGTCGAAGGAAGCACCATCCGGAAAAAGACTGACAAAAATTGTGGATAGGCTGGTAGGACATGTTTAACCATCAGGGAATAACTTTCAAGGGATCAGAGGGAGCTGTAGACGGCAAAAGATATACAGTAATTAGCGAATGCGAATGTGAAATAATCTGGGTTAAGTATCAAAGGTGGGTCAGATATGATAGTCGGATGCTTCTATAGACCACCTGCATCAGCAACCGTAGTAGTTGAGCGCCTCAGAGAGAACCTGCAGAACGTCGTGAAGAAGTTCCGTGATCATACTATTGTAATAGGGGGAGACTTCAATCTACCAGGTATAGAATGGGATAGTCACACAATCAGAACTGGAGCCAGGGACAGAGACTCTTGTGACATTATCCTGACTGCCTTGTCCGAGAATTACTTCGAGCAGATAGTTAGAGAACCAACTCGTGAAGCTAACGTTTTAGACCTCATAGCAACAAATAGACCGGAACTTTTCGACTCCGTGAATGTAGAAGAGGGTATCAGTGATCATAAGTCAGTGGTTGCATCAATGACTACAAGTGTAATAAGAAATGCCAAGAAAGGAAGGAAAATATATTTGCTTAACAAGAGTGATACGGCACAAATCGCAGAATATCTGAGTGACCACCATCAAACGTTCATTTCTGAGGAAGAGGATGTGGAACAAAAATGGAAAAAATTCAGAAACATCGTCCAGTACGCCTTAGATAAGTTCGTACCGACTAAGGTCCAAAGCGAGGGGAAAGATCCACCGTGGTATAACAATCATGTACGAAAGGTACTACGGAAACAAAGGAAGCTTCATCATAGGTTTAAGAGTAGTCGAATCATAGCTGATAAAGAAAAGCTGAACGAAGAGAAAAAGAGCGTAAAGAGAGCAATGAGAGAAGCATTCAACGAATTCGAACATAAAACATTGGCAAACAATCTAAACAAGAACCCTAAAAAGTTTTGGTCATATGTAAAATCGGTAAGCGGATCTAAATCCCCTATTCAGTCACTCGTTGACCACGATGGCACCGAAACAGAGGACGACCGAAGAAAGGCAGAAATACTGAATTCAGTGTTCCGAAACTGTTTCACTGCGGAAAATCGTAACACGGTCCCTGACTTCAGCCGTCGCACGGACGCCAAAATGGAAAATATTGAAATAAACGATATCGGAATTGAAAAACAACTCCTATCACTTAGTAGCGGAAAAGCATCCGGACCAGACGAGATACCCTTAAGATTCTACAGTGATTATGCTAAAGAACTTGCCCCCTTTCTATCAGCAATTTATCGTAGATCGCTGGAAGAACGTAAAGTACCTAGCGACTGGAAGAAAGCGCAGGTCGTTCCCATTTTCAAGAAGGGTCATAAATCAGATGCGAATAATTATAGGCCTATTTCGCTTACGTCAATCTGTTGTAGAATAATGGAACATGTTTTGTGTTCTCGTATTATGACGTTCTTAGATAATACAAATCTCCTTCATCATAACCAACATGGATTCCGCAAACAGAGATCATGTGAAACTCAGCTCGCCCTATTTGCCCAAGAAATTCACAGTGCCGTAGACACTGGCGAGCAGATTGATGCCGTATTCCTGGACTTCAGGAAGGCATTTGATACGGTTCCGCACTTACGTTTAGTGAAAAAAATACGAGCTTACGGAATATCGGATCAGGTTTGTGATTGGATTCAGGATTTCCTAGAAGAAAGAACACAACATGTCATTCTTAACGGTTCAAAATCTGCAGATGTAGAGGTAATTTCGGGAGTACCGCAGGGAAGCGTGATAGGACCTTTATTGTTTACAATATACATAAATGACTTAGTTGACAACATCGGTAGCTCCGTGAGGCTATTTGCAGATGACACGGTTCTCTACAAGAAAGTAGCAACATCAGAAGACTCGTACGTACTCCAGGAGGACCTGCAGAGGATTAATGCATGGTGCGACAGCTGGCAGCTTTCCCTAAACGTAGATAAATGTAATATAATGCGCATACATAGGGGCAGAAATCCATTCCAGTACGATTATGTAAATGAGACTGGGCAGTTTTCCAAGTAACTTTGGTCATGTAAGATCGTATATATGTTACCTGTAAATTAGGAGTCTTGGGTAGCTACCGGGCGTTGCCACATAATGACTGCTTGCTTTATGCATGCGACCAGTGGCATACTAGATTCCCTAAAAACCGGAAGTGATGAACCGTCTGGAATCTCAGTGAGGGTATGTAAAGAGCTGCGGAATCTATGGAACATTTCAGTTCTAGTTAGATATCCTCACGTCTGTCACTTAAAAATAAACAATATTTGTAGAATAATTAGAAGTTACAATGATTAATCGATATTATATTCGAAAATTGTTGATTTATATCGTGAAACAGAGGGACGTTACAGTAAAAATAAAAAAAAAGAATACAGATTTAAAATGTAGCGCTATGGATGAGAATCTCCTCAAGAAAAAAGTAAAATTAAAAAAGGTAAAACAAGAAACAACAAAAAATCACGTGAGTACTTCGTGAAACTTATGTAAAACACGTTTCTGTTACAATTGATTATGTTGTCGAAGAACGTTCTATTGGGTATAAAATAACAATAATAATTGTATATATTTTTATATTTGTGCATGTAAAATAAACCTGCGTCGGAATTTATTGCTTTGGTTACATAAAAGCTCAGAGGTTACTTGATGAAGAAATTTTTGTATTTGTCGATTTATTGTAACAATATATATTACACAATTGAGTAAAATTCAGTTATGTTTGGTTCAAGTAATGCGCAAAATAATCAACCAACTATCCAAAAAAAAAAAAAAAAAAAAAGAATTAGAAGTCATAGGCTCCCAGTTTCTCTCTTACGTATTCATTTATATTTCTTTCCCTACCACTGCTATCAGCACTGACGTTAATCTACTGCCTACTACGTCATTTATGTAGTGCACCAAAATTGCCGAATCGCAGTTTTTGTGCAGGAAAACTGTGCAACCGTAGTTTTGGTAGGGTGCAGGAGGCACGCGTTTCTTATTAAGTGCCACAGACGCGTCGACCACATTCCTCCACACACAGCGACGACAGCTATTTCTTAAACTTTCCATGCGACTGACATTCGCCTTCACTGAAGCTAAGATTAAATTATGTTCGTTAGAGTGCAGAACTACAGCAAGAAATTGCGCGCTGTAAGTCTCTCAATTAACTTACTTTATAACAAGGAAAGTTGTGAAATAATCAGTGACGTTATTATTAGCTCCAAGAAAGCCTCGCTAATTTTTGACGTTATCATCTACCAACAGTTTAATTGAATTCTCTTTCTGCGTCTGTCCCCTGATTCATTACTCTGAATCTTGTCCTTCATCTCTGTAACATTAAATTAATTCTCTGATGGGTCTGCTATATCCTTCGAAGGCTTCATTAGAACATGAATAAACACACCGGTAATATGTTTACTTAGTACCTTCAACTATAGACTGTTAGAGAGGCGAAAAATGAAATACTATTTTTTCAAATAAATATGGTTTAATCACATAGATTTTACTGTGCTAAACTCCACGATGATACAGAAAAGGGAAGGATTCACACTGACATTGGAAATTGTTCTCAGAGAGCGGGGGAACCTCGATTTATCCGACTACATCACAAGGATCGTAACCAAAAATGTTTTGTACTAAAAGCCACCGACATCTAGGTGTATTCTACGGTACGATGCGATGGATAACAGAGGTAGCAGTACTTTCAATCAGTCGTAGATCACTATTACAAAGATGCTGGACATACTACGGTATTACTGTCTAGGAACATACGAATAAAAATCTAATTCACGTATGCAGGCAATTACATACAGATCTGATTTGTCGAGGGAGGACCAACCAGTATTTCTGAATTAATACTCAAAATCATTTTAAGAATGCACTTCTTGTCGATTGTAATAATATACTTGGTAGACATGAAGTCCACTGACTAAAATTTATGGAATGGTTTAAGGATATTTGCCGGCCGAAGTGGCCGTGCGGTTAAAGGCGCTGCAGTCTGGAACCGCAAGACCGCTACGGTCCCAGGTTCGAATCCTGCCTCGGGCATGGATGTTTGTGATGTCCTTAGGTTAGTTAGGTATAACTAGTTCTAAGTTCTAGGGGACTAATGACCTCAGCAGTTTAGTCCCATAGTGCTCAGAGCCATTTGAACCATGTTTTAAGGATATTTCCTTAGTATTCTGGAGAAAGGGACCTAGGATATCTGGTTTCCAGACGTTGCAACTGTGATTTATTCGGTTTGTTACACCAACTACTTTTCAGCAGAAGGAAAAACCCGTCCAATGACGAACGAACAAATCGATTTTCGGTTTAGTCGGTTCTTTGATCTTCTCCAAAATGATGTTCAGTCTGTACTCTCTCCACTTAGCACTAATCCCGTTGTTACTTCCGCATACCCCTGGACGACGAACTTCTGTACACCGGGACTTCGCCCCTTTTCCTCCACCACATATCTTTTCCCCATTTCCGTCCTCCCCCACCCCCCTTCTATACATTTTCTAAGATTCTCGTACTGACGTTTTGGTCCCTGGGTTTATCGTCATGTACTGAGCTCAGTTTCCGTGTTTTCTATCTATCTGGCAACCTTCTGCAACTCGTACTTCCCCCCGCCCCTTCACCCCTATCACAAACCCGTTTTCATTTCATAAAAAATGCTTTGCTTATTTTACAGTATCTGGTTCGGTTCTTGCATAGTTATTATGTTCCTTTGCTGATACACTAAGGAGCACAAGTCTTGATTTTAGTATGCACTATTGTTTGTGGCGCCTACTGGCTGCTGCTGGCTGGATAATAAGGTTTCTGTGTTTGTTGTGCCTTTACCCGGAGTATGTGGTGTGATGTGTATGCCGATTATGGAGCTCGTTTCATTGGTTGATTATGTGGCCTTCACTACTGAATTATTTAAAAAATTTTTTGGGTTTCTTTTTGCGAGCGTATACATCTCATGCAGTAACCATACAAGTCAACAATAAAATTAAAGCTTTTTAAAATTTTCACCAAAAATAGTCAAATACTTAAAATCACTGACTCCTAAGTAACACATGGTTTCTCTGTGGAACATGGCAGTTCTCATTTATTTGATAGTAGAGAAATGGCAAATAGTTGGTTCTGGTCCAATTTCCACTAATTTTCTTTTATTGCAACACATATTTACATTCTTGCTATGTTGTCCACTTTACCTCCCCCTTTTTTGTCACCTTCATCTTCATTCTGCTCCCACTCCACGTTTCCCAACCCTTCGTCCTCGGCCCCCTCCCACGCCCCCCCCCCCCCCCTTCTTCTCACCCGACAACGACTCTCCCACCCTACATGCCCATGTGTAAGGTTATGCTGTGCCTTCCTCAGGATGGCAAGTACAGTTTCGGTGCTTTGCAAACAGATAACTCTTTAGTTTGAAGTTTGATTTTAGGCGGGACATATTACGAAAAAGTTGTTTAAATCTTCACTTACTTTGTAAAAGTCTGATGTGGTAAAGTTTCTGAACCATGATTTATTTTCAAAGAAAATTCTTAAGAACTACCGATTCAGCAAGAACATCAACACATTTAATCACACTATGTAAGCATGGAAGTAGTTGCCAGGGAGTAACTGATGAAATCACAGACAAATTCCTTTTAACAAATGGTAATTTATGCACTTTAAAAGTGCCTAAGAGCATTTTTTTAAAGCAACAGATTTAAAATTATAATGACAAAGCACCCTCTAAATACCAAAGTTACAATTTATTGAGAGACAGAAAGAAACAAGTTTTGACTGTATGAGCTTTCGGGCAGAGAACCCTGCCGCTCTCTTTTGACACGGCCCTAGTTACGACCGCTCACAACATCCTCTGAAAGACTACACTGGTGCAAATCTGCAACACACCAGATAACTTTTAAACTACAAATTATAACAACTCACACAAACACATAAACTATGCACCCCGTAGGAGGGATGGAAGTGGAACTCAACATTCACATTACAATTTACTTGACTCTGAAAGTGTAACTTGTTATTTTAAAGAAAACTCTAACGGTGGAAGGGTGGCAACTTTATATACTAAAATGACCATTTAAATAATGGCCTATGAAATCCAATCTTATATAAAATTCTACAAGGTTGGCCAAACAATAGTTAAGATGCTCTACAGAACACAGATACCACCTCTCGAGATCATAGGCAACAATATCAAAGTTTCCAAAGATCAAAACATATTTCATGTATTAGGCCGTTACACTCCAATTGATGAATTCGTTAACACACCAAATCGGACTAACATGACAGAAACAGCTACTACCGTACGATAGACCGATAGGGAGATTACCGAACCTGCCCCTACTCCACAAGGAAAAAACGGACCACCCAATTTATAAACAACCCCCTTCCCGCGGGTGGGCAAACGGAAAAGAATGCTGGGACGACCCCAAAGCAAAACGACTGATGACCTCACCAAGAAAACAAGTAGAATTTAACAAGAGTAAATCAAACAAGATATCACCAATCACTTAACTTCTAATAAACTACGATTTCTCGAGAAGACCTGGCGCAGCACCCCCAAATCACTCTCCGGAACCGTCCGCTGCCAGCCGCTTCAACGTATGCAGGAAGGTGTGCCGATCTCCCGTCTCACGGCGTCGCAGCTCGCACCGGCCAGACTGATGTCGTCGGTTGACTCCTGCTGCTCTCGTGTCGACCGCGAAGTCACTACCCATCCCTATACGCCGCGGCCCACTGGACTCACGTGGCGACCTCACATGCGCCGACGCTCAATACGGACAAGTCATCATGTGTCTCAGTGCGTGACCGACCAACCGATCGATCCAACCGCCAATGAGCGTTGCCTGAACAAACTCGAGCAGACTGGCGGCCTAACGCGCAGACTCAGATACAGGAACTCAGACCCGACTGGGCGACCACTCGCTGAGTTCTCCTACTGGCGGAATGGAAAGACTCTCATTTTACCGACTTTAAAGGTTGATCCGAACGACAGACATACTAGAACTCCGAGCGACAGACAGACACTAACTGCGTAACAAATGTGAACGAGAGACAGAGTAACAAGCTGGGGACGAGATACTGACCGACTGGCGAGCTCATAGCGCACCTTAAATGCACGTGAATAGGCAACCTTTCCCCTCTCCCACCAGAGGGAGACACCAAAGCTGCGACTGCCACAGCGGCGCCACCGCCAGAAACGGAGGGCGACTGCTTCACACTACGGGCTGTGGCACGCTCTTCGAAACAGCAATTTTTACCACGGCTCAGTTTCTATGCTTGCAAATGGTCGGAAATGAAGATTTTTAATCTCCTTTTGTTTTCGTGTATTTTAATACTAATGTCACTGTTCACATTTAATAATTTTTACCTGCCAACATGGCGTACAACTTCATAATACCCGCCGTAGGTGTTGCTACTGTGTTTTGCATTTTGGTTTTAGATAGTTGACTGTTTTCGTTAAAGGATTTACAAAGTAATAATTTTGTTACTGACTTGTACTGTTGCAAATTTAATTATTTCTTACGTGCCAACATGGCATACAACTTTGTAATACGCGCCGTATGTGGCCCCTCTGTTTATTATTGGCTAGTGATTTTAAGTATTTGACTGTTTTTGGTAAAGATTTTTAAAAGCATTAATTTTATTGTTGACTTGTACGATTACTGTATGAGTTGTATTCATGATGGTTGGAGAAAATTTGAATAAATAATGGTTTCCTGTTTCCTGATAGGGCATTCCCATCACAAGGTCTCGTGAAGTACCATTTATCTGTACGTACTGTAAGACTTCACGGCACATTTTTGACATATTCGGAAATGTAATTTATGAAAACACGTTTCTTTTAAATGAACCACTGTGGAATTATCCGCGCGCGCTGCATATGCATGCACCCACACACATGCCTGCACGCACATGCAGGTTATCTATCCCAAAGAGCAGTCAGGCCTATTTTCTCTGGTGTTGCAGTAGATATTTACAATTTAGCTTTTCCACTGTGTAGCTGGAGTAGACACAAACAAATAGTGCTCTTCACGTCTTTGAAGCGCAGTCCAGTGCAGCCGGAAAACATCGGTTCCTTTCCCGTTACAAACAAAATTACATATAAAGTGGAATTTTAAGTGCCAGTTCGATAGAGCGGTCCAAAATTAATGCAATATTCGTTTTATCGATATGTATTAACAGGGGCAATAATACACGAAAAATAGACAGTAATTCAGCCGAGGTTCAGTGGAGCTGCGTGCTTGGCGGTAACAGTCAGCTGCAGTACTGGCTATACTTGGTGTTTTACTGTCCCTGTTACAATGTATCGATAATACGAACATCGCACCAATCTAGGACCGCTCTATTGAACGCGCACATAATATTCCCCTTTGAAAATCATTTTGTTTGTAACAGGAAAAATATCGGTGATTTTCGTCGACATTGAGTGTGCCATGAAACTGATGAGTGCTCTTTGCTTGGGCTGACTCCATAAACATAACACAAAAACGGAACTGAGAAATTTGTTGAAACATCAAAGGAACTTCGCCTGACGACTCGCAGAAAACACACCATATATACACGGATCAGCCAGAACGTTACGACTACCTATCAAATAGCCGAAATGTCCACCTTTGGCACGGATGAGAGCGCTGAAGCGTCGTGGAAAGAGATGACACCACCACTGCACGCACAAGTCGCGTAATTCCTCTACATTCCGAGGAGAGAGACTACGATCTCTGATACCAAGTTCTATCACCTCCCAAGATATGCTCGTTAGAGTTCAGATCTTGCGAGTTTAGCGGCCGGCACATCAATTCGAATTCGCCACAGTGTTCCTCGAAGCACTCCATTACACTGCTGAACTGGAGGCATGGTGCATTATCTTGTCGGAAAATGCCACCGTCGTCGGAAAACATCTTGTTGTTGTTGTGGTCTTCAGTCCTGAGACCGGTTTGATGCAGCTCTCCATGCTACCCTATCCTGTGCAAGCTTCTTCATCTCCCAGTACTTACTGCAACCTACATCTTTCTGAATCTGCTTAGTGTATTCATCTCTTGGTCTCCCTCTACGATTTTTACCCTCCACGCTGCCCTCCAATGCTAAATTTGTCATCCCTTGATGCCTCAGAACATGTCCTACTAACCGGTCCCTCCTTTTTGTCAAGTTGTGCCACATACTTCTCTTCTCCCCAATTCTATTCAATACTTCATCATTAGTTATGTGATCTACCCATCTAATCTTCAGCATTCTTCTGTAGCACCACATTTCGAAAGCTTCTATTCTCTTCTTGTCCAAACTATTTATCGTCCATGTTTCACTTCCATACATGGCTACACTCCATACCAATACTTTCAGAAACGACTTCCTGACACTTAAATCTATACTCGATGTTAACAAATTTCTCTTCTTCAGAAACGCTTTCCTTGCCATAGCCAGTCTACATTTTATATCCTCTCTACTTCGACCATCATCAGTTATTTTGCTCCCCAAATAGCAAAACTTCTTTACGACTTTAAGTGTCTCATTTCGTAATCTAATTCCCTCAGCATCACCCGACTTAATTCGACCACATTCCATTATCCTCGTTTTGCTTTTGTTGATGTTCATCTTATATCTTCCTTTCAATACACTGTCCATTCCGTTCAACTGCTCTTCCAAGTCCTTTGCTGTCTCTGATAGAATTACAATGTCATCGGCAAACCTCAAAATTTTTATTTCTTCTCCACGCATTTTAATACCTACTCCGAATTTTTCTTTTGTTTCCTTTACTGCTTGCTCAATATACAGATCGAATAACATCGGGGAGAGGCTATAACCCTGTCTCACTCCCTTCCCAACCACAGCTTCCCTTTCATGCCCCTCAACTCTTATAACTGCCATCTGGTTTCTGTACAAATTGTAAATAGCCTTTCGCTCCCTGTATTTTACCCCTGCCACCTTTAGAATTTGAAAGAGATCGCCATGGAAAGTTGTACGTGGTCAGCAGCAGGCTTACGATATTCCTTGGCCTTCATGGTGCCTTACACGGGCTCCACTGGCCCTATGGATGACCACTTGTATATTCCCTAGAGCGTAACGGAGCCGCCGATGTCCAACAGTACAGGTGTCAAGGGCTGTTCCCCTGGAAGACAACGGATTCGGGCCCTCCCGTCGACATGGTGCAGAAGGTACCAGGATTTATCAAACCATGCAACGCTGACCAATCCCCCAACGCCGAGTGCCGATGCTCACGTGCCTATTTTACTTGTTGCCGATGTCGTGGTGTTAACATTGGCACATGCACGAGTCCGCGACGGCGGAGACCCATCGTTAGGAGTGTTCGGTGCACTACGTGTTCAAACACTCTTCTACTCTGCGCAGTATTAACGTCTGCTGTTAGTTCTACCATACTTCTCTGACTGTTCTGGTTTATCAGTCTGTGCAGCCTACGACATCCGGCATCAGTAATGAGGAATGGCTGTCCAACCTCACGACATCTGCACGTGGTTTCGCGACGTGTTGAAGACACCCACCACAGCACTCCGCGAAGACCCGACAAGTCGAGCAGTTTCCGGAGGGCTCGTGTCGAGCCTCTGCGCCACCACAATCTGCCCTCGTTATATATATATATATGTGTGTGTGTGTGTATACTGATCTGCGACAACACTATGACCGCCGTCCAGACCTACAGCTTTAATAGAAATTCGATTTAAGAAACGAGGCACTGGCAACGCTGAAAGTGTGTACAGCGTGAGAAAGGTCAGGTAGCATGAACTCTGTCCCATTAGCTCAATGAGGCGAAGCAATGCCTAAGAATATGGACATGCATACTCTCCGATGTACGAGTCGCGCTAGCGCTGAAACTTTGTTTTTTAGTTGAAGCTCAAAATTGTATCCAGTTTACAACTCCACAATGGTTCAAATGGCTCTGAGCGCTATGGGACTTAACTTCTGAGGTCATCAGTCCCATAGATGTTAGAACTACTAAAACCTAAGGACATCACACAGATCCATGCCCGAGGATTCGAACCTGCGACCGTAGCGGTCACGCGGTTCCAGACTGCAGCGCCTAGAACCGCTCGGCCACCCCGGCCGGCACAACTCCACAATGCGGTGTCTTGTGTATTCCTTTCTGTTACTGATACCTTTATTTGAACATTACCGTATGACGAGAAATCGTTACAGACTTAAACGACCACTTAGTTTCGTCCATGACAGATATAAAGCCAATAGAAAGTAACAATTGATACAGTAACATCGTCTGTATTCAATGGGGTGCAGAAAACACATTAGGTTGGCTTCATTTAATTCCACATTATGCTACCCACAATAATTTCATTCTGTACTTTTGACGCCCAGGCTTATCTTCATAGAGGCGGCAGAAACACGTACGTTCACTTTAGAGAAAATGTTCGAAGTGACCAGCTTGTATTTGTGAAAACTTCGCTGGATCTTACTTTGCTAAGCCCTAGGTAACACAGCTGCATCCACCATTGCTGAAGCGGCATGCACGCGAGCTGTATGACCGTGTATATCCATGGGTGGAGTGCTATAAAATTGTTCCTTTAAGCGTCCGTACAAATAAAATTTACTGGGATGAGATACGGAGAACGTGGAGACTAGGACACAAAATTTCCGCGACCAATCAGATTCCATGGAAACGCTTCATTTAAATAGATACACACGTGCGTTCCAAAGTGCGGCGGTGGATCATCGTGCCAAAACCATAGCTGTGTCCAAACACCAATTGGTACGTTCTCTAACGAATCGGCCCAAGTTTTGCTTATAAACGTAGATACCGGGTCACACTCAAGTCTTTTCGATATCTGGCACTGCCTTGCAATATCAGGGGTTCTTCACCAAGCTGACTGGTGAAAGGTTTCAAGAATCGCATCCTCAGTTGGTGGAGCACGTCTAGTTTTTAGACGATCTCTTCTCTTTACTTGTGGACAAAGATAACTGGGTTCATGAAGGAGTTACTCCAGTCGGCGAAGAACATGCTTATCGGTATAACACCTTTGATGGTACCATGCAGCACATGCACGAGCAGCAGCAGCAGTAGCAACAGCTTCGATACTGGAGGCACCCAGCACCCCAAAAAAATTTCCACCACTACAGGCGTTGGCTCTTGTCAACAAAGACCATCGAAAATGGGGAAGGAGGATACAAGAGGGTTTTCTTCTTTTAGAGATCCATCTCTGACTCATCAGCACACCCCACAGAGACTGGCTATTGCCTTTGACATTATCTGGAGGAAGCCCGCTTGTTGGTGATGTATCAGTTGATCATCGGTGAACGTCTTCTTCCAAGTGTGTATGAATAACAGTTTCGGGAATCGAATCCGCAAAATAGAAGAGGGGAAATGTATCAGCCTCCCATATCAGGGATGATCCAGTTGCAAGGTGGGCTGTTGAAAGAAATTCAGAGAAAGATCGAGAAATATTATGGTACTTACGGTTCTTGACAACCATGGTAATGCCAGAAATTTTGGGCTGATTTTCTACAGCCATCAAACAGGTAGCGGACAATTTACCCACTAATCCAGCGTTCTCGAAGCTTAGCTTCATGGTGCATCTATGTTTGACGTTCCAGCCGTCTACACAGTAAGGTATGACGGCTGTTCTGGAATTTCGGGGAGATACACGTTAACTTGTACATTTAGATTCGCCGCGTGATGGGACAGTATCGCCATCTCCTCGTTGTCATGGATGGCCTTCCAAAATGCATCCGATCTGATTTTGCTAGATAAACTTTTGTCTTGATTGAGGATGAGGAATCCTATGCAGACCTCCAAATGCGACATCTTTTTTTCACCCTTGTTCTATATTTCAGCTTTCATTATTTGTAATAATTAGTTCGTTTTTTGTTATCAGTGGTATATCAAAGAAACGTAAATAATATGAGACGCTGCTGATGAATTTTTCAGTGATTCATCTCATAAGGAAACGGTCTGCCTCTAACCGCTCTGTCTTTAGTAATTTTGTTACCAACGTCGAACCTGTGTCGTTTGGAAACGTAGTCCGTTTTGCAGTTACCAGCAGGAGGTGTAGGTGCTTGCACACTGAACTTTGAAATTACTCACGTCATCGGATAGGTCATATCAGCAACATTAACATAAAGGCAAATAACTGGACCGATTGCGTTAAGCTGTCATTCTGAGATAGTACACAAAGTTATGAAAATTAAATAAAGATTATCTTGATTTAACATAAAAGAGAGACACTTCGTTCACTCTAAAACGTATCCGGATATTTTTTCAAACTGCAGATCGTATTAAATATTTATATGTGTGTGCACAATTTATAATACAGCATTGTTATTTGTAATGAAAAGTTCTGTAGGCTTTATGTTTAATGAATAATTACTCCAACGAGTACGAGGAAGATAGCTAAAAGAGAGAAAACTTACAAAAGCGAAAGAGGCATCTTTTGGTGCAACTGAGAGCAGAAAATGAGAGATGTCATTGATTCTTCTTGGGCTACTTTTTCGTGCCACCACGCTGCTCTGCTACACTTGTTCAAAGTTCAAGTTCAGAGTTCATCTCTTAGATTTACTTCTAAGTTCATTCTTGTAGCTAATTGGGAAATTAGCACACATATCGCCGACACGTTGTCTGACCTAGTGCACATGTGTTGCAAGGCTGATTCCTTTTTCTGTTTTTTTGGGAAGTATTCAATTTTTGGACTTGGACTTATAAAAATTGCAAGTACAGTTCATTGTAATACTTGTTATGAAAAGGAAATTTAGGATTTTGTTGAAAGTTTACTATCAATTATTTCATAGTACGATAAAAATAGCGAGGCTAATAAATACACAATCAGTTTAATACTGTGATGTCGATTCGTACACTGATGGAGCCTAACTTTCGATCAGACGAATAAAAATGTTAAGCAGACACCGAGCGATGTAGAATCTCATGCTGACCGTGACGGAATTACAGCTCAGGCTAGTCCACTTGTAGATCCGTTAGGAGAATTTCTTAGAAAGTTGTAAGCGGTGGCTACGACTATACAAACCGTCTTAAATCGCATTAGCGAAATTCCATCTGCGCATATGGAAATATGGTCAAAAGAGGATTTCTTGAAATCCAAAGTTTCATAACTAAAAATTTCTCAGAAAGGCATACCTGAAGCATTACAGAAACTGATGAAGGAGGCAGAGTTGAAAGGTTCGGCACAATCTTCCTTAACGTAAACAGTTCAGGAGCTGTCCGTTAAGATAAACAAATCGGCCTTCAAACAATTGTCAATGACAAGGTCAAATATTTTTTCGGGAGTTCTCAGAATGCATTCCTGAAAAGGATTTTCACATTAATCAAAATTAAATCGTGGGTTTAGGATAGTTGTGCCACAGCTTAGTGAAGAAGTGTCATCCAAACCAAACAGTTCAGCGGAATTTCTGAAAACTGTAGCGCACCAATTTAAAGTCACGCTGAGCAACGACTTTACAAAATATTTGTTTAAAGGACAGACGTAGTACAACCCACACGCGGTACTTCAGTTTAGCAGGCAGCAGCAAACTAAACTTGTTTCAAGAAACCAGTCACAAAATGACGTGGTGTACGTTATGGATCCCGTGTCTACACTCCTCGCAGTTTTTGTAGAGGAGAGTTTGCTCAAACATACACAATGTCAAGTTTTTTCACCTGAGATAAAAGAACTCACTCCGTCGTTTTTATCAGGTCGTTCACGGGTGTACCACCAAGAATGTGGTCTGGTTTACAGAAGCTACGAAGCTACAATTTATTACAGGTTCTTTTTCCTTTTTCTTTTTTCTGTGTGAGGGGTACCCTATGGGAGAACTTATGAGCAGTTTGGAACAGTGTTTTTATGGAAGCACTGGTCTGCAGGAATACAAGAGAGACTTAGGAAGGAGTTAATTAGCCCACAGCCCTTCTATGGCCGCCAGCGTAATTGGTGCAAGAGCTTAGGGAAGCACATAAACAAGACAAGATAATGGGATGAGATGAAGTCCCACAAGGAGGTGTTGTCGATTTCAAAATGAAGCTGCCGATAGAGTTACTAGAGTAACTGATACATCGGCCAGACACAAAACGAGAACTTTGCATGAGTATATTAGACTCGATTGACCTTATCCATGAATACATTAGAGTGAAGTTAGCCAAACAGTTCCAGCAGGTAATCGGAACAAACGAATACTTGGTCTATTATGCCATAAAGCAAGCAGGATACTCTCGCAACACATGTCCTCAAAACGATTCCAGTTCTGCCGCTAAAAATTAAAAAAGTCAGAGGAACGTAGGCACATTCACAGATACCCAACGAGTCGTGGTAGCATGTGACAAAAGAGCTGAAGTAACCTATGGAACAAAGATACAGGAAATCAATTTCAATCGAACGTAATAAATAACTGTCAAAACTAAACCAAAGCACCATACAGATCAGAAGTTGTTTGGCCAGAACGCGTGAGTCGTTGTGGTTGAGGTGGCAGCAGGTAGTCATCAAGACCATTTCGCTCTCGAATATTGGAAGCGGAAAGGAGTAGGAGCAATAATAACGATCAGTTATACCCACTGTGCTACAGTAATGAGGTAGACATTAGGGATGATCTAGACTCAGAGTTTAATAAGCCTAATGGTCAGCATGATACTGTATCTCAGTCCGCTATAAATGTTATGTTTAGCAAATATGTGATGAGCGATCAAAAAGTTTGTATCCCTGTCTGTTGTAAATGCTATGGTTAGCAATGTATAAAGAGCGATCAAAGAGTTCGCATTTGAGGACTTTGCTGCAGCGTACATGCAATATAGCGCGACTGATACGAGTGCATAAGCACCGAAATATAGGCAAACGACTAGTGTGGTACTTCTGTCTTTATCACGTGCGTGTAGTGAAACGAACACTGCAGAATTCTCACGACTTAAGTATGGCCCAGATTTATTGAAAATTAAATCCTGCTGTGGCAAAATCCCCTTCATACAAAGTTCATGGTGCGAAATTAATTTATCTTATTGATGCTTCTATTACGATTATCATGCTAAAAATTATAAATCATAACAAGATATGTAAATTTTTAGGCCTTCGGCGTACTGAGCATAAAATCAATAATTTATTATCTGTCACGTGGATTGTAACCAACGCCAGTAAATCATGTTGTAAAAAATGGAAGTTGAGACATTATTAAGAGAAAGAGAGGAGAAAGAAATTCGTTTGACACTGGGATCGGACTTCCGAACCTAAGCGTAGTAGCCTGCGACTTAACGCGGTACGTCGCCGTGCTATTTCTCATTCTGTAATCATGTTAAGACATCTTAAGCAAATACAACATCGATATCTTCAACGGAAGCCCACTGGGGCGAACGGTTTTATATTAAGATACCGGTCGCTTTAAATCACATCTCAAGATACCGGTTGCTTTAAACCACATCACCGTTCAGTCCATTCCCCGATCCTACACTCGACAGCCTGCACGCTACTTGTGAGGCTCTGTTTTTTAGTTCTGATGTCCAACTTTGTACGACAAGATCTTGGTGTTCTAGCAACGTTCGTATTTCCTTATTTTCTTCATAATACTGCACAAATTGCTACTGAATAGAACGTTTATTCAAGTGACAAGGTTTTATAAATGCTAATCCCTGCTTGTTCTTTGGTAAACAGTCGTACTCACTTTAGCATCGCGTCCCTCCTGCCTTAATTTACGCACCGTCTCCTTGCTCTACTTTCATATTTTTCTTGCACATTCAGTCAACTTTTCCGTCAACACCGTCAACGCTTACTCCTCACAGTCGGAAATAAACCAAATTTTGTTAACAACAGGCTTCCACCGTCTGGTAGTCACGCTCGTTACTGTAACTGGAAACTATGTGTACATCGTCAAGTGATCGAGTTTACATATACGTCTACGGTTCTCATTTCTGAGCAGTACAACCAACACTGACTGAAAAACAAACACGAATAGAATCAGGCTGCACTGAAGGACATATTGAGGGCAAAGCATACTGTGGGCATTATTGTTTTCATCACCTAGTACCGAGATTGCATGGTACAAGTTCCCTTGCAATCAAGACATACAGCCCACACATTCGATATTTGCATTGTTGTACTAATAACTGCAGTGCAGAAAAGAGACTAAGATAACTAAGAGAATTAAATCAGGCGAAACGCATTTATTCTGTAACGAGCCACAGGATACTATGGGCCTCTTATACCTAAAATACATCGCCGGAAAAAATGGTGCACTGTTTTACAGATTTCCAATTCACACAAAATTTTATGTTGCGGCAGTTCATATGGAATACATGAAATGATTACATTTACAGAGCGTTAGCACAACAGGTTCAGATGTATCAGCAATTGACCTTTGCTGACACACCCATACGAATACGTGATGTAGCCTGATTCCGGCATCGACTTGTCGCACCTGCTCGAACTGTTCACGTAGTTCTCTTAGAATTGTTGTCCGTACATCGTGCTGGCCAGTCGAGACCAGAAGGAAAGCGTGGATGAAATGGCAGTCCCGTAAAAAGCAAGAGCGCTGGTCGAAATTCCAGAACACAAGAAATATTGCTAGCAAAACGATCAGAAATGCCAAGAGAAGTAGATGGAATGAGAAACTTGAAGAAGCAAACACAGCCTTCAAGAAACACGAATCACGTATACTTTTCAGAGAAATGAAGAGCAGAATTAAAGGCTTCGAAGCAAATGAACCCTTCGTAATAGCGAGTTCGAAAATTTTCGCGCAGTCTGAGAGACCACACCTCGTGAGTTAAGGGTTAAAATACGACTGTGCTGTGTGGGCGTTCGGAACGAGGCCAGTTGTGAGGGAACGTTTCTATACTCCCCCTGCTCTTCTTAAATTGCCAAGCCTGCGATGTTCTGCTGTCGGTTGCGTTCTCGCATTCATCCTTCCACCACTCGTGCTTTCTGTGTTGCTATTAGTGACCAGTCGCAACGCCTCTTCTTCCATCATATCTCTCACTCTCTTCCAGTTACTCTGAACCACCATTCTCTTTGCATAATCGGCGTCTTTCAGATCATCTGGAAAGACACCATTATAATGCCAATACACAAGAAAGTAGACACGAAAATACTGGATAACTGGATAACTACAGGGGCATCTCTCTCTTAAACATAGAGTACAAGGTTTTGTCGGGAATCTTGCTGAACAGAGTTGAAGAACAACTAGGGGCCGACAATAGGTGAGTACCAGTGCGGCTTTAAGAAAAGGGAGGAACTCTACAGAACATATATTTTGAATGAAAAGGATAATAGAACACAGACACAGGAATGGAAAAATGACAATAGTGACATTTGTGGATTTTCAAAAGGCCGACGATTAAGTTGACAGAAGTACCCCGTTCAAATGTTCAAATGTGTGTGAAATCTTATGGGACTTAACTGCTAAGGTCATCAGTCCCTAAGCTCACGCACTATTTAACCTAAACTATCCTAAGGACAAACACAAACACCTATGCCCGATGGAGAACTCGAACCTCCGCCGGTACAAGCCGCACAGTCCATGACTGCAGCGCCTTACACCACACGGCTAATCCCGCGCACAGAAGTACTCTGCTTGATGTGTTAGAAGATATAGGACTGGATGCTACAACACACGCATTAATAAAGGAAACGTTAAGCGACACTACTACTAGCATCAGACATCGCAGTACGCTGTGAGACAGCTTTGAAATATAAACAAGAGTCCGGCAAGGACATATACTGTCACCAATTTTATTTAACGTGGTTTTTGATGAAGTAGTGAGGCAGTGGAGACAACTAAATAGTAACATGAAGATCAAACGTTTACAAGTAAGGTTCAAGGTCAAACATAATGCAACAGTGGGGGTTTTGGACGAAGTAGTGAGACAGAGGAGACAACTAAATAGTAACATGAAGATCAAAGGTGTACAAATAGGGTACAAGATCCAACATAACGCAACAATGGACTGCTTAGCATTCGCAGATGACATGGCACTCTTAAATGAGACAGAGTAAGAGGCAAAGAGAGCACTAAAATACTAGCTGAAACAGCATAAAATGTCGAACTGAAGATTGCATATAAGAAGACCAAGACACTGAACACTGAGTCTGACTGGAAGATAGATGGACAAGTGATTGAAAAAGTCAACAGTTTTCGCTGTTTGTGGGAGAAGATAATTGGTGGCATACACAGGAATAGAGGCGCAGTAGACAGGGCTCAACTTTTGCAGAAGCTTCGGTGTGTGGTGAAACAAAACACGGCAAGAAAAATCTGCCACGAAATGCCAAATCGCGACATTACACAGCAACTGTAAGAAATGATGCTCTGTATGCAACAGGAACGATCACATTCGGGAAGAGATCTTGTATACAGTTGGAGAAGGAGGAACAGAAAATTCTGAGACACATATGGGTCACCAAAAACATGACGATATTTGGATACACAGAACACGACAGGAACTGTATGAAAATATTGGACCCATATCGAGCGAGATACGGAAGAGGAGGTTACGTTTTGTTGTGTACCTCATGAGGATGGACGAGGACAAGTTGACTAAGAAGATACGGAATGCAACATGTCATACCGAAAGCAAATGGGTGAAGAAAGTCAGAGATGACTGGAGGGCTGTAAGAATAAAAGAAAGGAATCTGCAGGCAATAGTATAGGACAGGTAGAAGTATAAAGGGTTAGTGGATGGTCCCAGGTGGCCGGACCCCAAAATTTAAGTTGTCTTAACAGAAGAAGAAAGAAACAGAGGAAGCGAAGGAATGAAGAGGAATTGGGAAGAAAAAAGACGTGCAAAACAAGCCACTCGTGATCCTGAAGGGTACTAACGAAGCTGAAGAAGAAAACCACCTATTGACAATTCTTATGCATAACAACGTAGATGAGTGAGAACCAGACCTACTCAGTCTTCTACCTAGGTAACCACTGTCAGTGTTTCATTTACTATGAAACATCCATAATAGAATATCCATCTAGCAGAACTATCCACAGTGAGTAGTATAAAGGAAAGGGAGGGGGCATGCAGGAGGAAGGGGATGGGAGACCAGAATATAGAGAGTTACAGGGGTAGGTGGATGGAAAGGAGTGAGATGGTGTAAGACAGTAGTGCAACCAACGATTCGAATAAACCCTTCTGAATAGATAAGGTAACATCTCCAAAAAGCAATGGTTATTCCTGTTCACTTAGATTACTCACTTCCTAATATTTGTTCTGTGTACTATCCCATCCAATTAGTTCAATGTTATAAACAGCACTATTACAAAACAACAAGTGAACGTACCGCGCCACGGCTATTGCCCCGTGCTAATACATACATCAAATGGGCATCTGCCAACTCCGCATTTGTTAACATTGCACTGACTGCAAAACCACGTTCGTGATGAACACTGACCTGTTGATGCTACGTACTGATGTGCTTGATGCTCGTACTGTAGAGCAATGAGTCGCATGTCAACGCAAGCACCGAAGTCAACATTATCTTCCTTCAATTGGGCCAACTGGCGGTGAATCGAGGAAGTACAGTACATACTGGCGAAACTAAAATGAGCTCTAACACGGAAATTAAGCGTTTCTGGACACATGTCCACATAACATGTTTCCTTTATTTGTGTGTGAGGAATGTTTCGTGAAAGTTTGGCCATACCTTTTTGTAACACCTTGTACAGGCGCGCAAAAAGACTGTCGAATAGGGGACGAGTAAGTTTTAACGAAGAAGAGAAAATAAGGCCAAGCAATGATCCACATAGAGATGCGTCATCACAAAGTTTTCGTGTAATAAAACAGTTAAAATTCTTTTGTTAGTAACTCCAAAATACACTCCAGGAAATGGAAAAAAGAACACATTGACACCGGTGTGTCAGACCCACCATACTTGCTCCGGACACTGCGAGAGGGCTGTACAAGCAATGATCACACGCACGGCACAGCGGACACACCAGGAACCGCGGTGTTGGCCGTCGAATGGCGCTAGCTGCGCAGCATTTGTGCACCGCCGCCGTCAGTGTCAGCCAGTTTGCCGTGGCATACAGAGCTCCATCGCAGTCTTTAACACTGGTAGCATGCCGCGACAGCATGGACGTGAACCGTATGTGCAGTTGACGGACTTTGAGCGAGGGCGTATAGTGGGCATGCGGGAGGCCGGGTAGACGTACCGCCGAATTGCTCAACACGTGGGGCGTGAGGTCTCCACAGTACATCGATGTTGTCGCCAGTGGTCGGCGGAAGGTGCACGTGCCCGTCGACCTGGGACCGGACCGCAGCGACGCACGGATGCACGCCAAGACCGTAGGATCCTACGCAGTGCCGTAGGGGACCGCACCGCCACTTCCCAGCAAATTAGGGACACTGTTGCTCCTGGGGTATCGGCGAGGACCTTTCGCAACCGTCTCCATGAAGCTGGGCTACGGTCCCGCACACCGTTAGGCCGTCTTCCGCTCACGCCCCAACATCGTGCAGCCCGCCTCCAGTGGTGTCGCGACAGGCGTGAATGGAGGGACGAATGGAGACGTGTCGTCTTCAGCGATGAGAGTCGCTTCTGCCTTGGTGCCAGTGATGGTCGTATGCGTGTTTGGCGCCGTGCAGGTGAGCGCCACAATCAGGACTCCATACGACCGAGGCACACAGGGCCAACACCCGGCATCATGGTGTGGGGAGCGATCTCCTACACTGGCTGTACACCACTGGTGATCGTCGAGGGGACACTTAATAGTGCACGATACATCCAAACCGTCATCGAACCCATCGTTCTACCATTCCTAGACCGGCAAGGGAACTTGCTGTTCCAACAGGACAATGCACGTCCGCATGTATCCCGTGCCACCCAACGTGCTCTAGAAGGTGTAAGTCAACTACCCTGGCCAGCAAGATCTCCGGATCTGTCCCCCATTGAGCATGTTTGGGACTGGATGAAGCGTCGTCTGACGCGGTCTGCACGTCCAGCACGAACGCTGGTCCAACTGAGGCGCCAGGTGGAAATGGCATGGCAAGCCGTTCCACAGGACTACATCCAGCATCTCTACGATCGTCTCCATGGGAGAATAGCAGCCTGCATTGCTGCGAAAGGTGGATATACACTGTACTAGTGCCGACATTGTGCATGCTCTGTTGCCTGTGTCTATGTGCCTGTGGTTCTGTCAGTGTGATCATGTGATGTATCTGACCCCAGGAATGTGTCAATAAAGTTTTCCCTTCCTGGGACAATGAATTCACGGTGTTCTTATTTCAATTTCCAGGAGTGTATTTTAGAGCATGAGGTGCGCAAAGAGGAAATGTAACAAATTATCAAAATGTGCGAAAAAACCATTGAAATTGGAAGTCGACCAGCTCATTAAATACATTATCGCATTCCTTCCTCGACCACTTTTAGAATGTCAAGACGCAAGCCCTCAGTCACATGGTGCACACCTCATCGTTAAATCTGTTGCACCCACTAGACGACCTTTCTGTCTTAGATACCATAGTTCAATTCTTTTATCTTGGCGGCTCGCGCATGCCCGCCCAGACGCGGGAGATTGCTGCGTTGCCAGTTGCTCACGACGCACGCGCCAGGAGAAGCAGCGCCATAGTATAGCATAGTTCGCAAGATTACGTTTAGGGGGGGAGCGCGCACTTCATGAAGTAAAGCCACCACTGCCGCATTAACCCTTTCGCTGCCACAAAGTCTTGCTCCCTGCATTCCGCGCTGTGCGTGATTTTGTCACTGCACTGAAGTAAAGCCACCACTGCCGCATTAACCCTTTCGCTGCTACAAAGTCTTGCTCCCTGCATTCCGCGCTGTGCGCGACTTTGTCACTGCACTGCTCGCCTGTGCAGACACAAAAATGGTTCAAATGGCTCTGAGCACTATGGGACACAACTGCTGAGGTCATTACTCCCCTAGAACCTAGAACTAGTTAAACCTAACTAACCTAAGGACATCACACACATCTATGCCCGAGGCAGGATTCGAACCTGCGACCGTAGCGGTCTCGCGGTTCCAGACTGCACCGCCAGAACCGCGCGGCGTGCAGACACATGGTGTTCCGACTGCTTTGACAATCTTATGATTCGATTCCACAAAAACTATTTGCCCCAAAAATTTTATTTTTACACGTCTTCTTGAGTGATATCTTCCCCCCATAAATGACTTAATTTGGTTTCTATGTTCAACGCAGTTAATATGCTGTATTAAATTTAGTAAACCATTGCACGAAATGTTGAAGAGTTTGCAGAGGTAAAAGTCCATAGTGTTTGGCTTTACTTTAAAGCACATCAGTCAATGAAAAGGAAGTAGACAAAATACATTAAGCAAAACTGTGGACTTACAAAAACATTAGGACTTGAATATACCGCCTATCAGTGAAGTGCTCAGAGCTATGTCAAATATAATTTTTGGGTGTGGCACACACAAACAGCATTTATTTGCTAAAACACTGATCAGCCTACACAAACGTTGAATATTGTGTTGCGGCAGCACAAAACTACGTAAGTTGACTTGCCAATGGAGGAGACAAAATACTGTCCACTGAAGATACTTCAAAAGAGAGAAACGCGTCTGGTCTAAATAAGTCGCTTATTCCAGTTGCAGAAGAGGAATATATTTCAATACCATTGGTAAAACTGCGACTGTGGAACAAAAACAAGAAAGAGAACATGAGTACCATTGTGTATGTACCATACCTTTCATTGATTGAAGTGCTTTAAAATAAAGCCAAACGCGCACGGTGTAAATAAAACTTTTATTACAGTCGCGGTAGACGGAATTTTTCTCAATATTACGTACGACACCTATGTGGTACTTAAATTAAATGAGATATTGTTATACAGTACATTTTATATGAAATTTAGGTATCTTGTCCACATTTCACTCTCAACATTGTGGCAACTAAAATCGACCATACGGAAAGTATATGCTACGGACTTTTACCTTTGGAAACTCTTCAAATTTTCGTGCAATGGTTTACTACATTTAATGCTGCACAATAACTGCGTTGAATATCGAAACAAAATTACGTCATTTGTGGGGGGAAGGTATCAGTCAAGAAGATGTGTAAAAATCAAATTTTTGGACCAAATAGTTTTTGTGATATCGAATGATAAGTGTGTCAAAGCAGTGGAAACACCGTGTGTGTACAGGCGAACAGTGCAGTGATGACAAATTCGCGCACAGCGCGGAATGCGGGGATCACGTGTCTGCAGCAGCGAAAGGGTTAATGAAGAGACAAAGCACTAGATATTTCAAAAGAATTGCATTCATACCAATAAAATTCCTGAAGTAAGACACTTCGATATTTTTTTTAAATAGAGAAAATATAAAGCACTGCACAAGGTTTGAGCCCATAACCTTTCGCTTAGTAGCCCAACACCTTCATCGTTACGCCAACGTAGCTCGTCTGACACTGTAATTTCATGAGAACTAACACGCCACGAAAAATACTGACAAACACTGTTGGTATGACTATGAATTACTCACACTTCGTCGAAGTACAATAGGAAATAAACAATTACCGCTGTTATTTATTGCGAAAAAGTGGTTCATGAGATTGATACAAACACCTTTCCTTACTATCGCCTGAATTAGGAATCTTATTGCTTGTTTGGTTTAATTAATTAATACACTCCTGGAAATTGAAAGAAGAACCCCGTGAATTCATTGTCCCAGGAAGGGGAAACTTTATTGACACATTCCTGGGGTCAGATACATCACATGATCACACTGACAGAACCACAGGCACATAGACACAGGCAACAGAGCATGCACAATGTCGGCACTAGTACAGTGTATATCCACCTTTCGCAGCAATGCAGGCTGCTATTCTCCCATGGAGACGATCGTAGAGATGCTGGATGTAGTCCTGTGGAACGGCTTGCCATGCCATTTCCACCTGGCGCCTCAGTTGGACCAGCGTTCGTGCTGGACGTGCAGACCGCGTCAGGCGACGCTTCATCCAGTCCCAAACATGCTCAATGGGGGACAGATCCGGAGATCTTGCTGGCCAGGGTAGTTGACTTACACCTTCTAGAGCACGTTGGGTGGCACGGGATACATGCGGACGTGCATTGTCCTGTCGGAACAGCAAGTTCCCTTGCCGGTCTAGGAATGGTAGAACGATGGGTTCGATGACGGTTTGGATGTACCGAGCACTATTCAGTGTCCCCTCGACGATCACCAGTGGTGTACGGCCAGTGTAGGAGATCGCTCCCCACACCATGATGCCGGGTGTTGGCCCTGTGTGCCTCGGTCGTATGCAGGCCTGATTGTGGCGCTCACCTGCACGGCGCCAAACACGCATACAACCATCATTGGCACCAAGGCAGAAGCGACTCTCATCGCTGAAGACGACACGTCTCCATTCGTCCCTCCATTCACGCCTGTCGCGACACCACTGGAGGCGGGCTGCACGATGTTGGGGCGTGAGCGGAAGACGACCTAACGGTGTGCGGGACCGTAGCCCAGCTTCATGGAGACGGTTGCGAATGGTCCTCGCCGATACCCCAGGAGCAACAGTGTCCCTAATTTGCTGGGAAGTGGCGGTGCGGTCCCCTACGGCACTGCGTAGGATCCTACGGTCTTGGCGTGCATCCGTGCGTCGCTGCGGTCCGGTCCCAGGTCGACGGGCACGTGCACCTTCCGCCGACCACTGGCGACAACACCGATGTACTGTGGAGACCTCGCGCCCCACGTGTTGAGCAATTCGGCGGTACGTCCACCCGGCCTCCCGCATGCCCACTATACGCCCTCGCTCAAAGTCCGTCAACTGCACATACGGTTCACGTCCACGCTGTCGCGGCATGCTACCAGTGTTAAAGACTGCGATGGAGCTCCGTATGCCACGACAAACTGGCTGACACTGACGGCGGCGGTGCACAAACGCTGCGCAGCTAGCGCCATTCGACGGCCAACACCGCGGTTCCTGGTGTGTCCGCTGTGCCGTGCGTGTGATCATTGCTTGTACAGCCCTCTCGCAGTGTCCGGAGCAAGTATGGTGGGTCTGACACACCGGTGTCAATGTGTTCTTTTTTCCATTTCCAGGAGTGTAGAATATAAAGCAATTGGTACAAAGAATGCTTTTTCCAAACTTTCTATAAAAGAAAGTCTGCTATCAAGACATTGCTTTTGTTCAATTACTTTATTTATGACTGAACATTTCTAAAGCTGAAGACACTTGTCCGTGCTCTGCACTGCCTCCAATATCTGGCAACGTCGTTCTCTGTTCATAGGCTGACTGTGTTTTGTGACGTTAGATGCGCAGAACGAACCTAAACTCGGCCGCCAAAATAAATGACGCGCACTTTAGACGAATGCTGTCTTATTAGCTAGATCTAGATGTTCTTTAAAGAGAGTAAGACATTTTCCGCCCCTCTAACCAATATAAAATGAATTGCATGTGCCACATTGTAACTTATATGCTCGTACATCTGACCAGTTGTATTACCTCGTACTGGTTCCGTGTCTCTCTTTCCCAAGTTCATGTGTCAATATACTAAGGACAGGCTCCTGTCCAGAAGCCAGTATTAAATCTCTTACGAAAGTGTGATGTTAACTTAGATGAACTCTACAACTGTGTTCTGCAGATTTCCTGTAGCGATTGGCAAGAGCGAGGTACTGTAATAAGTTTAGTTCTTCACTTTCTCCTCATCAGTTAGTGGCAGTCTATTAAGTAGCGTAGTTATGGAGTGAAGAAAGACCTATTTATGCTGAATGGAGTGAGTCGAATCTTTTCCAGTAATGTCATCAGACTGTGTCGGATTACGGAAGATAGCAAAGCCTATACTTCCTCCGAAGCTTGTTACGAGAAAACATAGAAACTGTATATTATTATCAACCACAGCCTCCAGCGTGTAACTGATGTTCTGCTTTTTATTTCCTTTCAGTAATCTGTCTTCTCACTAGTTTGATGTAGCCCACCATGAATTCCTGTACTTTGCCAGTCTCTTCAGTTCAGAGTAGCACTTTCTACAGACGTCCTCAATTACTTGGCGCATGTGTTCCAATCTCTGTCTTCCTCTACAGTTTCTCCCTCTATAACTCCCTCTGGTAGCATGGAAGTCCTTCCCCGATGTCCTAACAGATGTCTTATCATCCTGTCTCTTCTCCTTATAATGTTTTCCACGTATTCCTTTCCTCTCCGACTCTGAGCAGAACCTCCTATGAGTCCCCCTAATTTTCAACATTAGGCTATTACAAGAAAATGTTTCTATTCTCTTCTCTTCCAGTTTTCTCACAGTCCAAGTTTCACTACAGTACGCTACAGGGCATCAAACGTAAAGTCTCAGAGATTTCTTCCTCAAATTAAGGCCCATGTTTGATACTAGTAGACTTCTCTTGGCTAGGGATATCCTTTTTGACAGTGCTAGTCTACTTCCGATGTTCTTCTTACTCCGTCCGTCATAGGTTATTTTGCTTACGAGGTAGTAGGATTCCTTAACTCCATCTAGTTCTTGACCATCAATCTGGATGTTAAGTTTCTCTCTGTTCTCATTTCTGGTACTTGTCATCACATTCGTCTTTTTTACTTACTCTCAATCCATATTATGTACTCATTAGACTTTTCATTCCATTCAGTAGATCATATAAATGTTCTGCACATTCAGTCATGATAGTAATCTTATCAGCGAATCGTATCATTGATATACATTCACCTTGAATTTTAATTCGATTCCTGAACCTTTATTTTACTTCCATCATTCCTTCCTCGATATATAGACTGAGACGTAGCAGCGAAAGACTACATCCCTATATTACACCCTTTTTAATCCGAGTACATCGTTCTTCACAGTCCATTCTTATCATTCCATCTTGGCTCTTTTACATATTGTGTATTACACGTCTCTCCCTATAGCTTAACCCTACTTTTCTCATAATTTCGAACATTTGGAATCATTTTACGTTGTCGAACGCTTCTTCCGGGTCGACAAATCCTATGAACGTATCTTGATTTTTCTTTAGTCTTGTTTCTGTTCAAAAATGGCTCTGAGCACTATGCGACTTAATTTGTGAGATCATCAGTCACCTAGAACTTAGAACTAATTAAACCTAACTAACCTAAGGACATCACGCACATCCATGCCCGAGGCAGGATTCGAACCTGCGACCGTAGCGGTCGCTCGGCTCCAGACTGTAGCGTCTAGAACCGCACGGGAACTCCGGCCGGCCTTGTTTCTGTTACCAACTGCAACGTCAGAATTGCCTCTCTGGTGCCTTTACCTGTCTCAAATCCAAACTGATCGTCATCTGACACATCCTCAATTTTCTTTGCCCTTTTTCTGCATATTATTGTTGTCAGCACCTTGGATGAATGAGCTGTTAAGTTGACTGTGCGAAAATTCTCGCACTTGTAAACTCTTGCAGTCTTCGCAACTGTATGGATGATATTTTTCCGAAAGTCAGATGTTATGTTGCCAGACATACATTCCACACACCTTCTGATGGAATAGTATCCATCCCTTCTGCTTTATTTGATCTTACGCTCTCCAAAGCTCATTCATTTTCTGGTTCTAATATTGGATCACCTATCTCTTCCAAATCGGCTCCCACTTGATTTCCTATAACATCAGACAAATCTACTCCCTCACAGAGGCCTTCAGTATACTCTTTCTACTTATCCGTTCTATCCTCTGCATTTAACAGTGGAATTCCCGTTGCACTCTTAATGTCACGACCCCTGCTATAATTTCACCGAAAGTTGTTTTAACTTTACAATATGCTGAGTCAGTCCTTTCGACAACCATTTTTTTTATATTTCTTCACAATTTTATGCAGACATTTCGTCTTAGTTTCCCTGCACTTCCTATTTAGTTCGTTGGTCAGCGACTTGTATATCTGTATTCCTGAATTTCCCTGAACATTTTTGTACATCTTTCGTTCGTCGATGAACTGAAGTATTTCTTCTGTTACCCATGGTTTCTCCGCAGTTGTCTTCTTTGTACCTATTCTTTTTCTTTCCAACTTCTGTGATAGCCCTTTCTAGGGATGTCCTTTCCTCTTCAGCTGTTCTGTATACAGCTATTCCTTATTGCTGTATCTATATCGTTATAGAAATTCGAGCCTATCTTGTCATTCCTTAGTACTTCCGTATTCCACTTCCTTGTGTATTGGTTCCTCTTGACTTATCTCCTGAATATCAGCCTACCCTTGATCACTGCTACATTGTGATCTAAGTATGTATCTACGTCTGGATACGCCTAGCAGTCTAGTATCTGATTTCGGAAACCCTGTCTGACAAAGATGTATTCTTTCCGTATCACCTGGCCTTTTCCAAGTACGTCTCATCCTCTTGTGCTCCTAGACAGAGCATTCGCTATTTCTTGTCTGAAATTTATTGTATAACTGTTCACAATAACACACTCTCTTTCAAACCTTCTATTCATAACGAATCTTACTCCCAGTAACCATTTTCTGCTGCTGTTGGTATTACCCTAAACACATCTGATCAGAACTCCTTGTCTTCTTTAGATTTCACTTCACTGACACCTATTATATCTAGATTAAGCCTTTTAATTTTACCTTTTAGATTCTTTTGGCTTCCCTACCACGTCCACGCATCTGACATTCCACGCCCCGACACGTAGAACGGTATCCTTTCGTTTTGTAGTACAAACCTGTAACCTGTAACTATCTAGGTTCCTTCCCCACCTTTCTCAGTTCCGCCCGCATCCACCCGTATTTAGTTCCCCTCTCCTTTCCCCAGTTTGGCGTTTTAATTCTAACGCTTGAAAGTTTTCACATGACTTCAGAAGACAACCTTTTATCGTTACATGGCACATCAGCTGAAACGTCCCCTTAGAAAAATTATACAAGACTGTGCTTATACTGACACACAAAATTTTTAGCGCAACGCAATCTGACTTTCAATAATCCCTACAAAAAATGGCCCTGACTAACAATAAACTATACCTTTCACAAATCACTTACCTCACAAAAATCTTCGTTACTCAAGCTACTGCAATACAGCGAGCGCCACTACTGCCAGCTAAATAAAAGATTCAAACTACTGAAGGCACTAACTACTGATAGGCATAGTTAGCAAATGAAAGATTTTGATAGAGAAAAAACAATGTATTTACCTTAATATTGTTCAAAAGTCATAATATATGTAGCAGTTCATGACATCCAGTCTTACAAATTTCAAAACTCCGCCATTTCTCTCCCCACATCCACCACTGCTGGCGGCTAACCTCCAACTGCGCAACGCTACGCGCTGTACACATCCAGCTGCCGAACACTACAATGGCAGACAACAATGGAAACTAGCCACAGACTGCACACAGCACAGCCAGTGATTTTCATACAGAGCGCTACGTAACGTTGCCAATAAGAAAACATAAACAGCCTACTTACATAGCCCCATGCTCCCCACAAAAAATTTTACAAATTGTTTTGGAAAGTGGTCAATAATGATTTGATAAAATTTTTCATAATTACAATAACAAATATATCAAATGCGCACACTTATTGTCAAAAGCTAAAATTTTCTCACAGTCCATATAGACAGTCCTGATCATTCATCACAGTAAAATTGTAGTGTTTTTCTCAAAGTCTGAGCAGTAAAAGAAAATGCACACGGAAGTAGTGGATTTCCATGCAGTCTTGCAGAAGTAGTGTTGTCCTTCCAACGGAAAGACAGTGCTGACTCTCGACATGCAGACAGATAATGGGCCACAACAGAGCAAACCCACAGCTGAGTCATTCGAAGTTTTGAAGAATATTGGTAGGTAGGTCATCACAGAACAGACCACTGTAGTCTTGTTAGAGATTACGGTATTGGTGGGCCACCAGAGGTGCAGACCCACTGCAGTCCTCGTAGAGACGGCCACCAGCCATCTGTTTCGACTGTGCATGTGCTCAATCACCACTGAAGAGTCTTGCAGACAATATAGCAAGACCATAAACCACTACTTGTGTACTCACAAAGTTTTTGGAATTGTCCTTAGAAGTCTTGCAGACAATATTGCAGGTCCATAAACAACCACTTGTGCACTCACAAAGTTTTTGGAATTGTCCTTAGAACCAGCAATGCAGTTAATCAGTCCCTTGCTGACTTAGTAACACACGCCCAAACACTAATAGTCCCTACTTCTCACATATTGTCCATATACTATGACCAACAGAAATGTGTGCAGTGAAATGCAACTTACAAGATACTTAATTTGATGTACTGGTGTCAATTACAATTTTATAACATAAGAATACAATAACAAAGTTACAAAATACATCATTAAAAACATAATAACACAGATAACATTTGTAGTAAATCAGGCTTTACAAAAGAATAGAAATAAACATGGACATCAGTGTTACAAGAATTATGACATAAGTACATACATAAAAGATCAGAATTACTTTTTAAAACTTCAACTTCATACATGAGCATTAAAACAAAACAGAATAAAAATGTCTAAACATCTTTACAAAGTAAATAACATATTATTTATGCAAATTATATTTGAGGATAACAGTATTCCTCATCATAGTGAATGTAGCCGAGTATTAGAAAAATTCTACAACATAAATCGTATCAGATAAACACACAAAGACAGAAAAAACACAAATATACATAGTGTTATAACACAAAAATACAGGACTGGGTTTGTTTTCAGTGTGACATTTGGTACTGCAGTCCAACCCAAAACTTCATTCCATAGATTTTTCGTCTTGTTTCAACATTTGT
Source organism: Schistocerca piceifrons (assembly GCF_021461385.2). Taxonomy (NCBI): domain Eukaryota; kingdom Metazoa; phylum Arthropoda; class Insecta; order Orthoptera; family Acrididae; genus Schistocerca; species Schistocerca piceifrons. The sequence continues at coordinate 504,550,176 of NC_060143.1, read as the reverse complement.
TTCCACCAAAAAAATTATATCCAAGCATGCTTTCTGTATGTATATATTCACATATTTCCTACCTTATTTTTTATTTTCCATTATCTTACCTCATCATTTATTTCCAAGAAAATCCTACCTAAACCTGTTGTCCCTAAACCCTACTTTTTGTTCATATCCTCTTTCAAAATACTTTTTGGCCAAACCATTTTCTTATAGCTTCTCAATGCATTTCTTCCAATTCATCACAACTCGTTCTCTTATATAGACTACCCCAACTTAAGCTAACTTAAATCTGCTGAGCTCAGATGCTAAACTAAGGAACGAGGCAATGCAGCAGCACAAAACAATTAACACAGACAGCAATGACAAAAAATGCCTATTGGAAAGCAAGCAGCAGTAAATCTAAATCAACAAATAAAATGCAACATTACAACTAATGTGAACCAATGTGCAGCAACATGAAAAACAAATCAGCAGTAAAACTGGCTTAACAGAGTAATACAAAGTTAAATTTCGTAGCACTATGCCTGGCACACAGCAGCAGGAAATAAAATAACTTATACCTAAACATGACAAAGCTCAAGCAGAAGAAATAGTACACTAAAGACAATAATGCAGATAAGGGAAATGTCTATTCACATCTTAATGTCTATGTAATTAAGGTGCTGCACCACAAAAACTAATTCTACAAAAAATTACCAAGTACTTGAAAAGAATATTATATATGCAGTTACTGTTATTAGTCCCTTCTTATTGTTCTTTCCATTCCAAGAGCTCCTTTTTCGAAAAATGTGGATCAGAAAAGAATTATTTAATAGATGTGTTGACAGAAGGTGTTCACATTAGCAAATGCATTTAAGTTTATTTTATAAAACCAATGCTGCAACACAGCTGGAAAACAGACACCAAATGAAATAAGGAATTACCCAAACTAAAGCATAAAAACATCATTAAATAGCTATGTGGTATTTCGTAAGTCAGTAGCTCTCAACTCTCGTAGAGAGACACTTGTCATAATCAGGTTTGCAGATGTAGGAATATTTCCCATCAATTCATAAGCATTTCAGTAAGTAGCACAAAGTACGATATGATTCCAAGTAATGAGCGTGTCGTATTTGCGATGCTTTCTACAATGGAATGCCTATAGCGAGGTTAATGGTCTCTTTTTTCTTCTCCACCTAATGGCTTTCTTTTGTCAGACGACCATCTCTCAGCTGGGCGCTCAAAATGCATTACGTCAAGGTCACTTACCTTTTTTTCTGAAATATTTACGACAGCAATCTCCGCTACAGTGACAGTCTCATATAAAATTATTTTCACAGGTTGAGAATTTGCTTTACAAATGTGTAGAAAATAAAATCCTATAAATATATCAATGTCCAAAAAATTTTCGACACAATTGTAATACATTCACGCATGTACACACATTTCATAATTCTTAAAGTACGATTCTTGGTTTTTTAACATTCTTTTACACAAATCAGAGTCCCTATCCACTACTCATTATTCCTTACCTTGTTACACATATCAATATTCGTCGACACTTCTTCAATATTTCATCATAATAAATGTGTAGCATAATCAAATTCCTCATATAGCATCAGCTTATTGATCATAAACACACCGCAACAGCGTATTAAAAATCGTCATCACAACATCATAAATCCTCAGCCAAATCTCAAAATCATCGTAGTTTCCTCCACTAATTTCAAAACCTAAAAAAAATTCTCTGCTCATGTCTAAAGTTTCATCTACCTCAAACGTACTTTAATAATCATGATCCCATACCAAATACATCATTCAAAGCTCTCATAGTATCACAATTGTTCCGAAACATATGAAGGATTCACACATCACAGACAAAGTACAATTTCATAAGTGTGAAGTTATCCAGCTGTGTAATTGCGTAAACATCTGTCACTGATGTAGAAAAAAAAAGTTTGTTTCTCTATTAAATAATGAGATAGCTGTGTAATTCTGCGTTGGAGAAATATGGTACCGATGTGTAAAGTTGTATAAGCAAATACCATATTAGCTAGGGATCCTTGTGCTTGCCACACACATGGTACACAAAGTAAGCGTGTACTCCCTTGAGGATAATGTAAGTATACCCTCAGGTGTTACAGATTACAGCAATGGAATGAAATGTATCACGGAAAACCTTTGTAATTCAAAAATATTGAAGAATAAATGGTTCAAGTACAAAATTAATCACTCAAATGCGTGTCCTGTAGCGCTAAATGTGCGTCTTGTTGTAAGATAATTCTGTGGAAGTGTCGTAGTTATCGTCCTCTGTAAGCAACGTTCTGCTGAAGTCAATGTACTTACCTCGTAATAAACGAAGTGAATTGCTTTGCGTATAGATATCTTAGCTGTTATGCTTATTGCCGTGATGAAGGAAGTACTGTGCTGTATCGTATTGTTGTGCTACGGAAAAGGCTGTCTCATTGTAGCTATACCACAAAAGTTACTACTAAAACATGTTTTACTTTCCAGAATAATTCAGAAAAACTGTGCAGACATAAAACAGATACACCGCAAAAGCAACATTGTAAATTGTCACTCATTAGTAGCGCCATGATAAAATCGTGTAGTTGTCACATAAACTAACCTCTGTTTCATCTGGTATCTCACACAAAGTACTTTAAATCCAGAATGTATCTTCAAGTAAATCAAAATGTTGCATTAAAATCTCATTAGCAGTACCAGTATATGTCCTAAGTATGTAAGCCTGATAGTCGTTACATAATCGTGCAACTAACAAGCAAGAATGTACAAATACAACACTGTGTCGTCTGTTCACTATAACAATGCATTCGTAATTTCTGTTTAAAAATGTTCCCTAGGTTCTAGACTGGATATTTAACTTCAAACATTGTTGCATGTTAACAATTTCTTAAGTCTGACAAAGCATACTAGAAATGTGAAGTGAAAAGCTTTATGGCGAGGACAAAGTTAAAAAGCAGATTATCTTTCAATAAACGGTTTTACATGTGAAATGTGGTGTAAACCTTTACTCTTCCTAGTACGCAGAGTTTCAACTTGAACGCAATTATCATGCGGTATACGTCGGTAAAGAATACAGGAACTTTTCTCAACGTTAGCGTCTAAGATATTTTTCGCTGAGCCAGCCGGCGCACATGGCTGTCTGTCGGTGTGAGTCATTGTCTGTTTCTTTGTTGGCGCACGTCGTTATTAGGATTAGGAGACCTAATTTCTACAAATTCACCTTGTCGAGAGTGCCCTGCTCTGTTTCAATCTCGCCAGTTCTGATGCAGTTCATGTCTGTCGTTACGATTATATCGTCTGTCGTCATGTCGGTAGTTCCTGTAGTTTCTTTCTTGTCGGTTAAGCGGTGGAGAATTTCTCCCTGAATTATCACCGCTCGGTGGACCGTTGCGTCTGACGTTATTCTGTCTCCCGTGATAATAATAGTTCTGGTTGCCATATTGTCTGTTTCTATGATTGTCTCTGTTATATTCATTACTACGGAAATGCGGTCTTTCTCTGTAACTCTTACTACTGTGCCGACGGTTGCCATACGCGTGGTGTCTGTTTTGGTCTCGATTTGAACTGTGAGAATAGCCTTGTCATGTCCAGTTATTGTTTCTTTCATCGCGGAATTGCGACGGATGTGACATGCATTTATTGTTTTCCTGTTTTCGCGTTCGGCGATTATCAGTGTCAATTTCTAATTCTTGTAAGAGTCCCCGAAAAGCTTCAATGTCATCTTTGCAACGTCCTGCCAAAATTAAATGTCGTAAATGTTCAGGTAATTTGATTAACCAAATGCGGATGAGTTCTGAGGGCTGTATGGGTTTGACAGGTACTGATTCTTGTGCAACATGTCTTCAAAATATTTCACAAGACTGGAAAATTCAGATTGTTCGAAAGGATTCATCATTATGATGCTATGTTTTATTCGGTCTTATGTAACTTGAGACCAGTATGCTGAGAGGAAGGCATGGTAAAATTCTCCTTCACTGTGGCAATCGTTAATGACCAATCGCATTCATACAGCTGGTTCGTTCTGTAAGTAGCCACACATAAATTCTAATCAAATCTAATGACCAGTTGGGAGGAAAACCACGAGAGAATTGATGGAGCCACGCTTGTGGATGAATGTCGTTGCCAGAATTCTTAAATGTTTTGAATTTACTTGTAGTAATAAACAGCTTATAGTCAAAATCATCATGTCGGCGAGTCGCATATCGGTCATTGTTATGTCGTTTCGGCGGTTCCATTTCAAAATTCGGTGCACCTTGCCAATTTCTTTCATACTTTCCGAAATGCCCTGTGTTATTATTTTGTGGTTGTTCCGTATTTCTATGTCCCTCTTCCCGTACTGGAGCGCGAGTGTCCTCTGAAATATGTAATTCTTGTATTACTTGTGCCAACTGATCTTGTACTTCCCGGATTTCTCTTTTGTACTGTGTATTGATTTGATTTTGATTTTGTTTGAATTTTCGAATTTGTTCATACTCTTCAGTGTCCGTGAAGGCTACAGGTCTTGTGTCATTCAGATCATCATCTACCTTTGTAGATAAGTTAGTGAACTGATCTGAAAGTTCGGCTACTTTATCCGATAGTGAAATTATTTCCTCTGTGTGTTTTTCTGAACCAAGTTTCAGGGTGTCCATTTGTGTTGAAATCGTATCTACTGTGTCCTTTAAGTTTTCCTGAGTTTTTGCAAGTTGCGTAACTGAATCGGTAGATGCAACTGAGTCAATTTTAGCTTGCAAGGTGTCGTGATTTTCATGAACAATAGTTTGCAGTTCTTATATGGCTGCTTCGTGATTTTGTAATGCATTTTCATGACGCGAAAAAATAGGTTGGAAATGATCACAAATTTGTGTTTTTACGTCATTACAGACTTTTTGACATTTCGATTCAATGTTATGTAACTCAGTAGTTAAATCTTCACGTGTTTGTTCAAGTGTGGTGTCTAACTTCCGAATATTTTGTTCCATTGTGTCTAACTGTTGCTGTGTTTGTCTCTGGTGTTGTTCCATTGTGTCTAACTTTTGAAGCTTTTGCTGTGTTGGTCTCTGATTTTGTTCCATTTGTTGCATTAATTGCAATAATAATGTATTAGTGTGTGGAATGTGTTTCTCTATGCTTTTTGGCAGTGCATTTTCACCGGCAACATTCACGTTTTGACAAGCAGAAAATGTGTCTTGACTGATTTGAGAAAACGTTGAGGACCCAGAAACTGAGTCTCTTCGGTATTTGCAATATTGTGTTCTGTCATTTCGGATTCCTGAGGCGAGCTGTTGCCGACAGATCGATCGATGATGCTTCCCCGTTCACTAATTGTTTCACTGCCTACACCATTATTTGCAGCCCTCTCCATTTCCCTATGCACAATTACGAAGTTACTACTTTGAACATTCGTTAATTCATTACTCTGCGGTGCTAACACACTGCTTTCGTCTTCACTGTCATTTCTCAGTTTACTTTGAAGCCTAGGATTACGTTTCTCACATGCCATTATTGTCACAATATTTCACACAACACAGAAAAGCACAATTTGATGAGCAAAATAACAAAACACATTAACATAGCATTGAAAATAATATCTAGTTAATTGCATGCGCAGCTGCGAAATACTTGGTGCAAATCTGCATGCATACCGCAACTGTGTACAACAATGAAAAACTACAACTACAAACGAAATTCTCTCTACAATTACGCGCTAGCAATAAACAAAAGCTACACTAATTACACAAACTACAAGAAAAAATCAGAAGCTTCCAGTGGGGTATCCTCAGCTAAGGGTCGACATATGAAACGTCCCCTTAGATCAATTATACGAGACTGTGCTTATACTGACACACAATATTTTTAGCGCAACGCAATCTGACTTTGAATAATCCCTACAAAAAATGGCCCTGACTAACATTCAAAAAATGGTTCAAGTGGCTCTGAGCACTATGGGACTTAACAGCTATGGTCATCAGTCCCCTAGAACTTAGAACTACTTAAACCTAACTAACCTAAGGACAGCACACAACACCCAGCCATCACGAGGCAGAGAAAATCCCTGACCCCGCCGGGAATCGAACCCGGGAACCCGGGCGTGGGAAGCGAGAACGCTACCGCACGACCACGAGATGCGGGCGACTAACATTAAACTATACCTTTCACAAATCACTTACCTCACAAAAATCTTCGTTACTCAAGCTACTGCAATACAGCGAGCGCCACTACCGCCAGCTAAATAAAAGATTCAAACTACTGAAGGCACTAACTACTGATAGGCATAGTTAGCAAATGAAAGATTTTGATAGAGAAAAAACATTGTATTTACCTTAATATTGTTCAAAAGTCATAATATATATAGCAGTTCATGACATCCAGTCTTACAAATTTCAAACCTCCGCCATTTCTCTCCCCACATCCACCACTGCTGGTGGCTCACCTCCAACTGCTCAACTCTACGCGCTGTTCACATCCAGCTGCCCAACACTACAATGGCAGACAACAATGGAAACTAGCCACAGACTGCACACAGCACAGCCAGTGATTTTCGTACAGAGCGCTACGTAACATTGCCAATAAGAAAACATAAACAGCCTACTTACACAGTTTGTCTTACCACTCAGAAGTTTCTATTCGCTGTGAACGCACTCAAAAGCTATCTTTGTGTGTTGTAATACGTGTGCCGGCCTGTTCCTTTTCTGTTAGTGGTTGTAAGATTATTGGGAGAGTATTGATACTGGGATGGTTGTGGTCAGTATGAACGGACTTATGAAGCGTGGTGTTCATACATTCTACTGCTATAGTGGACGAGGTAATGAAATATATGTGTTATAAAATGCATTTATTTGTCTTATGTTCGTATGGTTTTACGGTCAATAAAAAATTTATATTGGAGCTATGTTATTCTCTTGCTTAAGAGGTCTTTGATATTTTAGCTTATGTGGTTATATAATGTGTACTGTGTATCATCATTAACGTTACGTTCATTTGTTGTCCTACTGATTGGCCACTGGTGACGCTAGGAAGTATGACTCAGGAATGTCCGCAAAGTTCTTTAGTTTTTTTGGTTCGTACCACCTTTTATATTGTTACTTGGATACTTCAGTTTTGTATATTGAAATATGAACTGTGTTCCATTATGTATGCAAAAGACATTTTAGTGCTGTATTGATTGGCCGCTGGCCAAGCTACGAGTCGTGATGCGTATGAGTAGGCAAGACTTCTTTCCTATAGGCATCTTTTATATTGTGACTGTGTTTTGACATCAAGCTAAGATGTACATTATTCATGATCTGATTTAACCGTTATTTTGTAATTTTGTAAACAACCAGCTTCCCAATGGTGTGCTCCCTTCTGCTTCTTCAGTTTGCTTAACGACATTCAGTGGTCAAGTAACATTTCTTTGCTGAATGGGGTACTGGACTGTCGTACGCAAATAGTACCTTGCACTCAGCCGCTCATACAAGCAATATGGCCATCTTACACACATTATAGTTTCACTGTAGGACTTAAATGGTATGTAATCATTCAGTAAAACGTACTTGAACTGTGATTGAACTTATGTGGTGTATGTGTTAAATGTGACATTGTACACACTGTTCTCGAATATGGTTCGAAAATGGACAAAACTTCGAAACTGGTCGCCATTTAAATCAGAAACAAATTTCTGTGCATCTTTGAGGGTGTCGTAATTTATTTGACTCATAGTAAGTTGCTGCCTATTGGCATCCAGCAGGCTGCAATCAGTAAGTATGGATTCATTACTCAAACTCCTATGGCATTAAGCTATTACGTGATACAGAGTAATTAAAAAATCTGCTTCGTTGTCCTGCGTAGTTTGGTTTACTATTTCTTTTATTTCTCAATTAATTTTTTTGCACTATTCCTGCAGCAGCTACCTAGAAAAGTATTAACGCGTATGCGACGAACTGAGCAGTAAACGAAGTTTACGTTTAAAGTTGTCTACAAGTTCAGGAAGTAAGTCTAGCACAGTAGAATATACTGCTCTCCGATTGTAAGTAGTACCAACGAGTTTAATGTTTTTGTGCTCAATTACGGGAGTAGAGAAGTGATAGGTCGGCTTCCACAAACATTTCGCAGAGGAGTCGAGCACCCCTGAAAACAGTTTTGTCTTCGTCCTGTGTTTACTTGTCACAGTAAGTAATTAATGTAATGAAAGACATAACGCTTCCATTAGCACCGGAGATTCTGGAAATGATCACATTGTTACTTTGTGCCACAGCGTCGTGGGATTGGATTCCTTAATTAAATTTATGTCACTCCCGTCTTTACTAGAAATTTGTCAGAAGTGTCAGACGGAGCGTTATTTTACAATCTCAACTACTGTGCGACGTACAGGGAACATTCCAGCACGTCAGCTACTAGACAGAGCGCTTCTCCTGTAGCCTGTAATTCAGTATATAATTGAGAGTTGCCACACAGCAGCTCCCTTTCAAAATTTTATATAATCATAGCGAGTACACACACTGTACTCCGATTTATGTAACTGGTTTAGCCATCAGTCTAAAATTGATTACTTAAGTAAAATGACTTTTTTATAATCCATGTTTTTAAATTGGAATGAGAAGAATAACATAGTTTCTCCTAGCCCTACACATACTCATAACCACACACAGAGACCTGAAAATTTCCGATTGTGAATTTCTTACTCCCATGAAAATACATGTAGAATTTAAAACGGAAAACTTGTTCATGCATCAGTTAGTAAGTAGTGTAACAGCAAGGAGATAAAGTACTCATGCATCAATTACATATTTCACACACGCAAATTTTTATTTTTATTTTAATACCTTAAAGTACTATCATAGTTACAATAAATTAGCGATCACAAATTTTCAGTGCTGTGTAGATGGGGTTAGGAATCTCTATGGGGATAGGAGAAAAAAGATGACAGGTGTTACCGAACTATTTTATTACCGAACTATTTTACCCACATCAATACACCTAGCAAACAGATCAACAAGAAAGTGAATTATTGTTGCTTTGTCATCAATTTCTTAGCTATGTTTAAAATTTCAAAACCGCCTTGCTGTGCTGGTACTGCGAATGGCTGAAAGCAAGGGAAAACTACAGCCGTAATTTTTCCCGAGGGCATGCAGCTTTACTGTATGATTAAATGATGATGGCGTCCTCTTGGGTAAAATATTCCGGAGGTAAAATAGTCCCCCATTCGGATCTCCGGGCGGGGACTACTCAAGAGGATGTCGTTATCAGGAGAAAGAAAACTGGCGTTCTACGGATTGGAGCGTGGAATGTCTGATCCCTTAATCGGACAGGTAGGTTAGAAAATTTAAAAAGGTAAATGGATAGGTTAAAGTTAGATATAGTAGGAATTAGTGAAGTTCGGTGGCAGGAGGAACAGGACTTCTGGTCAGGTGACTACAGGGTTATAAACACAAAATCAAATAGAGGTAATGCAGGAGAGGTATAGTAAAGAATAGGAAAATAGGAATGCTACTACAAACAGCATAGTGAACGCATTATTGTGGCCAAGATAGATACGAAGCCCACACCTACTACAGTAGTACAAGTTTATATGCCAACTAGCTCTGCAGATGACGAAGAAATTGAAGAAATGTATGATGAAATAAAAGAAATTGTTCAGATTGTGAAGGGAGACGAAAATTTAATAGTCTTGGGTGACTGGAATTCAAGTGTAGCAAAAGGGAGAGAAGGAAACTTAGTAGCTGAATATAGATTGGGGCTAAGAAATGAAAGAGGAAGCTGCCTGGTAGAATTTTGCCCAGAGCACAACATAATCATAGCTAACACTTGGTTTAAGAATCATGAAAGAAGGTTGTATACAAGGAAGAACCCTGGAGATACTAAAAGGTATCAGATAGATTATATAATGGTAAGACAGAGATTTGGGAACCAGGTTTTAAATTGTAAGACATTTCCAGGGGCAGATGTGGACCCTGACCACAATCTATTGGTTATGACCTGTAGATTAAAAATGAAGAAACTGCAGAAAGGTGGGAATTTAAGGAGATGGAGCCTGGATAAACTGACTAAACCAGAGGTTGTACAGAGTTTCAGGGAGAGCATAGGGGAACTATTGGCAGGAATGGGGGAAAGAAATACAGTAGAAGAAGAATGGGTAGCTTTGAGGGATGAAGTAGTGAATGCAGCAGAGGATCAAGTAGGTAAAAAGACGAGGGCTAGTAGAAATCCTTGGGTAACAGAAGAAATATTGAATTTAATTGATGAAAGGAGAAAATATAAAAATGCAGTAAATGAAGCAGGCAAAAAGGAATACAAACGTCTCAAAAATGAGATCGACAGGAAGTGCAAAATGGCTAAGCAGGGATGGCTAGAGGACAAATGTAAGGATGTAGAGGCTTATCTCACTAGGGGTAAGATAGATACAGCCTACAGGAAAATTAAAGAGACCTTTGGAGATAAGAGAACGACTTGTATGGATATCAAGAGCTCAGATGGAAACCCAGTTCTAAGCAAAGCAGGGAAAACAGAAAGGTGGAAGGAGTATATAGAGGGTCTATACAAGGGCAATGTACTTGAGGACAATATTATGGAAATGGAAGAGAATGTAGATGAAGATGAAATGGGAGATACGATACTGCGTGAAGAGTTTGACAGAGTTCTGAAAGACACGAGTCGAAACAAGGCCCCAGGAGTAGACAACATTTCATTGGAACTACTGACGACCTTGGGAGAGCCAGTCCTGACAAAAATCTACCATCTGGTGAGCAAGATGTATGAAACAGGCGATATACCCTCAGACTTCAAGAAGAATACAATAATTCCAATCCCAAAGAAAGCAGGTGTTGACAGATGTGAAAATTACCGAACAATCAGTTTAATAAGTCACAGCTGCAAAATACTAACACGAATTCTTTACAGACGAATGGAAAAACTAGCAGAAGCCGACCTCGGGGAAGATCAGTTTGGATTCCGTAGAAACACTGGAACACGTGAGGCAATACTGACCTTACGACTTATCTTAGAAGAAAGATTAAGGAAAGGCAAACCTACGTTTCTAGCATTTGAAGACTTAGATAAAGCTTTTGACAATGTTGACTGGAATACTCTCTTTCGAATTCTAAAGGTGGCAGGGGTGAAATACAGGGAGCGAAAGGCTATTTACAATGTGTACAGAAACCAGATGGCAGTTATAAGAGTCGAGGGACATGAAAGGAAGCAGTGGTTGGGAAGGGAGTGAGACAGGGTTGTAGCCTCTCCCCGATGTTATTCAATCTGTATATTGAGCAAGCAGTAAAGGAAACAAAAGAAAAATTCGGAGTAGGTATTAAAATCCATGGAGAAGAAATAAAATCTTTGAGGTTCGCCGATGACACTGTAATTCTGTCAGAGACAGCAAAGGACTTGGAAGAGCAGTTGAAAGGAATGGACAGTGTCTTGAAAGGAGGATTTAAGATGAACATCAACAAAATCAAAACGAGGATAATGGAATGTAGTCGAATTATGTCGGGTGATGCTGAGGGAATTAGATTACGAAATGAGACACTTAAAGTAGTAAAGGAGTTTTGCTATTTGGGGAGCAAAATAAGTGATGATGGTCGAAGTAGAGAGGATATAAAATGTAGTCTGGCAATGGCAAGAAAAGTGTTTCTGAAGAAGAGAAATTTGTTGACATCGAGTATAGATTTAAGTGTCAGGAAGTCATTTCTGAAAGTATTTGTATGGAGTGTAGCCATGTATGGAAGTGAAACATGGACGTTAAATAGTTTGGGCAAGAAGAGAATAGAAGCTTTTGAAATGTGGTGCTACAGAAGAATGCTGAAGATTAGATGGGTGGATCACATAACTAATGGGGAAGTATTGAATAGGATTGGGGAGAAGAGAAGTTTGTGGCACAACTTGACCAGAAGAAGGGATCGGTTGGTGGGACATGTTCTGAGGCATCAAGGGATCTCCAATTTAGTATTGGAGGGCAGCGTGGAGGGTAAAAATCGTAGAGGGAGACCAAGACATGAATACACTAAGCAGATTCAGTAGGATGTAGGTTGCAGTAGGTACTGGGAGATGAAGAGGCTTGCACAGGATAGAGTAGCATGGAGAGCTGCATCAAACCAGTCTCAGGACTGAAGACCACAACAACAACAACAACATCTCATTTGGAAGTTAGTTTAAAATCAGTTGCAAAATTTGTACTGAACAGGCACTCATGAAAGCGATCTAACAGAGAATAGTGAAAATATACCTATATACAGTGTTGATGTATGCTCCACCTCCACATCTGGCCTGCATTTTTAAGGGTATTTTCAACTGAAAGTTTAATTAAATGCTATCAGAACTATTTTAGTTTGAGGGAACAACTCATATCCCACGAAACAGTGGAAGACAGTGCCAGTACTTTCCTACGAAGGATTTGACAAGTGGCTATCACCAGTTAGAGGTGGCTCCAGAGGATCGTCCAAAAACTGCTTATTCCAAACCTGGAGGCCACTACCAGTACATTAGAATGCCATTCGGTTTGCAAAACACCCCGGCAACGTTTCAGAGGTTCCTAGACTGTGTCTTGAGGGGTTTGAAACCACGGCAGTGTCTTCTCTATTCGGATGACACTATAGTGTTGTCAAGTAGTATGGAGGAACATAGACAGCAGTTAAAGGAAGTCTTTAGGTGGTTAAGAGCAGCTCGTTTGAAGTTGAACCTGGAGAAGTGTCTTTTCGCATTGCAAGAAGTAAAATATTTGGGTCACATTATCAGTAAGGACGGAGTGCGAAAAGTCCGAGGTTTGTACAGGCTGTAAGGGATTTTCGGTAACCGAAAACAGTTAAGGAGGGGCATTCATTCATCAGAAGTTGGAATTTCTATCGAAAGTTCGTGAAGGGTTTTGCAGATTTAGCACAGCCGTTGACGCGATTGTTACGGAAGGGCGTGAAATTTGAGTGGACAGAAGAGTGTCAGAAAGCGTTTGACAAACTGAAAGAATTGTTAACGTCAAGTCCGGTTCTTATGTTTCCAGATTTGGAAAAGGAGTTTATACTAGCATACGATGCATCGAGTCAAGCATTAGGGTGCGTTCTTAGTCGGGAAATTGATGGTAAAGTACATCCTGTAGCCTATGCGTCTAGGCAGTTGGATGTAGCAGAGAGGAATTACTAAACAACAGAAATGGAGATGCTTAGCGTTGTCTATGGAATCACATATTTTAAATTTTATTTATATGGGAGATGATTTCGGGTAGTGACAGATCATACTGCATTGAAGTGGTTGTTATGATTTAATGGTCCGTCCACTTGACTCGCTAAATGGGCTGTGAGGCTTAGTTAATTCGACTACGAGGTGGTGCACAATCCTAGAAAGAAGCACGGTAATGCTGATTCACTAAGTAGGAAGGTGGCAAAAGTAGAAGTCATAACTTACGACCTAGCAGTATGGCAAAAATTACAGGACGCGGACAACGATTGTAAATTGTGTCGGACACTGCCACAGTTTAATTTGTACGACGGTCTTCTGTGTAGGGAAACGAAGTTAGAGCCAAGGTTAGTAGTGTCAGCGAAGTGAATGGATGATGTTCTAAAAGGAAGCACATGATCACGTGTTATCCGGTCATGGAGGAGCGACGAATGGGAGAGTGGCGGAGAGGTATTGGTGAAGAGGTAGGAAAGTAGATGTGGATCAGTATGTCAAGAATTGTATACCACGTGCGCAGGGAGCAGATTTGAGTCAGAAACAGATACAGCTACAACGATTACCGGAAGCAACATGTCCATTCTCTTTGCTGGGGTCTGATGTCCTAGGACCTTTTAGGCGAACACCATTGGCGAATGGATTCGTTCTGGCAATAATAGACCAGTTTTCGAGGTATGTGGAGATGGTGTCTATGACAAATCAACAGGCAGCAATGTTCACTCACGCGTTAGTAAATAACTGGATTTTGAAGTTTGGTGTACCAGAGACAATAATTACTAACCAAGGGACCAACTTCATGTCGGATTTAATGCAGGAACTGTGTAATCTGTTGAACGTGAGGAAGTTGAGGATGAGCGCGTTGTATCCACAGGCCATCGGAAGGACAGAACGTGTACACAGAACAATCGGGAAGATGCTGAGTTTTTACGTGGATTCTCATCACCATCATTGTATGCGCATACAGTGCAAAAGTCCATACAAATACCGGTTTTTCTCCATATGAGATAGTGTACGGGCGAAAAATACCTACACCGTTTGATTTAGTGAAGCTACAGAAAGGAAGGACCTGTGAATCCATACGTCAATTCGCGAGAACAATTCGGGATGTTTGGAAGCGGGTATAAAAGGCGAATACAAAGGCTTTGGAGATGTAAGAAGACGCAGTAAAGCGGTAAGAAAGTTTACCGCAGTATAGAGTGGGGTAATAGGTAATGCTGTCCAGCCACTATACGCAAAAAGGGAAAACGAAGAAGTTCCTCAGGTATCAAGGGCCATACCAAGTTGTTGAAACCACATCTCCCGTTAATGTTAGGCTGCAGCCGCCAACTAGAAGGACGATAGTACACATTGGGACACTTAAGGGTTGCCCGTATGTGATTCCAGGCGTGTCATAGGAAGGATAGAGGAAGAAAGAGAGAGTGAAGAGAGATGCTAAGCACAGAGAAAACCAGGTAGATAGAGTACATTATGATGTACCGTATGCGTTGCGATCTAGAAAGTAGTAGAGTATTTGTAGTTTCTTTTCTATTTCGTGTCATGTATCATTGGGTTGGCGTAGAGTAATTAGGCATTGTATTTTATATGTGTTTCCGTGTATTGTGATCCTGCTAGAGGTAGCAGTCTTTTTGAAGGGAAAGGAAGGTTGACGGTGATCCCTGTCCTCAGGTCACTGAAAAGGGAGGTGTAGCGTCTGACGTATGTGGAGTTTGTCGGAGGAGAAATCAAACGCAGTTCTGGAGAAATAAGTGCGTCGGAGTAAATTTTACGGCAAAGCCGTAATAAATATGTGTTCAACAATGTCAGAGTCGTACGATTTCTTGTTTAAATTTTTAGTTATCGACAGTGCTGGATCAGGAAAGTCGTGTATATTGCACCAGTTCGTATAATGTTAGTTTAAGGATGAAAGGAGCTACGTAATCGGTGTTGGGTTTGGATCAAAAATAGTGAATGTTGGAGGAAAATGTATGAAGCTACAAATATGGGACACATGCACGGTGCAATTATTTTTAGCCCAGGGGAAAGTAATAGAGTGTACAAGGGATATAGTAGAGCCAAAATTGATTGCAATGGGTCGGGATGCATTAGACCTTCTCCACCTACAAGAATTTGGTAGTAGTAGCAAGTTGTTTTGAGCGGGGAGTATTAGCAGAAGCGAAACGTATAGAGCTCGAGGGGAGCGGAATTTTAATCAATGGAACTAAGTGTAACGTAATAGGACCAACCAACCATCTGCCAGCGTCAATGTCAGGAGCCACGCAACTGAGTGCTACGCAGCCACAGCTGCACTGGCCAGAGACAACTTTAGAGTTTTTGCCAAGGCAGAATCCGACTTTTTTAAATCAAACTCTTGAGTCAGGTCTGTTGAGAACCTTAAACCAGTTCATTTTAGAGCAGGAGGGGCGCATATCAGCCGAACAGCTTGTTCAACATGTCGCTCAGCTTAGGGAAAGGCAACAGCAAATAACGATCATTTTGAGCACCTCTGTGCCTGTTTCTGATCAGGTGGAGAGGCAATTCCCAGAGGGATAGGAGGGTAGTCCAAGTCCCAGTAGATTGGATACAGAGGGCATAGGTAAGGGCTTGAACGAGCGTTGAGCGGAGTGGTCATCCATTTTTTTATGTTTTCCCCTCATGTCACTATGAGCAGTAGACCACGTCTGAGTTTTGTAATAGCAAGTAAGTATGTCATAAGTGCCAATCCAAACAAGTTTATGAGTTACTGAAGGGAAGACCGGGGGACCGGGTCTTTCTGAAGAGGGGAATAATGTAGCGGCACCACCGTTTAGGACAGGGAAAGTTAGTTTTGTGCGGTATTCGGAGCATGAGTTACAGCCAGGTGCAGGCCGTATTGCAGTAAGTTATGCATACCAGCAGTTGCGAAGGCAAATAGGGGCCACAGCGGCGTAGCACTTCCGGAGAGGGCGCACACAGCAGTTTCCATGGCGCAATTCGCAGGCAGAAGTGGGCCACTGGCCAACATAATTGTAATGCATGCGTGACACGAAGCGGCGTGCTTGGCCAAACAGAGGCGCACAGACATTTTCTAACGAGACTCATTCAAGTGTGGGAGCTCTCCTGGACAGCGGGGCGTATCACACCACCGGGCTACACGCAGCGACAGGTGGGGTGCCAGTGTCCCAGTCCACGGCGGGTCGCTGGTTCGACGCTCTGAGGCCGACGTTGGGTCCGCAGCCAGTGAGCAGCGGGCCACTCTTCGGCTCGCTACCATAGACAGTCGTCTCAGGTCCCGACACACGCGAGAGAATTCCCGAGCTGAGGGCCGCAGATTCGGATGCTGGATAGTGGGCGCTTATTCGTCGCTGTGATCTCAGCCACGCTGGTGAGAAGAAGGATGCAGCTGGCCACCCACAGCTCATACCGTGCAGCATTGAGTCGGCTGCTGGTGCAACCATCCTGATGTCATCGGAACTCAGCTGTCCAGCCAAGACCAGCACAACGGAGCACTGCTTTTCTCAGGGGACTGGGGTGCTTCCTCAGCATTGCGGGGCCCAGTGATGCAGACCGAGGTGAAAGGAGCACTGTATTGGTACCATATAAATCATTTGGAAAGTTCTCGCCGAGTTTTAATATGGCACCTCCTGGCACCCACCCATTACAATATGTATAGCTGTGTGCCATGTCTCTGTTCTGATCTGAATATGGTTTCACATTTTTTACTCTCATTAATGTGACCACCAGTCGAAAGCCTGGATAACCACCTTTTTCAGTGTGGGCTGCTGCGAGACGTACACGAAGAGTATCTTTCCCCAACGCTCCCCCTCACAACAACTCACAGACCCTTCTATCTGTCCTTTCACCCACCCTTATTCCATTCTTCCCCCCCCCCCCTCCCCTTTTCACTGGATAGTGTTAAAACTTTTACATATGGAAGTTTTGGCGTGCCTTAGAAGATGATAACTGGTTAGACTTCTTTAATCCTTTACGTTGCACGTCAGTTTGTATTACCAATCAGAGGGTTCCTGTTCCATGTGAACGGACTCCGGGGCACCCATAGTACTTTTTTAATATGTGGTTGGTCCTATTCGTTTGTAAGAACGGTTGTAAGATTGGAAGTAGGGGATGACTCTGGTTCGCATGTATGGAGTTTGTAAGCAAGATGTACGTTTTATGCTATTATGCAAATAGATGATACAACAAATGTGTGCCAGCCGCGGTAGCTGTGCGGTTCTAGGCGCTCCAGTCCGGAGCCGCGCTGCTGCTACGGTTGCAGGTTCGAATCCTGCTTCGGGCATGGGTGTGTTTGATGTCCTTAGGTTAGTTATGTTTAAGTAGTTCTAAGTTCTAGGGGACTGATGACCACAGCAGTTGAGTCCCATAGTGCTCAGAGCCATTTCAACCATTTTTGAACAAATGTGTTCCGTTAGGCTTTCTTAACCTTTTACATATCGTGCTATATGCATTGCAATATGTTTCGACGTCAAAAAAAAAAAAAATGTAATGGAGCTCTGACATGTTGCTGCTTAAGTGATCTTGGACATCTTAGCTTATGTGATTAAATCGCTTCTATTGTGTGGTATCATATACGTTATTCATTTTTTGATGAACTGTTTGGCCACTTGTGGCTCTAGGAAATGCGACTCGGAACGTTTGTAAAGCTATTTTTGTCCATACCACTTTTAACTTATCTTGGATATATGAGCTTTTGTATAAAAAATCTGTACCTTTAAGTACACTAGTCATTTTGGTGCTGTACTGTCTGGCTACTGGCAGCGTTACTAGATGTGACACATGTGTTGCTAAAATATCTTTTATACATGAATCTTTTGTATTACATCTTTGTTTCAGCAGCTTCCCCATGGCGCGCTCCCTTCAGCAGCCCCTATCTCAGATTAAGTAACGCTGTTAAATATTCACGTAGCATTGTTTTGTTGCTCGCAGCACTGTACTGTCGTAAGAAAATAGTATCTTGCACTTAGCTTCTCATACAAGCAATGCGGCCAGGGTATACACATTATGGTGTTAGGGCAGGACTTATGTAACATGTAATCATCTTGTCAAACGCACTTGTACTTCCCTTTTTTTTTTTTTATAAATGCTACCCTTCCATCTCTGGTCGGGAGTCTTGTTTCTTTTTAAAAAAAAATTCTTTATTAATACAATTAAATAACCCACCAGCTTAAATAATTAGTGGGGCTTTGTATAATAGAAAAACAAATGCAGTTTATACTTAATTAACTGGCAGAAAGCCATGGACAAAATTAATCTACTCTAATACTAGACTACTCTGTATCGTTAGAGTTCTGCCAGATGATCTATAAACCTACTTTTGTGGCCTGCTCACCGAGCTAACCCCAGTGAGCGTGCCGCTGGCACTGAGCTGGCCGAATTACTTAACACCGCTGAAGTCCCTACTCTTGATAGTGTTCCATAATTTAGTTTCCATAGATATCCCTATGCTGACACCACTTCACATGGTCTTAAATGTATTAACTGTAACACGATGTCCTCTGTTCTTCTCCGTCACAGCGTGATAATGGACTAAGGTTCTTAACTGATCGTCGTTTAAGTAGACACAATCTTTTGAGCAATTTGGACGCTTTTGTAATTTCATTGGGAGTCAGTTAGGTACTGAAAGTTACCGACAGGGATGTTGAGCCATGGGGAACCCATGGCCCTGGACAGCTGAGCTAGGTTTCTTCTTTGTGGATCCATGGCTCGAACGTCCCAATCGAGGTATCACAGATTCTCCACTGGATTTCAATCCGGGGACTTTCATGCCCAGCAGAACACGGTAAACGCATCCTGATGCTCTTCGAATCACGTACATGCTGTGGGGACTGTGTAACACGTTGCATTATCCTACTGGTAGATCCATCGTGCTGAGGAAAAACAAATTGCGTTAGAGGTAAACTTGGTTCCCACGGATAGGTGGATACATGTGTTGATCCATTGCGCCTTTGAGAATGAGGAGATCACCATGGGAATGCAATGAAAATATTCCCCAGACCATAAGACACTCTCCTGGCTGCTTAGTGTTTGCTTTCTGACAATCCACGGCGTACACCCCAATGGCCATCTGTCCGATAGAGCATAAAGATTGATTCATCTCAAAAGCCGTACTGGCTTGCTTGTTTCAGCCTTCATCGCCGATGAACAGTCGTCATGATACGTGAGAGAAGCGCCTGCTGCAGAACCCATATGTAGTAAAGCTGTCTGAACAGCCCTTGAGGAGACGCTATTGGTAGCTCCTTTCTCATCTGGGAGATCATTTTTCAACAACTGCACGTCTCTCCGTCCGTACGGTTCTGCACAACCGTCGTTGGCATATGGTCCGTGGTGCACCACAGTTGCCAGGGTGCTGGTTTTCTGTAGCACCCTCACGACGGTGGATTTCAGGCACGGCGGCTCGCAAGTAGCTTACAAATTTAGCCGTTGCTCAAATACTTGCACCCTTTGTGCGAAAGTCAATGATCATGCTCTTCTGGGCATCAATTTGCGGCAGGGCGTTGCGTCCACTCACCTAGCGGCAAACTCTTCTTACACGCACGCCTCCTTGAAGTTTCTGACTTTGCAGTTTTCAGCCGGAAAAAGCTATAGAAAAAACAGCTTGAAGCGTCAATCCTTTAGACACATCGAAATTAAACGTCATACACTTGTAGCTGCCATACACTTCTTTATTACAAACAGACACAAATCTTTCAAAATTTACTCAAGCAATTTTCACTAATTAAAACAATGTTAATAAAACTCCATTAATACAATGTAACTGACATAAGTGAATGCTTCATAAATTACATTGAAACTGGCTCCCGTATCAAATTCTAGAACGGCTTCCATGGACTGATTTCAATCAATTGTAATAAATTGAAGTATTATCAGATTAATGCACTCGACCAAGCTTCTCTTTAGTATTACTCACAGGTACGAGGTTCACACACATTTCATGGTCAGCATACAATAATATCATCTTAAATATGGTTAGCACCCTGGACTCGCATTCGGGAGGACGACGGTTCATTCCCGTCTCCGGCCATCCTGATTTAGGTTTTCCGTGATTTCCCTAAATCGCTTCAGGCAAATGCCGGGATGGTTCCTTTGAAAGGGCACGGTCGATTTCCTTCCACATCGTTCCCTCATCCGAGCTTGCGCTCCGTCTCTAATGACCTCGTTGTCGACGGGACGTTAAACACTAATCTCCTCCTCGTCCTCCATCTTAAATAGTCGTAACAGGGAGCCGTCTCAACTCTTTCAAAATCTACTCAAGCAATTTTCACTGATTAAAGCAATGTTCATAAAACCCCATTAATAAAATTTAACTGATATAACTGAATGCTTCATGACTTACTTAGAAAGCGGCTTCCGCACGACCCATATCAAATTCTAAAACTGCTTCCATGGACTGATTTTAAGCAATTGTAACATATTAAAGGGCGCAGGTTCGAATCCTGATTCGGGCATGGATGTGTGTGATGTCCTTAGGTTAGTTAGGTTTAAGTAGCTCTAAGTTCTAGGGGACTGATGACCTCAGAAATTAAGTCCCATAGTGCTCAGAGCCATTTCAACCATTTAGTATTCCTCAGAGGTACGAGGTTCACTTACAGTTCATGGCGGAAATATAATAATGGGATTTTAAATAGTCTTAACATGGAGCTACTACAACCTTTACGTTGAAAATTAGTGATGGACGCCAGCAGACCGAAAGGTGCTACCAGATAGAGGAGATCCACGGACGAGAAGGTAAAATGGAGCTACACTCAACTTTGGGCCACAATTAAGCTTCCAGATAACCACAACTCTCCTACGGAAAGATGGAATTGCCGGACACTAACAACGTAACCACAGGCACCGATCTAGGTCCTTAAATTTCCCTCTTCCACCTTGATACCCCGATCGGAGTTTGCTCGCGTCGACCACTGCCAATTATCTGAAACATAAACACATCAGCGGCAGACAACATTCTGCCGCATCAGGTAGACAAACATATTTGCCCAGCTGTTTATAAATAAACCTTTAATTATGCATGGAAACAACGAACCCTGACTAACCTAGACGAGAACTTGCCCAGTAACGGCTCTTAAAATCTGATTAGCCAATTCTCTAGAACAAAGAAATAAAATAATAACATAGAAACAGGAAAATTATTTTGGCCCGCTCTTCAACTTACGTACTATTTGGCATGACCTCTAGCTACGCATTAAGTACGGCGTCGTGTCTATTTGTTGTGCGTAGCTAGCGTTCCCTTAAATACTATCAATATAAAAGGCGCGCAGAGCAAGTACAGTGACAAATAACTCAAACAACCAAGATTGTCTCCAGTGCACTCGGGTATCCAATTAAGGTGAACAGAACCCACTAAGAAACAATTCGACGACTCCAGTTCGTTCACTTTGAGTAACATGTAATAGACGCGAACGAAATCTGTCCTTCAAATCTCCAGGAAATCCCAGTCACCATCGGCAGCGGCTCTGCATTCAAACGGCGAAACACGCCGCAGCAGCTGCCCACGCTTCTCTGTCATACCGACTCGGTCACTCGCCAGCGCCACACGTCATTGTCGCTCACGCAGCTGATACCCGAACGCTAGTCCTTACAGAGCGCGCGCGCCGCAGTTAAACAGCCATCCGCCAAAGATGCGAAGATGACAAGCAGGCATCGAAAATCGACTCACAACGATCGGGATGACAATTTTTTTTCACCATTGCACTATTTTTTTAATAGTACAATTTCTTTTTAACTTGCGAGCAGGGCAGGCAGGAGGCGGCAAGGAGGGCAGAGGTCAATTAGTCCGAGGCCTAGCCACGGTGCCGCCCTCATACCCGTCACCACTCACATTGATTGTAAGGAAACATTGTTTTATATATATATATATATATGGAGCATATTACCGTACTCGCGTCGGTGGTTCGCGTAGTGTCCAATTTTAATATATTTCGTTTCCATGTGTAACAGAAATTCGCTGTAATCGTCGCCCGTCACCCGATTGAAGACATGACTTGTATAGTGGCCCAACAGCAACATGACGGCATTATTTTTAGTTGGCGGAAAATATTTGACGTCCGGTCTGTGCAGTAAGTTCGCGTCTATGTTATTTTCAGAAGTCCTATTTATAAGGGCGACTTTTTGACGAACCCATTGCCAATTGCGCATGCGGTGACTGCAAGTATATCTGTCGGGAACAGTATCCGCTTGGTAACAGTGTGGACAATGGGCTGTGTCGCTTAGCCCAATCGCATGCAGGCGCTCATTTGTGCTGATAATGTTGTTGACCGTTTTGTACCATGTCGACCTGACCAAGGACGGAAGTACACTGCTGCTGATGTTCGCCCAAAGGACATCCCAGTTGACACCAGTATGCTTTTGTTCGATTTTGTTCTTGCCCTCATATTGTTTCCTGTGTCCCAGAATGTCCTTGGCTGTTAAGGGACGATGTTGGAGAAGGACCTCGCTCAAGTAGCTCTTTTCCAGATAGTACGTGCGGATGTGAGACAGCTGGTAGTCTATCGTCTGCACATTGATCTTCGGTTCTACGCTTTTCGGCGCGACTGCCTCAAACAACTTAGCCGTAAGGGTGTCAGAGTAGCTTTGGATTAAGGATGTCATCCTTTTAATGTACAAAGCCGTTGATTTGGCGTTCAGATCGGTTAGACCCATACCGCCATGCAGAAGGTCGAGGGTCACAGTCTTCACGTCAACTCGAAATATTCCCCCCCCCCCCCCCCCCCCAACACAGAAAATTGGTCAACTTGTTCATTATCTGTTTGGCTATGACAGTGGGGATTGGAAAGACCTGTGCCACGTAATATGCTCGCGACAGGATACACGTATTTATAAATTTAACCCTCTGAATTTGGTCCATGATGCCATAGAAGTTATCTATTAAAGCACCCTTGACTTTGAGCGAGACATTCCGCCAATTCGCCGTTATCATCCTTTGTGGGGAGACAGTCAGTATCGTCCCAAGAGATTTGTGTAACGTAACATGGTTAGCCCATTCTAGGCCGACATCGTCAAGTCCCCTTTTACGCAGAAATTTGCTTTTAGTTTCATTCATTTTTGCGCCAGAAGCAGAACAATAGCTTCTGAGGTCAGCCTGCAGTTGAATCACATCTTCCCTGTTCCTCGCGACGATGCCGAAATCATCAGCATATGCTCCAACTGCAGTTTTCTTCCCGGCGATCGTCATGCCCGTCATGTGCTCTTGTACTAGCCGCAGCAATGGTTCTAGTGAGATGACAATGAGCAACATGGAGGGGGCTTCCTTGGGGTACACCCCTTGCGATGGTAATTGGTCTTGTGAGCTGGCAGTTGACGGAGATCGTGGCGGCCAGACTAGTGATCATATTGCGCACGACAGCGATGGAGTCATGCCGGAAGCCCATTCTCCGCATCGTTTCGAAGAGGTATTTATGGCTGACACGATCAAATGCTTTATAAAAATCGACAAAAAGGAGCCCGCAATAAATGGTACTGGCAGACGACAGAGCGACGATATCTCTATATTGTGCTGTAGTCTGAAATACTGATCGCCTATAAGCACAAGTTTGCTGTTGCCCAATTATAGTTGCGGTCAACGGCATCATTCGTTTGTTTAAAGTTCTCGCAATAATCTTATTATCTGAATTAAGAAGAGAAATCGGCCGGAAGTTGTTAATCTTTTTACATCCCTTATTTTTAGGAATCAACACGATTTTACATTCTTTAAGTTCTGGTGGTACAAACTTTCCGCGCAGGTCGTCGTTAACGGCTTGTGTCAACTTATCACCTATGATACTCCAATATCGTTGATAGAATTCGACCGAAAGGCCATCAGGGCCCGACGATTTCCTTTTAGGGGAGCCGCGAATTATTTCAAAGACGTCATCTGAACTAAAAGCCGAAAATAAGCTGCCGTTGTCGTCGGCCGTAATTGTGGAGATTGTAAACGCAAATAACTTATCCAAATCGTCCCCCTGCATTGCTTCTGCCTCATACAGGTCATTGTAATACCTGTGGATTTCTCTGATTATTTCGTTTTGCATAGTGAGGACAGTACCGTTTTCTAATCTAAGTTCGTCCATGAATCTCCGTCGTCGGTTCTTCCGGTGTTTAATCAGATGATATAACGCAGCCGTTTCGTCATCACTGATAGATCTGGCTTTTGACTTAATTTTAAGACCCTCCAGTTGTTTTCTCTTAAACTTAATAATGTTGCTTTAATTTTTTTGATATCGGACAATCGCCTGTCTGAGCCACATGCCTGATCATACAAGTCCCGTACAACCATGTAGTAAAATTCCATTGTACGGTGAACTGCCCGAGATCTCTCTATACTATAAGATATTATTACTTTCCGTAATTTGGGCTTCGCCTTGCGGGTCCACCACTCCAAAACACTCGGAAAGTTGTGTACAGAGCGCAAGCAAATTTCCCAAGCTATTTTTAATTCGGCCTCGAGCTCGTCGTCTGTTGAAGGGCCGACATTCATGCTCCACTGATTCCTAAACCAGTGAGTTTGTTGCCGGTCTAAGTTTATGCAGGCATTCACTATATAGACATGAAAAGCTGACTGGAGTGATTTCCACTTGTAGCAAATTCCTCACTATGTGACTCGACATATAGGTTATATCAATCCTGCTGCTGGAATTATGTGAAATGTGCGTGTATTTCACAAGCGTGGGATACTTAACTTCCCACGCGTCCCTCAGTTTCATTTGGGAGACAAGAAAGTTTAATTCAGGGCAATAATTAAAATTGGGGAATTTATCTTTACGGTGCAATACACAATTAAAATCGCCTGCAATGATCAAATTTGGAGAGTCTCTCCGCAATAAGTAAATGATATCTTCCTTAAAAAACTTCGATCTGTCAGCGCGCCTTGCACTTCCTGATGGTGCATACAGATTGATTACACTGACGCCCATGATATTCACGCCTATCCCCCGTCCAGAGTCTAACTTTTCGACATCGGTTAGAGGTATTCCTTCCCTGACTAAAATCGCTGTGCCAGCACTCAATTCGGGAGCGAAATTGATTATTGCAACATTGCCGGGAATGTTAATTTGTCATGTTGCGACTTCTTGTAAAAGGGCAATATCCGTACTAGAGTCAAACAAAAATTGTTTCAATAAAGCAAGTTTTAACTGTGACGTAATCCTATTGATATTGAGGGAGGTGATAGTGTAGGCCTGTAGCATATAGGTAATGAGATGTTAAAGTATAACAAAACGATGGCATCGAGCTCAAAAGTGCCGGCTGCAGGATTAAAAAAGGTATAATGTGAGCAGCCATGAGAGGATTATTGGATCAAGAAGCTAAATAAAAACCATAACATGTGATACCCTTTGAATCATAGGCCGGTTAGAAGCAAAAACGACACAGTGAATGCTGCGAACCATAACCGGATAAGAGGACAGAAAAAAACACGAAGAAGCTTTGCAACCTTAGGCGACAGCACGGAACAAACCTTGTACCAACGGAAGTACTACTGTGGGGGATGGGCTTCGCCGAGTTCTTTGCTGTTGTCATCACCGAATCCTTCCCTCACAATTTCATAACTAATATTTCGGGGTGCTACATCCGCTTGCGACGAAGTGGAATTGCCCTTGTTGTGAGCAACGGAGAGATTTGGCTGTGGATTGAACCTTCGTCGTGGGGCGTTTTGAGGTCCCGAAGTTTTTGTGGATTCTTTGAGACGCGGTGGTGCCGTTGTCGCAGCACTGCCGCCGGCAGCTGGCAGGTTGGTAACCACTATCGCTTGTGTACTTTCGCCCGGAACTTGTCGTCGGGCATCAGCCGTATCGCGTTGTTCACACAACACTTCCTCACTCTGTGCGCGTTGTAGCGGCTGTTGTCCTCCGGGCGCGGCACGCAAAATTGGAGGTTCCTGTTCATGACCTGGCGTCTCCGAGTTCGGCATCCCAAAAAATGGTTCAAATGGCTCTGAGTACTATGGGACTTAACTGCTGAGGTCATCAGTCCCCTAGAACTTAGAACTACTTAAACCTAACTAACCTAAGAACATCACACACATCCATGCCCGAGGTAGGATTCGAACCTGCGACCTTAGCGGTCGCGCGGTTCCAGACGGTAGCGCCTAGAACCGCTCCGCACTGGCTTCAAAGTCGACCCGCATAACATCATCAGGTACTAAATCCTCCGCGATTGATGGTTTTGGTTTCCGGGTTGCAGGAGTCGTGTGAGATACTTCCTCATCTGAATGCTCATCACTACGTTCCAGCGGCCTTTTCTTTTGCTGAGATTCACTTTCAACACAAACTGGCGCAGCAGTTTCCCGTCCTACGAGTGGTGGAAACGCATCAGCGGGGTGTCGGAGGTAGTTGCCTGGGGAGCATCAACATCAGGGTGTGCAGAAGAACCATAAGTATCTACTGCCATTACCTCATTAAGTGTTAATCTACGCCGCGTTTGGAGATTATTTTTCAAGACATAAACTCGGCGGGGGCAGTCCTGGCGAAGATGGCCTAATTCATTGCAGATATGGCAGGTTGGGGCTTGACCAGAATATATAATGTGAGCATTATAACCATCGACCGTCATGTGAGAAGGAATGTCCATTTTTACTTCCATGTCCACAGATCTGATCCCATTGAAACATTGTAATTTGTAGCGAGACGACCACTTTTCGTTGACAGTTTCTTTAACCTCACCAAACTTAGAAAATGCATCTTTAATTTTAGCATTGTCAATCTCTATGGGCAAGTTAAGTACTCGAACTGTCTGAATCGAGGTATCGGCACGTGTTACAGTCACCACACTATTGGTGCCGTCGCGATGAACAAAAGGGACTTGTTTGCCGATTTTTTCAAGAAGTCGATCAACTGCTACTGGACTGAGAAGCTTGACAAACACGCAATAACGATCAGAATCTAGCTGGGTGGTGTGCACAGAATCAGAAGTGGTACCCATTACCTCGGTGAGCCAGTCATGAATCTCGAGGGCGATCGGTTGAACTCGGCGGGTGTCCTTGTCAAAGCCAAAAACCAGTGTATTTTTACGGATGGTGGTAGACATGGCGCAGCAGCTATAGGGTAGCCGGTCAAGCCCGAATCCCGTACAATATCGACAAGTTGCTGATGAAAAGGACGACCACAAAAAAGTACAATACACGTGAATCACTCGGAACACAGAAACACACAACGACAAACAGTAAACACTGGCAAAGACACCGAGGATGCGGAGCAACCAGCTAGCACGTCCGACCGCTGCGACAGCGGAAGCCGGAATGAAATCGATGGAAACCGGCGCCCACAGAGCACCAGCTCACAGCTGTACGCATCATGACCTCAAATCGCAGTAAAATCGCTTTTTCGGTGGAAAAGGTGGTCTAAGTGTAGCGTCTTTGAGTAGTAATCAAAACGTTTCCGATCGGCGATACGAAACCCGCCAACGCTTAAATTTTGATTAATAATCAGCATTGGCGGCGGAAAACTTCGGCATAAGAAGTCACCGTCACTCTGCCAGCGGCCTTGTCAAAGCGAGCGGAGGATCAGACAGAGGTTTAGGGCACTATCTTGTCCGTTGAGAGGGAAACTGCCCCTAAAGACGGTAGAATCAGCAATGATCAACAGCATAAGGATTCAGAAGGCAATGGAAACCACTGCATTAAAGACACATAACTTGTATTCACAGGACATGTGCCCTGTAATTGAAAAAATTTCATGATGATCTCTCCATTGGCAAAAGAGTCTGGAATAATCAACGAAGAGAAAAAGATTGAATATTCAACGAAATAATAACGTTCTACGAGTCGGGGAGTGGAATTTCAGAAGCTTAAAAGTTGTAGGGAAGCTAGAATATCCGAATAGGAAATGGCAAAGGCTCAATCTACATGTAGTAGTGGCCTGTAAAGTGAAATGGGAAGAAGATTCGGATTACTGGTCAGATACGTATGGGTAATACCAACAGCAACAGCCAATCGTGAAATGCGAGTGGTATTCGTTATAAATAGGGAGGTATGGCAGAGAGTAGGTTACTGGTAACACTTCTGTGGTACAGTTACTCTAATCAGAATCGACAGCAAACCAACACTGACAACGATAGTTCAAGTATACATGCCGATATCGTAAGCTGAAGATTAAAAGATAGAGAAATTACATGAGGATAGTGAAAGGCAAACACAATACTCAAAGGGGGATGAGTCCGCAGCTCGTGGTCTGGCGGTCGCGTTCTCGGTTCCCGAGCACGGGGTCCCGTGTTCGATTCCCAGCGGCGTCAGGGATTTTCACCTGCCTCGAGATGACGGGGTGTTTGTGTTGTCCTCATCATTCCATCATCATTCATGAAAGTGGCGAGACTGGACTGAGCAAAGGTTGGGAATTTGCTCGGACACTCATAACCGCGCAGTTGAGCGCCCCACAATCCAAACATCAACATTATCAAAGGGAGACGAAAATCTAATAGTCATGGGGACTGGAATGTAGTTGTAGAGGAAGGAATAGAAGAAAATGTTGCTGGAAAATATGATCTTGGGACAAGGATTGAGAGAGGAGAAAGACTAGTTGAGTTCTGTAATAAATTTCAGCTAATAACAGCGAATACTCTGTTCAAGAAAAAACAAGAGGAGAAGGTACACTTAGAAAAATCCAGGTGATACGGGAAGATTTGAGTTAGATTACATCATGGTCAGACAGAGATTCTGAAATCGGATTCTGGATGGTAAGGCATACGCAGGAGAAGATATAGACGCAGATCACAATGTAGTAGTTACGAAGCTTAAGAGATTAATAAGGAAGAATCAATACGCAAGGAACTGGGATACGGAAGTACTAAGGGATGACGAGATACGCCTGAAGTTCTCTAAGGCTGTAGATACACCAGTAAACAATAGTCAGTAAGCAGTGCAGTTGAAGAGAAATGGACAGCTCTAAAAAGGGCAATCACAGAAGCTGGAAACGAAAACGTAGGTACAGAGAAGGTAACTGTAAATAGACCATGGGTAACGGCAGAAATCGATGAAAGAAGTAAGTACAAAAATGTTCAGGGAAATTCAGGAATACAGAAATACAAGTCGCTGAGGAATGAAACAAATAGGAGGTGCAGGGACACTAAGATGAAATGGATGCTTAAAAATGTGAAGAAATCGAAAAAGAAATGGTTGTCGGAAAGACTGACTCGGCATAGTGAAGTTAAAACAACCTTCGGTGAAATTAAACGCAAGCGTGGTAACATTAAGGATTCAACGGGAATTCCACTGTTTAAAGCAGAGGAGGGGGCGGATAGATGGAAAAAGTATATAAGGCGTGTATGAAGGCGGTGATTTGTCTGATGTGATAAAAGAAGAAACGGAAGTCGATTTAGAAGACATAGAGGATCCAGTATTAGAAACAGAATTTAAGAGAGGTTTCGAGGACTTAAGATCACATAAGACAGAAGGGACAGATACATTCCATCAGAATTTCTAAAATCATTAGGGGAAGTGACAACAACGACTATTCACGTTGCTCTGTAGAATGTGTGAATCTGGCAGTATACCGTGTTACTTTCGGCAAAATATCATGCACACAATTCTAAAGACTGCAAGAGCTTACAAGTACGACAATTATCACACAGTAAGCGTAACACCTCATGCATCCCACTTGTTGACAAGAATTATATACAGAAGAATGGAAAAGGGAATTGAGGATGTGCTAGATGACGATGAGTTAGGATTTGTCGATGTAGAAAAGGTGTTCGACGATGTAAAGTGGTGCAAGATGTTCGAAATTCTGAGAAAACTAGGAGTAAGCTATAGGGAGAGACGGGGAATATGAAATATTTACAGGAGCCAAGAGGGAATGAGGAGGGTGGAAGTCCAAGAACGAAATGCTCGGATTAAGAAGGATGTATGACAGCGATGTAGTCTTCATACCTAATGTTTAAGCTGTACGTCGAAGAAGCAAAGATGGAAATAAAGGAAAGGTTCAGGAATGAAATTAAAATTCAAGGTGAATGGGTACCATTGATACGATTCGCCGATGACATTGCTCCCCTGAGTAAAAGTGAATAAGAATTAAATGATCTGCTGAATTGAATGAATATTCTAATGAGTACAGAGTATAGATTGATAGTAAATCGGAGAAAGACGAAAGAAATGATTGGTTGGTTGGTTGATTGTTTCGGTGAAGGAGACCAGACAGCGAGGTCATCGGTCTCGTTGGATTAGGGAAGGACGGGGAAGGAAGTCGGCTATGCCCTTTGAAAGGAACCATCCCGGCATTTGCCTGGAGCGATTTAGGGAAATCACGGAAAACCTAAATCAGGATGGCCGGACGCGGGATTGAACCGTCGTCCTCCCGAATGCGAGTCCAGTGTCTAACCACTGCGCCACCTCGCTCGGTGAAAGAAATGAGAAACAGCAGAAATGAGAGCAGCGCGAAACTTAACATCCGGCTAGATAGTCATGAAGTAGATGAATTTAAGGAATTCTGCTACCTAGGCCGCAAAATAACTAATGACGGACGGATTAAGGAGGGCATCAAAAGCAGACTAACACTGGCAAAAAGTGCATTCCTGGCCAAGAGAACTTCGAGGACGAAGTTTCAGAGATTTTACGTTTGGAACACAACATTGTATGGTAGTGAAACGTGGACTGTGGGGAAACCGGAACAGAAGAAAAACAAAGCATTCTAGATGTGGTGTTACTGACGAATGTTGAAAGTTAGGTGGACTGAGAAGGTAAGAAATGAGGAGATTCTGCGTAGAATCGGAGAGGAAAGTATTATGTGGAAAACACTGACGAGGACAAGGGACAAAATGGTTGGACATCTGTTAAGACATCAGGGACTGACTTCCATTGCACTAGAGGCAGCTGTAGAGGTCAAAAACTGTAACGGAAGGTAGAGATGTGAATACATCCAGCAGATAATTGAGTACCTGTGTTGCAAGTTCTACTCTGAGATAAAGAGGTTGGCACATGAGAGAAATTAGTGAAGGACCGCATCAAACCAGTCAGAAGACTGATAATTCAAAAATGAAAAGAAAATGTGCGTAATATTTCACTCTATAACATTTGACCTTCAGCTACATTCCAGGCTTCAGTTAGAAGTCCACAGTGTGTCGTAAACTGAGTTTCTTCTAAGACTACAAATTACAGTTAAGTCTTCCTGAAAGAAATATTTACTACAGATATTTCTTTAATTCCATTTTCCACTGAAATAATAGAAACTTTAAATAAAGCGTTAAAGTGGTACCCAATTAAATTTACTTGAAACCATAAGTAATGAAACTATAACAATTTCATAAATTCATACAACCACTGAAGCTAATGTAAGCACTTTATTTGCGTAGCTAACAGCAACAGTTACGTTAATTAGATTCAAGGGCTTTGAACATTGACTTACTTCTAGTACAAATCATTCTTGGAAAATATTTTAAACATAGCATAACCTAGTTATACAATTTACTCTCCACAGTTTATAAACAATTACATGTATTGTAGATGGGCCAGAATGACTTGCAAAATCCTGACAATAAAATTATCTGACATAATACAGAAAGGAATTAGATTCAAAAGCATGAAATTTTTTACAAAATTTCTGAATATCACCTAATTTCAGTCATTCTCTTTTATACTTGGCTTTAGTCATATGGGATAACTGCTCAGCATTCCAAGTAAAATTCTATTTTATCGTATTATTCATTTTATTTCAATTAGTCGCATCTGGTAGATTTGCGTCAGTATTCCAAAATCTGTTATCACTTGTCATTGTAACAGCACGTTATCATCAGGTATCATTTACATTTACCAATCTTTACACCATTGATTCAATATCAATTGCCTATTCTTCAACAATAATATATCCTCTCTGCATTAAATAACCTTATTCCTTCATTATTTACTTTCCGCCTTAACCAGATCCTATAACCACTTCTAATTACATTGAGTCTTCCTTCCAGACTTATACATTTCTCTCTGTCCATAACATTCAGCATGGCAATACGCCTGCTGCTTCTACTTTACCACAGAAGTGGAAGAAGAAATAAATGATAGACCAAAGCTTAGAAAGACAGAAGAGGTAATCTGACAACACGAAAAGAAAAAGAAGAAGTAGTACCAGTAATTCAAGTACCTTATAATTGTCAGTTACCTAGCATTGAAAAGACTGCAATGCCTTATAAAGTATTTACCCCAACACCATTTATCTGCTTGATATCTTCAACATTACTAAAAGCACAACTTTCAAGAGTACATTTCTGAATCTGTTTTTCTCTGGCTATCCAATTACTAGAATCCAGTTCTCTCACCATCTTACTTTCACATGGTTTAACAAAATAAATGTGCCTGCTCAACACTTACGCTCATACTATATGCAACAGAGTTTAACTCGTTAAGCTACACTTCATCACTTACAGCCCCAGATACCCCGGCAACATCAACATCTTTTTCCTCCACATAAACCTTTCCTTTAAGCAAGGACCTTTTTTTGCATTACGATTTCAACCACAACATATTACACAATACGCCGCGTACGATTAGCCGAGCGGTCTAACGCACTGCAGTCATGGACTGTGCGGCTGATCCCGGCGGAGGTTCGAGTCCTCCCTGGGCATTAGTGTGTGTGTTTGTCCTTAGGATAATTTAGGTTAAGTAGTGTGCAAGCTTAGGGACTGATGACCTTAGCGGTTAAGTCCCATAAGATTTCACACACATTTGAACATTTTTATTACACAATAACAATTCCCTGTGCATCGTAGACTTTCATCTCTTCATTGGGGTAAGCACCCGTTTTTGAGCATTACTACCAACAAAACACAATCTTCATTCCACTCTGCCTGTACGCAATAACCACTGACATTCACTGAAGCAGATTCCACTTCACTTCCTTTAATGTCCATCACTGACCTCTTATCGCCACAATACACATTCATTATAACAAAGTCCAAAGTTGACTCTAATTTATCATCTAGAACGGATACTGGAAACTTATTACTTCCAAATTTAACTTCCATACAGAGCATTGAACCCCAAGCATATAAAATTATGCAACAAAAATTATTTCTTGCCCTACTTGGCAAGAATTGTTTATGTAAGAAATGACAGATATTCCAAATGTAGAACTGTACCAGAGATCTTTTTCCAAATCACCTGGTCAACAGAAGTTGGGGTCAAATCAAATAGGATAGACCCCAGAGAGAAAAGAGTTAAACAAAAATTGAAGAGCAATGTCGGAATAGATGGGAAAGAGCTAGGATAGAGTTTACCAGAAAGTAAGAATGGACACATCCATCTAGGGAAGGCACCACTCGTCAAGTGATGTGCCTACCAAAGTGAGCATACCCCCTGCCTCATTTTACTCCTCCTTATGACTTTCATTTAATTCACGTATTTCTTCTACTTACTCTTCTATCTTCCCGTATACGACCAGAAACTGTTCTGGATCAACCCCCATTTCCTCAGTGCCGTATTTATTATAACCGTCCATATCTTCTCTTTTTCTGCAATACCTTATGGGAAAAGTGTCACTCTCATCAGTTGTTAAATTCCTTTTTCCTAGAAAATTTTACAATTATATTTCTTCCTTGTATTTGCAGCCTCATGGAATACTCATTAAAATCTAGCTTCCCTTTGTATTTATTGAAGAAATGTATGCCTATCAACATGGCCGCACTTAATCTTTGAATTATCAGGAAGTGATGGTAAAACTGTAAGTCATTTATGTTAAGGGGAAGGAACACTTCATATTTAACATGTTTCTTAAACTCTCCTGTGGCTACAATTATTTCAATCGTCACAACAGGCATTATTACTGATTCCTCCTTGTTTGGCAAATCATCTAATTACTTTTGACTAACAGCACAAAGATCACTGCCACTGTCAGCTAAACACTGCACTTCTTCCCCATGTGTAACTAACTAATGCACAGGTTGGTCTGTCTTCTCCACACTATAGCTGACTTCAGATTTATCTAGCAAGTCATGCACAACTTCCCATCCCTCAAAACCTTTCCCATGCCTAGACATTATACGGACATTTGTAGGGTTATTTTCACTGTTTATCCTGTTAGCAGCAATCTGTCTGTCCACTAATGACACATCAAAACACCTTCACACATCACCTTTTCCTTCCTGATTCTCCTCCAATCCCTTACTTAACTCACCCCCGTTATGGTCCTCCTCACCATACGCCTTTGTCCTTACTACAAACAAATTCTCATTAATCACCTCCACAATACTTCTCTCGTGTTAACCCTGCAATTCCTTACTGTCTGTGCTCTCCTGTTCTTCGTGGAAAGATTACTCGTCTGTTATATTGCACACGTTTCCGTGTTGATCGAGCCTGTGTCATCATCTGTACACACACGAATCAATGTCTCATTACTGCAACGTTCACTTCACCTATTCCTATTCAAAAGGTCGTCTAAGCCACCGTTAAATACACATATTTTGATGTTATTTGCCTCATTTGTCTCATTCGTACTGTCCATATCGTTATTCCCTAATTTAGTCACTTCTTCGTTGTGCATCACAAATGGATTAATTAGTGATTTTAAACAACAATTTTCCGTCCTGCGAACGTCAGCAACTTCGCGGACGGTATCTAGTTTCCCGTGATCCGTGGCTCTGTGCTCTCTCCCGCTCTCACTCCCCTATGTAGTCTGTTTTGGAATCATATTGTCATATAACAGATCGCGATCACTTACACGTCCTTGATCGGAGCTAGTTTGCCTGTCTGCCGTAGCATGGCGGCCGCCTCTTGCGCCTCTACCTCTACCATTACCCCGAGATACACGCACCCTGTTCATATTTACATTCTGTCGAGGATCCGAGTAGTTCGGAGGACTAAAGTTTCTATTAGCCTGCTCCTCCTCCTCCTGCATTAGTTTCTCTACTCCTTCCAGATAATTGATAAATTTATTAATACCGTCCGTGGGAGCAGCAATTATTTTGTTACGTCGGTTCATGGGCAGCTTCCCATCCAAAACCATTATAATCTGTTTGGCTCCAATTTGTTGGTGAGATACCATAAATTAGCCACGCACTTTAAAGCAAATCGTTTTAAATTCTCGTTTCTTTGATTAAACTTTTCCCCATCCCAGAAATTGTTTTGCAGTTCCATCTTCTATTGTCTATCCAATATTCCGTGAAAAATGCATCTATAAACTTTGCAAGGTATCGTATCGTTCACACTCCAGGTCCTCGTTTCCCCCATAAATTTTGACGAAATAAAATCGATTTTCTGCCTATCGGTCCACAACCTCATTCCAAAATTCCTTTGGATAGCATGTACAGCCGGATCAGAAAGTAAGAACTGTCCGTTAGTAATGCAACCTACTTCATCCCACTCGGTTATCGAACTGCCGCCCACACTGTTAGTACAAACTTTTATATTATGTTCTCTTTGGTTAGTCGCTGTCATGATCATGCAAATCATTTGATACCACCACCACCTGACTAGCGCAATGATTAATGTTGGTCTCTATTTCTTCCACATGGCCAGACACAACAGCCTTTAAACAATTTTCACTCTCTTCATTGATTTTATTATTCAAAATTGAATGCTCATTTTCACATATACATGGCACTGTGCTATTTTATGCTCTAAACATTTTCTTATATCTGACCCACTCTTCGATTGCTTTCATTAGCTACCCTCTGTTCATTGCTTTCTTACACTGTCTGAGGTTTTCTAGCATGTTTCCTCAACTTGAGAAACTTTAACTTCGACCTTCTCTTCAAAAGCGCTCAAGACTTTTCGTAGCATTGCCTTTAGATCAGCAGCGTGTTTTCTTCTTTTTCTTTTAGTACACTTTCAACTCTGAACTGTTTAAGCTCACCAGTTAAATCTTTTGTAGTATCAGACCGCTGCTTAGGCTCATTAGTTAGATTATTATTTGGTTTGTCAATGCTAAGCTTAGTTCCAGACTGCTGCTTAAGTTTACCAGCTAAATTTTTATCTCATTCATTGGTGCTGCGTATTAACGCTGCCGACATCTCCGTTTCACTTCCCTGTTCATTTTGCTTCACTTTGCAACGTAGCAAGTTTGGCATCTGCCTCTCCTGTTCATGTAGGTCACCCTGGTTCATGTCAAATAAATCAGTATGACTAAAATCACTCAATCTATTATTAAAAGAGCTGGTACCTTCTTCCTTTGTTACATTTGTTAAAACATTTTGTTCCTGTTTCTCTCCCACAATTGGAGGTAACTGCTGAAAATTTGGAACTGCAACGTCCCTAATTTCTGTTTCACCTACATTTCTCTGCCTTGTCTGACTGACACTTCCATCAACCTGAATCACGTCGTCTTCCTTTATAACTACAGACTTATCACACACTTCCATTTTAAAAATTCTTTTGATACAAGCAAACAACAGAGGAACTAAACTGAAATATCTCCATATTTCGAATGTAGTCTCGGCGCGCTGAATCTGCGAGTCCGTCTTCGGCCTCCTGCACCAGTTCGTGAACTGCCATATACTGCCGACAGTGTCAGCGCAGTTATTGAAATAGCAGCTGCCTCTGGATCCGTCCTTAAGTCTGCTAACTCCACGCCGCTTCTTCTGTCGTATCTACGATGTTCTCCTCCTCCTTCTTCTTCTTCTTCTTCTTCTTCTTCTTCTCACCACAAGATTACAGTTCTTGTTGCATTGTGCCGCTTTTCCACTCTGCCATACACTGCTCTATCTTCTTTTGACCACCGTTCGACACTGTTCGTTTTCACATTTATTCTCAAACGCGATTCTCTCCTCTATGGTGTTTTACATTTCCCGAGCATTGATGCCTCATTGGCGGCGGTGCACTGCGTTGCAAAGTTCCACTCACCTGGCAGCGTACCTCTTCTTACTCGCAAGCCTCCCTGAAGTATCTGACATGGAATTCTCAGCAGAAAAAAACAATAGGAAAAATGGCTCTACACACCATAAGCTCAGTTCCCACTAAAATAGTTTTTTCGGTGCAAGGAATAGTTAAACGAATTATGTATGTGCGTAATATTTCACTCTTCTATGTTATGCTTGTATATATCAGTCACTATCAAGCCTTACTCTAAACTGTACAAAAAATGGAAAGTCCACACGAACACATCATTCATAACGGTAGCAAGCTTATGGTAGTTATGAACTATCAGTCACAGAAAGTTTACAAACGGATTGGTTCTTTTAGAATCACGCTCTCAAATGTTGCTATAATCAGTTTCACGTAACGCAGTGCTCACGTTCGAGAGTAAGCAACACGGAAAGCGGGATTTAGTTATTTTAAAAGTTACCAAAATCTCTGAATTTCACCCCGTGCTTTAACTCGAACTCTCTCCCTTACTTTACAGCACTTCTCAAGTATATTGGTACCGAAATGTTACAACATTAATAATTTTCAACGGAGCATACATCAATATTTCTCGTCACTATGAGATACAACCCACTACTCTACTCTCTCTACACAAAAGTAGTTTCTAGTTCACCAAAAAACGAACGAATATACTAAATTATGATTGGCAGAGAAACATCACAGCCAATCAGAAAGGAGCATCTGACCCCCTCAATTCGATGCATATACAGGGTGGTCCATTGATAGTGACCGGAGCAAATATCTCACGAAATAAGCATCAAATGAAAAAACTAGACAGTACGGAACTCGTCCAGCTTGAAGAGGTAAATCAGATGGCGCTAGGGTTGGCCCGCTAGATGGCGCTGCCATAGGTCAAAAGGATATCAACTGCGTTTTCTAAATTGGAACCCCCATTTTTTGTTACATATTCGTGTAGTACGTAAAGAAATATAAAAAAAACGCAGTTGATATCCGTTTGACCTGTGGCAACGCCATCTAGTGAGCCAACCATAACGCCATCTGATTTCCCCCTTCAAGCTAGACAAGTTTCGTTCTTTGCAGTTTTTTCGTTTGACTCTTATTTCGTGAGATATTTGGCCGGGTCACGATCAATGGACCACCCAGTATACAGAACCAATCAAAATTTGCCACTGAATCAGAAAAGTCAATTGCCCTAAATAAATCTATAAAACCAATAAACATGAAATTAATTCCCTCTTAACAAAACTACTTTACCGAAATCATAATCTTATTTCTCCAGTACCATAAACTGACTAAATAGTTTCAACAAATTCCCCGGTACGCGGCACGCATGTCTAACACACACGTCGTTCTCGAATATTCCTCACATGACAAATTGCTTCACTGTATAGTACTAAAACT
The DNA here is from genome assembly GCF_021461385.2 of Schistocerca piceifrons. NCBI lineage: Eukaryota > Metazoa > Arthropoda > Insecta > Orthoptera > Acrididae > Schistocerca > Schistocerca piceifrons. The sequence continues at coordinate 504,511,988 of NC_060143.1, read as the reverse complement.
TTACATAAAACATCATTTCACAGTCACAGCTTGATTCATTCCCGTAACTAAGCACAATTATAATAGTAATTACTAAAGAATTAGAAAATTAAACAAACATAACCGGAAATAAAATTGATAATATTTTAACTGCAGCCTAAACAGCTTCCGTCAGCTAGCGACCTTTATCAGGTCGTATAGAAACTACATACACTCGAGCAATCCGACGCCACTCGTTCTGCGCGTGACTCATACTACACGTTTGATCACTGCTGACACTTCCCACCTAAAAGGTGCGATGAAGAGACGCTACGCCTCAAGGTAAATCGCTCCGTTTCTGCATTTCGACAACGACCACACCGTTTCCCGCGTCCTCTCGGCACGCTTTATATGCCCTCTACTGCTAGTCCTGCCACGTGCCATTTGTGAATGGTTCTAGCACGTTGACTTCGAACATAGGCGGTGGTCACGTTAGTATGACTGGAGTCTATACTCATTTTACTGCAAATGATCAGTCTTCTGGGAGTAGTCTATAATTAATAACCCAGAACTAGGAAATTACGTCACTATCTGGCAAACATTTCAAACCTAACACGTAAAGATGACACTTTTCACTATAGTTACAGAACAATTTTCACAATAGTTAATGTTTTTCAAAACTTAAGCTCGTCTTATAATATTAATTCATTAATAAGTTCTTATTACAATGACTTCACTAAATTAGTAATTAATAGCCTTCTTCTACCTTGCTTTACTCGTAGTCTACATTACTATAGTACTGAATATCAATTACGGTTCCACGTAACATTCACACTTTCTCAATCACAAAACAAAATTCTGTCAGCCTCCAGGGCTCTCATACGAGTCTCTGCCTGTAAAAAAATTATAGTGATCGAAATATTGTCCACAGAATGACAAACAACTCAAATATAGAGACTAGGTAGTAAAGAGGTGCTAGACAACGGGAAGAACTCCACGTGTGCTCCCTTTTAGTCCAGTGGTTCACAATCTGGGGGTAATTACCCCATGAGGTGTAACATGTAATTTTTGTGAGAGGTAAAATTGAAAATGTTCAATTGCGTTTCGGTCACGAAACTTAGTTTATTTTTAAAAGAGAAGACTGTAATTCTGATTGTATAATATATCAATGATTACATGGCTACATTTTTTCCAATATTAACATAAACTCATGTCACAATGCCAGGAAGTTAGAGTTTGTGAAACGAATGTATTAATATTATTTTGCATTTAACCCACGCACTACACGCATACTTCGTAGTTCGTGCCACAATTCGGTGAGGTAAAGTTGAGACATGTACATCACGTGCGCTTAAATATTTCATGAAAATACCTTCTCCGAGTTGTAGGTAGTTCCTGAAAGTGACCGTAAATTATTTTGTTATTCACAGGCACTGGTGGAGCAAGTGTCGCTAAGGAGAGGAGTGACGGAGGGGAACATCATTTGCAACAAGTGTCTACCTTGACTGTAGACAGCTTGCTTCTTTGAGGAAGAGTTGTAAGTAAATTCGAAATGCACTGAGAAATGCTTCAACATTCCGTGAAAACAGGTTGTTAGGAACAATCAGTACCAAATGAGTCATTAGTTTTTAGGTGTAATAACACACCCACAAACGCTAAATATCATTTACCTTTCCTCATTTCAATAATGGAAGTGCTGAAAGATTCTTTTTCTTTCTAAAATTTCGTTAGAGGCTAATTTTGACAAAGGAGAAGTGAGGTGGGAGGAGGTACTAGTTAATATCTGCTGGCACTCAGGGGTAATGGTCTCAGAAAGATTAGGAACCACTGTTGTAATAGAATAAATTATTTGGTATCCATCTGCTCTTTAAAAACATCTCAGGACACAATGGTTTGGCCTTTCTTTTTTTCCTGGCCTAGTAATGAAGACAATCCTATCTGTGTTCCTACATAATATAGATTGTTGTTAACGTTGGTCATGAACAGTTATGCAGGGTAGAACGTCCTTCCACAAAATGTTTCGAGCGTATTTTCTTCCAAGACTAAAGGCGAATAATCGAGCGAATTAGTCTTCGACGATTATAGGTTTCTACATAACCCTATTTCATTGTCAGCAAATGATTGGCTCAAAACAATGGCTCTGAGCACTATGGGACTTAACATCTATGGTCATCAGTCCCTTAGAACTTAGAACTACTTAAACCCAACTAACCTAAGGACATCACACAACACCCAGTCATCACGAGGAAGAGAAAATCCCCGTCCCCGCCGGAAATCCAACCCGGGAACCCGGGCGCGGGAAGCGAAAACGCTACCGCACGACCACGAGCTGCGGACGTAAATGGATGGTTCTACATTGTTCCTCGAATCTCACATCATCGCACTGAAGGCCATATGAGCATTTTGTGTGTTAGAAATGTATTACAAATATCGCAGATCTAGTCGTAAAGTAGCACAAGTATGCAGAAACCAGGTAGCATCGTCTGTCTTGAGAAACTGATTCATTTACTTTTTGTGACCTTATCAGAATTTGCCTCCATTACATTCGTAGTCCAAGTCTGAGTGCTACGGTAAGCGCAAGAGAAGTTAATTGCGAATGCTAGCTTCTGCTAGGATGCAGAAGTGATATTCTCTATGACTTCATTGTTACATTCCTTTGAATGTTTGTAATTGCTTTTTGTAGACCAGTTAATTACTTCTCAGTACACTTAATCACTATTCCGCGCTTCGTAATGTAGAGAAAACTAAGCGAAAACAAGTGTTGTCAGTATTTACTTGATTTTAATTTATCCACACTTATCCCATATGAGCGGCATAGACGTCTCTGACGTGTCGCGTTTGCCCGCAAGAGGCAGCTTTAAGCCTAAAAATATGTGTGAGAGGACAGCCTAAATATACTTACGCTATGAAATTGTCGAACACCTTAGGCCTCTTTGTTCCCAGCGGCGTGAGTGTGTCAATCAGTACTTGTGTGGTTCCTCTTCACTGTGATACGGAGCAGCTAATTCCGTACTCTCACTCTCTCTCTCACGACTCTTGGCATATTACTTTAGGAAGTAGATAAACATCGTACACGTTTCTGCAGTACAGACCGAGAGTATCCGCTTGATGGTGAGGATCAGTGCTACGGAATAGAGTAGAGGACAGTCAATCTCGTAACTTAACCGGTGTCTGGTCCATCTGAAATATTTCTACTATCCGAAAGGAAACTATCACTCTCCTATAGACTGTGTGTTGTGATGAAAGATACGTACAGTCTAAAAATGTGTCCTGTAAATTGGCTCAAAGTCGGATTTTTACGTTGGTGAACCACAATTTGTCTCTGAAGAGAGGGAACACACGTATTTTGCAAAATTTATAAAGGTGAAATCAAGGTGGCAGAGCAATAATAAAGTTTTCCTTCAAATTAGTAAATCTTTGGCACAGTTGGACATATCTAAACAGACGCAGTATAGTTTGTGCTACAAATTTACACCTACCATACGGCTTTAGACAACGCCAACACAAAGCTTTGTCTGATAGAGGTAATAATTAGAAAAAATTAGATAGGTTTTAATTTCATTTTTATACGAAATGTTACATTTTTTTTGTGTCCATCGATATCTGAAGCTATGACTGTACTCCGCAAGACAAGTGACAGTGAATTTCGCGGAGGTTACAGCTGCTGACATTCTCCTTCCGCGCCTCCTGTTTACGTAGTACCGCCAAACCCCCCCCCCCCCCTCCTCTCGCCGTCTCTGTTCATTTCTCGAATGGCCTGCATGAAGAATGACTGCGAGCATTACACCGTATGCTCTCTGTTTTCTGAGATATTTCTCGTTGCGCGAGAGGTATGTCTCTCGAAATTTCAACTTCAAAATTTCCCTAGAACACAACGACTTTCTCTTACCGCCTGACAACAGAGTTATTTCAGAAATTCAATAAAGCTCTGGCGTTAACTGAACGATCCTATTATGAAATGCGCCAATCATCGCTGGATCATCTGCACATCTTTCATTGATCCGCTCAAGTACTTTAGAAGACCTTGTTTTTTCCAGCTAGGGTGCAGGGGAACAGTAGCACAGTCATTGACAATATTTTTAATCATTCTTCATAGCTAGATGGGAATTCTGCTATTAAAAGGGTGAATGGGCTTTCAGACCATGATGCACAGATGTTAACACCAAAAGTCATTTGTACTCAAACAAATATCACATATAACTACCAACTATGTAGAAAAGTTAACCCCACAACAACAGAGAGTTTTGTCAAGGAACAAGAGTGGCAGGGTGTTTATAGTGCTGACAACATAGATGATAAATACAGTGCTTTCCGTAGCACATTTATCATGTTCTTTGAGATGTGTTTTCCATTAGAACGATCTAAACGGGGTACTAGCAGTAATAGGCAACCTGGGTGTCTGACTAGTGGGATCAGGATGCAATTTAGAACAAAGTGGGAGTTACATCAAAATTTTACAAGTAGTCACAACCAAGCTACAGTAGCCCGTTACAAATAGTACTGTAAGGTGCTTAAAAATGTTATTAGGAAGGCAAAGAGTATATGGTATGGAAATAGAATAGCTAATTCACAGGATAAAATTAAAACCATGAGATCAGTTGTGAAGGAAGTCTGGTCAACAGCACAAAGTCGATGATATAAAGTCAGTTCTCAGTAGAAATATTCGTGTTACTGATAAGTCAGATATATGTACAGTATTTAACAATCACTTTCCGTGAATTGCTGGTGAATTAAATAAAAATTTAGTTTCTACAGGGAATCATATAACTTTCTTGGCAAATGCCTTTCCGAGACTGATGTCTGAAATACTCATCTGTGATACAGACAAGGGGGAGAGTGAGTCAATAAGTAAATCAGTGAAGACTCAGGACTCTCATGGTTATAATGGAGTGCCTAGCAGAATATTAAATTACTGTGCTGCACATGTTAGCCCTGTATTTAGCCATATTTGTAATTTTTCTTTTACGAATAGTCAGATTCCTGAACGATTAAAGTACTCAGTAGTAAAGCCGCTTTATAAAAAGGGATAAAGGGGCCTGTTTCAATACCATCAGTGTTTGCTAAAGCTATTTAAAAGCCTGTGTATGTAAGGATAATCAATCATTTTACATCACACGATTTGCTATCAAATGTATAGTTCGGGTTTAGAAGTCATTTAATAACTGAAATTTCTATATTCTCTTTTCTCTGTGAGGTACTGGATGGGATAAACAAAAGGTTTCGAAATGTAGGCAAATTTTTGATTTAACTAAGACGTTTGTGTTAGTCACAAAATATTGCTCCAGATGGACCATTATGGATTACAGGGAGTAGCTCACATGTGGTTCACCTCTTACTTTAGCAACAGACAGCAAAAAGTCAATATTCACAATGTTGAGAATGGCTGTAATTTGGGGCTGAAGGGCGCACATTCAAGAGGGGGAGGGGGAGGGTGTGCCCCAGGGATCGGTGTTGGGGCCACTCCTGTTCCTTATTTATATAAATGATATGCCCTATAGTGTTACGGGTAACTGTAAAATATATATTTTTGCTGATGACACTAGCTTGATTGTAAAGGATGTTGCGTGCAACATTGGTTCGGTTTCAAACAGTGCAGTTCATGACCTAAGCTCGTGTCTTGAAGAAAATAAACTAATTCTGAATCACAGTAAGAATCAGTTTTTACAGTTGCTAACACACAATTAAACAATACCTGACTTCATAATTTCACAGAATGGACATTTGATTAGTGAAACTGAACAGTTCAAATTTCTAAGTGTCCAGATAGATAGTAAACTGTCGTGGAAAACACACATTCAGGATCTTGTTCAAAGACTTAATGCTGCCATTTATACTATTCGAACTGCATCTAAAGTGAGCGATCGTTCGACATGAAAATTAGTCTACTTTGATTATTATCGTTAGTATATGTCATATGGTATTATATTTTGGGGTAACTCCTCCCATTCTCAAACGATATTTTTGGCTCAGAAACGGGCGGTTCTGGCAGTAAGTGGCGTAAGTTCACGAACCCCTTGTGGACGCCTGTTCACGAGTCTGAGTATTTTGGCATTGGCCTCTCAATATACACTCCTGGAAATGGAAAAAAGAACACATTGACACCGGTGTGTCAGACCCACCATACTTGCTCCGGATACTGCGAGAGGGCTGTACAAGCAATGATCACACGCACGGCACAGCGGACACACCAGGAACCGCGGTGATGGCCGTCGAATGGCGCTAGCTGCGCAGCATTTGTGCACCGCCGCCGTCAGTGTCAGCCAGTTTGCCGTGGCATACGGAGCTCCATCGCAGTCTTTAACACTGGTAGCATGCCGCGACAGCGTGGACGTGAACCGTATGTGCAGTTGACGGACTTTGAGCGAGGGCGTATAGTGGGCATGCGGGAGGCCGGGTGGACGTACCGCCGAATTGCTCAACACGTGGGGCGTGAGATCTCCACAGTACATCGATGTTGTCGCCAGTGGTCGGCGGAAGGTGCACGTGCCCGTCGACCTGGGACCGGACCGCAGCGACGTACGGATGGACGCCAAGACCGTAGGATCCTACGCAGTGCCGTAGGGGACCGCACCGTCACTTCCCAGCAAATTAGGGTCACTGTTGCTCCTGGGGTATCGGCGAGGACCATTCGCAACCGTCTCCATGAAGCTGGGCTACGGTCCCGCACACTGTTAGGCCGTCTTCCGCTCACGCCCCAACATCGTGCAGCCCGCCTCCAGTGGTGTCGCGACAGGCGTGAATGGAGGGACGAATGGAAACGTGTCGTCTTCAGCGATGAGAGTCGCTTCTGCCTTGGTGCCAATGATGGTCGTATGCGTGTTTGGCGCCGTGCAGGTGAGCGCCACAATCAGGACTGTATACGACCGAGGCACACAGGGCCAACACCCGGCATCATGGTGTGGGGAGCGATCTCCTACACTGGCCGTACACCACTGGTGATCGTCGAGGGGACACTGAATAGTGCACGGTACATCCAAACCGTCATCGAACCCATCGTTCTACCATTCCTAGACCGGCAAGGGAACTTGCTGTTCCAACAGGACAATGCACGTCCGCATGTATCCCGTGCCACCCAACGTGCTCTAGAAGGTGTAAGTCAACTACTCTGGCCAGCAAGATCTCCGGATCTGTTCCCCATTGAGCATGTTTGGGACTGGATGAAGCGTCGTCTCACGCGGTCTGCACGTCCAGCACGAACGCTGGTCCAACTGAGGCGCCAGGTGGAAATGGCATGGCAAGCCGTTCCACAGGACTACATCCAGCATCTCTACGATCGTCTCCATGGGAGAATAGCAGCCTGCATTGCTGCGAAATGTGGATATACACTGTACTAGTGCCGACATTGTGCATGCTCTGTTGCCTGTGTCTATGTGCCTGTGGTTCTGTCAGTGTGATCATGTGATGTATCTGACCCCAGGAATGTGTCAATAAAGTTTCCCCTTCCTGGGACAATGAATTCACGGTGTTCTTATTTCAATTTCCAGGAGTGTATATATACCTTACTGTCCTTTCTTGTTAACACTATTAGCTTATTCCCAAGAATAAGTAGCTTTCACTCAGTTAATACTCGGCAGAAATCAAATCTGTATTAGGATCGGACTTCCTTTACTCTTGTGCAGAAAAGTGTGGAGTATACTGCTGCATCCATTTTCAAGAAGCTACCACTCGAATTCAAAAATCTCAGCAGTAATCCACGCGCTTTCAAATCTAAACTGAAGAGTTTCCTCATGGGTCGCCCCTTCTATTATGTTGAGGAGCTCCTTGAAAAATTAAGCTGATTCTTGTCGTATTGTTGATTGCGTTTAGGCCTACTTAAACTTACTGACTGACTTTTTTCGGGTTCATAAATATTTTATTTTTATCTGTCATTCCTTTAAGTTGTAATTTCATGTACTTACATGTTCGATGACCTTGGAGATTTGTTCCTCAATTTCGCCCTACGGAACTTGACGCGTAAATAAATAAATAAATTTTAAATAAATAAAGTCTCCAGGCTGATGAGCAATAATCAAGAGTCGGTGGGACAAATATTTTGTAAGCCACTTATTTCGTGAAAGAATTACATTTTTTCAACGTGGCATCTGATTTTGTTTCATGAGGTCATTGAACTTCCGAATGCTCTGGGTGATCACTCCCAGAAATTTTACGGTAGTTATCTGTTTCAGTGTTTTTTTGGGAACAGTACAGAAATTTGTGAGGAATAAGTGGTATTTGTGTACATTCAGTGTCAACAGCAAGTCCCTACACCAATACAGGATCGTCTGCACGTCTTCCCGCTTTATGTTAGGGTGTTCTGGCTTATAACGTTACACGAATAACTTTACGGAGCGACTAGATTCAGTGATCCGTAATCTTTTCGATAAGAAGAGACCTTTTAGATCCCCACGTTTATTGTGGAACCACTAATGCTTTTCTATAGAATCTCTTTAATGCAACACTATGTAAACATTGTGAGGAGATCTCCCAAATTATTGGAAAACGGTTCGGAGAAGCTTCTGCAACTTATCCCTGTGTTGTGGGCTACGATTAGCGAATTCAGGCTATATTTCGACACTCTTTCCGTAGTGTATCTGAGGTGGACGCCTCAGATATGTAGCTTGCCTTCTGTAACTAATGTATCTGAGCCGTGGCAGCTTCCGTGAGGGCTCGCGCCTGATCCTAATGACGCCACTCGTGCGCCCGTTAAATCCACTCTGCTCCTCGTCGTATCATCTTTGCTGGTATATCTGTTTCTTCTGGGGTTGCGTGGTGGCAAGTGGTGTGTCGGACACGGAGCCGGACGAATGTGCCTGAGTACTCGACGTCATGGCGATTGCAGCGAATTAACGCCATTTACCGTTGGGCTGCGTTTTCCTGCTTCGACGAATTTAGGGGTAAGGAGCGGTTCTCGTTGCGTGCAGCCTGGTTACGGCGTGCATCAGCTGAGACGTGGGACACACGCTCAAGGATACTTCAACTCAATAAAGACAAGGCAATAATTACTAATGAAACACAAACTCTGACTTGTGATTTCCAACATAGTGTGTTTAACAAAAAATGGTTCAAATGGCTCTGAACACTATGGGACTTAAGAGCGCAGGTCATCAGTCCCCTAGAACTTAGAACTACTTAAACGTAACTAACCTAAGGACATCACACACATCCATGCCCGAGGAAGGATTCGAACCTGCGGCCGTAGCGGTCGCGCGGTTCCAGACTGAAGCGCCTAGGACAGCTTGGCCACTCCGGCCGGCTGTATTTAACAATTGCATAATAACAACAAACTGTTACCCGAGAATAATATACATAATTGCCCTAGAATCTGAAACATTGCTAAAGAAACAAAATGTCTACGGACGTCAAAGCTCACCCCAAAACAATAAATAATTTTAAAACTCTGTTTACATGCATCTTTAGAACCATAATAACGATAAATTTCCACAGAAGCAGGACAGCTTTCCAGGTATAACAGTAGAAACAACTCACAATTTCTCTTTCTTAATGAACTACTAAAAACCCAGCACAATGAAAGGCGTCTTTCGGGCATTACAAAATTTCAGTGACACGTAATGGCACAACATGGGTGCGCGGAAACTACATCTCAGATCGAGCCTGAATGAAAGCTGAAAGGAACGGTGAAAAAGGAAAGACTGTCGCATCTGCGTCACTAGGAACAAATAATAAAATACTCAACTTATTCGCCGAGGAACTGGAGTGAACTGATAAACACAGCGGCCGAGCTGTTGGTTACCATTCAAAATGGCCGGAGCAAAGTCGTCGCCCCCAGTTAAATGACCAGCTACAAATGGATGTCTGACACATAGCGGTTGAAGCGGTATTGGTTCAGAATGGCTCTGAGCACTATGAGACTTAACTGCTGAGGTCATCAGTCCCCTAGAACTTAGAAATACTTAAATCTACCTAACCTAATCCATGCCCGAGGCAGGATTCGAACCTGCGACCGTAGCGGTCGCGCGGTTCCGGACTGTAGTGACCAGCTACAACTGCGACGCGCACCGCTGATAATACAACTGGCACAACAACATAAAACCACACAGAAACTGGACAGTATCCAGATTAACGCAATCTTTAAAGCATTAGAAAAATTTCAATACACGAATACGGCCCGCAAGGGACCCATTAGCTTTCTTATTTTTCAACTAAATAGACACTGAAACGGTATATCAGATGCAAAACATTATCACGCAGTGAGCTTTTTGTAGAAGTAGACAATCTGTTTCTCACAAACGGCTTAAATTATTTCTGCTTCTCTCTCATAACCTCCATACCATCACCTGCTCATCCTGCTCCTTCCTGATACTGGCTATGTTCTCAACATACTCATTGAAAAGGTCTTCCAAATTTGATGTCGCCGTGGCGCAAGTAGCCCATCTGCAGTCCTCCGCAGATCCACCATTTCACACACGTAACTACTATTCAATAAGCTGTGCACCAGTGGTCAATACGAAAAATATAACATGGGCGTCCAAACACCGGGAGAGCCGGTAACTGCAAACAGAACGAAATTCAATACATATACACAGCAGAACCTTAAGAACCTGAATAATTCCCTCCGTTTGGTTGTGTAGCATATCTGATTGCAGGCTGATACATTCAGAAGCCACTTTCACATACCTAGCAGTACAGACGAGACCATCGCCCTCTTACTGCAGACAGTACACACCTGTCGACCGAACGCACGTCTCCGTACGCAGCCTCGCTGCCCACGTGACAGGAAGAGGCAGACCAAGAGCAAAGAGTCACTGCGTTCAACCAGACTGGGCACCGGAGCGTCAACTAACCAAAAAAAATCAGCCCTCTTCCCACAGAGTCGTGCGCTTAATTAGCCGAAAAGCGACCAAAGAGGAAAACCGCGGCCACTCAATACAAAGGCCGGCCGGTGTGGCCGAGCGGTTCTAGGCGCTTCAGTCTTGAACCACGCTACCGCTACGGTCGCAGGTTCAAACCTGCCTCGGGCATGAATGTGGGTGATGTTCTTAGGTTAGTTAGGTTTAAGTAGTTCCAAGTTCTAGGGGACTCATGACCTCAGATATTATGTTCCATAGTGCTCAGAGCCATATGAACCATTTTCGATACAAAGTGGATCGCAGAGATCTTAAATGAATACGGAGAAGCGACTGGCGCCAACGGCGCCACGTATCATCAGCCAATCGTGCTGGCTAAATACCCTGAGATGTACTGAACAACTCCTTAGATTCCACGAGCAGCAGGGCAATATTATCCGGTGCCTATCTGGGGTCCTGAAGCATTTGGCATCCTTGATATTTGTTTGAAATTATCTATAAATACTGTTTAGTAAGTACTTTACTTAAAGCTTGTTTGTCCGGTGTGAGCTGGCCAGGATTCCAGTTTCCTGGGGACTGTGCGTCTCAATCTGAAGGTTTCTGTATCCGCCAAGCTGTTATTTTGCAACGTTAATTTGCACATGAAATGACGGTTTGGTGTTATTATCTGATACTACTGATAGTAATTTCCGTTTGTTGTAGAGCTCATGGCTGTTCCTGGTGCCAGTTATTGGTTGTTTAACTGACCATATGCTATTTGGTGGGTATCCCAATTACAATGCCTATTACCCCATAAGAGGCCCCAGTAAACGCGTTCCTTGATACTTTTAAAATCTTGTTTGAGTTATTATGTGATTATTTATTTAAGTGATCCTGTACATTGCTTCGTGTTACTGCTGGGAAGTTTAACTTGCAATATTATCAGCGGGACGTACCCATACTGAAGCTTCAATAGCTGAATTTTTAATTGACGGTTTAAGTATTACTGTCTATGCTAATTTTTATCAAACTGGTTTTGCTGTTTGTTGTTCAGTATGTGTTGACAGCCTTATATCGACAGCTCTTATGCTGGTCCAGGGCAGTGATGTGTTTTCCCTCTGCTTTGGCGACTTTCCCGTCATTGCACGAGGCCTAAGTGTTGGAAGACCACATGCGATTCTGAGGATCTCCCGTTGCGGTCTCAAGTTGAGTAGGTTGTTGTTATTCTTTTGGTATCGTTCCACGGCGGGATGCCACCTAATTAACATATAATTCCATGGCCCTTGTCGGCCTGTGATGAAACTCTTTGGGCAAACTGATCACTGACTTTCTCGATTTTTTTAAAAAAATTAACGGTCATTGTCATTTTAATTGTGTTCTAGGATCCTGGTGGCTTATTTGAGTGCTTCGCGTGATTTATTTGGAACAGGCTTGTGGTCTGTCAATGAAGTACTACTGTTGATTTGGTTTTATGTCTACATGAGAGCAGAATAATCAGTGGAGTGCATACATTTTAACGTCTTTATTTAACGTTTGTTGAGCTTATATTCAAGTCCTGTTGTGTTGTCAGCCAACATTGTGATCTAGTTGCCAAAACACAGTGCCGCCGCGGATTTATCTATTTAATTAATTAACTGACCGTAGTCGGACCACCACTGTGTTGCACAGTTGACATTTTTTGAGTACTATTTATAGTTTCAAGTGTAGTGCAAATGTCCTTATTGTTAATTTAATTTAATAATGTTGACTGTTTATGTGTATTTCGCAGGAATCTTGATAACAGTCAGTTGGCTCATGACTGAATTGTTATTAAATAAAAATAATTGTTTGGGAATGATTAATGACGCATCAATTTCGACCACCCTATCACGTGTTTTCCTTAAATTAATACTGATCTTTGTTCTTGGTCTCAGTATCCTGCTCCATACCACTAAACTTTTAGCCGTGTGTTCACGCAACATCCTCTGTAAAGGTGTGACGCTAGATTTATAAAGTATCATAAGCGAATTAACGCCATTGGCTGTTGGATTGCGTTTTCCTGCAGAGTTGACTGTTGGTATCGACATCTACATCTACGTGATAACTTTGCTATTCACACTAAAAGTGCCTGGCAGAGCGTTCAACGAACCACCTTCAAACTCTCTCTCTATCGTTCCACTGCCGAAAGGCGAGCGGGAAAAACGAGCACTTAAATTTTTATGGGCGAGCCCTGATTTCTCTTATTTTATCGTGATAATCATTTTTCCCTACGAAGGTGGGTGCCAACAGAATGTTTTCGCAATCGGAGGAGAAAACTGATGGTTGAAATTTCATGAGAATATCCCGTCACAACGAAAAACGCCTTTGATTTAATGACTGCCACTCCAATTCACGTATCATGTCTGTAGCAGTATCACCCCTATTCCTCCGTGTCATCCGTCAGTCCCACCTGATGCGGATCCCACACCCTACAGCAATCTCCAGAATAGGGCGGACAAGTGTGGTGTAAGCAGTCTCTTTAGTAGACCTGTTACACCTTCTAAGTGTTCTGCCAATGAATCGCAGCCTTTGTTTTGCTATACCCACAACATTATCTATGTGATCGTTCCAAATTAAGTGACTTGTTATTGTAATACGAAGTATTTAGTTGAATTTGCAACCTCCAGATCTGTGTGACTTATCGCGTAAATGAAATTTTAAACGATTTCTATTAGAACTCATGTAATTAACTTCACGCTTCTCTTTATTTATGGTCATTTGGCACTTTTCGCATCGTACAGATATTTTATCAAAATCATTTTACAATTCGGTTTGGTCATTTTATAACTTCACAAGACGGTAAATGACAGCATTATCTTCATACAGTCTAACAGGGCTATTCAGATTGTGTCCTATATCGTTAATACAAATTAGAACCAATAGAGGGCGGGTAAGAGTTCCTTCGGGAGCGCCAGATATTACTTCTGTTTTACTCCATGACCCTCCGTCTATTACTACGTACTAAGACCTTTCTGACAGGAAATCATGAATCCTGTCACACAACTAAGGGGATATTCCATGGGCACGCAGTTTGATTAGAAGACCCTTTGTGAGTAACGATGTCGAAAGCCTTCTGGAATCTAAAAATGTGGAATCAATTTGACATCCCCTGCAAATACCACTCACTACTTTGTGAGTATAAAGAGCTAGTTGTTTTTCGTAAGCACGATACTTTCTGAATCCGTGATGACTACGTGTCAATACATCGTTTTCGGCGACGTACTTCATAGTGTTCGAATACAATATTTGTTCCAAAACCCTACTGCAAATTGACGTTAGTAATATGGGAATGTAATTAAGCGGATAACTCCTACTTCCCTTTTTAGGTAGTGAGGTGACTTGAGCAATTTTCCAGTCTTTAGATACGGATCTTTCCGTGAGCGAGCTGTTGTACATAATTGCTAAATATGGAGTTATTGTATAAGTATACTCTGAGACAATCCTAAGTGGCATGCAATCTGGAACGGAAGCCTTGGGTTTAATTAGTGATTTAATTTGCTTTGCTACACCAAGGATATATATTTCTACTGCATGTTTCTCATCTTGGCAGTAGTCCTTGATTGGAATTCAGGAGTATTTACTTCGTATTCTTTGGTGAATGAGTTTCGGAAAACCGTGTTTAATAACTCTGCTTTAGTGGCACTGTCATCAGTGACTTCACCGTAGTTACCTCGCAGTGAAGGTATTGATTGCGTCTTGCCACTGGTGTGCTTTATGTATGACCAGAATCTCTTTGGGTTTTCTGCCAGATTTCGAGACTAAATTTCGGTGTGGAAATTATTAAAAGTATCTCGAAATGAAGTATGAACTACATTTCGAACTGCTGCAAGACTTTGCCTGTCTTCGGGATTTTGCGTTCTTTTAACTTTGGCATGCATTTTTCGCTGCTTCTGCAAGAGCAATCAGACCAGTTTTGTGTACTGTGTGGGATCAGTACCATCACTTATGAAATTATTTGGTATGTATCTCTCAATTTTTGTCGATACTATCTCTCTGAAATCATTCCACAACTTCTCTACTCTTACATGATCATATCGAAAGGAGTGAAGACTGTCTCTTAAAAAGGCGTTAAGAGCATATTTATCAGCTTTTTTTAAATAGATATACTTTGCGTTTCTTTTTGAGGGTTGTGGATGTTACGGTATTCAGGCTAACAGCAGCTGCCTTGAGGTCGCTAATCCCTCTATTCGTCACGATACTCACTATATGTCCAGGATTATTTGTTGCTAAGAGATCAAGTATAATTTCGCAAGCAATTACGTTTCAAGTGGGCCATGAACTAATTGTTCAAAATTACTTTCTGAGAAAGCATTCAGTACAATTGCGGATGATGTTTTATGCCTGCCGCCGCCTTTAAACATATACTTTTTCCAGCATATCTAGGGCAGATTGAAGTCCTCACAGACTATAATTGTATGAGTGGGGTATCTGTTTGAAATGAGACACAAGTTTTCTTTGAACTGTTCAGCAACTATATCTTCTGATTCGGGGGGGGGGGGGGGGGGTCGCTGTCAAGTATGACCTCTACCCATAATATTTCGCAGGAACTATCTATTGCAATTTCACTACAAGGCAAACAATTTCTAACGGCAATAAATACTCCACCACCAACTGTGTTTAATCTGTCCTTTGTGAACACTATTAGATCGTTTGAACAGAATTCGGCTGAACTTATTTCCGGCTTTTTCCAGCTTTCTGTACCTATAACTATTTGAGCTTCAGTGCTTTCTATTAGGGCCTGGAGCTCTGGTTCTTTCTCAATACAGCTACGACAATTTACAGCTACAATACAGATTGTTTCTGCAATTACCTTACTGTGTTTTACCTGTCCCCTTTTAAACGGACGCCCTTTCTGTTGTTTCCTGAGACCCTCTAACCTAAAAAACCGCCCAGACCCTTCCACACAGCCCCTGCTACTCGTGTAACCATCTCCTGTCTGTAACTGACTCTGAGCTATTAAGCGGAACCCGGAAACCCACGACCCGATAGCCGTAATCAGGAATCTGCAGACTACAAGGTTACAAAATCGCCTAAGCCTCTGATTCAGACCCTCCACTCGGCTCTGCACCAGACCACAGTCAGTTCTATTGACGATGCTGCAAATGGTGAGCTCCACCTTCATCTCGCACGCAGGACTGGCAGTCTTCATCATTTCCGCTAGGCGGCCGAAACCAGACTGAATCTCTTCCAATCCAAAGCGACACGCGTCATTGATACTGATACGAGTCAACACCTGCAGTTGGCTGCACCCTGTACTCTTCATAGCATCTGGAATTATCCTTTCCACATCTGTAATGACCCCCTTATTTATGCACACAGGCTTCCTTCCCCTTCTTGGGAGCCATTTTCCTGAGGGACCCCATTACGCGCCTAACGTTGGAGCTCCAAAATACCAGGAAACCCACCCCCTGTGAATTCCCAGACCTTGCAGGCCGAGAATCTTCCTCTGGAACAGGGTGGACGACTGTATCCGGCTTAGAGACATCGTCAGCCACAGATAAAGCCGGAAACCAGTTGGTCAGATGAACTGGCCAGGCCTCACCATCGGCCCCTCGGAAAGGTTTTCGCTGCCTGTCTGACTGGAAATATCTCCCACTCGACCATGGGTGAGGAGTCAACCTCAGTGCAGGCACTCAGTACGTGGGGCGCCCACAGCAGTGGACCCGTCAGTGGACACATGGGACGTGCTTGACGTCCCTCTCATCCCCGCGTCCGATCCCCCACAGTGATACCACTTGGCAGCAGCCTCAAGCTGTGTGACGGAAGCCAATGCTCTCTGGAGCTGTGAGCGTATGTTCGCCAACTCAGCTCGCATCTGTACACAGCAATCACATTTCCCATCCATTACTGCAGTCGCTCCTGTTTGAAGCTCGTAAAAATATGTAACAAACGAATGGTGTACTCGACTTATTAGCAGCAGGAATTCGAAGTACTCTCTCACTGGCAGTCTAACCGACACCGATCTACACTATCCAAAACAAACAAAAGCCGGTACGATACGAGGTTCAATAGAAAGGTCGATTTCAACGGTGGTACAATACACTACACGGCTATTAAAATAAAAGTTTATTCTAGTAAGCACTAGAACACGCAAGAAATTACAAAACACGTTTCTTGTAGTGGCCATTTTCGCAGCAGCTGTATATAAATTGCAGTTGTTTTCAAGAAAATGCCTTTTCTGCATGCTGTACATCGAAATTGTTATTTTTGTTTATGCACCCAGAAGCGTTTCGCCTTTTTTACAAGGCGTCTTCAGTGGGTGTCCTGAAATATTACATGACTTGTCCATTTTTACACATAAGTTATGGTTTCACATCTAGGTTATAGATTTAAAAACAGTTTCTTAACGCTTTTATTAGGAAATAGAAATGTACTTACAGGTAACTTCTAATTCATTGCATCGAAGCAAACTGCTTTTTCTCATCTGGTCATTATTGAAATGAAAGCAGTTCTGTTCAGTTATCAGTTCCAGCAACTTGTGTATTTCTTTGATGTATTCACCTGGTAGCTGGCTGTTGTCCTTCAGGTTTTGTTCTATGATATTTATTGTTTCTGCTACTGGATTGTCAGAGTACATGTTTTCTACGTCAAAAGAGAGAAAATAGCAAAAATAAAAAATTGTAATAAAAATAAAATAAATAATTTTTATTTTATTAAAAAATCTCTCTCCCTCTCTAATACACACACACACACACACACACACACACACACACACACACACACACACACACACACACATACATACCCACATTCACAAAACAGTTGAATGCAGAAAACTGAGAATGTTGGTAACACTTAGAAAAACAAATGAAACTCTGTATTAAAAAGATGGCAGTTGCAGTGATGTGTAACGTAAACAGTGAACTGAAAGCGAACTGTAAGATGTCCACCTGGTTGCCAGATGAGAAAAAGCAGTTTGCTTGGATGCAATGAATTAGAGGTTACCTGTAAGTACCTTTCCATTTCATAAAAAAAACGTTCATGAATTGTTTTTAAATCTATAACTTAGATGTGGGATTTTACGTTTTACCGGATTCCTGATATTCATGGCACAGAGGCCAAATGGTCATACAGGAAAATCTTCACTTCATCGCTACATCGGATATGCTGTATCCCATCGTTAGCGCACCGATTACAACACCACGTCGAAACTCATTTAAACCTTGATAACCTGCCATTGTAGCAGCAGTAACAGATCTAACATCTGCGCCAGACACTTGTTGCCTTCTACAGGCGTTGCCGACCGCAGTGCCGTTATCTGCTTGTTTACTTATCTCTGTATTTGAATACGCATGCCTATATCAGTTTCTTTCGAGCTTCAGTGTATAATTTCACATTCTCTGCCTTCATCTCACCCGAAGCATGGTGCCAGTGCTCATATATGCTTCAGTACGGTATCGCGCGGCGTGAAGCGTCCACGATGTATGAGAGACGTGTACTAACTTTATTGTATTAATTTATTTAGTCCTAACATTATTCCTAACATTTACTATGGTATCTTTTTTATATTGTAATAAATGTGCATGTAAGACAAAGTATGAATGCTCCCTCGCAACTGAAGATTTTAACTACTTTCAGCAAACCCACAAACTGAATAATCTACTCTCGTGTACCAATCGCACACATTTAAGAACATTAAAATATGGTCATGCAATTAGCAACTGCTTGGATGAGTGTGAAATGGCCTTCTCCTGCCATATGGGAAATGATAATTACGAAACTCCGTTTAACAATTCTGGTACCTAAAAAATCTGCACAAGCCACTTCCTAGCGTTTAAATTATTTTATTTATTTATTTATGCATTTATTTTACCTGGCAAGATTAGGGCCTTCAGGCCCTCTCTTACACCTAACCAGGCATACTCAGATTCAACAAATTTCAGTGTCTACAGAAAATTAGGACATATAACATGTTATACAGTATTAATGTTAAAGAAAAAAAATAGAGATTATAAAAGTAGTACAATGATAATTATAACAATCAAAAAATAATTATAACAATCAAGAATAATAAAAATAATAATAATAATGATAATAATAATAATAATAATAATAATAACTATGTATATGAAAGTAAACATATTTTTCTTTTATGAGTGTCAGTCCTATTGCTAGTTGGGAATTTTCTCGTTATATTCTTGCAGCTTGTGAGTTATTCTCATCAAGGAGAGACATAAGACGATGGAATGGGGTGAAAGAGATATAGAAGAGGTAGATAGGTTAGAGGAAGAGAAATAGAATGGTAAAATTCGAAGCTGTGATGGAGAGGAGAAAGAAAAAGATGAGGGGGGGGGGGGGGGAGGGGCACAACAATGGTGGCTATACCGTCCTTAATATGTAAGTCTTAAGTTCCCTCTTGAATGTTGAGTGGTTTTGGATAAGACGCAGATCACAGGGGAGCGCGTTCCATAGTCGTATGGCTGAGATGGAGAATGACACGGAGAAAGATTTTGTGTTATGTAAAGGTACAGCCAAGATGCTAGACGTATCCGATCTGGTATTGCGGTTGTGGAATGATGATAGGTGTTTAATGTGAGAAGATAAGTATTGGGGGCACCAGTGGCTAAGAAATCGATGAAGTAAGCACATCATGTGGAGATCGCGTGCCTTATGTGGGCGTATCCAACCTAGCTGGGAGTATGAAGGACTGATATGATCATACAACCGTATGTTGCATACGTATCTAACACAAGCATTCATCACTAGCTCTAGGCATCTCGAATTTTCATTATTTGTGCCATGTTGAACTACATCACAGTAGTAAAGATTAGGCAAGACTAGTGTTTGGACTAATTTTTGTTTAACATGGGTTGGAAATATTTTTCTAAATTTTTGAATTGCATGTAGGGAGGAGAGCGATTTCCGGCAAGCTGTGACTGTTTGTTCTTCCCAGTTTAGGTGTTCATCCAAGATTATTCCAAGGTCTTTTACTGTTTTTTGGTATGGTAGTTGGGTACCATTGAGGAGTATTTGGGGGACTGTTTCGCGAAAGTACCGACTGATTAATTTTGGATGAGATATAAGTATGACCTGGGATTTCTTGGGGTTTAGTTTCAGACCTAGTTTCTGTGCCCACCGAGAAACAGAGCAAAGATCTGCGTTCATACTCGCTACTGTGTCAGCAATGTTCTTGGGGCTTGCACTTATGTACAGTTGGATGTCGTCGGCATATAGATGGTAGTTGCAGGAGTGAATCACTGAAGAAATATCATTAATGTACAGTGAGAAGAGTAATGGACCAAGGACGGAGCCTTGGGGAACTCCAGAGCGCACGTTTTTCCATGATGACTTTTCCGACCCACAAATGACTTGTTGATTTCTGTTTTTGAGGTAGCTGTCGAACCAGTGTATTGCGCTGTTTGAGAAATTCAGCTGCTTCATTTTAATTAGTAATATATCAAAGTCAACTGTATCAAAAGCCTTGCTAAAGTCAAGCAGTGTTAGGATGGTAGCTTCACGTCTGTCCATGGCATGTTT
This sequence comes from Schistocerca piceifrons, assembly GCF_021461385.2. Lineage (NCBI taxonomy): Eukaryota > Metazoa > Arthropoda > Insecta > Orthoptera > Acrididae > Schistocerca > Schistocerca piceifrons. The sequence continues at coordinate 504,491,772 of NC_060143.1, read as the reverse complement.
AATGTCATCAGTTACTTTGATTAATGCAGTTGCTGTACTATGGTGCTTTCGAAAGCCTGACTGATATTTGTCGTGGATGTTATGAGTTTTGAGGTAATCCGTCAGCTGTTCATGGACGATGTATTCTAGGGCTTTAGATATTGCAGGTAGTATGCTGATCGGCCTGTAGTCACCTGGCGACTTAGGGTTGTCAGTCTTGGGTATAGGTTGAATTAAGCTTTGCTTCCACTCAGTAGGATATGTACTACTGACAATAGACAGGTTGAAGATGTCTGTGATAACTGGAGTAATAGTGTTTACGACGTTCTTAATCATGCCAATGCTCACTCCATCATTTCCTACTGCCTCGGAAGAGATTCTCATAATTGCCTTGTGTACTGTGCCGGTAGTGACATGTTTTAGGAAAAACTTGTCTCTCGAGAGATTGATATCTTGGGGCTGGTAATTTGTCGCTGCGTGGCAGTTTACGGCTGTTGAGAAGAAATCGTTTAATTCTTCTGCAGACGCTTGATAAACAGCGTCAGATCTTCGCTTCCCTATACCGAAACTGCGCAGCTTTTTCCACAGTGCAGCAGGTTTTGATATGCCGCATACGACAGAGCGGGCATGTCTGATTTTGGCATTCCTCACGCTTTGCTTGGTTCTATTTCGGAGTTTCCTATAAGCTTCGTACGCGTCGGGAGTTGGGTTACGCTTGAAGGCCCTATGTGCAGCATCACGTTCATTCATTAACTGGCGTAATGCAGTGGTGAGCCACGGAGCGGGAGCTCTCTTTACCTTGACAGTGCGTTGAGGAGCATGTTTATCATACAATGCAATAATTTTGCGACATAATTCCCGAATTTTTCCGTCTAAAGTCGGTTCATTGCTTATATCATGCCAAGGGATGTCTGAGCAATCCTTTTGAAGAGCGTCATGGTTAACATTTTTTAGGTTTCTGTAGGTTACCAGGTGAGATTTTTCTTTGGTAGTATGTACTGAGTAATTTAAGAAAATCACGTCATGAGCAGAGAGTCCTGGACCGGATGTCTGATTGGCGCGAATTATTTTATCTGGTCGCTTTGTTGCTATTATATCTATGGGTGTATGGCTGTGTGGCGTGTGATGAGTTGGGTCCAGTGGTGTTAAACTCATATCATTGGAGTGGAACAGTCTCCTAAGTTTTTCTGCAGAGGGAGATTTTAACTGGTTCTTGGTATCGTAAAGCACATCTGTAACAGTCCATGTGGTCTCTGTCGGACGTGGATCGATATTATCTGCAAGAAATGTATGTTTTGAGTAGTATTCCAACTTAAATACTTCACATGCTCACAGTGTTGTAGACGGCTCCTCATTTCATAGAACTAAAGAAGGGATGCGTTATCTGCCTTACCACCAGCGTCTCCAGCAGACACCGTTTCGCAGTGCTGGTAACTGCAAGTTCCTTCCACTTTCGGACAATAGAGGCGAGGTCCGCCTAACCAGTTTTGTAAACTGCGGCTGACGTAGCCTCACTACCGAAGTCTTTGCTTTCTTTTACCAATTGGCAGAGTGACAACCTAGTAAACTTCCAGCTTCACATGTTCTATCTTCCCTGGAACCAATCTCACTAGCAGAAAGTTCATTCACGCAAACAAAAACACGCAGATGTTTAAACATAGTTAAATTATCGAATGTGGATACTGCAAGAAAAATGTTTTGAAGTGCACACACAGATAAGAAAATGAAATGAAACAGACACACACCTCTTCTCTCATTTAGAGCAGTGCCAAGTGTACATTAGATGTTACTGAAAGCATGACTCGATTGCAAATCAATATTACTTTAATTGAAATAGTTGAAACGCAATATGCAGTACCCTAGCAACGTTTTATTTACAACAAAAAGGAAGTTATTTTAAATAAAATTAGTTTGCTTCAAATGTAATTTCAAAAGTAAACAAAAAGTCTTTAAAGTAACTTAATTTTGAATTACATGATTGTCAAAACAGTTCCTGCATCTCATTATAAAATTTGAAATTTTCCGAATAAACTTATGTATACATCACTTATAAACTCACGTGGAAAGAGTTTTATTTAATTTATTTAAATATAATCTACACAAGTTAAAAATTTAAAATTTTTTACTTGCATTACTTCAAGAGCTAACAAAATCGATTGTTTTTTGAGTAGAAGGCTGTGGATTGGTGCGTTATACTGGTTAAATTACGTGTTTGTATTGGTAGCACTGTCAAGAAAAGTAACGTATCTTTTCACAGCATAACCACGCGTTGTATGTCGAAGTCTAACATTTTTCTGCGGAAAAGTGACGAATTAAATTGTTAATATCTCAAAAAAGTAAAGTATGACTCCAAAACGAAGTGCTTTTAAGAAACGTGTGTTTCATGGTAACAAATTATCGAATAAAGGGAAACACTCTGTTCAACATGTGGCATCTGAAATTACAGACAATGAAGGACAGGCAAACTCGTCGTTATCTAGAGAAACACCCATTAGTGTTTCGAAGAGTAAAATAAAACGTTGTCATACACAGTTTTCTGAAAACGAAAGTGATGTAAATGGTAGTTTAGGTGGTATTCTGATAGACTCACATATCCTAGGAAGAGTGTTAGCCGAATGCGTGAGTTGTAAAATATGTGGAGGGCCCGTTAGTTCACATTAAGACAATGGGGTATCAAAAGGACTAGTCAGGAAACTTGTCATTAATTGTGCTAGTTGTAAATGTACTCATTCATTTAGGAATTCTGATATGTGTAAAGATAATTTTTTGATGTAAATTTTAGGTGGTTTTATGGATTGAGGGCTTTTGGCAAAGGACACACTGCAGCAGAAACAATGTGTGCCGTGATAAATATGCCGCGCCCAGGTTGTAAAATAGACACATATGCAGGATTTATTGAAGCTGCTGTGAAATCTTTTGCATGTAAGTCAATTGGCAAAGGACACACTGCAGCAGAAACAACGTCTGCTGTGATGAATATGGAACGTACATCTTGTAAAATAGAGAAGTATGCAGTTATTGGAGCTGCAGTGGAATCTGTTGCATGTGAGTCAATGAAGGGTCTGTAAACGAAGCTGTTGAAATAAATGAAGGTATGACTGACATACCAATGGCTTTTGATGACACTTGTCAGAAGCGTGGCTACAATTCTAAGAATTCTATTGCTATGGTGACCAATGTGTATACTGGAAAGGTAATAGATTTCCAGATTTTAACCAAACATTGTTATAAGGGAAAGAAGAAGGGAATATCTGTGACAGAAATTATGAAGGAACAAGTGGTGGTCTGGAGGACTCTGCAGCTATCGAAATTTTTAGTCGATCTGTGAACGAAAGGGAAGTGTGTTACACTTAGTTCTTAGGTGATGGAAACTCAAAAGAAAATAACAGTGTAGTAGCTGCTCACCTATATGGTGAGAAGAGTTTCACAAAACTGGAATTTGTTGGTCATGTCCAGAACCAGGTTGATGAAGTTGAAACAAAGTTTGAGAAACGAGAAACTTTCTAATGGCAAAACCATAAGAGGCAGGCTGACAGACAAAATGATTGATGAACTACAGCAGTATCATGCGATGGCAATTAGAAATAATACTGAGAATTTCTTGAAAATGAAGCAGGCAGTATGGGCTACATTCTTCCACAAACTTTCAACTGATGAAAAACCAGTACACCACCTTTACCCTCCTGGACCTGATTCGTGGTGCAATTACCGCAATGCCCAGTACTCAAACAGTTCATACAGCCATAAACATTCTATCCCAGCAGCAGTCATGGATATCATAAAACCTATTTACAGAGACCTGGCAAATTTTGAATTACTGAAGAAGTATCTACATGATCACACTCAAAATCCCAATTAGTCGTTCAATAATCTGATATGGACTCGCTTACAAAAAAATATTTTTGTTATTATGAAGAAGTTAAAGTGGTGGGTCAGTGATGCTGTTATTTCTATAATGATGGCAACATTGGTAGGGTGAAAGTGCTACAGCATTTAGGAATTAACCCTGGCGCAAACTGCATCAGAGGACTTTAACGGATGGACAAGGTTCGCACCAATAAAGCCGAGTATGCAGCACTGTTGGTCGCTAAGGAGTCCAGAAAGAAGAAGAAACTTGGAAAAGATTAAGAGGATGATGTACAGGTTGGTGCAGGATGCTTCTGAGTGACTAAAGATAAAAAATTAAGCATATATTAAGTGAGTTACAGTCTTTTGAAACTTAAGAAGCCGTTCCTGAAAATTGACATATTCTGTTGCATTTTTCCCTAAAGTTCAGAAATCACTTCGAGTAGAGCACTCAAATTGTCAGCGAGTAGTAACATACATATTCTGAGTCTACTGAGCTAAAAGAAGAACATAATGTTATGTATAATTCAAATTATTTAGGGTAGCTCGCAAAAAAGTACACAAAATATTAACTGAGTACTTAAAAAATTGTGTTTCCAAAATCAGTGGCTTAAATGCAGTTATTGTAGTTCAGTAGACGCACATTATACGTTTTAATGTTCTGTAAAAGTTTCATGTCAATGGCTACAGTGCTTCCTGAAATACACGGAAGCCAAGTCATTAAATTTAACATTGTCGGAATAGGGTGTTCAAACTCCCCTTCTTTCAACGTTCTATTTGCAACAAAAATGAAAGTTACTTTAAATAAAATCAATATGCTTCAAAAACAAAAAGTCTTTGAAGTAACTTAATTTTGCAATCAGGTAATTTTCATAACAGTTCCTGCATCAAGTATGTTCAATTTTTTTTTTTTTTTTTGACACATTAGCTGAGAACCTTGTTTCACACACATATATGTAGTTCCAAATGGTAAAAATATCAACAAAAGCTTTTGAAAGAATTGAGGATACTCACTTTTTAAACTGCACCACGTTTCCAATAACGCATTAATTTAAATTTTTCGTCCGGCGAGGAGTCAGACGTAAGTTCAGTAAAAGATTCGTGTTCTTCTACCGTCTTGACAATAAATGGGTTATTAATCGGTACATTATTTTGATACTTAATCTGATGTTCATTTGGAAAACGCTGATCAATTGCTTCATTCAAATCTTTCAGGAACTGAACAGTTTCTTCCGTAAAGTTTACCTTGTTTCAACCCATTCGTCTTCTAAGAAGCCTTCTTTTTGGGTGCAGCACGCAAACTCCATTGAGCACATGAAATTTTTTAACGTTCTTACTTTTTCTTGGTAGCAGGAAGTTTTTCGTCTGCAGTGAATACATTTACTTGTATGCCTTGACAAGCCGAGTTCTGTTCACTGCTATCCGCAAAAAATGTCGTTGAAGTAGACAATTGAAATCAGACAATTTCTGTCAAACAATCACAATTACAATTCTAAATTGTGTTCCAAAAATAAAGCACGTAATTCATCCCTTAGCTAGAGATTATAGGCAAGTACCTTTAACCGACATAATTATCTTATCTCAGTAAGTAGAAGAAGAGTAGTATGTTCACTTCCCATGCCCTCACATAGAGTTTCATATAAGCTATTGCTTAGAGGCCAGGATTTTATGGCAATTATTTTGATGAGCTGTTGAAGAGAGTTCTTATAACTATGGGATAAATTTTTACAGTAGGTACCTCTGTATGTCTCATGAAATGCGTATCAGTATTTGACGGGTTTGTTTCAAAAGCTGGTGAGCCCTATTTATTATGTCACATATGACCTATGCTCCGTCGGTACGGATGGTAATGGGCAAAGCAGGTGTTCTATGACATTTCATTCTCTTTAGGTTAAGAATTTGGGAGAACACATATTTTAGGAAAACACATATTTCGTACGTGTTGGTAGAGATTCGCATGAAAGATCTTCCGTTAATGCGTTTTCGTAATGATATTTCATTATAATAATTGATTTTGTGACTGAAGCTACGTCGTTATATTCACTCTTTAGTTATGGAAATTTGTATGGTATGTGACGAAAAGTAAATCCTTTAAGACAGGTTAATAAATATCTGATACACTAAGATACCGTGTTATTCGAAAGTGAGATCTTAGCTATATCTCTTGATAATTTTTCACCTGTCGTGTATTGTACCGCCTCCTTAGCGGAATGTATAATAAGATTTTGAACGAGTAGGAGTCAGCTTGAGCTGTCTGACATCTGAGAAAAACCCTCAGTTGAAATTTAATCGACCTTTTTGTTGTTTGAAGCATATTTATTTTTCGTTTTAGCTATCGCCATGCTTTCAAGAGACTAATTCAATTGTTGTTGTTGTTGTTGTTATGGTCTTCAGTCCTGAGACTGGTTTGATGCAGCTCTCCATGATACTGTATCCTGTGCAAGGTGTTTCATCTCCCAGTACGTACTGCAGCCTACATCCTTCTGAATTTGCTTCTCTTGGTCTCCCTCTAGTTCAACTATGTTTCCCTTTATCTCGTCATGACCAGATTCCTAACGACGTACTTTAGGTGGATCCAGAGTGATTTTTGGAGGACTTCGTTGCATCCAACATGCAGCGCATTAGCATTGTTGCTCAAGTATCCTAAAGTGTTATCTGGCTCGTCATACCTCCTACATTTACTTGTAGAAACATTAACTGGCCCAACTTGAGATGGTTTCATTCGTATCACTCTCACTGCTAACACAGTTATCTATAGCAAACTAGTCCTAAACTAAAATGTCTGGTTTCGCAGTAAATGCTTCAGTGCAACTTTTTCAAGCCACATCTTCATTATACTACCAAATATCGAAAACTATTTTAAGACAAAGAAGACGCACAGCTACCTTTCTTAATTATTACTTACGTTGATAACATGAAAAGGTCGATTGGTGGGAATTCCGAAATTTCATGCGAACAGTTACTCTCCACTTTCATTTAGGCTCTAGTGTACAAAAATCTAAGAAGCTTAGAATAAAACTATGGGTTTCTATAAGAAACACACATTCTTTTTCCGTATAAATTGACATTACAAAGCTTAATGTGGCTCCTCCTCCAGATGATAGGCAGCAGATGCTGTAGCACCGTAGAACGTCTAACTGTGCAGGCGTGAAAGACGTGCCACAGTCATTGTCCCTTATTCATGAATTCGCTATCTGCAAAGTTACGTCTTGTCCTCGACAAATCGATAAATGCAGCCTAATACGCTGTCAGTGTCGCATTCGTACCGACTCCCCAAATTTTAAGTGGAAGTGATGATTGGTTGTTATTCTTTTTTTTAAGATATTTTTCGGTTTATTAATTTCTTGAATATTAAGAAAAAAGACACGTAAATTTTACGTAATCCTTCAATAATCCCCATGGAACTCCAGTATTTCACGCAACACAGTTTCACTAGCGCTGCAGTAGATCACTAATATATTTGGAATTTGTTAGCATTATTCCTGCAGAGCAAGAAACTGTTAACCAACTTTGATTCGATACGGAAATGCTGTGCATGGCGACTGGATATTATAACAAGGAATAATAGAAGTTCAGTAATCAGTCGCAATCCCGCTGGTTGTTTATTACTCTTGCATATCAATATTTCTTCTATAAACAGCAATCTTCAGTGCATTTGAGTTTGTTGTAATCTAACAAATTCGTAGCAGTACATGTCACCATATGGCTTTCCTGGTATACTGACTGTACGTCAGCAAAGACATATGGTGATATGAACTGCTGGAAGTTTGTTAGATTAATTCTCATTGAAACTCACTGAAGATAACTATTTATGGCAGAAATACGGATATGCAAGGATAATAAACAATCAGTGGGATTTAAAAAGTTGATGAACTTCTGTCCTTCCTTAAAATCTTTTAACATATTTTGTTAGTTCTCCGTCGAGTGTTAGCATAGCGATTATGCTGCATACCTGGCAGTGCTAAATTTCTACATGTTAACTGTGGGTGCAATCTTATATGGTGACAGCTGGTTGAACACGATCTCCGCCATTTTATCTAGAGGTAAATTTTTATAGCTACATTCTGGAACAATTTTCAGTTAACAATAAACGAGAGGCTTGTAACTCCGACGTCAGGAATGTAAACAGATGTTATTATAATCGTATTACAACCACAAAATAGTTTTTTAATCTTCGTTAGATTGTTTGCCATTATACTTTCAGGACTCAGTCTGATTCATTTTCTTTCCATCTAATATACACACATCAAAAAAAGTTTGGCATCACACCATTTCCCAAAACTCCTGATGCTAGACGTTGACTGTGGATACTGTATAACAGACACAGTCCCTTTGACTGTTCAGAGATTGCACTAAACCCGCCCAAAGATGTAAACAACCATCCATGAGAAGCGCCTATTAGATGGAGGCGGTCCGACAGCTGATCAGTTCCAGTCATTCAACCAGGAAGGAGATACACGGCTCGTGTTGTCTGTAGTTCAACCATGCATAGGCGGATAATACCGCGGATGGATAGCGTCCGCATATGGTCAGTACCACTGTTCGAGCGTTTACGCATTGTTACTTTGTGCGAGAAGGGCTCTCAACAAGTTAAGTGTCCAAGCGACTGGGAGTGAACCAAACTGATGTTGTTCGAACATCGAGGAGATACAGAGAGGCAGGAACTGTCGATGACATGCCTCCCTCAGGCCGCCCAAGGGCTACTACTGCACTGGATGACCGCTACCTACGGATTATGGCTCGGAGGAACCCTGATAGCAACACCACCATGTTGAATAGTGCTTTTCGTGCAGCCACAGGACGCCGTGTTACGACTCAAACTGTGCGCAATAGGCTGCATGATTGGCAACTTCACTACAGACGTCCATGGCGAGGTCCACCTTTGCAACCACGACTCCATGCAGCGCGGTACAGAGGGCCACAACAACATGCCGAATGGACCGCTCAGGATTGGCATCATTCTGTATTCACCGATGAGTGTCGCATATGCCTTCAACCAGACAATCGTCGGAAACATGTTTGGAGGCAACCCGGTCATGCTGAACCCCTTAGACACACTCTCCAGCGAGTGTAGCAAGGTGGAGTTTCTCTGCTGTTTTGGGGTGGCATTACGTTGGTCTAACGTACGTCGCTGGTGGTCATGGAAGGCGCCGTAACGGCTGTACGATACGTGAATGCCATCCTCCGACCGATAGTGCAACCATATGGGCAGCATATTGGAGAGGCATTCGACTTCATGGATGACAATTCGCGCCCCCATAGTGCGCATCTTGTGAATGACTTCCTTCAGGGTAACGACATCGCTCGTTTAGAGTTGCCAGTATGTTCTCCAGACATGAACCCTATCGAACATGCCTGACGTGGATTGAAAAGCGCTATTTTTTGGCGTTGTGACACACCAACCACTCTGAGGGATCTACGCCAAGTAACCGTTGAGTAGTGGGAGAATGTGGACCAACAGTGCCTTAATGAACTTGTGGATAGTATGCCACGACTAATACAGGCATGCATCAATGCAAGATGACGCGGTATTGGATATTAGAGGTAGCGGTGTGTACAGCAATCTGGACCACCACCTCTGAAGGTCTGATTGTATGGTGTTACAGCATGCAGTGTGTGGTTTTCATGAGCAATGAAAAAGGCGGAAATGATGTTCATGTTGATCTCTATTCCAATTTTTTGTAGAGGTTCCGGAACTCTCGGAACCGAGGTGATGCATTTGTTTTTATGCGTGTATGTATCTAGAAGAAAAGTCACTTTCTAAACTGTAAGTTATGACCACGAGAAAAATATAACAGTAGCAGATGGTCTGTTAGTGGTGGAATGATTCACTGTGTCAAATTGCCCGACGGAGGTAAAGTGAGCTCGCAGAAGCCGAGCAGCAACTACTGCTGTAGCTCAGTGCAACTGGACAGAACATATACCAGGAAGGCCCGATAATCACTGCGTAGGTGCGCAACCAGTTTTGTCTGGCCTCGCAATGGATGGTGACACACTGACCTCACAACAAGTGTTCTAAACTATATTTTCCTCCAGAGTTCTGAAATGTTTGGTATGGTTGCACCCTCACGTCTCCCTCACCAAACTGTGTCTCACCAAACGTATCATTTTGGGAACGGCAAGCTGCAAGAAAGACGTTATTTCCATGAATTTTCTTTTCCAAAATCAAATTATTGACAGTCTTGTACAATCTTTAGTTCTTCCGATACTTGCAAAAGTTTTCTTTCACTGAATTATCAGTTTATTAACACCCAACGACGGTTTTCATTCTATTGTTATGGTGACCTTTACATAGAATCACACGCTAGGTGCGTGACATCAACAGTTGTCGGTTGGTTCAAAGTGTGCCTACGTGTAGGTGGAATTAGACAAAGAAGCATCCTCATCAGGCCACGTTTTGGGGTTCCGTCAAACGCACGTTGCAGTTCTCCGCAGTCAGATGTTCAGGAGAAAAGTAATCTACTTAAGCAATATCTAAATATGTGAGACGGAAAGAGACAAGGGACCTTTTACTGGAAATTCTTGATTTTGAACTTTTGTAATTTTTAAGTTCAGCACTAAACTCTGAACGCCTCGTAAAAAAGGAGAAAAGTAGATATCACTCTCTAATTTTAAGTGGGTTTTGGCAGAGTTGAATATCGGTGATGGAAAATAGATGTTCTGAGTTATTGCGCTTTATAGTTTTACTTTATTACCACTGTTTGACACTTTTAGAAAACAAACCCACCATATGTAATATTGATAAATTGCCGTTTATCAAATGATGTACTCTTTTTTAAGCTGGCATTACCCATTAACTGGCCCCAAGCTGAGGTAAATTTTCCTACACTGAGTAGTTGTTTTTTGTCAGAATACTGGCATTTTTACTTTGTGTTATAGCATGTCTTACATCAAATTTAGTTTTTGAAGCCATTAATGGGCTCAAAACTATTCAAAATTTTAAATTCACAAAATACGATCACCGTGATCCCGTATTTTATAGTTTCTAAAGGATGTGATTCTGTACTTCCAAAATACTTGTGTCTGAAGGTGTTCAAAATCGTTCACAAACAGCATTTTCGCCTCCTCTTCTTTAGGTCTGTAATCTCTGGCTGGTGACGTTGTTCCTCAGTATTCTCTCTGTCGCTGACTCGATGTTCTGCTGCAGGTTCTGGTCCTACCTCCGGAGACATAGAGTCTTTTTATCCCTCTTTCCACTGAGTCCTGATATTTTTAAAGCGGCAATATTTTCGTTGTCTTGTCATCCGTGCTGGAATTACCGTGGCAGGAAAACCAACGGGCCCAATTTCATTGGGAGGGATGCCACGCTCAAATTCGTGTAATGACTGTCCATTTTACAATGCAGACAAAATTAGTAGCTAACGATGAACTCAAGGTGGATGTATTTCATTATGTGATGCACTTTGATAACATTACTATTCCTTAAGACAGTTAGCCAGTGATACACATGCACAGCAGCTTCACTTTTTTCTTTTACGACATTGGTTGTAGGAGTAGGTTTCAGTTGATAGAGCAACGTCAACTGTCAGCTGGCATCTTAGGACCACCAACGACAAAATAAACGGGATCCCCTGTCGTGTCTGGCATTAGAGTATTCGCAGAACGTTCTTTTATTTCGATACTCTTCTGAGCTCCTTAGAATGCCATAAACATTTAGGAATTCTGTTTTGTGAAGCATTGCAGAGACAACTGTGAGATTTAGAAAATGGTCCTCTTGTGTGGTCAATGTTTGTCTCCATAGCGAAAAAAGGTCATTTTTCAAGAAAAATGACAGCGATTGCTTTTACAGTGTTACTGAGTCCTGTTGCCTTCAAACAAATTAAAATCGATACATGCCTGTACACAATGAAGTAAATTACTGAAATATACAAGAGAGAAAAGGAAGTAGATATTCTAGACGTTATCGAAATTATTGCTTTTAAAAACTGACTGACAGCAGAGGGGCCTAGCTGAGCTCTAAATGCCCAAGGTATTCGACCTAATTCTTACAGGCATTCCTGCTACAAGTGCTTTGGCCTTTTGTAGGACTGCAGCTTGCTTCACAATTCAGCATCGCAGTGAAGCATCTGAAGTTATTCCCAGCGATTTTCGCAAGGAAAAAATGTTGTTTAAAGTACTAGAAAGCAGTCGGCATAATGGGAAGCACTAACGCAGGAGCAAGCATGAGAATGACAAAGGAGTTGCCATGTTAAACACCAGTCTTGGCGCAGGAAGTTTTCGACTCGCAAGATTAAGAGAGTTGTCACACAGCGTAAAGAGTAGCAAGTGTGTTTAGCCAGCACTGATCTTTCGTTGAGTGACATTAAAAACTGAGCCCACCAATAAAAAAGTCGACAGAAAGGAAAATTCAGCGGCCTGAAGGAAAGAGAGAGGGAGAGTGAGCACAATTGTCGAGCTGGAGCAGCCTGGGCAAGGAATCGGAGAGCAGCGAGGTCACTCAGCTGGGGATATGTATTCACAGTTGCGAATGTGAACCACCTTCGACTCTATACTGTAATGATGACAATAAAAATTTTTGCTAGACCGGCACTCGAAACCGGATTACGGACTATACATAAGAGATCGCCTTAACAGCTTTTCTTATTATTTCCTTTTTTTATGAAGTGGTAAAGAAGTACCTATGATGTGCCCTTTTGAGAGCCGAAAGTATTTTAATAAGAACCGTTAACTGTTCATTCTATTAATTCTTTGTTTTCCATTGACTAAATGAATTGACGGAGTAATGAACAAAAATAAAATGAATATCCCAGGCACAAACCAAACGTTCACACCACCTAGTCGCATACTAGTTACCAGATTACGCCACGTTTTAGTGGGAGAGTGTTCTACCGACCTATTTTTTACCAGGTAGATGCTCTGTCCACAATTTTTCTGTATTTTTCTATTTTTATTTTGTTTATTTATTAATTTCTTTTATAATTTTTGCCCGAAAGAAGTGATTTGGCAAAAAACTTGAAGCAAAATCTCTGTAATTCCATGAGCAGTAAATGAGAAAAACATGTTTTGTTTGTTTCGTGACAGAAATGATAACTGCCATTATTTTGCTTCTTGTATACGAAACCAGAACAGTAAAATAAAAACAAACGCATCAGCCGAGAATCGAATCCCGGCCGCCCACGGTGCAGGCGAGCAATCTACCACTTAATTTTTTCGATTTTTTATAAACACTTCCAGAATTCGCCACATGCGGCGTCGACACGCCACGAGCGTCGCAGGCTGCCAAGTTTATTTATTTAATTATAATTTTCTTTTATTTATTTTTTTATTTTTAATGACCAACGACAGGCTGAAGGAGGCAAGTCGGGCAGGGGTCGAAATCCGAGGCCTGCCCGTGATCACGCCCCCTCCTCCTCCTCCTCCAATCACCGTAGTGCGCTGTCTCAAGTTTCGTTTTTTGTTTTTAAATCAAAAAATATATGGGAGCCATACGCCAAAAATTATGACTATAATGTGAACTAAAACGTGCCACGTTGGCCGCTGGGATCATCTTACCGAAGTGGGCGCCCAGTAAGCCGCACACAGTCAGCTGTTACAGTATGGGGATCGTGGTAACATCACGTCTCCAAGTCAACCTAGGCTGGGCGGTGGGAGCATGAATGACGACACCAAATAGTTAGCAAAAATGTGGCGGTTCTGCGTTCTGTTCGTTAAGACCATGCACTAGTCTACCATGTACGGCCGTCGGCCGCCGGAAGCTGAATGGGCAGCGCAACAGAATGCCCGGGTTCGATTTTTGAGTGGGTCGGAGATTTTCTCCGCTCAGGGACTGGGTGTTGTGTTGTCCTATTCATGGTCATTTCATCCCCACAGACGCGCAAGTCGCATAAGTGGCGTCAAATCGAAAGACTTGCACCCGGCGACCGGTCTACGGGACGGGAGGCCGTAAGTCACATTTAAGGCCATACATTTACATGTATGGCCTTAAATCGAAGACTTCCTTTTTGCCGTCAGGTTACATGTAATGAATCGACATTTCTTTTACCCAGCTGACCGTATTCATCTCGGTTATCGGGAAATAGACGGCGTCGGTATAAAAAGAAGTCTAGGGCCACAATCGAAACAGAAGTGCAGCATAGGAGCAAAGGCAGTATCTGGCGGATCAGTTTCCAGCACTCACGTGCCAGGTCACAGTTCAGTCTTTGTTCGTCCGTCTCTATCATTGCGCAACGAGGGCACTTGGGATCGTCAACTAGGTGAATGGCATGTAGCCTTCGTCGGGTAGGAAATTTCTCGCTAGTGACAATATCGACCGCGTGGACAGGAAAGGCGCGTGAATGGCTCACCAGACCGTCGTCCAGTTGATCGTGGGGGGTGTCGTGCAATGTCGTTAGCCGGATACGAACGTTGGAGAACGGTATAATAAATCTTTGCTGTCGAATTCGGTGTATCCGGTATAAGTCCCAGTATATAACTGTGTTCTACGACAAACTAATATGCGGTAACGAGGACGACAAACGTCCGACAGGTACCGGTGGGCACAGCGTGTGTGGGGCCATCTCTGCTATCAGGATGCCAGGAAGACTATCTGTTGGTGAAAGCCAGAGTCGAGTATGTCCAGGATCTTCTTTGTGGAACGGTAAAGTAAGAGTAACAAAACGGATGTTGAAAGCTGCACCACTGTGCACCACGTGTCCGAACATTGCCTGTATCCTGAAAGCCATCATATCTGTAATCGGTAATATGTGGGCACAATGTTGAGAAGCCACGTACACATTGACGTATTTACTTCGTAGCAAAACGTCCAACTATCAAAATTTGTTGAGGCGAGTCTGTGTGCGGAGTCGTAAGACCTCAAGATTCGTAAAGGCCGTCGTACGTTGTATTTGTCGATGGAACGATTTCTCTAAATATTTTAGCATTGGGATCTTTGTCAGGGGTACATCCAGTTCCGCAGGCATTCCGCGTCCCACCTCCATGTAACGTGATTTCTGTGGGTTGATTAGACTTCCTGTCAACGTCCCGCTCTGTTGTTGGAGCCAGGAAAGCGCCGTTCGTATTTCCTCACCAGACCGTGCTAAGAACATCATATCATCGGCGTACGCGCTACAACGAAAGGTTACGGAGCGGAGGATAACACCTTCCAAGAGACACCGCAGTCCATGAAGAGCGGGCTCGAAGGCGATGGCGAATAACATGGCAAAAGAGGACAGCCCTGTCTGACGGACCTGTTGGCACGGGCGGAGGCGGACCGATAGCCGTTTACCACAATCCTCGTAATCGCCCCATGGGTCAAACGAAGCCCAACAGATGTTGTCACGCTCGAGATACCGATATGTTCCAGAACAGCAATCAGGAAACCATGTTCGACGTGATCGAAAGCATGGTCAAAATACAGCGTGGAGACGGCACGTTTGCATTAGCGCCACCACACTCGGAGTTGTAAACGCAATACTGTTGCCTCCGAACCAGGTTTGGTCAGTGTCATTCGCCACCTCTCACGGAGGATGCTTGTCAACTGTTTGTAGTCGGTGTTTAGCACTATCAATGGTCGAAAATCAAGTGGGTGGTAGCCTCCTACAGGTTTGGGCACCGGAATCAAGAGGCCCTCAGTGAATTCAAATGGTACTTGAAAATCGGGGTTCAGGAGTTCTCTGTACGTCCTGGTCCACTTTGGGCACATAACATCAAAAAACGTTTTGTAAAATTGAACACGGAGTCCGTCAGGGCGTGGGGTGTTTTTGGGAGCACCGCGTGACATGACCTCTGACAAGAGCGTAGTATCATCTTGTGGGTTCCGACAGACAGGTAGTTCGGATAGCACTTTCCTGACTCCTGTATCAATGTTGTACTCTCGCTCGGGAAAAAGTGTATTTTACTGTGTGAATGCTCGGAAGATCACTTCCGTTTCAGCTCGCCGTCCATACTCCGTCTCGACCTCAGTAATAAGATGCCTCTTGCGTCTGCTCATGTCTTGAAGGGAAGGTTGTTCTCCACTTACATCATGAGTTGTCCTCTCCTGGACCCTCACACCCGCAAGACATACCGCGGTGATACGCAGCAATTGTTCTTTGACGTAGAGTTCTGCTGGTTGTCGTTCTGGAGACGGCGGCAGTTCACGGAGCGCAGTGTAGTAGGAATCAGTGGTCGCGGTACACCAGCGTGCTTTATCTTGTCCATTACCGGGTAATGTTTGCCACAAAGCGGACTTGACACACTGTAACCACCACTGAAGTGTGTAACCATGGGCGATAATCGCTGTTGGCATCTGCTCCACGTCAACTCCTCGTCTGCAATTTACCTCATCAGGAAGAGACACATTTAGGCACCAAGGACCCCTACTTCGACGGACGAGACGGCGGGAGAGGGTGAGAGTACACACATAAGCTAGGTGGCCCGTGAACGCTGCCGGCCACATCTCAGCGTCGGCAACTGTCGATCGCAGGTCGCGTATGACGGAAACGCGATACAAACGGATCGCTGAATGACAAGTAAAGTAGGTGTATGCCTTTCAATCGCCATGTTGTCTGACCCATGAGTCCAACAAAGCAAAGCCATTTATGAGCGTCTGAAGTTATGGGCAGGTACTATAGCGCGGCATCTGATCGGATGGTCTGAGCACGCTATTGAAATCTCCGCCTATTACCAAGTGGTCGGCATTGCCCTGGAAGAGCATTGCTATGACTTCGGCATAAAAGGTGTGAGGCACTCTCCTTCCGTCGGTTTAGGAAGGAGCATACAGGTTCACCAGACGAACGGTACCAACCGTGAATCTGACCCTACGGGCCAACAGTAAATAGTGTACACAAATTCCCATAATCCCTTCACTGAGCAGTATAGCCGTACGTTCCCCGCCCACATCTGAAGGCATGGCGTAGGCCTCATATCCGTAAATATGAAGACAAAGTCCTGAACCAGGCTCAGTGCCATTTGAACCATTTTAAAGTCCTGAACGGAGGAGGAAAACGACATCCAGTTCCTCAGCTCGTAATGTATATTGCAGCATACAGGTTGTGACAGCACAAGTAATGCCGTTGACATTGATCGTAGCGAGGCCGTATTATCGTTCCAACGGGTCGCGGGGGCTGTTCTTGGTATTGCAGGTGGGCAGTGGTTGCGTTGTGGATCGTCTTCAGGACAATGAGATAGGAATCGGCGAGTGCAGAAGGCACAAGGAGGTCGATAACACTGGATCATGAGAAGGAGACATGGTTGAGGGTGCATCCCACAATTGAACTGACAGAACCACTAGAAGCTATAATTTAGTGTTTTAAACTAAGATTGAAGTTCCTGTGTGCGTATAGAAGAGGAAAATCAGCTGCTACATAATCGTTCAAATTCATGGTGAAAACGTTCAACTATCACTTATTTTGCATAGTGCTATTGGTTTAGCTCATAAAACATTTTCTAGCTTACCCTAAACGAGGAAATATAAAACGTTGCAGGTCACCCAATTTGTTAAGTTAGTATAAAGCTATAAACATCGCACTTACAGGCAGGTTTACGATCTAAACGCTTATAAGTTGTTGTTTCAGAGCAGTAAAATTATCAGCAGTCTAGTAATTGTACAGAGCGTTGTCGGTAGAACGGTTATTCACATAGAATAAGAAGCTAACAATCCAAAATAGATCAAGCAGTACATAGCAAACATGTAAAGGTGATGCCATGTTAAAGATAACACCATATAATTACAAGTGAAGGTTTTTCCCTTACAAACAATGAAGTACAATGTTGTCTTTGGTAGAAAGAAAACAACTTGCTACTGTGAAATATATCATAAAATTAAACACACAGCCGGCCGCGGTGCCCGTGCGGTTCTAGGCGCTCCAGTCCGGAGCCGCACTGCTGCTACGGTAGCAGGTTCGAATCCTGCCTCGGGCATGGGTGTGTGTGATGTCCTTAGAATAATTAGGTTCAAGTAGTTGTAAGTTCTAGGGGACTGATGACCACAACAGTTGAGTCCTATAGTGCTCAGAGCCATTTGAACCATTAAACACACAAAATAAATAGAAACAGCGAAGGCGAAACTGACCAAAATGATTAGTAAAAATTTATAATGATTAATGTACACTCGACAGCAAAAAAGTGGATCACCCCTGAATTCCAACGTGTAGGCTGCACCTGAATGTATGCAACCAACATAGCATATCTGTGTTGCACATAGTCGCAACCCTCCACAGTACAGTCATTGTAAGATACACAATGGGTACCGCTAGAGACTACTAGAAAACACAAGTCTTAATGACAGTCCATCCAGATGTAAAGTAAAACCACGATAGTACAGAAGAGATCAGACAGTCCTTAACGTTTGTAAAATAAACTTAATTACAATAAGTGACATTTCAAATGTTATGGGACAACTAGTTTTGTCACATAAATCGTTCAGTAATCCTTACGCACAATTAAATATTTGAGACAGTATATGGATTTATAAAGTTATATGGCAATTGGAAACAAGTTCTTTGCTGTCTGAAAGGTTTACCCAACACATGCTGAATGTCGTTCAACGTTCAACGGGGAGTGGTTTCGCATCAACTTTATGTCATACAAAACAGTTAAAAGAAAATGTGATTAACGGCGGCAACCACTCTACGGAAATCCCAACATTAACAGTGAATCACAAGTAATATCATTGTTCACATTACTCATTAACAGTTACTTGTACATGAAGTTGTACTTTAAATGACATGACCAACGTCTTCGTTCTGGATCTGGATGCAAACCGAGAACGTAAAGCCATTGTTAACCAAGCAAAGCTTTGTGCCTTATCGAGACTCGATCACTAGGCAGAAAGAGACGTCAAATATTGACGTTTGCAACAGTATCAGTTATCAATTCTCAAGTTGAACGTAAATGACGATCATGTTTGTACGAAAGCAGGAATCCTAACATGACAATTACCTTCTTGATAATTAACCTCGAAAGACGTTGTATAATGTTGCATTGTCAAGGAATAAAGGATGCACATGTTTAAAATTGAAATGCCATTATGTAATGCTCGGGAGAAGGATGCGAACCCAGCACCTAATCGGATTGTTGAATAAGTACGTAAAATCAGAATGTAGATATCACAGTTTGTCACCAGTAGTGGGGTTGGAACCTTAAATGACCAGGGTTCGAAAACGGCGCCTACCGCCGTCGTTGTCTAACCAGGAACAGACGAGAAATGTCCAATGTTGGTTCACCATCAGCCAGATGTGCACACGTTTAACTAGAGATAAGCTGACGAAAATGTCTATGCTGACTGAGAGTCGAACGCCGCACACATGGTTATGAAGACACGTTAATAATCAACTTCATATTCAGTAGTAGCTACGAGTAGCATGTTTAGTTGCAAACCTTAAGGCCTTACTCATCCCTAGTAACGTGTTGCCTAATGTCTGCGATATCATGATGTTAATTTACAAGTGGATTGACTACCGTAAAGAGCAATGTTCTCTAGTAGTCGTGTATCATTGAGAAGTGCCTCAGCAGAAAGTAATTTCCGTCGTGCAGCACGTATTATTTCGGAGACACTGAGAACATGTTATAAGTGCACAAAACGTGTATTATATACTTTTTTTTTTTAATTATGAATTTGGCCAGCTATGGACCGCATACAACTTAAGACTTATGGTGTTTCTTTTTCTTCCGTTCTTCCCAGTACTTCTTCATTTTTTCGCCAACTGCTCGTCTCTGCTCATCTGTCCACACTCTCTTGGGTCGAGGTTTTGGCGCATCTTCTTCATAGTTTGCGTTTTCTATAAGTAGCCTAAACTTATTCCTGTCACGTATTATTTCTTCTGTAGCACCTATTTTGTTGGCGTCTTTCTTTATTGCTTCTATCCATCCTACGGTGTTTTTCAGCTTACTAACGTAATTAAAAATTTTCTTTGTAATTCGTGTTTCTTCCATTCTTTTTAAATGTCCACAAAATTTTAGCCGCCTCTTCCTCATTGTATCTGTGATCTTTTCTGTATTTTTGTATAGGTCTTCATTTCTCCTTTTAATCCACCTGTTTTCCTTGTTTTCCTCAGGACCTAGAATTTTTCTTAATATTTTTCTCTCTCTTTTTTCTAGTTCTCTTAATTCGCCTTTCTTATTCAATGTTAGGCACTCTGATCCATATGTTGCTTGTGTCCTAATAACTGAATAATAATGTTTAATCTTTGCTTGTATGGATATTGATTTCTTATTGTAGTAGTTTTGTGTTAATTTATATGCAAATTCCAACTTTTTTATTCTTTCTTTATTTGTTGTGTTATCCAGTCCATTGGCCTGGATCCACTCCCCCAGGTATTTGAATCTATCAACTCTTTTAATTTTTCCATACTTATACTATGTATATAGTATGTATATACTATTATTTGGAGAAGCTGCCGCCAAACGTGTTTACGTTTACATTCTGCTCAGTTGCCGTGGTTGTATACAGGTTTTCTTAAGGCTACATCTAATGCACAGCGCTTACAAGAAAATATAGTTTCCTGCGTCATGCTATTGCTAGCTAGGTGAAATATTTTGTAGTAGTTATGTTTAAAATGAATGTATTTTTGAAGGTATTGTTCGTCAAATATTTGAATAAATCGTCAACTGTAGGTGTGCCTGCACATGTTATAGCAAAATAGCTGTAGCTGCGTTAGTTTGTACTACAGGCTTGGGTTGGTTAGGTAAAACTTTTGATCCTTCAAGGGGGTGATCGTGGCCATGCGACCAGGGTCTGTACTAGCCGCGGCTCGCGAGCTACGGGCCAGCCAGGCTGGCCGAGGCGGGACGCAAGTGAGAGAGCTGGCGGTGGCTTTGGTGGGCCAACAGCCCGGGACGAGCCAGCACGGCTGCACCGCATGCCTCTGCCTCTGCCGCTCCGTTTGATGTAAATATGTTTACCTCCTCTCCTGGAATCATATAAGAGCGGCAAGCAGAAATAGACATCAGGCTGTCTGCCGTAATGGCTCACTGGGAGAGGTCTATTCGAGGTAGAGTCAATAAATTGTTCAAATGGCTCTGAGCACTATGGGACTTAACATCTGAGGTCATCAGTCCCCTAGAACCTAGAACTACGTAAACCTAACTAACCTAAGGACATCACACACATCCACGCCCGAGGCAGGATTCGAACCTGCGACTGCACCGGTCGCGCGGTTCTAGACTGAAGCGCCTAGAACCGCTCGGCCACTCCAGCCGGCCGAGGTAGAGTCGTCGCTATTATTGAGGAAGGTGGATGTTCCATCAGAGAAGCTCGCAGGAGGTATGGCGTACCACATACCACTGCAACGAGATGGTGGAGGATCTGCCTTGAAAGGGGCACCACCAACGGGGCGCCTGGCTCAGGCAGGAAGAGAGTGATCTCACAGCAGGAAGGCAAGGACCTAGTGTCTAGGAGCAGAGAAAATCCCTTTCTGAACGCGAAACAGCTGCGGCCGGAGACCAACTTCCCCGGCTCTAGTGACACGATTCGCCGAAAGCTGAGGGAACGCTGGACTGCATGCACGACGATTCGCTATGAATCAAGAGCTCAGCGAAGACAACGTTTTATACCGGCTAGCATTTGCGGAGCTCCAGCTGAGGGCGTCATGGGACAGCGTCATTTTTACTGATGAGAAGGTGTTTTACACCAATAACGACGGTCCACGAATCGCTTACAGGCCGCAAGGGACTCGCCATCGACGCGAATATGTAACCACGAGGAGAAGAAGTGGCCGGCTATCTGTTACCTTCTGGGTTTGGAATCCTTCGAGAGGGGCAGGAATTCTTCACAGGATAGAAGGAAATCAGGACAGCTCGCTGTATGCCCACATATTGGAAAATGTGATGCTTCCGTCAGTGCGAATGCTGCACGCGGAAGGGGACGTCACATTGGAAGAGGACCATTCTCCCATTCACAAGTCTGCATTTGTTCAGCAGCGGTTCTCCACGATTGGCGTCAACGTCATGGACTGGCCGCCACGGGCGGCTGATATGAACTCCATGGAAAACATGTGGGCTGAGGTCGCCAGAACATTAAGATAGAACTGGCCACGAAACCAACCAACTACTGCGGACGCTCTTTGGGACTACGTCCTGGAAGCCTGGGAGGAAGTTGCTTCTTCAGGCTGTTACGTCCGACGGCTTATACATTCTATGCCAAGACACGTGACAGAAGTACAAAATAATGAAGGATTCCGGATAAAAAATTACAGTTCTTAAAATGTTTTGTTATGTCTTATTTTTCGTCATTTTTCCTCTTTGGAAGCTACTGGAAGATCGCGTGGCAACAGAAAAGATACAACATGGGTTAGCTTTCCTTTGAGTTACCCTTTTAATTCAAGTGGGTTTCGTTTGAATATACAGTTTGTTAAGTATTCTATTTTGATTTCATTTACACCACGTCTACATACTTACAAACTAATCAGCGTAGATGGACTCTGTCACAGCAGTTTTTGTTATTTCAGATACGTCTCTCTCTTCCCCTCCATCCATGAGTACACCATCCGTCCTCCACACAATACGCCAGCGATTTCATATTATGTTTACTCGCCGCGTGGGATAAGCCGAGCGGTCTGAGGCGCTGCAGTAATGGACTGTGAGGCTGGTCCCGACGGAGGTTCGAGACCTCCCTCGGGCATGGGTGTGTATGTTGGTCGTTAGGATAATTTAGGTTAAGTAGTGTGTAAGATTAGGGACTGATGACCTTAGCAGTTAAGTCCCATAATATTTCACACACATATAAACATTTATGTTGACTCGTTGTTAATATCTCTTCTATTCTCTCCCACATACTCTCTCTCTGACACTATCGCCGCAAGTGCCCTTCTATTACACTCCCCCAAAACTTTGTAAACAAATCTAGCTGTTTCCAATGACGCTACATTTTCTCTTTTAATTGCTGCTGTCTTTACTGTCCGTCATTCCTCTCACCACCTATGAAACCGTATTCGTTGATCCCCCCTTCCCTATAACCCTTTCTTCGTTCTGAGAACAGTCCTTCCCTATCCCTCGGTCCTAAGATAAAACGAACTGTGGCACACGTCTAAGTAAGCAATACTTTGCAAGCATTTCACACTTATATTTTGCACTTCTGCACTTCTATCCATTCCCAGATCCCGCCATCCTTCCTGTTACGCGTCCCTTGACATCTGCATCTACATCAAAATGAATACTCTGCAATTCATAATTATGTGCTTGGCAGGGGTTAATCTTGTATTGATGTGTAAAACGTGTAGGTTCACATCTCACGTCGGGCGTAGATTTTTAACACACACAAGTAGCTCTCCTTCACCCCTAGTAACGCGAAGTGCAGAACGCCTGTAAGCTCCGTAGTTCAATATCCGCAGTAAAGATAACGTCCCTTCGCTGCCGACTGGGCATTCGTTTGAGCTGTGACAGATGGAGCAACCCCATAAGGCAGTGACTCCGTCACTAGCAAGCCGTCGTAAACTAGAAAACGTATTTCATTTTAAAGAACCAAAGGCCTTGTAAGTTCACAAGGGTCTTACTTTATTTGAAACTGAGACGTTGAAAATTGTGGTGCTGGACTGGGATTAGAATTCGATTTCACTATGTTCCCGAAGATTGCAAACTCTTCTAGGCGTCCTCGAATGGCACCTATCTGGTTTCGAATCCTGATCAGCACAAAATATTCATTATTTCATTTCAAGCCCTAGCATGTGCACTCCGAAGTACTGGTGAAAAATACTTGCATTTTCAATGTTTCTTCGTGCGTTGTCAGCTGTAACTCACAGCAACATGATGAGCGTTTTATCACAACATTACAAGATCAAACGTTTCCTTACACCCTACTGGTGAAAACGGATTTGGGTTTGACGTTGTATTCGTTGTGATCACCAACGACGACATGTTGTGGATTCAACTTCTAGCCAGCACAGTATTTTCCATCACATCATTGAAAGTACAAACATGCCATTCCTAGCTATTATTGGAAAAGAATTTGATAGTTAAAGTTTCTTCATGACCACGTGTGCGGGATTTGAATTCCATTCAGCACAGAACTTTTCGCCGGCTGATGTCTAGCTAAACATGCGCCCATCTCGCTACTGGTGAACCAACAATAGCTATTTATCGTCTGTTTCTGGCTAGAAAATGACGGTGCTAGATGCTGGGTTCGAATCACAGTCAGGCAAAAACAATTCTATCGTCAATTATGGTTCCAGCATTTCGCTGTTGGTGAAAACATTTGATATTTAACTTCTGATTTGATGTACAGTCGTGCTCAAAAGTATCCGAACGACCTGAATTGCATTTCACCTGATTCCCATGCGACCTACATAATGCAGCTGTCTAGCAGGTCCTCTAACCGCTCCTTGGTACAGTCGTTTGACTATTGAAAATGGTTCCAACAAGTCACCACTAGAAAACACTGCTCTGTATCGCAATAACTCAGGATGTAAAGTAATACCACGATACTAAAAATATCAGGGAACACCTCATCACGGATAAGACTGTCCTTAAGGCTTGTAAGCTCGCATTTATTGCAATAACTGACATACCTGAAATGTTAGCACTCTTATTATTACGTCAGATAGGAAACGCTTGTAGTAAGTTCGTCGTATTCATGATTTCCTCTTCAAAGTAACATACCACACTTGTTATTTAACACAAAATGTCATTAAAAATTTACGTTATTCACGAGCAGCTAGTTGAGAATATGTATGAACTTCAAATGACGCGACGAACCGCCTCGCTCTGCATATGGATTCAAATCCAGATCATGCAGGCTAGGCCGTGGTGGTAGTGCGGTGCTAGGCATTTCATCCGGAACCGCGTGACTGCTACGGTCGCAGGTTCGAATCCTGCCTGGGGCATGGATGTGTGTGATGTACTTAGGTTAGTTAGGTTTAAGTAGTTCTAGTTTCTAGGGGACTGGTGACCTCAGATGTTGAGTCCCATAGTGATCAGAGCCATTTAAACCAATCATGCAGGCTAACATTTCGTGGCTGACGGAAATTAACAGTCATTCCTGACTAGGCATAAAGAGAGTGAAATACCTCATTTTGGACAGCATCAGTTAGCAAATATAAACATTAAATTACATAATGTAACATTTTTAATGGACGCGAACTCCTACCCAGCATCAATTGTCCCTGTTAACGAATTACGAAAGATGTTAAATATTGCTATTTCACAAGTAACTTACTTGAAATGCAGTGAGCTAAATCTTTGTGTTGGACAAGGATTCGAACGCAGAATCTAATCGGATTGTTATCGAAGCACAATCAACTTTGACATATCGGATTTTCTCGGCAGTAGCTAGATGTATTTAATGAAATGACGAGACGTAACATTAATTTTTCCTTTCCAGGAATCCAACACGGCACATATCGCTGTTATATTCCAGAGAAAAGGAACGTTAAAAATGGGTTTGTTACACCAGCAGCGACATGTGAGCATGTTTGAACTAGAAATAATATGACGAAGTGTTCAGTGCTGACTGAGAATCGAATCCCCAAACATATCGTTGTTGACTACACACAAAGAGACGACACTTACCGAATTTTTATCCACCAGCAGCTCGGAATAACGTCCCTGAACTTACAGTGATGTCGCAAATAGTTATGCGTCTCACTGGGAGTCAAAAACGTCAGATATCGTTAGTGTTGACAACGAATGAAAATGCATTAAAAATAAAAATTAGTATCCACTAGCAGATAGGTCTTCTCATGTTAGAGCTTGAGAATACATAGTGAAAAGTTTAGTGCTGGGCCACAATTCCAACCCATTCATGCGCAATATGTGGAGATGTTGAGGAATCCGCAGTTTTGAACAAACAAGTTGTAGTCGAGCTGTATTGTCACGAAGCGATCAAATTCCGCGTTAAGGGCGGTTTGAGTTGCACTCCCAGTTCAGAACCAATTTTATCGACATACAGAAGCTCAAATAAAAGACGGAATAAGTGTCCTGTGACCACACACAGGGTTTGTTTCGTCACTAGAAATATATAACTAGTATAAGAAAAGTTACTGGTGATAGAGTATCTACATGTCGCCACTCGTTACTTTATTGTGGTTCCACCTAACGTCTAGTTGGAAGAGGAGGAATATCATGTATAATGTGATTTTCAGACCACAATGCCATTATACCTTCTTCACTTGGTGTAGCCAGAAGAGAATAGAATCTACCGCTCACTATCAAAAAACATCGGGAAAAGTTACAAGAGATCCGAGACCAATAGCGTATGACACAATCATCAGTCCAATAGACCACCACACTCACTTCTCTACGGCTCATTTATTTATCATAACACCGTTGCGGCACACAAGATGAGAATTCCGACACACAGGCTCAATGTAGTGGTTTGCTGGATGTTCAGTACATTCATTTACTTGGTTGACCGAATCGCTATGAACTAGCTGCCTTGGCTACCCAGTGCATACAATCGACTCTATTTTGTAATCACCGAAATAAAATATCGTACCTGCCACCTGCATAGAACTGTCAACAGCGTAGGATGCAGAAATTTAAATAGGAAGTGTTCTTTTCGATTTGAGCTACTCTATTGCGCTATCTGTTTGTTGAAACCATCGTGCAGTGCAAAAGAAATGCTGTAACTGTCTGTCTCTCAGAAGTCTATATCCGGCCATATGCATTATCTCACAGCACTGTGGAGTGCCGAAGTTCTGGGGGAACTGTGGTTCACTTCCAGAGGTGCTGTACTTATGTCACAGCTAGTAGCGTAACGGTAAGCGTCGTGCACTGTTGATAAGACATCGCGTGTTCTATTACATTCGCTACTAGATTTTTTTTAAACGCAATTCTCCTGTCTGCTAAAGTTATCAATTTAATGGAACTTCGAACATAATTCTCTTCACATCTCAACCCAAAATAGTCGCATGTGGAAAAAAGGCTAACTTCTGCGTCATTTTCTTCTTTTCAGGTTTAATAGGCGTCCATGCAGCAGATGCGCTGGAAGCTTTTGTATTATGTATGGGGAGAGCGCATCGTGCCAAAATAGTTAGAAGAGTATTTTCTACATTAGCTGTCGTCTGGTAGTGGCGTTTTATTCTTCTTCAAATCTTGTTTGACAGCTTTAACTCAGAACAAGTTTTCTTCATGCATGTAATCAATAAACTGCATGTGCATTGTCAGACTGTTATAGATAACATCAGAGAATTCGCATATATCTTTGAGGATTAATTTCTCTCTCATGTTTAGCATTGTTTTAACAACAGTAAAAGAAGCCGTACGAAAACTGTGGACTGTATTGTAAGAGATGAAATAAAACTACCCACGCTAACCTTACGACGAAAGTCTGTTTTAACAAAACAGAGTATCTGTACACAAGCGTGCCTCTATCTGCACGAATTAGTAAAACACTATTCACTTAGATTTCGGTTGGGTCTGTGTTTAAACGGTATGCTGTGTCATACTCAACAGATATGCAGACGTGGCATTTCATAAATAAAGTTACGTATTCCTAGAAACCATTAAATTTGCTTGTCAGTAGCGGAAGGAGGTGTTACCTGTTGTGCAGCATTGTAAGTTTTTCACCATTGCACTATGAGCTGAAAGTATTTTCTGACGATTTGCTAATCAATTTATTTCCTTCATACTTATCACCCTGGCATGGGAGTCTTAAGTGAAGAACATTATTGAATTTCATATTATTGACTGTCGATTCGAATTTCTTCAGAGACGCTTGTATTGTATAGCAGGTTGGCAGTCAGAAAGCCGAGATGTACGACCATTAACACAACTTACTGAGTCGAGCTGCCAAGAGGATTTGACGTGTAAAGGTTTTCTTCTGATTTTGTTGCAGAAATTTGTCTGGGAATTCGCAACTCCATGAAATAATACACAAAAAAAACTCGCACGCTCTGCCCCTACCACGGTTGGAACTGACGATTTACTTAACCGGTGGAACACGAGACATGGGCGGTACCACGGGGTTACTGACACATTGCTGCCAGCCATTTCTAGTCGCAAGTACATGAAGAAAGGCAGCGCGTTTTCGTTATCAAGTAAGATCTTCATCAATTACTTTAGTTTTAATGTGATCTACGAGTAATTGCTGATGTTTGATATCATCATGAAAAGGATTCCGTAGACTGCGAAAGAACTTGCTCTTGGGCAACTACTTCTATAATGACCAAAAGGACTTAAATGATCTTCAAGCACATGTGTTCCAGCAGCGGTATGAAGAAAATGATAGTAATAATTACAGTGATAATCGAATTATCCGGTAACTTCACACTTCACAGTGGATTTTCTGGAATTAAGAAATTTCCTGAATTAGTGAAAATTTCAAAATGGCTTCAAATCGAGGCTATGACTCCTAGAAGAGTCTTTACATCCTGCTGACATGAGAATAGCATAATCTCCACGTCAGAAGCGTGTTTCCACTTAACCATTTAATAGACTCGCCTTTTTTCCACCGTGACTAGTTTAGTAAGCTAAGCGCATCATTAATTACAGCACACTCCTGGGACTGGGAAATGCGGCCACAATGGTCTGGTGGAACGAACTATCACAAGTGCAATGCGTGGGTTCAGGCATTTACTTTTAAGAGTCACAAACAGGTTTACTTTACCAATGGTAACCTCAAGAGAAAGCTGTTATAATCCAGAATCCGCATTAAACATCACGTTCATTCATTCCAAACTGGGCAGAGCCGGTTTACGTTGGAAAATGACATAGGTGGAGGTCAGGGTAAACAGAAATACTGTCACCAGTAAGCTTACTTTTATTACAAAATTTTATTTTATTTAATGAACTGATAGCCACCTAAAGGACACAGGGCTCTTATTTTACTTCTACTTCATTGAACTAGAGACACTGAAAAATTTGGTGCTGGACTGTGATTCGAATTCGTATCTCCTCTTTCGAGGATCTGAATCTCTCGGAACAGTGTAGTTCAATCATTTCAATCCTTTTCCCAAGACTGTAGTCTTCTCTAGGTCTCCTCCAAAGGTAGATATGTGGGTCCGAATCCTGATCCAGTACAAAAGTATTCATAATTTCATTTCAAGCCCTACCATGTGCACACCCGCCTGCTAGTGAAAATTAACGTGCATTTTTAATGTCTGTTCATGTTGCCAACAATTTCTGTACAAACACGCACGCATCTTACTGTTGGTGAGTAAGCAATTGATACTTAAGCAATATTCGTGGACAATAAAGAAGAACGAGAGGAGTGCGGTTCGATTGTCGCTCAGGCACAAAAATTTGTGTCCTTATTTTAGATTAAACACCTAGTAGCTAGGAAGAAAAACCGATACGTAACATTTGATTTTACTTACTTAACAATCCGATTACGTCTTGGGTTCGTATCTGCGTCGCAGAACTTCACATCATGCGCTTCATCTTTAAATTCATACACACTTCGTTACTTCTGAATTGAGGTATATGAGACATCTTTCATGGCTAGTTAACAGGGATGAAAGGGTCTTGATAGGAGTCCCAGTTTATTACAAAAACTGTCGTCTTTTATTTTCAAGTTTAGATTTGGTTACTGATATAGGCGAAAATTTCGGTACTTCATGACTCATCATGGATAGTCAGCAATATGATATGATTAGATTAGATTAATACTTGTTCCATAGATCATGAATGCGACATTTCGTAATGATGTGGAACGAGATATTTTAATGAAAGATTTCTTTACATACCAGTGTTCAATTTCTTTACAACACTTTTTACCCTCTCTCTCTTTTTCTCTCTCTCTCTCTCTTTCTCTCTCTCTCTCTCTCTCTCTCTCTCTCTTTCTCTCTCTCTCCCTCTCTGTCTGTCTGTCTCTCTCTCTCTCTCTCTCTCTCTCTCTCTCTCTCTCTCACACACACACACACACACACACACACACACACACACACATTCTCTTTTTATTTTTATTTGTTTGTTGTGCTCGACTATCGGCGAGTCACGGAAACGTTCGTGAATGAATTTCTTAGTTTGGAGTACAGTTACGAAAGAAATATACACTCCTGGAAATTGAAATAAGAACACCGTGAATTCATTGTCCCAGGAAGGGGAAACTTTATTGACACATTCCTGGGGTCAGATACATCACATGATCACACTGACAGAACCACAGGCACATAGACACAGGCAACAGAGCATGCACAATGTCGGCACTAGTACAGTGTATATCCACCTTTCGCAGCAATGCAGGCTGCTATTCTCCCATGGAGACGATCGTAGAGATGCTGGATGTAGTCCTGTGGAACGGCTTGCCATGCCATTTCCACCTGGCGCCTCAGTTGGACCAGCGTTCATGCTGGACGTGCAGACCGCGTGAGACGACGCTTCATCCAGTCCCAAACATGCTCAATGGGGGACAGATCCGGAGATCTTGCTTCTAGAGGACGTTGGGTGGCACGGGATACATGCGGACGTGCATTGTCCTGTTGGAACAGCAAGTTCCCTTGCCGGTCTAGGAATGGTAGAACGATGGGTTCGATGACGGTTTGGATGTACCGTGCACTATTCAGTGTCCCCTCGACGATCAGCAGTGGTGTACGGCCAGTGTAGGAGATCGCTCCCCACACCATGATGCCGGGTGTTGGCCCTGTGTGCCTCGGTCGTATGCAGTCCTGATTGTGGCGCTCACCTGCACGGCGCCAAACTCGCATACGACCATCATTGGCACCAAGGCAGAAGCGACTCTCATCGCTGAAGACGACACGTCTCCATTCGTCCCTCCATTCACGCCTGTCGCGACACCACTGGAGGCGGGATGCACGATGTTGGGGCGTGAGCAGAAGACGGCCTAACGGTGTGCGGGACCGTAGCCCAGCTTAATGGAGACGGTTACGAATGGTCCTCGCCGATACCCCAGGAGCAACAGTGTCCCTAATTTGCTGGGAAGTGGCGGTGCGGTCCCCTACGGCACTGCGTAGGATCCTACGGTCTTGGCGTGCATCCGTGCGTCGCTGCGGTCCGGTCCCAGGTCGACGGGCACGTGCACCTTCCGCCGACCACTGGCGACAACATCGACGTACTGTGGAGACCTCACGCCCCACGTGTTGAGCAATTCGGCGTTACGTCCACCCGGCCTCCCGCATGCCCACTATACGCCCTCGCTCAAAGTCCGTCAACTGCACATACGGTTCACGTCCACGCTGTCGCGGCATGCTACCAGTGTTAAAGACTGCGATGGAGCTCCGTATGCCACGGCAAACTGGCTGACACTGACGGCGGCGGTGCACAAATGCTGCGCAGCTAGCGCCATTCGACGGCCAACACCGCGGTTCCTGGTGTGTCCGCTGTGCCGTGCGTGTGATCATTGCTTGTACAGCCCTCTCGCAGTGTCCGGAGCAAGTATGGTGGGTCTGACACACCGGTGTCAATGTGTTCTTTTTTCCATTTCCAGGAGTGTAAATACAACTATGAGAGTTACTGATTTATGATGCTTAGTAGCAGTCAGTTCTGAGTATTATTAGCAAATAATCTCCAGTCCCTAAACCTACTTACAGAAACGCGAATCAGACGCATTACGTATTCCAGGCCGTAGCAGCCGCGTCTTTGAGGCGCCAGCTATGGTCACTTCCCAGCCCGCTGTAGGATCACATCGGTTCGTCTTCTTCCTGCTGAAAATGTAACTGAGATTTGGCAACAACGCAAGGTATATTCGGCAACTGTGTGATCGACGAGTTACTTCCTGGTGTGCACGGAATTAAGCATCAAAGTTCACTTGATTTCTCGTGTCATTTCCATTGAATAAACTGAGTTGTTATCGCTTGAGGTGTAACAGAAGATTGTAAATTTACGGTTTTCAGCCCTGCAAAGTCATTGAACGTGGCAATCGCAACTAATCTCGTCCTGTAAATAGCAAATAACGAGTTATAACCACTATTGACCTAAGAGGATGGCGCAAACCATATCTATCCGTTAGCTGTGTGTTGACGTGCTGACCTGTGGAAACCGACTGTCATGATTCGCGGTTCCAGCCTCGCTGAATGTAAAGTTTTTATCCCTTCTGTGTAAGAGCTGCAAGCAATCAGATCAAACATCGATAAGCAAATCGTAAGAAAATACTTTCAGCTCATAGTGCAATGGTGAAAAACTTACAATGCTGCACAACAGGTAACGCCTCTTTCCTTTGCGGACAAGCAAATTTTGGGTTTCTAGGAATACGTAACTTTATTTATGATATGCCACGTCTGCATATCTGTTGAGTATGACACAGCATACCGTTTAAACACAGACCCAATCGAAATCTAAGTGAATAGTGATTTACTAATTCGTGCAGATAGAGGCACGCTTGTGTACAGATACTCAGTTTTGTTAAAACAGACTTTCGTCGTAAGGTTATCGTGGGTAGTTTAATTTCATTTCTTACAATACTGTCCACAGTTTTCGTACGGTTTCTTTTAGTGTTTTGAAAACAATACATGAATGTAGTAAACTTGTTCTGAGTTAAAGCACTCAAACAAGGTTTGAAGAAGAATAAAATGCCACTACCAGACGACATCTAATGTAGAAAATACTTTTCTGACTATTTGGGCACGATGCATTCTCCTCATAGATAATACAAAAGCTTCGAGCGCATCTGCTGCCTGGAGGCCTATTAAACCTGAAAAGAACAAAATGACGCAGAAGTTAGCCTTTTTTCCACATGCGACTATTTTGGGTTGAGAAGTGAAGAGAATTATGTTCAAAGTTCCATTAAATTGATAATTTTATCAGACAGGAGAATTGCGTTTAAAAAAATCTAGTAGCGAATGTAATAGAACACGCGATGTCTTATCAACAGTGCACGACGCTTACCGTTACGCTACTAGCTGTGACGTAAGTACAGCACCTCTGGAAGTGAACAACAGTTCCTACAGAACTTCGGCATTCCACAGTGCTGTGAGATAATGCATATGGCCGGATATAGACTTCTGAGAGACAGACAGTTACAGCATTTCTTTTGCACTGCACGATGGTTTCAACAAACAGATAGCGCAATAGAGTAGCTCAAATGGAAAGGAACACTTCCTATTTAAATTTCTGCATTCTACACTGTTGGCAGTTCTGTGTAGGTGTCAGTTACGTTATTTTGTTTCGGTCATTACAAAATAGATTCGAATGTATGCACTGGGTACCCAAGGCAGCTAGTTCATGGCGATTCGGTCAACTAAGTAATTGAATGTACTGAACATCCTACAAACAACTACAGGGAGCCTGTGTGTCGGAATTCTCATCTTGTGTACCGCAACGGTGGAAAGATAAAGAAATGAGCCGTAGAGAAGTGAGTGTGGTGGTCTGATGATAGTGTCATACGCTATTGCTCCCGGTTCGATTCCAACTTCTGCCGATGTTTTTTGATAGGGAGCGGTAGATTCTATTCTCTTCTGGCTACGCCAAGTGAAGAAGGTATAATGGCATTGTGGTCTGAAAACCACATTATACTTGATATTCCTCCCCTACCAATTAGACGTTAGGTGGATCCACAATAAAGTAACGAGTGGCGACATGTAGATACTCTATCACCAGTAACTTTTCTTATACTAGTTATTTATTTCTAGTGACGAAACAAACCCTGTGTGTGGTCACAGGACACTTATTCCGTCTTTTATTTGAGCTTCAGTATGTCGATAAAATTGGTTCTGAACTGGGAGTGCAACTCAAACCGCCCTTAACGCGGAATTTGATCGCTTCGTGACAATACAGCTCGACTACAATTTGTTGTTTGTTCAAAACTGCGGATTTCTCAACATCCCCACATATTGCGCATCAATGGGTTGGAATCGTGGCCCAGCACTAAACTTTTCACTATGTATTTTCAAGCTCTAGCACGAGAACACCTATCTGCTGGTGGATAATAATTTTTATTTTTAATGCATTTTCATTCGTTGTCAACACTAACGATATCTGACGTTTTTAACTCCTAGTGAGACGCATAACTATTTGCGACATCACTGTAAGTTCAGGGATGTTATTCCAAGCTGCTGGTGGATAAAAATTCGCTAAGTGTCGTCTCTTTGTGTGTAGTCAACCACGATATGTTTGGGGATTCGATTCTCAGTCAGCACTGAGCACTTCGTCATATTATTTCTAGTTCAAACATGCTCACATGTCGCTGCTGGTGTAACAAACCCATTCTCAACGTTCCTTTTCTCTGGAATATAACAGCGATATGTGCCGTGTTGGAGTCCTGGAAAGGAAAAATTAATGTTTCGTCTTGTCATTTCATTTAATACATCTAGCTACTGCCGAGAAAATCCGATATGTCAAAGTTGATTGTGCTTCGATAACAGTCCGATTAGATTCTGGGTTCGAATACCTGTCCAACACAAAGCTTTACCTCACTGCATTTCAAGTAAGTTACTTGTGAAGAAGCAGTATTTAACATCTCTCGTAGTTCGTTAACAGGGGCAATAGGTATTGGGTAGGAATTCGCGTCCGTTAAAAATGTTTACATTATGTAATTTAAAGTTGATTTTTGTTAACTGATACTGTCTAAAATCGAAGTATATCACTCTCTCTCTATGCCTGGTCACGAATGACTTAATTTCCGTCAGTCACGAAATTTTAGTTTGCATGACCTGGGTTTGAATCCATATGCAGAACGAGTCTGTTCGTCGTGTCATTTGAAGTTCATACATATTCTCAACTAGCTGCTCGTAAATCACGTAAATTTTTTTGACATTTTGTGTTAAATAACAAGTATGGTATGATACTTTGAAGAGGAAATCATGAATACGAACTTACTACGTGCATTACCTATCTGACGTAATAATGAGAGTGCTGACATTTCAGGTATGTCAGTTATTGCAATAAATGCGAGCTTACAAGCCTTAAGGGCAGTCTTATCCGTGATGAGGTGTTCCCTGATATTTTTAGTATCGTGGTATTACTTTACATCCTGAGTTATTGCGATAAAGAGCAGTGTTTTCTAGTGGTGACTTGTTGGAACCATTTTCAATAGTGAAACGACTGTATCAGGGAGCGATTAGAGGACCTGCTAGACAGCCGTATTATGTGGGTTGCATGGGAATCAGGCGAGATGCAGACCAGGTCGTTCGGATACTTTTGAGCATAACTGTACTTCGTTAACAATCCGATTATGTGCTGGTTCGTATCCCTGTCACAAGCTTTATATGGTGTCATTTCAATTTTAAACATGAGCATACCTTGTTCGTTGTCAATGACACCATATTGAACGTCGTTGGGGGTAGTTCCCAGGACGGTAACTGTTATGACAGGATTCCCGGTTAAGTACAAACATTTTCGTCTTCTATTTTCAGGATATTAATTGATAACTGGTACTGGTGCAAACGTCTACACTTCACGTCTCTTTGTGCCTAGTGATCCGGCCTCAATAAGGCACAAACAAAGCTTAGCTTAGGTGTCAATGGCTATAGGTGCTGGGTTTGAATCCAGGTCCATAACGACGACGTTGGTCATGTCATTTAAAGTTCAAATTTGTGTACACGTAGCTGTTGATGTGTTACGAGAACAGTGATATTAATGGTGAGTCACTGTTAATGTTGAGATTTCCTTAGAGTGCTTGTTGCCGTTAATCGCGTTTTTCTACTGGTTCTTCCAATATTCAGTTTCCAGAGCCACTCGCCTTCGAGCGACCTTCAGCTCGTGTATGGAATACCTTTTAGAGAGTGAAAAACTTTTTGATAATTGCCGTACAGCTTTGTAACGCCATATATCGTCTCAAATATTTTTTTTTACTAAGGATTACTGTACGATATATGTAAAATAATCCGTTTTCTCAGAACTTTTGGAATGTCACTTGTTGTAATTAAAGTTAGTTTATGAGTGTTATGGGGTTTCTCATCGCTAAGAACGTGTTTTCTAATATATTTTGTATGGCGATATTAGTTGACGCTTAGACTGACTGCCATAAAGACCTTTGGTCTCTTAGTAGTCTCTTGCGGTAACCATTGTGTGTAGTCAAATGTCTGTACCCCATGGATTTTAGTGTGTAGAGGACCTGCAACACAGCTGCGTTATGTTGGTTGCATTCGGCAGTGACCCACTTTTTTTGCTATCTAGTGTACATTCAGTTGAACTAGGTCATTAGATGCCTTTTTTGCACCGTTCACAGCGCTCGAAACTCACCAGGGAGATTATTTTTTCCATAATATTATTACAGTTATTTCTAAAGACTCTAAAAGAATTCAACTTTTTACCAGTTAACATAAAGTGTTATTATGATCTGTTAGCAGCTGTTTCATGCTTTGTATGTTTTTAAAAAAATTTTTATCATCGGATGCAGGACGTAAGTCACAAGGTTCTTACTTAATTTTGCGTACACCAAATGCTAATAAATTGCAGAAACCAAATGTCAGAAAGTTAAGCAAGTCATTCATAATATACAGATAAATGATCCACACTTCACAGCTGATCGGATAAAGAGATAGAACTTTGGCTTCAGTAAAGTCATAGCAAGAAGAACCGTCCGGATTATTTAGCTTGCTCTCAGTTCTCATAACTAGGTGTGAGATTGAGTATATGACAGCGTATAATATCTTCCTATCTTGCCAATATCTGCATATCTACTACTACAAATTTCTTGATAATTTCATTAAAATTTATTTTTAATTACTTATGTAAGCTATTGGCTATCGTCATATGATTTGTTAGCACAGTTTCTTCTTCTTATTTCCATGTTGCTTCCTTTCTTTATATTTCCACTTTCTCCCATGGCTGGTTTCCGTCCGCTTTTCTACGTCATCCCCAGCCGATTCTCTTAGCTTCCTAACTTTTTACTTATATTTCTTTATATTTGTTCTAGCCTTTGTTGTATTGATGCAGTGACTCAATCTATAATTTTGTTTATGGCTTCTCTCGTCCTTCTGCCTCCCCCCCCCCACCCCCCAATCACAACCAGTAATTGTACAGATAATATAAGTGTATTTACCTCTTAATTAATGTATAGGCTAATACTTGATTGTTATTTCACCGTGATCCCCATTGTTGGTTTGGTTTTCAACTCCCATCCCATCCTCCCTCTCCCCCCCCCCTCAATTCTTCTGCCCTCTTTCCCTATTACCTTTTCTTTTTCGGCACATTGCACTATGCTTACAATGGACCACTAATGTTTGACTTTAATTAAATGGATCCGCCCTCGCCTTCCCCTCTTCTTCGGTTACACTATGCGTATAACTACCTCTGAACCTGATGCCTTGGTGTTTGGATTGTTGATTTTGATGCATATGCTGTTCATGCCCTGTTAAATTTAGATGTTTTACTCCATATGATGGTTTTAGTGGCATACTTTGACGCTACTTCTCATGTCAGGAATTTACCTACTTTTTCTGTTCCTCTGCTTTTCTCCTTAATATACTTTCGGACTGTAGTGATTTACGTATATGCATATCAGTTTATGACGTTTACGAAGTTTTTGTGATTCGTAATTGTGCCTTACGCCAGTCATGCCCACCACACAGGCATCTCTTATCGCACTATACATGGTGTTAGCATCTTCATCTGTCACAGTACTATTTCTGTGCCCATCAAATGGACATTGTGTTGTGCGTGGCTCATACAACTCTTATTCTGTAAGTGTGACCACATTTTGCAATGCTACTGGATAGTCAGCTGGTATGCTCAAGGTAACGTATGATAGTCATTGAAATCGTTCCACCACCTTCTTGTACCTTCTTGATAACAAAGAGGCGATTTTCTTTCCTGGTTGTTTTCATTTCTTTTAAATAGGTCAGCTTTGCATTTAATATCTTCTTTTGACTGTTACATTTGCATCCATTTCCTTTGGTTTTGTGGTGTACTGGTTACATATCCCGTTACTTTTGCGGAATTTTCTATAATTTTTAGTTCATTTTGTCTATATAGTCGTAGAGGACAGGCCTATCCCCTTTCTCTATTGATTTCTAACTGATTGATCTCTATCTTTTGTAGACAATCTGATGGTGCCCAAAAAGGATGAAACCAAGACAGTTCTTAATACAGAATGTATATAATTGTTATGAGACAGGTAGATATCCTTCACAGGTTTGCAACCAGATTATGTCATCATCAAGACACAATATTTTGGCCATCTTCGGGTGAGTTAATGCACGTGCAGTGCCTCGCCAGAACTGAATTCCAGCGATTTATTTTCTTTAACGTGATTTCATTCCCCTGCCCCATCTGGGCAGGGGAGGACTGTCAGCGGCACAATCCGCCAATCTCCAGCCGAGTGACATGACAACTGAAACAAGAATAAAATGCTACATATATAAGGCGATAAAAAAAGGGGAAAGTAAAACGGAGTAACAGGAGATAATGGAGGTAAAAATACACTGACAAGGAGACATTCATAGGGGGTCACCATAAAGTTAAAAACATACTTGGCGAGTCTTAAAACACAAAGAAGACACTGAATGCACATGCACAGGTTAAAAGTCAGCCACAGTATTAAAAACACGCCAGAACAACACACTTAAAACCCACTTGGAGCACACATGGTGAAGGATAAAACTGCCAGGTGGGACCTGCTGAGGGCGAGGTCAGAGAGGATGGAAAAGGAGGGGGGAGCAAGGGGCAGCAAGGGAGGCAGTAGGATGAAGACAGTAGGGGTGTCGGCAGGTACACGAAGAGGCAGGAGACTGGTGGGGCAGGAGATGAAGAGGGATGACAAAGCAGGAGGGAGTGCAGAGACACTGAGAGGGAGCACAAGAGACGGGGTGGGGAGTAGGAGGGGGAAGCCGCTCAGGAAAAGAAAGGAGGAGGAAAGGGAGCCCTGAGAAGGAGGCAGGAAGGTGTGGTTAGAGTTGGTAGGAAGGGTAGATGTCAGGGTGAAGCTCATCATCTGAGAGGGGTATACGGTGGAAGTGCCATTGGGAAAGGAGGCGGAGGTTGTAGAGATGGAGAGAGGGTGGGACACAGCGGTAAAGGCGCAGCAATGGTTTGGAGGTGGAGAGAAAGGGAGATACCAGGAGTTGAGGGGGATCAAGGCGGCAGACAATATATAGTGTGCATATGTTTTCAAGGATAAGGAGAAGGTGGGGGAAGGGGATGAGGTCGTAGAGGATGCGCGTGGGAGACGGAAGGCGGATGCGGAAGGCGAGGGGGAGCGCATTGCGTTCGAGTATTTGGAGAGTTTTATAGAACCAGAGAGGGGAATACCAGCCACAACGACGAAAACTTTTATACACCACGGACAGAGCACTGCGTGTGCGCGATATGTTGAGTAGCGCCTCCTGGAGGCAAGTAGACACTCACCGTGCTGGTGGGAGAGGACGGTAGAAACGAAAATTTGCAACAGCACTAGTTACAAGAATCCAACGGTCGAAAAGAAGACCGTTGTTGTTTAATGTCGGACAAAATCGGATTCCATATCTTACTTAGAGGAAAACCTTTATCCCCGTTAATAATAATACTTGATAATCCAATTTCAATGGATTCTTTAAGAACACATACCCAATAGCGAGAAGCAGGAGAGATCAATTGTGTCTTGTCATACATCATCCTATGTCCTTCGTTAAGGCAGTGCTCCACCACTGCAGACTTCTCAGGCTGGAACAGCCGAGTATTCCGATGATGTTCCACACACCGTTACTGAATAGTTCGAATAGTTACTACTCCTCGCCTAATATAGAGCTTCACCAAGTCTAGAGTTGGATTGTCGATTTCTCCGGTGAGTTAGAAAGTGTTTGGCCGGTGCTCTTGTAGATAACTTAGTTTATTTCAAAGTGAAATTGCTGTGTAACCTTTTTATTACACTACTGGCCATTAAAATTGCTACACCACGAAGATGACGTGCTACAAACACGAAAGTTAACCGACAGGGAGAAGATGCTGTGATATGCAAATGAAAAGCTTTTAAGAGCGTTCACATAAGGTTGGCGCCGGTGGCGACACCTACAACGAGCTCACATGAGGAAAGTTTCCAACCGATTTCTCATACAGAAATAGCAGTTGACCGGCGTTTTCTGGTGAAACGTTGTTGTGATGCTTCGTGTAAGGAGGAGAAATGCGTACTATCACGTTTTCGACTTTGATAAAGGTCGGATTGCAGCCTATCGCGATTGCGGTTTATCGTATCGTGACATTGCTGCTCCCATTGGTCAAGATCCATTGACTGTTAGCAGACTATAGTATCGGGGGTTCAGGAGGGTAATACGGAACGCCGTGGTGGATCCCAACGGCCTCGTATCTCTAGCAGTCGAGATGACAGGCATCTTATCCCCATGGCTGTAACGGATCGTGCAGCCACGTCTCGATCCCTGAGTCAACAGATTGGGACGTTTGCAAGACAACAACCATCTGCTCTAACAGTTCGACGACGTTTGCAGCAGCATGGACTATCAGCTCGGAGACCATGGCTGCGGTTACCCTTGACGCTGCATGGTGTACTCAACGACGAACCTGGCTGCACGAATGGAAAAACTTAATTTTTTCGGATGAATCCAGGTTCTATTTACAGCATCATGATGGTTGCATCCGTTTTTGGTGACATCGCGGCGAACGCACATTGGAAGCGTGATTCGTTATCGCCATACTGGCGTATCATCCGGCTTGATGGTATAGGGTGCCATTGGTTGCACGTCTCGGTCACCTCCTGTTGGCACTGACGGCACTTTGATCAGTGGACGTTACGTTTGAGATGTTTTACGACTCGTGGCTCTACCCTTCATTCGATCCTGCGAAACGCTACATTTCAGCAGGATAATGCACGACCGCATGTTGCACGTCCTGTACGGGTTTTTCTGGATACAGAAGTTGTTCGACTGCTGCCCTGGCCAGCACATTCTCCAGATCTCTCACCAACTGAAACCGTCTGGTCAATGGTGGCCTAGCAACTGGCTCGTCACAAAACGCCAGTCACCACTCTTGACGAACTGTTGTATCGTGTTGAAGCTGCATGGGCAGCTGTGCCTGTACACGCCATCCAAGCTCTGTCTGACTCAATGCCCAGGCGTATCGAGGCCGTTATTACGGCCACAGGTAGTTGTTCTGGGTACTGCTTTCTCAGGATCTATGTACCCAAATTGCGTGAAAATGTAATCACATGTCAGTTCTAATATAATATATTTGTCCCATGAATACCCGTTTATCATCTGTATTTCTCGCTTCCCGCGCCCGACTTCCGGGTTCGATTCCCGGCGGGATCAGGGATTTTCTCTGCCTCGTGATGACTGGGTGTTGTGTGATGTCCTTAGGTTAGTTAGGTTTAAGTAGTTCTAAGTTCTAGGGTACTGATGACCATAGATGTTAAGTCCCATAGTGCTCAGAGCCATTTGAACCATCATCTGCATTTCTTCTTGGTTTAGCAATTTTTTTATGGCCAGTAGTGTATATGACGCTTTCGTTCACTTAAACAATAAACAACGTGTAGATATTACACCGTTACCTAGCAGTCTATACTTTCTGAAGGAATAGCCATTCAAGCATAAGTACAGGCGTCAATCCATTAAATAGTTTAAGCAATTTCTTTAAAGTGCTGCGTCTTGTGAAGCGACAATAGTGATAATACTAGTGGTCAGTTGCTGTTTCAAATAGTCCAGTCTCTCGGAAAATGTGATCACACCTACACCGAAATGGAGGATGACAGAGAGAAGAGTAAAAATCTGAATTTACTATTAAGAAACTAAAATTCGTTTCACCCTTTCGCACGAACGTTGAAATTGGAGACACTGAAATAAGTGATCGTAGAATAGAAAAGCAAGAACAATCGCTTAATAGTGAAAAGGTATTTAAACCGTACGAGTACCTTCGAGATTCAACAAATTATGCGAAACGAATTGATTCTTATTAGCAGCAGATTATCGTAGGTCACTGGAACAAGAGGGGAACCTAGCGACTGGTAAACGCGCAGAGTGTTAGGACAGTTGTACATACAAGGTGAGAATTATTGGACTACATGAAAAAAAAAGTTAGTTAGTTACAAACTTTGGCGTGGACCCGCTTTACGCAACATGGAAACGTCACTACAGATATGCGGTTATACGTTATGACATGTTCGATACGCTCGCCATCATTGGCGATGATGTGGCGCGAAACTCTGCATGCCCCGCCGGAGTGTCGGAACACCACTGATATCAATGATCTCCTGAATATCTGTTTTCAGCTCAACAGTGTTTTTTAGGTTATTGTTGTCCATCTTGTCTTTAATATAGCGAAACAGAAAGGGGTCGCACGTGTTCAGATCCGGAGAATATGGTGGCCAATCAAGGGTCATGCCGTTTACCTCTGGTTACTCCAGAGACCAAAGTGCTCCTCCAGGACATCAAAAACTCCCCTGCTTCCATGGCGTCGAGCTCCTTCATAAACCACATGCTGTCGAAATCAGTGTCACTTGAGATGACGCGGATGAAATCATCTCACAAAATCTTCACGTACCGTCGGTAGTTACGGTGCCATAAAGGAATATCGCACCGATTATTCCGTGACGGGACACTGCCCACCACACAGTCACCCATTGAGGGAGAATATATATGTGGATAGCGAAATAGGATTCTCAGCCCCCAAAACCAAACAATACTAATTCCCATCTTACCCCGCGGCCAACTGTGCAGTTTGAACGTTCAGACGTTCAGACTTTATGACGATTTTATTACATATAGTTCTATAATATCCACCCTGTAAATAAAGACCTATATCGATGACTACAATGAGTCTGAGAGTTATGGAACATGTTTTATTTTCACGTATTAAGAAGATTGTAGAGAGAAAAGGTCTCCTCTATAAAAATCAATGTGATTTGATAAACAGAGAGGTAGTGAATGTCGGCTCTCTTTGTTTGTCCATCAGAGCAAGAGCACCGTAGACGTCGGAACTCGGGGTGATGCCGTGATCCTTGTCTTCATGTAGGCAGTTCGTACAGTTCTCACAGTGGTTTAGTGAACTAAATACGAGCTTACCAATATAGGACCAGATATGTAAGTGGACCGGCGACTTCGTGGCTGGTACAATTCATAACGTCACCCTTAACGGAACAACATCGAGATGTCTAAAGGCAGTTCAAAGAATATTGCGGGGAACCGTGATAGGACCTTAATTGCTCACAGTGTATACAGGCTGAGTCACATAAAATGTAACAACCACTTTGTTCCTTAAACGGTTCCAGGTATCGGAACGAGGTTTTTGGCAAATGATAGCACGCTAATAAGCATCTGCTTGGGGATGTGATAAAACATATTAACTCTTGTATCTGCCGAGATACTGAAGCAAGTATAAGTTTTTGAAATAGTGAAATGTGCTTCTTTAATGGCATCCGAGAGCGCTTGAAAATAAGTGTACAGTGATGTAAATCACGTTAATGTTGAGGATGAAACTCATAGCAAAAAAAAAAAAAAAAAAAAAAAAAAATACCGGGT
Source organism: Schistocerca piceifrons (assembly GCF_021461385.2). Taxonomy (NCBI): domain Eukaryota; kingdom Metazoa; phylum Arthropoda; class Insecta; order Orthoptera; family Acrididae; genus Schistocerca; species Schistocerca piceifrons. The sequence continues at coordinate 504,448,840 of NC_060143.1, read as the reverse complement.
AAATATTGCAAAATTGAAAGGAAAGTCGCCCAGTATCACCTACTGCGTTTTACTGTAACTACGCGTATGCCAGGCTACATCATTGTATCAAGCCATTCTACTGTTTACTTAGCCACACTGCATAAATAACAAGGTGTCCTCTGACGGTACGTAGTTTCTACCGAAACATTCCTTGCTTGCAGACATTTACACTAATGAGACTTTTTTTTTTACGGTCAATAGTAGCATGAGTTAGAAAGTCGCGTAGAATTTTGTTGGTTTATTCTTCATCGCTTGGGAGACGATACCAACGTTTTTCCAGCGTGTGCTATTTGCCGACAAAGCAACGTTTACTAACCACGGTTACGTAAATATACATAATACGCTTTGCGGAGCAGCTGAATCTCCATGGTGGCTTCGTCAGTTACAGGAACAACCACTGTAAAGAGTGAACCTATGGGGCGTGGGCTACGAAAATACACTTTTCTGACCTTACTTCAGCCCATAGATGTTAAATGGAAATACGTATGCACACTTTCTTACGGGCATTCTATTTGTTGTTCTATCGGATGTACTACTCGATAAGTGACGTGTATATTGTAGTTCCAGCTCACTCTTCCCGTGTTGCTACACAAATGTCGAATGAAACATTCCTGACAGTGGACACGACGTACAGTGGCTGGCCAGGTCTCTTGATCTGGCTCCTCTTGATTTATATCTATGAGGAGCACTGAAAGGTGCCGTTTGTCATGAAGCCCTTTCTATACCAGACAATACTCAACGCTGAATCGCCAAAGCATACATCGTTATATCATCCTATTAACGTACATCTGTTCATCTAGCTCTTGAATGGCGATCGTAACTGTAGCTTTTAGTCGACGGTAAACAATATTGGCAGATACTTGAATATGGTAAAAAACTACGTTTCGTTAAGACTAGGGTTTATGTCGCGTGTGAGACTTCGTCAGTCTTTTCAGTAAATTATTTGTTTACTTATATTATATTTCGTCTAATTACAGTTTATATTAGTATTTATAGACACATTTGTCTGACAGCAAGTGCTTTGCTTTAATAATCTTTCAGGCGTGTCTATCAAAAACGCGGATATTTTTTTTTTTTTCCAAAGCTAAGGAAGCTAATACAGTAGTTTACTTGTTCCCTTGACTAGAGTTTATTACAATGATAAAGTACGAATAATCGACCGTTTCTGTTTCGGATTTGACAAGGAAACAGCAAAGGGGAGGGTTTAAAAGGAAAACTGCCGCACGTAACTGTAATTGTTCCCACAAAATCCAGGAAATACCGGTTGGTTGTAATTAAATTTGCTCAATTAAAGATACTAGAACACGAAAACTAATTCTCGTACTAGTACCAAACTTGACAGCATTAATTTCAAGTGCATTGGAAGAGAATTAATGCAGAATCTGTTCAACTGGAACACTTAATGTGCTACATATCGGTACCATTACTGCTACAAGAGGAGCATAGCCTGAAAGCGCAGGATTGCACTGTGCATAGCATACGTAGGTATGCTGGGTACACTTTTGACATGCTGCGCTGCAGATCAACATATGTATGAATGTTGCCCTGGTAAACTCAGTCCTTGAGGTAGCCCCACAACCAGAAATCACTAAGAATGAGATCAAGTGATCTTGACGGCCAAGCATTTGGAAACGATAGGCTGATAATTCGATCGTTTCCAAATGTGTTTCGAGAAGCAGCTGAACTTCTCGAGCGAAGTGCGCTGGGGCTACATCTTGCAGAAAAATGAGCTTCGAACGTCCAAAAGACAGTCGAGGGCCAGCCCTCGTCTATTTGTCATGGCGAGAAAGTGGAGTGTAAAGTCAACATGTCGTTGTAAGTCCTGTGGTGCAAGCTGCTGTACGATATGGATACCATTTCATAATGGTTCGAAGCACCTCCCTCACAGTGAATCACGGGATAATCAATTGTCGTGACACAGTACGGCACACTGCCTGTCGACCGGGTATGCCCGCAGCGTTATCTGCCATTGCAACAGCGATTTCAACGACCACCGGTGGTACAACCGGTCGTCGGCCTCTTCTCGGATCGACGCCCAGTTCTCCAGTTGATTCGAACTACTTCATCATGCTCCGCACAGAAGGTGGAGAAAGAGGACATTTCCGTAATCCTTTCTACCGGCGATATTTTCAGAGTGCAGCTGCAGTATTACTGTTGTTTTGATAATAGAGCTTCACCAATAACGCCCTGTTCCTTTTGTCCACTTTCATTTTGACACGCCAACAAGTGCACTGCCACTTGCCATGTGTGTGACACTATGAATACCTGATCGTGGCACCTGTTGGCCATAGTTGGAACTGGACGCTGGCACTGTGGCGCATGGAAATCATGCACTCCATACTAAGGACAATAATACTATTGAGTGTGGTACTCGTACGGTAATTATTTTCCGTGTTACAACGTGTTAAACAGGGAAGGTTTGATTATAACCACCCGGCAGTTTTCCTAAGCTCCATCTGATGCACCATAAGCTAGCATATGCCGTAGTTCCCTATACAAAAATGGTAGCTGACCCTGTATCTACGTCGTGTAGGAAATTGGGTTTTATCTAACTAGCTTAGGTCTGTGTTGCTGCATGTAACTATTGCGTCTCGCATGAGAGCTCTCGTTGGCGGCGTTTTCACCGCTGCCTCTGGCACATTTCTCGGATTCTTTGCCGAACAGTTTCAACCTCAACATTAACAATAATTATATCACTGTATTCATCAGCAAAATGCATTAATTGCTTGTGAAATGATGCAGCCGTCTATTAATGCACTGAAAACTGATGTTAATGTTCACTACTGTATTTACTACTGTATTTACTACTGTATTTACTACTGTATTTATTAATTTTATTCTGTCTTTCGCATTTAGCCCTGCGCTAATCTCAAAGGCTCAAAATACTTACAACAGTATATTAGCTATATCGAAACTGAATTTGTACAGCATAGATACAAAGTATCTATTCTGTATTATTTGATGACATGTGATCATTTCCGCCATTGAATGTTCGCTACCCTATATCTGTGTACGCCGTATATTTCAATACCTTGATGTGGAGTATTAGCCCATCAAAGTTATATTCATTAATTTATACCAAATTTAAAACTTCGCCCTAAATCCCATTGGTTGAACCGCTCCACCACGGCTTCTTTTTCTAAAAGGGTATCAGTGGCTATCCCGATAATGTACAACATAATTTGCGTCTTCGTCAGTGTGGAGTCATTCAACGCCCCTCAGCAATCTCCTTTTTGATTCGCTTTCCGACAGTGTAAGTTGGCGCATTTAATCGGAATACCAACCATGCTCACCCCCTTTTCCTGGAGCCTTTGTGTTCATGTATGAATGTTTCTCGAGTGCTGCCACGTTGAACGACAATGAAGATAATTCAATAGGAACTTCAGTCACATTTTAAGACAGGCCCGTCTCTTAATGTGTGACTCAAGTTCGTTTTGTAAATAAGGTAAAATTGTTAACTGTCGTTATTAACTGAACTATATTCATCGTGCCAAAAAACTATGCTGTATTTACTACCTCATATTGAAAGCATTATTTTAAGAGAATAAATGTAGATCATTACAAGGAAACACATTTTCACATTGATAGAACCAGATCCCCAAACCTTTCTCTTATTTAAAGCAGATTGTGTAGAACCCCGCCTGGAATATGAGGCAAAACACTGCAGGAAGAATGAATAAAGCTCCTGTAGAACAGAAATCAATAGTAGCGTAAGTATGATCATGGTATAGCAAAAAAAAAAATAAATAAATGGCGCGTGACTAGGGCCTCCCGTAGGGTAGACCGTTCGCCGGGTGCAAGGCTTTCGATTTGGCGCCACTTCAGCGACGTGCGCGTCGTTTTGGATGATGAGTAGGACAACATAACACCCAGTCCCTGAGCGGAGAAAACCTTCGACGCAGCCGAGAATCGAACCCGGGCTCGGAGGATTGGCATTCTGTCGCGCTGACCACTCAGCTACCGACGGTGGACATGATACAGCAAATGTTACCCCTCTTTGTACTGAATGTGTTGGTTAAAGGTACAATGTTTCAGGTCCCTTGTAGTAGCAATAAATATATAATTAAATTATTGCCTTTGCTGTCATTTGAAACCATTGCACCAAGAACACCAGCATACAATAAGAGGCTGAGATGCGTATAGGAACTGTCATAGACCGAGCGAGGTGGCGCAGTGGTTAGCACACTGGACTCGCATTCGGGAGGACGACGGTTCAATCCCGTCTCCAGCCATCCTGATTTAGGTTTTCCATGATTTCCCTAAATCGTTTCAGGAAAATGCCGGGATGGTTCCTTTGAAAGGGCGCGGCCGATTTCCTTCCCAATCCTTCCTTAACCCGAGGTTGCGCTCCGTCTCTAATGACCTCGTTGTCGACGGGACGTTAAACACTAACCACCACCACCACCACCAACTGTCATAGAATGGAGGTAGGTATAAGCTCAGGTTGCATTGGTACGAATACAAAGGAAAATATCACAGAATAGCAGATTGTTTGCAGTTCATGTATCAAAGTTGCACTTCACTTCAACGACGGTAACCGCGCAGATATATTGAATCTACATTAATACTACCTGTTGTGTGCTTAACCTCTGCGAGGACGTCCACGTACTCGTGTTATGGGAGGCCTTGCGCTTCGGTATCCAGAAAGGGACCGCAGAATATTAATACCACCGCTGCTCAGTCACCTAATGCGTGGTGTTCTTAACATGAACGTTGCGGCTTCTACTACTATTGTGGTGTAGCAATCGATGATATAACGGTCACACATGGTGTTGTTTAGTACAAGAGACCTGACCAAATGAAAACGTCGCTAGTGCTCACTGATCCTAGGAAGAATTTCGATGTTTTCTAAGACAAGGAATATACTCTGCTTTGCAGAACCGTGCTAAAGAAGGCGACATTCACATATGATTGATCTGTTAATTTTGATGGACCACGGAATACTGCAATAGCTTCTGCTCGCTGCATCTGCGCTGTTGTTGTCTACATGTTGTTAGCGTTTAATTAAGAAAAAGGAGTTTTGAAGTCCTAATTAAACCACTGAATAGAACAGTGAGAAGGTGTTCTCCTTAAATAGCTACTATTTTTCAGCAACTCGCTTGTCTGTCACTAGAAGATACTTACTTTTCACGCATGACTACAGGAGGTATGCTACTTTGCATACAAATAGGTTCTCAGGAACCAAAATTTTTCCTCTAAGAACTGGTTCCTAATACGAGGTGTGGCTAAAAAAAAACCGGACTAGTACTGGTGAAACAATAAAACGAATGCAATAAGGCTGAAAGTCGCGTGTCCTGTGAATTGACTCTCGCTCCGCCTACTGCTCGAGTTTCATCTGCCTCCTGCACTCAGTCTGCCCGTGGCGTCTAAGTAGTTGACGTTTTGTCTGTGCGTCGCAAAATGTTGAGTGTACAGAAAGAACAGCGTGTTAACATCAAATTTTGTTACAAACTTGGAAAATCTGCAAGTGAAACGTTTGTAATGTTACAACAAGTGTACGGCGATGATGGTTTATCGCGAACACAAGTGTTTGAGTGGTTTAAACGATTTAAAGATGGCCGCGAAGACACCAGTGATGACACTCGCACTGGCAGACCATTGTCAGCAAAAACTGATGCAAACATTGAAAAAATCGGTAAACTTGTTCGACAAGATCGCCGTTTAACAATCAGAGCAGTATGTGAGTTAACAGGAGTTGACAAGGAAAGTGTTAGGCAGATTCTTTATGAAAGTTTCAACATGAACAAAGTGTGTTCAAAAATGGTTCCAAAGTGTCTCACAATTGAACAGAAGGAACGCCGAAGAATGATTTGTTCTGACATCCTGGAAAACATTGAAAGTGATCCCACCTTCTTACAAAATGTTATTACTTGCGATGAATCGTGGTTTTTTACTTACGATCCCGAAACTAAACGCCAATCGATGCATTGGAAAACTCCTGGTTCTCCACAACAACAAAAAAGCACGAATGTCAAAATCGAAATTCAAGGCAATGATGATTGTTTTTTTTTTTTTTTTGACATCAAAGGGATTGTGCACATTGATTGGGTACCAGAGGGACAAACAGTGAATCAGCATTACTACATTAGCGTCCTGGCTACCCTACGTGAGCGAGTACGGAGAAAACGGAACGATTTGTGGAGAAAAAAGTCATGGATCCTTCACCAAGACAATGCCCCAGCTCACCGTGCGTTGTCAGTGAAGACGTTTTTGGCAAAACACAACATTCCCATCTTAGAACATCCACCCTACTCACCTGATTTGGCCCCCTGTGACTTTTTTCTTTTCCCTAAAGTCAAGTCAGCTTTGAAAGGAACTAGATTTGAGACTGTTGAAGCAGTAAAAGAAAAAGCGACGGAAGTAATGTATGGACTTACCGAAAATGACCTGCAGCATTGCTATGAACAGTGGAAAATTCGTATGGAGCGGTTTAGAGACCGAGGAGGAGAGTACATTGAAGGAGATAACATGAAATTGTAAATAAATGTTTTTTCCAGCATCTGTCCGGTTTTTTTCTAGGCGCACTTCGTACGTAGTGTCATTACCGCTGTTTACAACAGCAGAACATTGGTAGGCGTTAAAGGCTTCCTTCCGATGTATATTATAACTCAACGGTAATGATTTTTGTTTAATTTGGTGGGTGCTAACTCGATATCACTGTGACAACGGATCGCGCCGTAATCGAACTGGGGGCGCAACAACACTCCATAGTGGGCTAGCATTGAGACTGAATGGATGTGACCAGTGCCTGTGCAGTAGGGTGCAGCGCTTGTCGCGTTACGAGTGAGTACGGTTATGAAGGAAGGGAAACAGTGAAGCCAGTTGGTCTCAAGGAGGCCGTTCAGCTAAAGGTCCACGATAGGCACAAGAATCACCCACACCTGGCAACTTTGCCTTTCGCGGCCTTGTGGTCTACTGTCTGAGCTACAGAAGAACGTCAAACTACCTTCTCTCATGGCTGTACATGCACGATTACCTTGTACTTCACAGTTCTCTGGTATACCTTGCAGGAGTAGAACATATCGGAGAAAGGATACTGTGGAAAAATTGATTACCTATAGCTAAGGTATGGTTTCCTGAATGAATTTTCATTATCAGCGCAGTGTGCGCTAATTTGAATCTTCCTGACGTATTAAATATGCCGGATCGGGTGTCGAAACATGGATCTTCTGCATTGATAAGGAAGGAGGGAGGTGCTGGCAGAAACGAAGCTGTGTGGGCTGGTTGTGGGTAATGCATGGATAGCTCACAGGGTGGACAACTTGGTCGGGAAGAGTATGGTCCCAGGTTTGGCTCGCAGTGCGATACAAAATTTTAACTAGCCACGATGTTTCCGATCTTCGATCTTCCAGCCACGGAGTGATAATTAATGCCACAGACATTTCGTTAGGTTGTAGCTAAGTTACTTCTCAGCGATATCCTCCCTTGTGAGAGCGCCAGTCTGACAAGGCATGCGGGAGAATTTCTATCGAGTTTAGAAGAAAGAAGAGGTGCTGCTGGAAGTGATGCTGTGATGGCAGGTTTGTGAGTCGTCCTTTGACAGCTCAGATGTTGGAGTACTTGCACACAAATGGCAAAGGTCCCAGGCTGTTACCCCGAACAGGCATATAGTTTCAATCTGCCAGAAAGTTTCAAAACGACGCAAGTACCGTTGCAGTGTGAAAATAAATTCTAGAAGCTCTAGTTCCATTTAACTCTGGACATTGGCATTATTTATTCATTTCCATGTTCACGCAGTATTTTCAGGATGCAGTAACTGCGTTGGCCTCGATCGGGTATTCGCCTGCGCAAGGTGGTTCCAGTACACGGCACATGAGAAAATGACCTGGATACTATGCTCTTCCGCAGACTCAGGGACCGCAGAGACACGTCTCTACCGGTTGGAAGGACGCCCGACGTCTGTGTATTGGTTTTACAACAGGGGACGCCCATCAAAAGACGAATGAGTAGTCTCCCTAGGACTAGCTGTTCCTTTGCAAGGATATCCAGCGTCAGCTACTGGTGATGAGGTCAGACTCCGGAGTTCAATCCAGTGAGTGAGTCCTACCAATGAATCTTTTTCTAGATTTCAAGACTAAAGCTATATTATCAAGCATTGGATGACGGTGACCATTTGTCTACTTCGTCCACTCCGCATGAGCAGCGACCGTCCTTCTGACAGTGGGAGCAGGATGTATCTTCATACATTCCCGCAAAATTTGGACAGTCTCATCCACTGCAGTGTCAACCCACTTGATGTGAGCTGTTGCAGTCCACATAGGTGAGGCGTACTCTGCAGCTGACATACAATACGAGAGCAAAATATCTCAGGACGTGAGGACCAACTTTCCAGGTGGCAGATGTGAGCTTCCTCAAAATATTGTCAACTGCACCTTTTCTTAACAACAATGTACGGTCAAGAGTAACACAGAGACACTTTTCTTTATTTTGTATTTATTTAACCTCATCTAATTGGGGCTACCAGGCCTTCTCTTGCATCATGGTTTCCTAAAACGATAACAATTTTGATATGAAAAACAGTATTAAAATGATTTCAGTCTCGGAAGTGGCAGTGTGAGCCAATAATACTGACTACGAACTAATAAACTTAGTATTATAATTTTCAACGCTACCGTAATACTCGTTTGGGCTGTGGTACTGTCTTCGTGTTTAACAAGGATGGATATGTCGAAATTCATAAAGTTAATGCAAGCAGTACTTGTAATACTGCACGTGAGGGCAGCTGGCATTACTGCAGCTCTGTTACTGATTATGACAATAAATATTAATATTAATATTAATAATGACAATGATGACAATAACAACACTGGATTTATAGGTGCGCAAGGTACATATATTGTGATATAGCAAGTCCTGGGGAAAGGAAATTTAAGGAGACTGCACCAGCTAAGTACTCTAAGAAAAGAGGAACATTTGGTTGGAAAATGTAAAGACACCAGACAGGGAGATCTGACGTTGCAGTTGATAATACAAGCAAGACCGAAGAAAAATCACGACACTTTCATGTGCTTTGTTGATGTGCAAAATGCGTTCCACAATGAAATATGGAGTTCGAAATCGAAATTCTGGGGAATATAGGGGTAAGCTATACGGATATACGGGTAATATACAGCATGTATAAGAGCCAATGGGGAATAATAAAGCGGAAGACCAAGAATGAAGTACTAGGTTTAGAAACTATATAAGACCGGAATGTAGTATTTCGCCCTAGTGTTCAATCTGTACATCGAAGAAGCAACGATGGGAATAAACGAAGGGCTCATGAGTGAAATTAAAATTCAAGGTGAAAGGGTATCAATGAAAAAATTCGCTGATGACGTTGTTATCCTTAGTGAAAGTGAAGAAGAGATAGAAGGTCTGCAGAATGGACTGAACTGTCTAATGAGTAATGAACATGGATTGAGTGTAAACAGAAGAAAGACGAAGGTAATGAGAAGTAGCAGAAATGATAACGGCGAAATACTTAACATCAGGATTGATGGTCACCAAGTGGCTGAAGATGAGAAAGTCTCCTACCTAGGCAGCAAAATAGACAATGACGGACGGAGCAAGGAGGACACCGAGAGCAGACAATCAGTGGTAAGAAAAGGATTCCTGGCCAAGAAAAGTATACTAGTATCAAACATAGGCCTTAATTCGAAGAAGAAATTTATGAGAATATACATTTGGAACACAGCATTGTATGGTGTGATAAATAGATTGTTGGAAAACCGGAAAATCATTTGAGATGTGGTACATCAGAAGAAACTGGGAAATTAGGTGGACTGATAAGGTAAGGAATGAGAAAGTTCTGTGCAGAAACGGAGAGGAAAAGAAGATACTCAAAACACTGACACGAAGAAGGGACAGGATAATATCTGTAAAGACATCAGGTAATAACTTCCATGGTACTAGAAGGAGCAGTAGACGATAAATACGGTAGAGGATGACAGAAATTGTCATACATCCACCAAATAATTGAGGACGTAGGTTGCTACTTGAGATGAAGAGGTTGGCACAGATGAGTAATTTTTGGCGAAGTGCATGAAACCAACCAAAAGAGTGACGGCTCAAAAAAAAAAAAAAAAAAAAAAAAAGGATTTATGTTTCCAAGTGATACGGTCACGAGACCAGGAGAGGCGCTGCATGCGATGCCGTCTAATTAGCTGAGTCAGTCTCGTCTGTCATCTGCTGCCATAGACCATTAATGCTACATTTCATCCCACAGTCCTAACGGATACGTTGGTCGTACGTAACACTTTGATTTTAGCGCTTATTTCACCCAGTGTTGCTTGTATGTTAGCACTGACAACGCTGCTCTCGGTCGTTAAGTGAAGGCAGTGGGCCACTGTGTCATTCATGGTGAGACGTAATGTCTGTAATGTGGAATTTTCGGCTCACTCTTGACACTGTGCATCTTGGAGTACTGTGTTTTCTGAGGAATATCGAATTGGGATGCGCCATGCATTTGACTGTAACTACCATTACGCATTCAAAGTCTGTTAATTAATGTCATGCGAACATAATTACACTGGACATTTCATCACATAAATTACCTGAGTAGAAATCACTGTTCCGCCAACATATTGCCTTTTCGTACCTTGTGTACAGGACACTATCGCCATCAGACAAACAAATTGTCAACATTTCAGAAAAAAATTGATAATTTATTCAAGAAAAATTGTTTCACGAAATGAGCAAGTCAATGATTTGTATCCGAGCAGTTATTCGGATTGGCACTGAGTGAAAAAGTTGTTGGATGTCCTTCTGAGTCATGTCGTGCGATATTCTACCCAAATGACACTTCAGGTCGACAAAACGTCCATTTGTTTTGATGGTCGATCTCATAACGCTTCAAACGTTCTCATTTGGCATGAAATCTGTCGACCTTGCTGGTGAAAATAGAGTTTGGAATAGTATTAGACAAGTAGTAGAATCTCTCCTCGTGTGCGGGCGACTATCACGTTGCAGAAATTTAAGCGCAGGATGGATAGCCATGAAGGACAACAAAACGGGGCGTATAATATAGTCGACGTACCGCTCTGATGTAAGGATGCCGTGGATGACAACCAAATGTGTTACTACTCGCTGTACTCCTCGTTGCAAGGGCCGTAGGGCGGGCGACAGATTGTTACCCCACCATTGTCCGGAGCTACTCAAGATACGTTGTAAGTGGGCTGTTTAGGTTTTTAATGTTGGTACCACCACGTGGCGCTCTGTATGAAAATCACTGACTGTGCTGTGTGCAGTCTGTGGCTGGTTGGACTCATTGTTGGAATATTCGCTTGTGTAGTGTTGGGCAGTTTGATGTGAACAGCGCGTAGCGTTGTGCAGTTGGAGGTGAGCCGGCAGCAGTGGCGGATGTGGAGAGAGAAATGCCAGAGTTTTGAGAGATTACTATGTGAGCACGGTCTGGACGTGTGTCCGCCAGAAAAAAAAATTGTAAAGATAGATGTCATCCTTTGAACATTGCTAAGGTAAATAAATTGTTTGTTCTCTATCAAAATCTTTCATTTGCTAGCTATTCCTATCAGCAGTTAGTGCCTTGAATAGTTAGAATCTTTCATTTAGCTGGCGATATTGGTGCTCGCTGTTTTGCAGTAGTTCAAGTAACGAAGATTTTTGTGAGGTAAGTGATTCATGAAAGGTACGGGTTATTGATAGTCAGGGCCATTCTTTTGTAGGGATTATTCAAAATCAGATTGCGTTGCGATAAAAAAAAAACTATTGTGTGTCATTTGGATGATGATCAGAATAAGTAAAGGGAGAAATGTCTGAGTACGTTCAGTTTTGCTCAGCTGTTTGAAAATCAAATAACGTAAGAGGTTTATTAGCACAGTCATTCATAACTTTTCAAAGGGGACGTTACAACGCCTTCGTTGTCATCGGGACTCAATACGAAACGGCGCTCATGCTGAAGACGGCGCGACTCCAGTCAGTGAGTTTCCAGGATGAATGTGCCTAACACGTCTGCAGAGGGGCTTGTGTGTACATATACAAACGGTGGCGCAAGAGACGCCGTGAACTTAGCCTCATCCGTGAGCCGCGTTTTAACTGTCATTGGGGTCACTGAAGATCCTGTTTCACTTCGGATCTATGATAATGATGAATCTGGGGCTCTGAGTGGCTTTCTCTCGGTTGGTGGGCACAAACTTTCTGTCGTCTCTGTAAGTCGACTGCTTCCTTCTTGACGCAATGTTCGGCCATGGTTCACCCATACCTGCCAACATCTTCAAATAGTGGTCTCGCTTCTGTTCAACCTCGATAGATTAGCCGATTCCTCCATTTATTGTTGACGCGGCTGTCTGAGAGGCACAGATAATGTCCAACCAAGTACACAGAATGAAATTCGCAAAGACTGCGTGCCCCATTATCGATCATGTCCTCTGTTTACGATCCTTGGCAGCTGCACGCTGGAACGGCTCTGCAACGCACGGCATTTTACCATTTTGCATCATATTGTGAGCAATTTGTGTAACTCCTTCGTGGTGTGTCGTTTTGTTTCTTCCTTACAGTGTATTTTCTTCTGTGAGATGAACGTGACTCTTCCAATAAATTGAAACTTCATTTTTGAGTTCGGTGATGACAAAATCACAAGTAAAACATATCTCTACACTATAACATTCTAATTTGTAGAACAGTTCTTCTGTGCAGTGGCTGAAAAGAGTGCGTTTTTTTTCACATGCCTGGTACCTAACCTCCATCTCCCGCACGGAGACGCTTTGGTAACATACAACGGTCACAGATAATCTCAGTCTTGGTGAGGAAAGTAGCGGAAGCAACTTTGTTAATAATACGTTTGTGTAATTAGTTCGCTAGAGTTAGAAATACAGTTTTCCCGTTTCAATTCTCTAATTTAAGCCGGTAACCACAGTTTCATGAAGTTGCAGCCTGTTGATTAAATTACTGGATTTCATTTGTGCTGCACATATTAATATGTTACTCGAGGACTATGAAAAATTCTCAACCTAACTTCTTGTTCTCCGGAGATCTACAGCAGTTCCACTCAGACGACGTATTTTGTACTAATAAATAAAAGTATTTTTAACCAAAAATATCGTCAAACAGGCTCCAGTGCTATCTGTAACCGCCAGCATTGGTTTGTGGCTTTCAGTACGTTTATATGAAAAGCAATTATAGTCGTCTCCCTTAGTCAGTTACTGCCTTCAGATTTTTGTAATTGATTGGAAATATGTTTCTGATAGTCCATAAATAATTTCGACTGCTGCGTCATGTAAAATATTTAAGTGAATAGCACAAAAATCCATAACAGTCTCTTTTGAAACAAAAATCTGAGGCCAAATTTAGAAAGTATATTTCTCAATTAGGAAATAAAGTGTGCAAGAAACTTTTACGCAAATAACTTCATTAGACTACAAACCAAAAAAAAAAAATCCACTTCATAGCAGATGTGCTAAACTATCTGCTATTACATCTCCTTCCAGTGAAACAAACGACATTCACTTGGCAAGTAGATAATGAATATCTCGTCTGTGAAATAAATTGACTAAATGATTTAAATAATTGCTCAAGATCATCAAGAAACAATGAGAAAGTATATTTATTATTTCAAACCCGCAAAATTCCGTGAATTAACGATTTAATTTTCACCTATTATATTCGGGTAAGTTTATTTATATATGTTTACATAAAAAGAGAGAATATTTACTACTCTATATATTATCACATACAGTTAAGTATGCTTTTCCTCGCTACATGCAACAGAATAAAATGTCCCGCCACATCCTTTAAGAAAACAGAAAAATCGAAACAACTCAGATTGAACTCACCAGTGATGAGCTAAGTCCGATACAGAGTGAAATTTATTCTGGAGACCATCCCCCCAGACTGTAACTAAGGCATATCATTGCAGTGCCCTTTATTCCATAATTGCTAATCCCACAGAAGAAGTTTCGTGAAATTTGGAAGCTAGGAGATGAGATACTGTTGGAAGGGAAGCTACGAAGTCCGGTCGTAAGTCGTGCTTCGATAACTCAATAGGTACAACAGTCACCCACAAAAGGATAAGTTCTCAGGATCGAGTCTCATTTACGGCACAGTTTTAAACTTCCAGGAAATTTCAGATCGGTTTACACTACGGCACAATGAAAACTCATTCTGGAGGAAACAACTTCGTCCAAACAGGCTTCAGAGGGCCCAACGGTATCGACAGACCGCTGTGTCATCCTCAGCCGACATGAATTTCTGGATGTTGATATGGAGGAGCATATGGTAAATCTGACTGAGCTTAGCTTGGGTGATCTGACGGAAACCGGTATTATCACTGCGACAAGTTTGCTGGCCTCGAGCCAAGAAACTGATTCTGTGATCGTTCTCTCTACTGTGGCGTATACGCTGTATGATCAGAAGTATCCACACGCCCATGTGTAACGCGGAACTGAGCACTACGAAAGGTGGAACAGTCAGTATATGATGAGGCGAGAAATATTGTCTTGTCAGTAGAGGAGTTTTAACAATAGAGAGGGTCGGTCAGATGTCCTCAATGACTTTGAACAAGGACTAGTGATTGTACGAGAGTATCTGAAGAGAGACTAACCCCAATGGGGACATCTGAACCATTCTGAGACTACTCATTTCGACTGTTGGTGATGTGATTTTGAAAACGCGTTGGACAATCATTGCTAAACTGAGATCAGGCCGGCCTAATGTACGGATGGACAGAGACAGTCGAGAATTGCAAAAGGTGTTTGTAAGAAATTGCAAGAAATTAGGAAATGGAATCACTCGTAGTTTGCAAAGCGCTACTATCAACTCTTCCGGCATTGTCACGGTGCGAAAGGAGTTAAAAAGGGTAGGGTGCAGTGATCGAGAAACTCGTCATGAAGCACAAACTTCTATAGCCAATGCCATGCGATCCTTGGGGTGACGTGAAAAGCGACGTCAATAGGATTGTGTTGACTGGGATGCTTTGGCGTGATAAATCGCGCTCTACTCTGTGGCAATCCAATGGCAGAGGTTGGGTTTGGCGAATACCTGGAGAATGTCACTTGCCGTCATGTGTTGTGCCAAAAGTGAAGGACAGAGGAGATGGTGTTGAAGTATGGGGATGTTTTTATGAAATAAGGTGAGGTCCCGCTATTGCACTTAAATATAACGCTATAAGTGGAAGTGTATGAACACGTATTATAGAGCTGTGTACTGCATACAGTAGAGGAGCTGTTTGAGAGAAAATGTCCTGCCAGCATGACAATGCAACCTGATATAAGGCAGCATTTGTGAAACAATGGTTTATGGACAATAACATTCCTGAAGTGTGCTGGAATGCTCACTGTCACGACCTGAACCCAGTGTAACACCTGTGGGATGAGCTAGAGTGTCGATTTCTTTTCTAGAACCCAGTGTCCATCATCACTACCTAGGGTAAATACTATGGCAAGAATGGGCTGCCATTCCTCCACAGACATTCAGACACCTGATCCAAAGTGTCCCCTGCAGAGTTCAAACCGCAAAAATGGCGAACGGTTGGCAGTATATACATGGTGTTACAAAAGGGTACGGTCAAACTTTCAGGAAACATTCCTCACACACAAAGAAAGAAAATATGTTATGTGGACATGTGTCCAGAAACGCTTACTTTCCACGTTAGAGCTCATTTTATTACTTCTCTTCAAATCACATTAATCATGGAATGGAAACACACAGCAACAGAACGTACCAGCGTGACTTCAAACACTTTGTTACAGGAAATGTTCAAAATGTCCTCCGTTAGCAAGGATACATGCATCCACCCTCCGTCGCATGGAATCCCACATGCGCTGATGCAGCCCTGGAGAATAGCGTGTTGTATCACAGCCGTCCACAATACGAGCACGAAGAGTCTCTACATTTGGTACCGAGGTCGCGTAGACAAGAGCTTCCAAAAGCCCCCATAAATGAAAGTCAAGAGGGTTGAGGTCAGGAGAGCGTGGAGGCCATGGAATGGGTCAGCCTCTACCAATCCATCGGTCACCGAATCCGTTGTTGAGAAGCCTACGAACACTTCGACTGAAATGTGCAGGAGCTCCATCGTGCATGAACCACATGTTGTGTCGTACTTGTAAAGGCACATGTTCTAGCAGCACAGGTAGAGTATCCCGTATGAAATCATGGCGGTCAATCGAGGAAGTACAGTACATACTGACGAAACTAAAATGAGCTCTAACATGGAAATTAAGCGTTTCCAGACACATGTTCACATAACATCTTTCCTTTATTTGTGTGTGAGGAATGTTTCCTGGAAGTTTGGCCGTACCTTTTTGTAACACCCTGTATATTAATGTCAGTAACAGGTGCCCAGATTCTTCTGATCAGATAGTGTATGTGGTCTAGAATCCTCCTGATATAAAATTCTTTCTTCTAAGAGTGTTAATCTAGAGTGGTATGTAGGAAAGTCTGCAGGGTATACCCAAATGCAGTGAGGTACTGGCAGAATTGATGCTCTTAGGAGTGGTCGTATATTGTGCTTGGATAGCTCAGTTGGTAACACTGCTCGCGGAAGGCGATATTCCAGGTTAAAAAATCAACCCAGAGCACAGTTTTAATCTTCCAAGTATCTTAAGAAGAACGCACACTCCGCTGGTTCGAAATTATCATCCTGTGAACAGCACAACCAATTGTAGGCAATAACGTTGTAGACTGTTTCATATATTCTGAATGACGATACTTCAAATGTGTGATTATCGAAATACATTTTTGTCAGTACCCTAGCAAACACGACAAATGCACAATATTTCAGACTGGGTGGATTTTGTATTGCCTTGGATGACTGTTTATGTGGAAAGAAGGGAGAGGGATGACTGATCCTGTAGAATCACAGCACACTCATTTCTTATAGAAGGAGACTGCTGACTGTAACACTTAATCCAAAAATTATCATCGCCAATCAAAATGGTGTCTATTTACAAGACACTATTCGTGGAATTGAAGTTTAAACAATGTGGTTTTTGTAGAATTTTATCACTTTTGGGTTCACGACTCTGCATCTTTTTTCCTAAAAGCAACATTCTGTTGAGGACAATTTCTTCTTTCAACGGGACTCAACTCTGTTATTTAAGGAACGAACGCTGTCACATTTGTTCAAGGAGGTAATAAAAAGGAGAAAAAGTAAAAAGGGGAGGCTAAGTGTAGTAAAGAATCGATTGCTGGATAACCTCATAAACATGTAAATTTTTCCTGGAATGTAAATGACGCCATTCGCGCAAGGTAATATTGCGGGGAAGTGAATCTTAAGATCAAGATAGTATTCTCCGTTAAAAGCCAGATGTAGTCTACAACACATTCACAATGTTCACCCGTCGACATGCAAAGAAACTCGATCGTTGGGATTGACTTCCTTCCTGTCTTGCTTCCCATCGGTCCTGCTTAAAGAGATGTTTATTTTCATAGTCTAGGTGCCATGTATTTCAACTATTTTCACTGATGATCCTCGTATCTGAGTAGTCGCAAACGAATGTTTCCAAAGACCTCTACAAAAACAACTCAACTGAGCTTTATATATTAAAGGGAAATATACCACACCAACCCTTAAATTGTGTGTCACAGATTCTAGTCACACAAATCACATTATTTACTTTTATAAACGGCAGCTACAAGTATATCTGAACTACGTAGTATCAATGGGAATGAACAGAAAACTGGTGTGCGCAGTTATCACCGTCCTTTTACATATTACATTCATAAATTCAGAAATAGCTGCGCCATTTATACTCACGTTTAGAGGCATGTAGCTTCCACCTTGTTACAACGACAGACTGAATATTTACGAAATCGTGACGTGTACGTCGACCGACGTATGGGCGAAAATGGACTCGATCTAGGATAAAAGAAAGCGTAAGTGAATAGTGACATACAGCTGAGGCACACGTTACGCCGTTAGAAGGCGCAATAACAGTATTCCGAATCCGTTAACATGGGAGGAGACATGTCATGTATTAATGATATCCTTTTATTAGCAAAAATGACAACAAAACAGCAATTAAGCTGGAAAACAACAACGAAAGCAGCAGTCCATGGCACTGCGCAAGGCATTAGCATTGGTAGCGTCCAGGAAAGTCACAGGATGCAAAAAAAGAGGGATAACGGAAGAAAATTAATCGGCCATTCAGAATACATAACATAGGACAAGGTAACTGCGTACTTCATTAAACAAAAGCTAGCGTGCTTCGTGAGTAAACAGAATTTGTTAAATATCCAATATTACTCTAATATTCATTAGGCTGCTTCTTGAACGTTGAATGAGGAGGTCTATTTACCCTTAGTACTTTCAGTGAATATTTTTTCCTTAGTAGAACAATTTCATAAACAGTAATACAATGTCAGTAAGATTTAATTACTGAGGTAGATTTATTTTTTTTCAAAGCGAGAACGGATGTATAACGGCACTGTGAGGAAATATTAACGTTGTCTCTTGCTCTCGCGTGCAGCATTCTCGGCATCGCCCCCTGTTATCGTTATCGGAAAACACTTTCTAACCGCTCGCAGCCGCACACCGTCACGAACTCCTCTAACTCCCGGTCTGTTTGCTGTGAAAATAGCTTCCAGTCCCCGTATCTTTATATGTCGCTCAGCAGAAAGCTGTGCGAGAGAGGACACGGAAATACACTTGTTAACAGTGAGGGCCTTTATAACTGCTTCACGTTGTGAAACTCCTAATTACTGAAACGTCTAAGAGAACGTAAAGAGGTGATGTAACATTTCAGTAATCGTTATAATCACAGCTGGAGAGAACAACGTAGTTCATAGGACATAATGCAAATTAGAAGTATCAGTACCTAATTTGTGATGCATATAAATGGCTAATAAGCGAATCCCTCTGCAGACACTGGCTGCAAGACATTCCACCTGCCTACTTCAGCAGTGCACATTCCGCAGAGTTGAAGTTTTACAGAAGAGCCAAAGAAATTGGTACACCTATCATGCAGGGCCACCGCGAGCACGTAGAAGTGCCGCAACATGACGTTGCATGGTATCGACTAATGTCTGAAGTAGTGCTGGAGGGAATTGATAACATAATTCGTGCAGGGCTGCCCGTAAATCCGTAAGAGTGTGAGAGGGTGGAGAACTCTTCTGAACAGAACGTTGTAAGAACTCCCTAAATGCTCAATAACGTTCGTGTCTGGAGAGTTTGGTCGTCAGCCGAAGTGTTTAAACTCAGAATAGTGTTCCTGGACCTACTCTGTAGCAATTATGGACATGAAGGGTGTCGCACTGTCCTTCTGGAGTTTCCCAAGTCCGTCGGAATGCACAATCGGCATGAGTGGATGCAGGTGATCAGACAGGGTGCTAGCGTAAGTGTCGCCTGTCAGAGTCGCATCCAGACGTATCACGGGTCCCATATCATTCGAACTGCACACGCCAGACACCATTACACAGTCTCCACCAGCTTGAAAACTCCCCAGCTGACATGTAGAATCCATGGATTCAAGAAGTTGTCTCCACAGCCGTACACGTCCATCCGCTCGATATAATTTGAAACAAGACTCATTCTACAAGGCAACTGTTTTCAGCCATCAACAGTTCAACGTCGGGGTTGATGGGCCCAGGTGAGGCGTAAAGCTTTGTGTCGAGCAATCATCTAGGGTACACGAATGGGCCTTCGTCCCCTAAAGCCCATATCGATGATGTTTCGTTCAATAGTTCAGCGCTGACTCGTTTAAGTCCCAGCATTGAAATCTGCAGCAATTTGCGGAAGGGTTACGCTTCTGTCACGCTGAAGGATTATCTTCAATCGTTGTTGGCCTCGTTCTTGCAGGATCTTTTCCCGACCGCAGCTATGACGGAGATTTGAAGTTTTACCGGATTTCTGATATTCATGGCACACTCTTGAAATAGTCGCACGGGAAAATCCCCATTTCATCGCTATCCCGAAGATATTGTTTCCGATCACTCGAGCGCCGACTATAAAACAGCGTTCAAAATCACTTATATCACCGATCTAACAAATGCGCCAGACACTTGTTGTCTTACGTAGGCGTTTCCGACCGCAGCGCCCTATTCTGCTTCTTTAAATATCTCTGTATTTGAATACGCTTGCCATTACGAATTTCTTTGGCGCCTCAGTGTATTTCTCCGAAATCTCATTCTTCGGAGTGTGCTCGTCAGAAAAATATGCAGGAGAACTTGGACGGAGTTTGGAAATACAAGAAAGATCACGGCGGATCTAAAAATGCTGTAAGGGCAGTTCGAGGGTCGTGTATGATCAGATATTGCACGCAAAAGTCAACGTTTCGCGCTCTAGTCCCAGTTAGCAAACAATTATCATCGATCGACAAGTTTCGCTGCAGAGTAACTCAGTACTGAGCATATGTACCGAAAATTAGATACACTCACGAGGCAAAACATTAAGACCCCTGCCCACTGTTCAACTGAACGGGACTTGATGATTTAGCAGGCACGTGGCTCGCTAACGAAAGTGTAGAAGCGCAGCGGCGACGAAGGCGGAATCATTCAGGTGGTTATATGAGCCGCAGATGGGGCAACCACTGACATAAGCAACACCAATAACGGGCGGTCTGATATGGCCCGGAACCAAAGAACGAGCAACTGGGAAATCACGAAGCTGCTCGGCTGTTCGGGTGCTGCTGTCATCAGTTTCTACGGAATCTGGTTGAGGAACGCTGAAACCACAAGTAGGCGACAAGGCATTGGACGTCTACGCCTCGTCGCTGAAAGTGGAAATCGGAGGCTTGCCCAGTCTGGAAAGCCAGATATGGCGACAGAGTACATGCTGTGGCAGGCACAAATGTTTTGGAGCACGTTGTTCTGCTCATAATGGTGGACGTGGACTCAGCAACAGTGTTTTAACGTTGCACGTACGTAGGTGAGCTAATCGACCACCTAGAACTAGTGCAAGGTAAGGCGGATTTGTTTGCGAAACTATGGGGGGCCAGGGCCGACAAAACGACTCTGCCGGGTAGGCCGCCACGGCCACGAGTTATCAAAGGATGGGATGTGGGGAAAATCACCAAGTTGGGAGTTTCGTCAGCTGTTATCGAGTGTCCTTTGTGAAGGAGATTCTCCAAGAAATGGCGGAGTGTCAGAAAAACTTAAAGATGGCTAAGTTACAGCTCTTTCATATTCACGTTAACTCAGTCAGATATTAGCGCAAATCTGAATATGTCTATGTTCTCCGGAAAATGAGACACATCCAAAGACCCAACAGTATCTCAATATCTTTAAAGCTGCAGAAGCTCATCTTTCACAGCCTCTGGATTTACAATTTTTAATCGCTTCATGCGATTTAAGCAAACTCGTATCCCAGATGATAGCTATCACACCTGAAAGCTACATATCTGTATCTATTTCAGTTATTGATTTACAATGTCTTTGACATATTTCTCATTAAGCAAATAAATTTTTCAGAACATCGTATCCTCCACATTTACACAGCCGATGAATGCAGCATGAATACCTGATATTTTGTTATACTTGTGTTTTTATTTAAAGAATAGTCTACTATTGCGCCAGTAACTTTATTTAAATGTTGATTGCAAGTGTTGTTAAACAACTGTGCCAATTTAAAATGGCCACTGGCCTGTGTTAGCGGACACTGCCTTTGTTAAAGAAAGCCAAAAGACACTTCCGACAAACAGACCTAGATCATTGTTTAAACTACATTTAACGAAAATTCGTTGCCATTTAATGTGTACGCACTTGTGCAACAATACTGGCTAATTTATTGCAAATGGCTGAATGTGACAGAGTGTTTGTAACATTTGAGTCAAATCATGTCTGAAGCGCATGAAATATTTTTGGCGTGGATAACTTTCAGCCAGTGATAGTTGTACGGTGGTGGAACACTGCTGGAGTCAAGTGAAGATGGGGACTTCGCGAGAGTTCAAATGAGTGACTGGGACACATTGTATCGAGCGCTGGACGAAGGGAAAGTGCCTGTGGTAACGCACGTAATTCAGCGATGTAGATGATTGATTCTGGGCAGTGAACGGCCGCTACGATACTGTACCCATTGAAAGGACTCTAACTCACGAGAGGTATGAATGTGTTCCGCTAATACACTCCTGGAAATTGAAATAAGAACACCGTGAATTCATTGTCCCAGGAAGGGGAAACTTTATTGACACATTCCAGGGGTCAGATACATCACATGATCACACTGACAGAACCACAGGCACATAGACACAGGCAACAGAGCATGCACAATGTCGGCACTAGTACAGTGTATATCCACCTTTCGCAGCAATGCAGGCTGCTATTCTCCCATGGAGACGATCGTAGAGATGCTGGATGTAGTCCTGTGGAACGGCTTGCCATGCCATTTCCACCTGGCGCCTCAGCTGGACCAGCGTTCGTGCTGGACGCGCAGACCGCGTGAGACGACGCTTCATCCAGTCCCAAACATGCTCAATGGGGGACAGATCCGGAGATCTTGCTGGCCAGGGTAGTTGACTTACACCTTCTAGAGCACGTTGGGTGGCACGGGATACATGCGGACGTGCATTGTCCTGTTGGAACAGCAAGTTCCCTTGCCGGTCTAGGAATGGTAGAACGATGGGTTCGATGACGGTTTGGATGTACCGTGCACTATTCAGTGTCCCCTCGACGATCACCAGTGGTGTACGGCCAGTGTAGGAGATCGCTCACCACACCATGATGCCGGGTGTTGGCCCTGTGTGCCTCGGTCGTATACAGTCCTGACTGTGGCGCTCACCTGCACGGCGCCAAACACGCATACGACCATCATTGGCACCAAGGCAGAAGCGACTCTCATCGCTGAAGACGACACGTCTCCATTCGTCCCTCCATTCACGCCTGTCGCGACACCACTGGAGGCGAGCTGCACGATGTTGGGGCGTGAGCGGAAGACGGCCTAACGGTGTGCGGGACCGTAGCCCAGCTTCATGGAGACGGTTGCGAATGGTCCTCGCCGATACCCCAGGAGCAACAGTGTCCCTAATTTGCTGGGAAGTGGCAATGCGGTCCCCTACGGCACTGCGTAGGATCCTACGGTCTTGGCGTGCATCCGTGCGTCGCTGCGGTCCGGTCCCAGGTCGACGGGCACGTGCACCTTCCGCCGACCACTGGCGACAACATCGATGTACTGTGGAGACCTCACGCCCCACGTGTTGAGCAATTCGGCGGTACGTCCACCCGGCCTCCCGCATGCCCACTATACGCCCTCGCTCAAAGTCCGTCAACTGCACATACGGTTCACGTCCACGCTGTCGCGGCATGCTACCAGTGTTAAAGACTGCGATGGAGCTCCGTATGCCACGGCAAACTGGCTGACACTGACGGCGGCGGTGCACAAATGCTGCGCAGCTAGCGCCATTCGACGGCCAACACCGCGGTTCCTGGTGTGTCCGCTGTGCCGTGCGTGTGATCATTGCTTGTACAGCCCTCTCGCAGTGTCCGGAGCAAGTATGGTGGGTCTGACACACCAGTGTCAATGTGTTCTTTTTTCCATTTCCAGGAGTGTATTTCGGAGCCGAGAACAGACGGTGTCTGAGTTACTATTCTTTGTCTAGCTTATGTTAATTTGTGAATCATCCTGCTGAACTCTGAACTGTTTTGAGCTGATGAATATTTCGCATACTGTGATCAAGAAATCGCATTATCTTCCGCGAGTCTTTGATGACTGTTTAGTTTCGGGATTTTGCTACCAGTCTCATAAAGCTCTCGACGTAACTCTATCACATTTGATAAAGGTATTTTCTGCCTGTATTTTAACTCTTTATTATAAGATCACTTTGAAACTTGGTACTTAGGGAAGGCAGGAGGAGCAGTGAGGTTCGCACAAAGCCGAATACTCGCCGGGACAGCTGGCGATATATGCACTGCCCGATGGAAGGATGTGGTCGCGAGGGTGCACGACCACGTCGAGGTCCGGATTCAGCGAGTTTAAGTTGAATGGATCGTTATATTCGAGTAGTGCAACCTTCACTTGCGTGTGCGTGTCCGTCCGAGGAAGTGATTTCATGGCGATAAGCTGTCAGTCGACGATTTACGCTGATACCTTTCTCTTGCTTGACTTGAGCGGGGACGACCGTTGGTTGGTCGTTCGGTCGGTCGTCTGATCGGACGAATGGTATTTTGTCTTAAGACCACTACTTGGCCCTCTGTGTTTGTGCCGACTTGTGGTTCCAGCTGGTTGTCCCACACTGACTGGTTTTAGCATTGTTTGAGTTGTTGGTGGAATTGTTTTCGAGAGTCTGTGTGTATTTAGTGTTTGAATAAGCAGTTGTTTTAAAGCTGTCGGAGTACTGCATTTGTGGAGTGGTTCCTTCTGACTTTCGGTGTTTAAAAGCGGGATTCTGCAGACGCAGTGCTGTCTGTCACTTCACCATCTCCTAAATTATTTCATGGCTATAATGGTTATCAGATGTTAGGTGGATTTGGTAAGAGGGATGGTCGGGATTTAAACTGTCCCTAGTTTGGGTTGTCATCCTGTTACGTGAGCATAACGCTTGGCTGGCTGTCTCACCGCTTACGCAGCTCTAGGTCGATCCTTGGAGCACTGTCTGTGGATCACTCCCTTCATTATTTGGCTTGATTATGTAATTGTTTAAAATATAGAATTATGTTTAAATTAGTCCTATTGCTTGTAGCCTTCAGCCGACAATTAATTTGAATTCTTCTTAATAAGGCATTCAGCCATCAGTGTAGCCTTTTTAATGATTTTTTAAAAATTACTTTAGTATTTTTAAGGTGTAACTATCTTCCTCATTTATAATTCAGGCCGTCAGTCGTTATTCTGAAGTATTGCTCGTGGTCCTCAGCCAACAATAATTTGAATTCTTTCTTAGTAAGGACTTCAACCGTCATTGTAGCTTGTGTTTCAGTCAACATTTTTTAAATGATTGTTTTAAATACTATTTTGGTATTTTTAGCGTGTAGTTGTCTTCCTCACTAGTAATACAGGCCTTCAGCCGCTAATTGTTCTGAAATATGGCTTGTGGCCTTCAGCCGACAAATAATTGTGAATTCTTTCTTAATGAGGCCTTCTGCCGTCAGTGTAGCTTGTGTTACAGTCAATTTTTTTTAAATGATTGTTTTGACAAAATTATTTGCTTAAATGCAGTGTACGTGTTTACTGTGCAACCAGCGGTAACTGATTAGGCCCCGTCCACACCTTTTCCTGCTTTCCCTTAGTCCCACGTATCAGTGATAGCAGAGCGTGGTTACAATTGTAATATTGCCCTTACAGTTACTGTTGGTTCGAAATGTAAATCTGACAGTGTTTCCTATTTGGTTGTTTCAGGTGACCAGTTGTAATGGTGGTCAGGCAGTGCCCCGGGATCAGCCTGTTGAGGAAGGACCATGGTACACAGAACAGGTCCGAACGCTGATGCAGAAGCAACGGAAAAAGCAAGCGAAGTTCAGAAGAACGCGAAATCCCGAAGATTGGCTAAAATTTACAGACGCGCGAAATTTGGCACGGACTTCAATGCGAGATGCCTTTAATAGGTTCCACAACGAAACATTGTCTCGAAATTTGGTGGAAAATCCGAAGAAATTCTGGTCGTATGTAAAGTACACAAGCGGCAGGACGCAGTCAATACCTTCGCTGCGCAGTGCCGATGGTACTGTTACTGACGACTGTGCCGCTAAAGCCGAGTTATTGAACGCAGTTCTCCGAAATTCCTTCACCAGGGAAGACGAATGGAATATTCCAGAATTTGAAACACGAACAGCTGCTAGCATGAGTTTCTTAGAAGTAGATAGCTTAGGGGTTGCGAAGCAACTCAAATCGCCTGATACGGGCAAGTCTTCAGGTCCAGATTCTATACCGATTAGGTTCCTTTCAGATTACGCTGATACAATAGCTTCCTACTTAGCAATCATATACAACCGCTCGCTCACCGATAGTTCTGTACCTACAGATTGGAAAATTGCGCAGGTCGCACCAGTGTTTAAGAAGTGTAGTAGGAGTAATCCATCGAACTACAGACCTATATCATCGTCGGTTTGCAGTAGGGTTTTGGAGCATATACTGTATTCAACTTTGGAGAAAGGGGAACCACTTGCATGAATATCAAGAGCTTTGATGGAAACCCAGTTCTAAGCAAAGAAGGGAAAGCAGAAAGGTGGAGGGAGTATATAGAGGGTTTATACAAGGGCGATGTATTTGAGGAAAATATTATGGAAATGGAAGAGGATGTAGATGAAGATGAAATGGGAGATATGATATTGCGTGAAGAGTCTGACAGAGCACTGAAAGACCTGAGTCGAAACAAGGCCCCCGGAGTAGACAACATTTCATTAGAACTACTGACAGCCTTGGGAGAGCCAGTCCTGATAAAACTCTATAATCTGGTGAGCTAGATGTATGAGACAGGCGAAATTCCCTCAGACTTCAAGAAGAATATAAAAATTATAATCCCAAAGAAAGCAGGCGTTGACAGATGTGAAAATTACCGAACTAGTAGTTTAATAAGTCACAGCTGCAAAATACTAACGCGAATTCCTTACAGACGAATGGAAATACTGGTAGAAGCCGACCTCGGGGAAGATCAGTTTGGATTTCATAGAAATGTTGGAACACGTGAGGCAATACTGACCCTACGATTTATCTTAGAAGAAAGATTAAGAAAAGGCAAACCTACGTTTATAGCATTTGTAGACTTAGAGAAAGCTTTTGACAATGTTGATTGGAATATTATCTTACAAATTCTGAAGGTGGCAGGGGTAAAATACAGGGAGCGAAAGGCTATTCACAATTTGTACAGAAAGCAGGTGGCAGTTATAAGAGTTGAGGGGTATGAAAGGGAAGCTGTGGTTGGGAAGAGAGTGAGACAGGGATGTAGCCTATCCCCGATGTTATTCAATCTGTATATTGAGCAAGCAATAAAGGAAACAAAAGAAAAGTTTGGAGTAGGTATTAAAGTCAATGGAGAAGAAATTAAAACTTTGAGTATCTCCGATGACATTGTAATTCTGTCGGAGACAGCAAAGGACTTGGAAGAGCAGTTGAACGGAATTGACAGTGTCTTGAAAGGAGGGTATAAGATGAACATCAACAAAAGCAAAACGACGATAATGGAATGTAGTCGTATTAAATCGGGTGATGCTGAGGGAATTAGATTAGGAAATGAGACACTTAAAGTAGTAAAGGAGTTTTGCTAGTTGGGGAGCAAAATAACTGATGATGGTCGAAGAAGAGAGGATATAAATTGTAGACTGACAATGGCAAGGAAATCGTTTCTGAGGAAAAAAAATTTGTTAACATCGAGTATACATTTAAACGTCAGAAAGTCGTTTCTGAAAGTAATTGTATGAAGTGTAGCCATGTATCGAAGTGAAACGTGGACGATAAATAGTTTGACAAGAAAACAATAGAAGCTTTCGAAATGTGGTGCTACAGAAGAATGCTGAAGATTAGATGGGTAGATCACATAACTAATGAGGAGGTATTAAATAGAATTGGGGAGAAGAACAGCTTGTGGCACAACTTGACTAGAAGAAGGGATTGGTTAGTAGGACATGTTCTGAGACATCGAGGGATCACCAATTTAGTATTGGAGGACAGCGTGGAGGGTAAATATCGTAGAGGGAGACTAAGAGATGAATACACTAAGCAGATTCAGAAGGATATAGGCTGCAGTAGGTACTGGGAGATGAAGAATCTTGCACAGGATAGAACAGCATGGAGAGCTGCATCAAACCAGTCTCAGGACTGAAGGCCACAACAACAACAACTGTATTCAAACGTTGTGAATCACGTCGAAGGCAACGATCTATTGATACGTAATCAGCATGGTTTCAGAAAACATCGTTCTTGTTCAACGCAGCTAGCTCTTTATTCGGCAGGGGATCTCAGGTTGATTCCATATTTCTGGATTTCCGGAAAGCTTTTGACACAGTTCCTCACAAGCGAGTTCTAATCAAGCTGCGGGCCTATGGGGTATCGTCTCAGTTGTGCGACTGGATTCGCGATTTCCTGTCAGGAAGGTCGCAGTCCCTAGTAATAGACGGCAAATCATCGAGTAAAACTGAAATGATATCAGGTGTTCCCCAGGGAAGCGTCCTCGGAACTCTGCTGTTCCTGATCTATATAAATGACCTGGGTGACAATCTGGGCAGTTCTCTTAGGCTGCTCGCAGATGATGCTGTAATTTACCGTCTAGTAAGGTCATCCGAAGACCAGTATCAGTTGCAAAGCGATTTAGAAAAGATTGCTGTGTGGTGTGGCAGGTGGCGGTTGACGCTAAATAACGAAAGGTGTAAGGTGATCCACATGAGTTCCAAAAGAAATCCGTTGGAATGCGATTACTCGATAAATAGTACAATTCTCAAGGCTGTCAATTCAACTAAGTACGTGGGTGTCAAAACCACGAACAACTTCAGTTGGAAAGACCACATAGATAATATTGTGGAGAAGACTAGCCAAAGATTGCGTTTCATTGGCAGGACACTTAGAAGATGCAACAAGTCCACTAAAGAGACACCTTAGACTACACTCTTTCGTCCTCTGTTACAATATTGCTTCGCGGTGTGGGATCCTTACCAGGTGGGATTGACGGAGGACATCGAGAGGCTGCAAAAAAGGGCAGTTCGTTTTTTTTTTTTTTTTTAAAAAAAATTCTTTATTAACCATCAAATAATAATTATACATACAACCCACCTCCTTATTTGATTAGTGGGTCTTACTTGCTACTGTTAGTTACAATTAGCAGCTAATTCTATTTTATATTTAGTTGTGAGCTACAGCTATAAGTTAGTTTGAATGGGCAGTTATATAGTTTATTCTAATCTCTAAGTTTTTGGCTAACCTACATTCTACTTCCTGCAGCTTCACAAGTGTGTCAGCAGTGTACAAACCTACTGTATTGCCTTGCCCATCGAGCTAATTCCGATGGGCGTGCCCCTGACACTGGGCTGGCCAGGTTGTAAATCGCTGCAGGATTCTAAAATCTAAATTTCTAATCTAATTCCTACTAATTCTAAATCTACGTCATCTCCAGTGTATTGTCAATTTCGGGTTAGTCATATTCCCCACCCCACCTAATCCCGCGCGTGGCGGATGCCAGACTAAGGGTCGGCCTATCCCCGCGCAGGCGGAATGGGAGTAGGGAGCATTGGTCATAATCGGTGCTATTTAGTCTTGTTCCCTCATGTATTCCCTTAACACCTTCTGTGATACCTCGTTGGCAAGTTTATTTATTATATGGAAGGTGTCTTCTTGTCTTATTATGTTATAGGTGTCATGATTAGGTAGTTGGTCCCGTAATGTAGAGGCAACATCATTGAAGAGGGGGCACTCGTAAATCACATGATCGGGAGTGCCCTCCGGTTCACCACATTCACACGCAGGTGTGGCCCTTTTCCCAAACCGGCATAGGTATGCCGGGTAGGGTCCATGTCCAGTGAGAAAATGGATTAGCCCCCTGGTGGGTTCAAAGTGCTTCATTTTTAGCCGTTCCCTAATACTTGGTATCAACTCATGTGTCCTTCGCCCTGTTTCATCCGCATCCCAAAGTTCTTGCCATAATTGTACTCCTCTTTGCCGAATTTCTCCCTTGTCCCTTGCCCTAATACCTAAGATCTCCTCTATTTTTGTTATATTTTCCTTTTTGATCCAGAACCATGCAGCTTGCTCCTAATTTTAATGTCCAGGGGGCAAAGCCCCATTATGACTAGTAGTGCTCCCCCTGGTGTTGTTCTATAAGCACCTACCGATCTCAGAATCATGCTCCTTTGAACCCTTCTCACTGTCATGGCGGGCACCACCCTCGTGAGCCTGTGTGCCCAGATCCCCGAACCGTAACGCACTATCGATGTTAATATGCTGTTATGATAGAGTTTTATCAGATGTGATGGAAGGTGAAATCTTCTGTGTCCTATTGATATGAGGTTATTCAGCGTTTGTAGTGCTTTCTGGGTTACGGTTTCAATGTGCTTTCCAAAGTTCCACTTCTCATCAATGATGATGCCCAAATATCGTGCGTCACGTCTCCGAAGAACCGGCGAGCGGTTGATTCGTACAGTTGGGTTGCGGATTAGTTGTCCCTTCAATAGTAAGTAGGTGGACTTGCTTGGTGACACCGTCATTTTGGTGTTTTGGCACCATAGTTGTAGCTTGTTTAAAGCACTCTCTATTTTAGGTTTGATGTCTTCGCGGCTACGGCCGCCGACCAGCAGGAGGAGGTCATCCGCATAGGCTATCACCTCTAGCACTTCTTCACTTTGTTGTAGTGTGTCTAATAAAGGCTCCATACGGATGTCCCAAAATAGGGGCCCTAGCACGGAACCCTGAGGACATCCTTTAGTTATAACTTTTCCAATTCTCTTGCTAGAGGATGATAGCCAGACCTCCCGTTCCTCACAATAGCTCCTCAGACAACCATATAGCGGCCCTGGACACTCCTTCTCCCGCAGGCAGGAGAAGAGCGAAGGCCACCACAAGTTGTCGAAGGCGCCACTGATGTCAACCATAATGCCCACCACGTACTTGTGTGGGGTAGAGCCACAGACCTCAGCAGCCAGGGCGATCGCATCAGATGTTGATCGCCCAGGCCTGAAGCGGAATTGTCTGTCGCTCACCCGACGCAGCATTCTATGTGCAGCCAGTCTGTCAGCAAGTAGCTTTTCTAATATTTTCCCTAGTATGTTGATTAGACAGATTGGTCTATAGGATTTTACGTTTGTAGGATCTTTATCTGGTCCTTTCCGAATGATGACCACGTTTGCGGACTTCCACACCCTTGGAATTTTTTGCTGTATCAGACACTCATTATATAAGTGAGTGAGTGGTGCAGTTAGCTGGGGAGCTAGGAACTGCACCACCTCAGCTACAATGCCGTCTGGCCCGGGAGCTTTGCCTCTTTTAAGTGATTTTATGTGGGCAGCCATCTCTTCCTCCGAGAAAGGGTAGACTGCCGTATTGTTAATGTATTCATTTAGATTGTCTCGTCTTAGTTGTTGTTGCTGTACAGATTCTCCATCCGCGCTATCGTCAGGCAGCAGGGACCGGAGGAGGACCTCAGCAGTTTCCTGCCAAGATTCCGTCATCCTGTCCCCATGCCTGACTGTTGTTAATTCCAGTGGAGAGCGGATCTTTTCTCGTACTAATTTATACGGTGTACCCCAGGGGTCCAATGCCAATTGGCTCTGGACGAAAATTTCCCAGCTTTGTATCCTAACAGCCTGGAGTTCTTTCTGAAAACGAAGTTTAGCTTCCTGATACTGCATCAGCCATCTCTGCCGTTCTGGCCAGACGACACTGCGCTGGTAATACCTTCTCAGCCTTCTAACAGACCGGCGCATATTCTCTAATTCGGGCGACCATGGTGATGGAGAGGCTGCAATGGCCTTCCTCCTGGTTGGTACGGCAGCTTTCACCGCGCTGGTTATAGCATTAGTCAGTTCTTCTGCTCGGTCGTTTACGTCAATGTCAAAGTCTGCTTCACCCTCTGGCAAGGCAGGAATGACGCACTCCCTGGCTAGTCGTTCCCAATCAGCCCTTCTGTAATTAAACTGCATCTCCCACCCCGTGGCCCAGCAAGACCCCCTTCCACCTACAATGAACGTAATTAAATTATGATCGCTTGTAGTGGCGTTTTCTTCCACTTTCCACTCTTGTATTGTATTAATTGCATTGGGGGTGGCTAAGGTTATATCAATATTCGTACCCGGTCCTCCTCCCGCCGCATAGGTTGGAGGATTACCAGGTTTATTGGCTATTACTAGCTGTGATGCCATAATAAAGTCCTCTACTTTCTCTCCATTGGTGTCCCTTGTGCCGCTGTGCCACAGGGGGGATTTTGCGTTTATGTCAGCCGTAATTATCATCCTTCGTCCCCGCAACGCCGTGGTTACTGTTGTCAGATGGTCGAGATGCGTTTCAATGTTGTCTCCGTACTGAAAGTACATGTTGATCAATACGATCGATTCACGGGGAGATAGCAGCTCCACGACGTTGCAGTGACTATTGGTGTACTGTGATAACGTAGTCACTTTCAGGGCTTTGTTTGTAATAATTATTGTCGCTTTCGGATTGTCTCCTTGGCTGATTACCTGCCACGTGGCGGCTGTAAATGTAATCTTTCCGTCCAGGGAGTACGGCTCCCGTAGACAGAGCACATCCAGTCTCCTCTCCTCCACTTCCCTTCGCAGCTCCTGCATTACAAGTCGACTGTTGTGTGTGTTAAGTTGGCCAATGGTGATTTTCGTCATCTATGGAAAGTATGTATGTATGTGATCGTCCGGCCAAGTCTTGTTCCAGTCATACGTGATACATCCATTACCCAGAACTGACTGTTCGTAAATGTCGTTTAAGTCAAACTTTTCTCCACGTCTCTCGAAAACTTTCTTTAGTAAGTCTCGCAGGGCTCCGAAGTCAGTGGGGAGATTCACTGACTTAAGCTGTATTCTATCTACAGCCTCCATTACCGAGAAGGTGACTCTTCTTCCATATTCGTGCCCTACACGGACCACATGTCGTAAGGCAGTGGTCAAGGTAGCCGGCTGCTCCAATCTCGCCAATTGCATGGTGAACTCTAAGTTAGGATATATCCGAACCGGATCTATTGGTGGTAGTCTAACCACTGGGGTTTCTAGAGAGCTTGTTATTGTGCTCTCTTGAACAGGCTTTTCTATTTTCTGATTACTGTCATTTGCTGAGACCTCAGGCCCAGGATGCCTTTGCCGTTGCAGATGTTTAATCGGCTTCACTTCCCTGCTGAGAGAGGAGGGAGTAGCCATGGGAATAGTTTCTGTCTGAATACATTTATCTATTTTTGGTGGATCTGTTTGGATGCTTTTATCAACTGTTTCAGGTGGATCTGTTTGGATGCTTTTATCAACTGTTTCAGGTATCGGGTCCCTCAAGAGAGATTTTATAAATTCTTTGAATCTACTTGCCCTAATGGCATCCCTCCTCCTTTTGCTAGGGGATTTCCTCTTTGGCATCCTGTTCTGTTTTACGTACTCAGCCATTATCAGTTCTAGATATGAGTCTTTGCTCTAACATGCGATATGTAGGGCAATTTCGTCCTGAGGCTCCGCAGCTTTTCTTCTCTCGTCTTTTGCAAGGAATGCATACGCTTGCAGCTTTGCATTCTTTATGTGTGTAACCATCTTCACCGCACATGGAGCAAGCCGACCCCCTGGTACAATGCCTTAGAATATGGTCCAGGTCTCCACAATAGTGGCAACGAGGTACCACTAGGTAGTCCCTAATATTGATGGCATGGAAGCCAATGTATAGTCTGCCCATTGTCATGATTTGCTTCCACATTGGTGCTGTTACCTCTGCGACGTGATGGACAACATCACGATCACGAGGTCCCGTTTTAAATCTTAACTTGAAAGAGTCCTTAAATTCGTTTTCAGTCATTTGATCAAAATTCTGGCCTTTTATGCTTTTGTACAATTCTTCGTTCGTCATTGTTGATGGTACATCGTATAATATGACTAGTGGGTTTCTTTTTCTCGGTGGTTCACACTTGACCACCGAGTTCAGTTTGGGATTCTTTAACAATTTCTCCTTGTCTTCCTCTGTAGCCACCTCCACTATCACTGAATTTCTACTGGGTTTTACTTTATTTATTCTGATTTTGTCTTTTGCCGGGTCAATACTTTTAGTCAACAGTTCTTGTATCTTTTTAACGCTTGTGTCTTGTCCCGGTAGAGTTCTTAGAAAGACCGCCGTGTCTGACCGCTTGGTCACCTTGGCGATCGTTTGTTTCGTGGTTGGCTTTGGCGGCGCTTGCGCGACCACCCCAGCCCAGGTTTTTGTTGGTTGCTTTCTCTAAACGGTCATTTTCTTTTTCCAACTCCTCTACGCGGCCTTCGAGCTTGGCGTGGGCGATGGCCCATGCAGCCAGCTCATTCTTAATAATGGACAATGCCGCCTGACTTATCTTACCATTTTTGATATTCTGCTCCAAGAGCAGCGTGATACGTGCATGTCTTTGCGTCACTGTTTCATCTTCTGCTAGTCCCGTCTCATCTTGAGGAGAGGGATCAAGCATCACAGATGCTCGCTTGAGCGCACTCGATTCACTCGTCTCAGGTGTAGCCATATTGATTGACGAGTGAAAAATAAGGTGGGAGCCCGTCTCTTACCCCGGACCGGCTCCTCTGGCATGGGGGGGGGGGGGGGGGGGGGACTTCTTGCAGCTCGCCCACCAACCTCGCCCCCAGGTCAAGGGCACGCTGGAGCTGCTGGGTTCAGCGCGCCGTTGCCAGCGCCCTGGTCCCCGTCGAAGGCCTCGTCGTCGACGATTTCACACGACGCTCCTCGGCAAGTGCACCCCGCACTCCGGAGAGGCGGATGCACCCCTCGCCCTTCGCCGCGTACTAGCCCGAGATTCCACCTGAAGGCCAAGGACCCACTCCTACTCAGGTGGTGGGTCGGTCCCCCAGTCGTTCGGCGGTCTGGACCCATCTAACCTGGCCCAGGCGATGTCACCACCTCCTGGGTTTGGCAGAACACGCCCCGGTTACCCTGGGGCGCCGCGAAGCACCCTTGCCGACTCGCGCCGTGATCCCACGGCGACAAACGAAGTCGCCGGCATGCAGAGCACCTGCTGGACTGTGCCCTGCGAACAGAAAGGGACTGGTGTTCGGTCCCTTGACACAGCTCCCCCTCTGCCACGCACCCTTCGCTTTCGCATCGGTTGGGTCGCAGCTCTCCCTTTTGTCGCGAGGCAGAACGCCAAGCTTAACATCTGGCACCACGGGAAGGCGGAAAGAGCCACTTGGGAAGGAGAGGCTATGAGAGACGCTTCACTTCCCCTGTCAGGACTGCCGCGGCACACCCGACTGGAAAGCGATACGCCCCAGTGCGAGCTTCCGTGCCCTACGGCGCGCTGGCAGCGGGCGGGCCCGCTCCGAAACGCGCCGTCAAACGACTGACCTCACGCCAGACGGCAGTTCGTTTTGTATCATCACGTAATAGGGGAGAGAGTGTGGCAGATATGATACGCGAGTTGGATGGAAGTCATTAAAGCAAAGACGTTTTTCGTTGCGGCGAGATCTATTTACGAAATTTCAGTCACCAACTTTCTCTTCCGAATGCGAAAGAATTTTGTTGAGGCCAACCTACATAGGTAGGAATGATCATCAAAATAAAATAAGAGAAATCAGAGCTCGAACAGAAAGGTTTAGGTGTTCGTTTTTCCCGCGCGCTGTTCGGGAGTGGAATGGTAGAGATATAGTATGATTGTGGTTCGATGAACCCTCTGCCAAGCACTTAATTGCAGAGAAGTCATGTAGATGTAGATGTAGATGTAGACCACCTCATTTATCAGCTGACGATAAGGCGCCAGCCTATTGACAGTAGTGTCACGCACTTCGCCGCCCGTTTGCGTGCTACCGTTCTTCAGCCGGTTGACATCACGCCGGATGTTGTGGATGAGACGATAGCAGCATTGAGATTTTGTGTAAGGCTATTAGCGGCCCTGAGGACACCATTAGGTTTTTGGAAGGCACTCGACCTAGTGACAGTTAGACAGGGTGCAGGCACAGTTAGTACATTTAACCAACCAGATAGCTGAGTTAAGGACATTAAAATTAGAGGATCGTTACAAGGAATCAACCGCTGAATGGGGGTCCTTGATTAATGATTTGCAGTTATCAGATGTTTAGAGCTTGATGGGGAGAGAACTTGGGAGCAGTACTTGCTGTCTTTAGGTGGGCACGCGAGCCAGTCCGGAGATGATGCACTTACGTCTCCCGAGAGATTACATGCAGCGTTTGCTAAATTGCCTAATCCTCTGGTGCATCTCTTTTGGGATATCACAGAAGTAGTGATAGACCGACTCGAGCAAATTGAAAGGTTATTATGATTGTTGGTTCGCCTTGAGCAACACGCTGATGCCTTTGGCGTTTCGCATCAAGTACTTTCATCGCTATTGTATCTGTTAGCTAGAGGGGAATTGAGGACCCGCATATCCAGAGCCAGGCAGAGGGGTTTTCCTTGTGGCGGTAGTGGGAGCTTGTAATTAACAAAAGATTGACCGTGGGAGTTGGCAAACAGCTCCAGTGTCACCATACAGGGTGAGTCACCTAACATTACAGCTGGATATATTTCGTAAACCACATCAAATACTGACGAATCGATTCCACAGACCGAACGCGAGGAGAGGGGCTAGTGTAATTGGTTAATACAAACCATAAAAAAACACTGAAGTATGTTTTTTAACACAAACCTACGTTTTTTAAATGGAACCCCGTTAGTTTTGTTAGCACATCGGAACATAAAAACAAATACGTAATCAGTGCCGTTTGTTGTTTGTAAAATGTTAATTACATCCGGAGATATTGTAACCTAAAGTTGACGCTTGAGTACCACTCCTCCACTGTTCGATCCTGTGTATCGGAGAGCACCGAATTACGTAGGGATCCAAAGGGAACGGTGATGGACCTTAGGTACAGAAGAGACTGGAACAGCACATTACGTCCACATGCTAACACCTTTTTGTTGGTCTGTTTCACTGACGCACATGTACATTACCATGAGGGGTGAGGTACACGTACACACGTGATTTCTGTTTTCAATTACGTAGTGGAATAGAGTGTGTCCCGAGATGTCAGGCCAATAGATGTTCAATGTGGTGGCCATCATTTGCTGCACTAATTGCAATCTCTGGCGTAATGAATGTCGTACACGCCGCAGTACATCTGGTGTAATGCCGCCGCAGGCTGCCACAATACGTTGTTTCATATTCTCTCGGGCTGTAGGCACATCACGGTACACATTCTCCTTTAACGTACCCCACAGAAAGAAGTCCAGAGGTGTAAGATCAGGAGAACGGGCTGGCCAATTTATGCGTCCTCCACGTCCTATGAAACGCCCGTCGAACATCCTGTCAAGGGTCAGCCTAGTGTTAATTGTGGAATGTGCAGGTGCACCATCATGCTGATACCACATACGTCGACGCGTTTCCAGTGGGACATTTTCGAGCAACGTTGTCAGAACATTCTGTAGAAACGCAATGTATGTTGCAGCTGTTTATGCCCCTGCAATGAAGTGAGGACAATCTTTCAAGCGTCAACTTTAGGTTACAATATCTCCGGATGTAATTAACATTTTACATTTTACAATGCAACAAACGGCACTGATTACGTACCTTTTTATATGTTCAGATGTGCTAACAAAACTAACGTGATTACATTTAAAAAAAAACGTAGGTTTGTGTTAAAAAACATACTTCGGTGCATTTTTGTATTGTTTGTATTAAACAATTACACTAGCCCCTCTCCTCACATTCGGTCTGAGAAATCGGTTCTCAGTATTTGATGTGGTTTACGAATTATATCCAGCGATAACGTTAGGTGACTCACCTGTGTATGGCAGATGCAGCAAATTAAGGAGGAGTTACATCAATATGTGGACAGAGGCAAGACGGCCTGCTTGACCTTGCTAGTCGACTTGTCAGAACGGGAGTTGGTTTCTAGTGTCCTGGGGGGAATACGAGCGGTTGATAAGTTGCACTTTCTTTTTCATGGTCGTCCCTTCACCTGGGAAGAACTTCGTGCCACCAGCGGTCACGGCATGTCCCCAAACTGCCGCGCCTCTCTGCTGCTCCGTCCCAAACGAACTACCGACACACCCGACCCGGAAAACACTTCATGTCCTTTGAAAGATAGTACGGGTACTAGATATCGATAAACGCTGCTGCTGCAACTCGCGGACAGACAACGCTAGCAAACGTAGTAGCACCAGTAAACAGAAGAAGAAAACAAGACGCCACTATCCCTATTACACAATGCCAACCTACCAACAGCACCAACACAAGCCACACATAGCTCACACTTTCCGTTTATTGGAGATGTC
The DNA here is from genome assembly GCF_021461385.2 of Schistocerca piceifrons. Taxonomy (NCBI): domain Eukaryota; kingdom Metazoa; phylum Arthropoda; class Insecta; order Orthoptera; family Acrididae; genus Schistocerca; species Schistocerca piceifrons. The sequence goes on along the minus strand of NC_060143.1, from coordinate 504,411,102 downwards.
CTTTCTTGAATAACCATTATTCAACTTAGTTCACTGTCGTCTACACCAATTACAAACGTTAGACAGAACCCTTGTTGTTCAATTCTTCGTTTAAATTTTATTTTCTATTTCTGTGTATTTTATTACTTTACAATTCTAGCCCATGCGAAGACTATTTTACAGCAGGATCACAGCTACAGTTTATTATCTGCAGTGAATTAGATGTGGGGCACGAAGGCAGACGTGCGCAGCTCGACCCTGTAACTACATCGAGTTATTTTTCTTTTTAAACAGAGCTGTGCATAGCCCAAGTACCGACAGTACGAGTAACTGAAGGAAAAGAAGCTACTGGTTTGCTCGTATGGAATGCTGTACAAGAAGAGTAACTACTTAACAGTTATCGTTAGATGCAGTCGCAGTGCTTCCATGTTTGCCCCACCAGGTCTTCAGTTACGAGTACAGTGGACTGTGTGTCAATGAAAATTAGTAGCTCGGTCAGTTTATTTGTGCTTTTGTTACATCAGGTCCGTGATCTTGTCCAAATATGGCACATAGATGCGAACGGCTGCTGAAAACACCCTCCATGTCACGGACCGAAGCTGTTGGAGAAGATTCATCTGGGCGCCCGTGGGTCCTGTGGTAGTAATCAAAAGCCCTATTATGGCAGTGGACTACGTGAATATTACTGCGGACCGTCTGCATCCCTTCATCTGTGATGCTTTATTTTTTGTTGTCTTATGTGTTTATTTATTTATTTTTTGTTGTAATTTCCAAACTGCTGAGGTCATTGGTCCTTAGGCTGAAACACTACTGAATCTAACTTAAAGTAATACGAGTACCGTACACAACATTTTGTGATTCTGATTATAAAAAGAAAAGGAACTCTGGAGTTCCGATTACGGGAATAATAGTGATTATCGTTACCACGACACAGGGAAAAAATATTAGCGGATAGTACTAAGAAGCGATATTAATAGGTATCATTACGCAAAATCGGTATTTAGAACATCTCCGTGGAAGTGCAGTGCATCAGTAAAAGAACTGGCGCACGTGTCAGAGTACCCAATTGTAGAGTATTTTTTTCAGTGTTTCTATTCCTTATCCAGCGAAATCGGAGCATAAATGAATTCAGAGAAGCCGTTGCTACGATCGTAACCGTACGTGTTACTCCATGTAACAGTCAAATATCAGTGATGAGGGAACTTACATGGGAATTCTTGGAAGAGAAATGACTTAGTTCTCGTGGAACCATGTTGAGTAAATTTAGGGAACCTTTATTCGAAGAAGACAGTGCGAACATTCTGCTGTTACCGTAGCGTACCATTAGCGGGGATCGTAAGAATAACATAAAATTAGTGACCTTACCGAAGCATTTAGAGAGCCATTTCTCCCCATTTGAGAGCGCGAATGGAAAAGGAAACAAAATCACCTACAACAGTACGAAATCCCCTCCGTCATGCAGTTTATAGGGGCATGACCAACGATACACAGTTGCTGAAACATATCTACACTTGTAAGGAATACAAACTAGGTCAAGTGACCTATACTTAGGCATACGTCAGTTGTTTTAAGTTCCGTATACTATCAGCCAAAAATTGGTTCAAATGGCTCTGAGCACTGGCTTAACTTCTGAGGTCATCAGTCCCCTAGAATTTAGAAATATTTAAACCTAACTAACCTAAAGACATCACAGACATCCATGCCCGAGGCAGGATTCGAACCTGTGGCCGTAGCGGTCGCGCGGTTCCAGACTGTAGCGCCTAGAACCGCTAGGCCACCCCGGCCGACCTACTATTAGTCCTATTTTGTCATTTCCGCATTCGTGCAATGGTCTAAGGTTGTTATTTATTCCGCTGAAGCAAATTAGCAAAATCCAGAGTTAGTGTTTCACTATTCAGTATATCATCTGAATAAGGAAGTCAACTTTCAGTATTCCTGCGTTCAGTATGTCACCTCATGCGTGTGTACTATCATGATTAACAAATCTGTAATCAGATTAGTCTGAACAATTCAGTGCTTTTATGGAGGACCGGATTTGTAGCAACTCTAGAACTATGATTGCGTTTATTAATTTGTAAACTCCTAATTATATTTCTTTCTGTCTGAAATTTAGCCGAACTATATCTCTCTCTAACAAAGTTTACGTATAAACAGAATTGTCATTCAACTTAAACTCGTATGCTAACTTTTGACTGAAGACAACCTAATTTGAACTAAACTGTAGCTGGTCTCAATACAACTTGCCTTTATATTAAATGCCCAATTTCAGTAACACAATTATATGGCCTTAATCAGAATTTACACTTGCCTCGCGTCTTGACAACACTGTTGCAGATCTGTCGAAAGCACAACAGCAAGCAGTCAGGAGATAAGCTAGATTTATATTTCTAAATAAAATTTCGAACCGCTGCGTGCCAGATACGGTACTGCGTAACGATAAACACTGGTCTGAGTTCGTTCATTAACATTGCAAGACTCACTCTCGATACAATAAGAAGAAATAAACTGATAGGTTTTTTTAATAGATAATGCATCGCAAACTCCATCCGAGTACTTTTGCAATGACACAAGTTGTGCATATACCTTTTACGATGAAATCAATATACTGAGTCTCATGCAGGGAAAGGTGGGTAGAGTAGACCAATGTACAGAAAGGATCTTCTCTACATTCTGCGCACACATTGCATTGTTTTTAGGTATTGTGTAGGAACTATTAATGGGTTTCAATATAATGATTTAACGCAAAACGTATTGTGCTCTTTGACCTGGAATTTGTGCTGAATACTCAACGTCAAAGAGCAAAATAAGTATTACGTTAAGTCATACATCCTTCCAGTTTGCTATAGAGAAAAAATCAAGGCAGAAATTCAATCGATGCCAGAACAGGGATTATTAGAACCTGCAGTCAGTTCTTATAACGACCCATTACATATTGCGAAAAAGGGAGATCGCTCGATTAGACTTGCTTTAGATTCTGGGCAGAAACAGATAGACCAGAAACATTAGAAGACCTTTTGCAAAATTTGTATGGTATGAAAATTTTGTCTTCTCTAGACCTCGGCTAAGTTTTTGGTAAATAGAGTTCCACCTAGGTTGTAGAATATATATTGCTTTCCAACGTTTTGGCTTGTGCTAGCAGTTTCTCAAATTACTTAATGGCTTCGACATCTCGACTTCTGCCTTTCTTCAAGGTTTGAACGTTACTTTACCTATCTACTTGAAAACACACATAACATCCTATGTTGATGATATACTTATAGCAGAAAAATCTTGGTCACAGCGTAACCATATTTTGACAAGCTTATTGGATATTTCTGAAGATTCGGGAATCACTGTCAATTTAAAAAAGTCATAGTTGGGAAAAACATGAGTAGAATTTCTTAGTCATTTAATTCCATCAGAAGGTACTAAACAAGACTCAGAGAAACCTGAGGCAACTGGGGCAATCCACTCACCTTCCACAAACCATCTATTTCGAAGTTTCCTTCCCTTAGCAAATTTTTATCGTCATTTTTTAAATATGAAAATTCCTGCTACCCCTAAATTATGTTCACTTACTGGAAAAGCAGCATGTGGCACTGGAGTAAACACTATGGTTAGAGTTCGTATGAAAGATGAATTTCTTAATGCTCCGATACTTGTTCATCCTGATTTATTACGAGACTTTTGTTTATCAACGGGTACGCTAGGCTTGGCTCTCAGGTGTTCCAATAATTTGAAGAGACCGGTATAACAGTGCAGAGAAGTATAGCCTTTGCCAGTCGTATCTTGTCTAAAGCTGAAAGAAATTATTTTGTAAACACTTTGGAAGCATTGGGAATTACTTTGTCATTTTCTTTATTTCGGTTCTTCTTATTTGGAGCCTCGCTGGGTGGCCTCTTGGTTTGAGGCGCCATGTCACGGATTGCGCGCCCCTCCCTCCCGAGGTTCTCATTCTACCCTCGGGCACGGGTGTGTGTGTGTTGTTCTTCGCATAGATTAATTTATGCAGTGTGTAAGTCTAGAGACCGATGACCTAAGCAGTTGGTTTGTTAGGAACTCAAATGCATTTGAACACATTTCTTATGTGGGAAACGTCTGCCCCTGGTAGCTGAGTGGTCAGCGCGACGGAATGTCATACATAATGGCCCGGGATCGATTGCAAGCTGGGTGGGAGATTTTCTCCGCTCAGAGACTGGGTGTTGTTTTGTTCTAATCATGATCATTTCATCCCCATCGACACGCAAGTCGCTGAAGTAGCGTCAACTCGAAAGACCTGCACCAGGCGAACGGTCTACCCGACGGGAGGCTCTAGCTACAAGGCATTTACATTTTTTTTTTTCTGGGAAACATACTAAGCTGTACACTGATCGTCGAGGAATTCAATTTTTAATGATATCTAAAGTAAACCATGATAGCTGCAAAAGGATGGCTTTGTATTTACAATAGTTTAACATTAATGTTGTTCACATTCTGCCAATCAAAATGATGTAGGGGATACTTTATCACGTGCACCTAATAGTTTTGTCAAGAACACTTCTGAAAAGGATTTGGAGAAAAACTTCAACTAGTTGCATATACGAAAAGCAGCCTCTGAAAACTTTTCCTCCTCTCCTTTACGAGACGTAGTGCATGAAGAGGATGAGGACCCTACCTGAAAAGATGTGAAAAATGAATGGTATGACAAAACAAACAGTGCAGTAAGACAATTATATTTTGCATGTAATAACATTCTTTTGAAAAATGTACAGTACGTGGCTCACTTTTGGTTGTGTGGATACCTGATGATTTTGTAAATGCGCTTAATGGGTAAATACATCTTAGCTATGCTCACTTTGGTCCAAGAAAATGCTTTCACAAACTTCGAACAACTTTTTACTTTAATAATATGCAGCAAAGAATGCAGAGAGTATTAGCAATATGCAAATTGTGTCAGAAGGCCAAACCGTCAACCATGATACATCGGCCACCATTATGTCCTATAATTCCTTCTAAACTGAAGCAGTTGGCTGTAGAAGACGTGTTAGGACCTCTTGTCAGGTCACTCAATTTATTATCATACATTTTTATTGCTTTGGTATGAACTCCAAAATTCGTTTAATTTACACCTTTACGTAAAGCTACTACCAAAACTATCCAAAGCCTTAGTCAGTAATTATCTACGAGAAGCATTGATGAAGTCATTTTCGACAACAGTCCACAATTTCGCTCAAATAATTGCTTGAGCACTTTAAGGCGTCACAAAATAAGATCTGTTTTTATTTCGTTCTATTCGCCTCAATCCAGACGTTCAGAACGCGATATGTGAGAAATATACAAGAATGTATTGCCATCATCAACACCAGACTTAGGACAAACACATTCACATATTCCAAGAGATCGTCAATGAGTTACCAATCGACTATACACCGTAATCTCCATTACGTGTACTCCAAAATCAACAATCTCCAGATCGTATCAGGAAGTTAATATCATTTTAAACTTCGAAAAAGTTACGTCGTAAGGAAGTAGTAGGTATAGCAGAAAACTACATCAAAAAGGGTATATAAAGAATAAAGAATCTCAACAGGGATAAGTAAAAATAAAAAATCTAAGAGTTGGACAGAAAATTCTTGTTAAATCTCATTCTTTTTCTTGCAAAAGCATATCATATCATATGTAGAATAATCCTGTTGGCTGCAGTTGTACCCAGACGATAGAACCACATAGCGCCTATTCGAAAATATTTCTTTCACTACATCGCAGAGCAACAGTTAGCGATAAACAATGCTATTGTACCGTATGCCAGAATGACCCCCGTTGCGTTTCAGGCAATTTTTCGCAATAATCGGGGGACCATCATGGTGCCACAAACTTCATTTATAATGCGACAATTCGAGCGATTTGCTGCCACGACGCGTACGCTAAACAGACGTGCACTGCCTTAGCTTAAGGAATCTTCAAGTTGAATTTGCCTCTTACACTTATATCATGCATTTAGTTTCTTTATAACCCATATTTTGTGAATAAATTGTTACTATAGGATGCAACCCCATTATTATAGTAATTATGTTAAGTATAGTACTGCAACGAGCACCCATAAGCCACCAAGTATGTCTAAGAAGTCATGAAAGGTGTGTAAGTAGGCATAAAAAAGAAAAGGGTAGGAACGGAAGTTGTGCAGTATGTATATGTGTAAAGAAAAGTTTTCAAAGACGTATTTGAGATGACGCGATTAGATAGGGTTAATATCAGATGAAATATGATACGGGTGTTACAAATACGAGAGATGCTTAGATAGGGCAAAGATGACAGTTGGTTAGATAGAGCACAGGTAGCATATGGTTATGTAGGGAAGTTGAGATAAATAATATGCACTTACGAGAACGCATGAAATATATGACAGAAAGAAACAAACAGCTAAAGAAACAGAGGTATTTTATGGACGTTTGTGGAAATTATGAGAAAAATTAATTATAGGTGCACAAAGGATGAAATATAGCTAGACCATATTAGGTGTATTAGACTGACCTTATTAGGTGTAATAACAGACTGATGTTTAACTGACTGCATAAAGTATTCTTTGATGTGAAATTCCGTTACTGCCTAATCCACGTTTCTCCTAATTACATATTTCATTTCTCCTTACATGTGTGTATGACCAGTACCCTAACCTGTTTATTTCTTGTGTGTGTTTTCACTACTTTTACAGGAATACATGTTTGTTTGAATAAATTTAGAATCCTCTGTAGGTCATTTTGTACATATCACAATTGTTTCTTATCATGCCTATTACAATGAATTGTTTCACGTGATTTACTTGTCTGATGTTCCTGTAATTCATTGTTGTACAACTATGATGGTATTCTATATTACTTTTTTGTAGATATAGTAATAAGGTCATCTTATCCATGTAATAGTGTAGGTAATTGTATGTTGCAAATTGTAATTAATTGGCCATTCACCACAAATGCTTGAGAAATGCCAGGGCAGAAGAAATATGTCTACTAATAGTATACTGGAATATTCTCTGACGAATGTTGGAATACTTCACTGATACAAGCTGCAAGCTGGAGGTCTTTCAGCACCATGTCCAGCGATGGGTAACGCTGCTGTAAGGGATCTTAACAATGAGCTGAATGGGATGCTCCAGGCACCGGAAAAATCTCACATAAATGTTGTTCCTGTAAATGCTATTGGTAGGTGGGAATACACTACACATAGCCTGCACCTGAATAGGATGGGGAAAAGTAAGTTAGCTTCTCTATTAGCAGAAGCTGTAAGGGTGTCCCATATCACACAAGGCGTGATTCCTGTGGTTAATGGGACCAGGCAGACAGGTTTTTAAGTTTAAAGCCAAAGTCCAGACAGGTGACAATTATGATAAATACAGTAAAAGACTTCATGTACAGTTAATTGGGGTAAAGCAGTATCAACATACTTCAACAAAATATCAGGGGAATAAAAAATAAGGTAGATGAGCTATCAGTGTGCTGAGATGATCTCAAAATTAAGAATGAGATTGATATAATCTGTCTCTTTGAACACCATGTAACTGTGGACATGGATAGTGTCAATATAGGTGGGTATAATTTAGCATCTTACACTTGCAGATCTAGGATGGATAAAGGAGGAGTTGCCATTTTCATAAAACAAGGGTATAAAAGCAAAACTGTAGAAGTATGCAACACTTTGAGATTTGTGCATGTGAACTTCAGCTACATAATGTAGTATTGATATTAGCAACATTGTACAAGTCCCCATTAGGAGACTGGGCGTTGTTTATAAAAAAGTTTGACTATTATGCTGTCTGCCAGACAAAAAGAAGAAGTTATTAATCTGTGGTGATTTCAATGTAAACTTTGTAAGTAATTCTGATAGGAAAAGTGAACTAGAAATGTTATTAACAACATATAACTTAGAATTTCCCTACACATATAGCTCAGGAGAGTAGCATGCTAATGGATAATGTATTAGTACAGAAAGAGGATGTAAAACAAACACTTGCTTTCCTTGTGGTAAATGGATTGTCAGACCATGATGCACAACTGATTAACTTACAAAACCTAACAGGGTGTACAGTGCAGAAACCATTAAGTAAATATTTGAGGTCGCTCAACCCGGTATCTATACAGCACTTCAGAGAAAGCTTAAGAAATGTTAATTGCGGAGATGTATATAATGAGCCAAATGCTAGGGATAACTGCAAAGTATTTCTTGATAAATTTATATCCCTCTTTGAACATTGTTTCCAAAAGAAAATTACTAAGTGTAACACCACACACTTTTCAAAGGAACCTTGGATTACTGGAGATATTAAAATGTCTTCAGAAAGAAAAAGAAAACTGTATGAGACAGCACGAACTACTAAAGATCGAGAAGTAGTTTTACACTATAAAAATTATTGTAACATACTGAGAAAATTTGTAGGGAAATTAAGAAATATGTGTGTTAGAGAAGAAATTAACAGCTCTGGCAATAAAATAACATCATTATGGAAAATTGTTAGAAGGGAGACAGGAATAGTAATAATTGGGGTAGGTAGTGTTACTGTTAAAGAAAGAGAGACCATCCTAACCAACAGTACACAAGTAGCTAATGCATTTAACAACCATTTCTTAAGTGTAGGAGAAAAAATTGTTGAGGACAGTTCAAAAGAAAGAGGTAGGTAGTACATGGAAGATTCTGTTTTGAAGAAAAAAATAGTCACAATAAGTTTCACCAAACAACCTCTTGTGAAATCCATAAAATTGTTAAATCTCTGGGAAATAAATGTTCTGTAGAAGTAGATGACGTCTCTAATAAGATATTAAAACAATGTGGAGCTATTACAGCTGATGTTCTGAGTCACATATGTAATGAATCACTAACTCAAGGTATTTTCCCAGACAGGTTAAAATATGCCATTGCCAGGCCTCTCTACAAAAACGCGAACGCCACAGATGTCAATAATTATCAGCCAGTATCCTTGCTTATAGCATTCTCAAAAATCTTTGAGAAAGTGAAGTACTCAAGAGTGGTTAGTCATCTCAACACTAATGGGATAATTAGTAAATCACAGTTCGGATTTCAAAAATGCTGTTCCACTGTGACAGCAATATACAATTTCACTGTCCACGTAATAGAGTTTGTAAATAGTAAAATTTCACCAATAGGAATTTTCTGTGACTTGTCCAAAGCATTTGATTGTGTGAACCATGACATTATGTTACAGAAATTACAATTCTATGGTATAAATCAAATAGCATATGAGTGGTTTAAATCATACCTACAGAACAGGAAGCAAAAAGTTTCCTTATATGGGTCAAGTGAATTAAATAAGTTTGCCACTTCATCTAACTGGGTTCAAATTACATTAGGTGTTCCACAGGGTTCAATCATTGGTCCTTTTCTGTTCTTGACATATTTGAACGACCTCCCTTCCATCTGAAACAGGAAGCTGAACTGACACTGTTTGCTGTTGGTACGAGCATCATTATTAATCCAGTTAAGGAAAGTCCAATTGAAAATGATACAAATAAGGTATTTGGAAAAGTCATTAATTGGTTCTCTGCAAATGGGCTTGCTCTAAACTTTGAAAAAACACAGTACAGCCAATTTTCTGCTGCAAAAAGTACAGTTCCTTCAATAAATATATCACATCAACAGAAGTCAGTAGACAGGGTAGAGCATACTAAGTTTTTGGATGTATGTATAGATGAGAATCTTAATTGGAAAATTCATATTTTGGATCTCCTAAAGCGATTAGGTTCAGCAACTTTTGCGATCAGAATAATTGCGAATTTTGAGGGTATAGAAATTTGTAAGCTAACATACATTGCATACTTTCACTCTCTGATGTCATACAGAATAATATTCTGGGGTAACTCAACATTTAGACCAAAACTATTCACTGCTCATAAGAAAGTGGTTCAAATAATGTGTGGGGTTCATAGTCGCACTTCTTGTAGGCATCTTTTTAAAAGATTGGGAATTCTTACAACAGCCTCACAATACATCTACTCACTAATGAAATTCGTTTTCAACAACATGGTCCAGTTTAAAGGCAACAGTGATGTTCATGATCATGATACCAGAAAGAAGAAAGATTTACACTATCCTTTGCTCAACCTATCTTTGGCACAGAAAAGGGTAAAATATGTTGCTATAAGAATTTTCGGGATATTACCAGATGAAATAAGGTGTCTGACAGACAGCAATAATAGCTTAAAAAATAAATTTAAATCATATATCCTTGACAACTCCTTCTATACCATAGATGAATTCTTAAATAGGAATAAATAAATTTATGAATATTGTACATGCATTTTGTGCCATTTAAAGGAATGAGGTAAACTATACAAATATTAATCTTTAACTCTGTATTGTAATATACATATCATAATGTTTAGAACTTGGTCCTCGTCCCATTCCTATCTGAAATGACACTTGTACAAAAACCTACTCGTGGAGGGAGGAGGATATACAAGGTGCTCATGTCATATTGATTTTTGTATTTTATCGATATGTATTTCAGAGTGAGATCACATTACGTTACTTTTAAACAATCTTTGGTCTTGTTGTGGCATAGTCCTTGCCTCTGCGTACTCTGATATACTCTTAGTTGAAGAAAGATTGATTGTAAAAGACAACAAGGATGAATAAGATGCATATATCAGAAAGCAAAGAGAATATAAATTTTGAATAACGTTATTATTATTTGTAGAGAAGAAGTTTGAGGTAAGACTGCAGCAGTGCGCATCTCATTTTTAGAAATGATTATCAGAAGCTAGTTAATATTCTTCACGTGCTCATAGATGAGAGAAAGTCCATCCCACTTCCCTGAGTCATGGGTTAACACATTAACTAACTTAGCTTGGGTTTCTATAGAAATTGTCTGTTAACACTGTACCATCTTTAAATCATTGTCCACTTTGTACTGTATAGTACTGTTCAAAGCTGAGTTATGTATGACGACAAGCGCAGTTTTAGTCCGCCTTTTTTAATACATAATTCATACTAAGATCGTTGTCTTTGAATATCGTTTCACAGGAATAGTTAACTCTCCCCACTCCACTGTTTACCATTACACTTTCCCACATGTGGTATGCAAGACTTAGAAATCTATTTAGAAACAGAAATCCAGCTTAGCCGCTGCCTGCTTGCTGTTTGCTGTTGTGCTTTCGAGAAATCTCCAACAATGTTGTCAAGACGTGAGGTAAGTGGAAATTTTGGTTACGGTCAGACAGTTGTTTTAATTTAGTTGCGCATTCTATATAAAGGCAAGTTGTATTAAGAATAATTACAGTTCAAATCAAATTAATTTCTGTTCAGTGAAAAGTTAGCATACGAGCTTAAGCTGGATAACACTTTTGGTAATACGTAGACTTTTAATAGAGTGTGAGGTAAAGTTGGGCTAAACTTCAGACAGAAGCAAATACAGTGGGACAGTCAGGACGGTTACAAATTCGTCGCATGTTTCCTGCATGACTTAAACTGTTATGTTTCTCCTCAGTTCTTCTTGGTCAGCAAGGATGCAGCCTAGCTTGAATCGACTATGTATCTTACTCTATGCTTTTGTATACAGTACGACAAAATTAATGCATCACTTGTTTACAACCCCGTCATTTCCGCCTACTGAGACAAAGGAGTTTGGAAATAGGATCGAAGGTGCCTAAAAGCCTTCCAATTTCGTGGTAGAAAATCATGACCCTGTGTCGACACCCTCAGACTCGAAAACCCTTCGAAGAGAAACATGTCGACATGTGAAAAAAAGAAGAGTTCTTTCGTATGAGGTGTAAGGGGGTTGATGGCGTCACAGTGGCACCACATTCTTCTGCAGTTCTCAACAACGTGAATGAGGACGTTCCACTCTATGGGATATCGTCACACTCCCTCTTAGATACATCTCAAACCTCTCGTCGCCTATCTGATGGAGTCAGACCCGTGACATTACGGAAATTTCGAGACTTTCCTACCGATGAGTGATAAAAAGGTTTAGAACTTGCTGCTGCTCATAATCGACTTTAAAAGGAATCGGGACGTGTATTAAAGTGAATGAGTGAAACCAGCCCTTTTCGTTGGGTCATTCATTTCACACATTTCGCTGCTGAAAATGAAAATTTGCAGTGGGATATGTAACAAGATAACGTTCTCGACAACCCTTGACAGCTCCCCACACTATTTAACCCTTCTCTAAGTAAATTGTGGGGCTGCAACCCGTTTCAACGTGGTCTAACCCATTTGGAGTGTAGCGTGACCCCAACCTTTACTCTGATATCCAAAACGGAACCCAACCATTCGACGAAAACTGAACCTGGTCCTAAACAGAAAATGGTAGATTAGATTAGATTAGTACTTGTTCCATAAATCATGAATACGACACTTCGTAATGACGTGGAACGTGTCAGGTTAATAAAAGGTGTCTATACAAGATACTACATTAGACAAAATATTACATGACACTCAATAATTATTATTTTTTTTGTGTGTGTGGAGGTTGGAAAATTACACACTTAATATATCAAAAAATTCATCTAATGAGTAGAAGGAGATGCCATTAAGAAATTCTGTTAATTTCCTTTCAAATGCAATTAGGTAGGTGACCAAAGACTTTTGTGGCAGCATAATTTATCCCCTTATGAGCCAAAGTTAGATTTAACCTTGAGTATTGAAGATGATCCTTTCTCCTAGTGTTGTAGCCATGTACACTGCTATTACTTTTGAATTCGTTCGGATTGTTAAAAACAAATTTTATAGGTGAATATAAATATTGTGAGGCTACAGTGAAGATTTCTAGCTCTTTACGTATGTGTCTGCAGGATGATCTTGTATGAGCTCCAGCAATTATTCTGATTACAGCACCAGCAATTATTCTGGTGATTAATCATTTTATTCCTCCTTTACCGCACCCACCTATGGAGTGTCACGGTGGGGGTCCGACATTGACGCACATGAATACAATGTCAACGTGTCCCTCTAAGAACCCCCCCCCTCCCCACACACACACACCCACACTACTATCGTCTTTCAGATTTCGCAATTGACCAGCAGGCGCTAGTGTCTAAAGGATTAGTTATCCTGCCAGCGCCAGGGAATCTACGGATGGTGATCATTTCAAAACGCCAAACAATTGGATGTGGCTAGCACCGAGGGAGTTGCTGAACTGGGGGATCGTGCAGGGACACTTTGACGTTTAATATTCACGTGTGTGTTATGTTGCGCACCCTGTTCCCCACCCCCCTCCACGTTCCCCAGTCTCACGCAAGTGAAGCACGAAAAATGAGGGGTATAAAAGGATAAAGCCCCATTTCAGGTTTGGTTCACGTTCAGATTAATTTTTATGATTTTGAAGTGTCCCTAGTGGTTCCATCCTTCAGACAGAAACAAAAATTGTGGTCACGCCACACTCAGCAGAAACAGGCAATAAAAACAAAAGATCTATGTATCATATTTTTACTAAGTTGTGTAAATTATATGATTGGTTTTGCAATTTACTTTTACTTGCTGTCAATTTGTCTTTAAGTTACCGTTGACATGCTGACGTAGCCTGATGCTTTTCAGTTTTACTTCAGATTAAGACATACAGCTTTTGCAACTGCAGATGAAAGTTTGTCCAGTAAAAGCAATATATTGTTATTATACTAGGAGTGTCTTTGTCTTCAGAGAGAGTGTTCTAGTAATGTTTCCATAGCATTTGTTTTATTATAATGGAAAAGTTCTTGGCAGAGATAACGAAAAATTATTCGCTGTTTTCTGACCAACTTTTGGCTCAAAAGATTGGTCTACTAAATTATTGATTCCTTAATATTTATTATATGCATACAAGTACAATACTTTCGTGTAGCCCACAGAAGCGTCAGCGGACAATCTTCTCACGCATCTGTCATGTCTGAGAAACAGTTTATGTATGCTGAAATCATAGGAGTTCTTCTTTAGGGCATGGCCGATGATACTGTATTTTCAGAGAAACATTCGATGCCAATGTGAGATGCACGACCCTATTAGCCATCAAACCAAACACAAAATTTGAAGACACTGCGTATGATTTTATCTTTGTCAACTGCAGAATGATGTGGTACAGTGTCAAACGTTTTTCCTAAATCTGGAAAGTTGGATTATATCTCTACACATCAACCAGATTTGTGTGAAAAGTAGTGTATGACTATAAATCAAGCTTGTGTTTCATACGAAATGTTTTTCATGAACCCACGCTTTTCTTCGAGAAAAGCATGATGTCCTCCTAGATGTTCATAATGCTCGAACTAGACTTACCCCTTAGAATGCTGTAACAGACGATACTGTCTTGTACTTTTGTGGATCCGATATTTTACCTTTTTCCTTGTAAACATGGATAACCTGCACTCTTTTGCAGTATCATGAGACTCTCTTTCTGCTCTAACTATGATTTAAAAAGGAATAATTTCCGGGGCATATTAAATGCAGAACACAACATCTATTTTGTCAAAGCTCGAGGCGTAGTTCATTTTAAACAGCGTTAATTGCTGTTTCGATATAGAAGGAGCTAATATCATGTCTCACATGCGAAAGTATGCCGCAGTTAATCTTCAGTACCTTTGTCTCCACACAGTAACATTTATAATGTGAATTTTAACATTTCTTCTTTTCGCCTGCTGCTTGTCTGTTATTTCAAAATCAGACGAATCCACACGATATTGATTCGATGGTTTCGATCCTGTCATTGATGTCACGTATGACCAGAAATTCCTCAGATTTTCTGAAAGATCTTTCACCAGGACCTGACTGTTGAAGCTTCTCTAAGATTCTCGTGTGGTCCTTGTCACGAATGCACAAGTTCCTGTAAGATTTGCTCTATTACTTTAATTGCACTATCTTATATAGCGGAAGTGTAGCCTTCTCTGAGTTCGCAATATTCTCCAAGGGGTACCAATAAACACTGTTTGGAAATTGCTATATTTTATTATTTTCCTTCATATGTACGTAGAGACTTCAGAAAGTAGGTTACACATGTCGTCCCATGCTAACACCATTGTGGAAAAAGGATAGCGCATTTTGAGAGGAGAGAGCATGTTCCGTGTTTCTTGCAGTCCCAGTTCTGCTGGGGTACAGTTGCATCACAATGTGACAGTGAAATGGCACGTCATTCTCATTCTTGTGGGCAAATCATCTTAACAGCACATCGATCCACCAAGAAATCTTGGAGGTACGTGCATCAAAGCTACCCTCCGTCACACACCATACGGTGGCTCGCGGAACAGATGTTGGTATACATTCCAAGACATATAAAAACGCGCACCATAAGCGAATCATCGGAATGGGACGGAGACAGGTAGATCTGACGTGCATGTATAGACAAACAAATGATTACAATTTCAGAAAAAAATGGGCGCTTTATTCATGAGAAGCGACTATACGAAATGAGGAAGTCAATAACGCCTTGATCTGCCTCTGGCCCTGCTGCAAGCAGTTATTCACCCTGGTATGGACTGATATCCTCCTCGGAGGGGGGGGGGGGGGGGGGGATATACAGTTGAAAATGGTTCAAATGGCTCTGAGTACTATGGGACTTAACATCTAAGGTCTTCAGTTCCCTAGGACTTAGAACTACTTAAACCTAACTAACCTAAGTACATCACTCACATCTGAGCCTGAGACAGGATTCGAACCTGCGATCGCAGCAGTCGCGCTGTTCCGGACTGAAGCGCGTAGGACCGCGAGGCCTCCGTGGCCGGCGGATGTACACTGCTCACCCAGAACTCCCTAATAACCAGTATGTCCATATCTGGCAAGGATAACAGAGGCGACGGGTCGTGGCATGGAAGCAATGATACCTTGGTAGGTCACTGGAGTAGGAGTTGACAACTCATCTGCACACAGTCACCAAATTCCCGTAAATTTCGGGGATGAGGCGATGAGCTCTGAGGCCACGTTGAACCACAAGCCAGATGTGTTCGGTCAGGTTCAGACCTAGCTATTTAGGGGGCCAGCATATCAACTGGAACTCGCCACTGTGCTCCTCGAATCACTCCATCACTCCTAGCCTTGTGATGAAGCGCATTATCTTGCTGAAAAATGCCACTGCCATCTGGAAACATGATCGTCATGAAGGGGTTGTCTGCAACCAGTGGACGACACCCCTTGACCGACAGGGTGTCTTGCACAAGCTTCACTGGACCCATGGATGCTCACATGAATGTTCCTGCTCTGTCCCGCAGTAGAGGTGTCAAGGGGCTGTTCCCCTGGAAGACGAAGGATTCGCACCCTCCCATAGGCATTATGAAAAAGGTGTCGGAATTCATCAGACTATGTAAAGTTCGGCACAGTGCCAATGAACAGTGCCGATGGTCACGTGCCAATTTCATTTGTAATTACCAATGTCGTGGTGTGAAACACGGAATATGCTTGGGTAGTTGGCTGCAGAAGCCCCTTGTTACGAGTTTTCGGTGCACTGTTTGTTCAGACACACTGGTACTGTCCAGCATTAAATTCTGATGTTGGTTCCGCCACAGTTCGCCTACTGTCCTTTTTTACCAGTAGACCCAGACTACTACGTTCTGAAATGAGGGGTGGCCGCCGAACCCCACGACGTGTCTTCACATTGTCTTCACTACGTGTTGAAGACATTTATCACAGCACTCCTCGAACAATCGACGATGCTCGTGCCAAGCCTCTGCGCCATCACAATCTGCTCTCTGTCAAACTCAGATAGATCGCGCTCCTTCCCCATTCTACATATGGATAGCGTTATCACTGATACTGCATACACCATGTGTGTGCGTCTGACTACCAGTCATTCCTCGGCAGCCTACACTTCTACACCCAGGGCGGGAATGTATCGATAGCAGTTCGATGGTCATTCTGGCTGATCAGCGCCATATTCTTTCCAATTGACGCGTCAGATCGCCAAATCCCGTGTGGGTCGGAGGGCCCAGCCCATAACGTTCCAAACATTCCCGACCGCGGAGACATCCGGAGACCTTGCTGGTCAAGGTGGGATTAGCTAAACGGGAAGACACGCAGAAGAAAGGCGGACTTCACCCTGCTGAAAGGTAAGCCCATGATGGCTTGCCGTGAAGAGCACCAAAACGGAGCGTAGAGTACTTTCGACGAAGCGCTGTACTGTAAGTGTGACGAAGATAACGGGTCTCCTTCGCTGGACATCGTGCTCATTTAGAAGCAGGACTCTACACTGAAGACATCTCTACTCAGACAATCCGGACAGCTATGGGATACCATCATGCCTGTTGCCCGCCGTACGAACCGACAACCAGGAGTGATACTATTGGAAAACATTCACAGAACTCTTAAAGCATACGTGTACAACGACGATACTCTGCGCCCAGATCTGTTGCACTTCGTGTCAAAGCCATCCTGCGCTTACATTTCAGCAAGATAATGACCACACACATAAAGAGAATTTCTACAATTCCTCTTCCTGTTTTCAATATCGTACCTTGGCCAGCAAAGGCGCCGGATGTCTCCCGAATGGAGAACTTTGGAACATTATGGGCAGGGCGCTACAGCCTTCCCGGGATTTTGACGACCTAACGTCAGTTCGACATAATTTGGCAAGATATCGCTCAGGAAGACATCCAAACACTATCAATAAATGCCAGGATGAGTAAATGGCTGTACAAGGCCCAGAGGTAGAACAACGAGTCAGTTACTCTCTCAATTTCTGAAGCTTTATCTCTTGAATAAATCATCCAGTTGTTCGTAAACTGTAATCATTTTCTTATTTTTATATGTGCGTCGCATTTACCGATCTTCTCTTTTTTTCCTTAGGTTATCGTGCGTGGCCATAATGTAACAGTGCCAAAAGTTTACCAAGTCCTCAGTGAAGGTGGTGATGAAGGTCTGGAAGGAAAGCCACATACTCCAGATATAGGCGACACTTTACAGGCGATCGTGAAGCTGAAAGATGATCTGGAGGCAGCGAATTTTCTCAAGACGTTCTCACAGCGGTTCTCGAATAGCTCCGTTATCAAGAAGCGGCCTTCTGACGCCGAGGATTTGAAGTACTGGTAGAATGTTCCGACCACTATTTACAAATACGGTGGTGACTATGTTGCATAGTAGTGTGATGTGTCTGTGTCGCTTTAAAGTTCGTAGATGCTGCTTGGATTGCCAGTACACCATTAAAATTTACTTCTTTAGACTGCGGTTTATACCGTTTCAGCTTTAAATATGACTGTAGTGCGTTTGCCAGGTCTAAATTAAATGTTATCAGTTTGTTGATACTACCATTTCACCCAAGAAGAATCTCTTTCATAAATTTCTTTGTGACCTTTTCTTCACTGATGGCCATTGTTCTTGTAACAGCACCTTTTCCAGTATCTCCTCTCTCAATGGGGACACACTTGACGATTTGACGGTCTTGTGGTTCGATGCAATTGAAGTCGTTGGGATTCGCTGAAATCGTGAGTGATTCTGTTTTTGATGATGTTTGAAGGATAAATACGTCTAACAACATACCTACTTCAACACATCCTTCACTATTCAGTTATGGTACGTACTTTGTGCTCTTATGTAGTGATAGTTCATATTTTGGAATAAACTCGGGTTGCTCTAGTACCAATCGTCTGAAACACAGTGTGGAATGTTCACTCACAGATTCCAAGACGTTGGAGAGTACGGTACCCAGGTTGGGGTCGTGATTTTCGGCTTACAGAAAGCGTACGGTGCGTTTCTGTTGTGTCATTTGGTATAGAAAATGTGAGATTATGGTGTACCGGAGGACGTTTGCTGTTGGTCTGAAGAATTCCAAGTAATCTGATGCCACTGCATTATGAAGGACGCTACGGTCGCAGGTTCGAATCCTGCCTCGGGCATGGATGTGTGTGAAGTCTTTAGGTTGGTTAGGTTTAATTAGTTCTAAGTTATAGGCGTCTGACGGCCTCAGAAGTTAAGTCGCATAGCGCTCAGAGCCATTTGAACCATTATGAAGGAATATAGAACGTCAAAAGCGTAAATATTAGCGTCCGGCATACGTCTGTAAGTGTGATAGAAACGTTACTGTTGATGATATTCATAAACGACCTGTCAGACAATCAATGCCTCATAGTGTCCTCAGCGTCTCAGCAGACAAGGGAGGGTCACCAGATAATAGCTTCATTCTGGTCTATACTTGTTGCAAAAACTGGGAGTTGTCAATCAACATCAACAAATTTGATGTACGAAAAGAACCGGTGATTTATTTAAACTTTCCACCATTGCCAGGACGTTGGAATGAAGTCTTGTCATTAGTTCAGATACGAATAAATTGATACTGCCTGGAGAAATGATCTTCAGTTCCTTTTCATTGTCTTGCTCGATTTCGGGGCTTCATGCCCCTTCCTCGGATGCATATGTAGTATATACAGTGACAAGCCAAAACATTATTACTACTCCTCACTGCTTGGTTTGGTGCTTCCTGATGGCGTTACGGAAACGTGATGCAGTAAGGAAAGTGTGTAAGTCGAGCAAAGACGGATGGGGGATTACCCCAGCGAAGACATACGCTGCAAATGGAGAAATCCACTGAGATCGGTCACGTTCAAATATTATTACGAAGAACTTGAAAACGAGTATCTCGAAAAAGGAGAAGCTAGTCGTATATTGACGTACTACTGTCGTGAACATCTTCGATATGTGATAGAAGGGCTGTCAAACTACGCTACTGGCCATTAAAATTGCTACACCAAGAAGAAATGCAGATTATAAACGGATATTCATTGGACAAATATATTATACTAGAACTGACATGTGATTACATTTCCAGGCAAGTTGGGTGCATAGATCCTCAGAATTCAGTACCCAGAAAAAACACCTCTGGCCGTAATAACGGCCTTCATACACCTGGGAATTGAGTCAAACAGAGCTTGCATTGCGTGACAGGTAAAGCTGCCCATCCAGTTTCAACACAATACCACAGTTCATCAATAATAGTAACTGGTGTATTGTGACGAGCCAGTTGCTCGGCCACCATTGACCAGACGTTTTCAATTGGTGAGAGATCTGGAGAATGTGCTGGCCAGGGCAGCAGTTGAACACTTTCTGTATCTAGAAAGTCCCGTACAGGACCTGCAACATGCGGTCGTGCATTATCCTGCTGAAATGTAGGGTTTCGCAGGGATCGACCGAAGGGTAAAGCCACGGATCGTAAACGCATCTGAAATGTAACGTCCAATGTTCAAAGTGCCGTCAATGCGAACAAGAGGTGACCGAGACGTGTAACCAATGTCACTCCATACCATCACGCCGGGTGATACGCCAGTATGCCGATGACTACTATACGCTTCCAGTATGTGTTCGCCGCGATGTCGCTAAACACGGATGCGACCATCATGATGCTGAAAACAGAACCTGGATTCATCCGAAAAAACGACGTCTTGCCAGTCGTGCACCCAGGTTCGTCGTTGAGGACACCCTCGCAGGCGGTCCTGTCTGCGATGCAGCGTCAAGGGTAACCGCCGCCATGGTCTCGGAGCTGATAGTCCATGCTCGTCGAACTGTTCGTGCTGATGGTTGTTGTCTTACAAACGTCTCCATCTGTTGACTCAGGGATCGAGACGTGGCTGCACGATCCGTTACAGCGATGCGGAAAAGATGTCCTTCATCTCGACTGCTGGTGATACGAGGCCGTTGGGATCCAGCACGGCGTTCCGTATTACCCTCCTGAACCCACCGATTCCTTATTCTGCTAACAGTCATTGGATCTCGACCAACGCGAGCAGCAATGTCGCGATACGATAAACCGCAATCGCGATAGGCCACAATCCGACCTTTATCGAAGTCGGCAACGTGATGGTACGCATTTCTCCTCCTTACACGAGGCATCACAACAACATTTCACCAGGCAACGCCGGTCGACTGCTGTTTGTGTGTGAGAAATCGGCTGGAAACTTTCCTCATGTCAGCACGTTGTAGGTGTCGCCACCGGTGCCAACCTTGTGTGAATGCTCTGAAAAGCTAATCATTTGCATATCACAGCATCTTCTTCCTGTCGGTTAAATTTCGCGTCTGCAGCACGTCACCTTCGTGGTGTAGCAATTTTAATGTCCAGTAGTGTACTACTACGCGCTGAGTCGTTGGAGATTCACGACTCTTCAGAGAACGCGCGGTTTAGAGGCTTCTCTCCTCTTTAAAAAAGGACAGCTGGCAATCTGTGCCACCTCTGGCGAAAGAACATAATATTGGTGGACGCACATGAGTTTCGGAGCGCACCATTAAGAGCACATTGTTGGACATGGGGTTTCGCAGCAATCGACCCCTGCGTGTTCAGATATTGGGCCAACGACAATGTTAGTTACGGTTGTAGTCGGCTCCTGATCATCGACACAGGGCCATGTTCACTTGAAGTGTCTCGGCTCGTTTTTGCTACACCAGGTCGTCTCCACAAATGCCGTCATGCAGGCTGCTCGAAATATGCACCACGCCACAGACGGAGGCCCGTGGGAGCAGTGTTATGCTATGATAAACATTATCCTGCGCTAGCATGGGGCTTCTAATAGTAAACAAAGACACCAGCTGTGGACCACCTGCGTCCCTTCATACTTGATTTCCTCCCTGAAGACGAAGTCATCTTTCAGCAGTATGAGTTTCCGTGTCTCGAACAAAGAATCGCGCTCAATAGTTGGAGCTGCATGACAGTGAAATCACATTAATTTCCTGGCCACGAAATTTGCCTGATGTGAACCCGATGGTTCCCACCTCGTCGCTATCGAGAGCCTTCACCACATACACAAATCAGTGGCCAGATACTTTCGGAAATTACATGACTTGTGCTTATACACCTCGTGCCACATAGCTCCACAAATCTACCAACGAACTGCAGAATCGATGATACGCAGAAGCGGTGTCATATTGCTTTACAAAGATGGCCCAGAAAGCTATTAAGCAAGTGGTCATAGTGTTTTGGTTCTTCCCAGCCTAGTGCACGTATCTTTCTGGGCTCTAGATCCAGCGATCGATCTCAGGTCACTCAGAAAACTCCCAGAAAACCAGAGATCTAGTGACTTTACTGGACAGCGATTTCGCCTACACATGCTGTCTAAGTCAACATGCACACAACACAGAGATCTAATAATAGTGTTTCATTGAATACCGTTGACCAGTCATCGGAACCAGGCTCACCTATTGAGCTGTGAGTTAACAAGCATATACGACGCCTTTGGCTGCGTGTACATACAGGTTGTTCTGGCGTGGGCGTTGCTTGACAGTGCGGCTAATGTTTGACAGGTAAGCTGTTACATCATCGAACACTAACAGCACTGCTGCACTGGGAACGAGATATGGGCGACGGAAATTACCTAACCGTGTATTAGACAGCTTGGGTGCTACAAGTACGCTGATTATCAAATACGCAATGAACTTGGGTCTGAAAACGCTTGGGCAGCAGATTATTTTGCTAAAATGTACTCGCCTGTGCTCTAAATACAAAGATAAAGTCGTCAGAACACGAGAAAAGGATGGAAGTCAATGTACTTCAATAGTGAATGCTGATAGTGACTCCCGTGGATTTTTTCAAGCGACAGATATTAAGTGATATTCACTATTATTGACTCAGTACTGATTTTAGAGAAGTCGAGGCTGAAGCTCCAGAAAAGCAATTCCAGTATCGAGCCTCGGTGCAACATAGTTTTAAGCTTTGTGATGTTTGAAAACATAGCACACTCATGT
This sequence comes from Schistocerca piceifrons, assembly GCF_021461385.2. NCBI lineage: Eukaryota > Metazoa > Arthropoda > Insecta > Orthoptera > Acrididae > Schistocerca > Schistocerca piceifrons. Next base: position 504,388,545 of record NC_060143.1, on the reverse strand, counting down.
GTTGAGTAAAAGTGCTGGTCCAACAAAATATGCAGTAGCTTATTTGTGAAGTTTGAAAAGTAGAGGAGATATACTGAAGCTGCGTGTGAGAGTTCTGAAAAAATGTGTTGTGAATTCTTAAGGGACCAAACCACTGAGGTCATCGATCCCTAGATTTACACGCTACTCAAACTATCTTAAACTAACTTATTCTAAGAAGTAGGCACACATCCCTGCCCTAGGGAGGACTCGAACCTCCGGCGGGAGGGGCCGCGCAATCCGTGACATCGCACCTCTAACCACGCGGTCACTTCGCGGCTGGAGTCCCGAGTCTTGCCTCGAATTGTGAGTCATGAAGAGGTTTGAATGAAAGGTGTAGTAATATAAGATAAACTGGCTTAATTATCAAATTTATGTCCGCAGTCGTTTGCGTGAATAACATAGTTTCAAAAAACGTTACTAACTATTATAATGGCTAAAATTTAACATCTAGTTCCAACTGTATTCATGCTTAAATTAACCCATAAAAACTCGTAATTGTCACACTACTTGTGAGACACATTACAATTTAACGACGGAATTAAAATTTATATATATATATATATATATATATATATATATATATATATATATATATATAGACCGTAAAATTGCTTATTGGTAGCAAAACATTACCTTATATACGTCATGGTTTCAACGAAATTCGTGAATAATTCGGTGATACTACTGCTACATATTCTGCTCCTCTATGAGACTTAAATGTTTCGGTGATTGTTTTACACAAGCAGTCAGTGAGCTGTGCTGCGGCTCGCGTTGATGCCATTGTTAGGTTGGCACCGTTTAGTTGGTATAGTTACGGTTGTCGTATGCTTCTTGTGTTCATTGGCACGATTCCGTTTGCAAGCGTTGTCTGTCCACTAGTGGCAGTAGCGGCGGTTATCGATATCTAGTAACGGTGGTACTATCTTTGGGGCGACGTTGTGGTGTTTCCGTGTGGTGTGTAAGTCGGCAGTTCGGTTCTGGACCCGCGAGCAGCCAGGTCCGCACTGCGCTAGAACACGCTAGGACCACTGGTGTCACGCATGAACTGCAGGATGGAAGGGCTCTAGTGACAAAGGGTACAATCTCCTTGTCAACTTGACACAGGAAGTATAAATTTAATGGAACTTAATTTAAATAGTGAAAGCTTCACGATTATGAGATCTCGCCATTCGCTTGATCGTTGCTACTGGCAGTGTCACCAAGCCCAAGAGCAGTGAATGGAGAGTTTGGGGAAGGTGAACCTAACTAGTTACCCTCCACTTCTTATTATTAATTGTTGCATGCTATATGTTACTATTGGTGAAGTTCAACCAGTGGTATTTTCCCGCCTAGTGGCCGCTAACGCCCCAGTTACCTGCCATGGAACCTATTTTACGTTACTGCATTGTACTTTTCCTCGCCTAGCCGCAGCTGCCCGGTAAGGCGTGTAGTTCGACAGATTCCCTGATTGGTGGGCTGGGTGATGTGTGTGTGTGTGTTTTTTCCCTACTCTGATAGTAGTGGTTCCTCTCTGCTTCTGGACTCCCTAAACACTGGAGTCTGAAGACGTAGTGCTGACCGATGGTTCCGGCTTGGGTGTGTTATTCCATCGTTAGGTAAATTTGGTAAATGATTATTGGTCATGCGCTTAAACTGCTACTAGTCTGGAGCAACGTCTCCGCTCCCTCCCTCCCCCCCCCCCCCCCCCCCGCTCTTTTTGGTTGGTCAAAATTGATGTTTGTTTTTCTAAAAAAATTGAATTACTGTAATTCCAAGTTTGAATTAAGGCCTTTAGCCATGGAACACTTCTTAATTTACTGTCACCTTTTATTTGTTGTTGTTTCCAAATAGTGTACGTCACTGAAAAATAAACTAACCAACAGCAACTGATTACGGTCCTGTCCACAATCGTAACCCAATCCTGCCTTCCTTGGTACCAGTTCTCAAGTGGCAGCAGAGCGTGATTACGATTGTAATACTACCATTTCAGTTACTGTTGGTCTGAGATGTAGCTCTACTAGTGTTATGCGATATTAGTCTTTGGTACTGTGTTCTGTTTTAGGTGACCAATTCTAATGGTGGTCAGGCAGTACCCCGGGATTGGCCTGTTGAGGAAGGACCACCTTACTTATGAGCTGGCGATAAGACGTCAGGCTATCGAGGGTAGTGTTACGGTCGTAGCAGCCCGATTACGTGCTACCACACTTCAGCTGGTTGACGTCATGCCGGAGGTTGTGCATGAGACAAAGGCAGATATTGACTTCCTATTACAGGCTTTAGTAGTCTGGAGGATAACATCGGTTTCTTAGACGGCACTCAACCTAGTAGCAGTCAGTTAGACAGGGTACGGGCGCAGTTGATACATTTGACCAACCGGATATCTGATTTAAGGCGATTAAAGTTACACAATCGTGATAAGGAATCAGCAACTTGATTAGGGTCCTTGGTTAGTAAATTGCAATTTAATGTCACATGCTTAGAACTTGATGGGAAGAGGACCGGGGGGGGGGGGGGGAGGCGGGAGGGGCATGATCTGTTATCGTCCGGGCGGTGCGCAAGCGAGCCCAGCAATAACGCCCTTATGTCTCCTGATAGGTTAGGTGGGGCGTTTGCTAAATTGCCTAATCCCCTCGTGCATTTCTTTCGAGACATCACGGAATTAGTTGTCGACCGACTCGAGCAAATTGGAAGGCTGTTATGGTTGTTGGTTCGCTTTGAGCAACATGCTGATGCGTTTGGTGTTTCGCATCAAGTAGTTTTGTCTTTATTGTATCTAACTAGAGGCGAATTGAGGACCCTAGTATCCAGGGCCATGGCCGAAGTGTTTTCCTTGCAGCAGTTGAGGGAGCTTGTAGTTAGCGAGAGGTTGACCATGGGAGTTCGCAAAGCAGCTCGACTGTCAGTATATTTGGCAGATGCAGCAAGGAAAACAGGAGTTTCATCAATATGTGGAAAGAGTCAGGACGGCCTGTTTTCCTTGTTAGTTGACTTGAAAGAAAAGGAGTTACTTTCTATTGTTCTGAAGGGGAGGCGAGCAGCGGATAAGTCACACTTTGTTTTTCGTGGTCGTCCGTTCATTTGGGAGGAACTTCGTGCCGCTGTTGTAGCGATATCCCCGTTGCCGCACTCGGACGATAGATGCCGTGAATTTAAGGTTCCCTTAGCCGAAGAATTTTAACAGGTTACGGCATTTTGTAGTGCCTGGAATCTGTTTGAGTTTAACACGGTCCCTTTGGTTTGGCTACTGGCTCACCCATCCTTTCTCGTTTGCTGGATAATATTCTTGGAGACTAGAAATTAGTCTGTGTTTACAATTATCTGGACGATTTGGTAATTTACAGTTGTTCGTTTCAAGAGCAACATATCCAGCAAGTTTGTTCTACGTTTCAGGGGGCCGGTTTGACTCTTAAGCGAGTAAGGTGACATTAGCCAGACAGCAGGTATCCTTCTTAGGTCATCTAGTATCAGGTGAGAGCATTAGCATTGACCAGGAGCCGACTAAGGCACTGAAGGGCTCTGCCGCTGCCTACTGATTTACGTGGGATTGCCACGTTTATAGGTGTGGCGAATTATTTTAGGCGTTTTGTCCCTAATTTTGCTCAGCTAGTGGCTCCTTTAAATGAAGTGCGCCGAAAGGGGGTGCGTTTTGAATGAGGACCTGCTCAAGAGGCCGCTTTTGAGCACATTAAGGCAGCTGTGGCCAATCCTCCGGTTCTGAGAGTGCCCGATTTTAATAAGAAATTTATTGTCCAAACCGACGCATTTAATGAGGGACTTTCGGCAGTCCTCCTCCAATAGTTCGATGATAGAAGGTAGCCATTAGCGTATGCGTCTCGTCGGTTAACCAACGCCGACCTAAAATATTCTGTTTACGAATGTGAGTCATTGGCCATCTTGTTCACGCTGGAGAAGTACCGGTTTTATCTCGAGCAAAGAGTATTTCAGCTAGAGACTGACAATCAAGCATTAAGCTTGCTGCTAGCCAGACCACGTAAAACCGGCCGTATCGTGAGGTGGACGGTGCACATTTCGCCGTTTTAGTTCGAGGTTAAACACATTAGGGGCACTGAGAATGGGCTCGCGGACGTCCTCAGCCGTAGGTATAACATCCATGTAGTGAGGGTGCACAAGAAGCTCAGGGGGGCAATCTTAGTTGTGTCGTGTTAGGCGGTATTTCTCATTTGCTTAGTGACACTGCCGACCATCAGGATCAGGACCCCACTTGGGGACCCGTTAAGAAACGGCTTTCGGCGGAAGACCGTTTGGATGAATACGTTATCAACAAAGGCATTTTGTGAAAAAGGTTGGGACGTGCCAGGGATATTAGGATCTGCCTACTAGCCATCCTAGTACGTCCGGTTTTCCAATACTTTCGCAACTATTTGATTGTCGGGCATTTAGGAACCTATAAGACATTGTAGATGATTGAGGAGCATCTGACGTGACCGTCTATGGACCGGGACGCTAGAGATATGGTTTCTCGGTCTCAGTTGTCTCATGTGGCCAAACTGATGAATCCTCTTCAACAGGGGCTCCTGAGTTCTTAGAGCGAATCCTGCCCCATGGACAAGCTCCAAATTGATTATGTGGGGCCATTACCTCGAACCAAAGCCGACCATCGGTACATATTAATTATTATTGACTCGTTGTCGAGGTTTGCCTGGCTTCTTCCGAGTCGTAATGTCACTGCTGCTACCACCATTGCGCATTTTACTAACGTAATTAGTGTTTTTGGACCCACTAAGAAAATCGTTTGTGATAATGCACCTTCCTTTATTTCGGCCCCCTTCAACGTCTTCCGTTTTCAAATCAGTGTGAAGCACGGGACTAACACTCCGTATTGTCCGCAGAGCTCCTTCGCGGAAAGGGTCAGTCGTAACCTTAAACGGTTCAAATGGCTCTGAGCACTATGGGACTTTACTGCTGAGGTCATCAGTCCCCTAGAACTTAGAACTACTTAAACCCAACTAACCTAAGGACGTCACACACATCCATGCCCGAGGCAGGATTCGAACCTGCAACAGTAGCGGTCGCGCGGTTCCAGAGTGTAGCGCCTGCTACCGCTCAGCCACTGCGGCCAGCTAACCTTAAATCCGATTTGATTGTCTTTCATCAGAAGTCTCTCAGTAAGTGGGATTCTATTCTCCCTCGGCTTAGCTTGGCCTTTAATAACACCAGCCATGAAGCTTTGAAAGCTATCCCAGCTTTCCAGTTCTTTGCTTATCATATTCAGTCCTCCTTTCGAACTTATTTTTTTTTTTTTTTTTTTTTTTTCATCAGCCTACTGACTGGTTTGATGCGGCCCGCCACGAATTCCTTTCCTGTGCTAACCTCTTCATCTCAGAGTAGCACTTGCAACCTACGTCCTCAATTATTTGCTTGACGTATTCCAATCTCTGTCTTCCTCTACAGTTTTTGCCCTCTACAGCTGCCTCTAGTACCATCGAAGTCATTCCCTCATGTCTTCGCAGATGTCCTATCATCCTGTCCCTTCTCCTTATCAGTGTTTTCCACGTATTCCTTTCAGATTTTGCGTAGAACCTCCTCATTCCTTACCTTATCAGTCCACCTAATTTTCAACATTCGCCTATAGCACCACATCTCAAATGCTTCGATTCTCTTCTGTTCCGGTTTTCCCACAGTCCATATTTCACTACCATACAATGCTGTACTCCAGACGTACATCCTCAGAAATTTCTTCCTCAAATTAAGGCCGGTATTTGATATTAGTAGACTTCTCTTGGCCAGAAATGCCTTTTTTGCCATAGCGAGTCTGCTTTTGATGTCCTCCTTGCTCCGTCCCTCATAGGTTATTTTACTGCCTAGGTAGCAGAATTCCTTAACTTCATTGACTTCGTGACCATCAATCCTGATGTTAAGTTTCTCGCTGTTCTCATTTCTACTACTTCTCATTACCTTCGTCTTTCTCCGATTTACTCTCAAACCATACTGTGTACTCATTAGACTGTTCATTCCGTTCAGCAGATCACTTTCACTCAGGATAGCAATGTCATCAGGGGATCGTATCATTGATATCCTTTCATCTTGTATTTTAATTCCACTCCTGAACCTTTCTTTTATTCCCATCATTGCTTCCTCGATGTACAGATTGAAGAGTAGGGGCGAAAGGCTACAGCCGTGTCTTACACCCTTCTTAATACGAGCACTCCGTACTTGATCGTCGACTCTTATTATTCCCTCTTGGTTGTTGTACATATTCTATATGACCCGTCTCTCCCTATAGCTTACCCCTACTTTTTTCAGAATCTCGAACAGCTTGCACGCTTTTTTCAGGTCGACAAATCCTAGCCGGCCGCGGTGGTCGTGCGGTTCTAGGCGCTCAGTCCGGAACCGCGCGACTGCTACGGTCGCAGGTTCGAATCCTGCCTCGGGCATGGATGTGTGTGATGTCCTTAGGTTAGTTAGGTTTAAGTAGTTCTAAGTTCTAGGGGACTGATTACCTCAGATGTTAAGTTCCATAGTGCTCAGAGCCATTTGAACCATTTTCTTGACAAATCCTTTGAAAGTGTTTTGATTTCTCTTTAGCCTTGCTTCCATTATTGGACGTAACGTCAGAATTGCCTCTCTCGCCCCTTTACTTTTCCTAAAGCCACACTGATTGTCACCTAGCGCATTCTCAATTTTCTTTTCCATTCTTCTGTATATTATTCTTGTAAGCAGCTTCGATGCATGAGCTGTTAAGCTGATTGTGCGATAATTCTCGCACTTGTCAGCTCTTGCCGTCTTCGGAATTGTGTGGATGATGCTTTTCCGAAAGTCAGATGGTATATCGCCAGACTCATATATTGTACACACCAACGTGTGTAGCTTCCCTGCACTTCCTATTTATTTCATTCCTCAGCGACTTGTATTTCTGTATTCCTGATTTTCCCGGAACATTTTTGTACTTCCTCCTTTCATCAATCAACTGAAGTATCTCTTCTGTTACCCATGGTTTCTTCCAGCTATCTTCTTTGTACCTATGTTTTCCTTCCCAACTTTTGTGATGGCCCTTTTTAGAGATGTCCATTCCTCTTCAACTGTACTGCCTACTATTCCTTATTGCTGTATCTATAGCGTTGGAGAACTTCAAACGTATCTCGTCATTCTTTAGTACTTCCGTATCCCGCTTCTTTGCGTATTGATTCTTCCTGACTAATGTCTTGAACTTCAGCCTACTCTTCATCACTACTATATTGTGATCCGAGTCTATGTCTGCTCCTTGCTGCGCCTTACAATCCAGTATCTGATTTCGGAATCTCTGTCTGACCATGATGTAATCTAATTGAAATCTTCCCGTATCTCCCGGCCTTTTCCAAGTATACCTCCTCCTCTTGTGATTGTTGAACAGGCTATTCGCTATTACTAGCTGAAACATGTTACAGAACTCAATTAGTCTTTCTCCTCTTTCATTCCTTGTCCCAAGCCCATATTCTCCTGTGACCTTTTCTTCTACTCCTTCCCCTACAACTGCATTCAAGTCGCCCGTGACTATTAGATTTTCGTCCCCCTTTACATACTGCATTACCCCTTCAATATCCTCATACACTTTCTCAATCTGTTCATCTTCAGCTTGCGACGTCGGCATCTATACCTGAACTATCGTTGTCGGTGTTGGTCTGCTGTCGATTCTGATTAGAACAACCCGGTCACTGAACTGTTCACAGTTACACACCCTCTGCCCTACCTTCCTATTCATAACGAATCCTACACCTGTTATACCATTTTCTGCTGCTGTTGATATTACCCGATACTCATCTGACCAGAAATCCTTCCTTCCACTTCACTTCACTGACCCATAGCCGGCCGGAGTGGCCGTGCGTTTCTAAGCGCTACAGTCTGGAACCGCGTGACCGCTACGGTCGCAGTTTCGAATCCTGCCTCGGGCATGGATGTGTGTGATGTCCTTAGGTTAGTTAGGTTTAAGTAGTTCTAAGTTCTAGGGGACTGATGACCACAGCAGTTAAGTCCCATAGTGCTCAGAACCATTTGAACCACTGACCCCTACTATATCTAGATTGAGCCTTTGCATTTCCCTTTTCAGATTTTCTAGTTTCCCTACCACGTTCAAGCTTCTGACATTCCACGCCCCGACTCGTACAACGTTATCCATTCGTAGATTATTCAATCTTTTTCTCATGGTATCCTCCCCCTTGGCAGTCCCCTCCCGGAGATCCGAATGGGGGACTATTCCGGAATCTTTTGCCAATGGAGAGATCATCATGACACTTCTTCAATTACAGGCCACATGTCCTGTGGATACACGTTACGTGTCTTTAATGCAGTGGTTTCCATTGCCTTCCGCATCCTCATGTCGTTGATCATTGCGATTCTTCCGCCTTTAGGGGCAATTTCCCACCCCTAGGACAAGAGAGTGCCCTGAATCTCTATCCGCTCCTCCGCCCTCTTTGACAAGGCCGCTGGCAGAATGAGGCTGACTTCTTATGCCGGAAGTCTTCGGCCGCCAATGCTGATTATTTATCAAAATTTAGGCAGTGGCGGGGAGCGAATCCGGGACCGAAGACGTTTTCATTATGAATCAAAGACGCTACTCCTAGACCACGGGTTTTAATTGGACTACAACGCCTTATTCCTGTGTACATTACTCCTCAGGCCGTCAAGAAAAATTAGAATCACGCGAAGCGCAATATTCTCAGGGCCCACAACAGACAAGCTGATCGTTATAACTCCAATCGAAGAACCTTCAGAGGTGAGGCGGGATATCAGGTGTATGTACATAGTTTTCCCGGGAGGGAGGTGCGTGTTGGCAACCTCGGTAACTTCACTACCCGTTTTCTGTGTATGTGTATAATTATGCGTGTTTAAGGCCCAATCAATCTTCTGATTCAGGGCAGCAATACCAGTAAGCAATACACGGTCCATCTTAATCAAATTTTCCAGACTTCTAGTTGTGTTGCCCCGGGTGTGTATTTGAGTGTGGCCAGGGGAGGGAGGGGGGGGTGTTGGCATCGTTTAGTTGGTACAGTTACGGATTTCTTCTTCTTCTTGTGTTCATTGGCGCCTCTCCATTTGCAAGCGTTGTCTGGCCGCTAGTGGCAGCAGCGGCGGTTATCGATATCTAGTAACGGTGGTACTACATTCAGAGCGGCGTTGTGGTGTTTCCGTGTGGTCTGAATCGGCAGTTCGGTTGGGGACGGATGAGCAGCAAGGACTGTGCAGTGCCAGAACACCCCGGGACCACTGGCGGCATGCGTGCACTGCCAGATGGAAGGACTGCAGTCGCATGGGGTACAACCTCTTAGCCCAAAAAAAAAAAAAAAAAAAATGGCGCTGAGCACTATGGGACTTAACATCTATGGTCATCAGTCCCCTAGAACTTAGAACTACTTAAACCTAACTAACCAAGGACATCACACAACACCCAGTCATCACGAGGCAGAGAAAATCCCTGACCCCGTCGGGAATCTACCCCGGGACCTCGTAGTCAATCGGACACTAGAAATTTAAGTTGAGTGGACCTTAGTTCAAGTAGTGAAACCTCCACCATTGTAAGATCTCGCCATTTACTTGTGTGTTGCTGCTCGCAGTGTCGCCGAGACAAAGAGCAGAAATGGAGCGTTTGGAGAAGGCGAACCTAATTAGCCTTCCTCCACTTCTTATTATTAATTGTTGCATTCTATACGTTACTATCGGTGAAGTTCGACCAGTGGTATTTATCCCGCCTAGTGGCCGCTAACGCCCCAGTTACCTGCCCTGGAGCTTCTGTATGTTACGGTAGTGGGCATTTCATCACGTTGCCACTGCTGTCCGGTAAGGAATGTAGTTCGACAGCTTCCTTGATTGGTGGTCCCGGTGATGTGTGTGTGTTTTTTCTCTTCTCTGGTAGTAGTGGTTCCTTTCTGCCACTGGATACTGTGAACACCGGAGACTGAAGACGTAGTGCTGACCGCCCTTCCGGCTTGGCTGTATTATTCCATCGTTGCATTGTTCGTCGGACGTTAGGTCGATTTGGCAAATGATTATTGGCCATGCGTTTTAACCGCCACTAGCCTGAGTCACCATCTCGTGAAGTGAATGCAACTGTTGGGTGCGTATCTCATCACTTGCTAAGTTTTGAGGGATATTCCCAGGTCTATCCTTGGAGCAACGTCTGAGCCCCCTCCCCCCCCTTCATCGCTCCTTGGTTGGTCAGATTTAATGACTGTATTTTATAAAAAAAATTTAATAACTGTAATTCCAAGTTTGTAGATGTTTAACTGGTTCTTAAAGGATTGCTAGTCAAGCCTTTAGCCGTTCAAGTGGCTCTGAGCACTATGGGACTTTACATCTATGGTCATCAGTCCCCTAGAACTTAGAACTACTTAATCCCAACTAACCTAAGGACAGCACACAACACCCAGCCATCACGAGGCAGAGAAAATCCCTGACCCCGTCGGGAATCGAACCCGGGAACCCGGGCGTGGGAAGCGAGAACGCTACCGCACGACCACGAGATGCGGGACCTTTAGCCGTGAAACAGTTTTAAATTATCTATGTTGTGGCCTTCAGCCGAGATATAGTTTTCAATTTGTTGTCATTAAGGCCTTCTTTTTAATTTACTGTCACCTTTTATTTGTTGTTGTTTCCAAATGAAGTGTACGTGACTGAAAAATAAACTAATCAACAGCAACTGATTACCGCCCCATACACAATCGTAACCCCGTCCTGACATCCTTGGTACCAGGTCTCAGTCAGATTAGCAGAATAAGTATTCACAAATATTCATTCTTTCAGTTCTTTTCTAAAGTATCAATCGCTTCAGAGAAAGAGGAACTACAAACATAGAGCTGTATTGATGTTAACGATCATAACATGTTTGAGGATCCATCCCTTTTTCCATTTCAACTGAAACTTATTTCACAGATTTCTCTCTGTGGGGCTTCACATTCACCAAAGCCTTGCTCGATTTCCGGAAATATTTGGAAGGAAAAAATATTAATGAAACGCATAAAAATTACACACTTCCGTTGCGAAATGCCAAAAAGACCGGTTCTGATTTACGTAAGCTGCAATTGTATGCCAAGAACCTTCGTTATTAATTGGAAAACAATGGTAAAATTAACCTAATAGTCATTTTTAACTTATAAGACTCTTAAATGTGTGTATAACACATGTGCTCTATTCGAATATTAAATTTAGTAGTTTTCAACCGTTTAGCCAAATATTAGCCGTGTGTTTAAATTTCGCGGCGTCCGGTTACAGCAGTAGCGGCTCTAAAGTTAGTTCCTGACAAAGTTGTTTGCTCACTGTTATTCACTCATTAAATTTAGTAATTTTCAACGGAGTCTCGTTCTGTTTCTGACGGAAAAGCGGTTTAATAAACTTTCGGAAACCTTCGCCCACTGCAATTTTTACAGTATCTGATGCGTTGAAGTTATTTATTCAACTTAGTATGGTAGTTTTCAGCTGACGTTTCTTATTGTTTATAGCAAAATATTTCAGTAAAACTTCCGTTCACTGGGTTTAATTAATGTCGTTGATGTTCCAGTGGTCGCTTGAAATTTTGGATTTATATAAGAAATTGTGTGAGGTTTTTGTGGTACTGGTATCAATTGTGGTTTAGAAGTATTAACAAAAGAGGTTGCTTTCTTAGTAGAGATTTAAATTCTAGATCATTATGTTAGTTCTTTACATAGTTCTATTGTTGTAACTGAACTTAGGTAACGTAGACGCTTAGTTTTTTCAGTAACTGTTAAAATTTTACCATGAGAGAGAAGTCTCATCTTTATTTAAGGGGCGGGGGGGGGGGGGGGGGCGAATGCATTGGGGATGACAGTGAGCATTTTAGCGAGATCCTCTACTGGAAACTCAGAATTTGTAGCAGAATAAGTTGATAGAGGAACTCAAGGGTGCAGTTAAAAGACGCAAGGGAGGAATTAGGTAGGTTGACGGGGATGAAGGGTGCTGGGAAATGGGAATTGGTGGTTTGTAGAAGGCAGCTAGAAGGAGGAGATATTCATATAGTTGTACTTTGCTTAAAACCAAGGGATCTGACCAACTGTCACAATTCAGTAGAGAGGACCCTCTTCTACCTGTTGGTGCAGGAAACATGCGACCGCCCTCAGCTGTTAGGGAGCCTAAGTAACGTGAAAATTATAACAGAAAGGAAAGGGTTCTGCTGCTAGGTACTTCCCATGGCAGAGGGGTGGACAAGCAGTTGTAGCGAGTGTTGGGCATTGAGTACCAGGCCACCAGCATTGTGAAGCCTAGTGCTGGGTTGGCTCAAGTGAATGTTCACGTAGGGGAGTTATGTAGGAATTTTCCGAAAGAGGATCATGTTGTGACTGTAGGTGGAGGCTGGAATGGTCTTGATAGGGACGGGGAGTATGATGTAGGTGGTGATCTGGAAAAGATAGCTAATTAAACTGGTGGCACTAATGTGCAATTCGTGCAGTTGTTTCAGCGTCTTGATCGACCTCACCTTAATGCTGCTGTTAGGCATGTTAACATAGGGCTGGAGAGGGCACTAATAGCGGAGGGCATGGTTCACATTGCATGGTTGGCGGCTGAGTCTGTCAATAGATCGGGTTTCACTAGACATGGCCTCTCCCTCAATAGGTATGGGAAGAGTGGCCTGGCAAAGCTTACATGTGACAGCGTAGTGGGCGGTGGTGTGACCATTCATTGAAAAATTCTTGTAGTCTTTGGTGTTAGAGCTGGACATTTTTTAGATTGAAGTCACCTGATAGGCATGCCTGCTTGAAGGAAGTCTCTCTAACAAAGAAATCAAATTCAGAGGAGATCAGGACCGAAGTAGAGTAGGAATTAGCATATTTCATCAAAATATAAGAGGCATTAGAGATAACGTTAGTGAACAGCTTATATATGTTTACTCTGACATTATTGATATACCAGAGCACAACTTAAATAATTTGACAACTCAGAAGCTTCGTTTACTAGGATACAGATTAGCTGGCTGTTTCTCGAGGAGTTCTTTGTGGATTGGGGGAGTGGCCGTTTATGTAAAAAACAATATTCCATTTGAGTCCGTAGATGTACCACGGTATAACACTGAACAGGTATTTGAATGTTGTGCTGGAACAGCTGAATTTAGTGGAACTAAACTTCTAATTGTTGTCGTTTATGGGTCCCTTAACTCTGACTTCAGAGCAATTCTGCTCAAGGTAGAGAAGGTTCTTGGTTCAGTTTATAGGAAGTGCCAAAAATTGGTTATATGTGGTGACTTCAATATTAATTTTATATGTGACTGTGCAAGAAAAAGTAAGATATAAAATCTTTTGATCTGATGCAGACTGTGTTTTTTCCAGCCAGGGTGCAGGAAAACAGTAGCAGATAGGAAATATTTTTATTCATTCTTCATTACTAAATGGGCATTCTGTTAGCAAAAGGATGAATTGTCCTTGAATCCATAATGCACAAATTTTAACACTAAGAGTTTTTTGTACTGAAACTAATGTTGTATATGATTTCAAACTATGTAAAAAAGGTATTCTGACAGTAATAGAGTGTGTTTTAAATCTTGTTAAGGAACAAGAGTAGCAGAATGTTCGTAGTGCCAATTACATAAATGACTAATACATGCTTTCCCAAACACATTTGTCAAGCTCTTAGGAAGTTGTTTTCCACTAGAACGTTCTAAACAGGGTACTAGCAGTAAAAGGCAGCCTGGGTGGCTGACTAGTGGGATAAGGATAGCACATATAACAAAGCAGGAATTATATCAAAATGTCAGAAGTAGTGACAATCAAGCTACGCTATCCCACTAGAAGCAGTACAGTAACGTGCTTGATAATGTTATTAGGAAGGCAAAGTGGTTGTGGTACGCAAATAAAATAGCTGATTCACAGGATAAATTAAAACCGTATGGTCAGTCGTGAAGAAAGTGTTTGATCAGTAGCTCAAGGTGGACGATGTTAAGTGTGTTCGTAGTAAAAATTGTTCTGTTTCTGATAAGTCAGACATATGCACAGTATTTAACAGTCACTTTCTGAGTATTGCTGGCGAACGAAATAAAAACTTAGTTTCCAGAGGAAATCGTATAACTCTCTTCAAAAATTCCTTTCGAGATTGATGTCTGAAATACTCCTCTGCGATATTGACGTGGGGGAGATTGAGTCAATAACGAAATAACTGAAGACAAAGGACTCTCATGGGTATGATGGAGTGCTATTATGGAGTACCTAGCAGAATATTAACGTACTGTGCTGCATATGTAAGGCCAGTACTTAGCCATATTTGTAATTTTTCCTTCAAGAATGGTCAGTTTCCTGAACCATTAAAGTACTCAGTAGTAAAGCAGCTTTTATAGTAAGGGAGAAAGGGATATGTAGACAACTTTAGACCTATTTCTATTCCATCAGAGTTTGTTAAAGTTACTGAGAAGGCTGTGTATGTAAGGATAACCGATAATTTCTTTTACATAATTTGCTGTCAAATGTAGAGTTCATTTTAGAAGTGGTTTAAAAACTGAAAATGCTGTATTTTCTTTTCTCTGTGAGGGACTGGATGGATTAAACAAAAGGTTTCGAACGTTAGGCATCATTTTTGATTTAACCAAGGCGTTTCATTGTGTTGATCACAAAATATTGCTCCAGAAACAGGACCATTATGGAATAGGGGAGTAGCTCACAGTTGGTTCACCTCTTTTAACAACATACAGCAAAAGGTCATTATGCACAGTGCTGAGAATGGCTGTTATGTGGAGTCTGATTGGGGCATGGTCAAATGGGGGATTCAGCAGGGATCAGTGCTGGGGCCGCTCCTATTCCTTATTTATGTAAATGATATGCCCTCTAGTATTACATCTGATTCGAAAATATTTCTGTTTGCTGATGACACTAACTTAGTAACAAAGAACGTTGTCTGCAACATCGGCACTGTTTCAAATAGTGCAGTCCATGACGTAAGTACATAGTTTGTAGATTGTAAACTATCACTAAACCACAATAAGACTCAGTTTTTACAGTTTCCAACACACAGTTCAACGAAACCCGACGTTTTAACTTCGCAGAATGAGTATAGTGAACTGTCGTGGAAAGCCTATGTTCAGGATGTTATTCAAAGACCTCATGCTGAAATTTTCCTATTCGAGCTGTGCCTGAAGTGAGTGATGGTTCGAAACGAAAAGTTGTCTACTTTACTTATTTTCATTCGCTTTTGACGTATGGTGTTGTATTTTGGGGTAACTCTTCCCTCTTTCGAAATATATTCTTGGCTCAGAAACGGGATATTCGGGTAATAAGTTCGCGAACGTCTTGTCGACCCGTGTTCATTAGTCCAGGTTTTTGAAATTGGCCTGTCAATATATATATATATATATATATATATATATATATATATATATATATATATATATATATATATATATACTCCTGGAAATGCACAGCGGACACACCAGGAACCGCGGTGTTGGCCGTCGAATGGCGCTAGCTGCGCAGCATTTGTGCACCGCCGCCGTCAGTGTCAGCCAGTTTGCCGTGGCATACGGAGCTCCATCGCAGTCTTTAACACTGGTAGCATGCCGCGACAGCGTGGACGTGAACCGTATGTGCAGTTGACGGACTTTGAGCGAGGGCGTATAGTGGGCATGCGGGAGGCCGGGTGGACGTACCGCCGAATTGCTCAACACGTGGGGCGTGAGGTCTCCACAGTACATCGATGTTGTCGCCAGTGGTCGGCGGAAGGTGCACGTGCCCGTCGACCTGGGACCGGACCGCAGCGACGCACGGATGCACGCCAAGACCGAAGGATCCTACGCAGTGCCGTAGGGGACCGCACCGCCACTTCCCAGCAAATTAGGGACACTGTTGCTCCTGGGGTATCGGCGAGGACCATTAGCAACCGTCTCCATGAAGCTGGGCTACGGTCCCGCACACCGTTAGGCCGTCTTCCGCTCACGCCCCAACATCGTGCAGCCCGCCTCCAGTGGTGTCGCGACAGGCGTGAATGGAGGGACGAATGGAGACGTGTCGTCTTCAGCGATGAGAGTCGCTTCTGCCTTGGTGCCAATGATGGTCGTATGCGTGTTTGGCGCCGTGCAGGTGAGCGCCACAATCAGGACTGCATACGAACGAGGCACACAGGGCCAACACCCGGCATCATGGTGTGGGGAGCGATCTCCTACACTGGCCGTACACCACTGGTGATCGTTG
This sequence comes from Schistocerca piceifrons, assembly GCF_021461385.2. NCBI lineage: Eukaryota > Metazoa > Arthropoda > Insecta > Orthoptera > Acrididae > Schistocerca > Schistocerca piceifrons. The sequence goes on along the minus strand of NC_060143.1, from coordinate 504,372,433 downwards.
AGGGGACACTGAATAGTGCACGGTACATCCAAACCGTCATCGAACCCATCGTTCTACCATTCCTAGACCGGCAAGGGAACTTGCTGTTCCAACAGGACAATGCACGTCCGCATGTATCCCGTGCTACCCAACGTGGTCTAGAAAGTGTAAGTCAACCACCCTGGCCAGCAAGATCTCCGGATCTGTCCCCCATTGAGCATGTTTGGGACTGGATGAAGCGTCGTCTCACGCGGTCTGCACGTCCAGAACGAACGCTGGTCCAACTGAGGCACCAGGTGGAAATGGCATGGCAAGCCGTTCCACAGGACTACATCCAGCATCTCTACCATCGTCTCCATGGGAGAATAGCAGCCTGCATTGCTGCGAAAGGTGGATATACACTGTACTAGTGCCGACATTGTGCATGCTCTGTTGCCTGTGTCTATGTGCCTGTGGTTCTGTCAGTGTGATCATGTGATGTATCTGACCCCAGGAATGTGTCAATAAAGTTTCCCCTTCCTGGGACAATGAATTCATGGTGTTCTTATTTCAATTTCCGGGAGTGTATATATTCTTTAGTATCGTTTCTTCTTAACAGTATCAGCTTATTTCCAAGAATTAGCAGCTTTCATTCATTTAATACTCGGGGGAAATCCAGTATGCATTTGGATCGCACTTCCTTGTCTCTTGTACAGAAAGGTGTGCAGTATAAAGTTGCATCCAATCTCAATAAGCTACCATAAGATACAAATTAAGCTGATTCCTGTGTGTAACTAGACGTGCAAAATAAAATAACAGATGTATATCAGTAGCATGCCTGTGGATTGCAGACGAAAAAATTTCAGAAAAGCAAGCTCATTTGAGTCTGACGAATATGTTACGCTTGCAAACTGGTGATATATTTCATGCCTCAGTCTGACATTTTTCATAACTTCAGACTACACAGACAGTTTTGTCTTGTTTACTTTTCCAGACAGCACATGACTGAATATGATGAAATATTTTTATTGAAGAGGTCATAGTGTTTTACAATGTTGCTAATACACTGGTGTCATTAGCCATGTTTATGCCAAAACTTAAGCCGAGAAAACAATAAAAATTTTGTGTCTTAATGGCAGAATCTTGTTTACGAAGTGAAAATTGTTTAACGAGGAACTAATATCATGGCGAGAGGAACTGCAACGTTGGATTCATTGCTAAATTCACCTTCTTCGCCGTTATCGATGAGATCTTTCGACGCCTGACCTACCTCTAAATCGTCAAGGAGGAGGAGGCGGAGGAGGAGGAAGAGGAGGTGGAGGATAGTGTTTAACGTCACGTCGACAGAGAGATCATTAGAGACGGAGCACAAGCTCGGATTACGGAAGAATGGGGTAGCAAATCGACCTTGCCCTTTCAGAGGAACCATCCCGCATTTGCTTGAAGCGATTTCGGGAAATCACGGAAAACCTAAATCGGGATGGCCGGATGCGTGTTTGAGCCGTCGTCCACCAGAATACGAGTCCAAATCTTCATCTGTCATAGTCGGAGCTGTACTAACGCCCTCATCGCCTACTACAAATTCATCCAGGGACACTGTAGAAGAGTTCAATCATTTACACTATGTGATGAAAAGTATCCGGCCTGTCCAGTCTAATGTTGAACTGAACACTAGATATCACGAAACCCGGACCCCCCAGTGTAAAAGGTGGCGGGGAGTACTGTTTTGTCAGTAGAAAAAACAGCAAATGCAGAATGGGATGATTGGAAAATTGTGACTTCGAACAGGGACTAACCATTGGATACCAACTGGCTAACAACTCCATAAGGGACATTACATCCTGCCTAATGTTGCCCACGTCGATTGTTGGTGATGTGATTGTGAAGTGGACCAGGAACCAAGACCAGACAGACCTCAAATACTTAAGGACGTGGACAACAGAACATTGCGGAAAGTGCTATATAAAGTTACAGGAAATCAGGAGGAGGGTCAGTCGTGAGTTAGAAAGTGCTACCCGCAATCCAGCCAGGATGGTCGAGGGCCATCTCATAGTCCAGGCATTTCAGTAATCAGTATTAAGCCGCGTTACAGGAGACATTGTTCCCATCTTCAAAAAAGGCAATAAAAGACTTTGTAAAAACTACAGAGGAATAGCCCTTATGAGTTAAACAGCCAAGATTTTTGAAAGAATTTTACTAAATCGAATAAGTGAAAAGAGAGAAAAGATGCTGAGTGATGAACAGCATGGGTTTAGGAAAGGAAGAAGCACGAGCCACGTCATATTTTCTATACGTCAACCGATGGAAGAAAGTTGGGAGTATAACAAAAGGGTGATAATGGTTTTCATAGACATAGGAAAGGCATGTGACTCAGTTAACTGGGAAAGACTCTGGGAAGAAATGAAGAAGATAGATATAGAAGATGGATACATTAATGTAATAAAGACAGTGTACAGAGGACATAATTGTAGAAGTAGCACACCATTGGGGAACTCTGAATACTTCGAAATAAAACAAGGCAATAAGGAAGGATGTATTCTATTTACTGCCATTTTTAATGTTGTGTGGAGGGAATGAAAAGGACAGATAAAGATATAGCAAAATAAAAAGACAAAAAGATGATTTTTGCAGATGATATGGTAATATGGGGTGATAAAGAGGTAGATGCACAGTTACAACTTGATGCTTGGAAGGAAATAATGAAAAGGTATGGATTTAAAATAAATAAGGATAAGAGTGAAGTAATGGTACTTGAAAGAGAGAAAAGGATCAAGGAAAATATTACCTTGAATGGAGAACTCCTCAAAGTGGTAGAAAGTTTCTCTTATTTAGCGAGTGAAATATCTAGGAGGTTACAGAAGGGAGACAATTTCTACCACAAAATAAAACACCTGATTTGGAATATGAATGTTTCAGAAAAAGCAAAACTTTTTATGTATAAGAATTATTACTTCCCTACTGTCACCTATGGTGGAGAAACATGGACAATGACAGAAAGGGACTGGAGCAGACTGTAAGCAGGGAAAATGAAATTTCTCAGAGCAGTTAAGGGAAAAACTTTAATGAACAGAGTAAGGAATGTAGAGATTAGAAAGGACCTTAAACAAGAAAGTATGAGAGAAGAAATTGAAAAAAAAAGAGATTAAGATTGTGTGGGCATATTAAGAGGTTGCATGGGCAGAGACTCCCCAAAATTATGGAAGAAAGATGGATGGGAAAAGTCCTAGAGGGCACCCAAGAACACGGTGGAAAATGGGAGTGAGAATATCTGTGGACAGGAGAGGTGAAACGTGGCAGCAAATGGAGGAAGAAATGTGATGGGAAGACTGAGTCAAATGGAGAGGATTCGACAGCATCCAGACCCGGCAGTAGCTGGAGTGGGATCCGGATACAGACAGATAGATAGATAGAGGGGAGTCATGAGGGACGTCACGTGACAGTGCATGATTGGGAACGAGTGCTTTGTTGTGACCAATGACCTGTGTCATATCCGGTGGAGATGTTTGGAATTGGCGAATGCCTCCCACAGTATTTAGTGTCAACAGTGAAATACTGAGGATGTGGTGAACGGTATGGCAGTCTTTTTCGGGTTAGAGTGTGTTCCTCTTATTGTTGTAAGGAAACGCTAAATGCTGATGACGATGAACACATTTTTCAGCATTGTGTACTGAGTACAGCAGAGGTACAGATCGAGGAGGATTATTGTATCAGCATGACAATGTATCCACTCATAAAGCAGCATCTGGGAGGCAATGGTTTGTGGAAAGTAACGTTCCTGAAATGGACTGACCCGTCAAGAGCCCCGGCCTGAACACAATGGAGCATCTTCAGGATGGGTCAGAACGTCGGTTTCGCTCCAGACGCTAGTGTCTAACATCTCTCCCTTCTCTGATTTCAGCAGCTGTTGTAGAACGAACTGCCGTTCCTCGAGACACACTCACACACCTCACTAAAGTTTTCCCCTGCAGAATACAAGCAGTATAAAGACTAACAATGGACGCTGAAAATATTAATGCCCATAATCGATATGGGCTTTCGGAGCCGAAGGCCAACTCGTGTGCTCTTGATGACTGCACGACACAAAGCGTAAAGCCCGGTGGCCTGGGCCGGTCAACACCGACATAGGACTCCTGATGACGGGAAACACATTGCCTGGTCAGACGATTCTCCTTTCAAATTGTATCTAGAGGATGGACGCGAAGGGGTATGGAGACAACCTCATGAATCCATGAACCTATGAGCAAGAAACTCTTCAAGGTGGTGGAGATTCAGTAATGGTGTGGGGCGTGTGAAGTTGGAATGATATCGAACCTCTGGTACGTCTAATTACGACTCTGACATGTGAAACGTACGTAAGATACAATCTGATCACCTGTATCCATTCATGTGCATTGTGCATTCCAAAGATCTTGAGCAATTCCAGCAGGAGAATGCTTCAGGAACACTCTTCTGGATTTAAATACTTCCGGTGGCCACCAAACTCCCCAGACATGAAAATTATTGAGCATATCTGTAATGTCTCAGAAGATGCCATTCAGAAGAGATCTCCATACCCTCCGTACTCTTACGGCGTATGGTATCAATTCCCTCCAGCACTACTTCAGACGTTGTGGTATCAATTCCCTCCAGCACTACTTTAGACGTTAGTCAGGTCCATGCCGTGTCGTGTTGCGGCCCTTCGGCATGCTTGCGGGGGCCCTATACGATACAGGTAGGTGTACCAGTTTCTTTGGCTCCTCAGTGTTCAAAGCAACCATAAACGATTAGATATATTAATGTAATATAGGGGTTTCCCGAACAGTTGCGTTTGTTTGGTTATACGGAACACTTGACGACCATTACCTTAAAAGAGCGAGGAACAGGTAATACTGGTTGGTACACAATAATGTGTTTGCCCCAACCTATCGTTGAATCTGCGAGAAACGTCACATTATTCTTTATCATGTCAATGTCATTTGTGTGAACTTACGTTAAACAATAATCGGTTATTTAAGAGAGAAAGACATCGAACTAATGTCACATTATTATCGGTATTCATCGCATTCATCACCCAACGACTTTTTGTTTTCCCTTGATTCAAACAAAAATATGATTACGCAGTGATTTTCATTCCGTAAAGATGATATTGAATCCTTTCAAAATATTATTGAGGTACCACGATCAGAGTGGAAAAATTACTAATTTGAGTATATACCAAATTATATAAATTTTAAAGGTGAGTATATTAAGATAAAGCTTTGTACAAGAAAATCAGCATAAAGTGTGACTTCGGGCTTGTCTCGTGAAGAATCTCTTATTCTCAAACTGAAACTGAATCTGAGAATACAGCGGCAGCAATTGACGCCGTACATTCCACTGGTAACATTCTTATATTTTCGAAACCTCTCGGTATTAAATTTTAAACAATGAACAAAAGATTGGTTTCCCGCTTTACTTTCACCTCATGCCGTAATTCCTCCGGGAAAGCAAAGGATTATGATTCAGTCGTCATCGCGAATAAGAATGTAAAACCACCCTGACAAAGATCACAAGCAATAATGCATGAAACATTGTATAATTGTAATTTCATGTACAATATAAGTTTGATTGGTTTTATGTTTACGGTTGGCTAATTTCGGCTGAATCGTCATCATTAGGTTATCTGTAAATAATGATACATAATTTAAGTACATTATTTGTAATTTTATAGGTAATTTTCAATAGACGTCATCTCACCACGCAAATAATAAGTAATTCATGTTGTAACTAAGAAAATATGACTAAAAAATTGTAAATAATACAAAAAGTTAAAAAGAAGTACAGTAATAAAAATGAAAATGTATAGCTATAATATAATACAGAGAAGAAGTGTAACGGTAGCTACATCCACACATCACCAACGATGAGCTGAGCTGTCTGTAACCATACAATATCGCTGGATTATCTGTCAAAGAGCAGTCACGAAAACACTGATATGAAGATTATAGGGCTAATCTGACAACTACAGTATATAAAGTAATAAGTCTGCTAAGGTGATGACCAATCATTGTTACTCCACTGACCTCAATGGTACTTAACTAAGAAGCAAATAGGCAGTGACAAAACCATCGATATCACATGGATGTCAAAGAAAAGTGATACGTGTGTAAAAATCTATGGAAATGAAATCTATTTAATAACTGCATATAAATTTGAAACTGATGTACAATAGTTATGTACCATTAGTTACAAATAAACTGATGATGGTAATTCAACCAAAATAGGAGAACTGTAAAACTTAAAGCAATCGAACGTAGCAGCGTACCTGGAGTTGCACTGAGGTGACGTAAGTCACGGGATACCTCCTAATTTCGTATCGGACGTGCTTTTTCCCAGTATTGTGTAGAAGCTCGATGTAGTTGCAAGTCCCCTCCAGAAATACTGAGCTATGCTGCCGCTGTAGCTGTCCAGAATTCCGGAAGTGTTGCCGGTGCAGGTGTTTGCCCACAAACTGAGATCTCAATGAATTTCCATAAATTTTCGATAGAAATCATGTCGGACGATCTGGGTAGCAGCTCACTCCCTCGAACTGACCAGAATGTTCTTTAAACCATCGCGAAAAATTATGGTACAATGACTTGGCGCATTTTCATCCATAAGAAAGCCAGTAGAAACATGCAATGCATGAGCGGGTGCAAATAGTCCCCAGGTAGCCGGTATCAGTTTCCAGTCAGTGATCGGTGTAGTTGCACCAGACACCCTACGTCAGTGTATGGAAACACATATCACACCATTATGGAGCTTCAACCAGCTTGCACAGTGCCTTTTTGGCAACTTGAGTCCATGGCGTCGTGGACTCTGCGCTACACTCGAGCCCTACCATCAGCTCTTACCAACTGAAGTCGGACCTCATCTGACCACACCACGGTTTTCCAGTCGTCTAGAGTCCAGGAGAGGCACTTCAGTTGGCGTCGTATTCTTAGAAAAGGCCCTCACGTCGGTCGTCTGCTGCGATTGCTCATTAAAGCCAGATTTCAACGCTCTGTCCTAAAGGATACGTTTGATCATATGTCCCACTTTGATTTGTGTGGTTATTTCACGAATTCTTGCCTGTCTGTTAGCGCTGACAGCTCTAACCATAAGCCGCTGCTCTCGGCCGTCAAGTGAAGGTTCATAATGGTTCAAATGGCTCTGAGCACTATGGGACTTAACCTCTGAGGTCATCAGTCCCCTAGAACTTAGAACTACTTAAACCTAACTAACCTAAAGACATCACACACATCCATGCCCCAGGCAGGATTCGAACCTGCGACCATAGAGGTCTCGCGGTTCCAGACTCTAGCGTCTAGAACTTCTCATCCACCCGGCCAGCTCAAGTGAAGAACGGCGGCCACTGCGTTGTCTGTGGTGAGAAGAGATAATGCCTGAAATTTAGAATTCTCTACACAGTTGTCACACTGTGGATCTCGGAATACAGGATTTCCTAACGATTTCCGACATGGGATGTCCTACACGTCTTGCTCCAAGTACATTTCCGCGTTGAAAGTTTGTCGGTTCCCGTTGTGGCCCTATAATCGGGTCCGAAACTTTTTCACGCGACTCACCTGAGTATAAATGAGAGCTCCAGCGATGTACTGCCCTTTTATACCTTGTGTACGCGATACTACCGCCATTTGTATGTGCTTTTTCAGTGTGTTATTATTAAGTCCCGGATTTTGATGACAAGTCATATGTTTTTCTGAACTATAGGGTGAATTTTAGAACAATTTATACACAAATCTAGGCATTTTAATGTCGAAAAATGTATTTTGATTGTGCGTATAAAGTCATATTTCAACAAATTTTAGTTATAGGTCATACTGCGGTTAACTATTAATATAATAGGTCATATTTCCGTCAACTTTTGCCAAAAATGCATATGCCGTTTTTCTCGTATCTTACGGGAACACGAATAAGAAAATGAATATGTTACTTACGAGACAATATTTCACGTGCTACTATGAAAGATAAACAAATAAATTAGTACACAGCTTTATTTCTCAGGACTGTAGCAGAAAATCGGTGTACCACAACAGTCGTTTCTCGAACATAAAACATTGTTGCGTAGAGTCGACAATCCGCTCTCAGAGCCAACAAAGGCGTCTTGTGCCGTAATAATCATCGCAGTCGCACAGGTGTTGCCAGTAACCAGTTCGAATACAGCCTTTGCCTTGTTCAACATGCCTATAAAGCAAAGTGCTCCGACAGCGTGAAGCTGCGAGGATACGTTCGCCAATTTGGAGAGAAATTCTTTAGTACTGATGGGAAAATTGTATTTTGTAAACTGTGTGAAGTTAAAGTTTGTGCAGAAAAGCGCTTTAATGTGCAACAACACTGTAATACCGCTAAACACAGCAGCTGTGTGAAACGACGTGCTGAAAATAACAGCAGACAAACGCTGTTGCTTGAACAGACAAGTCAATCGTCAACTGTGCTATCATTCTGCAAGGATTTGTGTGAGATGATGGTGTCCTGCAACATACCATTGGAAAAGCTGAAGAATCCACGCTTCAGACGGTTCTCGGAGAAGTACACAACACATCCAGTTCTAGATGAATCTACACTGAGATAGAACTATTTATCCTTATGCTACAATGATGTGCTTAACAGAATACGAATTACTATTGCTGAACAAAAGATCTGGCTGTCGATAGATGAAACTACGGATACTAGTGGGTGGTATATTGCAGATGTTGTTGTTGGTGTTCTAAAAGGTGATATGTTCTTACTAACATGTGAAGCTCTCGATAGAGTTAACAATTCGACGATTGCTACTTTGTTTGACAACTCTCTGAAGCTACTGTGGCTGGATGGTGTGAAAAGAGTTTTGCTGCTTGTAACAGATGGTGCTCCATATATGGCTAAAGCAGCCAAAGGGCTTGAGATTCTGTACCACAGTGTGGTGTACGCCACTTGCCTTGCACATGCGTTGCACGGAGTTGCCGAAGAGGTGCGATCAAATTACCCTGACGTGGACAAATAAATTCCCTGTGGCAAGAAAATGAATGTGAAGGCTCCGCTACGGATGCAGAAATTCAAGGAGCAAGCACCTTCAATGCCCCTCCCACCTAAATCTGTTCTTACACGATGGGGTTCTTGGCTTAATGCTGCTGAATATTACTGCACCAACTACACCCAAATAAAGACAATCTTCTGTGAGCTTGACAGCGATGAACCAAGTTCTATCAAAATTGCGAAAAAAGTTTTTACAGATAAATTGTCTCGAAACGTCAACGCCAATTTTTCAGTCATATAAAAAGCCATCAAACGACTGGAAGCTGTTGGCACTCAGCTATGTGAGACCCTGAGTACTGTGCAACATCTGCAGAGTTAGTTGGATCGAGCTCGTGGTCATGTGGCTGACAAAGTGAAAACCAAATAGCAAAGTGTTCTCTATCGGAATCATGGATATTCTACACTGTCCAAAATTAGTCTTTCAGGGAATGCCGCAACATCTGAAGATACTGAAACAAAGGTGAACTCTAGTGACCTGGCTGCCTTCAAATACGCTCCGTTAACGTCTTGTGAAGTGGAGAAGAGCTTTTACAGGTACAAAACAATCAACACTGACAACCTTGGATATTTCACAATGGAAAACCTGAAAATGCATTTTGTGATCCAGTGCAACTTTGCAGATACTGAAGATTGACATACGGTATTAAATAATGTGAAATGCTTTAAATACTATGCAGAAATAAAAACATTGTTTTACTGTTTCGACAGATGATGCTGTGTTTAAAAAATAAAACATTGAGACGTTCAAAAATATGTGCAAATTAGCCACAAACCCTACAGAAAGAAAGAACTATACTTAGAATATTTTGAGAAGTGAATTTTGTATTACTTCTTGTGAATAAAAAATTAAGTAAGCAAACAAGAATGCTTTAAATAAATTTCTGTTAAGTCATATTTTAATTTTAAGGTAATATTTATGTACGTTTTAAGTCATAAATGTTAGCATATTTCACTGTTTTTTTAGGTAATTAAAATCCGTGCCGTAATTATTATACAACGTCCTTAAGAGGCTTATAATGCACAGCAGACCAATAAGAATATAATATGGATGAAACGTTGGACTGCAAAACGATATGACGGTGCGGTAGATATATACGGTAAACTTTCGTTAACGATGCCTCGGGGTAAGGGCAATTCTGTTCTTGAAAGGACAGAGGACGCTGAAGGTCGTGGCTGCAAGTGTTGGAAGCGCAGAGCGTTGTGGCGCGTTGGATTTATCGGGCCACGGCAGGGCGCAGTCGTTTGGGGCGGTCGAGTATCGCTCGGTAATGACACGGGCGGCCATTACCCGGGATATTAGCTTGTTTGCGCCGCATTAGGCCGCCGCTCACGTTTCGCACGTGGCCGGCGTGCCCATGGCCAGTGGACCGGCAACGCTGTGGGGGCGGGGGACGGAGAGGGGGCGACAGGTGCGAGGCGCGCCTCGGCAGGCAGCTGGGCAGCTGTCTCTTCGGGCCGAAACGGGATATCCCTCACCCCCTGTCCCAGCGTCAGCTGCGCGCCCTGGGGACAAGTGGATATGCACAGTTGCGCACAGCACTGTGGCAAGTAAGGCGAGCACGTTTACAAACAGACAACGGGAGCGAACACTCATGTAGTTCGCTTTTCCCGCGATTGTTGTGCATAACGTACACTCACAAATGTTGCCGGGGTGCCATGTGCTTATTTATTTTCATAAGAGGTAACAGTGACAACAGGAATACAATGTACGTTAAAAAACAGCCAGGTTTAGGTATCGCACACTAAGGTTTTCATACAAAATTATGTGGATAAACAGTTCATCTGTTCACCCACCTTATCTTGTTATTGTCATTGATACTGGAAAGATATCGATCCCAGGGCTTCCAAATATTTCCAGAATATTTTAATTTAAAATTCGACTTCAGATAACAAATAACAAAATTAAAATGTTTTTCAAATTAACAATTTTGGAATTCATCTGGTTGCCCTCCATGGTGTGGGTGCACGCAACGACGGTGGTTATATTGGGTTAGGTAGAGCAGCAATCAGTCGTGGAATTAAGTTGCTTTAATATGACATTTATAGTCCACCTGACACAGGTCGAAATCTGATCTGCGTTGTGACTATAAATGTCATATTAAAGGAACGTAATTCCACGACTGATTGCTGCTCTATCTAACCCAATTTTTTGATTTTTCCGTTCACTTGTACTGTAAAACCCTGCTTCTTGCCTAATTTTATGATTCTAGACCAAGTTAAGTATCCTGTGGGTTTCAATAAGTGGGTTTGCGAGTGTCAAAGTATGGACATAAGTGGCCGTATCGTTTGACTGCATCGATGTAGGATCTTCAGTTGCTTACACCGCCACGTGGACTGTACATCTTAGTTTGTGACATACATTTATACTTGCTACGTCAATCCATTCCTGAGAAAAGTGGTCTTTATTGGTCGAACAGACTGGCAGACAGACAGACGGACAATAAAGTAATCCTGTAAGGGTTCTGTTTTTACCGAGTAAGGTACGGAACAATAAACCCGCTGCAGTGGCTAAACAACCTTTCTGAAGTGAGAACAGTTTGTTAATGAACAACCACCTTAACTCAGAACGAGAAAGAAATGTATTAAAAAATTGTTTGCAAGAGTTTGAAATATGGATGTAAAGGGTGGATTCTGTGATAACTAGAAAAAAAATTAATATTTTGAAGAGTCAGCCTCAGTTGTGCAAATTTTCCGGTCTTTACCAGGTTTCAGCTAAATTAATCTAGCCTTCATCAGAAGCATAAAATTCCTATAACATGCCAGAGTAAGGCACAGTCAACATTAAAATTAAATCCTATAGTACCGTGGTACCACGTCGAAGTAAAACTATTTGACTGAAGTCCAGCCCCAGCATCTCTTCACCATATGATGACTACTAACTAAATGGTATTAATATAAATGAAAATCGATTGAAAAGTGATTTGAAGCCGTGTACTGACTGTGTAAATACCTCAGATAATTAAATATTAGGAGGGATAATACTGGTAGTGCTACAAACAGAATCGCTGCAGCTTATAATAATAATTATAACAGTAACTGCCAAAGTCGTAATTGTAATAATAATGATAACAATAATAGGTTGAGTGTACGAAAATATTCATTTATTGTTCTGTCTCCGTTGCACATTTATAGTTATGTTAGACGTTTCGATTGCTCAGGATCATCTTCAGCTTTGAGTAGTTGCGTCAGTAGCCCGTCTTGTCTATTCAGAACCACGTATCAGAGTACATACTGTATGATCCATAGTGATAGAAACTTGTAACCTAATTAAAAATGTGCAACTCATACGGAACAATAAATCAGGATTGCCTTAAATATCAACGCAGTTGCTGAATCTGTGAAGATGAATATGTCGGCTACAGCCAATAACGAAAGTAGTCAGATGCTGAATGCGATTATAGGTGTAAAATGTGAAATTTACTAGTATGGCCAGTTTTGAGAGAGAGAAACTTAGGTAGGCTGCACCAGCCAAGTGTCTTGAGAAATAAGGAAGAACTGCTTAGAAAGAATGGACTTTTGCGAGATAATTTGAGAGAAAGAGACAAAGCGAAAAAATGAAAGAATTTTTGATAAAACCCACAAGATTAAATAGGAAGTAACTAAATTTGGCACCCAAACGAAATGAGTGAAATGAAGAAGTTTTGCTACAGCGGTTACATAACTCAGCTGTTATTGATTGGTGAAGACACTACCCAATCTTTGGATAACGTGGTGGACGTAAGACTGACTTATGACATGTGATTCCTCTTTCTGCATGTCTTAGGCATTTACCTGTTACGGGCTCTTGGTTGAAATTACTGATCTTGCCACCTTATCACCGCTCTTTCCAATAATCCCCTGCCCACTGGGTAATAATTCATCATTAATTTTGGTATTCTGTCGTCTTCTATTCTTGTCTATTGTCTTTACAATTGATCCTGCATTGTTTAATCGATTAATTTAAGTTTTCCACTGTTGTGTCTAGGAAACATGCATACTCGATTCGCCAGACTACGAAACAAGTCGCATTAATGAGTTTTATTACAAGAAGACAAGTCCAAATACTTAGATGTGATAGCTGTGTCGCAAGCAGAGGGCGACATACAAAATAATCAGTCTTCTTCAGAATAGACATACACAAGTCTGTGCTACGTAGAGATTAGAGGCTACGATGCATCGGCTAACGAATAGTAATAACAGGTGATAGCACACAACTTCAATGCATTGCACTCGAGTTTTGAAATTATGTGACATCGCGCCTCATCGAGGGATCGTGAAGAAACGAAATTTTATTTGACCTATTAATCAGGCCATGGGATGAATAGCAGCTTCATAGAAACTTCAACACCGTCCGAAGAAGTCGTCCTCAGATGAGGACAGAAAGTTTGATTTGTCTAAGAAATTCATTCGATCTCCTTGCAATAACACAGAACTTTTTTATATATTTTTAGAAGCATGAAAAGTAAAATCGATAGCTCGACTTTTGATCATCTAACTGTTCTTTTAACAAGCAGTTATGAAAACATTATTCATTAAAAGCACTAAGGGCATTATTTGTTCATGTACTGGTAGGTACTTTTTTGAACGTGTTTTCTGTTAAAGATATTCTTTATAATGTTGTTTCACATAATGTGCCTTTGTCTTATATTACGTCAGATTGGAAAGTTGTACAGTGTGCACAGTTCACTCAGGTTTCTGTACTTTTGCTGTAATTGGGAAGCTAACGTGTATTAACAGTTATCAAGAGACGTGACTGCTTATATATATTAAATTCAGGTGAATTGTGCTGTTCTTAAAGTAAAGCAAATTAATAATGACTTTTGACAAGCTTTGTTGTTGCACAATCCTACTCGTTTCACCATTAGCCCATAATGGGCTGCATTCAATTCCGAAAAATAGTCTTATGTTCTACTGTTGTCCTCTCTCAGCAAAGGTTATTCTGGTGAGCCGGAAAAAATATTTTCACTATACGGAAGTCATTAAATCATGACAAGTTGTTTAGTAATTTGTTATTCGTATTTAACACATTCTCTTCTTTATTTGACATAATACTGGGTTGTTACCAACTCTAGAATGAAACAGTCAATTTAGTTGGGGTGTTTTATGTCTATTCCAAGAACTCACAGATATTTTCTGAATGCTTCTTTCTTCCATCTTCGTGTCAGTATGTACATACGAACTTAAAGATCCTTTTTCCACCTTACATCGAATTCTTACGATCCTCTCATTCTTTCATGAGTATTACCCCTCTTTCCACATGTTGTTTGTAAAAACTGCTACTCCTGATGATGTTCTTGTTTACTGCGGGACTCCAAAACAAATTACGAAGTATTCCTTTTTCTCTCTGTTATTAACGCTGTATCCATTTTCTTCTGTCTAAGTAACTCTTGTCATGTTTTTAAATTATCCACAGTTAGAATAATCATTATCATTCCTTGCAGAAACATTCCGCTCTGGAAAAATACATCTTCGGAATAATTAAAATATTGAATTTCCATGAGCAAGTTAAACTATTTTCAGTATAATAAGTTGAGTCGGACTTGTTATGGTTAATTATCACGTTGTTGCTGACATTTAACAAGTTACTGTCTTGTAACAGACGATTATCACATGATTGTCTCGCTGGTCTGTGGGACTTCAAGCAACATCTCAGTACCCCTGTTTCTACGAATCACCTTGTCCACATGCACTCATTGGGACTAAGTCGGTAACATGAGGACGGACAGTATGGTGGGCGGTGCACTAGGCATAGATCCATGAGTAGTGTGGGAAATTAATGATATGTTACGTCCACTGATAACTCCGTCATTCTTGTGGTGTCACTGCCAGACACCACACTTGCTAGGTGGTAGCCTTTAAATCGGCCGCGGTCCGTTAGTATACGTTGGACCCGCGTGTCGCCACTATCAGTGATTGCAGACCGAGCGCCGCCACACAGCCGGTCTAGAGAGACTTCCTAGCACTCGCACCAGTGGTACAACCGACTTTGCTAGCGATGGTTCACTGACAAATTACGCTCTCATTTGCCGAGACGATAGTTAGCATAGCCTTCAGCTACGTCATTTGCTACGACCGAGCAAGGCGCCATTGCCAGTTACTATTGAGATTATCAATAATGTACCATCAAGAGCTATGTTCACCATTTATGGATTAAAGTTAAGTATTCCAGTAGCAACGTACGTTTTTTGCTAGTCTAATTTCCTTGTCCTGTTCCAGACCTCACGCCAGCCTGCATGAGCTAAAACGCGTGCCTTTCGGCTTCCTCTGAAAACCGCGTTGGCTCTCTTGCCAATCCACAACATTCTCGCCTACGCAGCACTGTCTCTTTGAGCTCCACTCTCTATACCTGAAGGGTAGAGTGCTGACTAAGGTACATAACACTACATCCTTGCTATAGTTACTTACCACTATGTTTTCATGAATTATCACATAATATAGTCAGGGATATTCACACCACTCACTCACAACATTCCCAAAACATTTTTGTGTTTCGATTAGCCTTAATTGCCACATTGTCTAGAGGTCCTTTTCGTTGGAGCAGGATTCGTTCGTATAGCAACCCATATCTCTAGTAAATAAATGTTTATTTTCTAAACCAAGTGAGATCATGATTTATTGTTTTGTTGATTGTACTGGTGATGCCAATGAATTCATTAGATGAAAATACGTTGATTTGTTAAAATGTAACAAAATAATGAAGTCAGATCCAGAAAAAGAGTAATTATCCTCTTGCTGAGCTCACCCGGCTAGCCGCGCCGTCTAACGCGCTGTTTCCCTAGCGGGAAGGCGTGCTGGTCCGCGGCACGAATCCACCTGGTGGATTAGTGTTGAGGTCTGGAGTGCCGGCCTGCCTCTGGGTGGTTTTTAAGGCGGTTCCCCATCTGCCTCTGCGAATTCGGGCGGGTTCCCCCTATTCCGCCTCATATACACTATCCCGGTGATGACTGTGCAAACACTGTCTCCACATACACGTACACCATAATTACTCTACCACGCAAACATTTGTGCCTACATTCGTCTGGTATGGTATAAAACATTGCCATGTGGGAGGTCCACTGGCGGCCGAACCCCTGGGTTATTGGCTGTGGCCTGTTGTGGGATTGTGAACCATTGAGGGTGCCTGGTTCAATACACTATACACACCATCCTCCTGCTTGGACATGTGGAAATGTGGATGGCTTGAGAGTTAGCTAAGAGTTGTAAGGTATTGTGTTGAAGAGTGCTTTGAGCTGGAAAATCATGCAGCGTGAAGGAACAAGATTATGTCATTGGAGTAACTAGCATCTAGTTTATGCAGCAGAAGAAGGAGTCATGATGAGTAGGACGAATGTGAGAAGGGTAGAATGGGAGAAGAAAATCCTTTGTGATTGGAAGGGTAGCCATAAGGACCGATTGAAGTGTTAGACTAAGGAAACGTAGGTGTGTAGGTGTGGTGTCACCGCCAGACACCACACTTGCTAGGTGGTAGCCTTTAAATCGGCCGCGGTCCGTTAGTATACGTCGGACCCGCGTGTCGCCACTATCAGTGATTGCAGACCGAGCGCCGCCACACGGCCGGTCTAGAGAGACTTCCTAGCACTCGCCCCAGTTGTAAATCCGACTTTGCTAGCGATGGTTCACTGACAAATTACGCTCTCATTTGCCGAGACGATAGTTAGCATAACCTTCAGCTACATCATTTGCTATGACCTAGCAAGGCGCTACTACCAGTTGCTATGGATGCTGTAAAACATGTACCATCAAGAGCGATGTTCACCAATTATGGATTAAAGTTAAGTATTCTACCAGTTACCTCCTTTTTTGGCTAGTCTCATTTCCTTGTCCTGTTCCAGACCTCACGCCAGCCTGCGTGAGCTTAAACGTGTGCCTTTCGGCTTCCTTATAGTGGGTTGGCTGTCTTGCTAATCCACAACAATTGGCGATGAGGCCACACCGCGTTCGTACCTATACTGCCCTGATTTACTTGTGTAATGGCTTCGCCACGATCTCCAGATGTACTGTCCGAATTCTATCGCTTACAGAACCAGCAGACGCAGGCCTTACTGGATGCCTTTGGACAGCTCGTCCAGGGTCAACGTGCACTGCAAAACGATGCGGCAGCCGCCGCTCCACCGCTGATGCAGCCACAACACACAGTTGCACCACCTTTTCATCCTTTTGATGCAGCACTGGAAAGCTGGACGGAGAGGTCACGCCAATTTAGATTCCATCTCGCTGCCTACAGAATTCAAGGTAACGAGCGGCAGCCTTTTTTGTTAGCATCCGTCGGCGTCCAAACATAACGTGTGATAGTAAAATTATTTCCCCGCCGCGATGTAGCAACTCTGTCCTACGAAGAAATTTTGTCTGCATTAGATGCATATTTCAAAGAATCAGTCAATGTAATTGCCAAACGGTATACGTTCTTTCGTACAAGACTTACGGCAGGTCAGACTAATCGGGATTGGGTTGCCACCTTGCAAGGCCTTACTATGGATTGTGCTTTTGGGTGTCAATGTGGACTCCCGTATTCAGATACTATGGTGTGTATGCAATTGCACAGAACGTTTCTGATGTTCGTATACAGGAACAGATTTTGAAACTAGTCAATCCCTCCCTTCAACAAGTGATCGACATATTGGACTGGCAGGACACACTTGACTTTGCTCAGGAATCATTTGAAACTTCGCCATCCGTGTGTCAGGTTAACCAGCCCGCCGGGCGGGCTGCACAGAACAGTAAACAGTCCTCGTGCCTGGCCGCGCAAAAGCCGCCTGGCTCTCAGCAGTGAAGTAATGCCCGCAGTGTGCTACTAGACATTCGCGTGAGAATTGCCCATCACGCCAGGCTATTTGCTTTTTCTGTAATAAAAAAGGACATGTTCAGAGTGTTTGCCAGAAAAAGCTCAGATCGGCCACTCCCAACCTTTCCAGGCCCTTTGCTTCGTGCCGGAATCGGAATCGAACCAAGGATACTCATGCTCGCCTATGGAAATTCATGTCGTTGATTCCATTCCGCACAGTGCTACTCTCTCTAACAGTGACTGTGTTCGTCCCACATATAGTGTGCGTCGACATGGCCGGAAATCCCGTCAAGTCGCAAGTGATTTTGTACCGGTGTCGCTTCACGATGCACGAGACAGTCGCTCTTGTCGTCAGCAGGACAATAAGCTTTTTGTAGACTTGGACATTAACGGCAAAGTGATACCGTTCCAGCTCGATACCGGAGCTGCAGTCTCACTGATCAATCACGACACGTACAAACAGCTGGGCACAACTCCGTTGCGTGCCGCAAATGTTAAGTTAAGTAGTTATTCAGGACAAGCGATCCCTGTGTTAGGACAGTGCAGGCTTCTTGCAACATACAAGGGTCTCACAAAACTTGTGTCATTTTACGTCCTTCGTTCTTCTGCTGCAGTGAACTTGTTTGGTTGCGATTTATTTCAGTTGTTTAACTTGTCTCTAGTCAATCAGGTCCTATCAGTGAACCAGACTGTGCCTTCGGACAGTGTTTCTCGTTTCTGTGAAGAATTTGCAGACATTTTTGCACCGGGCTTTGGTCGTGCTAAGACCTATAAAGCACATTTGGAACTGAAAGTAAACGCGCAACCGAAATTTTTCAAAACGCGCAATGTTCCCCACGCATCGCGTGATGAAGTCGCAAAAACATTACACGATTTGGAATCACAAGGTGTGATAGAACATTTGCAGGCTTCACTCTGGGCATCACCCTTTGTAATTCTGCCAAAACCTTCCGGAAAATTGAGAATTTGTGTGGGCTTCAAGGCAACAGCGAATCCACAACTAGTGACTGCAACTTTTCCTTTACCCGGAAGATCTGCCCGGGTAAATATTTTTCGAAGTTGGACCTGGCAGATGCGTACTTGCAAATACTGGTGGATGAAGAATCCCAGCGCCTTTTGGTGGTTAACACGCATCTTGGTTTGTATCGATTCACACGACCGCCATTTGGGTGTGCATCCGCCCCTGCATTGTTTCAGCAATATCTACAAACTGTTTGTGCGTCGGTCCCTACTGCAGCAAACTATCTGGACGATATTGTGATCTCCGGAAAGACGGAAGGAGAACATTTAGCCAATCTCAGACCATTATTTCAGATCTTGCGACAAAATGGTCTTTGCTTGCGGAATGACAAATGTGTGTTTTTTTGCTCGTTACTTACCCTATCTGGGACATGTACTCAATGCCCAAGGCATGCATCCCAATCCAGAGCACCTCCGTGCCATACAAGACTTGCCTTCGCCGTAGAATTTGAAGCAGCTACGGAATGTGCTGGGAAAAATCAACTATTACCATAAATATGTGCGCCACGCCTCTTCCATTTGAGCTCCGCTTCATCGCTTACGCCGTAAGGGTGTTCCGTTCGTCTGGACTACGGAATGCGAACGCGCCTTTCGCCAGTTGAAATCGGCGTTGCCTTCCAATACTTGCCTTACGCCATTCGATCCCCGGAAGCCCCTTTTGTTGATGGTGGATGCATCGGATTTCGGGATCGGTGCTGTGCTTGCGCACAAAGATGGATCGCGCGATCGCCCTATTGCCTTTGCGTCCAAATTGCTCTCGTCTGCGCAACGAAATTATTCACAGATCGAGAAAGAAGCATTGGCTCTCCTATTTGGTGTTACAAAGTTTCATGATTTCTTGTATGGTCGTCACTTTACCATCATCACTGGCCACAAACCTTTGAAATCGCTTTTTCATCCGAACAAGCCTGTACCTCCACGTACAGGGCAGAAATTCATTCGATGGTCTATTTTCCTCTCGCAGTACCGCTACGATACCTTGCATCGGTCCACTGCTAAGCACGGAAACGCCGATGCGTTGTCCCGTTTGCCTGTTGCTGAGGATAGAGCATTCGATTCCTCCAAACTTGCTTGCTTGTTCCTTGATTCGGAAACCGATGACGTGGTCGAACCGTTTCCGATTGATTTTCGTCGTGTAGCTACAGCCACAGCTGCCGACTTTGTCCTTGCTACCGTTCAGCGTTTTGTTGCTACGCAATGGCCCTTGTCAAAGTCACGGATCGAGGATCCGATGATTCGCCGGTTTTTTGTTCACAAGGAGAGACTTTTTGTACGACGTGGTGTTTTGCTGTTGCGTTCTGATAATGATCAGTCCAGGGTCGTGGTCCCACGTTCGTTACAGTCCTCTGTCTTAAAGCATCTCCACCAAGGACATTGGGGTATAGTGAGAACGAAACAACTTGCTCGTCAGCACTGTACTTGGTTCGGAATCGATGCCGCGATTACGAGTATGTGCTCTTCTTGTATTTTGTGTGCCGAACAACAATCAGCACCACTGCGGAAATTCTTTGCATGGCCAAAAGCCACTTCCCCTTGGCAACGCTTACACATCGATTTTGCTGGTCCATTCTGGAATGCTCCATGGTTGGTTGTTGTAGATTCATTCAGTAATTTTCCTTTTGTTGTCCGGAGGTGTTCCACGACGTCTTCTGCCACCATCCAAGCGTTATCCGCTATCTTTTGCATTGAAGGTATTCCACAGACTATTGTTTCCGACAATGGCCCACAATTCATGTCCGCAGAATTTCAGTCGTTCTGCACGGCCAATGGTATTCAACATCTGACGTCCGCGCCGTTTTCGCCACTGTCAAACGGTGCCGCTGAACGTTTGGTCAGGACTTTCAAGTCACAGATGTTGAAGTTGAAAGAGTCACATTCTCGGGAGGACGCGTTATTGCTCTTTTTGTCCTCGTATCGCTCTCAGCCTCGAGATGGTCGCCCGCCGGCTGAGTTGCTTCACGGTCGCCCTCATCGCACCTTGATGTCTTTGCTACATCCGCCGCATCAGGTTCCTGTGCAGCAGCAGACACCTGCTTTTGCCCCAGGCGACGTTGTATACTATCGCAACTATCGCGGTTCACGGCGTTGGCTCGAAGGGCGCAATCTTCGCTGCCTCGGCCGCGCTATGTATCTGGATTTGCGGGCCTCTGGTGAGGTGCGTCGGCATCTCAATCAGCTGCGCCTCTGTCGTCGCACGGGATCTGCCACTCCCCGTCTGCTTTCAGCGACGGTGCCGTCCGGTCAGCGCCCTGGGGACCCATCTACTGGCTTGCCTCATCCCAAGGTGTTACCGACGCTGCCTTCCATTTTGCCCCATGGCGACGCTCCGCCGCCGCCGCCGCCACCGCCGCCTGTTCTCCCGCCGGCGCCGCCCGCAGTGGACGCGTCGCTGCAACCGCCGGGCGCCTCCCTGGGTCACGCGCCGCCGATCGCTTCCCGTGACCAGTTGTCCACCGACATGGAACTCTTGCCCGCTCCGGACCATATGTCGTCTTCGCCCGTCGGGTGCCCCGGCCCGATGGAGGTCGACCCTTCGGCCCCTCCTGTCTCTCTACGGGCGCATACACCGTATGTTGGCGTGCACCCTGAAGAAGGTTTTCAGGCGTTTCCTGGCTCCCATTGGACCGAATGGCAGGGTGCGGGTGGCACAGCCTCGCCTGTTGTTAGGCTCCCCACTTCGTCGCATACGCCAGCAAGGGGTCTTCTCCACGGCGGGCGGAAGCCTTATGCCACTTCCGTTCGCCGATTTGCGGGGGAGGAATGTGGTCTTACCACCAGACACCACACTTGCTAGGTGGTAGCCTTTAAATCGGCCGCGATCCGTTAGTATATATGTCGGACCCGCGTGTCGCCACTATCAGTGATTGCAGACCGAGCGCCGCCAAACGGAAGGTCTAGAGAGACTTCCTAGCACTCGCCCCAGTTGTAAAGCCGACTTTGCTAGCGATGGTTCACTGACAAATTACGCTCTCATTTGCCGAGACGATAGTTTAGCCTTCAGCTACATCATTTGCTACGACCTAGCAAGGCGCCATTACCAGTTACTATGGATGCTGTAAAACATGTACCGTCAAGAGCGATGTTCACCAATTATGGATTAAGGTTAAGAAGTCTACCAGTTACCTCCTTTTTTTGGCTAGTCTCATTTCCTTGTCCTGTTCCAGACCTCACGCCAGCCTGCGTGAGCTTAAACGCGTGCCTTTCGGCTTCCTCATAGTGGGTTGGCTGTCTTGCCAATCCACAACAGTAGGTAAATGCTAAGGCGATATATTTGCGGATGTGTGACAGTACACCAGAACTAAAAGTTGGAAGTTATGGTTACGCTTGGTACGACGTTTAGTGTAGTGTAGTGAGATGGAAAACTAATGACCCCCAATGTTTTTAATGGATTAAAAGAGGTTTCTAACCTGGGTTACGTTACTTCAAATTTTTTGAGAATTTTGACAGTATGCAGCTGCATGACCAGGAACGTGTTCAGACAGAGAAACTGTAGTTTATTTTTCCGTAATGTTGACCAAATTTCTACAGTATATACATACTCTCACTGCTGTCCACGAATCTGTTACCATTTTGCATAACAGGTGGCGTCTATAGGGAGGTTGCACAATGATGCATACAACTACACTCCTGGAAATTGAAATAAGAACAGCGTGAATTCATTGTCTCAGGAAGGGGAAACTTTATTGACACATTCCTGGGGTCAGATACATCACATGATCACACTGACAGAACCACAGGCACATAGACACAGGCAACAGAGCATGCACAATGTCGGCACTAGTACAGTGTATATCCACCTTTCGCAGCAATGCAGGCTGCTATTCTCCCATGGAGACGATCGCAGAGATGCTGCATGTAGTCCTGTGGAACGGCTTGCCATGCCATTTCCACCTGGCGCCTCAGTTGGACCAGCGTTCGTGCTGGACGTGCAGACCGCGTGAGACGACGCTTCATCCAGTCCCAAACATGCTCAATGGGGGACAGATCCGGAGATCTTGCTGGCCAGGGTAGTTGACTTACACATTCTAGAGCACGTTGGGTGGCACGGGATACATGCGGACGTGCATTGTCCTGTTGGAACAGCAAGTTCCCTTGCCGGTCTACGAATGGTAGAACGATGGGTTCGATGACGGTTTGGATGTACCGTGCACTATTCAGTGTCCCCTCGACGATCACCAGTGGTGTACGGCCAGTGTAGGAGATCGCTCCCCACACCATGATGCCGGGTGTTGGCCCTGTGTGCCTCGGTCGTATGCAGTCCTGATTGTGGCGCTCACCTGCACGGCGCCAAACACGCATACGACAATCACTGGCACCAAGGCAGAAGCGACTCTCATCGCTGAAGACGACACGTCTCCATTCGTCCCTCCATTCACGCCTGTCGCGACACCACTGGAGGCAGGCTGCACGATGTTGGGGCGTGAGCGGAAGACGGCCTAACGGTGTGCGGGACCGTAGCCCAGCTTCATGGACACGGTTGCGAATGGTCCTCGCCGATACCCCAGGAGCAACAGTGTCCCTAATTTGCTGGGAAGTGGCGGTGCGGTCCCCTACGGCACTGCGTAGGATCCTACGGTCTTGGCGTGCATCCGTGCGTCGCTGCGGTCCGGTCCCAGGTCGACGGGCACGTGCCCCTTCCGCCGACCACTGGCGACAACATCGATGTACTGTGGAGACCTCACGTCCCACGTGTTGAGCAATTCGGCGGTACGTCCACCCGGCCTCCCGTATGCCCACTATACGCCCTCGCTCAAAGTCCGTCAACTGCACATACGGTTCACGTCCACGCTGTCGCGGCATGCTACCAGTGTTAAAGACTGCGATGGAGTTCCGTATGCCACGGCAAACTGGCTGACACTGACGGCGGCGGTGCACAAATGCTGCGCAGCTAGCGCCATTCGACGGCCAACACCGCGGTTCCTGGTGTGTCCGCTGTGCCGTGCGTGTGATCATTGCTTGTACAGCCCTCTCGCAGTGTCTGGAGCAAGTATGGTGGGTCTGACGCACCGGTGTCAATGTGTTCTTTTTTCCATTTCCAGGAGTGTATATTGCTTGACTTATACACATGTGATGCAGATGTACAGTACTGAGTAATTAATTCCGTTCTTCACACGGCGACCTTTTATCTTGTCATGAATATCATCAATCAAAACGAGTTCCAACTTCTGCATTAGTAAATTGTTTTTTTACAGGATTAAACATTTAGGACGACCAAATAATGAATTAAGGCAATTAATTTCCTGTGGTAGTCTGACAATAAGCGGCAGATTGAACCATCGGGACCTGTCGGATTGTTCACTAACAAATCTTATGAAAAGTCATGTCAAAAGCCTTACTTTAAGTACATCAGACCTAAACTGAAATTACATGTTTATCCTTTCATGCTTCTTAATAACCAATTGTGTGCTAGTGCTTAAATTACAGCCAATGTACAGAAACTTGTGTGAATGTTAGGCATTGCATATCTTCGGAATACGACACAATGCACGACAAAGCAACACTATGTGGCATTACAATGTGAATAACTTCATTGACAAATTCTTAGTCTGACGTTTAATGATTTTCCTGGCGTTTCTCCAGCACGAGTGGCTGGCACTGACGAAGCTTCACCCGCCATTGCTGGTAGTGGACTTTGAAAATGCAAGCCACTCGTGCTGTCGAAACGTCAGAAAAATCAGCAGACAAACGTCAGGCAAAGAACCCGAGACAGAAGCCAACAGGAAGTTTGTCAACAAGTGGCCACGAAAGCCTAAACACTTTAAGATAATATTTATTCAAATAGTGTGTAAAAATTACTCATGACACATAGCTGGACGCTATAAAACAATTTAAGAATGAATTTACCAACTGATAATGACCGAAGATAATGAAATGAATATTTGTTACGGTCGCCACCAGCATGAGCTGGACAATTACCGTTGAGATGGTGACCATTCACAAAGAGCACAACTTATGCATTCAACCGTGATTGCAAAATTTCAGTTTACTCAAAGAAAGTTATGAAATTGAATAGAGAATGGAAATATCAATGAATAAACGAAGAATCAGGAAGAAACTTCACTGGGCAGGTGATCTCCATTTTGTTAACTCAATAGCGTAACAAATACGAGTGATTATGAAAAAAAATCCCCTTTGAAACAAGAATTAAATGGAAACAAAACCTGTGTACCAATGCTTGAAGCCTGTAGATAAAGTTAGGAAGACAAAAAAAAGAAAAAAAAAGAAAACAAGAAACTAGAAAGAGAGAGAGAGAAGAAATAGAAAACAGAAATAAATACCTTTTCCGTCAATAAATTGCAAGTCCTGATGTCGGTAATGTGCATTACAATTGCAATATTACCATGATTGCCACCAAGCTGATTTCCGACATGTCGAGGTGAGCCGAACTGCAACCGTTGCTAACCGTTGCTGGGGTTAGCCGCGGGTCTCTTCATACACCTTATTACTCGCCGCAGATGCGCCTAAGTTCAAAGCCAATCTTCGAAAACTTTGCACAGGGCCGAAGATAACACCAATATGCACGAGCGCAGAGTCCTGAAGAGCGTCACCCAGTAGAAGCTCGAATCGATCCACCCACACGAATCGAAATACGATTCGATTCCAAATACAATGAAATATCTCGAATACGTTATAACACTACAACAGCATATTTACGAAGCTTATGCTATGAAATACCAAGTTTGGTTTATTACATAGTATGCCCCAACAGAAACAAATAGCCCTGTCACGGAAAAGCCACGTATAACACTTCCACTCTGCTACTGCTATACCTTAACCTCAAAACTGGAGTCAGATTGCAAAACAGAATTATTTTGTTATAGTAATTATGGTATAACGCGTCAGAACAGTGTTACCCTCTGAGAGGAATTTTGTTGTTTGACCGTGTTGTACCTAACGGAGGTGGCTTATCGGAGGTGAAAGTCAGAATTACGTAAATATTCGAAAAGTAACAAACAAAATTTTGTTTATATGCACTGTTTAACTGATAATGGAAAACGGTCGCCAGCCTAATGAGTCAAGAGAAAGATTAACGTTCTCGTTTATGAAAGTAGGTATTAGTAACTATAATGGGCAAACACAACCTAGACTTCGCCACACGCGAGTGCAATAATCTATGACACACATATGTTTTAAGATTGAAGCTGACAACTGGAGCAGCACAAGCTATTTGCAAAATTTATAACAGGTACAGAAAACACCCTATTACTTTCAGGCTTACATAAAGTGAATGGTCTTTATAACATTACTATTAACATGCACTTCTAATACACAAGATACACAAACACTTAGCAAACTTGAATATACACTCCTGGAAATTGAAATAAGAACACCGTGAATTCATTGTCCCAGGAAGGGGAAACTTTATTGACACATTCCTGGGGTCAGATACATCACATGATCACACTGACAGAACCACAGGCACATAGACACAGGCAACAGAGCACGCACAATGTCGGCACTAGTACAGTGTATATTCACCTTTCGCAGCAATGCAAGCTGCTATTCTCCCATGGAGACGATCGTAGAGATGCTGGATGTAGTCCTGTGGAACGGCTTGCCGTGCCATTTCCACCTGGCGCCTCAGTTGGACCAGCGTTCGTGCTGGACGTGCAGACCGCGTGAGACGACGCTTCATCCAGTCCCAAACATGCTCAATGGGGGACAGATCCGAAGATCTTGCTGGCCAGGGTAGTTGACTTACACCTTCTAGAGCACGTTGGGTGGCACGGGATACATGCGGACGTGCATTGTCCTGATGGAACAGCAAGTTCCCTTGCCGGTCTAGGAATGGTAGAACGATGGGTTCGATGACGGTTTGGATGTACCGTGCACTATTCAGTGTCCCCTCGACGATCACCAGTGGTGTACAGCCAGTGTAGGAGATCGCTCCCCACACCATGATGCCGGGTGTTGGCCCTGTGTGCCTCGGTCGTATGCAGTCCTGATTGTGGCGCTCACCTGCACGGCGCCAAACACGCATACGACCATCATTGGCACCAAGGCAGAAGCGACTCTCATCGCTGAAGACGACACGTCTCCATTCGTCCCTCCATTCACGCCTGTTGCGACACCACTGAAGGCGGGCTGCACGATGTTGGGGCGTGAGCGGAAGACGGCCTAACGGTGTGCGGGACCGTAGCCCAGCTTCATGGAGACGGTTGCGAATGGTCCTCGCCGATACCCCAGGAGCAACAGTGTCCCTAATTTGCTGGGAAGTGGCGATGCGGTCCCCTACGGCACTGCGTAGGATCCTACGGTCTTGGCGTGCATCCGTGCGTCGCTGCGGTCCGGTCCCAGGTCGACGGGCACGTGCACCTTCCGCCGACCACTAGCGACAACATCGATGTACTGTGGAGACCTCACGCCCCACGTGTTGAGCAACTCGGCGGTACGTCCACCCGGCCTCCCGCATGCCCACTATACGCCCTCGCTCAAAGTCCGTCAACTGCACATACGGTTCACGTCCACGCTGTCGCGGCATGCTACCAGTGTTAAAGACTGCGATGGAGCTCCGTATGCCACGGCAAACTGGCTGACACTGACGGCGGCGGTGCACAAATGCTGCGCAGCTAGCGCCATTCGACGGCCAACACCGCGGTTGCTGGTGTGTCCGCTGTGCCGTGCGTGTGATCATTGCTTGTACAGCCCTCTCGCAGTGTCCGGAGCAAGTATGGTGGTTCTGACACACCGGTGTCAATGTGTTCTTTTTTCCATTTCCAGGAGTGTATAATGTTCCACAACTGCAGCTTTCTCACTTTTACTACAGCGAAACACAATACTGACCAAATTGCAAGAAATGACTCACCTTTAAGAATTTACTACAGACAATAATGTGATCATTTGCCTTATAAGCCTCAGTCTTAAGAACTTTTAATATTGAAGTTAGCAACAGCACTTTAAATATCAGTTTTAATAGGAAAATTATTTTGAGCAAATAACATTTACTTTAACTAACTCTATTGCCACATTAACTTTAACTTTCCTTTTACTAAGTTCAAGAGGCATTAATTAGCATAATATAGGTCATAAAAGTTCATTCAGTAGGGACACTCGGTGATTACTTTAGTTCAAACGGAAAGGAACCTGAGAGGTGTTATGATGAGGAGAAAAACCAAGGTTCGTACATAAATTCAGATATAAATTACCTTACATTTGAGCACATTAGCACCTCCATTAAGCTGATCCTTCACTGTACATCATTATAGTATTTCGTTACAGTGATTGCGCACCGTGGTGGCAACTGCATGTTGGTAGGTGGATTCGCAGACTGAATTGCTGGACTCTCTCATTTCTTGGTGGCGACGATAGATACAAATTCCAGAATAGTTCCAGCTATTTATCCATCCATCCGAGGCATAGGAAAGTAGCAGGAAAAGCCTCTCTCGGAACCAGCACAATAGGCATCTTTTACATGGCAGTGCACGGAATCGTAGCTCGTCTCCGATTGCTGACTCGTCCCCGACTGACTATCAGTTCCACCTTTTCCACCTAGGCCAACCACAATTTGCGCGCGCTACACAGTTCCGTTCCCGAGGGGAACCACTACACCTTTTACATACAAACTAACTAGGAACCCTAAGTGAGGATCAGCAGTTTACATAACAGCAACCAAATACATTAAATAAAACAGAACATTTGCACATATTGACGTTTCTACCAAAAATTATTCACACAAAATTACAATCATATACAGTAAGTTTTGTTCCCTCCAAATGGGACAAAGAATATAAATTGCAGATACACTACTTTGCATTGAACCAAAACATGACATCAAAGTTTGTACAAAGAAAGGAGTATACAATTCTGTGTTATCTATTCAATCAAACACATTTAAAGGAGCTTGACGATGTAATATTAAATGAAACAAAAGCAAAATAAATCAATAGAGCATTACAGCTATGGTGTTACAACGTGAGTGTTTACATCAAAAAGTTTCTCATATAAGATATCAACACATAACAAAAGTAAAAGAAATTAGATACCCAAATACATATGAAATCTTACAATCTATCAACCGTCTGACTGTGTGAACAGGTGCTTCTAAGTACATGACTATGTTGTGTTCAAGAAAATATGAACTATGAAAATACAGTGCACTCAGCAATGGTGCACATGTCAACAACCAAACGAAACTACACAACCCGAAAGGACTTAAATAACGTAAAAAAATTTGTGAGACATGAGAATTTGGACATTTTCTGCTATTGTGTCACTGAAGATAACACAGGTTTATAAACACATGTGTAGAAACGGATGAACCTATGTGAAAATATCAAGTAATACCGTCGATAAAAATATTACATCCTCGAGCCGCCTGCGGCGACCGAGCGGTTCTAGGCGCTTCAGTCCGGAACCACGCGACTGCTACGGTCGCAAGTTCGAATCCTGTCCTTAGGTTAGTTAGGTTTAGGTAGTTCTAAGTCTCGGAGACTCATGACCTCCGATGTTAAGTCACATAGTGCTCAGAGCCATTTCAACCATTACATCCTCCTCTAGTGTATCGGTACTAAAGTATCAACTAAGTATGACGAGACAATAAGCAGCAACAAAAATATAGGATGTAATAAATGTGTATGTGTGAAAGTGATGAAACCAAATACTGTGAGTGCAACAATTTACTGGCAAAGTATAACACATAATTGCTTTGATAATGCAAATCCTGGAACAGCACGAAAACAAATAACATGAACAAAATTTTGTAAAGCCCCGCAGCGATATCCAATATATAGTGCTTTGGAAAACTTGTCATGCCTCACACTGAAGTCCAGAATGTAGCACATGGCTACTTTGAAAAACATCGTGGAACATCCGAAAGCAGTTAACAAGTTGAAAAGAGTAAACCGTCATTTGACTGTGTATTACTATATTTATCTTTTGTAAGCTAGATTTCTGCTATTATGGCATTATCAATCACATTGCTAAAAGTTGTTAGACCATTATAATGTCGTATCTGTCGAAAAGCTATAGGTCTCAGGATGACAGCGAAGCTCCTTTTTTAAAGATAGACTGTTCTCCTTTGGCCAACTGTCATTCACTGAGTGTGACCACTGTGCGGGACATGTTGTCAGTCGCCTTGTCAGTCTACATCCTGCACCTTGTAAACTTCTCTTTCCATCGCTCGGTGCGGCGGGCGGGTTCGTTCTGCATGCTCCTGTGAGTGATGCTACGGATCTTGTCCCAGTCGTCTCGATGCATGCTGCTAATTAATGAACAGAAAAATGTTCAAAAGTTCGTCGTCCAGTCTTCCAAGTTTCTTAATGTTGCATGTACTCGCTAAGGAAGAAAAGCTCGTTCAATTCTGTCATAGAAACGATGAGCTTGGCCTGTGGCGCTTACATTTGGCGAACTTTCATATGATCCGTTCGTCACAGCGACACGACAGAAAGGTGAGAGGTGACATCAACCGCACATTCTCTTTCCGTCTTTGGTCAGGGGCGGTACAATCTGCGTATCTCAGCCCCTTAGGTGTGAGGTACAAAAATATTAAGGCTTCCGTGACACTTGTTGACAAATTGGGTGTTGGCTTCAAACACGGTTTCTCAGATTGTTCTGGCATAACATCAAGCGCTGGCACGTTGGCTTGGAATGTAAACGCAGAGAATGCTATGAGACGACGTCAGCCAATAGTTCACTGACAAGGACCACACCACGACGGGAGTGGCCTCTATCCGAAGATAATATACACTCCTGGAAATTGAAATAAGAACATCGTGAATTCATTGTCCCAGGAAGGGGAAACTTTATTGACACATTCCTGGGGTCAGATACATCACATGATTACACTGACAAGACCACAGGCAACAGAGCATGCACAATGTCGGCACTAGTACGGTGTATATCCACCTTTCGCAGCAATGCAGGCTGCTATTCTCCCATGGAGACGATCGTAGAGATGCTGCATGTAGTCCTGTGGAACGGCTTGCCATGCCATTTCCACCTGGCGCCTCAGTTGGACCAGCGTTCGTGCTGGACGTGCAGACCGCGTGAGACGACGCTTCATCCAGTCCCAAACATGCTCAATGGGGGACAGATCCGGAGATCTTGCTGGCCAGGGTAGTTGACTTACACCTTCTAGAGCACGTTGGGTGGCACGGGATACATGCGGACGTGCATTGTCCTGTTGGAACAGCAAGTTCCCTTGCCGGTCTAGGAATGGTAGAACGATGGGTTCGATGACGGTTTGGATGTACCGTGCACTATTCAGTGTCCCCTCGACGATCACCAGTGGTGTACGGCCAGTGTAGGAGATCGCTCCCCACACCATGATGCCAGATGTTGGCCCTGTGTGCCTCGGTCGTATGCAGTCCTAATTGTGGCGCTCACCTGCACGGTGCCAAACACCCATACGACCATCATTGGCACCAAGGCAGAAGCGACTCTCATCGCTGAAGACGACACGTCTCAATTCGTCCCTCCATTCACGCCTGTCGCGACACCACTGGAGGCGGGCTGCACGATGTTGGGGCGTGAGCGGAAGACGGCCTAACGGTGTGCGGGACCGTAGCCCAGCTTCATGGAGACGGTTGCGAATGGTCCTCGCCGATACCCCAGGAGCAACAGTGTCCCTAATTTGCTGGGAAGTGGCGGTGCGGTCCCCTACGGCACTGCGTAGGATCCTACGGTCTTGGCGTGCATCCGTGCGTCGCTGCGGTCCGGTCCCAGGTCGACGGGCACGTGCAGCTTCTGCCGACCACTGGCGACAACATCGATGTACTGTGGAGACCTCACGCCCCACGTGTTGAGCAATTCGGCGGTACGTCCACCCGGCCTCCCGCATGCCCACTATACGCCCTCGCTCAAAGTCCGTCAACTGCACATACGGTTCACGTCCACGCTGTCGCGGCATGCTACCAGTGTTAAAGACTGCGATGGAGCTCCGTATGCCACGGCAAACTGGCTGACACTGACGGCGGCGGTGCACAAATGCTGCGCAGCTAGCGCCATTCGACGGCCAACACCGCGGTTCCTGGTGTGTCCGCTGTGCCGTGCGTGTGATCATTACTTGTACAGCCCTCTCGCAGTGTCCGGAGCAAGTATGGTGGGTCTGACACACCGGTGTCAATGTGTTCTTTTTTCCATTTCCAGGAGTGTAAATGTCGCTCCTGCCAGCCTCGGCCGCACTAAAAGTCGGGCGCTAGAAAAGCCGCACTAGGAGACGAGCCGTGACTTGTGGATAGTATTATTTACTTGAATGGAAACTGTATCTTGTGAAGGACGTTGATTATTTGCCTATCGTCAAGTGATTGCGACACGTCATTGCAGGTACGCAAGTCAAGTATTGTCAAGTCAGTTACTGTAATAAACTCAATTAATTCCTAGGCTCCCTGTAAGGGGCTAGTGGGCAGGATCCCACATAGGACTTTTTTCTTACGTTTCACCAGAACGTGGCCACGGAAGCCTAAACGATAACATCTTTACAACGAATATATTCACTAAGGTACCAATCAATACAAGCATTCTAAACGTAAGTGTTGTCTTTAATGATTGTATTCTTTCAAAACTGCTTATTAAAAGTACAGTTAGATGATTAAAAATCGGGATAGTGATTCTTATTTTTCCCTGTTTAAAAATACAAATATCTGTGCTATTAAATGGTGGTCGAATTTATTTGTTCAGCAAACCCAATGTTCCGTCCCTATCTGAGGATGTTTTCTTCACACAGGGTTGTAGCTTCTACGAAGGTCCCATTCACACGAGAGAAGTGCGTAGTAGTTGGTTTCTGTCGTCTGCTGTTGCTATCAAAAATAAATGGTTCAAATGGCTCTGAGCACTATGGGACTTAACATCTGAAGTCACCTAACTAACCTAAGGACATCACACACATCCATGCCCGAGGCAGGATTCGAACCTACGACAGTAGCAGCAGCGCGGTTCCAGACTGAAGCGCCCAGAACCGCTCGGCCACAGCGGCCGGCGCTGTTGCTATCGTCCAATGATATAACAGTGGTACATATCTTCTTCAGCATCGGGAAACAGTTCCACAACCTCCTCCTTCCGATCAAACAAAAGATTAGAGTACTGCGTAATAGACTGGAATATTGTAAGAAGTGTGAGATTTCCCTACTTGAAAGTTCACATTTATTTCAGTTTTGCGCCGAGAATTAAATAAGGGAGTACTGATCGATAGTACAGAGAACAAAACATAGTAAATTTGGCCAACAGAAATGCACAGATTAGGATGCAAACAGTCTGTGTTTTGAAGACTGTGATCTCAGTTTACCCTATTGGCTCTGAACACTATGGGACTTGACATCTATGGTCCTCAGTCCCCTAGAACTTAGAACTACTTAAACCTAACTAACCTAAGGACATCACACAACACCCAGTCATCACGAGGCAGAGAAAATCCCTGACACCGCCGGTAATCGAACCCGGGAACCCGGGTGTGTGAAGCGAGAACGCTACCGCACGACCACGAGCTGCGGACGTTTACCTTATTATGGATAACAATTGCGCTACACTTGGCGAAATCAGTTGCGTAAAATACAATGTTACACAGTCACCTCACTAGTATCGAGGTGAATGGCCACTTATCACTCTTTTGTATCAACACTAATCGCTCGTATTACCAGCTGAAAACAAACGCACTGACCAAATCATTACCCAATTAACACAGAGTCTATGTTGCAGTCTATTGTATCGTCTTCATGCCAAATGATATTGTAATTCTACACTTACCGATAGCTATTATGAATTACACCTGCCAATTCCACAGGGTATTACAGAAAACAATGCATATTCATACTCATGTCCAACGAAAGGTATTGTATGGTTTAGTTAGCTTTTATTAATTTTGTGAATCCACTGATTTTATCTGCTCTGTCTGTTTTTGGACCGTTGAATATAATTTTCGCACCCTTTCTGTTCCTGTGGAGTTGAATTTGCAATTTGCATGCTTTGACGACGCTGAGGGCTACGTCAGCAGTAACGGAGGGTGCAGCAAGCTAGCAGATTCACATAAGCCTCCATGGAGAATCCAGAGGAAGTGTCTCTCACGCTTTAGGATAGTGACAGCTCTAAATTGCTGGATAGTCAATATCTCTAACGGAATAAGCACCAATTTCCTGACCGGAAAGAAATGACTGTCATAAATACAGGCCGGAAGGATCAGTAAACGAGGCTGTGGAGTGGGAGGGTCACCCCAGCAACAGCAACATCAGTCAGAGTTTGCATGATGACAATTTATTTGTTTCAGTGTAATCACTGTGTGTATAGGAACAACTAAGCAAATTTGTTCCTGCACCACAATGATCAGTACACAAGGCTGTGGAGTGGGAGCAACTGCAACACAAGTCAGAGAATGAGATTTTAACTCTGCAGCGGTGTGTGCACTGATATCAAACTTCCTGGCAGATTAAAACTGTGTGCCGGACCGAGAATCGAACTCGGGAGCTTTGCCTTTCGCGGGCAAGTTCTCTACCAACTGAGCTACTCAAGCACGACTCACCCCCCGTCCCCACAGGTTTACTTCTGCCAGTACCTCATCTCCTACCTTCCAAACTTTACAGAAGCTCTCCTGCGAACCTTGCAGAAGTAGCACTCCTGAGAGAAAGGATACTGCGGAGACATGGCTTAGCCACAGCTCAGATGGTAGAGCACTTGCTCGCGAAAGGCAAAGGTCCCGAGTTCGTGTCTCGGTCCGGCACACAGTTTTAATCTGCCAGGACGTTTCATATCAGCGCGTGAAAAACCTCATTCTGGAAACATCCCCCAGGCCGTGACTAAGCTATGTCTCCGCAATATCCTTTCTTTCAGGAGTGCTAATATTGCAAGTTTCGCAGGAGAACTTCTGTGAAGTTTGGAGGGTAGGAGACGAGGTACTGGCAGAAGTAAAGCTGTGAAGACTGGGCGTGAGTCGTGCTTGGGTAGCTCAGATACTAAAGCACTTGCCCGCGAAAGGCAAAGGTCCCGAGTTCGAGTCTCGGTCCGGCACACAGTTTTAAACTGCCAGGAAGTTTCAGCTTCAGTCAGCGTTTGCATGATAACAATTTGTTTGTTTCAGTTTAACCACTGTGTGCATGAGAGTAACTAAGCAAATTTCTTCCTACATGAAATATTTGAATGAAATGCTGATCACATAGAAAACAATTTTCAAGTACGAAAAGTATGTCACCACAACAAATAAAGCAGATGTTCATAGGAATTTGAGTGAATTTTATGTTTAATGAAATATGCGCCCAGCGCTTGCTAAACTATCTGTCAGTAACAATTTATCTCTTATAAACAATTTAAAGGAAATCTGCAATTTTAGAAAAAGCCGTACCTGGCACTTACTAAATCATCTGGCAATAGCAATTTATCTTTTCAAAACAATTTTAATAATATTCCCAATTTGTGAAAAATGTGGACCTCGATCTTACCAAACATTATTAATAATCTTCCAGTTAACAGTTGTATTTAACAAACATGTACCACCATGCTCAAGAAAGATTTTAACTGATAGCAACATAGGTTAGAACATATGTAAGATCACAACGCGCCATGGCACTCAATAAGTGATTAATTCAATATGAACAGGTCAGTATGAAGTAAACATTAAGACCCATCAGAATACAGCCAGATGTGTTTACGAAAGTGAAATGCATACATATATCAAAAAAAGTTTTCCATCACCCGGTTTCTCAGATTTACTAAAGACAGACGTTGGCTGTGGATATTATATGACAGACACAGTTCCTTTGACTGATCACAAATGTCATGAAACCCGCCCAATGATGTAAACAACCATGTATCAGCAGCGCCTTTTACACGGAGGGGTCCAACTGCCGATCAGTTCAGTCCACCAGGGAGGAGGTACACGGCTCGTATTGTCTGTAGTTCAACCATGCCTAGACGGCCAATACTGCCGTTCGATCGCGTCTGCATTGTTACTTTGTGCCAGGAAGGGCTCTCAACAAGGAAAATGTCCAGGCGTATCGGAGTGAACCAAAGCGATAATGTTCTAACATTGGAAGAGATACAGAGAGAGAGGAACTGTCAATGACATTGAAAGGGTCCTGTAGCCACCTTTCATTGCCAACTCTCGTAGTGGTCAAGTCGGCAAAGAGGTTTCCGCTACTTGGGAGAAATCCACCTGCGTTAGGTTGGTGGCGGAAATGGAATCCTGGGGTTTTCCGGTCCACGCGGAGCGTGGAAGAGGCTGGAGAAGCGGGAGGCAGTCTGCCGCCGGTACGGGAAGCGTACACAGCTGTGCTCCAGTTGAAGAAGGGTGAGTTGGACTGACCGCGTGGCGCGTTGTCACACAGAGAGGGGAGCTTTTAGCTTTTGGTCACGAATTTCGTCTTATAAAGATTTACTTGCTGGGTTGCAGCAGGGAATGCAAGGCTTTTGTAGACTTTCAGTTTGATTGCCAATGCAGTGTTGACTTTGATCCGTGAGAGGAACGCAGCACAAGGGAGTTGCATATGTTGAAGTGCCCTCGGTTCAGTGTGAGTGTTTATGTGCCTACAACTGTGTGTGTATGCTTCTAATCTTTTCCGGATCTTGGTAATTTTTGAGTATTTCTGAATTTTCTTTGTCTCATGTGATTAAAATTTGGCTATGGTCCATGGAAATTGTCTCCGCGTACCGAGTGGCCACGCGAGTCTGTTATGAAACGTATAGTATTTCACAAGCAATTGTACATAGTTAGCATGCAACAGCAGTCTATAGATGCACTAAATCAATGTTTTAAGGAATAAATAATTTTGCCTTCAATCTTATCTTGTGTACCGATGTTACGTCGCCGTTACCTTCGCCATTTACCTTGTGGTTTTCCTTGTTGGCCCACCTATAGCGTTTCCATGTGCACAGGTGTAGTGATTAGTGTCCCTTTTTTTATCTGAAACAAATGCTCTGGAATAGATCGTGTTTTCACGAATCTGGCTGCAGGCTGCACTTACGCATGGTGTTCACGACCTATTTACTTTACTCAATATTTGATTCACAGGAAGAATGCCTGGATCATATTAATAACTACATCCCATTCTTTATCAATGACTTTACAATGAATGTTCTTTTGTGAGTTTTTCTTATTAATAAATTAAGTAATTTTCTGAATCAGTGCTACTTCTTCTTTGTCGTGTGGCTAGAGTTGGTGGCGACCCTATCTTTTATATTGATTTCAGTGCCAAGTAGCATTTTCTTATTCAAAGTGCGCGTGGCTCTTTTAGCTATCAGGATACATTCAAAGGGCGCTTCATGCTTCTTGCACATAGCGTCCTTTTATTCACGCTACTTACACATGTGTAATATTGCTACAAGAATTTGCTATGCTGAAATCGGGTGCTAATAGTAGAATAAAAGCGGGTTAAAAGCTGTGAGCTGTCTGGGGAGAAGTTAACCGTGCATTACTGCGCAACTGTTTCACCAGGTAACTAGTCTAGGTTTACCACATTACCAATCAGACTAACATTGATTATAATCTTTTACAGTCATACAACAACCGGTAATATATCTATATATAAAAAGGAGAATTTAAATAAAAAGAAAGAAATCAGTTTATATTTGGAAATTTATTTTAAGATTGTTCATTGAAATTTCAGCATATTATACGTGAGTTATAACTGAGCTGGTGCCTTGTTTAAGGATTGTAAAAATGTGAGATTTTAATCTTACGGAACACATCAAATATGGAGCCAAGATTGGGAGACTGCCTACAACACTGCATTCACAAAACAACACCCAAAGAACGTTGAAACATAAGCAAGAATAAATTAACCACAACCAAAAGATTCAGTTTTCACCCAAAGAAATTACGTTTGTAACACAATCCTGTCCGTCATGTAATTACCACACACTGGTATACTAAATTCATATTAACTCTTTGTGAAATCTTCCCAAAAAGAATAGCTGAAGGCTACTTTGATGATTACACCACGTGGTCAACTTGGTTTACATAAAGCGTATAACTTCACAATAATTTTGATAATTAAAATAAATTAGATCGAAAAGCAAATTACAAAAGAAAAACCTCGAACTGGTTATTAACGTCTTACTGTTAACCTGACGGGTCAAACAGTTATATAAGCACGTGGTACTGGTCTCGCAAAGTATACCCCACGTGGGTTGAACATAAAGAAATGTTGCTATATTGAAAATATTGTCAAGACGAGACGTTATAATCACACAAGCATTCGCATTTAAGATTGATCTTAGTCAGAGTTACTGATCAACACGTGGTTCCACTTCACTCACAAAGTAGTAACAAAGCAACAACCGGAAAATAATATGAACTTCACACGAGAATTACACTACGCTGCAATTTAAGATAACCTTAGATATTTTAGAGCTAAACCCGAAATAAAGATGATTAAATTTTCAGTTAGGCTGAACTTAACAAATCCATTGTCCTATGGACTTAGCAGACACGCGCTTAGCCGGAGATCTTACCACTTCAGACGCTCGCCACCGCCCACAGCAACTGCCTACTCCCGAGCGTGCTTCCTGAGGGTGGCTCACAAAGACAAACGGAAGGGGCCAGAGGGGCAGCTTCCTATACCAACATGACAACGGACGGACAGAACCATACTAAGGATAGAAACCTCTCTGCTTTAAGAAAGTGTAGCTACCAGTTCCGACGTTGGTCCTACTGTTCTCTAGCAGACAGCCTTGTCTGCTGCCCTCAAGCATGCAACTACAAACACATTTGATCATTCATCCTCTCACACAGAAGGGAAGGGGGATGACAGTATCTTATCATATACAGTATATAACAGAAAGCGGATGTAGGTTCCGAATGAGACTGTGTGACATGAATTACATATAAACTGTGTTTTAAAGTGTAGTAGTGTGACAGATCGTTCTTGTTTACGTGTAAAGGTAACACGTTCCACTACTCAGTCTCCTCCCAGATAGTCAGAAACGCCACAGTAAATTTAGAAGAGGAATTTATTCCATAAATGACAACAGATTTAAGAAATCAAACATGAAAGGAATCCAACAGAGACCTTTCATAACCCCAACGCTCCGGGAAAAGACTGTGCAGGGAATTTATTGGCCATGCTAGGACCTTCCCAAGCAGGCTTCTCACACCCTACTTATACCAAAAGTGCAAAGAAAAGGCAAAAGGTCACCAGCTACTTGCTAAAACACAATAATTTCAACAAATCTTTAAAATCTACTAATTTCAAACAGAAAAAAAAGAACACAATCTGTGACACCTAATTAAAAGACAGTGTAGACCTAATTCGGTCAGCTAGTAAAATCAATGGTTCCTGTGTCATTAATATGAAAACAATTTCTGGTTGTTACCCTTATGGAGTTCACCAGTATTTGCTCATTGCAAGAGCCAACTGATCACAGGAAAGTTTATGACTGTTTATTAACAAGTAAAATTTATGAAAATAGCAAAGATGCCACAGCAATTAAAAAAAGAACATCAAATAACATCGGTATTATAAAGCAGAACATTACAATGCACAATCCGCAAAAGCAAAAAAAATGATAAGAGAAAAAACATGTTTTACAAAGTGGTTAACGCAAAAAAAATCTATATCGTATAAAACTAGTAATTTGTAGAATTAAAATAACTATGTGGCACAATTTAATCACTCTCCTATATTTCAATTAGCTAGCAAACAATGAGCACTGTGTCATTATACTGAAACTTCAATAATTATGTGATTGTTACCCTTAAGGGGTTCGTCACTATAAATATGCCCCATGCAAAGGCTAATCGATCACAGTCCAGTGAGAATGAATAGCAATCTGACTGATAATCGAAGCAATGCCACATGAATGAATTTACGAAACAAAATAACACAAATCTAATACATCACACAAGAACAAACATTGATCAATAAAACAGTACACTAGTCAACATCTAAAAAAAACACCAATAAATAAAACACCTTGCAAAATACAACAGTCAAAGTCTAAAAAAACAATAAATAGAACACCTGCAAAATACGAGAGTCAAAGTCTAAAAAAAATAATAAATAGAACACCTGCAAAATACAAGAGTCAAAGTCTAAAAAAAAAAAAAAAATAGAACACCTGCAAAATACAAGAGTCAAAGTCTAAAAAAAATTAATAAATAGAACACCTGCAAAATACAAGTCAGTCTAGTAAACACGAATAAATCGAATCCCTGCAAAACACACGACTCAAAGTTTCTGTGACAGAAACACACGTATATGCATTGAACTAAGAACCTTATAATCACTGTTCACTGATACACTCACTAGTTCCACTGTTCCGAGGCACAATATAAGGGGTGGGGGAGGGGGTGCGTCGCCGCAGCTGTCAGTAGGGATTTTGTTTTTGTCCATCTGTTGCGTGCAATCCCGCCGTCTCTGCCCTCTCATGAAGTTTCTCTTGGTGGTCTGTGTCACGTACATCTCGATTTGGTTCCATGTTTGTGTTGTCAAATTCGTGCGGTATCCTCGATTGACACGCCAGGTTGATATTCCTGGGCAAGGATGGCACTTAGTGGCTCTTCTTTTGTGCCACCCTTAGCGACCAGAGAACATCGAACCATGATTTACTGTCGCTTGACAGCAGGCCTCCATCAGGAAATGTTGATAGGCGTCGTTGAAGTCTGCCAGTTTCTCTGGACAGTACCTGTCAAAAGGCTCCACGCCCCTTGTGTTGTTTCTCCGCGGCCGTCTCGTCACGGTCGCGTGCGTGTGGTGCGTTGCCAGCAGATGGATTTCCGCGCGGTGGACCGCTCGCCCATCTCAGGTCGTCGCCTTCAGGAAGGGTCGCACGGGGCGGCCGCCCATTAGCTCCAGGTGCAAGGGAAAGTGTTTACCGCGAACCCTTCTTTTGTTGTCGGCCGCGCTCCCGAAGTGGCCTGGCTGACAGCGTGTCCTGCTGGGAAACCCGCCAGTTTACAACTAGTCCGGCTGCTCCCGCTGTCTCGTAAGAGTTTTGCCGGTTCGCTTTCACGTTCTCAACTGCATTCACAGAAATTTTTCATCATCCATATGTGATTACACAATGTCATACATAATACCACTTAGTATTGTCTTTCACAATTTTTAAGAACAAACGTGAGACTAAATTTTTTTTTTTTTTTTAAATTAGATGAATCGACAATATAAAATAAAATTTAAATGACTTGACAATGTAAAAGAATAAAAATGAAATGACTTTACAATGTAAAAAAATAAGAATTAAATGAACTGACAATATAATATTTAAATCCACATCACTAATGTGGTTCACTTACGTTTTAATAAATCCAATGCTACTTATTAATTCACTAAAATGAATAGGATTATGCCTTGTGCAAGTATAGGTCAGGACAGCATAGGGTTTACATGTTATTTACACACACATACATGCACACCTGTTGTCTATTCTACAAACTAACTACCCATAAACATACATTACTCAATATTCTACTTCTATCCACTACTAGTTAAGCCAATAAGCTACTTCAATGCTATTTCAACACCGTGTATATACCACTACAACATTGTTCTAATTCGTCCTCTTCTTGACGCTCGCGGCATACGTCTTGTCACATGATAAATATGGAGAAACTTTCCTTAAACATACACAGTAAAAAGAACAATGGTTATTTACGCACCAAAACATTTATACCAGTTCGCACACCTGAAAAGAGACTCGCAATTATACATTTATCATACTCATATATTCACACATAAAACAGTAAGAAAATTTCATCTAAAATTACGTTATCACAAGAATTAATCACACAGATGGCTCTGAGAACGGTAAAAATGTCTGCACTATACAGGTTATACTACATTTTCTTACCCATTTTGCTGCGATTTCGTTCCTTCTTTAAGTTACCTCTCGCTTCCAAATCAGTCATTTCGCCTGTGGTGGTTATTCTGGATTCATTTCTCATGAATGGCAAAATTGTGGTCACCTCTATTCTGTAAAACAGTTTCATCTTCACATGTTGAACTGACAACAGACACAAAAGATCCGAATCCTCCTGTAGTTTAAATGACAAATGTTTTGCTTCATCCTTATTACCTTAAACCAAGCTTTCCTTCGTTCCCATAATCAAAATTATTTAATCATCCTCTACCTTCACGAGGGAAATTTCCTCAGTACAAATCATATAGGCTGCAGTGCATCCCGCACCAGCGAAAACGGTAAGCTGTAATGCTCACAGCATCAGCAAAAATACATAAACGTCGCTTTTCTAGGACAAGTATTAACGCAGAATAATTTTTTAGGCTCTGGCTCAACATCAATCATGACTACAGAAAGGATCCATATTTTTGTACCATTCTTCATTTGCTGAAAAACTGCTCGTATTGACTGCCATTATAATATTTCAGAGCCACGTAAATTACACAAACCACAATTCTTCTTTCACCTTGAAGGGAATCAATATACTTACGAAATCCACAGACAGCACTTTACGTACTCAGCTATAAAGAACAAAAAAGACATATATCATCAATATTAACATATCATCGCATATTGGGAAGCCAATGGTTAAACAATCGTATTATCGCATCCTGTTTCCAAGATTCCAAACTTACTCATTTCTTTCTCAGAGTTCTCCTATCTTAAAATATTCATACAGCACGCATACTATAGTAAGAGATCCTCATTTATACTGACAGATGTAGAATAGTAATAGATAGATAGTAGCACTGAAAGCAGAAAATCGGAAACAAGGCTACTAACAGCTGGGGACCTGGGTTTGCCAGACCCATAGTACCCACAGATCGGATATTCCCCTGAGTTTTGCATTAATTCAACACAGATCTTGCTTCTCTCAGGAGCGACTCTTTTCAATTTACACAAAAAAAAAAACAAACAGCATTTCACTCGTTCACAAGGCAACCTTTTATGTTCACATTAGAACCAACCTAAATCCTAATTGCACAAGGAAAGAAAAAAAAACCTAAAATCATCACTTCCATCAATCACATAGAAAATTCTTTATCATTATCTTTTCCAACATATTATTCAAAATGCATACGTCACAAATTTAAACTAATCAATTCTTTCTCCTCACCGTCCTCTCTACTTCTCACTGTCCTTTCTACACATTTGCCATGTCGCTCATTTGTTCCGATTGGGCGCCTTCTGCGCTGATCGTTAGTCATTGCCGGTTTTGCTCATTTCTATTTGCTGGATTATGTCTAGGGTTGGCCGGCCGAATTTCAACATCATGAGGTGCTCCCCCTACAGTCCTATTCCCACCGTATTCATCGTAGTATCGATTCTGGTTGCCGTACCTGTGGCGTTCACGATCTTGTCCACGTCCTCGATCATTTCCGTTG
Source organism: Schistocerca piceifrons (assembly GCF_021461385.2). Lineage (NCBI taxonomy): Eukaryota > Metazoa > Arthropoda > Insecta > Orthoptera > Acrididae > Schistocerca > Schistocerca piceifrons. The sequence continues at coordinate 504,329,482 of NC_060143.1, read as the reverse complement.
TTCCACCTGTGTTCGCGACTGGTACCCCAGTTTCTATACGGCCTGTCCCGATTATTGTTCCGTTCGCGTCGCGACGACCAGTCACGCCGTTGATTAGTACGACGGCCACGACTGCGATCGCGCTGCTGTGCCCCGTAATAACTTTGTGCCTGATTAGGCGGGCATTCTGCTGTATTGTATTCCAACTCTTGGAGAAGCGTCTTAAACGTTTCCACGTCCTCTTTGCATCGTCCCGCAAGAATGACGTGCCGCAAGTGCATCGGCAATTTGGTGATGCATATCCTAATTAGTTCCGCAGGCCCGTATGGATAGTATAAAAATTGATTTGCCTGCAGCATGTGGTCGAATAGGCGTGCAGGGCTGCCGAAACCAGACTGGTTCAAATTTGGCAGCATAATTATGCCATGTTTGACCCTATCTTGTGCCGCTTCCGACCAATAGGCGGAGAGAAAGGCTTGTCGAAACTCCCGAGTGGAGTTGCAGTGACGCGCGGCCGACCTCATGCGAATCGCCGGTTCGCCTTCCAAATAGCCACACATATATTCTATCTTATGTGAACTTGCCCAGTCGGGAGGAAGACAGAACTCAAATTGCTCGAGCCATGCTCGTGGATGTATTCCTTTTTGCGAATTTCGGAATATGTCAAACTTTCTAACCGTAAGGAAATGTTTGAAATCAAATCCCCGCATTTCCTCCTGTCGAGGCCCTTGAATGTTTCTATTTTTCTCATGTCTGCCCCTCAAATTACATTCTTCCCTGTCGTCAAAATCTCCCTCGTGGCCGGAGTCCCTCTCTGCACTGTTCGTACGGCTATTTTTAGTGCTATTGGCGAGTTCGGAATCACACGCCATGCGGTTTTCCAGATGCGCCACGCGTTCTTGTAATTCGCCTGCTACAGCCTTGTGTTGCCTGTTCACTTCGAATTGTCCCATCTGAAATCTCAGATGCGAACGCACTTCTTCGGTCTCTGCGACCGCTACCGGTGTAGTATTGTTCTCGCTTTCCGTCAGCTTCATCGTGCCTACAATGTCCGCTAATGCCGCAATTTTATCATCTACTTGTCTCTTGTCCTCCGCCCCAGTCTGCTTCAATTGTTCTATTTGCTGTTCCAACGCGTGGATCGCTAAACTGTTGTCCGCTATTGTGTTGCTAACGGGCGTGGGACAATGCGTTTCCGCCTCTTGGACCCTCGAGAGTACCTGCTGGTGTTCCCTTTGGCATTCTTCTCTCAGCACTTGGAAATTCCTAAGTAGCTGTTCTTCGCTCTCTTTAAATTCGGCATCGCCACTCCGCTTACCCTGTTCTAACGCTTGCAGACGGTCATTGATTTGTTCAAATGTACGGCCTAATTCTTTCATAATATCACTTTTTATTTCACTTGCCAGATTGTTTATTCTTTGTGAGATATCATCGGACACTCTCTGCATCGACTTGTCGACTTTATTTGTCTGCTGGATTAGTTTTTCGTCTATTTGTTCGCCTAGCTCACGGATAGATTTTTCAGATTTCTGCGTCATTTGTTCGCCTAGCTCGCGGATCGATTTTTCAGATTTCTGCGTCATTTGTTCGCCTAGCTCGCGGATCGATTTTTCGGATGATTCTTTATTTTGTTGCAATAAGGCTTTCATGAGTTCTGCCAAATCAATTTGGTTAGTTGGAGGCAAATTAATTTGTGGCTCTGATGTGAGCCCGTTCGTGCTGTTCTGCATTTCATCTGAAGTATTTCCCATTGCATTTTCGGAACCGCCCGACGCGTTAACATTCGAAATCAAATTATCCCCTTGGTCCATGTTGCTTAAGTTGTCGGACCGCTTACTTTTAGTTTGGTTACGTGTCTGCATTACTTCAATTTATACCCAGTACGCAAGACACTAATCACAGTAAATGTATCCCCCAAAAATTTCGACAGTTACACGAAAGGTACCCAACCTAGTACTCACTTTTTCACACGCAAAACCAATTTTTATCTTTGATCGAAACAGTGGAATTTACAAGCGAGAAAAAAAAAACACACACACATATAAAACACACAAATATAGAAAACAAAACAACAAGACAAACAACACAACGCCGCTCTACAACGCAGTGAATCTTTAGGAAGTCTCCTCAGAAACAACGCAGAAGTTGTTTGAGCGCTGTAGGGAAAAAAAAATTAAGATTATACAACGCTTGCAATCTAACGTCTCAGAGATTCCAGAGTCTAGCGGAATCACAGAACAGGGTCGCCATGTGTAATATGGCTACAAGAATTTGCTATGCTGAAATCGGGTGCTAATAGTAGAATAAAAGCGGGTTAAAAGCTGTGAGCTGTCTGGGGAGAAGTTAACCGTGCATTACTGCGCAACTGTTTCACCAGGTAATCAGTCTAGGTTTACCACATTACCAATCAGACTAACATTGATTATAATCTTTTACAGTCATACAACAACCGGTAATATATCTATATATAAAAAGGAGAATTTAAATAAAAAGAAAGAAATCAGTTTATATTTGGAAATTTATTTTAAGATTGTTCATTGAAATTTCAGCATATTATACGTGAGTTATAACTGAGCTGGTGCCTTGTTTAAGGATTGTAAAAATGTGAGATTTTAATCTTACGGAACACATCAAATATGGAGCCAAGATTGGGAGACTGCCTACAACACTGCATTCACAAAACAACACCCAAAGAACGTTGAAACATAAGCAAGAATAAATTAACCACAACCAACAGATTCAGTTTTCACCCAAAGAAATTACGTTCGTAACACAATCCTGTCCGTCATGTAATTACCACACACTGGTATACTAAATTCATATTAACCCTTTGTGAAATCTTCCCAAAAAGAATAGCTGAAGGCTACTTTGATGATTACACCACGTGGTCAACTTGGTTTACACAAAGCGTATAACTCCACAATAATTTTGATAATTAAAATAAATTAGATCGAAAAGCAAATTACAAAAGAAAAACCTCGAACTGGTTATTAACGTCTTACTGTTAACCTGACGGGTCAAACAGTTATATAAGCACGTGGTAGTGGTCTCGCAAAGTATACCCCACGTGGGTTGAACATAAAGAAATGTTGCTATATTGAAAATATTGTCAAGACGAGACGTTATAATCACACAAGCATTCGCATTTAAGATTGATCTTAGTTAGAGTTACTGATCAACACGTGGTTCCACTTTACTCACAAAGTAGTAACAAAGCAACAACCGGAAAATAATATGAACTTCACACGAGAATTACACTACGCTGCAATTTAAGATAACCTTAGATATTTTAGAGCTAAACCCGAAATAAAGATGATTAAATTTTCAGTTAGGCTGAACTTAACAAATCCATTGTCCTATGGACTTAGCACACACGCGCTTAGCCGGAGATCTTACCACTTCAGACGCTCGCCACCGCCCACAGCAACTGCCTACTCCCGAGCGTGCTTCCTGAGGGTGACTCACAAAGACAAACGTAAGGGGCCAGAGGGGCAGCTTCCTATACCAACATGACAACGGACGGACAGAACCATACTAAGGATAGAAACCTCTCTGCTTTAAGAAAGCGTAGCTACCTGTTCCGACGTTGGTCCTACTGTTCTCTAGCAGACAGCCTTGTCTGCTACCCTCAAGCATGCAACTACAAACACATTTGATCATTCATCCTCTCACACAGAAGCGAAGGGGGATGACAGTATCTTATCATATACAGTATATAACAGAAAGCGGATGTAGGTTCCGTATGAGACTGTGTGACATGAATTACATATAAACTGTGTTTTAAAGTGTAGTAGTGTGACAGATCGTTCTTGTTTACGTGTAAAGGTAACACGTTCCACTACTCAGTCTCCTCCCAGATAGTCAGAAACGCCACAGTGAATTTAGAAGAAGAATTTATTCCATAAATGACAACAGATTTAAGGAATCAAACATGAAAGGAATCCAACAGAGACCTTTCAACATGCCTCTCTCGGGCCGCCAAAGGCTACAACTGCAGTGGACGGCCTATGTCTACGGATTATGGCTCGGAGGAACCCTGATAGCAACACCACCTTGTTGAATAAATGCTTTTCGTGCAGCCACAGGATGTCGTGTTACGACTCAAACTGTGTGCAATAGGCTGCATGGTGCGCAGCTTCACTCCCGACGTCCATGCAGCGCGGTACAGATGCGCCCAACAACTTGCCGAATGGACCGCTCAGGATTGGCATCACGTTCTCTTCACCGATGAGTGCTGCGTATGCCTTCAACCAGACAGGCGTCGGAGACATGTTTGAAGGCTAACCGGTCAGGTTGAACGCATTAGGCACATTGTCCGGCTGGTGCAGCAAGGCGGAGGTTCCCTGCTGTTTTGGGGTGGCATTATGTGGGGCCGACGTACGCCGCTGGTAGTCATGGAAGGCGCCGTAACAGCTGTACGATACGTGAATGCCATTCTCCGACCGATAGTGGATCCATATCGACAGCATATTGGTGAGGAATTCATCTTCATGGACGGTTATTCGCGCCCCATCGTGCACATCTTGTGAATGACTTTCTTTAGGACAACGACATCGCTCGACTAGAATGGCCAGCATGTTCTCCAGACATCAGCCCTATCGAACATGCCTGGGATAGATTGAAAAGAGGTGTTTATGGACGACGTGGCCCACCAGCCACCCTGAGGAGTCTACGCCGAATCGCCGTTGAGCAGTGGGACAATCTCTACTAACAGTGCCTTGATGAAATTGTGGATAGTGTGCCACGACGAATACAGGCATGCATCAATGCAAGAGGACGAGCTACTGGGTATTAGAGGTACCGGAACTCTTGGAACGGAGGTGACACGAAACTTTTTTTGATGTGTGTACAATGAAAGTATTATCTTACAGCTCCGATCTCGGACCGTCAGGAGACCGACATGAGATGGCTTGTTCTTTTCTAACACGCAGTCGGTCATAACAGAGCCGCGCCTTACCAGTGACCGACTAGCGCAGTGGAAAGCTACCGTAAGTTGTCGCCCGTTATCTGCAGAGATGAGACAGACCCATGTATGGACTTAACTACAACATACTAAAATCCTATATCAGAAAACTGTTAAACACAAGGACGAACGAATACAGATGGATAACAAAGCAATTCCGCTTAAGGGAAGTGAGAGAGACATTCCTACTCTGCTCCCCACAAACAGTGTCTACTCATATTAGCAATGGCTTTGAATTTAAGCTGTAAGAAACTGAGAACTCAAATGCAAGTCAGGTATTTATTGTTGTTACTGGAAAAATAACAACAGCAAAAAATTTCGAGTTAGAGTATTAAGTTTATAACAGTCACGACTATATAACATTTTAACTATTACATATTATACTGCTTCGGAACGTTGTCTTCCCAAGTGGCGGCTTATTACACCCCAAAAATGATAGGATTCGTATTCACAAGCTCCACTAAACATTGGAAGCAGCGCAGGACATTGGCCTTTATATATAAACATGCCCTTTGACGAAATGTCTCATCAGATTCAGAAACTGGAGTTGGCCACATGGGTTGCTGAGGAGTCCTGGATGGATATCAGCATCTGAAGGTTGGCACTCCTCTCAACTGTTATATCGACGTCCAAACACCACACACTCCAATACGAAGGTAACAACCCCATCGACCACGGCAAGGTCCCTCTCCTCAGCTCTACACACGCCAGTCAATAATCCACTCCAGCTTGCTAACTCCTCCCATTTTCACAGCGTGACGCCTCTTCTATATTCCGCGACGTTACTCGTTGCCGACGTACCACTCAAGCCCACTCTCACATTTTGCTCATGCTACCAGCCAGCCATTTCCGCAAGTAGGGGTCAAGAAACCAGCCTGCTAGCAATATACCGAATCGAAAGCCACGGCTCACGTAAGAACATGGAGTAATTGTGAAATTAGAACTTCAACTGGTTCGCAGAAGTGTGGGCGCTGCAGTTAATATTTATACAGACAGTGTATCATGGCAAGCCAGCTGCGATACCGTGGCGCATTGTTGCAAGTAGTCATCCATGCCTGCCTACTACATACCAAGGATATCGACATATCAGTTTGGGTCTTGATCTCTCTGTCTCTCATGACACAACCAAGTCTGAACATTGTGCCCCACCTGCAAGTCAGACTTTGTGTTTCTGAATACACTGCCTAGATTTTAGATTGGTCGTGTTGTTCACCGACGTTTCATTTATTGCCGGTCGCTTGTGGTTCCCTCGTCAGACTCACATCCACCAAGACTAAGACGACCGGCTGTCTGACAGATGAAGAACATGAAGCTACAGGAACACATCTTGTACTCTCACTCTGAGCACGTCCTCAAAAGCTCTAGGTGAGTTACAAAACAAACCTATAAACCAAGTGTTGGTAAGTGACAGGTAGAAGCACATAATATCGGGAGTATATGGATACTGCGCTTGTCATTCAACGTCTGTATCAATGTAAGTCGGGGTGTAGTTGATATCATATTTAAGGAATTCAAATTTCGCTCTGTTTGGCCTCTGAGAATGTAGATCATGTATAGCAATTGAAGCTGATTATAGCAATCATAAGCAGCTGGTACTATGTAAGACTTTGCGATAAATTACAAATAATTACAGGGAGTATTTCTATAGTTGTGCAGAAGCACTGATTCGAAAGCAGGCACGAACACGGTGAAGAATGAGTTAAAAGTCCCATGTCATAAGTGAAAATTAAAATCGTACCTATGACAGTCTGCGCATTAGATTGTAACAGTTGCCGTTCTGTCATCACAGTGGAGGCAACAGAGTCTTTTTTTTCCTAGTGATAGGAGAGGATTTCGTTTGCGATAGAATCAAGTACCTCCAAAGTCCAACAACATTCGCAACTGACATCAGCAGTTTGAAGAAACTTGTATTTGCGAAAATAAAAAAGTACGTGCATCACACATGTTAAGTGCCATCAGCGAAGACGATGGCATCTCCCAACAGGATAGCTATCGGCGCCAAGATGGCAGAATCGTGCCACATTATGTTGAGGAGCATGAGACTAAAACCACATTAATTATCTTGGCGACCATAATTCGCCCGACGAGGACCGGATGGAGCACATCTGGGACCCTACGGCGAACCAGATATGCGCCCACAAACCAACTGCACGTAATTGATGGGAACTACGTAACCTGTACATAGCCATATGGTGCGTAAATATTATCTCTGTAACTAGTACACCGAATGACTTCATGTTGTGGATTTTAGGGGCACATCAAAGTAAATTACTATAGTCAGTCTGTCTCATTGAATTTGGTTTGCGTATGAACACTGTTTATAAAAATGTAGTTAACTAAATCTGCAATCTGGGTAGAACAAAAATTTGTATACAGCATATGCAGCTTACACAAAGTTACTTAACTGTGGCCTTACAGTATAATGCTTAATACTGTTGACAAGCTAAGTTACAAATTCAAAGAATGATCTTCACTAAAGGCTGAACATGCTGAAGAAGGATGCGTAGCAGAATAATGTAAATTTCTTGAACAGTTTGAAAGAAATACCTTTCAAAGTACGTTAACCAATACAGGGAAGCCTACTGCTGCTAACATGGACCCAAAAAAATCTTGGCATCTACTTTAACTGCATGAAATACATATCCAAAGATGCCACTAATAGAAGAATATAAATAATTCGAGTACCTTTGGGAATAGAAGATTGGAGGTAACGCCTAAATTATGTAAAACGATAGCAGTGTTACGACCCCCATACAAAAATGAATGTCAGCTGTTGACATAACCTTCAGAATAGACAGAACAATGATGACGTAGCTGCAGTATGTACTATTGAACGAAAATAAACAGGAAAACATTTGGAAAAGGAAAGATCTGTATCACGCTTCTTGGCATGATCAACCAGGAGATACACCATCCGTTGCAATTTGTTTTGTTTATGTAAGCGATTGAAAACCCATGAAGTAAAAGCCGCACATAAAATCTTTTTTATTTGGTTGGGTTACTAGTTTCGGTTAACAATCTTGCCCTCTTCAGATCATGAAACATTCTTGTGTAACTTTGGGGCCATTATTGTCTCATACATTGTTACAATTTCTCTTAAAACATATCATTCGTCGTTCGTGATCAATGTAATTGAACGATGGCCATGAAACAAAGACGTTATACCACTAAAACTCGGTAAGTGATTATTTACAAATGTGATTGAACGAGGGCCACAAAACAAAGACGTTATACCATTAAAGGTTGGTAAGTGGCACAGTCAGTATTAACGAGATGATGTAAATGCTGATTGCGTCAGTTGGCCACGAACGATAAAAACCTGTTTTTAACTAATTCGTCTATGTATATTGTCAGTTTAATAAAATTTTAACGATGTGTGAAGCCGCAATGGCGCCAACAGTAATAAAGGATGTTTTATGTTCTGAAGATTGCTACATTCTCAGTCGAAACGTGTAATACATCCTAATTTAAAAAATAAAAAGAATTATGTGCGACTTTGACTTCACGGGTTTTCAGTTCCGTACATAAATAAAAAACCTATTTAATTTGAATGAGACAATAATAAGGTGTCGGAGCAAATGGAAGAAGCGAGTGACACGAAGAGACAGCAGCTGAGTACTGATGACACCAATGAACCACACCCGTAACGACTGACGTTGATAATGATCTGAAGAACTCTGTTACAAAGATTATTGCCAGCAGCCAGATTTTTATTTTGACAACACATGGCTGGGGTCACAACATCAAATGATCTTCACGACATGACTTACGCATTATTATGAAGTTTGTTGGGCGATTCAGATATCTTGTATACACGCGGATCAGCTTATAACTATGTCAGTGACATATGAGCAAATCGTAAGTAAAATGTTGTACTTGTCCGTAATATCACAATTTCAAACGTTCACCTTTGCTCCGGGAAAGCATTTAACTGGAAGGAATTTTTGTTAAGAGCCAGGGCTGCTGTTTAAATAAATACTGAAATTATCGTCAGAGCACATAAAACTGTTATTGCAGCCCGTATGGCATCAGTCCTAATACAGGGTCACCAACAAAAATAACATTACTAAACTGGTCTGCACCTGCGCCGTCAAAGGTAAAAACTTTTACACCAGTGAACGCCACTTTTTATGCTCGCTGCGGCTATGAAAAGTGCTTATTGGTGACGAATTGGCCATCTCATCCGTACACAGAGTGAACTCCACTCGTCACGTTTTGCAAACGGCGCTGTAGCGACGCCGTTGATAGAAAAACCTTTCTCTGTACCAAACGAGTTTCTCCACCGGCGGCAGCCTGTGAGACCTAGTAGTCAGGGGTGAGCGGGGGTATGCAGCCAGCCAGCGACCGCGCTCCTATGCTGCCAAGTTGGAGTCCCGGGGCGAGCGCCGCATTGTGCTGTGAATGCGGCTTTCAGTGAACCTGGAATGCAGATAGGCATTTTGATGAGTTTCCGCTTCTCTCGACAGTCCCGTCAGAGGTTGAATAGTGGACGCGCTCGGTTCTGCATAAGCAGAATCGGCGAGGGACTCGAAAACTGCTGTTTCATACACAGGCTATCACGAGCGTGACACTGCTCACGCGTAGTATTTCACAGAGCAACTAAGACGTAGTTAGTGAGTTATTTTATTGTCTCTTAAAGTCTCTGATTAATTGCCGAACAAAATGCTTGACATAATATTCTTCTGTTTCAATCTGGTGAAATTTAAAATACTTTGCAGCAGATGGTGACGGATATATCACTGCACAGCGACTCCGAATAACCCGCTCTTCATACAGTGCTAAATCTTGGTTCGATGACAGTCATCATGCTAGGAATTCAAAACCAAATAGCTACTTGGACTGTTACTTTTGACTGCCATTTGAATAGCAGTCTTGGATGTTCCAAAATGCCAAAATTTCATCGTTGTTTACCCAACAATTTATCGCAATTCAGTGAGTAATAACGCACCCTAAGCGATTGCTCGTTGAAACGGTAACATCTGCACTCAGGAAAAGTCTACCATTGCAGAGCTTCCGCTAACGGCCCACGTGGTGTGACCGAAAGAACAATATGCGATTTCGCAAAATCCATGCAGAGGGTGAGCGCGGATGTTCTTCTTGGCTCCATTTAAAAGCTGTCGATCAGAGAAAAAGCCGACTGTCCACAATGGCACTACATTTTATGAATAAGTTAATGATGTCTTCTACAGCAAGTTGGATGTTTCGTTTACATGATCTTACTAACTTTTTTCAGCTGCTCAGGTGCATCCATGCATGTTAAGTTGGCATCTTGCCTACAAAGTATCTATTTATACGGATACTGACGACTTGATAGTAACTTATAACAATCCAAGGAATGAATTCGTGGTCTAGAATCATCATAACTTATATAACTACTGAGGACTCGAACGCAACATATCAACACATAAGAATTTTTGACATTGGCCCAAACGCGATACCGCCACCAAAAAAAGCATAATGGTAATTTGGCTAACAGCCAAACTCGAACGCTACTTGATGACTTCATAAACACTGGTCGTAAATTAAAACAGTACATAATGTACTGCAGAAAAATTAAAACATGAAGACAGTTTTCCAAACTGCGGGGAAGTATGGTATACGTACTTCTGAGATAAAAAGAGAAACAAACGGCGAGTCCCCCATATTTTATCTTTTATTTAAGATTAATACTCTTGGTTGGTTGGTTGTTGGTTGTTTTTGGGGAAGGTGACCAGACAGCGAGGTCATCGGACTCATCGGATTAGGAAAGGACGGGGAAGGAAGTCGGCCGTGCCCTTTGAAAGGAACCATCCCGGAATTTGCCTGGAGCGATTTAGGGAAATCACGGAAAACCTAAATCAGGATGGCCGGACGCGGGATTGAACCGACGTCCTCCCGAATGCGAGTCCGGTTACTACTCTTGTTCACTATGTTACTTGTGTTAAATCACAGAAGTATTTCCATTTATAAAGAATCATAAATTTCATTTATAGAAAAAAATAAAGATATGTAGAGTTGCAGAAGAAGGAGAATTTACTGTCATCAGTCTTCTGACTGGTTTGATGCGGCCCTCCACGAATTCCTTTCCTGGGCCAAACTCGTCATCTCTGAGTGGCACTTGCAGTCCACAGCCTCCAGTAACTGTTGGACGTATTCCAAGCTCTGTCTTCCTCTACAGTCTTTGCCCTCAGCAGCTCCCTCTAGTACCATCGAAGCCATTCCCCGATGTCTTAACGGATGTCCTATCGTCCTGTCTCTTCTTCCTGTCATGGTTTCCACATATTCCTTTCCTCATTCCTTACCTTATCAGTCCATCTAATCTTAAACAATCGTCTGTTACACTAAATCTCAGCTACTTCGATTCCCCATCGTTCCATTTTTCCCACGGTCCATGTTTCACTACCATGCAATGCTGTACTCCAAACGTACATTCTCAGAAATTTCTTCCTTAAATTAAGGCCTATGTTTGATACTATAAGTAGTAGACTTCTCTTGGCCAGGAATGCTCTTGTTGCTAGTGCTAGTCTGCTTTTGATGCCCTCCTTGCTCCGTTCGTCATTCGCTATTTCGCTACCTAGGTAGGACAATTCCTTAGTTTCATTTACTTCGTGACCATCAAACCAGATGTTAAGATTCTCTGCTCTCTTTTCTGCTACTTCCTATTACTTTCGTCCTTCTTCGATTTACTCTCAATTCATATCCTGTACTAATTAGACTGTGCATTCCATTCAGCAGATCACGTAATTCTTCGTCACTTTCACTCAGGATAGCAATGTCATCAGCGAAACGTATCATTGGTATCCTTTCACCTCGAAATTTAATTCCACTCCTGAACCTTTCTTTTATTTCCGTCATTGCTTCTTCAATGTATTGATTGAACAGTAGGGGCGAATTACTACATGCCTGTCTCACACCCTTTTTAATAGGAGCACTACGTTCTTGGTCGTCCACTCTTATCATTCCCTTTTGGCTCTTGTACATGTTGTATATTACCCGTCTCTCTCTATAGCTAACCCCTAATTTTCTCAGCATTTCGAGCATGTTACATCATTTTACATTGTCGAACTCTGTTTCCAGGTTTTGCTTCCCTTATTACTGCAACGTCAGAAATGTTTCTGGTACCTTTACCTTTTCCAAAGCCAAATAGATCGTTATCTAACACCTCCTCAGTTTTCTTCTCCATTCTCATATATTATTCTTGTCAGCAACAGAGAGGCATGAGCTGTTACGATGATTGTGGGATAATTCTCGTAATTGTCAGCTCATACAGTCTTCGGAAATGTGTGCATGATGTTTCTCAGACAGTCAGATTCTACGGCGCCAAACTCATACATCCTACGCACAAACGTGAATAGTCGTTTTGTTGCCACTTCCCCACGTGATTTTAGAAATTCTGATGGAATATTGTCTATCCCTTCTGCCTTATTTGATATTAAGTCCTCCAAAGCTCTGTTAAATTCTGAGTCTGGTATTGGATTCCCTACCTCTTCTAAATCGACCCCTGTTTCTTCTTCTATCATAACAGATAAATGCTCCCCTTGGTAAGAGGCCTTCAGTGTACTCTACCCACCTATCCACTCTCTCCTCGGCATTCATCAGTGGAATTCCCGTTGCGCTCTTAATGATATCACCCTTTCTTTATTTTCATCGAAGGTTCTTGTGAAGTTTCTTTATGTTCACCGAAGGTTCTATTGAAGTTCCTATATGGTGAGTCACTTCTTCCGACGATCATTTTGTTACGGCGTAAAATCAAGCGCCGACACGTCAGTCGGGAACGATAAAGCAGAGAGAGCTGTAAGAAGCCGTCAGCCAATTGCAGGTTGACCCACCCCTGTCCAGGACGACAACGCGACATCAGCTGCCCCTATGAGAAGAGGACATAAGCACCGTGCCCGACTGGTCGCAGCCCAGTTCTACAGCAGCTTCAAAACTAGCAGCTTGGGTAGAAGCGCCAACTCTAATCACTTCCCTTGTACAATCTATGTAACACGGACTTGGAATTGTTTATACCGCAGAACTTTGCGTATTTTGCATGTCACTCTTTGCTTGTGACCAATCTGTGTAATGGACAAAGCTAAGTATTGTAATCTTTTCCTTTTGTAATAAAACTCATACTAACTGTAGAATGTTGTCCAATGATCCGAGAAAGCAGGTTTCCTACACACACCATATAAGACGACTAAGCAGGCTTTAACAAATTTCTCTTTCAATTTCTTCACATTCTTCATGCAGCCATTTCGTCTTGGCTTCTGTGCACTTCCTATGTATTTCATTCCTCAGCGACTTGTTCTTCTCTGAGCATTTTTGTACGTCCTTCTTTCACCTCTACCACATCTTCACTCCGTTGCAAGATGTCTGGTAATGGTTCCATGTGGATGTCCCAAAACAAGGGGCCCAACACAGAACTCCTCCTTTGATATTGATTTTCTAATTTTCTCGCTAGGGGATGATAGCCACACTTCCCGATCTGCGCTATAACTCCTCAGATAACTGTATAGCGGCCCTGGACATTCCTTCCCCGTAAACAGGTGAAGATCGAAGGCCACCACAGGTGGTCGAAGGTGCCACTGATGTCCACCATGATACCAACTATGTACTTGTACGGGGCTGAGTCACAGACCTCAGCAGCCAGGGTGATTGCGTCAGCCGCGACCACGACTGCCCGGGCCTAAAGCACAATTGCCTGTCACTGAACCCACACAGCACTCGATGTGCAGCCAGTCTATCAGACATAAAGTTCTCGAATAGTTTCCCGAGGAGATCTAACAAACATATCGTCACTCGAACTTGGTCTCGGCTTTGTCTCAGGTCCTTTCTTCATTACGACCACGTTTATTGTTTTCCAGATTTTGGGAATTTTTTTAAATCTGAGGTACTCGTTAAACAATTTGGTACGTTGCTTTACCAAATGAGGGGCGAGAAAACGCACTACCTCCGCAACATAACCATCTGGCCCAGGGGTTTTTCTTCTCTTTAAAGATTTTATCTGGGCAGCCTCCTCCTCTTCAGAGAAGGGTTATGCTGCCCTGTCATTTGTATATCTTACACGATCATCTGCTCTAATTTGGCGCTGGCCTTATGTTTCCCCTTCCTTCTGTCTCCATGCATGACTGTGGATATCACCATTGGAGAGCGGATCTTCTCTCTCATCAACTTATAGGGCACTCCCCATGGGTCAGTAGTTAGTTGATTTATAACGTACCTCTCTCGACTTCGAACTCTAACAGCTCGAAGCTCCTCCTGGGATGTTTCCGTTAATTCCCTATACTGTTGCAACCATCGTTGCCTTTCCCACCAGACGACACTACGCTGGTAGTGCCTCCTTACTCTTCTGTTGGACTGGCCCATATGCTCCAGTTCGGCAGACCATGGTGACGGAGAGGCCGCTATGGCCATCCTCCTTGTCGGTACGGCTACTTTCACTGCTCTGGTAAACGCCCTCACCAGCGCTTTGGCGTACCTATCCACATTTATATTTTGGTATAGAGCACCCTCTGGTAATGCAGGAATGTCGCACTCCCTTGCTAGACGCTCCCAAACCAAACAGTTACCTTTGCGGAATGGAGTGGTACCGGTTGATGCGTGAGCAGGTTTTCCGTTGCTCATATTCAGCAGTTCTGTGTATTGACATGTGCGCGAAGATGGCAATGGGCTTCGTCTGTCCACAGAATGTTCCATGGCCATTCATTGTCCACTTCCACACGAGCGAGTGATTCTAACTTAAGCTCTGTCTTACTGGTAGGTGAGCCCAGATCAACTTCTGAACATGAGTAATTTTGTATGGATAGCAATACAGAATGTTATGTAGATTTTACGCCTCACAGGCATGTCCGAAGCTCGAGAAATTATCGGTGAACTGTAGGTTTACACATTGCCGCTTGACCCATTTTTCAATGCTGTGGTCACATATTCATTTGACCTCAGATCTGTTGTTTCCGTCCGTCTGCCACATTGCACTTCAAGCGAACCTGTGTTTCTTAAATTCGTAATCATTTCTTCACGCCATTGACAGACATTGGAACTACGCCTTTTTTCATAGCCCTGAACGCCTGGAACCTAGCGTACAGTTGCCGTTCTTCCGAAAGATCCTGACCAGCAGCGCACAATTGCGCCTTGAGACGGTCTTGCCGACCGTCTGAGACGCAAACTGAGGAACAGCCGTGCACCCCGCGTACTTTCTTTGTGTAGTCTGCCGATTACATTGCCCCCATCTACTGGGAAAATTTTCGTTTTCTTTCCATATTGTTTTCCTCCTTCTTCGATAGCATTCCGTTCAAATTTGACGTCGTTTTGAGCATAGTTCCCTTTTTTTAAAGCGTTTTGAAACTGGAATATTATTTAGAATCACCCATTATGGATAACCAGACAGTTTATTCTGAATGAAAGCTATGAAACTTCATTCGATTGGGCACACATTTCGAGCTCCGTAAGAGAGGAGTATATGTACAGAACATCCTCAATGAAGAACGTCTCTGTGAAGACGCAGATTACGCTACATCGACATTTGAAAATATATGAAAATCTTACTTTCGATGAACTGGAAAATACCAATATATAACTATGTGAGCAGCGGAGAGAGTTCAGGAGTTTGTGATGCTTGCTAATATAATAGTAATAATAATACTCATCTGAGGCAGTCAATGGCTATTGGATCTGCGATTGTTGAGGGATTTCTACACTACGTCTTAGCCTATTTCGTCTGTTGATGAATATGAATCACTATAAACACTTGCTCTATCGGTGGGATGATACCACATTATAGTAGGAGCAAATTTCATCATCGTCAAACACGTTTTCAACGGATTTCTGCAGGAAGTCGACGTACACGTCACCTTTGGTAGTTTTGTCGAGAAAAAGTAAAGGTCTTATGATGCCCCTCAATGTTATTTCAAGTCGCAAATTAACTGCAGGTTATATCTTTCAGTGCCTCCAGTATTCTTTTGCTTTATTAAATGACTTGTTCATAATTGTTTCAAAGTTGTTACCCGTCTCAAATGCTCATGTATGCACAACAGATCTGGTGCCCCTAAATTAACTACAACACCTATTTCTAAGTCACTACTACATAAAACGAAATATAAAACTGTAAATGTTCTGTATGTGTTCCATTACATACTTGACGTATAAATGTAATGCCAAATATGCAAACTGCCTTGTTAGATGTAAGATAGACATTAGTGGCCCCAATATAAAAAAAACTTCTGAATAAAGAAATAAGTAAAACAAAGATAGGTAGACGAGGTTCATTGGAAGAACACTAAAGAAATTTAGTCCATCTGCCAAGAAGGTAGCCTGTTAAACCTAGTTCCTAGTCCACCTGGATCTATTACCAGGAGTGATCCATAGAGGATTTAGAAGGTGAACTGAAAAGTGTAAAATTTAAGCAAAGTCAGAAATACACCAGTGTAGAACTACATCAACATGTTGACAGCCAGTCAGCAACAAGCGCAGTAGTACGGGTGGTAACAGAAAGTGCCTAGGTGTGTTCAACAGTGCAGTTTTCTCAGACTAATGTGCTACTGTGATGTGATGTGTGGTTGGACGCAGCAGTTTCAAGCATTTGGTTAAAAAATGTGATCTGAGGACAAAAAGGAAGTTTGACATCTTATTTCTTATTTCTTTGACAGTATTGTCTCAGTTTACGCATATCGAAAGTGTATTTGGCAGAATAATAGTTCGTTCACAGTCTCTGTATATTGTCAAATATTAAACGTATGGTCTTTAGGTTTCATTGCTAAAAACACTGCACCGTAGAGTACCACTAGTGGACCGTTTTACTGTGGTCCCGTTCCTGCAGTGTAGCTTATTATCTTAACGAATTACTGGCATTACGGTACATCTACGGTTGTTGACTTAAAAGTAAAGTTTGCAACTTTTCTATGTTTAATTTTGTGAACTCAGTAGGGAGTAAAGTAAACTTGTGTTCTTTATATTCGTGTATGTCTCTGTTGTAATCTTGAAAGATGCAAATAGTGTAATTAGGGGAACACTATCTGTTAAAATGAGTCGCCAAAACCGCATAACTGTATTTTTGTTAACTTTACCCAAATGATTAGAAAACGTAACTGTATATTAAATTAGCTGTTCTTTGAAAGTCTGTTGTGCAGTAAAATGATGTGCTACAATGTGTGAAGTCACAATACGTGACTTTCAGTTCCAATACACAAAGAATACAGAATGAAAATACTACATAAAATTACTATCTGAATTTCGAAATAGTGAATCGCCAAAATATTTCTCTAAAAATGCTCTATGAAACTGCGTACACAATCTGACTGGCAAAATTCTGGACAATGAATAATGCCCACTCTATTGTGAGAATAAAAACTGTCTGCGTAACAAAAGTAATCTGAACTGAAGCTAACCTAAACTGCATCTGACAATAATTTGAAAAACAACATGTAACTCAGAATTATCTTATTTTATTCTAACTGTACTACAACTCATCCTAACCAATTTTTGTAGTTTACAAGTGTCAGCGGAAACTTGGTACTGCTCGAAATGATAAATAAAAAATATGCTGGCGGGCAGCAAGCAAGCTAAATCAGACAAATGCCTTGAGGCAGTGCAGTGCAAGGACGTGCAACTATTCTACAGAGATCACGTCTTGGTTTCAGACACTCTGTTCGGTAGAGAGCAATGTGGCGACAAACACAATCAGAAAACATGAAATTCTGATGTGAGGGGCAGCGGTGGAACTTGAACATGCTAAATAATTAAATGATCCAAACCACGGGAAAACTGAATTGCGAACACTGACACTAACTGTCTGATTATTACAATCATCTTTACAGATTTTTACTTTATAATAAATTCTACTACGCTGAGTAATTAAATTTGGACATGGTAAATGTATGGTAAAATCTATAACTTGTGAATGCAAGCCCTGTTAATAAGTAAATCGCTTTACTTACCCTCGTCTGAACAATGAAACCTACAAACCCAAGCCAATAAAGAACTATTCCATTAAAACCTTCCGTCATTAAAACGAATCATAACTAAACGCAAGCATGCAGTGCAGCAACAACATTAGCTCATAATCTTGACTTTTCCAATTAATCTTTACAAAATTGCAACTCACGATTCATTCTCCTCTGAAACTTTGTCTCTTTGATCAGCAAGTCATTTCCATCCGTTAAATAGCAAAGCCAACACCCAATTCTCTCGCTAGTTTCGCTTAAAATTCCTGCTGGAACGACAGTGCTACTGACATGCAAAGATCACAAAAATATGGTTGAAATGGCTCTGAGCAAAATGCAACTTAACTTCTGAGGTCATCAGTCGCCTAGAACTTAGAACTAATTAAACCTAACTAACCTAAACACATCACACACATCCATGCCCGAGGCAGGATTCGAACCTGCGACTGTAGCGGTCGCTCGGCTCCAGACTGTAGCGCCTCGAACCGCACGGCCACGACGGCCGGCCAAAGATTACACTGCTTGAACTCATAAGCTCTTTGGCGTAATAAATATAGTGTTGAAAACTACTGTTTGAAAAATGTTTATCATACAAAAATGAAATATGAGACACCTAACGAAAATATAAAGCTCACAACACATTCCCTGAACACGAAAAATAAATTAGAAGCCTTACAAGCTGTACCCAATAAATACAATAGAAATATCGTGTATAACGTAAACAGCAACGTAAAGGAATTTAAACTTTCCATAGCTTGGACTATTCAACTATACGAATTACCTTTACCTAACTTAATTAGTAGCTGCATTCGATAGCATAACAAATATTGGCCGGAGCAATTTCTTTTAAATACACACACCACCTCTTGCTCACCGCTGATTGGCTGTCGTTTCATAGCCGTAACTTCATGACGGTGCAAGCCTGACCTACCATTATAAAAAAATGATGCTTGATTGGACGTCCCCTATACAGTTCCGAGTTTAGATCAGGTAGTTTTGCTACGCAAGACAGAGAAGATACATCGAAGAACAGCGATTTTTGTCATGGCTGGTTCTACTGAATCGAAAACATGGAAATGCTGGTCATTCGTATCCAGTGACAAACGAACCTAGACAAACGTTTCTCATCGCGGTGTGGTTTAGTGTCATAGTGCTGAAACTCCGAGAGTAGTCATTTGTAGAACAATCAGCCAAACACTTTATTCATGTGTTACTCCAAGGGTACAGAGGACTAATGAGTGGAAACTACAAGACCTATAGAGCAACGACAAAAATAGCGGACAGACCTTGTCTCCAGTTTCCAACTCGCACTACAAGTGCTCAGTATGGCTACCGTGTGTGACGCAGCAAACGTCAGTACGTTATGGTACTCTCTCCTTACTCTCTACCTCTAATGTTATCTTTCATATGAAGAGTTCGTAATATTCTTCATTTTACTTGTCTCATATAAGTTTCACATGGTGAGGCAGCTAAATCAGAGCCCGCCCTATACATATATCCAGAATGAATAGATACATCGAGCTGCTGTTCTCGCCAAGTTATAGCGGACGCTATGGTTAAATTCGCAAGTAGTTATTCTGTTTGTAGTTTTGGAATTACAACACCGACCTAGCCCCTGCATTTTAGAAGTATAGATTATAGTTTTCTTCTATGGCATTTGAAAGAGGATTCTAAGAGACCTTTAGCGACATAACATGTGTGTCACTAGGTCAAGCAGTTTGAAGATAACAGCACCGGAGACATCTGTCCCGTCGTCAGGAGAAGAGGTTCCACAAACACCTGCCATATTGTACCAAATGTAAGCAAATACGAAGCTCAGGCTCGATTCGTGTGTCCTACTAAGAGCTCAAATTGTTTACCCTGAGCATTGCTACGCACTGGTAAGTGATTTTGGTGAATCAATAATACACACTGAATTTCATCTGGAGTTAACGGCAACACAGGGCAGCGTTATGAGGCATTTCATGGCTACGGGACGCTTCGTTGTTCCTTAAAGATTTCTTCTTTTAATATTCACCACAGACGAAGATACAGAACTGTTAAGTTTGGCGAGTGTGCACACAGACCGTTCCAACGGCCTACAGATTTTATCTCAAGACCAGCTATCATTACATGAGCGGAATGGGAGGGACATCCACTACACTGGTTTCACATTGCCTGCCGTAAGTCGAGCGGGATGCCTCCCAATAAATGCGAAGACAGCATATTTTAGGAACTCAAAATACTTGATTGTATTTAGAGTCCCGTGAATAAAGCAGATACCAATTATGGGGGTCTAAAGAACCATATGCCAAGCGTCGGTTAACAAAGAACGGCCGGGCGAAATGGTCGTGCGGTTTGAGGCGCCATGTCACAGACTGCGCGGGCCTTCCCACTGGAGGTTCGAATCCTCCCTCGGGCATGGGTGTGTGTGCTGTTCTTAGTATAAGTTAGTTTAAGTAGTGTGTAAGTTTAAGGGCCGATTACCTCAGCAGAGTGGTCCCTTAAGAATTCACACACATTTGAACATTTGAATTTGACAAAGAACGTTGTTTTTATCCACTTCTTTGAGTCAGCGCGGATTTTAAAGAATGGTTCAAATGGTTCTGAGCACTATGGGACTCAACTTCTAAGGTCATCAGTCCCCAAGAAACGTAGAACTACTTAAACCTAACTAACCCAAGGACATCACACACATCCATGTCCAAGGCAGGATTCGAACCTGCGACCGTAGCGGACGCACAGTTCCAGACTGTAGTACCTGGAAACGCTCGGCCACACCGGCCGGCCGAGGATTTTCTACTAACGATTGGCGCTTGTTGCGAAGATTGACTTGCCCATGATTTGCAAACAATGTTCCTTCCTTCAAAACCATTTAGCACAGATATTCCACATCACTTTACATTTTTCATAGATAACTGTTTGAGGACAGAAGCTAAATTTTAAAGCCATTGCCATGGAGCTGTATGTGAAGCGAAATGTGAAGGGGATGAAAGGTAGCAGAATGTAGCGTTTGCAGAACATTTGTTTTGTTGATGCCTCTCGTTCCTCCGTGTTGTGACGTAGTGACATTTGCATTGTGTTTTACTGCTGCTAAAATGTTTGCTTCAGTTTTATTCTCCACAATTCCTGTTTCTAGAACTTACTTATAATATTAGCAAAGAGAGATCGTGAGTGCTTGGCACTACCTGGATAGTCTTCAGCATACAATTGCACCGCTGTTCTAATAGTTTGCCGACATTTTCCATTAACGATATACACTTTTTCGTTTGTCGCATAGACTTTGAACTTCTCAATTGCTTTACGAGAAGGCTTTTTCGTTTGTCGCATAGACTTTGAACTTCTCAATTGCTTTACGAGAAGGTTATGTGACTGCTACCACAGCAGAACACAGACTGATCGGCTTCAAGCGTGCAGTTAATTACAAGAATCATACCTGAGCTACATTTCTCCTTGCATTTGGTATAATAGGCAGACTCTTCTCCTGACAGCAGGACAGTGGTTTGCGGTGCTATTATTTTGATATTATTTCATCAAGTCCCATAGACATTAAGTCGTTGCAGAACTCTCAAAATTCGTACAGTAAACTATTGTTTAAATATAGGTATTAAAACCATTAAAACACCAATCTGAATGAAATGGTCTACAGTCTGCTGTTGTGATATTTATTTAAGTCGATTACAGAGCTAAACAACCGGTTTCGCAGCTTCTAACTTGCATCTTCTGCTGAATGTAAATGCTGCACCATTTACAGAAGGTCGCAAAGTAACAGTTGGCGTGGCTAGACAAATTTCTCAGCCCTTCTCAACTGGAAAAAAGGAAAATCAGTGATGAATATCATGTCTGTGTTAAATTCACGAACTGCAGTCATTGTACCGATTGAAATATGTTGTTGTCGGCCTATGTCAAGCGACAGACAATGCCCCTCGTACACGTTATCAAGGAAAGTACTGGGTCCAAAAGCCGACACTGTCAAGCGTGTTTGTCGCCATCACAACAGCTGACAAAATAAGTTGAGAGCGTCCCGTGTGCTGTCGAAGCCGTGTGCAGTGGTTGCCGTCCGGGTACTGAGACGGTGTTGTTTGACATGGGCTGACAAGTGCAAATTTTAACCGGTAAAGTGACATGCATCACTGATTATCCTTTCTTTTTCAGTTGACGAGGGATGACAAATTTGCCTAGCCACGCCAACTTTTACTCTGCGGCCTTCTGAAACTACTCCCTATACTATATGACAAAGCATTTCTATATACCGAAAGAGGCAACTTAAAAGTTGCGAGACCGGTCGAGTGGATCTGTAATCGACTTGAATAAATGCAGTTACATCGTGTAATTAGACTTTTCACTCACTTTTATATTTTAATATTACTAACACCTGCATTAAAAATTTATTTACTGTGTTAAGTCTCCATCAATCGCGTATAACTATTTTAGCTGTTGTTGCCCTAGTTTTTAAAGTATCTGGAACTCTTAGGAGCTCCATTCAAACGTCAGAGTAAAAAGCTTATAGTCCCACCGAAAGAAACGATGTCGTAATATGGCGCCTGTAAACGATAAAAATTAGTTGCAATATCAGGAAATCAAGTTTACTATAACTTGGCGAAAACCGCACCACGGTATACTTGTTCGTTCCGGATATATTTGGTGTGGCCTGTCTCATCTATCTCACCTTGTATAATTGTGTACTGTGTCACCTCTGACTTGGGACTTGGAAAACAATAACGAGAAAATACTTCGTTCTTTCTCTGTAAATATGGTACTGGGAACAAAATAAAATTCTTAGTATTTATTGCACAAAGACGACACAGAACAACTTTTCAAATTGTTTAAGTGTATTTATACTTGGTTCCTACCGTAATTCAAAATATACACTTGCTGTAAAATGTATTTTTTTCTTATAGTATATTATTTAAGCTGGCGCTTTCATACGTGTTGTTGTGACTGCGAATATCTAATAATGGTGGACGAGCTAAAAAAAAAAAAACAGCGTCTTATTCCTTCCGACGCCGAACTACAACTAACTTCCCTGATATTGTCTGCATCATCGGAAGGAGGCAGGCAAAGGAATGCTCAATGAATTATGTGAACCTTTGGCCTACGATATTGAAGGTGCTGGAATCTGCATAATATGTAGATATCAATATGGTTTATTGTTAAGCTGGAGGCGGAAATAAGAGATACTACAACGTGCGTGCAATCCATTGAAGTTACTGACACGAAATGCCAAGTATAGCGCGTGGGTTTGGAAAATTGTTCTCTTAGTCTCCTCGGTTTCGGCAATATGGAGTAGTTAATTATTTCACAATATCTGTTCGTTTAGACATGCTGTATCAGGTTTCCATACTCTATCTATTAGTGACACATGAAAATTTTTTTCCGTACAGGGACTCGAACTCAGATTCCCCAGCGAGCGGTCACCCAAACTGTATCAGTTATCCGTACACGCTCCCCAGACAGATCCAACGCTCAATACGCCACAATATCACTAACATATAGTGTATCTATACGTAATACAGCTGTGTCAAAGAAAAGAATCAGCGAATAAATTTTGTGATATTTAGTGCAGTTGTGAATCGTCGCCGATGTCTGTTCCTTCAGACATGGAAGCATGATTGATGGAACAGATATTGTAAAAAATGTATTAGGAACGTAGACGGTAGAAACGACGATAATAACGTCGAATTTAAGTACGGTTACGAACATGACGAAACGTACACAGTACGGCGTATGAAGGGCTGGATCGCAGTGAAAAGATGATTTTGGTGTTGACAGGTTGGAACTTATGTAGTTAGCACTCAGTGATCTGCAGAGGCCTTAAGCGGAATCAGACTGCGCCAGAAGGCACCTTTGTCAACTAGCCAGTTCTGACTAGCGATCATGACTGATTTTTTTTTAATAACTGAATTAAGATCGCTATGTCCCAGATGGGTTATGAAGAATCATTAATTTGTCTATGTGCTCCGACTGTCCTTCTCCCTAACGCAAATACGCCAGGACGTGGGAGAGACGCCCTATCCACTGGAGTGTGTAATTTTACTGTATGTCTTGTGTTTTTTGCACAGTCGTCTTCTGAAACCCTAGAGATAGTTATGAAGAACCCTGTGTGTCGATTCCCGTTACGTACATGTCACTGAAAGATCATGATATAATGAGTGATATTAAAGCTCACATAGACGCTTACCAACAACCCTTTTTTCAGCGGTTCATCTTAAACTGGATCAGGAAAACAGTGAGAGATGGGTGATGAGTGAGGGGGACAGAGGAATGCGGAACGTACAGGATGTATCCTCCGTAAAACACTACAAGGTGCTAAAAAGCTCTCGATGGTGCTGAGCCACACCCATATAGTACTTCCTGGAGGGATAAACTGTATGTTACCTGTATGTTACCCTATATTTCCTCTGTACAATACAGATTTCGGCTTTCACGCCATTCTCGAGTACAGTGATGTTGGATCATTAACGTATTTATCTGTGTAGTGTACGGGATGACATGTAATTTCACGCCATTGTCGAGTAAAATGTTCTAAGACCATCAACATCATTTTGCAGGGTGCTGTGCTGGATGACATGTACACAGTTCACCACAATTTCTTTACATGGTACAAGTGGCACCAATGTTACGCGTGGTGGTCGGAAATTCCCCCTACAGTCTTCTAGAACATAAAGGGGAGCGAGTACATAATCTTTCGAAAAGCAACATACGTCTCGAAACGCACCGTTTCCTTTCTACAACTGTTTCAGTTCAGATGCGCAAGACGTCCTCGACTGCTGTGGGAAACAGAAAAGTCTCAGAGTTGCTTGTCCTGATATGCAGTATGGTAGACAGGATGAGGTGTATTTCTTGCAGAATCGTAAGCAAAGTTTAATTTATAAGACTCCTGTAGAGACAGAGGAAGATATATTGGCACGAGTTCTGGCCGCTGCACTAGAAACTGAAGAGACACCAGTGTGTACAAAAACAAGCCTCTCATACAATGTCTGTAACAACGCTAATTTCGCATTGTTTGGACCACTCAAAGATGCAATGGGAGGAAAGAAGTTCCGTTCTGATGAAGAAGTACGCCATTCGGTTCAAAAATGGTTGAAATGGCTCTGAAGACTATGGGGCTTAGCGTCTGAGGTAATCAGTCCCCTAGAATTTAGAACTACTTAAACCTAACTATCCTAAGGACGTCACACATATCCATGCCCGAGGCAGGATTCGAACCTGCGACCGTAGCAGTCACGCCACACCGAGCCGTTGTTGTAATGCATCAGCACTGTTTCCATTGTATAGTCTGCTCAGTTCTTTTTTGTCTTTGAATGATGTAAACACGTAACGTTTTAGTGTTAATGCAAACAAACCTGCTCAAGTGATAAATGGGTGTTTTGTTATGCTTCCTTCCGAATTGTTACCTAAAAATTGTACTGTGCTATGCCTAAATCAATTCCTCAAGCAGAAATGGATGAGTTGAACATCTGAACTGAAAGCATTGTAGACGGGAAACGGTACGTTTCCAGTGTTGGTTTTCCATTCACAATATTATATACTCTCTCCCCTAGAAGTTTGTAAAGGGGATTTCCGAATACTCTGTATATCATGTTAGGCAAATGTGGAGCACTGTGCATATGTCTTGATGGACAGTGTACAGCAAAATACGTCAGCGTTCTAAGATCATTACACTCGACAGTGGCATGAAAGACCAAATCTACACTGTACGCAAGTTATGCTGTGTTCCTTCAAAGAACCGTAAACTTTCAGACTATATTTGTGCGAGGGTGAGTCAAATGAAAACCTTAAATTTGTAATAACAAATAGAAATTTCTCGCCGTTATCCTGTAAATTGGAGTTCGTACTACAAACAGCGTGCATAATGGCCTGTAGGTGACAGCATAGTGCAGAGGCACACAAACCGTCGCAGTATCGGTATTAAGTTGGCCGCCCCACTTGCTACTTGCACCAGGGACGAACAGCGTTCTGTTATTCGGTTTTTGCGTAATGAAGGTGTGAAACCTACTGAACTTCATAGACGAATGAATGTTCAGTAAGGTGATGCATGTCTGTCACCGCATCAAGTCTACCAATGGTTTAAGAAGTTCGCAAATGGTGTGACTTCAGTGGAAGATGCTCCTCGTCCAGGTCAGGCACAACGAGTTGTGACTCCACAGAACATTGCAGCAGTTGAAGCCATAGTGAAGGAAAACCGCCGAGTGACACTGAATGACATTGCAGCATGTTTACAGATTAGTCATGGGTCAGCACACCACATTGCGCATGATGCGCTCCAGTTTCACAAAGTGTCTGCAAGATGGGTGCCACAGCAGCTGACTCCTGAAATGAGAGAACGACGTGTTGATGCTTGTGAAGAACTTCTTCGACACTTTGAACGATAAGGTGATGGCCTCCTTGCAAGAATCGTTACTGAGGACGTAACCTGGGCTCACTTCCACCAACCGGAAACGAGGAGAGCGAGCAAGGAATGGCGCCATGCCGGCCGGAGTGGCCGAGCGGTTCTAGGCGCTACAGTCTGAAACCGCGCGACCACTACGGTCGCAGGATCGAATCCTGCCTCGGGCATGGATGTGTGTGATGTCCTTAGTTAGGTTTAAGTAGTTCTAAGTTCTAGAGGACAGATGACCTCAGAAGTTAAGTCCCATAGTGTTCAGAGCCATTTGAACCAATGGCGCCATTCCTCATCACCAAAACCGAAGAAGTTTCGAACAGAACCATCAGCAGGGAAGGTTATGCTGACTCTCTTTTGGGACGAAAAAGGCGTTATTTTGGGGCATTACATGCATAGAGCGACCACTGTCACCAGTGCATCATACACAGATCTCCTATAAAATCATCTGCGGTGTGCAATCAAATCAAACCGAGGTGGACTGCTGTCAGCAGGTGTCCTTTTACAGGGCCCCACACTGCCCATACAACAGTTGCAACAACCACAGACCTGCATTTTGAGCGTCTTCCTCACCCACCATCCTCGCCAGACCTTGCCCCAAGTGATTTCCATATGTTTGGACCACTCAAAGATTCAATGGGAGGAAAGAAGTTCCGTTCTGATGAAGAGGTACGCCACTCGGTTCAAAAATGGTTCAAATGGCTCTGAGCACTATGAGACTTAACATCTGAGGTTATCTGTCGCCTAGAATTGAGAATTACTTAAACCTAACTAACCTAAGGACATCACACATATCGTTGCCCAAGGCAGGATTCGAACCTGCGACCGTAGCAGTCGCACGGTTCCGGACTGAAGCGACTAGAACCGCTCGGTCACCGCGGCCGGTGCGGCACTCGGTGTATGAGTGGTTGGGCGGACTAACAAATGAATTTTTTTTCTAAAGGAATTTATGCACTTTGTAAGCGCTGGTGGATTTGCATTGAGCGTGGGGGAGATTATGTTGACAAGTCATACAGCTTTGTAGCACTTCTGCACAATAAATTTTAAAAAAATGTTCAACGTTTTCATTTGACTGACCCTCGTAGATGCTCGTGAAAATGAACTAGAGAAGTCCTCTAGCTGAGTAACCGCCAGAGTGGACCGCATGGCCGCGGGCTGTGGC
Source organism: Schistocerca piceifrons (assembly GCF_021461385.2). Taxonomy (NCBI): domain Eukaryota; kingdom Metazoa; phylum Arthropoda; class Insecta; order Orthoptera; family Acrididae; genus Schistocerca; species Schistocerca piceifrons. The sequence goes on along the minus strand of NC_060143.1, from coordinate 504,302,117 downwards.
GTTCAAGAAGCTATTACAGCTCAGGAAATGGGAGCCGGTGGTTCGCCACGCTCCAACTCCCGCGTGCCTGGTGCGTAACCAGGTTTCTCTTGCGGACACCGACTGGGCGGTCCAACGCCACCGGGAGGCACAAATTGTTCCCTTCACACGCACACACACGCGCGCGCGCCCCGCACTCCTCCCTGGGGGCCCCGTATCTACCACCCATTACCGGACGGAAGCGACTACATCCCCCGCCCGCCGCCAGACGCAACAATTCCTCCAGCGTCGTTAAGCCGTCTCCCGTCCCACAAGCGAGCGCTCAATAGCCTCGTTTTAAACTCTGCCAGTAGCACGCACCGAGAGCGCATGCGTCGCTTCCCGTCTCTGTCTTTTGCATACCGCACCATTCATTCCTCTCGCGCTCTGTTTCTCTCTCCTCCCCTGTCTCTTCATGTCGATCGCTACTCGGCAGATGAACGAAAGAAAAAGAAAAAAAAGAGGACGCTAAATTGTGAGGCCCATTATTGCAGAGACGAAGTTTCAATTAAATTCGATTACCTTAAACGCAGGAAATGATCAAAAGCTTTAACGAGAGGAGGGAAGGGGAGGATATTCGAGAACAGGCTGGGTGGATAGACAGAGAAATGAAAAACCAGGCCACCGCCCTAGGAGATCGCAACATCGACGTCTGGCGTGGGAGACAGACGTCGCGACTACCGATAAAACAGAACAACTACCATACCGGACGAAATATTGGACAGGAGAAGGAAACATCGACCTCAGCCGCCGATCTGCGCAAGATAAAGACGGACGATGGTCTCGGTGGAGATGGAAATATTTTCTCTAAAGTAGGTAAAGCACTCTCGGAGGCAGCGGAGAATGTTAATACTGTCGTAATCCCGTCTTCAGTGCAACATAATGCTCCTAAATGTTGCCGCTTTTACGAATTTAGGGTGGTAGCTGGTGAAGTGAATGGCTCACACACAGGTACCGTCCACGCTATAAACAACACCACAAATATCATTTTGTCGTAAATGTCTCTCCTCAGGCGTGTTTTATACGCGAGGGAGTCCGGGTGGAACTGCGGCTCTGCTGCCAGCTGAAAGGAAAGGACACTCCCATAAAGTAATAAAAGACTTGCACCATTACTCTGTAACGGAACACTACATTTACGTCTTGAGACATCTAAAAATTTGGGCGAGACATTACGACATACTCCGGATTCACAAAGAAAAGTATTATGACGCATACAAATTACCCATTGCGTGTACAGAACGTGCTGCAATCAGTGTCTGCTTCAACCCTCTGTTCCACATCTAGCCTACATTTTACACTATGTGACCAAAAGTATCCAGACGCCCCAAAACACATACGTTTTTCATATTACTTGCATTTTGATGCCAACTACCGTCATGCACTCCATATCAGCGACCTCAGCAGTCATTAGACATAGTGAGTTGCAGAATGGGGCGCTCTGCGGAACTCACGGACTTCGAACGTGGTCAGGTGATTGGGTGTCACTTGTGTCATACGTCTGTACGCGAGATTTCCACGCTCCTACACATTCTTAGGTCGACTGTTTCCGATGTGACAGTGAAGTGTGGAAGTGTAAAGGGACACGTACAACACAAAAGCGTACAGGCCGACATCTTCTGTTGACTGACAGAGAGCCGGCCTCTGCGGCCGAGCGGTTCTAGGCGCTTCAGTCCGTAACAGCGCTGCTGCCACGTTTGCCGGTTCGAATCGTGCCTGGGACATGGATGTGTGTTATCTCCTTAGGTTAGTTAGGTTTAATTAGTTCTAAGTTCTTGGGGACCGATGACCTTAGAAGTTAAGTCACATAATGCTCAGAGCCATTTGAACCCTTTTTTTTCGAATCGTGCCTCGGGCATGGATGTGTGTGATGTCCTTACGTTAGTTAGGTTTAAGCCTAGGGGAATGATGACATCAGATGTTAAGTCCCATAGTGCTTAAAGCCATTTGTCTCATTTGAACTGACAGAGACCGCCGGCAGTTGAAGAGCGTCGTTATGTGTAACAAGCAGACATCTATCCGATACACAATGTGGCGATCTGATTTTGTTTATTTGTCGTATTACGATACAGAGCTTGGATAAAATACATAATTTTAATTGTGTACAGTGTAAGAAATGACAAGCAAGATTCGTGGTGCATTCAAGTTCTAAGGCCTCCGATTTTTTTTCTAATTAACTACTCACCCGAAATCGATGAAACTGGCGTTACTTCTCGACGTAATAGCCCTGCAGACGTACACATTTTTCACAACGCTGACGCCATGATTCCATGGCAGCGGCGAAGGCTTCTTTAGGAGTCTGTTTTGACCACTGGAAAATCGCTGAGGTAATAGCAGCACGGCTGGTGACTGTGCGGCCACGGAGAGTGTCTTTCGTTGTTCAAAAAAGCCAAAAGTCACTAGGAGCCAGGTCAGGTGAGTAGGGAGCATGAGGAATCACTTCAAAGTTGTTATCACGATGAAATTGTTGCGTAACATTAGCTTGATGAGCGGGTGCGTTGCCTTGGTGAAACAGCACACGCACAGCCCTTCCGGGACGTTTTTGTTGCAGTGCAGGAAGGAATTTCTTCTTCAAAACATTTTCATAGGATGCACCTGTTACCGTAGTGCCCTTTGGAACGCAATGGGTAAGGATTACTCCCTCGCTGTCCCAGAACATGGACACCATCATTTTTTCAGCACTGGCGGTTACCCGAAAGTTTTTTGGTGGCGGTAAATCTGTGTGCTTCCATTGAGCTGTGGATTGAAAAATGGCATCCACGTCTCATCCATTGTCACAACCGATGAAAACAAAGTCCCATTCATGCTGTCGTTGCGCGTCAACATTGCTTGCCAACATGCCACATGGGCAGCCATGTGGTCGTCCGTCAGCATTCGTGGCACCCACCTGCATGACACTTTTCGCACTTTCAGGTCGTCATGCAGGATTGTGTGCACAGAACCCACAGAAAAGCCAACTCTTGAGGCGATCTGTTCAACTGTCATTCGGCGATCCCCCAAAACAATTCTGTCCACTTTATCGATCATGTCGTCAGACCCACTTGTGCAAGCCCGAGGTTGTTTCGGTTTGTTGTAACATGATGTTCTGCCTTCATTAAACTGTCGCACCCACGAATGCACTTTCGACACATCCATAACTCCATCACCACATGTCTCCTTCAACTGTCGATGAATTTCAATAGGTTTCACACCACGCAAATTAAGAAAACGAATGATTGCACGGTGTTCAAGTAAGGAAAACGTCACCATTTTAAGTATTTAAAACAGTTCTCATTCTCGCCACTGGCGGTAAAACGCCATCTGCCGTATGGTGCTGCCATCTCTGGGACATATTGACAATGAACGCGGCCTCATTTTAAAACAATGTGCATGTTTCTATCCCTTTCCAGTCCGGAGAAAAAAATCGGAGGCCTTAGAACTTGAATGCAGCTCGTACAGGTACAGAATCAAATGTCTAAAATAATATACTAAATTATGTACACATTTCACAATTTCTTAGATTTCTAAGTCCAGTCTGTTGATCCCGTCGAGCCCTTCAGGTGATGTATGGTGAATGTCATTTATTGATCCCCCGAAGGCTCATTTCGGGTATTCACCAACAATGTGATTTATTGTTTGCAGGGCAGCTCCACAGTCACAGGGTGTGGCTATGGTGAGTGCCTGGTGAACGTCATCTGCCAGCTAGTTTAGTGCCCGCAGAAAAATTCAGAGGCATTGGTGTTATGGTGAGGTCGTGTTTTTCATAGAGGGGACTTGCACCCCTTGTTGTTTTGCGTGGCACTCTCACAGCACAGGCCTACCTTGATGTTTCAAGCACCTTCTTGCTTCCCACTATTGAAGAACAATTCGGGGATGGTGACTGTGTCTTTCAACACGATCTAGCACCTGTTCATAATGCACTGCCTGTGGCGGCGTGGTTACACGAAATAACACCCTTGTAACGGTCTGGCCTGCACAGACTCCTGACCTGAACCTTATAGAACACATTTGGGATGTTTTGGAACGCCGTCTTTGCGCCAGGCCTAACCGACGATCATCGATTCCTCTCCTCAGTGCAGCACTCCGTGAAAAATCGGTTGCCTTTCCCCAAGAAACCTTCCAGCAGGTGACTGAACGTATGGCTGCGAGAGAGGAAGCTGTCATCAAGGCTAAGGGGGGCCCACACCATATTGAATTCCAGCATTACCGATGGAGGGCGCCACGAACTTGTAAGTCAGTTTCGGATTGGTGTCCGGATACATAGTGTGTATACTGCGTTTCTAGGGTTGCTTACCTCAATCGCTAAAAACGGGATATTTATCGGCACTATTTGTTGTCCATCTGTGTATCCTTTGGACCGTTAAGAGACGTTTTCCTCAGGAAAGGGTAGAGGCATCAGATTGAAATTTGTGTCGCATATTAAGGTCTACATTTCCTTCGCGGTGTTTTATCTGTAATTAGAGGATTATCACTATCACACTGAGTGTCGGTAGTATTATCTGTCAAATTATTCGAGTCGGCCATTTCACTCATTGCACATCACGATGTACTGTGAACAGTTTTTCGTAGCATTTTTCACAAATCAAAATTAAGCACAAAAATGAAACAAAGACGAAGTAAAAACGGGACAAACACAATTACAACAAAGAGCAATAAACTGCCGATGATCTGTGAAGAAAAGTGACAATTAGTAAATGCGTTGCGATAGATGCAAACTACATTTAAGTAAATAAGAGCAGTTATATATGACTACTTCTCAGAAATTCACAAAGAAAATACGATCCTGGCTGGGTGTCGCCAAGTGTAACCTCCCCACAAAAAATATATTAAATAATATGAGTATGATTCTAATCTAGTGTAACCTCACCACAAAATTCTTTCTCATTTAATCTAAGCTCAAAATTCATTCACATTTAGCGTAACCTCAAAACAGAAAAATTCCTAAAACTCTCAACAGTAAAATTTATAATTATGTCGTTCACATTCAGTATAACATCCCAATAAAAAAAATAAATTTAGTAACCTGGTAATAAAACAATGTAACTAACCTCTCAATTAAACTGTCGCTCACTTCTGACTTTTCAATAATTCACTGTGAATTTAACCTGGTAAATTTCGGACGACAGCAGTGCTGCGTCATGGCCATGTAAGATCATTCCGAATAAAAAAAGGAAAAATTCTTACCTCAATGAAGTCGCCGGATATATCTGCTCTTACAATAAATTTTTCCGGCACAGCTCTGTGCAATGCTGGCCGACCTATCTGTCATTTATGAAAGGAAGCAACTGATTTTTCTATTGCAATAATTGGGATGATCATGGATGGCAGAAATTAGTAAATTCTTTAAATTGAAATGAATGGTTGTTAAAAGTTACTTTTTATGAGGAAGATTATTATTACGAGAGTTTTAAAACATTTACATGGGACTTGAGATAACATTACTACATATGCGCGAGGCTGCTTTTTTTACCTTATACATTAATACTCAGGCCCCGACATCGCTGCACTGCGACCAGGCCAGTCAACACGATACACCATACCAGACCAGAGCAGACTCCAGACTAGAAACAATTACTGCTACAGCTACACAGTTCCTACTGTAGTCAACACTGCTCTCTGGTCAGAGACCTTGCATATCGCAGGCAGCGCATGAGCAATACATCGAAATTACATCTGCTTGGACCTCTTACATAACCCTCCACTGGGGGGCAAAAATTTAGCAGTGATGGTGAGTCAATTGGACTTGCCATGAGCAACAAATTTTTCTGAAATCTACTTAATTAAATAAGTTTACAGTCACAGAGTATATACATATATACATATATAAGTGCAGAACATGAAAGGAAATAGAGTGCACATGCACTGAGTAGAGAACATATCAAGCAATGACAAATATCAAGCAATGACAAAATGTACACGCAACGAGTACAAAACACATTAACAAATGACATAAAGTGCACATGCACTGTATATATTTTTTACCATTTTACAAGAACTAGGATCGCAATGAGTAAAAAACATATTAGTAAATGACATAAAGTGCACACACACTGTATATATTTTTTACCATTTTACAAGAACTAGGAAAGGAAAGGGAAGGATTGCATCATGGTTGTAGCACAGTAGGTCGCACGTAGCTGCACTGAAAGTCTATATCTTTCTACAGAAGCACAACACCAAGTGAGACGATCTGAAGTTCTCTTCCCTGAAGTATTAATCAATGTAGCCAAGACACTGAAGTGTCGTATTAATATTCAATGTTATCATTTTGGTAGTACATTAGGTACACCAAACAGTGGGACCATAATAACATCTCCACCGTTCAAGGTGGTGGACAGCATGATGTGTCAACACCACTCTCCCACAGAATTGATACTTTTTCACCAACGTAGAATTAGTGCAAAATCCCAATATAGTGCTCCATGACCATGAGCATGGACAGGACAAACGTATATTGCAGTAATTTCTGATAGTTAGCTCAGAAGGTGAAGGACATTAAGTCTTATGCTAGTCATCATTGAGAATTACATTTGTCTATCAACCGAATTGAGTAACAGTTGGCACTCATTATCTAGTTACTAAATATTTCTGTACTATGTATGGAGTATTACAGAACATTATTCATATGTCATCTTATTACACTAAATATTGGCAGTCATTGGCCAGTTACAAACCATATTTATCCATTGTTCAAAAGTCATCATTCAAATCAAGAGTTAATTAATGGCATAGCATTAACATAATTCATCTAGTTATAGTAATCATTGCCACTCATTGGCTAGTTACAAACCAATTTTATGCTTTATTCAAAAGTGAACATTCAATGCAAGAGTTAATTAATGGCATACCATTTACATAATTCATCTAGTTATAGTAATCATTGGCACTCATTGGCCAGTTACGAACCATCAAACGTCATAATTCAAAACGGAGCTAATGAGTGTAGCTTCAAGCTACTGGTATTCGTATATAATATCATGTAAGTGACATAAGACAAATTTAAAATATAAGAAACAGCAGCATTCGTGGCCAATTACAAAGTATTCATACAGTTTTATAAAACATTATTCAGTATTATTCAGAAATCATCATTAAAAATGAGAGTTAATTATTGGCATAGCATTTATAGAGTATAACAATAATATTATTTACAGAAATTATTGGCGTAGTATGTATGCATTATTACAAAACATCATTCAGTATTACTCAGAACTCATCATTCAAGTGACATAGGACACATATAAAATGTAACACACTATAACTATTACTCAAGGCCTGTGGCTAGAAAACATCATTAATTATTACTCAGAACTCATCATGCAAGTGACATAGGACATATTTAAAATGTAACACACTGTAACTATTACTCAAGGTCTGTGGTTCAATAATACATAGATATAATGGATTCAATACATCTGACAAATCTGCATTATATTTAGTACTATAAATATCTCTGAAACTAGTAGCATTATTTGGGACTGGTAATACATTTTTTTGTGTGCTAGCAATGCATTGCGTTGAGATAGATAATTAATTTCTGGGGCATGAAAATATTTGCTTTTGACTTATTGCTGCAAATAAGGATTAGTAACGTCATTTGTCATGAGTCAGCTGTAGCAAGGTTATGAAACAAGCAGAGTATATGTGATCACATTTATGAATGACACACACAAATGGGTAAAAGAAATGCAAGTACTAGAACAGGTTTAATAACTAACTGCTTATAGCACATTAATTTCATGAATAGCTTCTCCTGGAAAAAATACAAAATGGATTATTACGCTGAAAGAAGAAATGCATATTATGCTGAAAAGTAGTGAACTTCGAATTAACAGGTAATGAAACGTGTACTCAATATGTGTGTACTCTAGCTGTCCTTTCCAAAACATTCAGTCATTATACCATGCGACATAAGAAATACTGTCAAAACGAACTGCAACAAATCGTTAAATAACTACATAGCATCTCTTAACTAACAGTAAATATAAAAACATCATTATCCTCATCTGCATAGAAAAATTTCATTATTCATATTACCATAACTTCATTACTATCATCACCTGCAAAGAAAAACTTCATTATTCATATTAGCATTTTCTTCATATAACTATTCATCATCATTCATTATCATCTGCAAAAAAGACACTTCATGATTCAATATTCATATTACCATTTACTTCATACAACTATTCATAGTATAGAGTTTCTTATTTCTAGCATATTTCATCACAAAAACTAAGATGTGTAGTTCTGTCTGACAGCCTGCATCAATCGCCTTGTATTCTGAAAGAAAAATAATTAGTTAAGACTACAATCATTTGATGTGTATAGTATATTCTTGTCAATGCTTGTTAATTCTGATCCATTTACTCTTCATCACAAGGTATTCCATTTTCTTTTGTTCATTCCGAAGGTGAAATTCCCATTTCATAGTAATCCACTGTGGTTTGTTTAATTTATTTCTTTTACATGTTATTGCTTTCTGAAAATGATGAATAAGGATTAATATCTTGCATTTAAATCATATACCCATTAAATAAAAACTGGTTTCTAGTGATATAATTAAGCATACAGCATAGCATGACAGAAAACGTATTATGTCAAAAACATAGAGAATGTTCAGGTGCAAAAATGTACACACAGTCTCATAATGCAGTAGCCAAGAGTGTAGAATATTCAAGATATTGAGATATCATAAGGAAAAATGTTAAAGTCAACTGGTGCTTGTTATATCTTAAAGATTTCGTAGTCCATACAAACAAAACAGGAAAACAATCATACATACACGAAAAATGGAAAATGTGCACAGTTTGATATATAATGACAAGAAATGACTTTCTTTGTGTTCAGCTTGCATGTTGTGTAGTTGACAGAGGCGAGAGTTGAAGACTTTAATGGAGAAATAATTTGATAAAATTAATATGTCACTAGATAGAATTGCATAACTGGTAATAAAATATGTAAGTTTATCTGGAAAAATGTGCACGGTCTGATGTGTAACGACAGGAAAAGCGACCTGCTAACCTTACTTTGCCAGGCACTTCCTAAGAAAAAATATGATAATCATCAGTAAGTAGTCATATAAATATAACTGCATAATTGGCCACATAAAAATCAGGAAATGGCATTACAGTGTGATAAATCATAAAGCATGTTCATTCAATAAAGGGTTTAATATTGGAGACATGGTGATTGCCCTTGCTTTTCCTGGTTCTCAAAGTTTCGACGTGTACTACATTGGGGTGAGGAATGCTGCGAATTCGATATGGACCTGTGTATAGAAGGTCAAATTTACTACCTCAACTCTTTCCTCTGTTGGATAAATAATGTGTGTGTACTAATATCTTCTGTCCAATGTGAAAGTCACAGCGTGTACAAACCTGTTTTTGCTGTCTTCTTCGGCGCTCTGATGTTGTTCAGTCCAATGTCAATTATTTCATGGTGTCGTAGTCGACGAGAGGTAGGAAATGTTACTAATTGTTTAATTTTGTTAGGAGGTTCAACATTTTTCAGTATAACAGTCGGAGATATCATAGTAGATTCATTTGGTATGGAGTTAATTACATCCTGGAATGAGAGTATGTGTGTGTCCCAATCAATATGTTTTTTAATGTTTTTTATGGCAGTATATTCTACATAGTTTAGCAATTTCTTGCATTAGACGTTCACAAGGGTTCGAAGAAGCGTGGTACCTAGATATATAGATCGGAGAAATGTTTCTTGCTCGTAACATATGTGTCCATATAGCAGATCGAAATTGTGCTCCAGTGTCGGAAATTACTTTCAATACATGCCCTATATGAAATAAGAAATGTTTTATAAATGCAGTCGAAATCGATTTAGCAATAGCTTTGCTTAACGGAGAGAAGGTTACAAATTTGGAAATGAGTTCAACAGCAACGAAGATGAAGCAAAAACGTCTATTAGTTCTGGGAATCGGACCAAAAATGTCTCAATTTAACAGGTACAATAGGATGTAACGGACGAATATGTGAAGTCGTGTCTGACTTAGCTTTCCGACAGATTTTACATGGTGCTAGAGCTCGTCGAATACGTTTGTCCATGTTGGCAAAATAACAGTTCTGTCTCAGTATAAGAAAACATTTTCTGGCTCCGTAATGTTCGTAACTTAAATGAGTATACCAAATTAATTTGTTAACAAGCTCGTCAGGAATACATAGTAAACAATTGTTGCTGTCAGGGTGAGAGCGGCGAAACAGAATGTTATTGCGTACAGTGTAATGGTTTCTAATGGTAACATTATTCCTATCTTGCCAAAGGTGTTTAATTTCTTTCCATACGTTGTCTTTGCTCTGCTCCTGTGCTGTATCTCGTAATGACGACGAAATGAAATTTTCAAATGCAACTTGTTGAATATACATGACACTAAAATTTGCTTTGCAGAAGTTGGTCGCGATGTCTTGCTGATTGTTGCTGAGAGAACGGGATAGTGCGTCTGCTACAATATTTTGTGTATCGGGAATGTGAACAATTGTAAAATTAAATTCCTGTAAATAAAGTTTCCATCTGCTTAACCTGTCGTGTGTAAATTTTGCGGAAAGTAAAAACTGTATAGCTCTATGGTCTGTGTAAACGGTCGTATGTCTTCCATAAAGAAAATGCCGAAATCTCGTAAATGCCCATACAACACATGTTTCAAGTTCTGTAACAGAATAATTGCGTTCAGCAGGTGTCAGAATGCGACTCGCAAAGGCGATGTTTTTAATTACTGTAGAACTATCTTCTTCAATATCCTGAAAAATGTGTACGCCTAAAGCGGTGTTAGAACTGTCGGTGGCAATGGAAAAATTTCTAGTAAGATCTGGATGTGATGAAAGTGGTGCATTCAGCAAAGCTTGTTTCAGATTGACAAATTGAGACTGTGTTTGGCTATCCCAGGACCAAATTGTGTTTTTACCTGTCAATTGACATAATCTAGGGGCGTCTAAAGCAGAGTAATGGATAAATTTACGGAAAAAGTTAATTAATCCCAGAAAGCTGCGTAATTGTTTCTTCGTCGTAGGAACAGTAATGTCACGTAAAACTTGAAGTTTTTCCGGGTCAGGCGCAATGCCTTCTGCTGAAATTACATGTCCAAGAAATTTTATAGAAGTTTTGCCGAAGTGCGATTTGCTAAGATTAACTGTGAGTCCTTGTGCACAAAAACTTTGTAACAGTTGTTCAAGAATCAAATTATGTTCAGACCAATTAGCTTCTGCAATAAGAATGTCGTCTACATACATTGTGATTCTGTCTTTTAATTCTGTCGGAAGTATAATATTCAATCCGCGAATAAATGCTGCTGAAGAAATAGATAAGCCGAACGGTAATTTACAAAATTGTTAACAGTTACCATAACAGAGAAAAGCCATGTTCATTCTGCAGTTCGGATGGAGCTGAAATTGCCAAAATCCCGATTTCAAATCTAATGTGGAATAAATAGCAGTACCATGAAATTTCTGTAGAAGTTCTTCTAGTGTTTGAGGGCGATCTGTTTCATAAATAATAATGTCATTGATGTGACGCGAATCAAGTACGAGGCGAAGTGAACCATCCTTTTTCTTAACAATATGGAGCGGGTTTATGTACGGACTAACTGCCGGTTCAATAATTCCTTGGTCAAGCATAGCTTGCAATTCTTTCTTAACTTGTTCTGTGTGAATATATGGAATGGGATAATGTTTGGCTTTAAATGCGTCGTGCTGTTTAACTTGAAATTCACACATAAAACCGGACATAGCACCAGGGATGTTGTCAAAAACTGGAGCTTGCTGTAAAAGAATTTTGCGTAGTTGCGTGCGTTCGTCGTCCGTATTTGCACTGCTCTGTTTACCTTTATCAGAAATCATTTTCATAACGTCATAGTCGGCTTCGTCTGGAGTATTATACTTGTGTACGTACGTATCTGTGAACAATGTGGAATGACAGTCTATGTTACGTGATACAGAAATGACCTCTGTCCGATTAATTGTTCTTCGGCAGATAAAGAGTGCAGAAATTCTAATGCCAGTTGTACATTTTCATCCTTTAACATTAAAAACGAATTTTGAAAGTCAATAATTGCGTCGTGTTGTACCAGAAAATTCGTACCTAAAATAACGTCTGTTGTCAATAAAGGAATAATCCAAAAATTTGAGTGGAACGTATGACCTGCAATATAAAATGATAAGTGTGTCTGTAATTTTATGTCTACTCTTTTACCAGAAACTGCTCCTTTTACTTTAGTTCTGCCTAATGGTAACGTAGGATAGGTATTCTCTTTGTTACATTCATTGAAAATTTCATCATTTATAACTGACACAGGTGATCCAGAATCGATTACTGCTGAAAATTTGGATGATCCAACTTTACTTCAACGACAGGGTATGAAATGGTTTTTTGAATAACTGGTCTTTGATGCAAAAGAGGGTCTCGGATGTCGTCAAAAGTAATAACATTTTCGTGAACAAGATTCTCTGTGTCAAAACTATTGCTTGCGTTGCTGGAAGATGCAACCTGTACTGTATCTAGTCAAATTCTATCTGACGTGCTGTGGCATTTCGACTATTTGTACTGTTCTGTTATCTCGTCCTGACGCATTAGGTTCGGGATGATACCGACTGTCTGGTTCATTCATGATAATCTGTTGCTGTGGATGATTTTGCTGCTGGTAAGACCGACTGTTATTAAACGTACGCTGAAAATTGTGCTCATTACTTTTACGTCTGTCATGATAGTTATTTCTATACGGTGCATTGCGATTGAAACAGAAATGATGTGTTTTCTGTACGTACTGATTTCCTTTTTGCTGTGCATTACTATTTGGCGGAGCCGACGCTATACGTGTAGGCGGCGAAACATTAAAGCTTGGTTGACCTTGCACATTACATTGTTGGTTACGTATGCTAACCGGCTGGTTTTGTTGCTGTTGTGGGGAAAAGCCTCTAATGTTGCCAAAATATGTTTGCGATTGCTGAAAATTTAGTACATACTGAAGATTAAACTTTTGTCTGGTATTAACGTTCTCGTGGTTGTCGTTTCTGGAGCGTAAAAATCATAACTGTCACTTTCGGTAAAACTCGTCATATCAGATTTCTTTACTCATTCTTAATCCTAGATAGATCGATAGTTGAAGAGCTGTTTTGATAGATATGAAGGATAGTAAAAGAGAAGGCAGCAGTGCAGAAAACTAAAGATGAAATAGCACTACTACAGCTTGGGGCCCTGTGCACGCTAAGGCACATATTCATCGAAGCGTAATGAATTCCCTGAGGTCAATTACGCGCTGCAAATAAATTTTAGATTCTGCGTTACAGGCAGTGGCGGTAAAAATTCAAAATCAAATTGTCGTATCCAGTCCAATACTAGTTTCTGTATTACAGGCCAAGCTGATGAAAGTGCGAAAGAAAATTGTTGTATCCAGTCCAAAGCGTGCATCTGTGTTCTGTCATTATTAAATACCTTAAATTTCCTAACAGATAGATAGTGTTTGCAATAAAAATTATCGTCTCTGTATGTCTGAGCAGGTTCAGGATTGCATGAGAATCTACAGGGTTATTACAAATGATTGAAGCGATTTCACAGCTCTACAATAACTTTCTTATTTGAGATATTTTCACAATGCTTTGCAAACACATACAAAAACTCAAAAAGTTTTTTTAGGTATTCAAAAATGTTCGATATGTGCCCCTTCAGTGATTCGGCAGACATCAAGCCGATAATCAAGTTCCTCCCACACTCGGCATAGCATGTCCCCATCAATGAGTTCGAAAGCATCGTTGATGCGAGCTCGCAGTTCTGGCACGTTTCTTGGTAGAGGAGGTTTAAACACTGAATCTTTCACATAACCCCACAGAAAGAAATCACATGGGGTTAAGTCGGGAGAGCGTGGCGACCATGACATGAATTGCTGATCATGATCTCTACCACGACCGATCCATCGGTTTTCCAATCTCCTCTTTAAGAAATGCCGAATATCATGATGGAAGTGCGGTGGAGCACGATCCTGTTGAACGATGAAGTCGGCGCTGTCGGTCTCCAGTTGTGGCATGAGCCAATTTTCCAGCATGTCCAGATACACGTGTCCTGTAACGTTTTTTTTTTTTTTTTTTTTTTTTGCAGAAGAAAAAGCGGCCGAAAACATTAAACCGTGAGATCGCACAAAACACGTTAACTTTTGGTGAACTGCGAATTTGCTGCACGAATGCGTGAGGATTCTCTACCGCCCAGATTCGCACATTGTGTCTGTTCACTTCACCATTAAGGAAAAAATGTTGCTCCATCACTGAAAACAAATTTCGCACTGAACGCATCCTCTTTCATGAGCTGTTCCACCCGCGCCGAAAACTCAAAGCGTTTGACTTTGTCCTCGGGTGTCAGGGCTTGTAGCAATTGTAAACGGTAAGGCTTCTGCTTTAGCTTTTTCTGTAAGATTTTCCAAACCGTCGGCTGTGGTACGCTTAGCTCCCTGCTTGCTTTATTCGTCGAATTCCGCGGGCAACGCGTGAAACTTGCCCGCACGCTTTCAACCGTTTCTTCGCTCACTGCAGGCCGACCCGTTGATTTCCTCTTACAGAGGCATCCAGAAGCTTTAAACTGCGCATACCATCGCCGAATGGAGTTAGCGGTTGGTGGGTCTTTGTTGAGCTTCGTCCTGAAGTGTCGTTGCACTGTTATGACTGACTGATGTGAGTTCATTTCAAGCACGACATACGCTTTCTCGGCTCCTGTCGCCATTTTGTCTCACTGCGCTCTCGAGCGCTCTGGCGGCAGAAACCTGAAGTACGGCTTCAGCATAACAAAACTTTATGAGTTTTTCTATGTATCTGTAGTGTGTCGTGAACATACGTCAATGAATGGAGCTACAGTGAATTTATGAAATCGCTTCAATCATTTGTAACAGCCCTGTATTTGTCTGTGTCTGTTCGGAATCTAAGTCATGTACACTCTGTAAATTTCCTACGTTACACTGGATATCTGAGTGTGAGAAATGTTCGGAGAGTGGCGTATGTTGTGTTGTGTTAAAGGCTGAAGCATTCATCTCCGTCACTTCTTGCTGTAAAGATGACAATTTTCTACGTAATGTATTATTGGACGAACCTATCTCACGATCGTCTGCTGTAAAGTTTGGAATTCGGTTGTTTGATTAAGTGAAACTGGTGACGTATCGTCTGATTTGGTGTCATTATTATTTTCGATAACATCAATACGACTGGCCAATTCATCATATTTTTCAGTCAGTACTTTTACCTGATCATCGTTTTTAGTATCACAAGCATTAATTTGTTTTTGTATTTTACTTGTGGTTTTGTTCAATTTTTTAACGTCTGTTTTGATGGCATCGGAATCCTCTATTAGTTCCAATTTTTCAAGTCTGTTGGTCATTGTCTGAAAATTTAATGTGTGTGTGTCTGTTTTTGTTTTAAGATCGGAGATTTCATCATGCAATTCGTTATTCAACTGTTTGATACTGTTAATTTCGTCTGATACTGTAGCAATATTGTTGTCTACGTACGTTTTTGCTTTAGTAAACGATTTACGCTTATCTTCCTGTCTTTGTACAGTAATTGTTTCCTTGACTTGTTGCTTTACTTTATTCTGTTCCTGTATAAATTTACTGTGACGCTTTTCACTGTTGTGAAGGTGGTGATTAAAACGTTCGTCAATTTGGCTGTTCTGTTGGTCAAATTTCGCGTCTACTTTCGCATCCAGCGTGCGTGAAAGTTCTGCTAACATTAATTTAAACTCGTTGCGTTTTCAGAGCATTGTTTAGCGACTGCACTAATTTCATCTCTACGTAATTTAGTTGTGGCTGCATGTGTATTAATTAATTCTTGTGCCACAGATCTAATTTCTTCACTACTGTTCCTTGCACAAGCCTTAATTTCCTCACGTAATTGTTCCTTGGTATCATGACATTGCACGGCAACGGCTGTAATCTGTTCACTAAGCTGTTTGGAATAGTTATCTAGTTTTTCATTAAGTTGTTTGTAATTGTTGTCTTGTTTTTCATTCAACTGTTTGGAATTATTGCCTAGTTTTTCATTCAGTTGTTGTTTGAGATTTTCATTATTTTCATTAAGTTGTTGTTTGAGATTTTCACTAAGTTGTTTGTTTGATTCATGAAGTTGTAGCAATAATGCCATAACTTGATCCATGCCAATATTACCTACTCTATTCTCTGTGCTGTTTAATGGCGTACCTGCAATTGTCATGTTTTCTGTAACCATTTGGTCATTTTCCGATTCTTGAAAAGGTTCGCCAATTGGATGTGCACTGTTGGTCACTACCTCGGAATCAAATAAATCTGACGTATTATGACTACATTGTTCATCTTCATGAGAAAAATTTATCTGTTCACTATGCAAATTTTGCAAACCGGGTGTGTCAAACTGGGCAGCGTTCATTGTATCGGAATGTGCCGTGTCATGAATTGTTAAATTTACTGTGGACGTAATTGAATTTGTTTGCCCATCATTCGGATTTAACTCAATATTAGTGATCGGCATGCACTGATTATCTGTAATTAGGGGATTATCACTATTACACTGAGTGTCTCTAGTATTATCTGTCAAATTATTCGAGTCGGCTATTTCACTCATTGCACATCGCAATGTACTGTTAACAGTGTTTCGCGGCATTTTTCACAAATCAAAATTAACCCAAAAATGAAACAAAGACAAAGTAAAAATGGAATAAACACAATTACAACAAAGAGCAATAAATTGCCGATGATCTGTGAAGAAAAGTAGCAATTAGTAAACGCGTTGCGCCAGATGCAAACTACATTAAAGTAAATAAGAGCAGATATATGACTACCTCTCAGAAATTCACAAAGAAAATATGATCCTGGCCGGTTGTCGCCAAGTGTAACCTCCCCATAAAAAAATATATTAAATAATATGAGTATTATTCTAATTTAGTGCAACCTCCCCACAAAATTCTTTCTCATTTAATCTAAGCTCAAAATTCATTCACATTTAGCGTAACCTCAAAACAGAAAAATTCCTAAACCTCTCAACAGTAAAAATTATAATTATGTCGTTCACATTCTGTATAACATCCCAATAAAAAAAATAAATTCAGTAACATGGTAATAAAACAATGTAACTAACCTCTCAATTAAATTGTCGCTCACTTATGACTTTTCAAAAATCCACTGTGAATTCAACCTGGTAAATTTTGGATGACAGCAGTGCTGCATCATGGCCCTGAAAGATCATCCCGAATAAAAAAAGGAAAAATTCTTACCTCAATGAAGTCGCCGGATATATCTGCTCTTACAATAAATTTTTCCGGCACAGCTCTGTGCAATGCTGGCCGACCTATCTGTCTTTTATGAAAGGAAGCAACTGATTTTTCTATTGCAATAATCGGGATGATCATGAATGGCAGAAATTAGTAAATTCTTTAAATTGAAATGAATGGTTGTTAAAAGTTACTTTTTATGAGGAAGAATATTATTACGAGAGTTTTAAAACGTTTACATGGGACTTGAGATAACATTACTACATATGCGCGAGGCTGCTTTTTTTACCTTATACATTAATACTCAGGCCCCGACATCGCTGCTCCGCGACCGGGCCAGCCAACACGATTCACCATACCAGACCAGAGCAGACTGCAGACTAGAAACAATTACTGCTACAGCTACACAATTCCTACTGTAGTCAACACTGCTCTCTGGTCAGAGACCTTGCATATCACAGGCAGCGCATGAGCAATACATCGAAATTACATCTGCTCGGACCTCTTACAACCTGAATCACTAAATCTGTTGGGAACTAAGATTTGATAGCAGAAGTAAAGTAAGAAGTCGAAAAATTGTTAATATAAAATTATATCAGAAAGATAATTTTTCAATCACTAACATTGCATTCGTAAACCGTAGAATGATTCACGATGAATGTTCCTGTTTATAATTTACAAATATTTCTTACTACTTGCCTGAGTTACGATGAAGTGAATTTCCCTACTGCTGTGAAAACGATGCCTTTGTCATCTACCATTGAGAGGCATAAGGCCACCCGATTAACACACCACATTGGCTCTAGCTTTACAGTTCCTTTATGAACAGCTCAGTGTACATACAAACTTTTCCTCACAGTCTATGGCTGCCACCCTGTACTGCCCTTGTAATGTTTCAGAAGAAAGTAATACTGGTAACTTATGCAGAATTGTAGTTCCATTGTTTAGGATGGGGTTCCGACACCCCATAAAATGTCATGCAGGCATTACAGTCAACAATTTGACATCCGCATAACGAAAATAGTCCTATGTCACAATAGTCCTATGTCCGGCTGTACCGTTTTCGTCTTTGGAGACATCCATCAAACCTCAGCAGCAATAGTAACAGGGACGAGAGCAGATGAAGTCCTTACATCTCCAGTTCCCAATTAGCATATACATATCTACAAAATTAAAATTGCCATAGTGAATACGAAAATACACAGAAATTTAAACTTAGAACTTAAAATTAAACTTTTCTCGAGTTCACAAGACCTATATCTCCGTGTATCGATATCGATAACAGGCAAAAATTGTCGGGATTCTCGATTTCCGGGATGGAAGAACTGTCTATGTACATAATTAAGTTAGCTGAGTAGAAACCTTGTAGTATGAGTTTCCAAACGGGTTCCTTTACGTGACTGTCGCAATAATGAAACAGAATTTTGAATATTCCCGTGGTAACTCAGTAAAGGTACATCACAGGACGTGGGCCTTTGTTTTGTAGCAACACTTCCCACTCCAAATTTACATTACCACGTTTCTGATTCACGATAGTTTAACAGAAATCTTGCTACATTTTCGTTTCCTGTCTACATGAAGGGCATTAGAAATTCCGTCATGGTTTGCCTTTAATACCCAGTCGAGTTCCCCCCATGAACCATGGACCTTGCCGTTGGTGGGGAGTCTTGAGTGCCTCAGCGATACAGATGGCCGTACCGTAGGTGCAACCACAACGGAGGGGTATCTGTTGAGAGGCCAGACAAACATGTGGTTCCTGAAGAGGGGCAGCAGCCTTTTCAGTAGTTGCAGGGGCAACAGTCTGGATGATTGACTGATCTGGCCTTGTAACATTAACCAAAATGGCCTTGCTGTGCTGGTACTGCGAATGGCTGAAAGCAAGGGGAAACTACAGCCGTAATTTTTCCCGAGGACATGCAGCTTTACTGTATGATTAAATGATGATGGCGTCCTCTTGGGTAAAATATTCCGGAGGTAAAATAGTCCCTCATTAGGATCTCCGGGCGGCAACTACTCAAGAGGACGTCGTTATCAGGAGAAAGAAAACTGGCATTCTACGGATCGTAGCGTGGAATGTCAGATCCCTTAATCGGGCAGGTAGGTTAGAAACTTTAAAAAGGGAAATGGATAGGTTAAAGTTAGATATAGTGGGAATTAGTGTAGTTCGGTGGCAGGAGGAACAAGACATTTGGTCAGGTGATTACAGGGTTATAAATACAAAATCAAATAGAAGTAATGCAGGAGTAGGTTTAATAATGAATAAAAAAATAGGAGTGCGGGTTAGCTACTACAAACAGCATAGTGAACGCATTATTGTGGCCAAGATAGACACAAAGGCCATTCCTACTACAGTAGTACAAGTTTATATGCCAACTAGCTCTGCAGATGATGAAGAAATTGATGAAATGTATGACGAGATAAAAGAAATTATTCAGGTAGTGAGGGGAGACGAAAATTTAATAGTCATGGGTAACTGGAATTCGTCAGTAGGAAAAGGGAGAGAAGGAAACATAGTAGGTGAATATGGATTGGGGGGAAGTAATGAAAGAGGAAGTCGCCTTGTAGAATTTTGCACAGAGCATAACTTAATCATAGCTAACACTTGGTTCAAGAATCATAAAAGAAGGTTGTATACCTGGAAGAATCCTGGAGGTACTAAAAGGTATCAGATAGATTAAATAATGGTAAGGCAGAGATTTAGGAACCAGGTTTTAAATTGTAAGACATTTCCAGGGGCAGATGTGGATTCTGACCACAATCTATTGGTTATGGACTGCAGATTGAAACTGAAGAAACTGCAAAAAGGTGGGAATTTAAGGAGATGGGACCTAGATAAACTGATAGAACCAGAGGTTGTAGAGTGTTTCAGGGAGAGCATAAGGGAACAATTGACAGGAATGGGGGAAAGAAATACAGTAGAATAACAATGGGTAGCTTTGAGGGATGAAGTGGTGAAGGGAGCAGAGGATCAAGTAGGTAAAAAGACGAGGGCTAGTAGAAATCCTTGGGTAACAGAAGAAATATTGAATTTAATTGATGAAAGGAGAAAATATAAAAATGCAATAAATGAAGCAGGCAAAAATGAATAGAAACGTCTCAAAAATGAGATCGACAGGAAGTGCAAAATTGCTAAGCAGGGATGGTTAGAGGACAAATGTAAGGATGTAGAGGCTTGTCTCACTAGGGGTAAGATAGATACTGCCTACAGGAAAATTAAAGAGACCTTTGGAGAGAAGAGAACCACTTGTATGAATATCAAGAGCTCAGATGGCAACCCAGTTCTAAGCAAAGAAGGGAAGGCAGAAAGGTGGAAGGAGTATATAGAGGGTTTATACAAGGGCGATGTACTTGAAGACAATATTGTGGAAATGGAAGAGGATGTAGATGAAGATGAAATGGGAGATAAGATACTGCGTGAAGAGTTTGACAGAGCACTGAAAGACCTGAGTCAAAACAAGACTCTGGGAGTAGACAACATTCCATTAGAACTACTGATGGCCTTGGGAGAGCCAGTCATGACAAAACTCTACCATCTGGTGAGCAAGATGTATGAGACAGGCGAAATACCCACAGACTTCAAGAAGAATATAGTAATTCCAATCCCAAAGAAAGCAGGTGTTGACAGATGTGAAAATTACCGAACTATCAGTTTAATAAGTCACAGCTGCAAAATACTAACGCGAATTCTTTACAGACGAATGGAAAAACTGGTAGAAGCCGACCTCGGGGAAGATCAGTTTGGATTCCGTAGAAATGTTGGAACACGTGCGGCAATACTAACTGATGTGTTGGTAAATGTGCCAACACCTTGTAGATAGAGGAGGCCAAAATCTAACGCAGACGGGCGTGAATTCTGGAACAGGATAAGTATTGAATGCTAATAAGAAAAGTATGCAGCTCCTCGAATACTTAACTTTTATATAGTTCTTTGGTACATCGCTCTTGATAATACAAATAAGACTATCTTCAGATACGGTTAATGGCGACTTGCCAGGTCGTAGCCATGGACTTAGCTGAAGGCTATTCTAACTGTCTCTCGGCAAATGAGAGAAAGGCTCGTCAGTGTAGTCGCTAGCAATGTCGTCCGTACAACTGGGGCGAGTGCTATTCCGTTTCTCGAGACCTGCCTTGTGGTGGCGCTCCCTCTGCGATCACACAGTGGCGACACGCGGGTCCGACATGTACTAAATGGACGGCGGCCGATTTAAGCTACCACCTAGCAAGTGTGGTGTCTGGCAGTGACACCACACTAACCTTACGACTTATCTTAGAAGAAAGATTAAGAAAAGGCAAGCCTACGTTTCTAGCATTTGTAGACTTAGAGAAACCTTTTGACAACGTTAACTGGAATACTCTCTTTCAAATTCTGAAGGTGGCAGGGGTAATATACAGGGAGCGAAAGGCTATTTACAGTTTGTACAAAAACCAGATGGCAGTTATAAGAGTGGAGGGGCACGAAAGGGAAGCAGTGGTTGGGAAAGGAGTGAGACAGGTTTGTAGTCTCTCCCCGATGTTATTCAATCTGTATATTGAGCAAGCAGTAAAGGCAACAAAAGAAAAATTCGGAGTAAGTATTAATATTCATGGAGAAGAAGTAAAAACTTTGAGGTTCGCCGATGACATTGTAATTCTGTCAGAGACAGCAAAGGACTTGGAAGAGCAGTTGAACGGAATGGACAGTGTCTTGAAAGGAGGATATAAGATGAACATCAACAAAAGCAAAATGAGGATAATGGAATGTAGTCAAATTAAATCGGGTGATGCTGAGGGGATTAGATTAGGAAATGAGACACTTAAAGTAGTAAAGGAGTTCTGCTATTTAGGGAGTAAAATAACTGATGATGGTCGAAGTAGAGAAAATATAAAATGTAGACTGGCAATGGCAAGGAAATCGTTTCTGAAGAAGAGAAATTTGTTAACATCGAGCATAGATTTAAGTGTCAGGAAGTCGTTTCTGAAAGTATTTGTGTGGAGTGTAGCCATGTATGGAAGTGAAACATGGACGATAACTAGTTTGGACAAGAAGAGAATAGAAGCTTTCGAAATGTGGTGCTACAGAAGAATGCTGAAGATAAGGTGGGTAGATCACGTGACTAATGAGGAGGTATTGAATAGGATTGGGGAGAAGTTTGTGGCACAACTTGACTTGAAGAAGGGATCGGTTGGTAGGACATGTTTTGAGGCATTAAGGGATCACAAATTTAGCATTGGAGGGCAGCGTGGAGGGTAAAAATCGTAGAGAGAAACCAAGAGATCAATACACTAAGCAGATTCAGAAGGATGTAGGTTGCAGTAGGTAGTGGGAGATGAAGAACCTTGCACAGGATAGAGTAGCATGGAGAGCTGCATCAAACCAGTCTCAGGACTGAAGACCACAACAACAACAACACCCAGTCGAGTACTTGGAAGTCGTTCCAGCTCCTACACTGGTAACCTGATGCTGCAACATTCTTTCTTTCATCTGTTACAGCCAAAACTATTTTAGTTTTAACCTGTATGGAAAGTGACAGGATGAACGACAACGACCACTGTTCTGAGTTGGGGCTGTTCATTAACGACGCTAGTTTCTGAAAATCACGCGTAATTGATGACACATCCGCACGTCACTAGATCAAAGCCTCTTAGTCCAGTACTCATGGTGAGAACAGAGCAGCCATTTGTCCCTTAAAACAAAAAATTCTCCGATCACTATCTCACGTGATGGGTAGCTTGTTTTGGAAGAACGAATTCAAACCACTATTACTGTATTAACGTCAAAGATCATGACAGAATCGCTAACGTTGTCAATGTACTGTGCAGGACAGGACGGAAATGAGTCTCAAAGAGCGACAAGACGAGCTAACGTTACATAATTCAGCGAGAGCTGTTCTAGTCTAAAAATGAAGAAAAGATCGTTAATTATCAGAATAACGGTTTATATATGGAAATCTGATAGTTATTTTGTGTTTCTATTAAAAATGCGGCAGCTCATGGATTAAGGAAGGTGCCACTGACCCGTGTAGTGCGTTGTATGCTGGCATGGGTGACCGAGCGGTTCTAGGCGCTCCAGTCTGGAACCACGCGAGCGCTACGGTGGCAGGTTCGAATCCTGCCTTGGGCATGGATGTCTGTGATGTCCTTACTTTAGTTAGGTTTAAGTAGTTCTAAGTTCTAGGGGACTGATGACCTCAGATGTTAAGTCCCATAGTGCTCAGAGCCATTTGAACCATTTGAACCATGCAGTGCAAATTCCGATCCTGTAATCAAAATGGGATGTTGACCACTATGTGCACAGGATACTATTTTGTAGTATGCACAAAGATACAGTACACGTTCTGGGAAGACTATATTCATTAGCGTGTGCACACTAACTCAAGTGCCGCGCGGTATTAGCCGAGCGGTCAAGGCGCTGCAGTCGTGGACTGTGCGGCTGGTCATGGCGGAGTTTCGAGTCCTCCCTCGGGCATGGGTGTGTTGTGTTGTCCTTAGGATAATTTAGGTTAAGTAGTGTGTAGGCTTAGGGACTGATGACCTTAGCAGTTAAGTCCCACAAGATTTCACACACATTTGAATATTTTTCAACTAACTCAAGTAAATGGTTCAAATGGCTCCAAGCACTGTGGGACTTAACATCTGTGGTCTCAGTCCCCTAGACTTAGAACTACTTAAACCTAACTAACCTAAGGACATCACACACATCCATGTCCAAGGTATTATTCGAACTTGCGACCGTAGCAGCAGCGCGGTTCCGGACTGAAGTGCCTAGAACCCCTTGGCCACAGCGGCCGGTTCACTGACTTTAGTATAAAGTATATTTGCGAACCTACAAACAACCTTCAACGCACACTAAAACAAGTACATATGTCAAAATCGGCATTAAGAACATAGCCAGAGAAGTTATATCATTCCCGCCACTTTGAGGAGAGGTTCGCTGACTGTAGTTATATTGCTCCTCCAAAAATGATATCACAACTCCTTACAATAATGTATGAGTGTATGTACGTTCAAGATCACCTCCTACATGATCAAACTTGCTACCCAAATTACTTGCTATCTGCAAAGTAGCTCTCTAGGGGTAAAAACCACGTACATCTCCAAGGGGTGGGGGATGGGGTTGAGAAAGAAGTCTAACGAACGGCGCTCAAATACCCACACTTCACCATCTTTCATCTCAGAATGACAGCACTTAGCGTCTTACAAGAAACTTTACGCATAATTGCA
The DNA here is from genome assembly GCF_021461385.2 of Schistocerca piceifrons. Classification (NCBI taxonomy): domain Eukaryota; kingdom Metazoa; phylum Arthropoda; class Insecta; order Orthoptera; family Acrididae; genus Schistocerca; species Schistocerca piceifrons. The sequence continues at coordinate 504,277,697 of NC_060143.1, read as the reverse complement.
TAGCTCTAAGAAAATTTTTCCACTGCCAGTCACCCACAAAATGATAAAGGCTAAAACATTTTAAGCTTACTCTATCTTCGCTGTTCATGCAGCTATGCTGCCACATCAGACACAACGTTTAAATTTCTTACATTTTTACTGCTAACTTTATTCACAACGTGTTTCGCCAACTATATCTGCATATTCAAATTAATATACCTAAAAAACTAAACATGTACGTATTGTACGACACATAGTTCAGGAGACATGACGACATAAGTATTGAAGTGCTTGAAAATCTGCAGTATCAGACATGACGCTTTATTTTATTACATATTTATTACCACCTCAATTTGCAACACATTTCTCAGGCAATATCAACATCTACTAGTGAATGTACCTGCTAAATTTATATACTTATGTGACACATAGTTCAGAAGTTGTGGAATTATAAACACTGAGAAGCATGGAAGCTTCCACACCAGACTTCACATTTTAACCCCCTAATGCGTCACTTTTTTTCCTGGAAAATCAGTTTCTATTTAAAAACCTAGCGGTAGGGTCTGACACAAAAAGTAGGAAGTAACAGCTCGAAAATTTTAATTTTGATTAATTTAATATTTTACAAACCGAAAATAATAATAATTATTATTAATCGTTCAGCTACAGAGACACGGAACATAATCTGTCCTATCATTAAGTATCATTTTACATACCTGAAAAATCTAACTAGATGTGACGTAAGTGGCAGAAGTAATTCAGCTATTCAGCTGCTATCCCCTGGTTCTTTCCTTTTCTTTTTCTTTTTCTTTTTAATGGACACAAACAGTGTCGACTATGTCTGAAGTAGTTTTAGACAGACTGCTGTCGTCCACTAGCAGCCCGGTCTGGGGATTTCTTATCTAACTAAAGACCAATATCGTACAATGTAAATGAAATCTTTTGAGTTTTACCCTAAAAAATGTATGCGGAAGTGTGATTTATGGAATACCTAAAAACAAGAGACTTTCTATAGCCATGTGTGACAGAAATGTCGAGGTTCTTGAAAAGGGAACGCTCTTCAGTTAAATAAAGGAAATGCATCTCGCAACTTCCGCTGTTTTCTCCGCAATAAAAGGAAATCTGTTGTTCTAAATGAATTGGCTGCTGTATGTTAGAGCTATGGTTCGATAAAGAAAGAATGTTATCATTATATGAACGGTTATTTTTAAGGAAAGGGACCATTTTACTTCTCACAATGATTGGACAGTGAATTATTTCAACGTTGAATAATTTTGAGGCTCTAAAATAAAACAAAACAAGAAGAAAAAACCACCATATGTAGGTATAAGACTTTTTCTAATAGTCTAGCTTATTTATAAAACGCAAGAATGTTTTTTTTTTTGTTATTGGAGTTACAGTAACGATTGAAACATGTATAAATATATGAAACATCTGCGAACAAAAGAAATAAGTAATAAGTTTTTAATTACGCTTGTTATATCCTGAACTACAGATGTTTACGGCCCACTCTTTGATGTAAACGTCACACAGTGCATGTGGCTTGCTTGTGTATGACAGAACTGGACGGCAGACGTAATTATCCCAATGTTGGTAAAGTTTTTTACGCCGTGCCACACTGGAGACAGGGCTTCACACAGCTCTCTTGGGGCAGACTACATCATTCGAGTGCGGCCGCTCATCAAAGACGTAGGAGAACCGTGGGTTACTCCCTATGTTTGAACTCGCCGCTGTCATGATAATTTCCCGACAGGATAAGCTGAAGTAAATCGTGTACGATAGCAAATATTCAGTACTCAGTTACTCTAAACTCAACCACTGTCAAAACGTTTATTGGTTGTAAAAAGTGCAAATTTCGCGCCCTGAGAGATAAATTCTGTGAGAATCAATATTAAGTTAAAATATTAATTGGAACACTCTCAGTTGCAATTTGTCACAGATGGAAACTAGCTTCCACTACTTAACGGCAATCCCCCGAGCTGTTTAACCGTGAGTTGTGAGAAATGCGTTTACAGTCTAGCATTAGCTGTCGGGCATCACAGATTCTCACGTCATTTTCGTTTGACAGAGTTGAGCAATCTAACCGTAAAGCGGCGTAGTTGCAAGAAGAAATACATGTAAGACTTGCCAAGTGAAGCTTACGTTATAATGGAAAGCATCTCGAAGGTAAAAATAATTTCAATCTGCTATGTATGGAATTGTAAACAAATGTTTGTCAAATAACACCCTCCCTAGCTGAGGTCGCGACCGCGTTCGCTTGTTATGGATTTTAGGCACAGGAACGCACTCTTATTTTGTGGTGCTGGACTCGGAGGTAGGCGGTTGATTTCCAGATGGTCGAAGAAATCTCGCCACTAGTATTTGGGGTACAAGAGAAGGAAAGGTGGTGGCACAATGTTCTTGGTCATTAGACTTTGCAACAATCTCCTGCAATAGACGCCAAACTCAAAAGCAGTGAGATCATGTTAGACTGTTGGTGGTCATTCGTCCTCGGGACATTAAGACATCCGACCGTTTGACGATATTTGAGAAGAGTAGAGTTTGACCATCATCCATCTCTCACCATCTACCAACGCATACATGACACCACACTGTGTATTACCAAAGTCAACTGCACTCAACAGATATACAGGGTCGTCCATTGATAGTGACGGGGCCAAATATCTCACGAATAAGCGTCAAATGAAAAAACTAGCTTGAAGGGGGAAACCTGATGAGGTTATGGTTGGCCCGCTATATGGCGCTGCCATAGGTCGAACGGATATCAACTGCGTTTTCTGAAATAGGAACCTCCATTTTTTATTACATATTCGTGTAACATTTTAAAAAAATGAATGTTATAGTTGGTCCACTTTTTTCGCTTTGTGCTTGATGGTACCGTCATAGTCACAAACACATGGCTCACAATTTTAGACGAACAGTTAGTAACAGGTAGGTTCTTTAAATTAAAATACAGAACGTAGGTACGTTTGAACATTTTATTTCGGTTCTTCCAATGTGATACATGTACCTTTGTGAACATATCATTTCTGAGAACGCATGCTGTTACAGCGTGATTACCTGTAAATACCACATTAATGCAACAATTGCTCAAAATGATGTCCGACAACCTCAATTCATTTGACAATACGTGTAACGACATTCCTCTCAACAGCGAGTAGTTCGCCTTCCGCAAACCTTCGCACATGCATTGACAGTGCCCTGACGCATGCAGTCTGGCGTTGTCGATGGAGCACGATAGCAAATATCCTTCAACTTTCCGCATAGAAAGAAATCCGGGGACGTCAGATCCGGTGTCCGTGCAAGCCATGATATATTCCTTCGACGAAAAATCCACCTGTCATGAAATATGCTGTTCAATACCGCTTGCCTGCCGGAGTGGCCGAGCGGTTCTAGGTGCTACAGTCTGGAGCCGCGCGGCAACTACGGTCACACGTTCAAATCCTGTCTCGGGCATTGATGTGTGTGATGTCCTTAGGTTAGGTAGGTTTAAGTAGTTCTAAGTTGTAGAGGACTGATGACCTCAGACGTTAAGTCCCATAGTGCTCAGAGCCATTCTGAACCAATACCGCTTCAACCTCTATGTGTCGGACATCCATCATGTTGGAAGTACATCGCCATTCTGTCATGCAGGGAAACATCTTGTAGTAACATCGTTAGAACATTACGTAGAAAATCAGCATATATTGCACCATTTAGATTGCCATCTATAAAATGGGGGCCAATTATCCTTCCTCCCATAATGCCTCACCATACATTAACCCGCCAAGGTCGCTGATGTTCCACTTGTCACAGCGATCGTGGATTTTCCGTTGCCCAATAGTGCATATTATGCCGGTTTACGTTACGCTGTTGGTGAATGACGCTTCGTCACTATATAGGACGCGTGCAAAAATCTGTCATCGTCCCGTAATTTCTCTTGTGCCCAGTGGTAGAGCTGTACACGACGTCCAAAGTCGTCGCCATTCAATTCCTGGTGCATAGAAATATGGTACGGGTACAATTGATGTTGATGTAGCATTCTCAACACCGACGTTTTTGAGATTTCCGATTCTTGCGCAATTTGTCAGCTACTGATGTGCGGATTAGCCGCGACAGCGGCTAAAACACCTACTTGGGCATCATCATTTGTTGCAGGCCGTGGTTGGCGTTTCACATGTGGCTGAACACTTCCTGGTTCCTTAAATAATGTAACTATCCGCGAACGGTCCGGACACTTGGATGATGTCGTCCAGGATACCGAGCAGCATACATAGCACACGCCCGTTGGGCATTTTGATGACAGTAGCCATACATCAACACGATATCGACCTTTTCCGCAATTGGTAAACGGTCTATTTTAACACGGATAATGTATCACGAAGCAAATACCGTCCGCACTGGCGGAATGTTACGTGATACTACGTACTTATATGTTTGCAACTATTACAGCGCCATCTATCACAAAGCGAAAAAAGTGTTCCAACTAAAACATTCATATTTCTTTACGTACTACACGAATATGTAATAAAAAATGGGGGTTCCTATTTTTAAAAAACGCAGTTGATATCCGTTTGACCTATGGCAGCGCCATCTAGCGGGCCAACCATAGCGCCATCTGGTTTCCCCTTCAAGCTAGACAAGTTTCGTTCATTGTAGTTTTTTCATTTGACGCTTATTTCGTGAGATAGTTGGCCCAGTCACAATCAATGGACCACCCTGTAGATACAATTTAACACTCAGTGAGTCATTATACCTGCAGAAGAAGAAACATTCCGTTTGGGCGAATGGGCCTATGGCTCATACTCGCAACCATACAACTTTTTCTTTCCATTTTGCAAAACAGTACTTCTCGAATTAACCAGTGGAAACCGCTGCCAAGTAGGTCAAACATTAACACCACAGCAGTTGAGAAACCAACATATATATCGTAAGTAAAAACGTCTTCCCAACTACAAGACATAAAAGAATGGCCATCTGCGGGTGGCTACTTGCTTTGTCCTTCTCTCCAATGAGAACGATCACAATCTAGCTCTTACGACAGCATTTACTGCAGAGGCACCGGCTATTATATGACTCATTAAGGTAACTGCTTGCTCTGGATACCAGATATTTAGGAAAACAATAACACAGTGAGTGTTTTAGTGGAGCTACATGGATATAGACCCTGGGAGGACCTTTTCTGGATACCCTGAAACCAAGACCTCCTCACAAACGGAAATATGTCCTCTCTAGACAAAAAGTCGTAATTCACAAAAGGACACTTGGCAATGTCCCGCTTTAACACATTCTAACACATTCCTGAGCTTAATGGGAAAGCGTATAACGCACGGGTAGACGAAGAAAAGAAAGATGACCCCAGGGAGACCTCTTGTGCTACAACAAACAACGTGTCCTGCATTCCTCCCACTCTCTCTAGAAGATGTTGCCCTGAACACTGGAACTGCAGCAGACGATACCTAACTTCAGTGATACTTTGAGAAACATCTGATGAACAAGTGCTCATAACTCTTAAGACATGCATCTAATAGCCTATGTTTACTGGACGTTTTCCTCTTGTGGTAGTCCACACTGCCTACTCCCAAAATATGGAAATAAAAAACCTTGAAATTAAAGACCTTGCAGCGGACGAGATGTGTTTCACAGTATCGAAGATAAAAGAGCACTCATAGATCTTAAGATAACCGTCAATGAGCCCGTGTTTACCAGACTTTTTTTCTTGATTTAGTGTAATGAACCCATAAGTTTGTAAAAGCATGTCTGGAACTTGCCCACCTTCCTCCTCCCCTCCATCCCTTCGCCCTTGTTACGTAAGACGCTCACTGGACATCACAAAATATGATAAGACGATACGATACGATATTGCAGTGCCTGTGTTATTCCACATTACGATGCCATTGGTTATTGGGAAAGCGACTTTCATGTAAAATGTCTCCCCTCTATGGGAATATACACCACGGATATGCGGGTACAGGTTGTACTCACATGGTTGACGACATACGGAAGTTTGGATCTGGCCGACACATGTGCTCGGATAGCCAAATGGTAAGGCGACAGATCACGAAAAGCGTGAAATCCGGTTTCTAGACCCGGCCTGACACAGATTTTCAGTGCAAATGAAAAGGTTCAAATGGCTCTGAGCACTATGGGACTTAACATCGGAGGTCATCAGTCCCCTAGAACTTAGAACTACTGAAACCTAACTAACCTAAGGACATCACACACATCCATGCTCGGTGCAGGATTCGAACCTGCGACCGTAGCGGTCGCGTGGTTCCAGACTGAAGCGCCTAGAATCGCTCGGCCACAATGGCCGACATTTTCAGTGCTTTGCCGGCCGCGGTGGTCTCGCGGTTCTAGGCGCACAGTCCGGAACCGTGCGACTGCTGCGGTCGCAGGTTCGAATCCTGCCTCGAGCATGGATGTGTGTGATGTCCTTAGGTTAGTTAGGTTTAAGTAGTTTCAAGTTCTAGGGAACCGATGACCACAGCTGTTAAGTCCCATAGTGCTCAGAGCCATTTCAACAATTTTTTTTTTCAGTGCTTTGATCCCATTACACAGCTGATGGTAGTCCACATTCGCAACTGCGAATACATTTCATGTATCACAAAATATGGCGGTGGCTGAAATTTGAATTCCCCACCATGTTACGCAGAAGCACATCAAATTGCAATGTGTACAGATCTAATTACAAAATTAGAGAACATTTGTACGAAGGCGTGCTTAAAAGTATTGCCTATGTATTTTTAATTCCGTTTTCAATATGGCTTGAGGTATTTCCATGTCATGTACATTACTCGATGAATTTTCCCGCTTCGCTATCATAAGTTCCAACCCTCTGCCGCTAGAGGAGAACTGTATCGTGTAACATTGGGATTTGTAATTTAACTTTACGGTGCTTGAGGAAGAGTGTGCTGTAATCGAATTTCAAATTGCAGAAAACACTGTCTCGTTCATCATGACAATGCTAGACCACATACGAGTGTAGCGACATCTACAGCATTCCGAAGCCTTGGATTCTTTGTAATCGATCATCCTCCACGCAGGCCCGGATTGGCCCCATCCAATTTCAATCTGTTTCCAAAACTTAAAGATCATCGTCGAGGACGTCTCTATGATAGTGTTGCAGCGGTGCTAGTAGAGATGAGGTTTCGGCTCTCTCAACAATGTCAGACATTGTACCGTCATGGTATGAACAAAAATGGTTCAAATGGCTCTGAGCACTATGGGACTTACCATCTGTGGTCATCAGTCCCCTAGAACTTAGAACTACTTAAACCTAACTAACCTAAGTACATTACACACATGCATGTCCGAGGCAGGATTCGAACCTGCGACCGTAGCAGTCGCGCGGTTCCGGACTGAGCGCCTAGAACCGCGAGACCACCGCGGCCGGCGGTATGAACAAATTGATCTCTCGTTGAGCTAACTATGTTAGTCGTCAGGTGGCTACGTTGAGAAATAAATAATATGATATGCAGAATAAAGGTGTAGAATGTTGATAAAGCAGCTCTGTGTGCCTGCAGCTTGGTGTTTCTTCTGTCATACTATCACCTGCTGTCGGAACTACACTCACATCAATAAAGTTACGCGATAGATGTTTACTAATCAGCCTGAACATTATGAAGACCTACCTAACAGCCGATATGTCCACTTTTTGCACGGATAACAGCGGCGACACGTCGTGGCATGGATGCCACCGTAGGGAGTTGGCACCACATCTCCACACACAAGTCACCTAATTCCCGTAAATTCTGGGGGAAGGGGCGATGAGCTCCGACGCCACATTAAGTCCCATCCCAATAGGTGTTCGATCGGTTCCACATCACTTCGTTTGGTTGCCAGCACATCAACTGGAACACGCCACTGTGTTCCTCGAACCACTGGATCGCACTCCTGTTCGTGTGACACGACGCATTGTATTGCTGAAAAATGCCATTGAACGGAAATATGATCGTCATGAAGGTGTGTACGTGGTCTGTAACCAGTGTGCGATACTCATTGACCTTCATGGTGCCCTGCACGAGCTCCACTGGATCCATGGACGCCCACGTGAATGTTCCTCAGGGAATAATGTAGCCGCTGTCTGCTTGTCTCCGTCCCGAGGTACACCTGTCAAGGAGCTGTACACCTGGAAGGCGATATTCACGCCCTCCTATCGGCATGATGAAGAAGGTATTGGTCAATATAATTCTTCTGGGTTTGGGGCCGCATTGTCAACTATAAAATTCCGACGTTTCGGCGACAATTGCCAGACGCCTTCCTCAGGGTGTATTGCTAACTGCAACACAATGCGGCCTGAAGCCCAGAAGAATTTGATTGATCTTGACAACGGCCACGGAAGCCTACGTTTACACAGGGAGGTATCAGAATTCATCAGACTATGCACCACTTAGTCACTGTGCAAACGTCCAGTGCCGATGGTCACGTGCCCATTTCAGTCGTAGTTGCCAATGTCGTAGTGCTAACATCAGCTACAGAGGCCTATCTTTAGTGTCTGCTGCACTGTGTGTCCAGACACACTTGTATTCTGCCAAACATTAACGTCTGATATTAGTTCAGCCACAGTTTGCGACTCGTGCTATTTTACGACTCTACACACCCTGCGACAACCGACATCTACAACGAGGGGTGGCCGCCCAACCCCACGACGTCTGGACGGGGCTTCACCCTGGTTTCACCAAGTCTTGAAAGCACTCACGACAGCACTCCTCGCCGGCCGATGTGGCCGAGCGGTTCTAGGCGCTTCAGTTCGGAACCGTGCGACCGCTGCTGTCGCAGGTTCGAATCTTGCCTCGGGCGTGGATGTGTGTGATGTCCTTAGGTTAGTTAGGTTTAAGTAGTTTGGTAAGTTCTAGGGGACTGATGACCTCAGAGGTTAAGTCCCATAGTGCTCTGAGCCATTTGAACCATTTGAACAGCACTCCTCGACTATCTGACAAGTCTTGTAGTTTCCGAAATGCTAGTTCCCAGCATCTGGTGCATCACAACTCGCCCTCGATCAAATTCAGATAGATCATTTGGCCATCCCTTTCTACACAGGGCCAGCACGATTACTCATACTACAGGCACAGTGCGTATGTCTGACTCGCAGTCATTCCTTGCCAAGTAAGGCTTCTTTCGCCTGGACGGGTTTGTATCGATACTAGATCGGTGGTCATAATGTTCTGGCTGATCAATGTATGTGCAGTAACGAAAATTAGGAAATAGTTTCGAATTTTACAGGAAATTACGAAAGTGTCAATTTTTGTAGTGATGGTAATTAAATATCGCACTGCTGTTGTTTGTAACAGCATCTGATTTATTGATCCAGGTAGAAATATGTGAACTTGATCACCTAAGAAATTAGAAATCTAACAGGAGCAAAATTATCTCCAAATTATCCATTGTTGCCGTAATTATAATGAATCAACTCCTTTTAAATCAAGTCTGCTTCGTCTGTCCGAGATAAGGTTCCACGTATCACTGAAATTTGTCAGTCGCATTTGAGGCTGGAACACAAAATATTCTTCTCGTTAAGCTAGATAGCTTGGGAAAGAGACTGCGGTTACTATTTCACCTGTCAAGCCAATCATCGTCGTCAGCACTATCCATTCGGGTTCAATACAGGTCAACACCACCGGTACGTAGAACATGGTTTGGCCTACAGACAAGTCACTCCGAAAACAAAGATTTCACTTGAGGTCTGATGTGTGCGGTTGACATTCGCTTAACGGTCAGAAACTAATATTTACAGATATTTCATCACATATTTGACGCACGTTATTTACCGTCTCATTTCTGTCTGACACAGACATTTTCAGTAATCGGATGGGCGACCACAAAATTGTTACTGTACTGTGCAACGTCCAAATTTCGGCTGTGTCCTCTGTGAGACTGTGATAGTGCCCTTTCAGTACTCGTAGTATCTACAGCTAATTGATGATAATATCACAGGTGTGGTATATTGCCAAAATATATATTTTCTAAATACCGGTGACACTGAAGCTGGCGTTTTGCAATGAATTACAATTTTCATTTGCTGGACACGCTGTATGTATTAAACAAGAAAACTGGGCCTACAGTAATTTAACCATTCCTCTCTATCTCGTGACCAGCATTACAATAACTTTTCAGTTTTTGCACCCATGACAAAAACTGAACTGTCGGAAACCTATCGCATTCCAACACTTGTGTTGCATCTTTCGGTGGCTCCTAAAGTATCACGAGTTCTTTGCAATGTTGCTGCCGTAAGCAGTAAGTTTTTGAGAGACGCCTTTCTCTGGAAGCATTTCCGTCATTTTAACGTACTGTCTAATTAGAGTGCAGCACACTAAAGCCTGTTCTCCGTTACTTGCTTCTGGCTTGTCTCTATCGAATTCAGGTCACCAGTTGTCTCCATGAAACGGACAATATCTCATAAGTAGTGGAATAAACTACTGCAACGTTATTTATCAAATAATCGTCAACGAAAATATGTTTCAGGACAATGTTCATAGCATGTGTAATGCATACTGATGTTTGCATGTATTACAGCCTCGGTCAGTGAGAGTGACCTCTTACTAAAATAATGAGGATTTACGCCAAACAATTTGATAAATGTTTCTTTAATGTAGCCCTCAACAAATTTCCCAGAGTTTTATCATCTCAGAAAAAAGAGTAGTCAATACATCATACTTCGCGGTGCCTAAACTTGATTTACAAAGTGCGCAGTAGTAGATATGTAACACATATACCTATGTGTATCAGTTCATACATCCGTTGTACGTACTTTCAATTACGTCTACGGCCTCTATAATACTGGGCAACATACTGGTCCATATTTCAGAGACTTAGTTTCCACTGTTCCGTGATACTGTGGTAGAATGAACCAAAATTTTGAGGACGTCTACATGTTCCAATTATGAACCGACTTTTACAAGTTCCTGAAGTAATGAGAAAAGTTACACCTGATATTAATGTAAATGAACGAAGATTTTTGGCACACATAAACGCATCTTTTTCATTACCATAGCTTTCAACATAACTGGTAATGCTTCAGAACACACACTTTGTCGTAATCTGCAGATATATGTCTTCAGTTAACTGTTGGCGCATTTGTAAGGGAGAAGAGCAGAGCACTTATTACAGTTAATATAGTCTACATCCTTATTAGTCACTAACGCATATCTCTCCGCGACGTTGTTACGACCATCGTCTTTTCAACTCAGCATGTATTCTTCACAGTTAAGTTTCATTTAGTCACTCACCTTCACGCACTGTGATCTTACAGCTGGCGACTGAGCGTTGCTCGAGGAATTGTGGCAGACAATGGGGTAACTCGAGCGTGGAATGGTCGAACTATCTGCAAGGAACTCAAGCGCAGCTGCTCCACACTGTCCCAAACGGTGACATCGACACCTGTCGGACTTACGCGGAACTACGTGGACCGTGCAGTTCGAGCGAGCATAAACGCAGACGCAAACCTTCTAACGTCTAACCCTCAGCTCTTAGTTGTGTAGAAGCCGCTGAGCGGGAATAACGTGTAGCGGAGTTGGATGTCTAGCTGAAGTAACCAATGGCGGGTTCTCTTAATTCGATGTTAGTGAGCTGTTAGACCGCTTTATTATATCCTAATTAAGTAATTTATTTATTTAAGAAATTTTTTTTAATAAAATTCTCTGCTTCTTATTTATTTTTGGTATTTTTTGTTATGATGTGCAGTGGTTTTATTTAGGTTTTCGCTTCAGTGTTTTAAAAGCTAAAGAATGTAAGTCTTTGGTTTTAAATACCACACGAGAGCTACATATACAGTATGTCCCGCAGCGTCGGTCTCGCTGATACTCCTCCTGTGAACTGCTCCAACTCATATCTCTAAAATGTTTATTTCGCTACGAAAATCGTTCGGCACAACTAGGTGTTATGTTGTATGATGCGTGTCGATTGATGTGTCTCAGTTTTTTATCATCGAGAAGTTTATTGCTTCTGAGATATTCTCTCAAAGAATATTGACCGTGAAAAGACGCAGGCTCGCACTTTTCATTCCACATTGCACCTCCGATCAATCTACGTCACATGATATCTGAAGAACGTTTCTCAAATCTTTTATAAATAAATAAATACACACTTTGAAGAATTATTATTTTCTTGAATTTGTTTATTTTTCCATCGACTAACTAAACATTCACAATGGAGCTTAATAGCATCGCACACAATAACAAAATCTCTCCAACATAAAACACGTCCAATCTCTGTAATCGCTTCACACAGAGTCCTCCAATATACATCTTCGGTAACTTATTCCAGAGAGATGCGTCCGTAGCACGGAAAATCCATTTCTCGCAGTTAGTTCATACTATTCTCGGCATTAATAATACCGCACCTGGGACATTTTATTGTTCAACCAATTAGAAGAGATTATAATATCCAATGTTGGATGATGTCGGAGATCACGTTGTTTATAATATGATATATGCATTATGGTCGTCGCTGATTACAACTTTCAACGCTAATGAAATTTGTGCGGCTTTCATGATCACTCGCTACTTCTCATAAGGTTGGATTTTCGATCAGAAGAGCGTTCCCATTCGGGCAAGGGTTCCTGACGCAAACAATGGAAAACCTGGAACAAGGAAAATGTAACCTTATGTCCCACCCAGTAATTTAAAAAATTTAATTAAAGGTTTAAATAACAGATCTGACATTGTCTTTATATATGGTGTTCTTGCATTGGTGGAGTCAGGTAGATGTGCAGATGTCCTGGTAGCGACGTCAGATGGAAGGATGACCTTCTTGCTAGTGTGTGTGGGACGATCAGGAACAAGGTTGATCCTCAGGTAGATAACGGCTGAATCATACCCTCATAATGCCATTCACAGGGCAGTGATATGTGAACATGTAACATAACGAGGGACAAGTATCAATGCTAATCATTGTCCCACCCAGTAATTTAAAAAATTTAATTAAAGGTTTAAATAACAGATCTGACATTGTCTTTATATATGGTGTTCTTGCATTGGTGGAGTCAGGTAGATGTGCAGATGTCCTGGTAGCGACGTCAGATGGAAGGTGCAGGACAGGTGTGTGTAGAGACGGAGGATGACCTTCTTGCTAGTGTGTGTGGGACGATCAGGAACAAGGTTGATCCTCAGGTAGATAACGGCTGAATCATACCCTCATAATGCCATTCACAGGGCAGTGATATGTGAACATGTAACATAACGAGGGACAAGTATCAATGCTAATCATTACTGATGGGAAAGCACTGTAAGAGAACGGGTTAGTACATATGCTCTTCATTCTCACGCTAGTGGGCTGAATTTACTTTATTCTGGAGAAGTAATATACATTTTATTACTCGGGTAATCTTTCGCCACCACTGTCAATTCTTTTCTCCTTTATACATTTGTTTGTTAATATCAGAGTACCATGTCCACACCCGTTGTCCTTGGTAAACTCTTGTAATAATTCACCTTTTTCTTCAATGAAGCACAAAATAGTTTTCGAATATGACGCACATGAGTATATCCTTACTTATTAACACACAGATAACAACTCTTGTGTGTCATCGCTAGTTACTCTCTATGACATTGCACCAGCACGTGTTCATAGTTTATTTTGTACCTGGAAAAACACAATACTTCACGTGAAGTTCGTTGCAGTTCACGGAATCCATCACTATTCCGCACTTCTATCAGTCTGCGAAATTAGCATTAACCTTTACAGAATGTAATTACGAATTTATCTACTTCCCTCGAAGCTACACAAAGTCAGCCCAGTCGTTTCTCTACATCATTTATCATACTTCAAATAATAACATTTTAATACCAAACATCCCACAACGATCAGACAAATCCCTCTCAATCTGGTCAAGCAATTTCTTGAAACTCCACCCAGTGAGTTGACTTTATTCTTTAAAATAATTTATCAGCAACATATGCCTTTAACGTGAATATTCCCATATACCTATTACTAACAATTACATGAAAACTGAAACAGATATCCAATATAACTATATTTTTTACTGAAATTAAAAAACTTCATAATTACCTTTCCTTAAGAATATACAAAACCACGTTGCTGAAAGAAAACATATATATTTACATAATCATTATAATCCATCTCTTATGGACCCCTTTCGACCCACCATAATATTATCTGAAATTATAAAAAATTACTTATATTACTATTAGAAAAATTTTCTTCCTTTTCTTATAATGAACCTTTCTTAAATCGTGATGAGGATATAATCCCTTTATATTTCTGGTCTCAGGATGTCCTAAGACATATGCTCCAGGATTTGGTATCCTAATTACTTCAAATAGTCCTACTTAAATCGGTTGCCATTTTTATTTGTATTGTTAAGCAGCGACGCACGAGCATGTATACGTAACAATACTCTTTCACCAACGCCAAAGGATTGTCTGAGTATTATTCTTTTGCCAAAATCTACCTTCCTCTTTCTAGCATTTTCGGCCAGATTTATTAAAGCTGTTCTTATCTTATATTGCCATTGGGTTTGGAACATTATCTATCCATTCATTTCTTTCTCTTCTCTCTATCATTAGTTCAGTAGGTGTAAAGTTTGTGGTCATATGAGGCAAATTGTTCATGATTTTCTCAAATATTCTATCCATCTTGTCTGTTTCAATTGGCAATATATTCGCATAAATCTACTCAATTCGCGAAAAGTTCTCTCGATCGGTTTTGCGCCCGGTTTATATCTGGATGTTAATATTTGTGTGATGTTGGCTCGAGCTAATGCAAGCCTCTACCTATATCCTATTAAATTTGTAGCATAGTAAAATAACACTGCGTTCTGCTTTCCAACGTGCGGAATGTAGTTATTGAATAAACACTTCAGAATTGGCGCTGCTGTAGCAGTTTTCATTGGATAGAATTTTACATATTTTGTAAATATGTCCAAGAAAGCTACAATGTATTTACAGCCTCCTCTAGCCCTCGCTAATGGTCCACATACATCCACTGATAAAATAGCTACCAGCTTTTCAGGAATAATGGAATTTAACAGGCCTTTGCTGCCTCTGTTATTTGGTTTTGTTTTCTAACATATTACACATTTTCTCTGTACCCTCTATATTTGTCTACGTAAATCTGGGAAGTTACAGTACATTCTCAATTTGTTCGCACATTTTGCAACAGCAAAGTGTCCCAAAGTGTTGTGAGTATAAGTTATTAACATTTCCTCATAATCTTCGGGTATACATACAAACCAATGCTGTCTCACATTACTCTGACGATGAAACAGTACTTCATTCACTACCTTACAGTACTGATTGATTTTATCTTCATCCATCTTGGATCACTTTATTGGAGTCTCGTCATATCACTACATAACTCTAAATAGTATCTCCGGTTTACTTGATCTCTCATCAATAATATTGGAAATTTGTCTTTATTTTTATCCAAGAAGATGCCTTCTTCTAATCCTTCTGGAAGAGGAGATAATGTATCTGCTATCACATTCTCCTTCACTTGTATTTACACAATACAAAATTGGTACTATTGAAGAGTGACTGTCCATGTTCCTAAACTTACATGTAATAGCTTACAAGTTTGTAAAATGCTAAGAGTTTGATGGTGACAATACACAGTGGTTCTTGCTCCATATAAATAATAATTAAACTTCTTGAATGCCCACACTACTGCAAGAGCCTCTTGTTCCATGGTAGTACACGATCTCTCGCAACTTGACAGTGTCCTGCTAAAGAAAGCTATTGAGGAAAACGTGGGCTTGCCATCTATTTTTCCAAATAGAATACAGGACAGTGAACACAACACAGAAAAAGATCAGAACACAAGAAACACCGATGGGTAAATTTAACAGATCTGGAATATATAAACTCACGTGCAACACTTGCCAGTCAGTGTACATAGGACAAATATGCAGCATCATCATAAAAAGATATTCAGAACATTTCAGAGCTTTAAAAAGCAAAACAGCTCATGGAGCACATTTGCTGACCACCCTGTAGCCAACAATCACCACCCAACCACAATAGAAACAGACGTAAGAATACTAAAACCCAGCAACGGCCGATACAGCAAACTGACCATTGAAGAAATCTTCTGTATACAGAAGGCAATAGCAGAAGGAAAACAGGTCTTATACCAATACACTACATTCTGCAAGGGCACATTATTTAACACATTAAAGGAACTTTACAAATAAAAACTGCACAAACGGATAAAGTCTACTCACAGACACACACACACACACACACACACACACACACACACACACACACACACACACAAGAAAACTAGATAAACTAAAATCTGCAAAGACGCACCATTTGCACACAAAAGGAATATCATATAAAAGTCAACACACACAGCTAAGAAACACACAGAAAACACACATACACGCACGCACACACACACAAAAAGATAAAATGCAAGCAAAATTCAAATTTGGCGCCGAACTCTCTGGTGAACAAATGAACACTGACTGGGCGGGGACACATAACAAACCACAATCACACTGTGTTCTGGTGAAGTGATAGGTGTTTTACTACGTTATTTGTGAAAAATAGTTGTTATAGTTACGTGTGCATCACAACACCTCAGCATTATGCGGAGAATGGATGTACTTGCCACACGGAAAAGTAAGTAAAATCGAATATAGGCGCGAAAACGGCGCGAAAAACTGAATTACATTCTAGAAGATAGGTTAACTCCCAGAAAAAAAAATCTCATCAACATCGTTTGGTTGCAGATGACACATTACCTGTAGTAATTTACACACAAGTGATCCAGAAAATTTATGCACACCAAATGTAAAGGTATTTACAAAAAGAAACGATTTGTTATTTGAACTAAAAATTTACATAATTCTATAATCATTTAACAAAATTGTTCACATTGCATAATAAATAAAAACGAGAACCCACTGATGATTTCACAGTGGTGCCGAAACATTTTTGGGTACTGAGAAACACGGTGTTTCGCGTAACTGGCGGACCTCACATCCAATAATATTTACATTCTCCTCATAGCCCCCATACCTTCCCACGACCGCAGCTCCGGGGCACGATTTAGTCAGAATTAATTTTCCGAGCGCGATTCATTTCTATGAACTGTAGCCACTCTCACTTCTGTAGCAACTGGTGTTCGTTGCCTCCAATCATTATCCATCGGCACAGACGACTGTGTCTGCCTGTTACTGTTTTGCCAGTTCGTAGAATTCGAGTTCACATTGTGACCTGGAATGTACATTCCGTCGTGTCGATTTTGTCTGTTTTTCCCGTATCCGAAATTGTTTCCGTTACTGCTACGCGAATTACGATATTGGTCGTGATTATTGCAGTGTGGCGGAGCGCGATTGGCATTTGTCTCCTGAATCAGTTGATCACTCACTCGGCTGCCGTAAGCATTATTCGATTGCGAGTACGCGCTGTGTCAGTCTGGTCTTGTCTTAACATAATCTTGGATCAAATCAATGGAGTCGAAGACTGATATAAATGTTCCTAAATTCTGCTCTGATGTGTGTATTAACTCCTCTCTTGACTCACCCAGAAGTTTCGCTTTCAAAATCCGCAGTATAACCTTGTGCGTTATCGGTTCATACCAGTATCTTGCTTTATTTCTCAAAGTATCGTCGTAGACTTCCTGTTTTTACACAGAACGGCTCCGGGTGAGAGACCTATTTTCTTAATCGTTCTTGCACACCCCGTGACCAATAATTAGAGAAACGGCTTCTCAAATTCCTCGTACGTTTCGCATGTATCCATCAATCCGTGGCCCATAACGCAGACCAATACTTAGCAAGAAACGCCTTCTCAGATTCCTCGAACGTTTCGCATGTAACAATCATGTCCGTGGCTCATAACGCACCATCACCTTGAATGTATCGTGAAACGTAACTGATCTTTTGCGCTTCAGTCCATGCCCTTGGTAGTACTCCATGAAATCCTCGTATAAATATCATTGGGTTTGTAGATTTTCGGTGAGAATGTCTGAAACTCCCTATTTTTCAAAACTTTTTCTTCCATTACCATTGCAGCGTACATATTGTTACCTCGCGGCGCTGCATGCATTCCATTATAATTAATAATTCCATCCGCAGAATCATATCCGTTACCACAACATGAATCATGCCCTGAGCGCTGCGTTCATTCTACATCGCGCAGCTCGTTTCTATAGTCTTTTAGTGCCCCGCGCATCTGTTCGATATCTCTGGACATATTTTCAACAGAATGGACTGTTTCGTCCCTCCATTGTTTAAAATTCGCCCCTTATTGTTCTCTTACCTCTTTCATATCTTCTTTAATATTCTCTGCAATTGGTAAGCTGTCAATAAGCAATCTGCTTACCGCTTCTTTTATGCTTGCATCTACACACAGCATCACCTGGTTTTCCTTAGCGGACGCCCATTCATCTAATTTATTTGAGAAATCCTTTTGATGTTTACTTAAGTTCTCTCGTATCAGTTCATCACATCCAGAAGCTATGGCAGTCACAGTTCCTGTTACTTCCACTACGGAAGTTTCTGATTCCACCTGCTTCAATTTCATGTTTAGCATTTTTTTGGTAATCCTTTCGGTTTCCAAAGGAAACTGCTTTTGCGCATCTCGCAACTCGGTTATCTTATATGAGATTTATTGTTACTGGCTAACTAATGCCTGAATTGCAGTTGACATGTCTGTTTGCTTTTGACACAAGTCTGCTTGCTTTTGTGATGCTGTTTGTACCACCAATGACATATCAGTTTGATTCTGTGACATGTCTTCCTGCTTTTGTGATACTGCTTGTACCACACCTTACATAGTCGCTATCGTTACTGACAAAAGTGTTAGTTGTTCTAAGATTTGAGCCATAGGAGTTGTCTCCTGTTCAGACGAAGCTGCTATCTCCTCTACACTCGTATTTTCACCAATTTGCTGAACATCTAACACTATCTCTTTAACAATTTCAAATTGTGATCTAGTTTTGTCCATAACAAAATTAGAAAACACAAAATACATAAATGTTTGTACACATTTAATTGCACTATCTCATATAAAAATTCCTTCTGAAAAGAATGCACCAAATAAGTGTCCATAACTACTTCTGAACAAAATACGGAAATGAAATGAAAATATGGAACTATATTACACTATACAGATTGAGACTATTCAGCTTAAAAGACGAGATTGAGGTGAGATTGCTGACAGTTGTGTGCTTGCCTCATCCAGCTTGCAGTGATGTGAACTTCTGCGGTGGGGATATATATCTTAAATAAGTAAACTAATTACTTAAAATATAATGAAATGGCGTTCCGTCACAGGACGGCCATTTTATTATATTTTAAGTAATCAGTTTACCTATTTAAGAAATTTGTTTAAGAAAATTCTCTGCTTTTTATTAATTTTTGGTATTTTTAGTTATTATCTCCACTGGTTTTATTTAGGTTTTAGCTTCAGTCTTTTAAAAGCTAGAGAATATAAGTCTCTGGATTGAAATACCACACGAGCGCTAGATAATCAGTATGTCCCGCAGCGTCGATCTCGCTGATACCCCTCGTCGGAAATGATCCAACTGAAATCTCTAAAATGTTTATTTCACTACGAAGATCGTTCGGCACAACTAAGTTGTATGATGCGTATGGATTGATGTGTCTACCTTTTTTTATCAACGAATAGTTTATTACTTCTGAAATATTCACTCGAAGAATATTGGCCGTGATAATATACAGGCTCGCACTATCATTCCAACTGCACCTTCAATCGATCCACGTCACGTGATATCTGAAGAATGTTTGTCAAATCTTTTATAAATTGATAA
Source organism: Schistocerca piceifrons (assembly GCF_021461385.2). Lineage (NCBI taxonomy): Eukaryota > Metazoa > Arthropoda > Insecta > Orthoptera > Acrididae > Schistocerca > Schistocerca piceifrons. The sequence continues at coordinate 504,257,996 of NC_060143.1, read as the reverse complement.
ATACACACTTCGAAAAAGTATTGTTTTCTTGAATTTGTTTATGTTGCCAACGACCAAGTAAACATTCCCAATGGAGCTTAATACACTCCTGGAAATGGAAAAAAGAACACATTGACACCGGTGTGTCAGACCCACCATACTTGCTCCGGACACTGCGAGAGGGCTGTACAAGCAATGATCATACGCACGGCACAGCGGACACACCAGGAACCGCGGTGTTGGCCGTCGAATGGCGCTAGCTGCGCAGCATTTGTGCACCGCCGCCGTCAGTGTCAGCCAGTTTGCCGTGGCATACGGAGCTCCATCGCAGTCTTTAACACTGGTAGCATGCCGCGACAATGTGGACGTGAACCGTATGTGCAGTTGACGGACTTTGAGCGAGGGCGTATAGTGGACATGCGGGAGGCCGGGTGGACGTACCGCCGAATTGCTCAACACGTGGGGCGTGAGGTCTCCACAGTACATCGATGTTGTGGCCAGTGGTCGGCGGAAGGTGCACGTGCCCGTCGACCTGGGACCGGACCGCAGCGACGCACGGATGCACGCCAAGACCGTAGGATCCTACGCAGTGCCGTAGGGGACCGCACCGCCACTTCCCAGCAAATTAGGGACACTGTTGCTCCTGGGGTATCGGCGAGGACCATTCGCAACCGTCTCCATGAAGCTGGGCTACGGTCCCGCACACCGTTAGGCCGTCTTCCGCTCACGCCCCAACATCGTGCAGCCCGCCTCCAGTGGTGTCGCGACAGGCGTGAATGGAGGGACGAATGGAGACGTGTCGTCTTCAGCGATGAGAGTCGCTTCTGCCTTGGTGCCAATGATGGTCGTATGCGTGTTTGGCGCCGTGCAGGTGAGCGCCACAATCAGGACTGCATACGACCGAGGCACACAGGGCCAACACCCGGCATCATGGTGTGGGGAGCGATCTCCTACACTGGCCGTACACCACTGGTGATCGTCGAGGGGACACTGAATAGTGCACGGTACATCCAAACCGTCATCGAACCCATCGTTCTACCATTCGTAGACCGGCAAGGGAACTTGCTGTTCCAACAGGACAATGCACGTCCGCATGTATCCCGTGCCACCCAACGTGCTCTAGAAGGTGTAAGTCAACTACCCTGGCCAGCAAGATCTCCGGATCTGTCCCCCATTGAGCATGTTTGGGACTGGATGAAGCGTCGTCTCACGCGGTCTGCACATCCAGCACGAACGCTGGTCCAACTGAGGCGCCAGGTGGAAATGGTATGGCAAGCCGTTCCACAGGACTACATCCAGCATCTCTACGATCGTCTCCATGGGAGAATAGCAGCCTGCATTGCTGCGAATGGTGGATATACACTGTACTAGTGCCGACATTGTGCATGCTCTGTTGCCTGTGTCTATGTGCCTGTGGTTCTGTCAGTGTGATCATGTGATGTATCTGACCCCAGGAATGTGTCAATAAAGTTCCCCCTTCCTGGGACAATGAGTTCACGGTGTTCTTATTTCAATTTCCAGGAGTGTAGCATCGCACAACCATAACAAAATCTCTCCAACACGTCCGATTTGTGCAGTCACTTCACACAGAGTCCTCCGATATACATTTTTGGTTACTTATTCCGGAGAGATGAGTCCGTAGCACGGAACGTGCCATTCTCGTAGGCAGTTCATACTATTCTCGGAATTAATAATTCGCCGCAACTGCTTCAGGTCTTTCCCCATTTACTATTCATTGCACTGCGATTCGACTGACGAGTGCAGTCGTGAGTTACTACTATGAATATTACGTATAACCTTATAGAAGATTCAATCAAAGTTTCTGGTGGATCGATTATGGGATAAAATCATGGTTCATGGAAAAAGTTTTGATAAATGAGGATGATGTTGTAGGAGTATATCTATCATTTGTGACCAATGCTCTGTATCTTAAAATGAAAAGTCCCGAGTTATGTTATTTAATTATAGATAGATGTGAAAAATCAGTTAAGCTTAATCATTCCGACAGAAATGTCAGTAAAGTTAGCCATGCTGGCTTTGGAATACTCCCTTTCGAAAGTCCGCCGGAAGAAAAAATACTGCCCTCCGACCTTACGTTAGAGTAATATCAAATTTGGAGGTAAACGATCCGAAGCTCATATATTTCCCTGTCCCGAACAGCGATTGAGAAATTTATATAGAACTGCAGAAACATATCCCTCATTTCTTAAAATTTATAGTTATTGTGCTCTTACTTTATATGGTGGCCAACGGAAGACGTTACTCCCCGGAGCATATTTCCGCAGGATGTTCAAGGTGGCGCGTCGTGCAGTTAAGCTGTGACGAGTACCCAGGCCACCGCCCTGTTGTCTGTATGAGGCTGGCGTATGCAGCCGCTGCAAGCTTCAGTAGCCAAAGCGACCACACCTGGCGGAGTGCGGGCAAAACATGCTGATGGTTCAGAACCAGCTGTTGAAACACTGAAAGAAACAATTCATACGAATCATTACTTGTGTAGGGGTAGCACCATTGATTAGTCATCAAAGCATCCTCTGTCACGTGTTCGAAGACCGCAAACGCTTAAGATCTGAATAAAAATCCTCAGCAGTGCCGGCCGAAGACTTCCGCCGTAGGGAATCACGTCCCATTCACCCAACGGCATTGTCAAAGAGGGCAGAGCACCCGACACAGTTCCAGGGCTGTGGGAGACTGCCCGTAAAGGTGGAATTATCATCAGTGATCAACGGCATGGCGATGCGCAAGGCAAGGGTAACCACTGCATTAAGAGACGTAATGTGTATCCACAGGACATGTGGCCTGTAACTGAAAAAGTGTCATGATGATCTTTCCATTGGCAAAACATTGGGGATTATTACCTAATTGGATCTCCGGGAAGGGACAGCCAAGGGGAGACGATCATAGAGAAAAACTGAATAACCAACGAAAAGATAACGCTCTACGTGTCGGGGGGTGAAATGTCAGCAGTTTGAACGCGGTAGGAAAGGTAGAAAGTCTTAAACGAGAATTGCTAAGTCTCAGTCAAGATATGGTGAAGTCAGTGAAGTAAAATGGAAAAAAATACCAAGATTTCTGGTCAGACGAGTGTAGGGTGATATTAACAGCGGTAGGAAATGGTATAAACTGGAGTAGGATTCGTTATGAATAGGAAGGTAGGGTAGAGAGTGAGTGAACAGTTCATTGATTGTGTGGTTCTCATCTGAATCGACAGCAAACCAACACCGAGGATGATAAATCAGATACATACCGACGCCGCGAGCCGAAGATGAAAAGACAGAGGAAGTGTCTGAGGACATTGAACTGCTGTTTCAGTACGAAAATAAAGATGGAAATCTAATTGTCATGGGAGATCGGAATGCAGTTGTAGGGGAAGGTGAAGAAGGATGGGTTACGGGAGAATATGGGCTTGGTGATAGGAATATGGCACAAATAGCAAACCAGAAACTCTGGAACTTGAATCACACAACACTGTACGTGGTGACGAGAAAGGACCGACCATCATAATGGGAGAAGTAAAGCCTGCCATAGCTGCAATGAAAAATGGCAAAGCGATAGGTGCAGATACAATACCGGGAGAAGTCCTAAAATGCTTGAACCACGATGGAATAAGAGAAATAGTGAGGTTATGCAATAAAATATATGACAGTGGTGAATGGCCTGAGGACTTTCTGACAACAGTAATGATTCCATTACCGAAAAAACAAGGAACCATGAAATGTAGCGAGCACAGGACAATCAGCCTCGTTTCACATACAGCCAAAGTGATGTTAAAAATAGTTAATAAAAGACTTAGAAAAGTAATGGAGGAGAATCTTAGCAAGGAGCAGTTTGGCTTTAGACGAATACAGGCACCGGAGATGCAATAGGGCTCCTACGAATCTTGGGAGAAAGGTTTCATCGATCTAGAAAAGGCGTTTGACAATGTGGTTTGGAACAAGCTGGCGACTATAATGAGGGAAAAGAGAGTGGACTGGAAAACCAGAAGACTTATAAACTCATTATATCTTGATCAAAAAGTTTCAGATAAAGTGAGAGGAGAAAGTACAAACTGGATCAGACTAGGAAAAGGAGTAAGACAAGGATGCTGTTTATCACCCACTCTTTTCAACCTCTACTTGGAAAATATGATTGACCAATGCTCATTAGATGACAAAGGAGTAGAAATTGGAGGAAGATGAGTAGGGCGTTTGAGATTTGCTGATGACCTGGTCCTTCTAGCCACAAGGGAAAAATAATTACAGGATTTGGTGGAAACCATTGCAACTAACGGAAAAAAATATGGAATGAAAATTAACACAAATAAAACAATAGTATTGGCACAAGGAGGAAATAAGGAAATAAATATTATCCTGAATGGAGAAACACTGGAACAGGTGCAAAATTTTAAGTATCTTGGAAGCAGGATGGACACCGACTGGAAGTGCACCACAGAAATCAAAACAAGGATGTTGTTGTTGTGGTCTTCAGTCCTGAGACTGGTTTGATGCAGCTCTCCATGCTACTCTATCCTGTGCAAGCTTTTTCATCTCCCAGTACCTACTGCAACCTACATCCTTCTGAATCTGCTTAGTGTATTCATCTCTTGGTCTCCCTCTACGATTTTTACCCTCCACGCTGCCCTCCAATACTAAATTGGTGATCCCTTGATGCCTCAGAAAATGTCCTACCAACCGATCCCTTCTTCTGGTCAAGTTGTGCCACAAACTTCTCTTCTCGCCAATCCTATTCAATACTTCCTCATTAGTTATGTGATCTACCCATCTAATCTTCAGCATTCTTCTGTAGCACCACATTTCGAAAGCTTCTATTCTCTTCTTGTCCAAACTATTTATCGTCCATGTTTCACTTCCATACATGGCTACACTCCATACGAATACTTTCAGAAATGACTTCCTGACACTTAAATCAATACTGGATGTTAACAAATTTCTCTTCCTCAGAAACGCTTTCCTTGCCATTGCCAGCCTACATTTTATATCCTCTCTACTTCGACCATCATCAGTTATTTTGCTCCCCAAATAGCAAAACTCCTTTACTACTTTAAGTGCCTCATTTCCTAATCTAATTCCCTCAGCATCACCCGACTTGATTAGACTACATTCCATTATCCTTGTTTTGCTTTTGTTGATGTTCATCTTATATCCTCCTTTCAAGACACTGTCCATTCCATTCAACTGCTCTTCCAAGTCCTTTGCTGTCTCTGACACAATTACAATGTCATCGGCGAACCTCAAAGTTTTTATTTCTTCTCCATGAATTTTAATACCTACTCCGAATTTTTCTTTTGTGTCCTTTACTGCTTGCTCAATATACAGATTGAACAACATCGGGGAGAGGCTACAACCCTGTCTTACTCCCTTCCCAACCACTGCTTCCCTTTCATGTCCCTCGACTCTTATAACTGCCATCTGGTTTCTGTACAAATTGTAAATAGCCTTTCGCTCCCTGTATTTTACCCCTGCCACCTTTAGAATTTGAAAGAGAGTATTCCAGTCAACATTGTCAAAAGCTTTCTCTAAGTCTACAAATGCTAGAAACGTAGGTTTGCCTTTCCTTAATCTTTCTTCTAAGATAAGTCGTAAGGTCAGTATTGCCTCACGTGTTCCAGTGTTTCTACGGAATCCAAACTGATCTTCCCCGAGGTTGGCTTCTACTAGTTTTTCCATTCGTCTGTGAAGAATTCGTGTTAGTATTTTGCAGCTGTGACTTATTAAGCTGATAGTTCGGTAATTTTCACATCTGTCAACACCTGCTTTCTTCGGGATTGGAATTATTATATTCTTCTTGAATTCTGAGGGTATTTCGTCTGTTTCATACATCTTGCTCACCAGATGGTAGAGTTTTGTCAGGACTGGCTCTCCCACGGCCGTCAGTAGTTCCAATGGAATATTGTCTACTCCGGGGGCCTTGTTTCGACTCAGGTCTTTCAGTGCTCTATCAAACTCTTCACGCAGTATCATATCTCCCATTTCATCTTCATCTACATCCTCTTCCATTTCCATAATATTGTCCTCAAGTACATCGCCCTTGTATAGACCCTCTATATACTCCTTCCACCTTTCTGCTTTCCCTTCTTTGCTTAGAACTGGGTTTCCATCTGAGCTCTTGATATTCATACAAGTCGTTCTCTTATCTCCAAAGGTCTCTTTAATTTTCCTGTAGGCGGTATCTATCTTACCCCTAGTGAGATAGGCCTCTACATCCTTACATTTGTCCTCTAGCCATCCCTGCTTAGCCATTTTGCACTTCCTGTCGATCTCATTTTTGAGACGTTTGTATTCCTTTTTGCCTGTTTCACTTACTGCATTTTTATATTTTCTCCTTTCATCAATTAAATTCAATATTTCTTCTGTTACCCAAGGATTTCTACTAGCCCTAGTCTTTTTACCTACTTGATCCTCTGCTGCCTTTACTACTTCATCCCTCAAAGCTACCCATTCTTCTTCTACTGTATTTATTTCCCCCATTCCTGTCAATTGCTCCCTTATGCTCTCCCTGAATCTCTGTACAACCTCTGGTTCTTTTAGTTTATCCAGGTCCCATCTCCTTAAATTCCCACCTTTTTGCAGTTTCTTCAGTTTTAATCTACAGGTCATAACCAATAGATTGTGGTCAGAGTCCACATCTGCCCCTGGAAATGTCTTACAATTTAAAACCTGATTCCTAAATCTCTGTCTTACCAATGGATAGTAATGGTAAAAGAGGCTTTATAAGAAAAGGAGAATCTTCTGCAGCGGTCTGGACAGAGTACTCAGAAAGAGACTCATAAAATGTCTTGTATGGAGTGTTCTTCTATATGACGCTGAAACATGGACTATGAGGAAAAAGACAGAGAAATGCTGGAAGCTTCTGAGATCTGGACAGGGCGGAAGATGGAAAGAATAAGTTGGATGGACAGAGAAAAAATGAAGAGGTACTGAGAAGAGTGGGAGAGAAAAGACAGTTACTAGATGTAATAAAGAGAAGATAAAAAAATAGAATTGTGCATATATTAAGAAAGTATGACGGACTGATAAAAACAGTTTTAGAAGGTTATGTAGAAGGGAAAAGGAAGCGAGGAAGGAAGAGATTCCCGATACTGGATGACATGATGGACGGTACAACATACAGCAGCCTTAAGAAGGAAGCAATGGATCGCAGAAAATGGAGAGGCAAAGGACCTGCTAATATAGCAGACAACTTATGATGATGATGATGATGATGATGATGATGATAGGAATGTGAGAGGAGATAGACTAGTTGAGCTCTGCAATAAATTTCAACTAGTACTAGCGATTACTCTGTTCAAGAATCTCAAGAGGAGGAAGTACACTTGAGAAAGGCCGGGAGATATAGGAAGATTTCAGTAAGATAGTGATGTGGCGGTACGAATTTGTCCCTTAACATTTATTTTAAGTATAGAAACATAATCTACTCATCAAGCCAAGAAGTTTGATACCACGCATTTCTTACGTCAAGGAAAATGATACTAATTTACATAGCACAGAGAGTAATCTTTCATACGTGGCCGTCATGAAGTCGATACTAACAGTCATTCCCTACACTGCGTGTTAATAGTCACGTAGTAACGTAATCACTTTCAACTGAACTGGACGCAGTCAGTTCCCAGTCGTCGAGAGAATAGAACATGGAACGCATTTCAAGAGGGGCAATAAAAGCCGACGATTCGCAGCCGAAAGGCAAACACCATTAGCTAACTATAAGCCCCCCCATGAACCATGGACCTTGCCGTTGGTGGGGAGGCTTGCGTGCCTCAGCGATACAGATAGCCGTACCGTAGGTGCAACCACAACGGAGGGGTATCTGTTGAGAGGCCAGACAAACGAGTGGTTCCTGAAGAGGGGCAGCAGCCTTTTCAGTAGTTGCAAGGGCAACAGTCTGGATGATTGACTGATCTGGCCTTGTAACAATAACCAAAACGGCCTTGCTGTGCTGGTACTGCGAACGGCTGAAAACAAGGGGAAACTACAGCCGTAATTTTTCCCGAGGGCATGCAGCTTTACTGTATGATTACATGATGATGGCGTCCTCTTGGGTAAAATTTTCCGGAGGTAAAATAGTCCCCCATTCGGATCTCCGGGCGGGGACTACTCAAGAGGATGTCGTTATCAGGAGAAAGAAAACTGGCGTTCTTCGGATCGGAGCGTGGAATGTCAGATCCCTTAATCGGGCAGGTAGGTTAGAAAATTTAAAAAGGGAAATGGATAGGTTGAAGTTAGATATAGTGGGAATTAGTGAAGTTCGGTGGCAGGAGGAACAAGACTTCTGGTCAGGTGTCTACAGGGTTATAAACACAAAATCAAATAGGGGTAATGCAGGAGTAGGTTTAATAATGAATAGGAAAATAGGAATGCGGGTAAGCTACTACAAACAGCATAGTGAACGCATTATTGTGGCCAAGATAGATACGAAGCCCACGCCTACTACAGTAGTACAAGTTTATATGCCAACTAGCTCTGCAGATGACGAAGAAATTGAAGAAATGTATGATGATATAAAAGAAATTATTCAGATTGTGAAGGGAGACGAAAATTTAATAGTCATGGGTGACTGGAATTCGAGTGTAGGAAAAGGGAGAGAAGGAAACGTAGTAGGTGAATATGGATTGGGGGACAGAAATGAAAGAGGAAGCCGCCTGGTCGAATTTTGCACAGAGCACAACATAATCATAACTAACACTTGGTTTAAGAATCATGAAAGAAGGTTGTATACATGGAAGAACCCTGGAGATACTAAAAGGTATCAGATAGATTATATAATGGTAAGACAGAGATTTAGGAACCAGGTTTTAAATTGTAAGACATTTCCAGGGGCAGATGTGGACTCTGACCACAATCTATTGGTTATGACCTGTAGATTAAAAGTGAAGAAACTGCAAAAAGGTGGGAATTTAAGGAGATGGGACCTGGATAAACTAAAAGAACCAGAGGTTGTACAGAGATTCAGGGAGAGCATAAGGGAGCAATTGACAGGAATGGGGGAAATAAATACAGTAGAAGAAGAATGGGTAGCTTTGAGGGATGAAGTAGTGAAGGCAGCAGAGGATCAAGTAGGTAAAAAGACTAGGGCTAGTAGAAATCCTTGGGTAACAGAAGAAATATTGAATTTAATTGATGAAAGGAGAAAATATAAAAATGCAGTAAGTGAAACGGGCAAAAAGGAATACAAACGTCTCACAAATGAGATCGACAGGAAGTGCAAAATGGCTAAGCAGGGATGGCTAGAGGACAAATGTAAGGATGTAGAGGCCTATCTCACTAGGGTAAGATAGATACCGCCTACTGGAAAATTAAAGAGACCTTTGGAGATAAGAGAACGACTTGTATGAATATCAAGAGCTCAGATGGAAACCCAGTTCTAAGCAAAGAAGGGAAAGCAGAAAGGTGGAAGGAGTATATAGAGGGTCGATACAAGGGCGATGTACTTGAGGACAATATTATGGGAATGGAAGAGGATGTAGATGAAGATGAAATGGGAGATATGATACTGCGTGAAGAGTTTGACAGAGCACTGAAAGACCTGAGTCGAAACAAGGCCCCCGGAGTAGACAATATTCCATTGGAACTACTGACGGCCGTGGGAGAGCCAGTCCTGACAAAACTCTACCATCTGGTGAGCAAGATGTATGAAACAGACGAAATACCCTCAGAATTCAAGAAGAATATAATAATTCCAATCCCGAAGAAAGCAGGTGTTGACAGATGTGAAAATTACCGAACTATCAGCTTAATAAGTCACAGCTGCAAAATACTAACACGAATTCTTTACAGACGAATGGAAAAACTAGTAGAAGCCAACCTCGGGGAAGATCAGTTTGGATTCCGTAGAAACACTGGAACACGTGAGGCAATACTGACCTTACGACTTATCTTAGAAGAAAGATTAAGGAAAGGCAAACCTACGTTTCTAGCATTTGTAGACTTAGAGAAAGCTTTTGACAATGTTGACTGGAATACTCTCTTTCAAATTCTAAAGGTGGCAGGGGTAAAATACAGGGAGCGAAAGGCTAATTACAATTTGTACAGAAACCAGATGGCAGTTATAAGAGTCGAGGGACATGAAAGGGAAGCAGTGGTTGGGAAGGGAGTAAGACAGGGTTGTAGCCTCTCCCCGATGTTGTTCAATCTGTATATTGAGCAAGCAGTAAAGGAAACAAAAGAAAAATTTGGAGTAGGTATTAAAATTCATGGAGAAGAAATAAAAACTTTGAGGTTCGCCGATGACATTGTAATTCTGTCAGAGACAGCAAAGGACTTGGAAGAGCAGTTGAATGGAATGGACAGTGTCTTCAAAGGAGGATATAAGATGAACATCAACAAAAGCAAAACAAGGATAATGGAATGTAGTCTAATCAAGTCGGGTGATGCTGAGGGAATTAGATTAGGAAATGAGGCACTTAAAGTAGTAAAGGAGTTTTGCTATTTGGGGAGCAAAATAACTGATGATGGTCGAAGTAGAGAGGATATAAAATGTAGGCTGGCAATGGCAAGGAAAGCGTTTCTGAAGAAGAGAAATTTGTTAACATCGAGTATAGATTTAAGTGTCAGGAAGTCATTTCTGAAAGTATTCGTATGGAGTGTAGCCATGTATGGAAGTGAAACATGGACGATAAATAGTTTGGACAAGAAGAGAATAGAAGCTTTCGAAATGTGGTGCTACAGAAGAATGCTGAAGATTAGATGGGTAGATCACATAACTAATGAGGAAGTATTGAATGGGATTGGGGAGAAGAGAAGTTTGTGGCACAACTTGACCAGAAGAAGGGATCGGTTGGTAGGACATGTTCTGAGGCATCAAGGGATCACCAATTTAGTATTGGAGGGCAGTGTGGAGGGTAAAAATCGTAGAGGGAGACCAAGAGATGAATACACTAAGCAGATTCAGAAGGATGTAGGTTGCAGTAGGTACTGGGAGATGAAAAAGCTTGCACAGGATAGAGTAGCATGGAGAGCTGCATCAAACCAGTCTCAGGACTGAAGACCACAACAACAACAACAACAACAAGCCATTAAGCGAGCTTATCTGACACACCTGCGTAAAATAGAAAGAAACATCTTAACATAGCAGGGGTCCGTGTGGCCGCTCTTAGAGGACCAATACACGGAATTAGCATTTACGAAAAATATTAAGTCGCACAAAAGAAAGTTAACGTCGGGGCAGAGGTGTCAGGACAGAACACGCGTAGAAAAACCACACCAGATGCCTGGGAAAGCTTGTAGGGAAGTAACACTTTCAGAATCATAATGGGAGGTCTTTGAAAAGCATGAAAAACATTGTCGCTATGTTTCTTTTCTACAAAACAGAAAATAGGCCATAGTGGACGACACCGATATATTTAACAAATAATCCCATAGCACGTGATGATGGCGTGTAGAACATGAGGGTCCACGAGGACAACTCATTTATGGGCGGAGTCAGAGTATAGGAGCCAAACATGAATGTGATAGGCCAGAAGGAAAATATGAGTAGTTTCCACACTAATGAGCGAGCTTCTCAACCTTCACTGGGCGAAGAAACGACACAAGTCTACCACAATCAGCATTGGCCGCTACGAATTGTGGTAGGGCACGAACACAAGGTACAGTGGAGGGGAACCAAAAAGAAATAATGACCGGGGCCATGGATAGAAGAAGGACATCTCTTCAAACCAGGGCCACAGGTAGACGGTACACTTCCAGTACTGTCGGCCTAGAAGACTTTATTAGTGAACACATACGTTCACAGGGTTCGAAAATCTCATAACATCTCTGGAGTGCAGATTACGGATTTAGACCCGAGTTAGTTACATTTTGCGGGACAATTAAACAGGGCAGAGGTGTACACGCCGCTAACCCAGAGCGAGCGGACATTGCCAATAGTTTAGCTAGAGAAAAACACCGTTTTTCGCTTCACGAAAGCTCAGGGCAGTTTCCGACTGCTGATACAGTCAAGGCCAGATTAGTATCGAGGTTTACAGGTGCTGTCAGCGTCGACGAGCCGGTGTCATACGCCACTGCCGGCCACAGCAGCCGCCGATAAAGCACTGTCAATATCGCATTTGCTCAGGCGCTCAGTAAGGGAGTCACTAGCTTGTATGTGCACATCAGTTCTATTGGAGATTGGAGTTGTGTTACGTATTTTCTTCTCATTACCTTGTGTCCATGCTAGCCACACATCGCGTGTGTGTTTAAAGGGCTTAAAAGTTGAGGTAGGTATCAGTTAATATACGTAATTGTCCAGCTGAAATAGCATAGACGTCAGAGCATATTAAAGTATGGTGAGTGTAATATTTTGTAGGGTAGATTATTTTGTGCCAAGCGTAAGTTATGATAGGTTTTTTTTCTCATGTGGGTACGCTTTTGAAAGTTTGTTTTGTGTGAATGATTGTCACGATTAATTTCATTTAGTTTGTGAATTCATTTTAAGGATCTTCTTAATTATAGAGTACTTTCCAACGTCACGAAGTACACGCTTGATCCCAGTGTGTTGGTGATTCTGTACTAAAGAGATTTAGTACAGGTAACAGTTGTTTCTGTGTTGTAGAGCAGAGGTTACCTATCCTCACTGAAATATTTTAGGGCATGTATGACGGCTGTTATTCTGATGTGTCTCTAATAGTGGCTTCATCTGGGATCTCCTTACCTTGCAGGACCTGGGTTCACAGGAACTTAAGTGTTATCAGGTATCTCAGTGCATCGCAAGTGGTAAGGACAAGTCAAAACAACCGTGGGAGTACATTAGGAGATTACATCTTCTTCGGGCTGAGATTCTGAAATTAGATATTGGATTGTAATGAATACCTAGGAGCAGATATAAACTTAGATCTAAATTTAGTACTGATGAAGAGTAGATTGACGTTTAAGGCAGTAGTGAGAAAGTGGGATACAGACGTGCTAAGGAATGAACAAGTATGCTTGAAATTTTCTGAGGCTGTAGACATTGCCACGGGGAATAGCCCATTAGGCAGTTCAGTTGAAGGCGAGTGGCCATCTCTAAAAAGGTCAGTCATAGATGCTGGAGAGAAAACCGCCAGTACCAAGAAGGTAGCTGCGAAAAAACTATGGGTAACAAAAGGAATACTTTAGTTGATTAATGAAAGAATGAAGTATAAAAATATTCAATGGAATTAAAGAATAGAGAAATACAAGTCACTTAGGAGTGAAATAAATAGGAAGTGCAGGAAAGCCAAGGCCAAATGGCAGGATTAAAAATGTGAAGAAATCGTAAAAGAACTAAATGTCAGAAATCCTTCTGGCTCAGCATGTAAGGAAGTCAAAACCAACTTTGCTGAAAATAAAGCAACGGCGATAACATTAAGTGTGAATGGGAATACCAGTGTTACATGCAGAGGAATGATCAGATAGATGGAAGGAATACATTGAAGCTCTCTATAAGGGGGAGGACTTGTCTGAAGGTTTAATGCAAGAAAGGATAGGAGTCGATATAGAACAGGCAGGGGAATCAGTATTACAATCAGATTCTCAAAGAGCTCTGGAAGACTTAAAATCAAACAAGGCAGTGGGAATAGGTTTTCGGAAAAATATCATCCACACAATTCCGAAGATTGCAAGAGTCGACAAGTGCGAGAATTACCGCACAGTAAGCTTAACAGCTCATGCATCCAAGTTCCTGACGAGAATAATATCGAGAAGAATGGAAAAGAGAATTGGGAATGTGTTAGATGACGATCAGTTTATCTTTACAAAAAAAGAGGCATCAGAGGGACAATACTCACGTTTCGGTTGATCGGTTGATATTGGAAACTAAAGAAGAATCAGCATACAATATACAATATGAACAAGAACCAAGAGGGGATAATAAGAGTGGACGACCAAGAACGAAGTGCTCGATGTAGAGAGTGTGTAAGACAGCGACGTAGTCTTCTTCTATAGTGGAATTAAAATTCAGGGTGAAAGGATATGAACGACAATATTCGCTGATGACATTGCTATCCTCAGTGGAAGTACAGAAAAATTACAGTATCTGTGGAATGGAGAGAGCAGTCTCATGAGTATAAAATATGGTGTAGAGTAAATCGAAGAAAGACAAAAGTAATCAGAAGTATCAGAAATGACAAAGGTGAGAAACAAAACATCACCACTGGAATATAAGAATGCAGGCTTTCTCGAAGAATCTCTACAATGAAATCTGGTCTGATTGACAGCCGAGTCAATGCGTTGTTCTCCAGTAACCTTTCAGCAAGTTTCTTACTTGCCATCTGCAGAAAGATGCCAAGATGGCAAGTAAGAAACTTGCTGAAACGCTGATAGAGAACAACGCATTGACTAAGCTGTCAACCCGAGAAGATTTTTATTATTAGCACTGGTTATCACGAAGTATATGAAGTTGAGGAATTTTGCTACCTAGGCAACAAAATAACCCATGTTTGATAGTGCAAGGAGGATATAAGAAGCAGACTAGTACTGGTAAAATGGACACTCCTGGCCAACAGAAATCTACTACTATCAGACACAGACAATTTGAGGAAGAAATTTCTGGGAATATACGTCTGGAGCACAGAGTTGTATGGTAGTGAAACATGTAATGCAGGAAAACCGGAGAAGAAGCGAATTAAAGTATGTTGTGGTATTGAAGAATAATGAAAATTACGTGGACTGATAAGGTAAGGAATGAGAAGGTCCTCCGCTGAACCGGAGAGGAAATAATACGTGAAAAACACTGACAAGAAGAAGCGACAGGATGGTAGGACATCAGTAAGACAGCATGTATAGAGGGAGCTGTAAAACGTAAAATTTGTAGAGGAAAACCGAGTTTGGATTACATCCTGCGAGTAACTGAGGACGTAGACTGCAAGTGCTACTCCGAGATGAAGAGGTTGGCATAGGAGGGAATTTGTGTCGATCCATATCAAACCAGTCACGATACTATTGTCTCAGAAAAGGAGGGGGGGGTAGGGGAATCATACTGTCTCTGCACACTCTTACAGGAATCACAATATGCGAGACACAGACATTCCGGTGCATCTTCCTGAGTTAATACCGCGTAGGAAACCGTTACTACAACACCAGAAATGACAGTTACAGGTATACACCCCGCCAGATGAGCAATTAATGACACTAACTCAGACGTCGGTTCAACACCAGGTGAAGCGTAATGTGTGTCTATGATGGTAACCACTACTCAGCATGTTACGGAATTGGTCAAAGTCTAGAAAGGAATATGATCACTGGACAAAAGTGAATAGCCAAGCGTAGCAGTAGAAGGATTCAGTAGGTCTTTCGTCGCAAAGGAGAAACAGACTGTGTCAGGTAGGTCATATGCAACATCTGAAACGCCTCGAAATTCATCTCCTTCTTGGTTACCGAAGAAATCTTCGAAGAAAAGCAAGAGGAGGAGATTGGCACGTAAAGTAGCAGAGACTTTGGCTTCTGCACTAAGAGAAAAATTAAGAACTTGGGGAAAATGTAAGAATGCAAGAAAAACAGCCAACAGAGAGACTTGGGCAGTATGTGAAGGAGGAAGTGACTTATGCAGACATTAGGGAACAAATCCACGTGACTTTTGCCATCTCCAATTAGGACTACAGAACTGAAATGCAATAACGTAGCCATCTCTCAGAAAAGCAATGGCCTGGGTGTACGACAAGATGACGAAATGGAACAGCGCATGGAGACAGGTGACACACATAAAACAGAAATTTAGTTAATTTGGAAAATCAGAGCTTTTTCGTAAAAGTTATTTAGCACGGCAAAGAAATGAAATGAACCTGAGCACTTCTTATAAACTAACTTCCTTATGTAACCACCTGTATGGAGATAACCTAAAACATAATCATAATCAATATCAACAGGATTCAAACCGCAGCAGAAGTCAGCTCTACAAAGTAATTTCCGCACCATCTGGATGCTCATATAGCCCTACTTCAGGAATTTAATTTCAACTAATTTTATGCCCCTGGTAACAAAGAAACCTTAAATACAGCCTCAGAGGCGAAATGCACAACTATACTCTTTCTAAAGGAACCTAGTGACATTAAAAGTCTGCAGATGTTTTAATAAACGTAAAAAGAGATCAAGGTTAAACCTACAAGTTTTATGAGGAAAGAGCTTGAGGGATAAAAAAATTAAAATGGTTCTGAGCACTATGGGACTTAAGATCTCAGATCATCAGTCCCCTAGAACTTAGAACTACTTAAACCTAACTAACCTAAAGACATCACACACATCCATGCCTGAGGCAGGATTCAAACCTGCGACCGTAGCGGTCGCACGGTTCCAGACACAAGCGCCTAGAACCGGTCGGCCACCAGCGGCTGGCAAATCAATTAAACCTCTAGTCAAAACAATAGTGGAGGAAGAAAATGACTCCTATATCACGTAGCTCAATGTGGAAGAAAAGGTAGGAGACAACGGGGTGCAGTCAACACAAAAGGACAAAAAAAAAAAAAAGGTTCAAATGGCTCTGAGCACTATGGGGCTTAACATATATGGTCGTCAGTCCCCTAGAACGTAGAACTACTTAAACCTAACTAACCGAAGGACATCACACAACACCCAATCATCACGAGGCAGAGAAAATCCCTGACCCTGCCGGGAATCGAACCTGGGCGCAGGAAGCGAGGACGCTACCGCACGACCACGAGCTGCGGACAAAACAAAAGGACATATGACATGAAATTATAGATAGTACATGTAAAGTGGTACCCAGCATATGCAGCTGCTGCAAGGGATCTGCTGCAAAATACAGGTTCAAGGAACGCAACAATTGATGAGGACAGTAAGTCCCTCACAACTACCCGTAAGTCCCTCAGTTTCGTGGCTTGCCTGTAAAATTCTATCTAAAGTTTAGGTCCTTAATAGGTAATAAATTTACGAACGTGATAAATGAAGCACTCAATGGAACAACTGTTCCGCACAAGTTAATAGAAAGTGTAGCCGTATTTTTACGAGAGGGCAGAAACACAAAAGGAAAAGACAGCAGAAAATGAGACCGATATGTATGAAGAACTTTGGTTACATAATCACTGTGCGATTACTGAACGAATGAATAAGACCACTGACGAAAAAGATAACGGAAGAATATCAGATCTATGTATCGGAGATAAATATTCTTAAAATGCTTGTGAATACAGGGATATCACCGTCGTCTTTCCAACATCATCCGCAAAATGTGGTCTTGATTTTATAGATTTCTCGAAGGCTTTCGACATGGTCAACCATGTATTTTTGTTCAGAATATTCACACATGTTGGTTTTAGTGAAGATTTTGTACAAGTATTAATCAAAATTCTAAGGAATAGAAACTAAGGTTTCCACATATGGCTTTTCCCGCCTGTGTATTATCGCAGTAGAAAACTTTCTGAGGAGACTGAATATGGATCTCAAGGACACGACAATGTCAGGCACTGAAAAAGATACCTATGGTGAAGTTGATGACGTTGGAATCATTATTAGAGTTAATGAAGATTTGGACAGGTTATCTAACAGCGTGCAGATCTATGGTGATGCAACAGGTTCTAAAGTTAACGAGATCAAAAGCTCCGATTTAAATTTCCAAGATCTGAAAGATGTTCCTATGTGATGGGGAAATTCCTTGGTTTACAGCACCGCTCTAGGTTTCACGTTTTACCGATGTACACTTCAGTTAATAGCCAACTACTGTTTACAAGTGGTGGATAAAATCATAGGTTCAACAACAGTTAATTAGACTGGAGAGTTGCTGTTGCTGTTGGCACAGTTGTGCTACATAAAAATTTTAAATAGTTGGTACTTAACATGCGACGTCACCGGGTAACGTACCTCGCCGCACGTGTAGCGATCGGGCTTGGTCGTGAGATATTATTGAGCAATGCAATATTTGCATTCGAGCAAACAGTGTAAATTTATGACACCTCTTGTAAATATGATCTGTTGTAAATGTAGAAGTTGCAAAATTATCATCGTTGCTATAACGAAGTAAAAGCTGCATTTATTTTTGATTTTCTTTCCCTTTGTCCCTTCTAATTTTGTTTACAGACGTTATATAGTAAAGAAAACCTGGGTCATGTACGATAACGACGCAATACGGAAGCCTATACTCATTTACTTGTGACGCAATACGGTAGGATTTCGTTTTACTGTACTTTGCAGTAAACCAGCAGAAACCGCGAGGCCGGTAAATGAAATAACAAATCTTATCTCAATATAAACACATAAGTGTTTAACACAGTAAAAAAATACTGCCAGCTAAACGCAAGACTCAAACCTTGAGCCCCAAGAACACTTAGACCGACGGGAATACTTGACTTTGGTTGGGATGGGCTCACCCACTGCACGTACAGTGAGGTACGTCATATGATCACGTCACACGGTCAACAGTTTTTTCTATCCACTTTGAGGTGTTTCCCGTCATTTGAGGCCCCCTGTCTCTTGTATTAAATTAATTATCTCAGCGTCATTTACGTCACTTCAGGGGTTTTTATACGTTAATAAACATCATCCAATACAAGGGTCAAGTTCTAATAGTCAAGAAGGTTACAGCCAAAAGCATAATGAGTGTAATTCGCCGATTTATACGGACAGGGAATATGTTTCAAGTTGCTGTTGGCACAGTTGTGCTACCTCCTGAACAAGGTGGCTTGTTCTCGCTGACATATACAGAAAACTTCGGCCTTACGCATACACTGGTCGCTTCAAATTATGGATACTCATCCAAATAGTGTAACCGCCAGATTACAAGAGCACCTAAAGCGTGAAAAATCTAATCCAACTCATAAATACAGTCAGAATAAACTACAAATTGAAAAATGTGGCCCCTTCTTCCTTGGGATAACCTACACGGAATGTATCGTAAAGATCAAAGGATTTAGGAATTGCAGGATGATAATGAACACATTAAAGAATGAGACATCAAAGCAAAGACAGAAAATGTGAATAAAATGCAGCTAAAATAAACACTTTGGAAAAATATTGCTCATAAGGTACTGTCTTCATTCACGAGATATAATACCAAATTGTTATTCACGTAGATAGCACTAATTAAAACTTGAACTCCATGGGCCTTATTGACACAAACGTATACATTTGATGCGACGCAGGTGAATCTTTGGCCCAACGTTTTATATGTAGAGGATATGTATATGTATGGAAGGAAGTCCAACAACCGGTAGTATTTATAAATTTACTCTTCCACGACATTGTTTTCTTCCCTGCTCAAAAATAAAGTTGTGCTATGACTGTTTCGAAATTACGTAGATAGGTTATTACCGAGATAGGAAGTGATCCAGTATTGGGATAAGAACCATATGAACAAGCAGGATGTTATACAATGCATAGAAGACAGGACAATCAAAAACCTATAGGAAACTTGTTAAGAATACTGAATGACAGTTTAAACAGTCATCGTCTTCAGGAATTGTAGCCGCAGGCTAAAGTACGAGATTGCTGTTGAGGGTGAAATACGGTGGGGACTTCGTGTGCACTGGGGCCGCTACGGCAGCCGTGATGGCCTCAACAGAACCGGGCAACAGCGATGTGACGTGACAGACATCGACAAATTTAGTACCTAACTCCTGCAATGAAGAACTAACATGGTACGTTATGCAGGATTCATATTAGAATTCTCAGAAAGTTTTAATCTACAAAGTAAAACATAACATTGCGCTGGCGATCATAAACCAACCTCCCATTTGCTTCGTTTAAGAGATGAAAATTCCATCTTTTCAGTGTTACTTGCGGAGGGGAGGTACATAAATGTCAAGGTCAAGGATGCCAAGGAATAAACATGGAACTGTTGAGCATCTGACCACCCAGATGAACCAAGCGGCTACCAACAGTACCTCCTCATGACAGTTCAGCGAACGTTGCAGGCGCCTGGTTTTCGCGCCTATGCTGACCGCGTTCATCGGCGACAAAGGCTGGAATTTGCTCGCCAGTGCTACAACTGGACGTCTGTCTATTGTGTAGGATCCTGCAACTATCGTCAGAAGGGTGCAAGCCAGATGAGGGGTAGTTATGACGTCACTCTGGAAGGCACACTGGATTAACGCAAGTATACATCTATCCTTGAGGACCATGTCCACCAATCCAGCACGATGGCATCTACCAGCACGACAATGCAAAGTGTCACACAGCTCGCAGTGTACGTGCTTGGTTAGAGGAGCACGGTTGTGAGTTTGCGTTACTCCTCTGGCTAGCAAACTCCCCTAATTTAAACCCAATCAAGAATCATTGGGACCACCTCAGTTGGGCTGTTAGCGCCATGTATCTTAAACCGAGAACCACAACGTACCAGGCCACATCACTGCAGCTGGTATGGCTCCACGCCCTTGTTAGTACCTTCCAGAACGTTACTGACTCTCTTCCCGCACGTCTCTCAGACGACCGTGCTCCAAAACGTTGCTATTCTGGTTTTTGACAGATGGTCACATGTCAAAATTCTAGTGGACTCTATGTAAAATCTACTTTAATCAGAGCTGATTGGCAAA
This sequence comes from Schistocerca piceifrons, assembly GCF_021461385.2. NCBI lineage: Eukaryota > Metazoa > Arthropoda > Insecta > Orthoptera > Acrididae > Schistocerca > Schistocerca piceifrons. The sequence goes on along the minus strand of NC_060143.1, from coordinate 504,237,616 downwards.
AACATTGATTTCCGCTCAGGGCATAATGACTATCCTGTTGTGAATTTATTGCAACATGACTTCCCTCTACCTAAATTTTTTATGCCACAGTAGATGTTATTGATTTCCAAAACTTCACTGAAGTTTCATGCACATGACTCATAAACGATGGTTTAAAAGAGACTAGTGCCTCAGTAACAGTGTTTCAAAGTATGTGCTCCACCATTCCTCAATGGCTGTTAGAGAGGTCGTGGAACATCAAGTGTATGGGGCATTTAATACGACTCCAGGCCAGTTTGTTTCAGGTATATCTATTATTGAGAAGTGAGGTTTCCTCTAGAACGAAGAAAGAGCTGAAGAGAGACTGCTGCGGAATTCTGAGAGGATAATCTGGAGTAGAGGTTTGGAGCCCACGTACAGGTGTCACTTCTTACCCACTTTCTCACCCTGGCCGAGACCGACGCCTGTTGGTCACGCCCCATCAGTCGAATCAGCCGTAGGTACAACTTGCTACTGCCACATTGATGACAGTTTTACAAGTGAAATATTCTCGTAGTAATATACAGCACTTAACGACATTTTATCGAGAAAGAATGCTCTGAATTTTGGTATTATTTGCATCTGTCATTCACCATTCATAAAGTTTAAAATTCCGTATCACAATCATCGTGAAAATAGAGAGAGCTTCATTTCATACAATTCATGTTTTATTTTCTCGGCGCACATTATTTTTGTTAACTTATTACTGCATGATATTTTAATATGCTATCACGCTTGTCAAAAGCTGCAATAGGCTGCGCGTCTCAATGTGTTTCTGATTCTGTAGGCACGTGGCAGCCGCTGCCAATATCGACTATCTCCCGATATTTGTGGCACGAGCTACACCAGCCGGGTGCCTGGGACGAACGGGAGGAATCTTTTAAACATTATCACTTCTTGTGTAACGCGATAACATGAGCTGATAATTAAGTTCCAAACGCAAATTGATTCTGCATTCTGAAACAAATGGTAACCCTAGTAGACACTTTATGACGTTCATGTTTCCCAGCATAATGTGATGTTAAAATAATACGCTAGGAAAATGACCTGTCAGGCGCATGCTTCCAGCTAGGCGATTATTTTTATGTGTGAGCTGTTACAAGGATGTTCTTTAAAATGTATAGGTCATGGTCAAGAGTAATAACTCTTACGGTGTTGTAATGGAGAGTGATATAGCTTTCATGAGTAGAAAATCCTGGCACAAGTAACTTTGACACTTCAGAATACCAAATGCAGTCATTATATCTTATGGATTTTTGTTTCGATTTTATGTGGTGTGTTTACCACATAAATATTCAAGCATGACCTGTCTCGGACCGTAACTGTATTCTGAATTTGATTATAGACACGTTGTGCCTCCTTAAGTTCTGGAAAAGATAATATTTGAAGATATTTCCCACCTATAAAGCTGAAATCACAATCTGTATTCTTGAACTGTTTTTTTTTACACAGTAATCAGTGACAAAAAAATAATTTTGCGTGAAGTTTTCACAAGCCGAAATAGGTACATATTATACAATTCTCATACCTAGTTTTTTTTTTTTATTTATTGAACACTTCCCCAAAGGAGATATTTGGAAGTATTTTTAAAGCCACAGTCTTAGAAAGGAATAAAATTTCAATCAGTATCAAGTTACGCCATATAAGACTCAAAATCTGCAATTTAGGCTTTTTATTAGGAAGAATTTCGTGGTATAATTCTTCTCCGTTTAACACTGAAATGTTAATTTTTAAAAAAATACCTCTGTGCTATTGTGAGTGACATGTTCCTGAATTTTTGAAAATTGCCGTCCACTACTGATAAAGATTTCCTAGAGTCTTGGGTGGAGCTAATGTCCATAAAAAATTGCTGAGGTTTTCGTGGCCATTTGACGTATTCCTTGCTGGATTCCGTCTCAAGATCTTCTTCTGTCTTTTATTTACAGATTTTTCTGACGTTTCTCCAGCATGATCGACTCTCACTGTGAAATATTTGTCTTCTCCTATTGGTGGCAACCAGCAACAATGGATTGTGCAGTTGTTACAATGTCAGACACACGTTCCGACCAAATGTCAGAAAAAAGCGTTGGACAAATGTTGACAGAAGATCCCGAGAGCGAAGGCAACAGGAAAAACAATTTGTAATTCTTGTCAGCGTGTTAAACTGATTGCTATATTTTGCAATACGTCTTTCACGTACATGACTATTCCAACTAATTGATGTAATATGGGATATGAAGTCTGAAGATTATAAACGGCAATAAATATAATAAGAGAGATACATCAAATAACGTGAATGAGAAGTATAACCTTATGTTCAGAGCATCAATTTTATTGTTTACACTTTCAAGCCGGATGTCACAGTTATAATTAAATCGGTAGTTTGAACAATTACGAAGTGTCAAGAGAAACCCTTTTTTTGCGTTTTCCACCCAACATAAGTGAGCACATAGATGCAGGTTCCCAATAAAAGGGGAACGATAACCACTCATGTTCCGACTTAGACGTAGATATATTTATTAGTTTGAAGAAGGGAATACATCCCAGTTTTGAGTTCGTCCATCCCCAACAGTATGGTTGCTGTGACAACTGGTGTTCAAATAATCAATTCAGTTGCATAAAACCTCGTGTTTGCAGTGCATCAGAGTATTTTTTGTGGTAAATGTCGGACGTCCGAGTTTAGGTATTCTTCATTAAACGTAAGTGAATAACAGTTATTTTTCTACAAGGTTTAAATATGTGTTACTTTGGGAACAGCGTCAACAATGAAGTTCCCGGAAATATTTTCGATATTCAACTACAAGCGTTTAGAATATTTTTACCTAAAGATTATTTAACCGCATCTGAGTTCATTGACGATGTGGCGAAAGAACAAGGGTGCCCCACAACTCAACAGAAATGGTGTACAATTGAAAACCTTCAGCACAAGACAGAAAGATCAAGGAAGTAGGCGTGATGGCTAAATACATTCCATTTGAATATAGACCATTTTATGAGGTGTTGAAGAGACAAGTAACAATTATTACACAGGATGATAAAAAAGTATACAGTAATGAGTATCAGTGAAAATTTCATAGATAATGCTTCCAAAACTGAGCAGTATAGACATTTTCTATGTATTTTCCGTTCCGAAACTTATGAAAATACAACTATTTCAGGCGTTGTAATACATAGTCTTAACGCCTAATTCATCATCAGATTGTAGAAGGGAACAAATCCTTGGTTTTTCGTATTGTGATGCTTCCTTCGGGACAATCTAATTTATCTTTCCAAGGAACTGAGATAGGAGGTTAACGTAAAGAATGTCGTAGAAACGGTTCATTAACGCAAAATTGAAAACGAGAACAGGAAGAAGTTTTTATTCATATTTCCTCACGAAAGGAGGTTTCGGATTCTTTCCTGTCTTCAAACTACCGATTCATTCTTTTTTGTATGACACATTTTTTCACTGAAGCTTTTGTAAAGCCTCTTCGCTCATCTGTACAGCCTCGTCGCTATTGCTGTGGAGGCCGTTCCAACTTTTGTTAAGGTAGGCCGAGTTGTTGAGTTGTGAAACGGCCTCTAGTGCAGTATACCACAAAGACAATTTCTCCCTGCCACTATTACGCAGCTATGCTCCAGGGGCAGGTAACAGGATGGGAGAACGAAGGTTCTAAAGCACTCAAAAAAAAAATAGGAAAGAAGTTACATAATGAGTTAGCAGGTGTACTTGTAATTTGTGATTAGTTGTGTATTGAAGTCTGCAACACTGTAATACAGTACAGAAAAAGGTCCTCAATGACTAAATGCAAATGATCGTAGATAAACTTCACATGACATAGCAAATGCTATTTACAACTATCTGTTCACTTCCAAGGTTCACTAAACAACATTCACTGTCTAAGTCAGCCCTGGACGGTGATCTATAACCTAGTGGGGCGAGAGCTGCTCTTTTATTTTCCGTGTAGGCTTCTGTCCGTTGTCGTCCGGTCATTGGCGCTTTGTACTTGGGCGGCAAATGGCCTAGGCGAAGTCGATACCATCATCTTCCGCAGCGCCAGTGGCGATGGTAGAGCTCGCGTAAGTGGCGAGTCGCTGTAGCACTGACACCAGCTCGCATTTTTAAGCCTGTGGTGCTTTTGCCTTGGCTGTCTCTTGTTCGGACGACACAGCATTCCTACCCCCCAAACCACTGCACCGTCGTCACGTATGGCCGAGCACGGTAACTACTATGAGGGGGAGGCGCGGGTGTGGGAACCATTGTTGGAGTGGCGATGATTGCTGTAGCCGATTCGAAGTCGCTGCTAGCAACCCGAAATCAGTCTTGAGACTGCGAGGGAACACCGAAAAGTTCGCCATATTGCTACGCCGGATAAAAAGTAAAACACGGTCGACAACCCGCGCGTCGATCGCTAAAACGGCCTATAACTCCGATGGCAAACACAAACCAGAACGTAGATGGTTAAAGAAAGGCTATTCAGTCAGGAAATTGCAGACCGTCAAAAGTTGAGCACTATGCGCACAAAGTGGTGGGGGAGCACCACTTAAACGGCGCTGGCTAAAAAGACAGTGCCCAAAAAGCAACCTAGTTAAAATCTGCTCGCGGCGAGAAGGCCAAAATGAGGTCATCCACGCTGCTGGGAGAGGCCTAATAACCTGGACCTAGTTCCCATGAAGGGAGGACCAGTGGTGATAACAAAATGACGCCACCTGCTCACGGATAGCAACACAGAGATCTTCGGTGGGAATATAAGAACTAGCGGGCTGAGGTATGAAGACTGCAACCTCCTGTCAGACTAACTTGACCAGGAACCCACAAAAACATCACAGTGGCTCCATCAAGAGTGCGAAACTGCCGCTATTCTGGACCCGCTGTACTAAGGCTGGAAGGTGTAAAGCACACAGAGACTTTGAAGGGCGCTAAGAAGTGAGATGATGACCCAATTGAAAAGCCTCTGCCTCCGGATGATGTACTGCGTGGCCCTATACAGGGCGAAGAGCTCTGCTATATATACTGAGCAGCATTCCGTAAGACGATACCGAAAAACGTCGGCGCCAATGACGAAGGCACACCACACCACGGTCAATCCGAGAGCCATCAGTCTACAAAAAGATACCACCGCGAAATTAGTTGCGAAGGTCGTGAAACTGAAGGCGATAGTGCGAAGCTGGAGTCGTGTTCTTAGGAAGAGAATGAAGGTGAAGGTGAACACGGGCCGGAGCACGAAGCGAAAATGGTGAAGAATTGGCACTCACTGGAAAAGTTGCAGGTAGAGTAAAGTTAAACTGTCGGAGCAAACGCCAAAAGCGAACTACAAGAGATAACAGTGAAGAGGATCGCGCTTCATACAGGCAATCAAAGGAGCTATCGAAGAAGGAGGCATAGGATGGGTGGCCCTGCATGGCAGACAAATGGCGTGCGTGTCTGCTGAGGAGAAAATATTGGTGGTAGGATAGCGTTATTTAGGCAGCTTCTGCATACAGACTCTCAACTGGGCTAGTGTAAAAGGCCCCAGTGGCCAAACGCCACGATGATGGATAGTATGGAGACTGCGTAAGAGGGACGGACGTGCAGATGCATAAAGGATGCACCCATACTCTAGTTTCGAGCGGACAAGGGATCGGTACTAACTTAGGAGGTTTGTTCTATCTGCTCCCCAGGAAGTACCATTGATGACGCGTGAGACACTGAGGGACAGAATACCGCGGGTTGCCAGACAAGACACGTGGGAGGACCATGAAAGTTTCATATCGAGAAGGAGCCCCAGGGATTTCGTAGTTTCAACGAATGGAAGAGCGACAAGTCCAAGATGTAAGGATCGTGGAAGAAACCAATTGTGCCGTCAGAAATTCAGACAAACCCTTTCGTAATCGGAAACACGAAAGACATTGAGTAAATACGACTGAGACATAGCTGAAGACGCTGTTCAATGAGACAAATCCGTGGAGAACTGCAACATACGATTAGTTGGTTGGTTGGTTGGAGGGATAAAGGGACTAAACTACAGGGTCATCTGTCCCTTCTTCCAGGCGCAAAAAAGGGTCAGGGTAAAACAACTCCCGAAGTACGTTTGAGAAAGGAAAAGGGGGAAAATGTATGTGGAACCACACCTAAAAATAAAACGAACGGTACAAACAGAAAACAAGGAAAACGTACACCATAAGGAAAAGTAGAAGATTGTATTATAACCAAAGAGCAGATCACAAGAATGAAACAGGATGTGCCAGCAACTCTGCAACACATTGTAATGTCCACCCCAAAAAGACAAGGCGAGATGAACACATGTAGGTAAAACTCGAACAAAAAGACAAACAAATGCCAAGAAAGGGTGACATTTAAAATGGAGGGAGGGTGGAGGTCCCAGAGAGAAGGCCAAATGCCCACCCTTAAATGGTACAAGAAAAACCATTCACGAATACACCTTAAAACTAAATCTGCTGTTGAGGCATTGTCGCCCAACACCGAAGGTAGGGTGCTAAGTACGTTAAAAGTCCACCGCAGGGTAGCTAAAATTCGGCAGTCAAGCAAGATGTGCACGACAGTCAGAAGGGAGCCACAGAGACACTGAGATGGGACTTTGCGAAGGAGCAGGTGGCCATGTGTTAGCCAAATATGGCCAATCCGCTCAAATGGATGACCGCTGTACATTCGTCGTGAATAGCGCAGAGTTTATTTTGTGTACTCAGAGTACACCATTCAGTATCCCAGACAGCGAAAACTTTGTGGTGGAAGACTGCTTGCAAATTGGTCTCCAGTAGGCCAATTTCCAGAGATGGTTTACTGGTGGCCTGTATGGACAGGTGGTCAGCAAGCTCATTGCCTATTATCCCGACATGGCCTGGGGTCCAAATGGAGATCACTGAGCGTCCACTGGTGCAGACGGCATAAAAAGACTACTGGAATAGCAGTACCAAAGGATGCCTAGGGAAGCACTCTTCGAGAGCTTGTAGGCTGCTTAAGGAGTCACTACAAATGATGGACTCACCAGAGCAGGAGTGGATGTGATCAAGAGCATGATAGATGGCAACCAACTCTGCAGTGAAAATGCTGCAGCCATCCGACACGGAGCGTTGTTCAGTACAGTCAACGTGAGCATAAGCATAGCCAACAAGACTGTCAACTAGTGATCCATCAGTGTGGATTATTTCTGAGCCGTCAAATTGGTCAAGAAGAGAGATAAAATGCCGATGGAGGGCCTCAGGTGGAACTGGGACCTTAGGGCCTTGCAATAGGTCCAGCCGAAGCTGTGGCCGAGGTATGGACCACAGAGGTGTGCGGAAGTGAGCCTGCAGGAATGGTGGTAAGGGTGAAGTGCTGAATTCATGAAAAAGTGACCGGATTTGGACAGCAAAGGGAAGCCCAGTTCTAGGCCGCCATTGCAGAAGATGGGCCGCCATTTTGGGGAAGAGAAGACAGTTATTTGGATGGCGAGGCGAACTATGTTTGTGGACAGTGTAATTTGCGAGCAGTAGCAGCCGCCAGACCCGCAATGGGGGAACGCCAACTTCCACAAGTAAGCAGTTCACAGAGCAAAATGGGAAGACACCCGTAGCGAGGCGAAATCGGCAGTGGTGGATGGAGTCTAGTATACTCAGTGTAGAGGGGCCTGCTGAACCATATTACACGCTCCCATAATCAATACGGGACTGTTCGAGGGCTTGGTACAGCTGCAGCAGTGAACAACAATCAGAGCCCCAGCCTGTGTGGCTCAGGCATCGAATAAGTTTAAGGTGCCGCCAGCACTTGTCCTTAAGCTGACGAGGATGGAGAAGCCAACTTAAGTGGGTGTCGAAGACCAGTCCCAGAAAGCGGTAAGTCCCCACTACATGTAGTAATTGGTCATCGAGGTAAATTTATGGATGGGGGTGGACGGTACGACGACTACAAAAGTGCATCACGTAAGTTTTGGTGGCGGAAAACTGAAAGCAGTGAGTGAGGGCCCACGATTACGCCTTCCATATAGCTCCCTGCAGATGGCGTTCAGCCACAACAGTAGAAGAGCAGCAGAACGAAATACAAAAATTGTCAGCGTATAGGAGAGGAGATCCTGTGACCCTACTGCTAATGCGAGACCATTGACGGCAATTAAAAGAGTGGGACACTGAGGACAGAGCGCTGCAGGACCCCATTCTCTTGTATATGGGGTGCACTATGGGAAGCACTGACGCGAACTCTGAAAGTGCAGTGTGATAAAAAGTTCTGCACGAAATTCGGGAGTGGGACCCAGGGACCCCACTCATGTAGAGTAGCGAGGATGTGGTCTCACCAAGTGGTATCGTGGGCCTTCGTCAGATCGATAAAGATGGCATTGAGGTGTTGTTGCTGGGAAATGGCTGATTGAATGTCAGACTTCAGATACACCAAGTTGTCGATGGTGGCCCGCCCTTGGCGATAACCGCCCTGGGACAGAGCCAGAAGGTCTTGGGACTCAAGTGGCCTGCACAACCGCCAGCACACCATACATTCAAGCAGCTTGCACAGAACGTTGGTGAGGCTGATGGGACAGTAGCTGTTAACATCTAGTGGGTTCTCCCTAGGCTTTAGCACTGGAATGATGACACTTTCCCGCCATTGCGATGGGAATTCGCCATCGCCCCAAATGAGGAAGAAGACAGCTAGGAGGCGGCGTTTGGAATCCATTGACATGTTTCAGCATTTGCGAATGGATGCGATCTGGGCCTGGGGATGTGTCAGGACAGTTGGCAAGAACACTGAGGAATTCCCACTCACTGAATGGAGCGTTATAAGGCTCAGTGTGGCATCGAGCAGAAGAGAGCTGCTGTCGCTCAACCCTCTGTTTGACAGGACAAAAGTTGGGGTGGTTATTCTCCGTCACAGAGATGCAAGCATAAGGCTCAGCAAGATGTTCTGCAATTACATCGGGATCGGCGGATACAGCTCCATTTTTGGAAATTTCAGGTACACCTGCTGGTTTCTGATAGCCATGAAGTCGGCGGAACTTGGTCCAAATCTGGGAGCGGGAAGTTCCTGTTCGAACTGGGGAGACAGCATTCCCAGCACTCCCACTTCCTTCGTTTGATGAGGAGGCAAGCCTGCGCTCGAAGCCGTTTGAAGGCAATAAGGTTCTCCAAGGAAGGGTGGCGCTTATGGCTTTGGAAGGCCCGCCTACAATCTCTAATGGCTGCAGCGAATTCAGGTGACCACCAAGGCACTGACTTCCACTGGGGGGCAATCGGAGGAACGAGGGATTGCTCATTCAGCCGTAGAAACAATGGTATTACTGACGACATGGATCACTTCATCAATGGTGGCATGCAACAGATATTCTACATTGGTAGGAGATGTGAAAGTGTTCCAGTCAGCCTTGGGAAGAACCCACCTGGGCAGGCGTCGAGATGAGGGATGCTCCTGTAGGGACAGGAAAAGTGGAAAGTGGTCACTATCACACAACTCCTCATGTGCTCTCCAGTAGGAGAATGGCAAGACTGCAAACCGAGATATCAATGGCTGAATATGTGCCATGTACCACAGTGAAATGTTTGCGGTCTCCTGTATTTAGGAGGCAAGGGTCAAGGTGAGCTAGAAAGTTCTCAACATCTTTGCCATGGCCATTAACTTTGGCTCCACCACACAAAGGATTTTGGGCGTTAAAAATCACGCAGAAGGAGGAAAGGTGAGGGTATTTGCGAAATGAGAGCAGCCAAAATGTGGGGTGGTGCTTCACTATCTGGATTCAGGTAGACGCTACGCGTGGTAATTTCCTATGTTGTCCTCTCCCTGACAGCCAGAGCTTCTTAAGGTGTTTGTAGGGGCACAGGTTCACTACAAACAGAGGTAAGGACGAAAATACGAACTCAACATGACAGTCTGTCACAGGCAGAACGGGTTTTGTAGTACCTTGGCAGCCATGAAGGACACGGGTCCACATTGTGAGAAACCATGTCTCTAGAAGGACAATGCAAAAAGCAGGTGTACTGATTAAAAGTTTTAACTTAGCCAGGTGGGAGAAAAACCAACGCAGTTCCACTGTTCAATGACACTTTCTGTCGTCTGGGGTGGCATGGGGTGACTAAGGAGGCAAATTAGGCCTCAGCCTCACCTGTCCCCACCGGTTGAGAGTTTGCATCCAGTTCCATGGCATCTGAGGCGTCAGCGAGAGCTAGGTCCTCAGTTGATACCGGCATCTCCACCTCGACTTTGGATGCAGAGCCATGGGGCAGTTCTGGTGTAGGGGGCACTGGAGGCTCCCATTTCTTGGCGGTCTTTTTCCTTGAAGTTTTGCCTCTGGCCACTCCTTAGGGGCTTGCTTGGAGGGATTCTCAGAACTATCTTCATGGACAGAAGAATACGGTGAAACCCTTTAATTAGAAGGCAGTTACTCTTTCGGCCTATGGCTGGTGTCCACTGGGGGGACCGTTTAAGGTAGTTTCCCAAAGAGGCCGTTGCTTCTCCAGCTTGGGGAGAGGACCGATGTCTCTGACATTCTAGGGGGTCATGTAGAGACTTTGGGAGCAACACAGGAAGACATACCCCTAGCCACCTGAATGGGGGAGTGAGATGGCCGCCCCTGAGGTCCCACTAATGCAACCTTAGAAGAGTGCATAATGTCATCAGCGATGGCGACGCCCTCGTGGCGGTAGCCTAAGAAGATAACATTGGAACAGGGTTTAGTCTTTTGTATTTGAGTTTAGCCTCATGATAAGATAGCGTGTCCAGGGTCTTGTACTTAATAATTTTGCGCTTCTTTAGGAGTGCTGGGTAGTACAGTGAGCAGGGAGAGTGATGCAATCCACAATTGACACATGTGGGAGGTGGCGCACACTGAGTATTTGGATGGAGCAAACGTCTGCAGTCTCTACATGTGGCACTGGAAGGGCACCGGGAGGACAAATGTCCAAATTTCCACCACTTGAAGCATTCCATAAGGGGAGGGACATAGGGTTTGATGTCACATCACTACATCATCACCTTGACCCTTTCAGGTAGTGAATCACCCTCAGAGGCCAAGATGAAGGCACCAGTGGCAACCCTATTTTCTTTGAGTCCCCTGTAAACGCGCCGGACGAAATGGACACCCCACATTTCTAAATTGGCACGTAGCTCGTCATTGGACTGTAAAAGTAGGATGTGATGAAAAATAATTCCCAGGACCATATTGAGGCTTTTGTGAGAAGTGACTGAAACAGGAATATCACCGAGCTTGTCATAGGCAAGTAAAGCCTGGGACTATGTTGCGGATGCCGCCTGAATCAAATTCGACCCACTGCACAGTTGGGACAGTACTGTCACTTCCCTAGATTAATCCTCAAGGTGCTTAACCAAATCCAGAGGCATAGTTTCCAGAAAGGAATTCCCACCAGTTCTGCTGCAAACTAAGTAACGTAAATAGGGATCCTGTCAATCTGAAGGCCTATGTTTCTGCCAAGGTGGTGCCAGAGAGGGGAACGACGTTGGGTCATACCTGTCAGCTTTGGAATCAACCTTTCCTTTCTTAGAAACCTCTGGGGCCATTCGGTAGTCAGCAACAGATGACTTATTCCGCTTCATTGCGGATCATCTATCCTCATGCCACCCAATCCGATCAGGGGCTCTTCCCACAGCCACCACCTAGCCACAGCAAAGGCCACCTGGCACGATGCCATTTGCTGGGAGTCCTGCTGCCCCACGAAGTCAGGCATCTACTCCTAGGCATACAAGGGGAATTTACAGACAGGCATCAGCAGTTCGATCCCTGTGTTGTCAGGGGGCTACCACCAAATGCGTACAAGACGGCCCCACCACAACGGACTGGCTACTGTGCTGGATATTAGGAACTGAGGAATTCAATAGTGTCAAGGGGGAGGAAGTAAAGGACCTACTCTGGAAAATATCCCTGTCCATATAGGTGAACTACAAGTGGAGATGCAAAGCCATGACGAACAGAGATTCAGAAAATCGAATGTAAAGTACTACAGATAACTCGTGCACCATGTAAAGTGTCCTTTCCCATACGGTACGCACTTCTGTGGAATTGGGAAAGTAGCACGACAAGCCATAGAATGGGGCCTGAACTTATTCAGCCGAAATGTGCGAGACCCATTTTAGTCGCCTCTTACGAGAGGCAGGAGTACCTTGGGCCTGTTCTAACCCCCTGGACTCGGGGGGCTCAATAGACGACAAAATCGTCAACGAAAAGGGAGCCGTAGATGCATGGCGGGAGACAGGCCATTGTAGGATTCCAGACTGACATTTTCACTCTACAGCGGAGTGTGCGCTGATATGAAACTTCCTGGCCGATTAAAACTGTGTGCCAGACTGAGACTCGAACTCGGGCCGGAGGTCACGAGTTCGATTCTCGGTCTGCCACACAGTTTTAACCTGCCAGCAAGTTTCATTGTAGGATTAATGGCGATAGCAAAGAGGATGACACTCAGGACAGAAACCCGAGGTACACTGTTTTCTTGGATGAAGGTGTCCAACAAGGCAGAACCCACACGTGCCGGTATTTAAAAATTCCTGAAGAAAATGAGGCAAGCACCTCGGAAGCCCCACGTGTAGCAGAGCACAGCCCTCCAGGTATCATAAGCTTCCTCCAAATCGAAAAGAAACCGCCACAGACTGGGATTTCCGCAGAAGCCATTCATGATATGTGTGCACAAAGTGATGAGATGGTCAACTGCAGAACGGCACTTTCGAAATCCACACAGAGCATTGGTGTGTAAACTGTGACTTTAGTCACCATTCCAGCCGGATATGAATCATACATTCCAACACCTTGCAAAAATAGCTGGTGAGAGAAATGGGGCAGATGCTGGAAGGAAGGTGTTGGTCCGTATCGGACCTAGTTACGGGTATGGCAGTAGCTTCACGCCAGTGTCTCGGAAACGTACCATCTGCCGAGATGCTGTTATACTTATGGGGCAGAAAGTGCTTGACTGAAAAAGAAAGGTGCTGCAACATTTGAATCTGAACATTGTATGGCTCTGGGGCGGAGGTTCAGATGAAGTGAGCGCAAGAACTAGCTCCCTCATAGTAAGGGCGGCATTGTAGCACTCACGATTCTGAGAAGAGAAGGATACTGCCCGAGCCACCTTCGCTCGTCTCCGATGAAGGAAGGTAGGGTGATAGTGGAGGGAGCTCGAAATTTCTGCAAAACGGCGTCTCAAGGTGTTGGTGATAAAAGTGTCCCCGATGATATCGTCTGCTACTGTCAGGAAGCAAATTGGGGAATGGTTCTTGCTGACAGAGTACTATCGGAGGTTGTTCCACACGACGGAAGAGGGAGTTGAACTGTTAAAAGAACTAGCGAATGAAAGCCAGATAACTTTTTTGCTATCCCGACTAATGCGACGATACTGTCCACTGAGCTGTATATAATGAATGCAGTTTGTCATCATAGGATGATGGTTAAAAACGCGAAGAGCACGCATGTACGCGGGAATTCCGTCGCGTCCGCAGCTCGTGTTCGTGCGGTAGCGTTCTCGCTTCCCACGCCAGTGTTCCCGGGTTCGATTCACGGCGGGGTCAGGGATTTTTTCTGCCTCGTGATGACTGGGTGTTGTGTGCTGTCCTTAGGTTAGTTAGGTTTAAGTAGTTCTAAGTTCTAGGGGACTGATGACCATAGATGTTGTCCCATAGTGCTCAGAGCCATTTGAACCGTTTTTTGAATTCCGTCGCGGCTCGCCTAAGTCCACCAAGGGACCAGAACACGGTGTGGTAAAGAGGAAGTGCGAAGAATGGAACGTTCCCCAACTGGGGAAATGTCGCTCGTCTAGTGTCGCCAGGGAGGAGTAAAACCTCCAGTCGGCCTTAATAAGTTTCCATTTGGGTGTGCATTGAGGTGGGATAGGAGTCAGGAAACGAATAGCACAGGGAAAATGGTCGCTCACGTATGTCAGAGGGAACGGACCAGTCGAGACGATGGGCAAGCTGATGACTGCAGAAGGATAGGGCCAAATGGGAATAGGTGTGCGCGGAATCAAAGGAATGTAAATGTTCCTGTGTTAATGCAGTAGTGGGTGATTGAGAAGGTCAGCCAAGAGCGCACCTCTCAGAGGATGGGAGAACCCGAAAGTGTATAGTACTCATTAAAGTCATCGAGCAGCAGAAAGGACTATGGTAGTTGCCCAATAAGCTGGAGGAAGTCTGCCCAGGTGACATCGAATGACAGAGGGATGTAAACCGTAGAAAGGGAGGAGGTCAAGTGAGGAAGGAGAAGGCTAACTGCAGCAGCTTGAAGGCGAATAGTCAGGGAGATGGGTTGACTGTGAACGTCATCCCGTATGAGCAGCATGACTCCACCACGAGATGGAATGCCATCCTTGGGGGAAATCGTGAGTTCGAAGCGGCCATGAGGACGTAATTTTATTTCCTGAAAGTGGAGAACAAGTGGACGCTACGATTCTAATATCAGTTGTAAATCTTCTTGTTGGATCGAAGGCCGCGAACGTTCAATTGGAGGAGAGTCACGACGAGGAAAAAATGAAGGGGTGTCATCTCAGCGGCTGTCGAACGCCACCTTCGAAGACTCGCAACTACAGAGGCAGGAGGATCGTAGTACATGAGGTCTACAGAAGAGTCGGCATTCTTCTGGCAACCTGCGAAGTCCAGGCCAGAGAAACGGTTGTTAGTGTACACCGGCGACACAGAAGTCGGCCAGGCGTGTGTATCACGTAGTGAGACCATCGAAGAGGATTTACAAGTCGGCGAAGGAGAAGACCGTTTACCTTCATTTCAATACTTAGAGCCCTTCCAGTTGGCAGATGTTTGATGACTGGTGGGTTGCAGGACGTCTACACAGGAGTAATCCTTCAGTCCTTTCCAGTCTGCTGGTTGTGTAGGCACCATGAAACGAAAGATTGATGGCGTCTTGCACGGCTGGAGAAGGAAATGGACGCTACCACGATGCTGGGCGATTTCACAACCGCAGTGCTAAATTAGAGGTCCCGTGCCTGGATGGCCATGTCGTTTGTGGAGGGAGATGTAGCAAGAAAAGTACTGTAAGTGCCTGATGGTGGAACGCGAGGTTTTGAACTAGCGGAGAACTTGTCAGAACTGGGTAAGATCTCCTGGACACCCCGCTCAGAGATACATGAGACAATCGCGGGAAGAGACAGCATGGTCACCACTGCAGTTGATGTGGAGAGAAGGGGGCGGACAACCGCCCTCGTGAACATTCCTTTCACAAGTTGTATATTTGCCTGGATGTCGACAGGACTCTGGAGTATGGTTGTAACGATGACACTGATAGCAGTGCATCGTGTTCGGAATGTATGGTGTAGCTGCAATAGCTTCGTGTTTAACAGAAGAACCAATCTAAAAATAGTGAGAAACAGAGTGCATGTGGCCGCTAACGAGGTATCTACTTTATTCATCACCCGATGGACTGCAATGACTCCCTGATCAGAGCGCTACGTTTGGAGGCCATCGAGCAGCAAAGTGTAAGTAACACCTCAGGAAGAATTCAGCGATCGGTGGACACAAATAGGAAAGCCATGGAGAAGCGAAACTACAAGCAGTTTATGTGCTTGAGAACAGAAGTAGTCTCCAAAAGCAAAGTGCCATTGTGTAAAGGAGGGCAGGATTTCACAGGGTCAGCAATTGCGTCAACACCATTCTGAGTAATAAACGAATTTACCACAGCAAAAGACTTCAGTACGTGAAAACACCAACAGTGTTGCAGCTGGGAGTGTCTTTGCATAATAAGCTTCATTCCATTTACGTTTCGTAGCCGTTGACTAAGAAGATGATTGGCTCATTGCAAGAAAATCCCGCATGATTGCCGGTGTCTATGAGGGCGCGCTCCTTCCAATGGGGGCCCCCCTTGAGGAGGGGACACAACCTCCCGAACACCAAACAGAGGAACCAATCGGCTATTTGGGAAGGCAGCAGCTGAGGCAATCACCCCTCCTGGGCCTTGCCTGTATCAGGAGGTACATGCGACCCGGGGCTGGGGATTACGCGTTACCCAGTCACCTGTTACGCGTCAGACGTGTAAGTTGGACTTTAGGAGAGCTCAGGGAGGAATAAGAAAAAGAGGAACCTCAAACGCCGAAGCGGAGGAAGGACAGGAGAAAGTGAACGAAGAAAAAAGGTATGAAAAACAGTGGAGATTCCTCTGATATTGACTACCGACAATGCAGAATACACTTCATGAAACAGCTCAGAAATGTTTCCCAAGGCAGGGGGAAAAAGAACAGCAAGAGGATAGACATGAATCGTGAAAGGAAAAAGATGCTGCAAAGGCTGGGATCCCTTCGTAGCCAAGTACGAACCTGCCTAAGAGCGGCGAGCCCCCGGAGGGACGGTATCGTCTTGATGCCTTAAATCCGCAACGGCATCTTCCTGACTAAAGGCCTCTCGGAAGGCCTCGGCGCAGGGCTCACCCAGCAGTGGTGGTGTGTCAGGCGCTGGCGGACGTCCGCTAGTGGACGGAAGGGGCGTCGGATCGATATCCAGAGGCTCGAGGTCCAGAAACAGCGTCGTGTGACCCCAATCTCATGGTTGGCGCACGGACTGCGGCCTCCGGGAAGGCCAGGAATCTGTGAACGTACGAGAAGCCGGAGAACTTTGCAGGCGACAAGGCCGAATTTGATTTAGGTACCGCTTCTGCAATCTACTGGGACCTCTAATCTGAAACATTCGCAAACTAATTGAATGAGTAATGACACCAGACTCCCATAGATTCTGTAAAACAGAGGTTGGCTAATCCGATATGTTGGCTGACTGGAGTCTGTAGTCGCCAACTGTTACGAGGTATGGAGTAAAGCATGAGCGTGCGGTGATGTCGCCCATGTAGCAATTCTGTGGGCGAAGGGCCGTTGCGGGGCTGGGAGTGATAACTGGACAAGAAGCGAAGTCTGTCCATTTGCTGTTTTGCTAGTGCGAACAAAACGTTCAACTTCACCACTCGATTGTGGGTGGAATGGTGGTGAAGTGCGAGAGCGTATGCTATCTGCCGTACAGCAATCTTCAAATTCTGCAGAGACAAACCGAGATCCTTTGTCCGTGACGAGAAATTCAGCCTGACCTTCGATGCAGAATATGGACTGAAGTTCTTGCTAAGTGGTGCGAGATGATGTCGATGATATGAGAACAACAAAGGAGAATTTGCTATACGCGTTGACAACTACTAACCAGCGTGTGTTCCAGTAAGGGCCAGAAAAGTCTATCTGCACACGCTGCCAAGGCGCTTCTGCCTTGGGCCATACAAGAAAAAACGCTATGGGTGGGGGGGGGGGGGGGGGGGGGGCGGTCTTCTGAGGTTCCGTTCCGACGTCATTTCTATTTGCGCATCCATGCCAAACCATGTGAAGTATCTGCACGCTAATTGCTTTATGCGGACAACACCCCAATGGCCTTTATGCAATAAGCTGAGTACATTTGAAGCATCATTTGTGTCACCGCAGGTGAATGTCCTGACGCTGAGTACTTCAGAATGACACCACGAACAACAGAAAGATTATGTCGATTTATAAAACAGCGACGAACAATAGGGTTAAACATGTGCCTGATAAAAGATGGTCAATCGGTAAGAATGTATCGGAGCAAAATTTGCAAATCGGGATCGGAAGAGATGGTTTACGCTAATTTGCGACAATTCAGGGAAAACTGCTCGACAATGTCAGTTTCTTGTGCATCAATTTGAAAATATGCTGCTTCGAAGTTGCCGTCGTAGTCGACATCAGGCCTCATGGGCAGACGTGAGAGAGAGTGTCTGCATTCGCATGCTTAGAAGTGGGCCGATAAATGATCTCGTACTGGTAGTGGGAAAGAAGAAGATCCCAAGGTTGCAATTTCTAAGCAGTACGAATAGAAATCGGTTTGACCGGATTGGAGAGTGAATGTAAAGGCTTGTGGTCCAGGCTCTAATATTGATTTCGACCACATAAGTACCGGCGAAATTTAATCACTCCGAAAACGGTGGCAGGAGCTTCCTTTTCTATTTGGGAATAGTGATGCTGAGCTTTGTTCAGAAGCAAAGGCAATAGGTCTGTCTGATAAACCAGTCCGATGTGACAAAACAGGAGCAGTTCCAAAAGACGATGCGTCCTCCAAAATGAAATGTTTGCTTGGATCGAAATGAACAAAAGTGTCGATCCCTGATAAAGCCGCTTTCTGTTTCTGAAAGGTTATGTCACTATCTTGGAACCAAAGAAAAAGAGGGCTATGCGTGAAGCGTTCAGTGAATTCGAAAGTAAAATTCCATGTTCCGACTTGACAGAAAATCCTAGGAAGTTCTGGTTCTTACGTTAAATCAGTAAGCGGATCAAATCAGCATATCCAGACACTCTGGGATGATGATGGCATTGAAACAGAGAATGAAACGCGCAAAGCTGAAATACTAAACACCTTTTTCCAAAGATGTTTCACAGAGGAAGACCGCACTGCAGTTCCTTCTCTAAATCCTCGCACGAACGAAAAAATGGTTGACCGCGAAATAAGTGTTCAGGGAATAGAAAAGCAACTGAAATCACTCAACAGAGGAAACTCCATTGGACCTGACGGGATACCAATTCGATTCTAAACAGAGTACGCGAAAGAACTGGCCCACCCTCTAACAGCCGTGTACCGCAAGTCTCTAGAGGAACGGAAGGTTCCATATGACTGGAAAAGAGCACAGGTAGCCCCAGTTTTCAAGAAGGGTCGTCGAGCAGATGCGCAAAACTATAGGCCTACATATCTGACATCGATCTGTTGTAGAATTTTAGAACATGCTTGTTGCTCGCGTATCATGTCATTTCTGGAAACCCAGAATCTACTCTGTAAGAATCAACATGGATTCGGGAAACAGCGATCGTGTGAGACCCAATTCGCTTTATTTGTTCATGAGACCCAGAAAATATTAGATTCAGGCTGCCAGGTAGATGCCATTTCCCTTGACTTCTGGAAGGCGTTCGATACATTTCCCCACTGTCGCCTGATAAAGTAAGAGCCTTCGGAATATCAGACCAGCTGTGTGGCTGGATTGAAGAGTTTTTAGCAATGGAGAGACGTCTACAGGCAAAGTAACCTCTGGCGTGCCACAGAGGGGTGATATGGGATCATTGCTTTTCACAATAGATATAAATGGCCTAGTAGATAGTGTCGGAAGTTCCATGCGGCTTTTCGCAGATAATGCTGTAGTATACAGAGAAGTTGCAGCAATGGAAAATTGCAACGAAACGCAGGAAGATCTGCAGCGAATAGGCACTTGGTGTAGGGAGCGGCAACTGACCCTTAACACAGACAAATGTAAAGTATTGCGAATACATAGAAAGAAGGATCCTTTATTGTATGATTATATGATAGCGGAGCAAACAATGGTAGCAGTTACCTCTGTAAAATATTTGGGAGTATGCTTACGGAACGATTTGAAGTGGTAAGATCATATAAAATTAATTGTTGGTAATGCGGGTTTCAGGTTGAGATTCATTGGGACAGTCCTTAGAAAATGTAGTCCATCAAGAAAGAAGGTGGCTTACAAAACACTCGTTCGACCTATAATTGAGTATTGCCCATCAGTGTGGGATCCGTACCTGGTCGGGTTGACAGATAAGATAGTAAAGATCCAAAGAAGATTGGCGCGTATCGTCACAGGGTTATTTGATAAGCGTGATTGCGTTACGGAGATGTTTAGGAAACTGAAGTGGCATACACTCCAAGAGAGGCGCTCTGCATCGCGGTGTAGCTTGCTGTCCAGGTTTCGAGACGGTGCGTTTCTGGATGAAGTATCGAATATATTGCTTCCCCCTACTTATACCTCCCAAGGAGATCACGAATGTAAAATTAGAGAGATTCGAGCGCGCACGGAGGCTTTCCGGCAGTCGTTCTTCCCGCGAACAATACGCGACTGGAACACGAAAGGGAGTTAATGACAGTGGTACGTAAAGTGCCCTCCGCCACACACCGTTGGGTGGCGTGAAGAGTATAAATGTAGATGTGGATGTAGAAGGAACATTTTTGCAGTGAAGGATTGACAGTAGCTTTGAAATCAGTATAAATACTAATTTTTCCTCGTGATTTGCGGACATAAACTACTGAGGAAGACTACTGAGTTGGAGAGATTGGTGCGATTATGCCATTTTCTTGCCAGTGACCAGTTCTTTTGCAACCTATTCATGAAGTGCAACAGGCACTACTCGTTCTTCGAAAAAGTACGATTGCGCAATTTCTTAAAGCGTATCGTGCGCTGCAAAGTTATTGGATGTACCTACCCGAGGAGCTAACAATTCTGGAAATTTGTCACAGAACTTAGCAACACTCACTTGAAATGAGACACAGCTAAACACAATGGGCACAATGTTTAGTCCAAACAAATCGACCAAATCGAGACCAAAAATATTAACTGACTGTCTACTCCGTAGCACTTGAAAGGAAACTGTGTTACGCAGATTCTGATACGTGACCGCAATGTTAAATTTTTTGTCACTGACATGTTCTGGCCATTGTACACTGTAAGTTTATTTGTAGATTGACACAGTTGTGGTTTGTCTAACAGTTCGTGAGTTTAACAAGGACTCCCATGAACCTGTATGTAACTGAATTTTTACTATATGGCCTGCAATCACTAAAGGTGCATACAGTTTATTGAAGAGACGTAGCACAGGGGAATTAGCGGTCTGAATAATTACACTCTATTGTTCTGTGGGAACAAACTATTATAAATGTAGAAAATTCACTTGCATATCTGGACACAATTGTTTCACATTTTGACCTGGTGACTCTTGTCTTTTTAAGCAAACGTTTTGTACATGACCATTGCGGTGGCAGGAGTAGCAGGTTGGCTTGGCATGAGGGGAAATGTTCAAGTCCATGTGCTATATAGCATCGGGGGCAAGATTTTATAGCAAGCTCTTGGTGAGCGATGCCCCGATTGCGCTTAAGCTGTTGACGTGATACGGCGTTGTTCCCAAGTCTGTTTGTGTGCCGTTAGCAGTGGGTAGCAGTAGAGCTGTTTCCACCTTTCTGTTCTACATCACAAATGACTAAAATGTTCAAATGTGTGTGATATCTTAGGGGACTTCACTGTTAAGTTCATCAGTCCCTAAGCTTACACACTACTTAACCTAAATTATCCTAAGGACAAACACACACACCCATGCCCGAAGAAGGACTCGAACCACCGCCGGGACCAGCCGCACACACCATGACTGCAGTGCCTGAGACCGCTCAGCTAATCCCGCGCGGCCACAAATGAATAATGAAAACTGTCTACAGCAAAATCACGTGGGGCTTGGTAATCAATAATCTGTAATACCTGCTCACGAGTAGGATCCGTATATTTCAGAATCTGTTCATCCATCCTATTGTCTGAGACATTCTGTGTGATTGCGTCCCTGATCATATAGTCCCTGTAATACTGCCCACATTCACAACGGAACTTGCATTTCCGCTTTAAGCCTTGTAATTCACTCACTGACGGTATGTTTGCCCTGGCTGCTGTTTTAAACGAAAAAACTTAAATGAGGCAGCTGTAATATTGCTACGCTCGTCGTAGTATTTACTTTATGTACTGAGAAATGTCTCAAACGCGACGTCTCCAGGCTTTGATGCAGGAAAGAGTTTTATAAGAGTCCTGTACACTGATACACCAACGACGGGAAGGAAGTAAGCCTGCATCACAGTACCTGATATTTGGTGGGCTGCTAGGTGGGCTCTTAGTTGTGCGATATACTCCAGTCCTCTGCGTTTTCGTCGCAGGCGCCATACCGCCTGTGTCACGGAAGCTGCAGGATTGGCTGCTGACCCGCTGCGTACTGTTTGACCTTCCGCTTTATGTGTGACGAATTGTCGCGTTTTCGGTCAGCTTCTGAAGCGACTGCTTCTGAAATCGAAGGCCTATATTAAGATCCTGCGGTGATTGTACATCCACATCAGGCAATGGTTCGGTAGGAACAGATGCAATTGGCGGATTCTGTGGATTAGGAGCCGGAGCTGGTGCAGCATAGTTGACGGTTGTGTCACTGGATAATGAATTAGAAATTGTGGTTGGGTAGAGGGTGGGGTTGACATCCAAACTAGTTAGACGATAGCAATGACACAAAAGCAGAAGGTGTGATGTACACCATGTGCTCCCAGAACTAGAACAAAATGTGTCACAGATGTGTAGTGCTGGATTACGACAAAAAAGGCAAATAACAACACTTTAAATTCGAAACTAACGTCATGCCAGCCGTTTTCGCCACTGCTTCTGGCTTGGGCAGCCCCCACGTCATCGCCAGTTTTGTAGGGCCTCTTCGCCAATTTGCACAGGCCTCGTCGCTACTGCTGTGGAGACCGAGTTGCCACAGTTGTTAGGATAGGCCGAGTTGGTGACTTCCTGAAACGGCTTCTGGTGCAGTACACCACTAAGACAATTTCTCAATGCCACTACTACGCAGCTATGCCCAAGGGCAGCTAACAGGATAGGAGAAAAAAGGTTCTAAAACACCGCAACAAATTAGTGATAAAGTCCCACAAACGAGTTAGAAGATTTATTTATCTTTCCGACTAGTTGAATAATGAAGTCTGCAACATTGCTTGCAATATAACAGAAAAATGCCCTAAGTGCAAATAATCGTACGTAAACTTTACATAGCAAGTGTAATTTACAACAACTGTCCGTTCACTTACAAGAGTTCACTACACGATGTTCCTTGTCTAATTCAGCCCTGGACGATGATCTATAACCAAGAGAGCCAGGGCTGCTATTATATCTCTAGAGCAGGCGTCTGTCCATTGTTGTCCAGTCATTGGTCAATTGTACTCGGCCTGTAGTTGGCCGAGACGAAGTCCATACGTTCATCCTTGGCGCCGCCGGTGACAATGATGTAACTAGCGCAAGTTGCGATTCTCTATGACACTAACACCAGCTCGCATCTTTGCGACTGTTGGTCTTTTGCCGTGACTGAGTCTTGTTCGGACGACAGAAGCTTTAATTGTATTAGGACCGTTCGTTACGTCATTAGTAGCTTAAAATACTATTTCACACGAAATAGTCTGTAAACCCTGAAGTCTTATTGGTGTTTCGTTGTTGTGTCTCATACGAGATGCTTATAAACTTACTGCCTTGGTGGAAACATGTGAAAATTAAAATGCAGCTTTCTGGGATTAAATGGCAGTTTATTGCTTGTGGCACGAGTATTCCTATAAACATTCGAATGACAATATAAGTAAAACCGTGATTGTGCAAAAAGTAGCAATTTTAATACTATGAAAACACAAATACCGCAACTGCGTCATGCAAACACGACGGTTAGCGGTTAAGCATGATAAAATGAAAAAGTAAATTAGGAAAATTGTTATGATTCAGACCTTCTTTCCTTTGTTAGTACTGTTGTAGGAGCTGAGATCAACTGTAAAATTTTTTCCTCGCTTTCAGTTGTTGGTTCTCAAAGTTATGAAACAAACAGTTGTGGACCTTCATCTATGTTTCATTTTATTATTTCTGTCAGAATGTTTGCTGTCATATCAAAGTTACATTTTGACATGACCAGAGTTTGCAATATTGTTACAACTATGCATCTGTCAGTCCAAGAAAGTATTATTGAGAAAAAATTTAACGCTATGTTAATCCTTAAAATGTAAAACTATAACGTCTAAAATTAATTTCTTTACGTATAATTCAACATTAAGAAATACATAAAAGTTGTCAGACGGCGAAGACATCCTGAAGTCTTATGTAACCGGTCAATGTAAATAGTCTCCTTCGTCTGAACAGGTTCACACATCATCGTTAAGAACAGAGGATAACTTTATGATAGACTTTAGAAACACTTGGTCGCTGCAGCTGCGAAGAGGGCCAGTATTCAGAAACCCATCATCACCTCGTTTCACTTTGGTAAACTTATTGACAGTTGTCATGGATACAATGGAAAGCTCATAAAAGCGTTCATGTTGCATCGCAGTCTCATCGGTATACTAAAGGAGACAGCTAAACAGCCCATCCAAAATCTACCTAGCACCAATAAATATATCTACGCCGGATTTTCTCTAAGTTATGGGCAAACAACGTGGCAAATGACCGGATGTACACTACCAATACTTGAAGTGTACGGTTGCTCAATTGTGAAACCTACAATATTTCCTTTATATAGAACTATCAACTTCTCTCTTTGACACTTGCTAGAGCCTTGGAGGAGAACTTCGGTGCCGTAACACGTGTGCAGTTTCATCGGGCAGTACCAAGAGAACTGCACCTCAAGTCTGTCTACCGTCGATCATTGAAGAGGTCCCACAAAAATCTACCCTACTGTTCCAAATGTAAGCCAACGCTTAAATTAGGCCACATCGTTATTCGTAAGCCACACAAAATTTCATACGAGGTTCCGTTCGTTCAAAGCGCAACAGGAACCTATCAACACGCGCACAGAGGAAAAAGTGGAGGAGGCCCTAAGGAAACAAATTCAGACGCCGCCAAGCGCAAACGCAACAACACCTGAAACAAATTCAACCGGGACGGATAATTATATACCTTAAGCGGCAATCAGAGGACATGGTGAGATGAACGTCGCATTTTGTCGAAGCCGAGGAGAGAGCACAAATGATGGGACCTCGAACGAGGACCTCCAAAGGTCTGATATTTTCCGAAGGACGGAAGTTGTCGATGAAACGCCATTTGATTTTCAACACTTCTTTAAAGTCCGAAAATTTGAAATTTTCGGAGATGAGGGTAATTTTACTCACCCACGCACTTGGATACCACAATTTTACCCTTACTTACCTCCAACTTGGTTTTTAAGATACAATTTTTTAAAGGAAATTATCTTTCCGCTAGTGACTGTAATATGTTTTTGTTACACTATTGCAATTTTGGCCTTAACCATTATCAAGTGCTGATATTATGGCCATAAGCCATGTCAATGTAATGTAAGCTAGCATTTGTATTTCTTTGTCAATACAGTTAAATACACGTTGTCATGGCTTAAGGCCATAATATCAACACTTGATAATGGCCTAAGGCCGAAATTGCAATAGTGTAATAAGAACGTAAAACAGTCACTGGCGGAAAGATGATGTCCTCCAAAAAATGTTTTGTCAATCCCAGATACAGTAAGTTTAAAATGCAAGTTGGACTTTATTTGCGGACACTTGAAAGGGTCAGTGGCGGAAAAAATGCCCAGAATATCAGCAACGTGTAGAAGGTACCTGGACTTCAAGGAGAGCTTCCTAAATATCTACCTGTCCAAGGAGACGCAAGAGCGCATAAAGCACGAGATCACTGTTCGCAAAGATTTCGAGATATCAGGCAAGAAAAACCCAGTCAAGTTTCTTATGCAATTATTGAAAATAACCAGTATCTTGACGTACCATGCTCTACCGGTGAAATCATTCGTCATTGCTACACCGAACCTCCGTCAGCATATCAACAAGTATTACGTGGCAGGTATAATTTGGAGCTCAGTACTTTCCGTAACACTCCTCACGAATTACACTACGCATTCAGAGCAGAAAATATCAGAGAACAGGGAGGAAAGTCTGACAGGTGCGTCGCAGGCCCTGTGTCACATTCACAATATAACCATTACTATAATAGGAACGGAATTGCGGAGAATGAAGCGACTTACGGAAACCATTCACGGTCGGAAAATCTCGGGAGTAACAAAGTTGAACAACGAAGAGACTGGAATGGGAACCGCAATAATTATGTAGTACGCAACAAGGGCTGCAATGGAAGGAGGAATGAAGGCTACGGACCACAAAACCAACGGAGGACGAAACCATGGATCTGGTTTCAATGACAATAGAAGATGGGCGCAATTGAACAACAGAGGAAACGGAAATAGACCTCAGGTCGGAAATTGAGATTCGGGGTCCAAACCCAGGTCGAGGGGCGCGGGGAAATGTTGACCAACGCCACTGACCTTCTCAACAAGCCACAGCTAGTATAAGGGTCGGTGGCAGCCGAACATAAGCGTTGTAGCATAAGTTGGTATAGTTATAATAATTTTAAAGATAACAATCATTCCTTTAGATCTTTTTTGCTTCACCATGGTAATTAGCATAGGAACTTCTCCCATTACTGCTAGAAGTAAGAGTTGGCATTGTTAGAATTTCACTGTACAAGTATTTGTTCGTAAGATGTAGATGTACAGTTGGCCATCCCAGAGCTGAATAAATTATAATTGTTAAGAGTAGAACTGTACCGATTTCACGACAGGAACTTCGTTGTTTATTTGAGTCCTATTTCGCGCGAGTTAATATGTTCTCATAGCAGTTTTGCAGTCTGCGCGGAACGACAGAATCAGGTGTCACAACAGCGACAGAATTTTATATCTTGGAGTACAAAACAAGTGCACTAGTATTGGGGTCAGAATTCTTCTCGTTACATCTTAGACATCAGCTAAAATCACATTTCTTCTGCTTATTGTGTGAGCACCGCAGTACAAGCCCATGTACGATCCGGTATATAATTCGTAGCATAGTGTGTGAGAGGGGCGTCGTTAAGATTAATTTGTGAGATTCTTGGAAGTATTCTTGCAGTACGGTCGTGTATTGTCCACACAACAGGCGTGTTCACTTTCTTTTGTGGTTTATAACCAGTGCCCAGTGCAACTTGTCTTCACTGTGGGCTGATTCTTGTTTTCACCAGGTGTGCGGTGTATTTGTGGTGTGTTTCTTGGCTGTGGATGTCGCCTTTGGTGCGATGCTTCTCGCGAATTGGACATTATACTGGAGTGTGGTTACACAGATGAGCTATCGTGTCTAATGCGGTTGTTGTTCACGGTAGTTATTCGCTTGTTGTTTTCGCATGTGGTTTTCCGCACTATTGTGCGATGATATTCGTGTAGGGTTTCGCAAGTAACTCGCGAGTGTCTGAGTGGTTTATCTTGGGCGATAGTTTGTACTATGTGGCGTGAGCACGGAATGTGCGAGTCAGTTTGGTATGTCTCAGTAGAGTGAATGAGGCACACCATCAATTTGTGAGAAAGAGAAGAACGGAAGAAATGCAGCTTTGCAGTCAAATGTCGTTGATAACTTGTGTTTTTACCTTTGTTTCAGGAGCTGGAGCAAAAAAATATTGTACACCAACCTGAGAGATATTTGGGTCAGTTTCAGCAAAAGGAGAATTTCACCGCAATTGTTTTAGGAAAGAACAGTGAGCAGCTTGGTGACGTCGGCATGAGATTCATGCCGTACATCAACGTTAGTGCCACCTTAACGACAGCAAAATGGGAGTATATTATTTTGTATATGTTTTACAGTAACTGGGTTGCATGAATAAGTAGTAGACTTGGATGGAATGGGAATGAGTGAAGTGAATGTGTAGTGTAAGCCGGCTTAGTACTTAAAGTGCATGAAAGGTTAAGGGAAATTAACACTACTTAATCATAAAGTACAACACCTCATCACTACTTAAGATTATAAAGAAAATCAATCATTTAAAATTATTGCTGTAATAATATCAAATTATTTATCTGATAGAATAGGTTCATTTTTTTTTCAAAGAACGGTAACCCTTTTAATCTTTTTATTCTTGGACTAATCATTCATTATAATTGACTGTATTATTTTGTTAACATATTTGTAGAAACACAGCACTAAGTTTCCTTGCAAGGATTGTGCAGACTATTGGTGACTGAGTTGATGGTGATGTGTCAGCTGTTTTCGAGAGGCTGCAGACACCGGAGCAGCTGTAGCAGCCAGGCAGATGGGCCATCACTCAGATAAGATGGTCAAGGGGGCATACGCCAACCGTCTAAGCAGGAGTGACGCTGCTGGCGGTGGCCAACTTAGCGACCACAGGGCAGCTGGTCGACATGTCATCAGCTGTGTGAGTGGGGGTCAGGAGTGGGAAGGCCCTTTGTGCCTCCAATTGTCAACAGGCGGATGGTGCAGCTGACGGCGGAGCACTTTCGCTGCCACTACCACTACAAGGTCCCGAGGGATTCACCAATGAATAGATGCCTGAGGCCGGAGCCAGTGGGGCCCACTTGGCAACCGCTGACTGGAGGTATTGCATGTCTGGAGACACGGTCGACGGTGATGGCAGGAGGTGATTCACCTGAAACCTGTGTCCATATGCCTCACAGGTCTTCCCATGAATGTGTTCAACAGCGGCAATGCATTGCCGACCACCACGTCATCCAAGACAGTCAGTAAATGAGACACCAATGATTGCTGCCACAGACAAGGTCTTGCAACACTAAGGGGGCTGCCTGTACTGCTCATGCTGACAATAAGCTGTAACCCCCCTTGGCAAACTATTCCCACATAGCTGCCACATCTAAACTGTTGAATTTCATGTGTAGTGGGGTATTTTCGTGTGACAATCACAAATTTAAAAATTTGGACTCCCTAAAGACCTTAGAGAAGGGAGCTGTAGGAAGTTTGGTTTTCATTGTTACTTTATGTATGTTTCTTTTATGTATGTTTTATATGTGCCTTGCTGGTTTCGTTTTACAAGATTAAATGTATTCTCTATGTTTTATTATGAAGTTTTATTTTTTCTTAATGGACTTGTGTATTATTTTTACGTTTAGTGTAAAGATTCAGTTATTTTATG
Source organism: Schistocerca piceifrons (assembly GCF_021461385.2). Taxonomy (NCBI): domain Eukaryota; kingdom Metazoa; phylum Arthropoda; class Insecta; order Orthoptera; family Acrididae; genus Schistocerca; species Schistocerca piceifrons. Next base: position 504,209,234 of record NC_060143.1, on the reverse strand, counting down.
ACAATCATATGTTGTTTTGTTGTGTTGATACATATATCTTTGCTTTTAAGGGACAGACTTACACATTTTAGAGAAATAAGATGCACAGGTGAACTAGTGACAGTTTATTTTTGGGTGAATGTGAGAGCGTTTGTAATCAACATTATGTAAACAAATGAATGCAGCCATACGTTTAATTGAACCGTGGTAGTACTTTTTCCATGGGGCAGAGAATCCTCAAGAACACAATATTTCATTCAGGTTAGGGAATAACTTTCTCTGGCCCCAGTTTCAGGATAAATGAGTAGATAAATGTCTGTATTGCGCTGAAAGCCTTTAGTAATTGCTATTTAAATCTTTGTCTTCAAGAATATCACTCGATGGTACTTCCATCACATTTTATTTCTTATTTAATTTTGTGGGCATGCAGCAGAGACGCTATGGATGACCGCTGGTTGAATGTGGTAAAGACAGAGTATAACACTGTGCTGGGATTTATGGCGAACAAAGACTGATTCATCTTTATTTCTTTGATAATGGCCCAACAAATGTGTCACATATTATTCTGTTCCGTGTCACAATAATCTTTTGAAATGTGAGACTCCCCATGAATAAATTTGAGAGGAACGGGGAGGTTGTGAGAGATTTCAGGGCACCCACTTCTAATTCGGTGGTATGCTGCTTCATGTTCTTAGTGAATATGATCTTTATTGCAATTTTGACTTCATACATCATGATGATGGTGGACAGCAGTTAATCCTTTTTCTTACATGCTCTAGGGAAGGATAACGGTAAGCTTGACATGTGTTCAAAGGAATAGGGTGCCGATTAAAACGACTGCAGTAGAAGTGCACGCCTACAGTGGGCTGAGGGAAGGACGTGTCTTTCTGTGGAACCTGGGGTAGACATTTAGGATGGCCGAGTTCCACGTTCTCATTGTGTAGGCACGTTGGTTGGCGCCACTCGGGAGGCAACCACGTCCAGGCAGAATGACTAGCACTGACAAGTAGCCGCTGCAATGGCCAGCAGATTGTAGGCCAGCAATAAAGCAGAGGAAGGGCCCTTGTTAGGCAGGAAGCCAACGAAATACTTGGGAGCTTTCTGCGAATTTCCGTGGGACAGGGCCACATCCAGACTTTGTTACAAAACATATTGGTGAAAGCACGAGGCTTTTAGTGGTTCTTTGGAAACTTTGAAATGTACGCAACAGGGGAGATAACAAGCATTTATGGATGGATGTAGTTCCATCCTGCTCATGTTGTTAGCAAAAGACACGACAAACACAGGGAAAGAGGCTGCAAAGCTGAGTCTTTTTTCGTTTTCTCCCATGTAACTTTAAAGTCTCTGGTTGATCAAATCAGTGTATGCAGATCAAAGGCCGCTCTCCCAGCTTCGAATGCTGGACTCCAGCCTCCGATTGGCTCATGCTAAAGTGGGGGAAGTCTAAGATGTAAATGTGCTTTGCTACCGAACTGAGGAGGAAGAGGACAGAAAGAGAAGAGCTCACTCTTGTACTGGCACTTCACTAGTAATTGACTGCAGGGCTCTACCTAAATGGTGAGAATTGTATCCTTTCATAGTGTGCCGCTTACAGCCTGTATCAGTTAAAAAATGGCTCTGAGCACTATGGGACTTAACATCTGAAGTCATCAGTCTCCTAGACTTAGAAGTACTTAAACCTAAGACATCAGACACATCCATGCCCGAGGCAGGATTCGAATGTGTGACCGTAGCAGACATGTGGTTCTGGACTGAAGCGCCTAGAACCGCTCGGCCACAGGGACACCTTCTGAACCATCAGAGGTACTGCTTCCAGCATGATGCACACAAGTGATGGCTGGATGTATTTATTTGTCTTGAGTCGGCCGTCTAAGCATTTGACACATAGCATCATGCATAGTCATACACAGAGTCAGTTTGGTTTGGCAGACCAGCAAACAGCTCCTCCTGCACACTGGAATCAACCAGGGTTTCAGAGGCTCATAGCCAAGTACCTGCATTCCGAATTAACCGAATTTTAGACCACGTACTTTCATTTTTCAGGCGCACGCCATTTATAACATATTGCGGCTGTCCATGCCTTCAGTCGCTGAACGCATCGTGGTGTGCCGCCCTGACCAGCAGGAGGGTAAGGTAATTGCTGCTACGGCGTAGGGTTCCAATATATGTTTCTCAGCACCCTGTTCTTTCGAACCATAATTTTCTTGTTTGGAGTGGTAGAAAATAGATGCTTGATGGTGGTGTAGTTTTTGTGCCATAACCAGGATTCACGTGTATGAAGTCAGATAAAGCATTAGTGTTCCGGTTAGTGTCGTTTGCCCATCCCCGGCTGATCGCTTTGTCCACCATAGACCCCACGTTAGTCAAAGCGTTTGTGAAATAAAAATGTTTGTGTGACGTTTCATTAGTCATTTTTGTTGTCTTGTAATGTTAAGGATGAATAAATCTACTGTCATTTATTTCACAACTTCTCCCTGAAATCTGATTAACAATACCTTCCCATTTTATTATTAAAGTCTCGATTTGGAACGTAAGTAGAAAGCTTTCAACTGCATGCAGAACTTTTAACACTAACGTGCCGTGAAACACTCTAATGTTACCCTCTGAATGGATGTGAAATTTCGACCATGCGTGTGTCTAATGGTAAAGCGTATCGGACCATAATTTCGAATTTTGTGAAGTTGTCAGTAAAACCAAACGTGCCTTAAGCTTGGGAGTTAACAGAAGTAGTAAAATTATAAAAGAACGAAGAAAAATGAAGGGTCGTCGGCCTATTTGGGCATATTAATTTGGAAATATATATTTGAGGAAATAGGATATCAGTTATTGAAGTTACTTTTGTTGAGATTTCCCACTGAATAGCAAACAGGACACAAACTGACACAGTGCACTCTGTACTGTATGCAGAAGCAGTTACCAATAACACACATACCAGTAAATTATGGGAACAAAATTGCACCGAGCTCATACTAATGACGGCCACTATCATTAGCATTACTTAATCAAAATACTAAATCATAACTGCATGAGGTGCAGAATTAATTTTGGACATGAGGAGCTTTTATCTTGACTGATATGAATACCATAAACAAAGGTGAATAACATCTTAAATATATTGTTTAAGCTCGTCTGCATGTAGCAGTTTTCCTTAGTAACATTAATAGTTCATTTTTTTCTTAAAAGAAGGATATGATGGGGACCCATAAACTGGTATAATTTCACTAGTCAAGGTTCTTTGGTTATTGCCAAAGCAAAAAACTGTGTCTAAAGCTAATCATTCACTTAAATTACTTTGCATAGAACAAGACACTGGTGTAGCGCCTCCTTTTCTTTCCTCCCAGTAACTCACTGAAAAATCTTAATACAAGTTTTAATTAAAAAAAATATTCTAGCATTAATGAGGAAGAGTAACCGTGGAATATGAATCACCCACAAGCTTCACTTTAAGTGTGCATTTATTGCAACACAACCAGTTAAAACACCAACAATTACGTGTTGCAATTGATTAGGTAGGTCACAGCTATGCTGACAAAAATTTACAGGAAACAGATTAAGGCTTCCAATTTAGAAATTTTAAATTCGACGAAAATTAGGGAATAAGCAGTTAAACTGGAGAACAACTTGGTTCAGATTTGACTGGTATACATAATAGCACTGAAACACTTTTCGACGAGATAAATCGTAGAACACAGAGGACTAAGCAAATTTAAGTGTTACAGAAAGCCAGACCAGTTAGTTTAATTTGAGAGTGATATTTCAGTGGGCTTACTTAACCAGTAAAAGGACAGGATAAATCTAGCCCACATTAAAAGGGGCATATGCATAAAATCATGGAAATAGCACAATAAACTTAAGGATATCACAAGTATATATAAACAGGCTTCTAACACAACTCTGTTTCACCCTGAACAATTCAGCATAGAAAAAGTGTTACAAATTACTCTTAAAAACCATCACTTTGGATCACATTGGCCATGTAAAACCAACTTAATAAACTCGAGCACAATAAGTTACTCTCTAGAGCTATATAAAACTATTCATAAGATCAAAGAAATCCTAATGGACCAGAACTGGTCTAGAGCTAGCTTGAGGAATGAAACCGAATCCATGGCTGAGGCAGGTAAAGAAAGGGTAAGATTGACCTCCACAAGGTGCTAAACTCATTAATGGAAGCGATTGGCTGAAGAACAAACACGTCACGATAGAAATCGCAACAGCTACCAGGAGCCGGGAAACTGTAACGGCATACATTAAAAGACTGACCAATAAATCTTTACGGATTACGGACATTCACACCTCCAGAATAAGGGTAGAAAATACAAGACCTTGTAGTCACTCAAGAAATCATAGGACTGGAATTAACAGAATAAAATTACTATTAATTAACCTTTCACAGGGAACAACTTGGCATCAAACGAAGAAGTAATGAATTAGATACACTCCATATGACTATTGCGAGTGCTGAGGCACTTAACAGACCTTGAAGACGATATAATGTGGACTTGACCAGAACCCAAAAAGGAGAACATCGCATGTCAAAACACCATTTCAGGGGCGGGAAAATTTTACATAATTTAATGTATAAAATAGTGATTTCACTACTTAACTAAAATCTCATTGAAAACTGGATAAACAAGTTACACAAATGCAAATTCAAGTCACATTTATCTTGGTTGCTTGATGTGCGTCGTGAGTGATATGAGAGGTCCTAGTTACCGGTTCACACAAACACAGGATTCAACCGCAAGACAACAAGAGCACATTTCTAATGCATTGCGCTGAATGTTAACACTGAAATGAACCCAGCAGCACACAGTGGAAGAAACGGACGAGAATACTAAAGCGTCTGATAGGAACAGTCAGCTGTAGTCACGACGAATAACTTCGGCAATATGGCAGGGTTACTGAATCAGCGTTTTAGCGGAATGTGAATGTCAGCCACCCCTGAACAAAGGGGTATGATAGGTCTCACTTTGATTAATGCACACTCCGACGAATAGCTTACCGGCACTGAGACACAGTCTTGCTTCCACAGCGGGAACATAGAGGAAACAGAATTTTCCTAACGTCTTGAATCAGACACCTCTATTACGACCCGAGGCTAGTAACCTTATCGAGGCCACGTCCACACTGGGCATCAAGCGACAGCAACCGTCGCACTAATGGCGACCACTCACCACTCTGGTGGCCCTCCGCTCCCCCATGCTGCCCGATCCAAGAGGAACCGCGCTGTGCATAGCACGCAGCGTCTCCTTGGAGTCGCCAGTAAACAAAAGATGGTGCGTGGCGGGAATTGAAATAAACGCTGCAAGCTACATTAAGAGGGAGAGGAACCTAACTGTGAGGAACACACAGTTCCAGTGGGCTTAATTAACTTCAGAAGGAACCATTCATGATGGGTACCAAAACAACACTATCTTTTAAAATGTGCATAACTTCACTTCTAGCAGTACTACCGCAAATCAGATCATTATAAATTTATAAGTACTTGCACTTGAATCACCTGTGAAGAAGGTACTCTTGGCAATAATATTTACACGATCTGGCACTGTAATCTTATATTTTCTAATAAACTAAGGATACTATAGCAAAAGCCTATCCAACTTCACTTTTATGGCTACAGCTTTTAGATAACAAAGGTTTTCACTTTCCTGTTGATAGATCTTTGAATTTTTGTACTTGAACTTCCTACCTTAACCGTTTCACTTGGAGTCGTCCATAAACAAAGCATCGAAATATCACTCTTACTTTAACTTTTGCTACTCCTTTCACTTTGGACAAAAATCACTTTTAAACACATGAATGCCAGAATTGTCCATTTAAATCAGGATACTCGGTTTTAGTGGCACATAGGTGAGGACCCTGTTTAGGTTCGTGATCAGGATTGAAGTTCTGGTTTGGAACAGAAATTTAGGTTTTGTGTAATTGTTATTGAAACAACACACAAATTAACTGGTCCATGCCAATATACATTACGTAACTGAATGTATGAAGTTTGTGAAGCAGTGGCGAAGATCAGTGGCAGGCGAAATGGGGGCTAACTGTACGCACGGCTCTTGATTTGCGAATGCTCTATAAAATCTCGTCTTGTTGTCAGGTTGCCAACATATTAGGCCCCCCCATTATTCCGTGAATACCAAATAATAGCCAGATCCACATGCGAGACAAATCCCTTCTAATGCAAGTTCAAATTCCAATTGCCTCTCTTAGCACCATCGAGGAATACCGTACTAAGGCTAGCCACAAACTGCGTGCCGCTTACACAAAGGAGCCACTCAGTTCGACGGCCAAACCTACCTTTTACATCGCGCCATGCTACTGTCATTGCGCGTGGGCGGGGGGTGAGGGGGGGGGGGGGGATGTGGACTTCCCTACAACGTTTACATGTTACAACAAATACTGATGCCCTAAACATGAACCGGCTTTTAACAAACATATTTCTTTCATAAACATATCCCTATTATAATAATTTGAAATCTCAACATATTCTTCTCCTTCTTTCATACATACATTGCAAAACTCTAATTTTCTTGCCATACATCAAGGAGTTTAAACAACACAGAATGCACACTTCATAAATTGCGGATACACAGCTACTAAAAATAAACTGACTCCTAATTGAGTCTTTATTGGAACGATTGCGTATTAAAGCAAACGTCGACGAGTGCGAAGCAGTTCTATTCACATACAGACACGCAGACCGAAGCTACTGCGGAAGTATAAACACTGTTGACAGGTAACACTACATGGAAGCCCTATACGTTTCCGAGGGAAAATCAGATATCTCGGTGTCTGGCTGGACCGGAAACTTACATGGGCGGACCACATCGAATACGTTGCCAACAGAGCGCACGCGAGGCTCAAACAACACTATCGAATGCTCAACAAGGAAAGTTCACTGAATAGGAGCTTGTGGAGGTCCATATACATGACACTGGTTAGGCCTCTGATGACGTACCCAGCTTCCGCCTGTGGATACGCAGATCCTACACACCTGCGCCGCCTGCAGACCATACAGAAAAAAGTGTTACACATCATTAGCAACGCGCCATGCTACACACGCTCCGTGGATCTTCACAATTAATACCTCCTTGAAACCCTCAAGGAAGTATTCAAAAAACAAGCCATACGGCTATACAGAAACTCGAGACACTTGACAAATCCTTTCTTCCTTGCTCTGGGAAACTATGATCACAACCACAGGCGGAAGCATAAGAGGCCGCAGACTCTACTAGTTAGGGCATAACCACCTATGGCAAGCTAACATACATCCACAAGCGACAACATCGGCAAGCCCCTGCATATCAGCAACGTGGCCTGGATATGCCAGCTAATATTAAAGCCGACCAACAGGCTGCGGAAGGGAAACCGACAAGCTAGCACACTAACGCACAAACAAACCGCCATTACTACCCTACACCGTGCATCCGACGTATGACCTATCGGTCACAAAACTATGATGAACCTAACTGTTACATGTATGCTGACGCTGACCGAGCAATCAACACCGGCACCCAGCGGCAGACGCCGAGTAACACAACGGCACACCGTCAAAGATATCGACCTGCATGATACCCACTACTAATAAAGCAAATCCTTCATGACCTGTCGCAGGCAGCAAGAACACAGCTACTGCTCTTACAACCCTACCCAACTATCGCAGAGATTTTCTTTTCCCTTGGCTCTTGCCTTGGCACGTTTTTCCCCCTCTGCCCTTCAAACCGCTACCCTTCGTTCAACTTTCAACCAAATCTACCTCCGCATGAGCACGTATTAATGGTTAATCTTAACCAGACGTACGCAAACATCGCAGTACCCACATCCTGCTAGAACTCACTATACTGAGAACTAACTCTTATGCAGAGACGGCAGTAGACATTTTGTGTTGGCCATCATTTCGATGTGGGCGTGGAGGGGCTACACTTCTTGAACTAAGGAAAAAAAAAGGCCTTGAGGGAAAAAGTAGATTGACGAGAAGTCCGTAACTAGCTGACAAACAGAAGCTGAGCAAAGACTAAATGGGCGGAAGGAGAGCACTGAGAGAAGCGGTCAATGATTTTCAAAGTATCAGGTTGTCAAATAATGTGCGTAAAAATCGCAGAGAACTTTTCGTCTTACGTAAAATCTGCAAACGGTTCGGTATCATCTATTCACTCACTCAGTGACCACACTGGCACCGAAATGAACTGTCATAGAGCACGGCAGAAATACTGAATTCAGTATTACTAACTAGTTTCACCACGTATGATATTCACCACGGTAGATCATAAGATGGCCCTTCTTTCAATCGTCGTACAAACCTCGCAGTGAAATATAGTGACATAACCGACAGCTGAACAGAAAACAACTAGAACTGCTTAGTAGTGGAATGAAATCAGGACTAGAAGAGATACCTATAAGATTTTAAAAAAATTACGCAGAAGAACTTTCTCTGCTTCCAGTACCAGTCTATCGCAGCAAAAATCTCATGACAGTGAACTGTATTAACTGGATTTTATTAGGGCTACCGGTTTCAGCCGTTAGCCACCATCTGGTACGAAAAATCACTTAAAACATTTGATTTGCCTAAGGTGATTTTCGTACCAGATGATGGTTTAGGGTCGAAATCAGTAGTGCTAATAAAATACAGTTATGCAGTTCAGTTGCATGAGTTTTTTGAAACATAATGACTGCTGAAAATTGTGTTAGAAACTGCTGGAGCAAGGAAGGGTACCTAGCGAGTGGAATAAAAGCGTACATCATGACCCTTATTAAGAAGAGTCGTACGACAAATGCACATAATTATGGGCCTGTATCGTCAAGGAGAGGTTTACTATCTTTTGGTTCAGAAAATTGATTTTCTTAAATTGCATTTTTCGACCTATAAAAGTGTTTAAAATCCACCCCTGAAATGGTTTTCCCGAATACGGAACGGAAATGCTTGTTATTCGCGGTTGAACAAAAAAATTACCTGTTTAAAATCGGCCTTTTCATGCACCAGTTTTTTATCTTTCGGAGCTGAGTTATTGTACGGTGCTTGGGAGAAAAAACATATAATTCAAATGAAAGTTTGAACGCATGTGTTTGGAAGTTGGCCGTCAAGCATTTGCATTCTGGTGCAAGGACTGTGGAGACGGCTATTTTCCTGGCAGTGACACCTTCAATGAAGGGTATTCAGGAATTCTGAAGACCATGGCAACGATGGACGTCACCCTGGGACTCTACTCGACGCAGTTCGTCAAGTATTCAGACGACCACCGGATCCAAGCGGCCGAAACCTGCTTGTCACCGGCCGTACGAGAGGCTCTGGAGCAACGCAGGAAGGCCAAGATCGAGCAGGACGCCCTCTGTGAGGAAGAGGAAGGACTAGTTTATGGACCCGGAATAGCAGATTGAACGTAAGTTGCATAATATTGCGTTTACATGTAGTCAAAAACTTCATTTTTCTAGAAATTAACTTTTTTTTATCGCGTGGTATGGTAACTTCAAATCGACTAAACAGATTGGCGTGATTCTTTGTTTCCGACGAGGCTAACTAAATTGTCTAGGATCTGTACCAATTTTATTCTGATCCATCAACTATAAGTATTTTTCCTAGGCCGACGAAAAATCGAGGAAGAAACCCAAGTTTTTTTCAAATGTCCGCCATTTTGTTTCCTATGGTCCAAATAACTTACGCGACGTACAACTCCTAAAGGATCTTATGTACTTCGCTAACGTCAACTCAGATTTCAGATGAGCCGGCTGACCTGTGACATACCGCGCGTGCAGGTCTACATAGAAATTTTGTTTCGTTCCGACGGCACTTCCGCCTTTGCTCTTCGACATTTCCGGTCGAAAAAACTCCAGTTTGTAGAGGAACTATCAATAAACATTTTGACCAAATTTGACACAGTTGTCTCTAACACATCCCGAGACACAAATTCTCAAAGAACATGCTTTTATCTTGCCAAAGATAGTAAACCTCCCTTTAACGTCAATCTGTTGCAGAATTAAGGAACAGCTCTATAGACAACGACGCTGAAACTGATGCACCGTCCTTGACTGTAGTTATGCATTTTACGCCGCTCTGCATTGCAGTTTAGTGAAAAAACATCCGAGCCCACCGAGTTTAGGACAAGATTTGCGATTGGATTCAAGATATCCTAGCAGACAGAGCTCAGCCTGCCGCTCTTAATGGATCGTAACCGGTACATTAAAGGTAATTTCAAGAGTGTCCTGAGGAAATCTGATGGCACCGTTCTTATTAACAATATATACAAATGTTCTACTAGAACGTGTCGGAAGCTCTTTACGACAATTCGCAGACGATGCTATTGTCAATAAGAAAGTAGCAACGCCAAAAGACAGTATCGTTTTTCAGAATCACCTGCAGATGACTGATGAAAAATGCAGGCTATGGCAGTTGAAGATAATCGTAAATGTATGTAACATATTGTGTATACATAGGAAAAGAAATCCCCAACTGTAAAAACGTAAAATTGATGACAAAGTGCTGGAAACAGTATCTACCGTAAAATATCTTGTGGTAACTATCCATAGCGACCTTATGTCGAATGACTACATAAAACAAGCAGTACGAAAAGTAGTTGCTAGAGAGTGAGATTCATAGGAGTAACCGTAAGGAAAAGTAACTCATCCAAAAAGCAAGTGGCTTAGAAGGCGCTTGATCGAACGATTCTTTAGTATTGCTCACAAATTTGGGATACTTAGCAGGGACGTCTGATAGATAGAGAGAGAGAATGTAACAAAGAGCAGCGTCTTTCGTCACGGGATAGTTTCGGCGGTGCGAGAGCGTACAGGGACGCTTAACAAACTCCAGTGGCAGAGAAAAGACGTGTTTTGCACCACGGAGAAGTATTGAAGTTTCGGGGGCCACTTTCCAGGAAGAGTCGGGTAACATACCACTTCTTCACACATGCATCTCGTGAAAGATCACGGAGAGAAAATTCGAGAGGCTGAAGCTAATAAGGAGGCTCGAAATTCATTCTTCCCACGCGCCATTCGCGAGTGCAACAGGGAAGGGATCGTCACTTACTGATACTAGAAGTACCCTCCACCAAACACTGTTAATGCTTGCGGATTATGATGCAGATATAGTAGCTTGAATACTACATTCTATTTCTGTGATCGTCCAAATGCGCTAATGGTAGACCGAATTGAAACTGTGTGTTGGAAAATGGGTCGTGTTCCAGATACTAAATTTTTAAGGAAAAACAAAGGAAAACCGTTTCAGGACCAACGAGCTTAAAAACGGTGCTTTGGAGCTGCCATGTACCAATTGGCCGCAGTGTGAAACAATATACACAATTACAACATTACCCTTATAGTGTAGTCAGCAATCCAGTCGGAATGTACTGGAAACGACCCTTGATAAAGTTTCTGAGGCAGCTAGCGTTCTGTTTACAGCAGAAGGATTGTGTTATACAAGTTCATACTATTCGTATTTATTATAACAATAAAAGAGTGATTTATGAGCTTACAGGTTTACTCACGACGTATTCAAAATAGAACCACAATCAAAACACAGCGAAGCAGACAATGGTGGATATGCTTCAATCATCTAATCCATTCATCGTGGTCACTCATAGAAACCATCATAAAATGATTTCTACGCTTCGGGTATGTATTTTACAATTTTCTTTACATCTTCTAGGTTGTTCTTTTTTCTTTGGGACAGGTCCACTATATCTGGAAAGTATTCCTTGCATCCTACTTTGAGAAGTGGAAACAGGAAAGCAGTGACTACATCAATTAATGTCCTCACTTCAATAACTCCAGGAGAATCACCAAGGTAAATGAAGTGTCTGTACGTAGATAACTGAAACTTCATTTTGGGTTTGCTACTGTAAGAGCACAATGAGTCAGCATGCATTTTGCAGTAGTTAGGCCACCAGGTCTTGAAGTCCAGAATACTTTCTGCTTCCAAGTTTGTGATGCTAAAGTACTGCTTCTGATACGACGATCTTATCAAGCTTTCATACTTCCCTTGCGTCATCTCCAGACATGGCCGCTTCTACACCTCAGTACAATTTATGGAGCATTTATATTGATGAGATACAACCACTTGTTATACCAAATTGTGCGTAGTGATATAAAGATCAGGTATCTCCGGTAAACGGAGTAATTTGAGAACAAAGTGGACGTACCCCTATTACAAACGACCGTTTCAAATTGCAGGTATGGAATGATACTGAAATTGTCTAAAACAAGGGGCCTGTACATAAATGAACAAGTTACCATGGTCACATACAGTAATCAACTTTATCTAGGTGGATATAATATGAATAAAAGACATTCGATATTTCCTCGTGTTCTACCACCCAATAACGGCATTTTCAACGGATATTTCAGAAGCAGACGAGGAACTGGAGGGGCGCGTTTCGCTGCCGTCTGTCGAGTGTCTGCCCGAAGCACGCGGCAGAGTACAGCCATTCAGGGAGGCGGTCGATGGAGTGCAATTTCGTTCGTGCTCTTCAGGAAGTGGTGCTCCGAGAGACAATGGCAGCCGTTAGCGAAATGATGAAGCCTATCAGTGGGAATGGCTTTCAAGTGCTGCACAAGACTTGCAGAAGCAGACTTTGATGAACTGTAGGACTATGATCATCTCATCTGAATGTGATAGTTTAGTGCTCGCCAACACGATAACGACACGAAACTGATGGTGAACAACAATCTATCGCTAGGTGGGGAACAAAACTTTGACTCACTCAGAGAAAAGGACCTGTTTCAAAAGAAGTAAGGAACAGCTCCGTGGTACATCCAAGTCTTTGAAACACGAGAGACAGAAACTTAGGCGTTCTCGCGAAATGTGGAAAAGGAAGGACTACCATCTACTCCAGAAATGTGTCGCTGTGGGTTACTTTATCTGAGTTGTACGTAAATTAAAGGGTAGATAAAAGCTAAAAGATCTCTCTGCCTCTGCTGTCTTATTATCTGCTGTCAATTGCCAAATGGTTCAAATGGCTCTGAGCACTATGGGACTCAACTGCTGTGGTCATTAGTCCCCTAGAACTTAGAACTAGTTAAACCTAACTAACCTAAGGACATCACAAACATCCATGCCCGAGGCAGGATTCGAACCTGCGACCGTAGCGGTCTTGCGGTTCCAGACTGCAGCGCCTTTAACCGCACGGCCACTTCGGCCGGCTGTCAATTGCCGTGCGAAACATCTCTACGGAGTAATGGTTGGTTGACTGTGTCACTCTGCGTGATATCTCCCACTATTCCTTAACAACATAAGTAAGACACAATTATACATCAAATAAACCCTTGTAGAGATGAATAACTAAGATGCTCTTTGAGTGAACGCTTCTTTCATGTACGTAGGCGTGAGGGTACTAGTCAGAGTTCCCTTCTGCTTGAGCGTATTAAAGCCAGAGTCCACTTCTGCTTCGAAAAACATAAAATAAGTTGAGAGAACGTTTAAAAAATTTATCTGAGATAGACTTAATTTTGTATTAAGTGCCAGTTGATAGCTTCGATCAGCGCATGGCACACACCGTCGTAACATGGATCCACTAATCTCCTCCGTACATCGATTCATCTACCATCGGCATCATTCGTAATAAATTCACAACTATATCAACAAATACAAATTGAGTTGTCTTTATTCACGTTATAACGATACTTAAAATTACTTGTATGTTCCTACAAAGGTGCCAACGTAACATGGGTCTCCTTCTCACGATCTATCTGAGCGGCTGTTAAGGTTGGAAACAGTTGATATGTTGACAATTCCAAGGCAGGAGCTAGACATTCCCTTATGAAGTTCGTTGTTCGTTGCACGCTGGTAATTCCACCCACATCGACTTGCAAACTTATAGACGGATATTTGCCTGCGAGATATAATGTCGAGGTATATTATTCTCAACAGTGGAGAGTAGTGTACACAGTCATGTGTTATCAAATGCCACAGCACTTCCACTTTCTTCCCTAGTATGTGGGCTACGGTCCAAATACTGAACTTAGTACACAAAATACTTTCATTTTCAGACTCGATATATGGTCTCCCATTTTTCCGGACAAAGCTCGCCAGTCCACGCCAATAACATCATTTTCAGTTTGGAAGATACAATTATATGATTTTTTAAAATAAGATGAATAACACAATAACAGAGCTTTTGGCACATAATAACCACAGAAATCTTTTTGACTATATATATATATATATATATATATATATATATATCACAATGCCAAGTTATTGAACTACAGGAAACGTCCAAAATATCTAAAGCATAACCACAACACATCACTGTAAATGCTCATTAGAACCGCAGTATTTATGGACGTTCACAGAAATTTTCAAAATGGGACGGGGGCAAAGGTCAAGATTTCAAAACTGCCATTTATTGTACTGCTTAGTCAATGTGTTTCAGGGCCTGTCGTACGCCAAGAAATGGATATGACAGAACTCACACAAAATATGCTGTTTATCAGAGGACTTATCCCAATATTCTTTTGAAAGTAGATTAATTTGTTGTACAAAAGGTAAACACATTTCAGTAGCATAAATTACATCCTTTCATATTTAATGTTGTTTATCTGTCAGTCCTCGGTTGTTTGTAATATTACGGTAAAAGTTGGCAGCTTTGTGACTTGGATAATCTGTTACGCTGTGACAACAGCGCACAATAGTTGTTTATCTTTAAGTACTTTAACACGGGTCAACATTCAGAATATACTTCAGCTGAAGTGTGTCGTTGCATAGTGCTACCATTAGTGATGCAAGCTAGATGTACATACATTATTCATGAGCTTTCAACCAATCCATCTAGTTCGCGGGTAAAAAAACGTGTTTGTTGATTACCTGGAAACTTTCTGCTACTACCAATAAATTTTAAGAGGTCACCAGCTGAAGATAAATTGATGTAAATGAGTTACACGTGCAGTTCATTCCATATAGGAGTTAAATTTTACGAATAACTTCTTTGACCTTAGGAAAGCGAAATAATTTTCCGTAGATTATAGAGATAACTTTGTGACAGCACACAAACATGAATCTCAGTGACGGATACAGGAAAACCTCAAGAAGAGGGCGCTAAGGATATTTTGAGCTACCATTACTTTTACTGTAATATAAAATAATCAAGTCACATGCAAAGTTTGAGAGTGTGTTATTTAAACAGATTGTACACATATTCAAGACAATGCCATCTTATGATGTAAAAAAGTTACAATTGTGGTTCTCTTCCTTGAATGATGAATTCTTTGCACCTATTCTTCCTGGCAAATTGGTTCAGTAGGACAATCAATATCACTGTGAGTGTTCAACATAGCTAAGCCATTAAGACGGTCCTCAAAAATGGCTCTGAACACAATGGGACTTAACTTTTGAGGTCATCAGTCCCCTAACAAATCTAAGGACATCACACACATCCATGCCTACGGCAGGATTCGAACCTGCGACCGTAGCGGTCGCGCGGTTCCACACTGTAGCGCCTAGAACCGCTCGTCCACTTCGGCCGGCAAGTCGATCCTCCTTCATATCGACCTCAGCCATGTCTTTTTACGCCGCAATGTTGAAAAACTTCTTTCTACTGTAGCAATAGATGTAGGTAGACAAGCGATTTTTTGTAGAGAGCACATTGTGTTCATGTGGGAACGATCTAGATGCTTGTAAAACAATAAACTGGTAGCCAAGATCGCAGGAAATCTTCTTATCCCATGATTACCGGTTTCGGCGGAACTAAAGCCGATGATGGCGCTTGCATAACAGAATGACGATCATTAAGGTCGTTTACGTCCGCTTGCTTTTATTGAAGAATCTCTCTCATTAGTCTCTTTTTAGTCACAAATAGTGATTCTTCTTCAAAGAACGGTGGTTCAGTTAAGCTCTGATCCAATTTATTTGCGTATCATTACCGTCATGTGTCAGTAATTGTGAGGGCTAACATGTGTTGAATTTTAAATTATAATGCTACATAAGAAAGTACAACTACTCGATAACTCGATTCAACTACTCGTTAACTTAATTCAGTCGAGTCTACTGACGAAAGAAAAGAAACGAATAGCATGCGGGCTGACTGGCGGGGGCGGCGTGGGTGGCCGTGCGAGCGGCCCCTATAAGGGTGAGGAGGAGGGGGAGGGGGAGGGGGAGCCACTGCTGCAGACACAAATATGACAATTGAAACTGTGGGAAACAAATCTCATTTATGAAATTAGAGACCTCTGTGAATCCTTTGGTAAAAAACACAAAGCTCCATTTCACATTATAACTTAGCTTCTAAATATAACATGAAGTTACTTCGAATGTTGTACTACCGGTACATGTGTCATGACCTCCCTTCTTCGTTGTATCACTGAACGTGTAACTGTGTAACACTGTGAACTAATCATCTAGCTTAGAGGATGTTCCGTTAAATGTAAGAATCGTGATCTCTTTTTTTCGTCTCAGAATTCCGCTAAACAGGTCCGTAAACATATGTGAAAAAGTTAATTACTTTTTCGAGACAGTTTAGATTTTTTTGCATTCATATTTCGGTTCAGTAGGGATAGGCCTGCTATTACCTGAATTTTAAGGAAAGTAGAAAAATAAATTTCAGTAAATTGGCAAACTCCGTGACTAACGCTTTAGTGTGTATTGATAAAACAGCACTTGTAAAACCACCTATATGTGTAACTAAGTTGTACCTGTGTGTCATAAAGGAACAATAGGTCAGCCATGTTTTAAAAAGACGAATTTAGTTCTACTTTCCCAATTTTAGACGCCATATCCCAATGTTGTCGTGAGCTGTACAGAAAATTGGGATAGAAATTGACATAAACATTATCTCCGCCTTTTTTATTGCTCATGAAAACCACACATTGCATGTTATACCTGTGGTGTCACCGCCAGACACCACACTTGGTAGGTGGTAGCCTTTAAATCGGCCGCGGTCCATTAGTAAACGCCGGACCCGCGTGTCGCCACTATCAGTGATTGCAGACCGAGCGCAGCCACACGGCAGGTCTAGAGAGACTTCCTAGCACTCGCCCCAGTTGTACAGCCGACTTAGCTAGCCACAGTTCACTGACAAATAAGCTCTCAGTTGCCGAGACAATAGTTGGCATAGCCTTCAGCTAAGTTATTTGCTACAACCTAGCAAGGTGCCGTATTCAATTGATATTTATTATGTAAAGCATGTATCATCAAGAGCGATGTTCTACAATTGTGGATTAAAGTTATTCCAGAAACTACGTACTTTTCTTTATAGCATTCATTACGTATCCTGTTTCAGACCTCACGCCAGCCTGCGTGATTTTAAGCGTGCCTTTCGGCTTCCTCTCATTGTGTCTAGGCTGTCTTGTCTAGACACAACATTTTTGGCGACGAGTCTCAAAAGAGGCTTTAGCGTTCGTATTGCCCTAATTTACCTGTGTCATGGCTTCGCCACACTCTCCAGATATACTGTCCGAATTTTATCGCTTGCAGAATCAGCAGATGCAGGCGTTATTGTATGCCCTTGGACAGCTCGTCCAGGGTCAACGTGCAATGCAAAATGATGCGGCTGCCGCCGCTCCACCGCTACGGCAGCCACAACACGCAGTTGCACCACCTTTTCGTCAATTTGATGCGGCAATGGAAAGCAGGACGGAGTGGTCACGCCAATTTGGATTCCATCTTGCCGCCTACAGAATTCAAGGTAATGAGTGGCAGCCTCACTTATTATCATGTGTCGGCGTCCAGACGTACCGTATGATAGTGAAATTGTTTCCCGCCGCGACGTAGCAACTCTGTCCTACGACGAAATTTTGTCTGCATTAGATGCATATTTCAAGGAATCGGTCAATGTAGTTGCAAAATGGTATACGTTCTTTCATACAAAACGTACGGCCGGTCAAACCAATCGGGAGTGGGTTGCAACTTTGCAAGGCCTTACTAGGGATTGTGCTTTTGAGTGTGAATGTGGACTCCCTTATTCAGATACTATGGTACGTGATGCAATTGCACAGAACGTTTCTGATGTTCGTATACGGGAGGAAATTTTGAAACTAGTCAATCCCTCCCTTCAACAAGTGATAGACATATTGCTCAGGAATCGTTTGAACCTTCGCCAGCAGTGTGTCACGTTAACCGGCCCACCGGGCGAGCTGCACGGAACGGAAAACAGCCGTCGCGCCCTTCCGCGCAGCCACGTGTCCCGCGGCGGCAAGCAAATGCAGCGAAATCATGCCCGCCGTGTGCAACTAGACATTCGCTTGAGACTTGCCCGTCACGCCAAGCTATTTGCTTTTTCTGTAATAAAAAAGAACATGTTCAAAGTGTTTGCCAGAAAAAGCACAGATCGGACACTAACAACCATTCCAGGCCCTTTGCTTCGCGTCAGAATCGAACCAAGAATACTCAGGCTCGTGAACCTTCGCCCATGGACATTCGTGTAGTTAATTCCACTCCCCCCAGTGCCACTCTCTCTAACAGTGACTGTGTTCCTCCCACAAAAAGTGTGCGTCGACGTCGCCGGAAATCACGTCAATTAGCAAGTGATTCTGTACCAGTGTCTGTTCACGTTGCACGAGACAGTCGCTCTTGTCGTCAACAGGACAATTAACTTTTTGTAGATTTGGGCATTAATGGCAACGTGGTCCCATTCCAGCTCGATGCCGGAGCTGCAGTTTCATTGATCAATAAAGACACGTACAAACAACTGGGCACACCTGCGTTGCGTGCCGCAAATGTTAGGCTAACTAGTTATACAGGACAGCATATCCCAGTGTTAGGACAGTGCAGCCTTCTTGCAACATACAAAGGACAATCAAAACTTGTGTCTTTTTACGTCCCTCGTTCTTCTTCTGCTGTGAACTTGTTTGGTTTGGATTTATTTCAGTTGTTTAACTTGTCTATAGACAATCAGGTCCTATTAGTGAACCAGACTGTGACTTCAGCCAGTGTTTCTAGTCTATGTGTAGAATTTGCAGACATTTTTGCACCGGGCCTTGGTTGCGCTAAGAACTATAAAGCACATTTGGAACTGAAAGTAAACGCGCAACCAAAATTTTTCAGAGCGCACAATGTTCCCCACGCATTGCGTGATGAGGTCGCAAGAACATTACACGATTTACAATCACAAGGTGTGATAGAACGTGTGCAGGCTTCTCTCTGGGCATCACCCTTAGTCATTTTGCCAAAACCTTCCGGTAAATTGAGACTTTGTGTGGACTTCAAGGCAACGGTGAATCCACAACTAGTGATTGCAACTTATCCTTTACCCCGCCCGGAAGATCTTTTTGACAAACTGTGCCCGGGTAAATATTTTTCGAAGTTGGACCTGGTAGATGCGTACTTGCAAATACCCGTGGACGACGAATCTCAGCGCGTCTTGGTGGTTAACACGCATCTTGGTTTGTATCGGTTCAAAAGACTGCCATTCGGGTGTGCATCCGCCCCAGCATTGTTTCAGCAATATCTGCAAACTGTTTGTGCCTCGGTCCCTACTGCAGCAAACTATCTGGACGATATTGTGATCTCTGGAAAGACAGGAGAAGAACATTTAGCCAATCTCAGAACATTATTTCAGGTCTTGCGACAAAATGGTCTTCGCTTGCGGAAGGACAAATGTGTGTTTTTTGCTCGTGATCTAATATATCTGGGACATGTAATCAATGCACAAGGCATAAATCCGAGTCCAGAGCACCTCCGTGCCATACAAGACTTGCCTTCGCCGCAGAATTTGAAGCAGCTACAGAGTGTGCTGGGAAAAATAAATTATTATAACAGGTATATCCCGCATGCCTCTTCCATGTCAACTCCGCTTCATCGCTTACGCCGTAAAGGTGTTCCGTTCGTCTGGACGACGGAATTCGAACGCGCCTTTCGCCAGTTGAAATCGGCGTTGCTTTCCAATACTTGCCTTACGCCATTCGATCCCCAGAAACCCCTTTTGTTGATGGTAGATGCATCGGATTTTGGGATCGGTGCTGTGCTTGCGCACAAAGATGGATCGCATGATCGCCCTATTGCCTTTGCGTCTAAATTGCAATCGTCTGCGCAAAGAAATTATTCACAGATCGAGAAAGAAGCTTTGGCTCTCGTATTTGGTGTTACAAAGTTTCATGATTTCTTGTATGGTCGTCACTTTACCGTCATTGCAGACCACAAACCTTTGACTTCGCTTTTTCATCCGAACAAGCCTGTACCACCACGTACAGCGCAAAAATTCATTCGCTGGTCAATTTTCCTCTCGCAGTACCGCTACGATATCTTGTATCGGTCCACTGCTAAGCACGGCAACGCTGATGCGTTGTCCCTTTTGCCTGTTGCTCAGGATAGCGCATTTGATTCTTCCGAACTTGCTTGCATGTTCATTGATGCGGAAACCGATGACGTGGTCGAATCGTTTCCGATTGATTTTCGTCGTGTAGCTACAGCCACAGCTGCTGACCCTGTCCTTGCTACCGTTTTGCGTTTTATTGCTACGCAATGGCCCTTGTTAAAGTCACGGATCGCGGATCCGTTGGTTCGCCGACTTTTTGCTCACAAGGAGAGACTTTTTGTACGACGTGGTGTTTTGCTGTTGCGTTCTGATAATGATCAGCCCAGGGTCGTGGTCCCACGTTCGTTACAGTCCTCTGTCTTACGGCTTCTCCACCAAGGACATTGGGGTATAGTGAGAACGAAACAACTTGCTCGTCACCACTGTACTTGGTTCGGAATCGATGCTGCAATTACAAATATGTGCTCTTCTTGCATGGCGTGAGCCGAACAACAATCCGCACCACCGCGGATATTCTTTGCATGGCCGAAAGCCACTTCCCCTTGGCAACGCTTACACATCGATTTTGCTGGTCCATTCTGGAATGCTCGATGGTTGGTTGTGGTCGATACTGTCAGTAATTTTCCTTTTGTTGTCCGGATGTCTTCCACGACGTCCTCTGCCACCATCCAAGCGTTATCGGCTTCTTTTGCATTGAAGGCCTTCCACAGACTATTGTTTCCGACAATAGCCCACAATTCATGTCCGCAGAATTTCAGTCATTCTGAGAGGCCAATGGTATTCAACATCTGACATCCGCGCCGTTTTCGCCGCAGTCAAACGGTGCCGCTGAACGATTGGTCCGGACTTTCAAGTCACAGATGTTGAAGTTGAAAGAGTCGCATTCTCGGGAGGACACGTTGTTGCTCTTTTTGTCTTCGTATCGCTCTCAGCCCCGAGATGGTCGCTCGACGGCTGAGTTGCTTCACGGTCGTCCTCATCGAACCTTGATGTCTTTGCTGCATCCGCCGCATCAGGATCCTGTGCAGCGGAAGCCACCTGATTTTGCTCCAGGCGACGTTGTATACTATCGCAACTATCGAGGTTCACAGCGTTGGCTCGCAGGACGCATTCTTCGCTGCCTCGGCCGCACTATGTATCTGGTTTTGGGGGCCTCTGGTGAGGTGCGTCGGCATCTCAATCAGCTGCGCCTCTGTCGTCGCACGGATTCTGCCGCTCCCCGTCTGCTTTCAGCGACGGTGCCATCAGGTCAGCGCCCTGGGGACCCATCTACTGGCTCACCTCATCCCCAGGTGTTACCGACGCTGCCTTCCATTTTGCCCCATGGCAACGGACCGCCACCGCCGCCGCCGCCGCCGCCTGTTCTCCCGCCGGCGCCGCCCGCAGTGGACGCTTCGCTGCACCTGCCAGGCGCCTCCCTGGGTCACGCGCAGCCGATCGCTTCCCGTGACCAGCTGTCCTCCAACGTAGAACTCTTGCCCACTCCGGACCAGATGTCGTCTTCGCCCGTCGGGTACCCCGACGCGATGGAGGTCGAATCTTCGCCCCCTTCTGTCTCTTTACGGGCGCATACACCGCATGTTGGCGTGCTCCCTGGACTAGGTTTTCAGGCGTTTCCTAGCTCCCCTCGGACCGAATGGCCAGGTGCGGGTGGCACAGCCTCGCCTGTTGTTAGGCTCCCCACCTCGTCGCAAACGTCAACATGGGGACCTCCCCACGGCGGGCGAAAGCCTTATTACACAACCGTTCACCGATTTGCGGGGAGGAATGTGGTGTCACCGCCAGACACCACACTTGTTAGGTGGTAGCCTTTAAATCGGCCGCGGTCCATTAGTATACGCCGGACCCGCGTGTCGCCACTATCAGTGATTGCAGACCGAGCGGCGCCACACGGCAGGTCTAGAGAGACGTACTAGCACTCGCCCCAGTTGTACAGCCGACTTAGCTAGCCACAATTCACTGACAATTAAGCTCTCAGTTGCCAAGACAATAGTTAGCATAGCCTTCAGCTAAGTTATTTGCTACGACCTAGCAAGGCGCCGTATTCAATTGATATTTATTATGTAAAGCATGTATCATCAAGAGCGATGTTCTACAATTGTGGATTAAAGTTAAGTATTCCAGAAGCTACGTACTTTTCTTTATAGCATTCATTACGTATCCTGTTTCAGACATCACGCCAGCCTGCGTTAGTTCAAGCGTGCCTTTCGGCTTCCTCTCATTGTGTCTAGGCTGTCTTGTCTAGACACAACAATACCACCAGTCAGCGAGACCTCCTGAGATGGTGGTCCCGATTACTGTGCACACCAGTACCTCTAATATCCAGTAGCACGTCCTTCTTGCATTGATGTATGCCTGTATTCGTCGTGGCATAACATCCACAAGTTCTTCAATGCACTGATAGTCCAGATTATCACTCTCCTCAATGGAGATTCGTCGTAGATCCCTAAGAGTTGTTGGTGGGTCACGTCGTCCATAAACAGCTCTTTTCAATCTATCCCAGTCACTGATTGATAGAGTTCATGTCTGGAGAACATGCTGACCACTCTAGTCGAGCGATGTCATTATGCTGAAGGAATTCATTCACACGATGCAGACGATGAGGGTGCGAATGCCCGAATGCCTCGCCAGTATGCTACCGATATGGCTGCACTATCAGTCGGAGGATGGCGTTCACGTATCTTACAGCGGTTACGACGCCTTCCATGACCACCAGCGGCGTACGTCGGCCTCACATAATGCCACCCCAGGAAAAAAAAAGCCATTAGCATGTGCCTTTCAGAGGTACAGGTGGAGAAAAAAAATGGGAGGCCATAATCCTCGCTATTGACGTTCCTTTGTAGAAAGCATCGCAAAAACGACATGGTCGAACTTGAAAACATATGATTACACCGTGGAGCTCTTAATTTATGATATTTACTGAAATGCCTAATGAAATTACGAGAAATATTTTTATGTCTATACACCTGATTAAGACTACTGTCTCTCTAGTTGAGAGATTTTTCTACTAACTTATGAAATGCCTCATGACTACTGAATGATGTTCTTATGCTTTGCGTTTCATAGTTGCTTATTTCATTTGATATCTAGTTTCCAGCTGTGTTGCAGCATTGCTTTTACAAAATAAAATGCATTTGCTAATGTGAACACTTTCTGCCAACGGATCTATTAAATAATAATTTTGTAATCCACATTCTTAAAAAAAGGAGCACTTGGAAAGGAAAGAACAATAAGAAGGGACTAGTAACAGTAACTGCACACATAATTTTCTTTTCAAGTACATGGTAATATTTTTTTACAATAAGTTGTTGTGGTGCACCACTTTAATTACATAGACATTAAGATGTGAATATACATTTCCCTTGTCTGCATTGTTGTCTTTAGTGTAATGTTTTTTTTCTGCTTGAGCTTAGTCATATTTAGGTATAAGTTATTTCTTTTTCTGCTGCTGGTTGCCAGGCATAGTGCTACTGAATTTTAATTTGTGTTACTCTGCTAAGCCAGATTTATTTTTCTTGTTTGCTGCGCATTGCCTCATATTAGTTGTAATGCTGAATTGCTTGGTAATTTAGATTTACTGTAGCTTGCTTTGCCAATTTGAATTTTTTGTCATTGATTTTTATATTAATTGTTTTATGCTGCTGTATTGCCTCGTCCCTTAGTTTAGCATCTGAGCTCAGTAGATTTAAGTTAGCTTAAGAGGGGGTAGACTATATAAGAAACTGACTATGGACAATAGTGAAAAAATGCATTGAGCAGTTATAAGAAACAGATTTGGCAAAAATGAGTATGGTGCACTGAGAAATAATTATTTTGAAAGAAATATGAATAGAATACAGAAAGCAGGTATAAATAGGACTTTCTGGTAATAATGAATGAAGGGAGATCTCCAAGAAGTAAAGAAAGTTTTGTTTGCAAAATACTGCAGTCAAACAAACCCTGTCCTTTGCTTTTGTATTATTATGCTATGTGTTTGTGTACCCTTGTGTATTTGTTTTCTTCCTGTCTCTGTGTACTGTTTCATAGAATTTTTTTCTCTTCTAATACTAAACTACATTCGCTATGATGAGGAATACTGTTATCCTCAAATATGACTGGCATTAATAATATCTTATTTACTTTGTAAAGGTGTTAGACATTATTAATTATGTTTTGTTTTCATGCTCAAGTGTGAAGTTGGTGTTTCGAAAGTTATTCTGATCTTTTATGTATGTACTCATGTCATAATTCCTGTAACACTGATGTATATGTTATTTCGATTTTTTTGTAAAGCCTGTACTACAAATGTTATCTGTATTGTTATGTTCTTTAATGATATATTTTGTACCTTTGTTATTGTATTCTTATGTTATAAAATTGTAATTGACACCAGTTCATCAAATTAAGTAACTTGTAAGTTACATTTCACTGCACACGTTTCTGTTGGTCATAGTATATGGGCAATATGTGAGAACTAGGGACTGATAGTGTTTGCACGTGTGTTAATAATTCAGCAAGGGACTGGATAACAGCATTGCTGGTTCTGAGGACAATTCCAAAATCTTTGTGAGTGCACAAGTGGTGGTTATGGACTTGCTATATTATCTGCAAGACTCTTCAATGGTGATTGTGTACCTGCACAGTTGCAACAGATGGCTGCTGGCCGTCTCTACAAGGACTGCAGTGGGTCTGCATCTTTGATAGCCCATCGTTACCATTATTTCTACAAGGACTACAGTGAGTCTGCACCTCTGGTGGCCCACCAATACCATACTCTCTACCAGGACTACAGTGGGTCTACTCTGTGATGACCTACCTACCAATATTCTTCAAAACTTCGACTGATTCTGCTGTGGGTTTGCTCTGTTGTGGCCCATTACCTGTCTGCATGTCAAGAGTCAGCACTGTCTTTCCTTTGGAAGGACAACACTACTTCTTCAAGACTGCATGGAAATCCACTACTTCTGTGTGATTTCTCTTTTACTGTTCAGACTTTGAAAAAAAAAGAAAAACACTGTAATTTTACTGTGATGAATCAGGACTGTCTTTATAGACTGTGAGAAAATTTTATCTTTTGACCAACATTGTATCAATAAGTGTGTGCATTTGATATCTTTGTTATTGTAATTATGAAAAATTTTATCAAATCATTATTGGCCACTGCCCAAAACAATTTGTAGAATTTTTTGTGGGGAGCATGGGGGCTATGTAAGTAGGCTGTTTAGGTTTTTTATTGGTAACGCCACCTCTATATAAAAATCTCTGGCTGTGCTGTATGCAGTCTGTGTCTAGTTTGCATTGTTGTCTGCCATTGTAGTGTTGGGCAGCGGCAGCAGGATGTGAACAGCGCATAGCATTGCGCAGTTGGAGGTGAGCCGCCAGCAGTGGTGGATGTGGGGAAAGAGATGGCGGAGTTTTGTAATTTGTCATGAACTGCTATATATATTATGACTATTAAGGTAAATACATTGTTTGTTCTCTATTAAAATCTTTCATTTGCCAACTATCCCTACCAGTAGTTAGTGCCATCCATAGTTTGAATCTTTTATTTAGTATGAAACGTCCCCTTTGAACAATTTCTACAGGACTGTGCTTACACTGACATGCAGACAGGTCATGGGCCACAACAGAGCAAACACACAGCGGAGTCAGTCGAAGTTTTGAAGAGTATTGGTGGGTAGGTCATCACAGAGCAGACCCACTGTAGTCCTGGTAGAGAGTATGGTATTGGTGAGTCAGCAAAAGTGTAGACCCACTGTAGTCCTTGTAGAGATGGCCAGCAGCCATCTGCTGCGACTGTGCAGGTGCACAATCACCATCGAAGAGTCTTGCGGATAATATAGCACGTCCATAACCACCACTTGTGCATTCACAAAATTTTTGGAATTGTCAT
The DNA here is from genome assembly GCF_021461385.2 of Schistocerca piceifrons. Taxonomy (NCBI): domain Eukaryota; kingdom Metazoa; phylum Arthropoda; class Insecta; order Orthoptera; family Acrididae; genus Schistocerca; species Schistocerca piceifrons. The sequence continues at coordinate 504,183,209 of NC_060143.1, read as the reverse complement.
TAGAACCAGCAATGCTGTTATCCAGTCCCTTGCTGAATTATTAACACACATGCAAACACTAACAGTCCCTATGTGTCACATATTGTCCATGTACTATGACCAACAGAAATGTGTGCAGTGAAATGTAACTTAATTTGAAGAACTAGTGTCTATACAATTATAAATTTACAACATGAAAATACAATTACAAAGGTACAAAATACATCATTAAAGAACATAATAGTACAGATAACATTTGTAGTAATATGGGCTTTACAAAAGAATAGAAATAAACATATACATCAGTGTTACAGGAATTATGACATAAGTAAATACATAAAAGGTCTGAATAACTTTCGAAACATCAACTTCACACGTGAGCATTAAAACAAAACAGAATAAATAATGTCTAAACAACTTTACAAAGAAAATAACATATTATAAATGCAAATTATATTTGAGGATAACAGTATTCCTCAACATAGTGAATGTAGCTTAGTATTAGAAGAGAAAAAAATTCTATGAAACAGTACACAGAGACAGGAAGAAAACAAATACACAAGGGTACACAAACACATAGGGGGATAACACAATGGAAAGGACAGGGTTCGTTTTCAGTATGACATTTGGTACTGCAGTATTTTGCGAAGAAAACCTTTTTTGTTCTTGGAGATCTCCCTTCGTTCATCATTATTCCCAAAAATCCTATGTATACCTCCTTTCTGTATTCTAACCATATTTCTTTCAAAATAATTATGACTCATTGTACAATACTCGTTTTGGCCCAAATCGTTTTCATATACCTTCTCAATGCATTTCCTCCAATTTATCACAACTCATTCTCTTATATAGTCTACCCCCTCTTAAGCTAACTTAAATCTACTGAGCTCAGACGCTAAACTAAGGAACGAGGCAATGCAGCAGCACGAAACAATTAACACAAACAGCAATAATAAAAAATGCAGATTTTCTAAGGAAGCAGCATTATAGGAATTAGCAAAGCAATTGCAATATTACAACTAATACAAGGCAATGTGCAGCAAACAAGAAAAATAAATCAGTAGTAAACTGGCTTAGAAGAGTAACACAAAGTCAAATTCAGTACCACAATGCCTGGCAAACACCAGCAGAAAATGAAATACCTAAACATGACATAGCTCAAGCAGAGAAAATAGTACACTAAAGATAACAATGCAGATAATGGAAATGTATAATCACATCTTAATGTCTAAGTAATTAAAGTGGTGCACCACAAGAAGTTATTCTACCAAAAAAGTTACCAAGTACTTGAAAAGAAAATTATGAATGCAGTTCCTGTGAAGGTAAATGTCTTTTGTGCTCCCTCATTTTTTTGAAAAAACTATTATTTACTCGATCTGTAGACAGAAAATATTTATATTAGTACATGTATAAAATTTTATTTTAACCAATGCTGCAGTGCCGCTAGAAACTAGATATTCAACGAAATGAGCAAATATATACATAAAGCAAGCCCAATGGCATTTGCCTCAGCTAGCAAGACAATAGATGTAATAATGTTCCTCATCATCTCATTAGGCAATTTAGTAAATATCATAAATTAAGAGCTCCACAGTGTAATCATATGTTATCAAGTTCGACCGTGTCGTTTTTCCGATGCTTTCTACAAAGGAACGTCAATAGCGAGGATAATGGCCTCCCTTTTTTTTTCACCTGTGCCTCTGGAAGGCACACGCTAATGGCTTTTTTCAAGGCGACTGTCGCCCAGCTGGGTGCCCATGACGCACTAGGTGCAGGTGGTCACTTAACTTTCTTACCGGAATATTTACGACACCGGTTTCTGCTACAGTGACAGTATCAAATGAAAATTTCACAGGTCGAAAATTTACGTTACAAATGTGTAGAAACAAAATCCTATGAATATAACAGTGTGCAAAAAAATTTCGGCTGGATTGTGATACATTCATGCATTTACACACATTTCATAACTCTTAAAGTACGATTCTTGGTTTCCAACAACCTTTTTTCACAAACCAGTGTCACTAACCACTACTCATTATTCCTTACCTTATTCGTCGACACTTCTTCAATATTTCATCATAACAGATACGTAGCATAATCAAATAACTCATATAGCATCAGTTTACTGATCATAAACATACCGCAACAGCATAATACACATAGTCATCGTAATAATAACATCATAACACCTCAGACAACTCTCAAAATCGTCGTAGCTTCCTCCAATAATTTCCAAACCTACAAAAATTCTCTGCTCATGTCAAAAGTGTCATCTGCCTCAAACGTACTTTAAAAATCGTGACCCCATACCAAATATATCATTCAAAGCTCTCATAATATCACAATGGGTCTGAAAAAATATGAACAGTTCACAAAGTACAGACAAAATACAATTTCGTAAGTGTGAAGTTACCCAACTGTATAATTGCATAAACATGTGTCACTGATGTAGTAAAAAAAATGTTTATCTCTCAGTTAAATGATCAGATAGCTATGTATTTTACGTGTTAGAGGAATATGGTACCGATGTGTAAAGTTGTATAAGCAAATACCATATTAGCTAGGGCTCCTTGTGCTTGCCAAACACATGATACACAAAGTAAGTGTGTACCCCCCTGAGGATAAATGTAATTATATCCTCAAGTGTTACAGATTACAGCAATGGAAAGAAATGTATCACGGAAAACCTTTCTATCATTGTACTTCAAATATCTTTAAAAATAAATGTTTTAAGTACAAAATTAATCACTCAAATACGTGTACTGTAGCGCTAAACTGTGCGCCTTGTTGTAAGATAATCTCTGTGGAAGTGTCGTATTTATTGTCCTCTGAAAGCAAAGTTCTGCAAGAGACAATGTATTTATCTCATGATAAACAAAAGTGAAATGCTTTGCGTATAGATATCTTAGTTATTATGCTTATTGCCATGATGAAGAAAGTACTGTGCTGTAACGTATTGTTGTGCTACGGAAAAGGCAGTCTCATTGTAGCTATACCAGAAAAGTTACTACTAAAACATGTTTTATTTTCCAGAATAATACAGAAAAACTGTGCAGGTATGAAACAGAAACACTGAAAAAGCAACAATGTAAATTGTCACTCATTAGTAGCGTCGTGATAAAATCGTGTGGCTGTCACATAAACTAACCACTGTGTCATCTGGTATCTCACTGAAAGTACTTTAAATCCAGAATGTATTTTCAAGTAACCAAAATGTTGCATTAAAATCGCATTAGCAGTACCAGTATGTGTCCTAAGTATGTAAGCCTGATAGTCGTTACGTAATCGTGCAACTAACAAGCAAGAATGTACAAATACAACATTGTGCCGTCTGTTCACTATAACAATACATTCGTAATTTCTGTTTAAATAAGTTCTCTTGGTTCTTGACTGGATATATAACTTCAAACATTGTTGCATGGTAACAGTTTCTAAAGCATACTAGTAACATAAAGTGAAACGTATTATGGCAAAGACAAAGTTAAAAAGCAGATTATCTTTCAATAAACGGTTTTACATGTGAAATGTAATGTAAACCTTTACTCTTCCTTGTACGCAAAGTTTCAACTTCAACGCAATTATCATGTGGTATACGTCGGAATCTGTAAGGTCCATTGTAAACTAGAAAGAATTTGTGACTCAAGTGTTTCTTCTTATGTGACAATGAATGAGCTTTAATGAGAACTTTCTGACCTATATACAATTTCTTTGCATTTGCTTTACCGTGTAGTTCTCTCCTTTTGTCTGCTGCAGATTTTATATTTTTAAGAGCCAAATCAATTATTTCTTTGTGTCGAAGTTCACGTGTATTCGGGAAAGGTACAAGCTCTCTGATTCTGTTCGGTGGTTCTTCATTCTTCAGTACAAGAGTAGGTGGTAAAGCAGTGGAATCATGAGGCATTTCATTCAGCATGTTTTGAAATAAGTGTAAATATCTGTCCCAATGCTGATGCTTACTGTGACAAAGTCTGCAAAGCTTATTGATTTCTTTCATAATCCGTTTGGAGGGGTTACAATGTGGTGAGTACAATGAAATAAAAACAGGTTTAATTTTATGGTTGCGAAGCATGCGTGACCAAACAGCAGATCTGAATTGCGGTCCATTATCTGAAATGACTTTACTAACATGTCCAACTTCACGTAAGAAATTTTTAACAAAGGCGTTGGATACAGACCGTCCAGTGGCTTTACGTAACGGAGTGAAAGAAACAAATTTTGAAGTAAGTTCAACAGCGACTAGAACGTACGAAAATCCATTCGATGTGCTGATAAGGGGTCCCAGGAGATCAACAGCAGCAAATTCTTTTAATTTAGAAGGAATAATAGGAAACAACGGAGCACGATGTGAGATAGTGGATGGTTTCGCCTTTTGACAAAGTTTACAAATAGACAAGACTCTTCGAATTCTCTTTTCCATATTGTTAAAATAACAAGTCGTCCGAAGAATATGATAACATTTTCGTGGACCAAAATGTGCGTAGCTGAAATGAATGTACCAAATGAGCTTATTAACAAAATCTTCTGGAATGCAAAGTACCCATAGCTTGTCATCAACAGTGCAGCGTTTGAAGAGTATGTTGTTTGTAACCAGATAATAATGCCGAATCTGAGTGTGCGGCTTTTCATGCCATTTACTTTTGATGGCTTTCCAAATCGGATCTTTATCTTGTTCATGAGCAATGTCCTTTATAGATGTGGTGATGAAGTTTTCAAAGGCGACTTTCTGAATGTAAAGAATACTGAAATTTTTCTCGAGGTTGCCTTGTGTGTTACTTTTCTCAAGCCCAGCTGGTGTGCGTGACAGTGCGTCCGCAACAATGTTCTCCTTACCGGGAATGTAGACTATTGTGAAGCGGAATTCTTGCAGAAACAATGCCCAACGTTTTAACCTGTCATGATTTAATTTTGAAGACATAAGAAATTGTAATGCACGATGATCACTGTATACTTTTACGTGCTTACCAGAAAGAAAGAAACGGAATTTGTTAAATGCCCAAACGATAGCTGAAGCTTCTAATTCAGTAACGGAATAATTTTTTTCAGATTTTGTTAGCACTCGGCTAGCAAAAGCAATGGTTTTCTGAACGGTAGTGCCATTTTCTATGGCTTCTTGAAATAAATGGGCACTAAGACCGACTTTAGAAGAATCCGTGCTAAGGCAGAAATCTTGTGACAGATCTGGATGAGCTAGTATTGGCGCGTTAAGTAGCGATTCTTTCAAAGAATTGAATTCCAACTGTGCTTGTTTGTCCCAGTCCCAAATAGTATTTTTTCCAGTGAGAGAACAAAGTTTTGGTGTAACAAGAATTTGCATATTCAGAAAACGGCGGTAAAAATTTACGAGACCTAGAAAACCGCGGACATGTCTTTTTGTGGATGCAACTGGAATGGCTCTGATTGCTTCTAACTTTTCAGGATCCGGCTGAATGCCTTCAGAACAAATAATATGTCCCAAAAACCTCACCTTTGGCCTACCGAATTCAGACTTTTCCTAGTTAACTGTAATTCCAGATTCTGCAAAAATACGTAACAAACTGTTGAGGTTGCGATTATGTAGTTCCCATGAAGCTTCTGCTATTAGAATATCGTCCACATATAAGGTGATGTGACTTTTTAAGAACTCAGGTAACATGTAATTTAGCCCGCGAATGAATGCTGCTGAAGAAATGTTCAAACCAAAGGGAAGTTTCCGAAACTGATAACAAACGCCGAAACAAAGGAAAGCTGTGTATTTTCTACATTCTAGATGAAGTTCGATCTGATAAAAGCTGGATCTGAGATCAATGGAATACAACACTTTTACACCATTAAAATTTTGAAGAAGTTCTTCCAACGTTTGCGGCCTGTCTGTTTCAGGAATAACGATAATATTGATTTGTCTCGAATCTAAGACAAGTCTGATCGATCCATTTTTCTTCACAACAACATGTAATGGATTATTGTATGAGCTTACTGCAGGCTCAATAATGCCCTCGTCAAGCATAGATTGTATTTCTGTTCTAACGCGGTCCCTATAATGTGCTGGAATTACGTATTGTCTAACACAAAATTTAGTATGCTCACGAACACGAAATTGGTATTGATATCCCTTGATTGTTCCTGTTTTGTGAGTAAAAACTATGGAATGTGCTTGTAAAATCTCAAAAAGGTCCTGCCTATCAGTGTCATTACAATTCTCAATTGTTTGAATTTTATTCTGAATTAACTCATTAATTTCAAATATGCCGTCGATATCATCCCTGTCAGTACTTGCAGAGTGATTGTTAGTGTCTAGTTCCGTAGAAAATTCCGAACTGTTGTCTAACAGAAAGTAAAGCCGATTAATTTCCTCGTCATGGTTTGAGAGCCAATCTTCAAATTTCAAAGCTATTGACTTATCTTCTTTCTCTAAACTTATTTCAGCATCGTGAAAGCTTAAGATTGCTTTGTATTCATTCAAAAAGTCTACTCCCAATATAATTTCTGTCGACAATAATGGAACAATGAGAAAGTTCATAGACAAGCTGTCGCTTTGACAAAAGAATTCTAAGTTGGTTTGTTGGCGTACATCTACACTTTTTCCAAAGATTGCACCTTGTAATTTAATCTTACGTAACGGAAGTGTGGGGCAATCGTTCGATTTGTTGCATTTGCTAAAGGCTGTTTCACTGTCTACGCCATTGTTTGCAGCCCGCTCCATTTCCCTATGCGCAGTTACCAAATTACTACTTTGAACGTCTGTTAATTCATTACACAGTGGTGCTGGCAAGCTACGCTTGTCATCACTATTATTTCTCAGTTTACTTTGGAGCCTAGTGTTACGTTTTTCACACGCCATTATTGTCACAATATATCACACGATAACACAGAAAAGCACAATTTGAAGAGCAAAAATAAGAGAACACATTAACATAGCACTGAAAATAATATCTAGTTAATTGCAAGCGCAGCTGCGAAACACTTGGTGCAAATTAACATGCATGCCACAACAACAATGAAAGACTGCAACTACAAAGGAGATTCTCTCTACAATTACGTGCTAGCAATAAACAAAAGCTACACTAATTACGCAAACTACAAGAAAAAAACAGAAGATTCCAGTGAGGTATCCTGGCAAGGTCGCCATATGAAACGTCCCCTTTGAACAATTCCTACAGGACTGTGCTTAAGCCGACACACAATATTTTTTAGCGCAACGCAATCTGACTTTCAAAAATCCCTACAAAAAATGGCCCCGACTAACATTAACCTATACGTTTCACAAATCACTTACCTCACAAAAATCTTCGTTACTCGAACTACTGCAATACAGCGAGCGCCACTACTGCCAGCTAAATAAAAGATTCAAACTATGGAAGGCACTAACTACTGATAGGTATAGTTAGCAAATGAAAGATTTTAATAGAGAACAAACAATGTATTTACCTTAATATTCATAATATATATATAGCAGTTCTTGACAAATTACAAAACTCCGCCATCTCTCTCCCCACATCCACCACTGCTGGCGGCTCACCTCCAACTGCGCAACGCTACACGCTGTTCACATCCAGCCGCTTAACACTACAATGGCGAGTATTACAACAATGCAAAGCAGCCACAGACTGCACACAGCACAGTCAGTGATTTTCATACAGAGGTGGCGTTACCAATAAAAAAACCTAAACAGCCTACTTACAAATGCCACCCCAGGGTAACTGCCACCTTGCTGCACTTGCTGGACAGTGTGTCTAAGGCGTTCAGCCTGACCAGGTGGCCTTCAAACACGTGTCCGACGATTATCTGGTTGAAGGCTTACGCGACACTCATCGGTGAAGAGAAGGTGATGCCATATTGAGCGGTCTATTCGGCATGTTGTTGGACCCCTCTGTAGCGCGCTGCATGGTGTCTTGGTGGCAAAGATTGACCTCGACACGGACGTCAGGAGTGAAGTTGCGCATTAAACAGCATATTGCACACAGTTTGAGTCGTAACACGATGTCCTGTGGCTCCACGAAAAGCATTATTCAACATGGCGGCGTTGCTACCCGGGTTCTTCCGAGCCATAATGCAGGTAGCGGTCATCCACTGCAGTAGTAGCCCTTGGGCGACCTGAGCGAGGCATGTCATCGACAGTTTCTGTCTCTCTATATCTCCTCCATGTCCGAACAACTTCGCTTTGCTTCATACCGAGACTTATGGACACTTATCTTGTTGAGAGCCCTTCCTGGCACGAAGTAACAACGCGGAGGCGATCGAGTCGCTGTATTGACCGTGTAGGTATGGTTGAACTACAGACAACACGAGCCGTGTACCTTCTTCCTGGTGGAATGACTGGAACCGATCAGCTGTCGAGCACCCTGCATGTAATTGGCGCTGCTCATGCATGGTTGTTTACATCTTTTGGCCGGTTTTGTGACATCTCTGAACAGTCAAAGGACCTGTGTCTGTGATACAGTATCCACAGTCAATGTCTGTCTTCAGGACTTCTGGGAATTGGGGTGATCCAAAACTTTTTTTTATTTGTGTAATACTCCCATGTCCTGAATACCTCGCTGCACATAAAATATTTATTGTAGTCTACATTAAAGGATAATTAATATAAAATTTCTTATTTGTAGAAATTAAATGTCGCACTGCTGACATGGATAATGTTACGTTGAAAAAGAGTAAAATTGTCACAAAAATGCCCACTTTTGTTGTATTAGTGACCTTTACTGTTGATGGTATTGTACTGAAGCGCATTGCTGTATGCATTATCTACGAATACAAATGCAGCATTCTAAAAAGTAAATGACATTTCCGGCGGTGGAAGAGAGTAAGATTCATGCTGCTTTCGATTGCATTTCGGAGTTAGATGAAGGGCATCTACTTCTGGGGAGGACGTATATTCGATGTACACAGTTTTTTTTTTTTTTTTTTTGCTCTCTTCTACTGAAGAGCGACCTGGGAAATTACGACGCATTCAGCCAGAGGCTGCAGGACCGTTACTTCTTGCAGCTCGCTGGGAAATGCATAAGAATGCGCTAGGGAAAAAATACAGAATACGGCTTCGGCATTGTTTTCATAATATGGGTATCGCCTTTGACTTCCGGACTGCGTCAAAATCACTACCACGCCAAGGCAAAGGCATAACTTCTCGTCAACAGCATAACAATTCTATGGAGGACCGTAAAGCCACAGTACACTAAACAAAGAGGCAAAACAAAGAAAACGAATGAATTTTCCAAATGGGCGCAAATCCAGCGACGTCTTTGCTACTGGGGTTTCAGTTGGAAGTGGGACTTGTCACTGATGGGGATTTTACTTGAGGCAATGAGATTCCAGGTAGAAAGCGTGTCCGGAAACGCCCCGGTCTGAAGCTATACGGCTCGGCAGCCAGGAATGATGATCTGGCGTACCGTATCTTTTCATGGAAGGACTGCTTTGGTTGTCATCCGAGGCACACTTACAGCGCAACGGTACACCGACGATTCTCTACGCCCCGTTTTGGTGCCCTTCACGACAAGGCATCTTGGGTTTTCATTACAGCAAGATAATGCTCGTCCACATACGACGAGGGATTCTACTGCTTCTCTTCGTTCTTTACAAACCCCTCCTCGACCAGCAAGGTCGCCGTCTCTCTGCTCAATTGGGAACGTTTGGAGCATTATGGACAGGGCATTCCGACCATCTCTGGATTTTGACGATCAGATGCACCAGCTGGACAGAATTTGGGACGATATCCCTCAGAATAACATACGTCAACTCTGTCAATAAATCGAATGACTGCTTGCATAAATGCTAGTGTTGGACCAACGTGTTATTGCCTTGCTCAATTTTTGAAGTTATTTCTGATGGATAAATGGCCAATTTTTCTGAAATCGTAGTCATTTGTGTGCTTGTACATGCACACTACGTGCAGCGATTTCCGTCCCATTCCGACAATTCCTTCGTCATTAATGTTTCTTAATGTGTGTTCCTACACCCGCTAGGCAGTCTCAGAAACGTGGTTTATTACAATCAGAGAGAATAATCTCTATAAATGCTTGATAACTCTGCAACGAAGAAAAACTTCGAGCATCTAAATTTCAGGAAGGGCAAGTGCAACCTTCCCCTTGCATTCGCCTGTTGCACGAATTTTGTTCTGTTGTTCATCCGAGCATCTGTCACTGCCCTCCGGTTCAATGTCCACCGGTGATCACTTCTACAAACAGCAACAGCCGTTTAAATGTAATATAACTTTTTCTTGTTTTTCATAATATGCTGTGCATTTTTACATCAGTACCATTCATCTTCGTATGGCTGGGTATGAGGTGAAACACTATCAATCTAGCGTCCACAATCTACACACTCAACGACAACCATTACTATTTCCCTGGAACATTATTCTCCCATATTGTTGCAAATAATTGCAAAACGATTCAGGACACAGAGATATTTGTTAGAAATTCTTTATAATATTAGAAGGAGACTACGAACAGAATGTCGTGGTCTTGTAGGATATGGATCACACAGAACCAGCTTTTATGGCTGATAAGATATTAATAGTCAAAATCAGTTGGTCCTTTCCACCGGAAATATCGTCTTTAGCTCGGTGATGTGAGCGCCAGTGAATGTGCGTAAGTATTAAGTGGTTTAATTTATGACACTACGTCTATTCTATAATGCCATCCCTCTGAGTAAACTGATAATAATCTAATAATAACAATAAGACAACAGCAAACCAAGTGATAAATACTCCATTAGAGATGAATTATTTAAATGCTCGTAACCAAAGATCTCAAGAGATTGACACTTGCTTTTTGAGATTCGGAAGTGAGTAATGGTTTAAGAACAATGGCAGCATTAATGCATTCTTTGCATAAAAAGGTTTCACTTTTGCCAGTGGAGTCCAAAATATTATAAAAAATTCTCCTGGATGGAAAGAAAGAAATTTCGCACAAATAAATCAGAAAATATCAGTGTGGTTTTAAAAAGGTAGTATCTGGCATAGAACAGATCTCTAACTTAAAATCGATGGTTTGGCGTAGAATGTTAACCACAAAATGTTTAATAGTATGATTTATCAGTTTCAGGGGAGTATCTGAATTTGTAGACGTAAAAAAAATAGGTAATTTGTTGTTAAGGCAAAGTTATTAAACATAATTTGTGAAACTTGTAAGGGCACTAGCTTGTTTTTTGGTATTCAATGAAAGCGATGTGAGCTCTACGTTTATTCTATGTGTCATACTTCATAATTGTACATGCGTTATTTTTCTAACAGATGTCTTCAATAGTTGATACGTTACGCAACATAGATTCTTAGTCCACGCAATGTCCTCTTTAGCTATAAGTAGCATTGTCAATTCCAGTAAGATTCAGTGAGAAGTAAGACACGGAGTCAAGTGTTGGTTACACTGCTGTGCGGTCGGGAAATAACCTGTGGAACACAGAAATACAAATGCCGATAATGTTTCTTTTAGGAAAAATAATTTTAAAAGAATTACTTCAGTCGTGTAAAGACTGTCAGCTAATTTTGTCGCTGCATTGCTTGCTCGCCAGTAATTTATCACGAGCTTATGGAAGACAAATACTTAACAACTTCCTCTATGTAGGTTAAGGTCAATTAGTTTGATGGTAAAAACTTTACTAAACAAAATTATCCAAGCACATGACTTACACTCAGAGTTATAGTCCCTCCACTCCCTTACAATCCAGTAATGTATTATATGGCAGAGTAATTTTTTTTTCAGTAAGAAGTGATTTTTGCAAAGATTATTATAAATGTTAAGGGATCAAAATTTTGCAATACACTTTTTGAATGATAGTCCTTTTTAAATCATTTCGTAAGTCGAGTTTCTGCCATTGTTTCCTCAAGAAAATTTTGTTTTGTCATTGCGTGTCGTCGCATTGTACTTATGGATACATAGGTGTTCAAAAGTAAAGCGTAATCAGCTTAACACAGATGCTTTTCCTTGCATTGCACGGGGAAAAGTTTCTTTCCTTTTGCCGGATGTGCTGTAGTGTTTTAATTTAATATTTACCTCTTTCGAGCAAAAGAGAGTTTCTTTTGCCATAAAGTAGCTCATCAAAATTTGCTAGTTCCTGTTTACCATCAGTTAGTACCTAATTATATCATTCACAGTTAAGCATTGCGTTTCAAAATTGTTGTCAGGTTCAGTTTAGGTACAGTACAGTACAACTTTTATTTAATATGTAGATGTTTTTATTCTTGTAGTGCTAAGTTATATTTGCGTGTGCATCATTTAAAGTTTCGAACTTCCTTTAGCTAGTTTCTGCATGTAAATTTACAGGGCATTTTAATAAAAGCATGTTGGACATTTAGACTTCCGAAATTCGATTTGTGATTTTATGTAGAATTTTTATCCTGTTAATTTAGTGTATCAGAGCTGCAAATAACTTGCTGTGACTTCACATACTGTAGCACTGTTCACCGCACAGCAAAATACACTGCGTCACAGGATATCTCATTTAGGACAAAGTTTTACGATTTTTGTTATTGTTAGTAAATGTTAATCGAAATTCCGTTATGCAGTTTCAGTTTGCCTTTACGACTCTTTTATATGAAATAGTGTTATCTCATCACACCACTTGCATTTTTCAGGTTAACATTACAACACAGATATATACGAAAGGAAACAAATAGGAAACCAGTGTATTTTACACGAGCAACATAAACCATAGCAGTAACAATATTCAAGAACGTTAGTTAGACTAATTTACTAAATTGCAGGCCTATGTTATTAACGTGGATATGCAGCTGGATTTTGGAATATACACTATGTGATCAAATGTATCCGGACACTCCCAAAAACATACTTTTTCATATTACGAGCACTGTGCTGCCGTCTACTGCCAGGTACTCCATATCAGCGAACTCAGTAGTCATTAGACATCGTCAGAGAGCAGAATCGGGCCCTCCGCAAACGTGGTCAGGTGACTGGGTGTCACTTGTGTCATAGACCATTACACAGGAATTCCAAACTGCATCAGTGTCGACTGCAAGTACTATGACAGTTAGGCGGGAGGTGAGAAAACTTTGATTTCATGGTCGAGCGGCTGTTCATAAGCCACACTTCGCTTGATTTAAGGAGCGTAAACATTGGACGATTTAACACTGGAAAAACGTTGTGTATAGTGACGAATCACGGTACACAAACTGACGATCCGACGGCAGGGTGGGGTATGGCGAATGCACGGTGAACGTCGTCTGCCAGCGTGTGTAGTGACAACAGTAAAACTAGGAGACGGTAGTTCAAAATGGCTCTGAGCACTATGGGACTTAACTTCTGAGGTCATAAGTCCCCTAGAACTTAGAACTACTTAAACCTAACCTAAGGACATCACACACATCCATGCCCGAGGCAGGATTCGAACCTACTACCGTAGCGGTCACGTGGTTCCAGACGGTAGCGCCTAGAGCCGCTCGGCCACCCAGGCCGGCGGAGGCGGTAGTGTTATAGTGTGGTCGTGTTTTCCGTGGAGGGGGCTTGCACCCCATGTTGTTTTGCGTGTCACTATGACACCACAGGCATACAATAATGTTTTAAGCACCTTCTTGCTTTCCACTGTTCAAGAGCAATTCGGGGTTGGCGATTGCATCTTTCAACACGATCGAGCACCTGCTCCTAAAGCACGGGCTCTGGTGGAGAGGTTACAAGGCAATAACATCCCTGTAATAGATTGGCCTGCACTGATTCCTGACCTGAATCCTACAGAAAACCTTTGGGATGTTTTGGAACGCCGACTTCGTGCGAGGGCCTCACCGACCGACATCGATACCTGTCCTCAGTACAGCACTCCGTGAAGAATGGGCTGCCATTCCCCAAGAAACCTTCCAGCACCTGATTGAGCGTATGCCTGCTAGAGTGGAAGCTGTCATAAAGGCTAAGGGTGGGCCAACACAATATTGTATTCCAGTACTACCCATAAAGTGCGCCACGAACTTGTAAGTTATTTTCAGACAGGTGTCCAGATACTTTGATCACATAGTGTATATTGTGTCCGAAGATTATGAATTACGTACCTCGAAGAGATCGGTCTATTAATACACAGTCATCACGGATTGAGAAAACATCGTTCTTCTGAAACACAACTAGCTCTTTACACCCAGGAACTGTTGAGTGGTATCGAAATGGTATTTCATATACTGCGTGTTATGGAATGTCGTCTCAGTTATGTGACTGGATTCGTGGTTTCCTGACAGAGAGGTAACAGTACGTAGTAACTGAGGGAAAGTCATCGAGTAAAACACAAGTGATTTCTGGAGTTCCCAAAGGTAGCGACATAGGACATCAGCTGTTTCATATCTATATAAACGATTGAGGAAACAATCTCAGCAGATAATTTAGGTTGTTTGTATATTATGCTGTCGTTTATCGTCTAGAAAAGTCATCAGAAGATCAAAACAAATTGCAAAAGATGTATATACGATGTAAAAGCTGACAAATGATGCCAAACAGAGAAAAGTGTGAGGTCATCCACATGAGTGCCAAAAGAAATCCGTTAAACTTCGGTTACACGATAAATCAATCAAATCTAAGGGCTGTACATTCGACTAAATGCCTAGGAATTATTAGTAAGAACGACTGAAATTGGAAAGAACATTCGGAAAATGTCGTGGCGAAGGCAAACCAAAGACTGCATTTTATTGACAGAACACTTAAAAGATGCAATCGATCTACTACGCTCTAAAATTCTTTCCCGTCTTCTTTTGGAGTACTGTTGGGCGGTTTAGGGCCCTACCGAATAGAATTAACGGAGTACATCAAAAAAATTCGAAGAAGAGAAGCACCTTTTGTATTTTAGAGAAATAGGGGAGGTAGTGTCACAGACATGATACAGAATTTGAGGTGGACATAATTAAAACAAAGGCATCTTTCGTTACGGTGGAATCTTCTCACAAAATTTCAATCACTAACTTTCTCGTCCGAATGCAAAAATATTTTGTTTACGCCGACGTACACAGGACGAAACTGTCATAATAAAATATGGGAAATCGGAAGTCGCACGGAAACATATAGGTGTTTGTTTTATTTCGCACGCTGATTGAGACTGGAATCATAGAGAATTATTGTGAAGGTGGTTCGATAAACCCTGTGCCGGGCACTTAAATATGATTTGTAGGGTACCCATGTAGATGTAGACGAAATACGATATCTGAAGGGAAAAGTGCACGTTAGAGTCCCTGGCAGATTAAAAGTGTGTGCCGGACTTGGACTTGAACTAGGGACATCTGCCTTTCGCGAATAAGAGCTCTACCGCCTGTGCTACCCTATCACGTCTTACGACTCGTGCTAACATCTCTAGTTCCGCCAGTACCTCGGTCCTACCTGCCCTGTGAGGACATGTCGTAAGTCGTACTTGGTAGTTAAGTCTGTAGAGAACGTTTTTGCAAATGGCAAAGGTCCCGAGTTCAATTCTCTATCCAGTATACAGTTCTAATCCACCAGAAAGTTTCATATCAGCGCACACTCCGTTGCAGAGAGAAAATTTCTTTCCGAAAAGGGCACATTTACAGCGTAACTGTGATTTAGACAAAAATATAAGTAGATAGAGCTTGGAGCTAAAGAAATCACAAAATTGAACCAATATTGCTGGGAAGGAAACCTAGAGGAATTAAAGCACTGCTTTGCATTTTGTAGACCATTTTAGTGTACTTTCAGAATATTTGATAGACTCACTAGCTCAAATAAAAGTTCCGGAAATTATAGCCAATAGAACTAGTCTCAGAATCCCAGCTGAATAATAATAATTATTATTATAGTAATACTAATAATAATAATTATTATTATAAACAATAATTATAACAAATCATGCAAATACAAATAATGTACCTAAATACATGGATACATAAATGTGTAAAACTGAGTGAGTCAGAAAATATAACTGTCTTAGAGAAACCATACAGCAGAATCTTCTACAAAATATTGCAGCAGACGTGAAATTTCATAGAAAAGAAAGAGCATGCGGTTTTTAAAAATATATCTTCAACAATAAATGCACTTCAAGTAATACAAAATGGAACACAATACCATAATGGTAAGACGAGAAGGTTTATGCGCACGTGAACGCTTAGTGATATACTAAAAGCTGGAGGTATTTGAAACTCATGATATTATAAATGTATTGGGTGCAGTATATACTTCACATGTAAAAGGAGATATAGTGATATATCAGCTCCAGTGTATGAAACTGGACTAACGAAACAAATATTTCTGTACTAATAGCAAAAGAAATCGCCAAAAACATGGCTTGAAGACATAAGGAAAGGTCCAGAACTTCAAAGAATCAGAAGTAATGGAAAGAAAATTTTTAGAGTGAACACTGAATTTAGAAGGCAGAAGAAATAAGGAAATAGGAATAACATACACAGGAGAAATAAAATAACAACATATGCGTTAATGAAGGAGTACTGGAAAAACAGTAGGTGGCAAAGGTAGAAGAGTAACTATAGTTCTTACATGATCGTAATTTTACAATACGAATATTTAAAATTAATAGATAGAAAAAGTGTCTTTGAGACACTATTTAGCTCTTGGTGTAAACTCCCCATTTAGAGTGATCGAATATAGTCACTGCAAAAGTATTTTCTCTCATGCAAATATAGTTACCACATAGCTCTTACATGTACGTACCAGACAGTGTAATATACAGAACTAAACCGGTCATAGTTACAGTCAACTTATCTAGTATTTGATCCGTGTCACATTAGAACAATCACCGTCTCTCGTTGAATAACTCAAGTCGTTTCAACTTCCAGTTGGTGTCCCGTGTCATTTGTAGTGACGCCATTATAATTGCATGCTCGAGCTGCTATGGATGCGAACGTGCCTTTAACGACAACGCTTCACGCCCACACTCTTAAAGCCCATATCATTAACCTCTCATTACTATTGTCAGCAGTTCTTTTGTGTTCTCATTTCGTCCACACTCAGCGGCATAGCTACCGTCTGTATTGTACTTATCCACATATTCAGAATTTCGTTATTAATTAGTATTTTCTATTGTATTGAGGATTTGGCTTGAAAGTCTACAGATTTCGACCTATGTTATGAAATTTTAGCCTCCTATTCTGTTTATTTTTCATTTTAGCTAATGCATTGCTATCTAGAGTTTGTCTTTACATTCTTGTATTGTCACCTGACCATCTCTAAATAATAATTCACTTATATTAATGTGTTAACTCATTTGAGTTCTGAGTAACTGATTTTCAACATTGAAGGAAAATGTGAATTTCACTCTCATTTTAATGAAAATATTATGTAAGGTACGATTCGACCCATAAAACGTTCTTGAACTGATATGATTGAGTCTATGGGTGAATAATGATTATAAGTGGTCTTTCCAGAGTGTCAACTTACTGACACAGTTACTGGAACAAATGCATGCCTAGTACTATTTAACAGGATATCCCATTTAAATAAATGAGATGAGTGTTTAATGAACGTGAAGGTAGAAACAGCTAACGACTTAGATAAGGATCTCAAAATTACAGACACTGAGTTCTCCTAAGTCATTTTCTTTTGACCAACATCCTGTGATTAGACATGCTTATCAAGGAACACGTATTGGGTACAATCAGTAGGGTCTGGTGTGTGACTGTGAAAAAGTAGGCACAGATTTCTGAGAAATCACACGTTAGATTCATTAAACAGTAAAAGAGTTGGTTATGTCAAACACAAAACATCGATATTGTGTATAATTTGAGTCGGTCCACACATCGAAAGAAATGATAATTTGTGCAGTTGGATATGAGGACAGGCAGGTGGTAATATTTAACCCTAGTCCATAGAAGAGGAATTTTCATTTATACCTGATTTAGACAATTAGAACTAAGAAGGGTGTTTCTCTAGTACAAATCAAACTCAAAAAACTATACAGAATGCTTGGTAGAGAAGGTGGACTGTGTTTCTGAATACGTGGCAATTACGACAAATTTCAATAATTCGAGTATCTCGAAACTAAATAAAATTTACCATAGTCACAAGTATTGGATATACTCAGAAACTGAAGTGTTATCGCCGACGTACACAGGACGAAACTGTCATAATAAAATAAGGGAACTCGGAGGTCGCACGGAAACATATAGGTGTTTGTTTTATTCCGCACGCTGATTTATCATTACTACTGGACTCTCTGTGCAGGCTAACACAGTATAGCTGGACATAACCATACGGAGAAAATGACGATAATTTGGTGTCCCAAAATTTAATAAAAATTGTCCATATATACAGGTGTTAGATGACTCAAAAAAGAGTTGTATGATTCAGCCCCGCTAGTGGAATCTACAAAGAGTTCTAGCGAAGTTTCGCAGTACGACGCAACAATAAGTCGCAGAGGCTGACTGTTGCTGTGTTCTGAGAATACTTCGTAATTAAGTTGTGGTCTCTGTGCGAAGTCTGTGGGCGCAGTTGCTCACTAGCAGGGTTAGTTTGAAGTGTTTGCTAAGGCATCGTGGTCACGAAGTGAGATTGGGGCAGTTTTGCGATACAATTACGTGCCTGGTTTAGACATAGACCAATGCCTTGAAAATATGACGCTTGCACTCCGTGACATGTATCCGCATCATACAACTACATTCAGGTGGTATAGAGAATTCCGAAGAGGAAATTTAACTCTATAGAACGCTGAGAGGAGGGAGGGCCACGATCATCAGTTACGGAGGAAGACATTGGTGCTGTGAGGAAAATGTTAGACGAAGACAGGTGAGTGACGTTAAGCACATAGAGCATACCTTATGGCTGAATATACCAGCAATTCGTTCGATTCAGCATGATCATGTGCTAGTAACGAAACTTTGTTGTTTCTGGGTGCCGCATAGACTGACGGAAGAGCAGATGACACGACGTGTGACTTGGTGCCAGGAGATATTAAACAAGCTTTCTAAGCGACAATATCAGTATGTGAATCACATCAAGACTGCTGACGAGAGTTGGCCGTACTATTATGACGTGCCGACTAAGAGGTAAAACACGGGTTTGGTCTTTGAAAATGACGACACACCCGTAGCTGTCAGAAAACCCAGATCAGTAAAGAAGAAAATTATAGCTTTTTTCGTTTCATAGTTTTTTTTTATTCAAACCGAGTAGAATTGTGGAGCGTGTTGTTTTCGACAGACAGAAGACAGTCACAGCTTAGTGCTACACTGGGCAGTGCCTGCCAAAAGTAGTCCAGTCTTTGAGAAAACCTCCGACCGAGGTCAAAATTGGACACTTGGTTCCCCATAACGACAATTCTCCAGCTCACCGCACCAAAGCATGCACCGAATATTTGTCGGATACAGGACTATAACTTCTTGAGCACCCTCCTTTCAGGCCAGACCTTGCTCCTCGTGATTTTTCACTATCCCCACATGTGAAAATGGAGCTTGAAGGAGTGAAGTTTTCAAGAGATGAGGACCTCACGAGGGCTTGGATAACGAGTATGCTTTACTCCCTGCAGAAACTTGGGAGAACTCGTTTAGGGATCGGTTTCGGAGGACAGAGAGCTGTACTCAATGTGGCGGAAATTACTTCGAGAAATTAAGTAAATAGAGCTGTAAACTTTCCTAGTACCCTCTGTATGTATACTTTGATAGAACCGTGGTTGGAAATCCGCAAACTAGGAAAAACGATGTTAATTTCATATCTCAGAAATGAATATAAATTAATTATGTGTCCAGGTATTAGGTATTTACTCAGAAAGTTGAGATCTATTCATTTAGCAACACTTTTGGGACCTATATGCACCTTGGTAGACACGTGAGTGAATTTAAGAAAATAAGGAAAACTATGTTAATTTCGTATCCCGGAACAAAATAATAACTGATTGTGTGTCTAGGTATTAGACAGACTGTGAATGTAGAGTCCTTTACATTTCACAACACAACTGGTGCTAATGAATACTGGTGGACATATGAGTGGACATAATCAAAATGAGAACAACTATGAGACAAATTACATGCTGAGGTCCAATAGATCCCTTTCTAAGGATTATTATAATATAAATGTTAAAAAGAGCCTGTAAAAGATAAGACCTGAGTATCACTCTATGATTGAATTTTCGCTCATTGGTCCTTTCTCTTCTTTCATGATGCAAGATTTTCATTGGCTTTAAGTTATGCTGTGTAGCCACTGTCTTTTATTGTTGCTCATAAGGTTTTTCATTCAACTCATTCGAAAAGGTTCTAGAAAACAGATAAAGCTGTTGTAGGTTTTAAGATTAAATTCTATTTTCTATTCCATGAGTTATCTTACTGTAAAAATTTTGTATGATGAGGAATATCCTTTCCTAATTTCCCTTTGATATTGTTGCAGAATGTGGATCTGTTATTCTGTTGTTAAAGATACCACACATTCATAGCAGTTTATAAACCAGTTGAAAATGGCGTGATATAAAGGTCGAAACAGGTAGTAGAATAAATAAAGTTCTCAAGATAACTTGTGTGTCATTTGATTAATTAAACAACCAGTCGCGGAATCAGCATATGGAGAAACAAATATTTTTTCAATTTTTTAAATTTTATTTTCTTAAATCACTTAAGGCAAATTCATGGATGAGAAACTTACTGGCAAATTAAAACTGTTTGCTGGATCAGGACTCGAACCTAGGACCTTTTCTTTCACGGGGAATTGCGGTTTATGATACGTGCTTGGATATCACAGTCGGTACATCATCTACCTGAGAAAGGCGAAGGTCCTTCGTTTGCCTCGTGAGTCCAGATACAGTTTAAATTTGCCAGAAACTTTCATAACAGAGCAGACTCAGCTGCAGAGAGAAAATTAATTTTGGAAATTCTGGTGTACAATGAAGGCTTTCACGACCGGATTGTACTGTTGTTGATAATTTTTCCGGGTTATATGGCCGTGGTCCATGGATTTCTTCTATTCCTGACGTTCTTCCAATGCTACGTTGAGTCGGCAGGACTCAGCAGGACAAGCCGTACCTCTGAGGACGTCCAACGTAGTATTGGACGAAACGTTAGGAATAGAAGAATTCCATGGACCACGGCCATCTAAACCGGAAGAATTATCAACAACAATTCTGGGGTAGTTCCTTCGAAAGGGCACAGCCGATTTCCTTCTCCATCCTTCTTTAGTCAGAGTTTCTGCTTCATCTCTAAATACCTCGTCGTTAATGGGATTAATCTTCGTTTCTTCCTCCACATCCTTCAAGTTCCTTGGAACTGACAAATTACGTCTTGTGTAGTACAGAAACGAATCCATCTAAAATATGTATGCCGTCGAAGTTAAAAATCTTCTGGGCTGTTAGGCGTGTTAAGAAACACGAACGCTACAGGCTGCTGAAACAAAGTACAGAATCGGCGGTAGCGAAACATCACGAGAACTGTGGCCTTCAAATCTGTTTCACTAACATACAACTGCTGGTCAAGGAAACTAACAGTTCGATCAGTAAAATTTTTCTGCCTTTATGACCTCATTGTCAATAAGTAAAATTACCCACTTTTCGGCCACTGTTTGCAAGCGACCTTCTTCGGGGTGAGTACGCAAAAACACGCTGAAGAAGGTCAGTTGAAACAGTGACTGAAACGTTGGTAATTTTACGTATTGACAATGCGGTCACAGAACTAAAAAAATTTATTGACGGTGACAATGGCCGCGGAATCCTACGTTAATATTTAAATCAAAATTTATTTCAGAACTATCCGAGAAGCTACTGAAATTTCTAAGCGCATACATAACTCTATACGGAGGACGGCTATAGGCTCGAAACATATCAACTCCTCGCCATCGAGGAAGTGAATAACGCAGCTGCAGGGTGCGATTGATACAAACGACGCCCGCGAAACCACCTTTGCGGACAAACCCTCTCCCTCTCATCCTCTGCCCGTTTTACTTCTAGCCAATGATGTGGATTCACCAACAGCAGCAGGAGGAATTTTAACCAATAACTCCGGCCGATGCCCTTGGTTCGCGAGAATGTAGAGTTTTCTGGCAACCGCTACAGTTGGTTGGCGGCAGCTTAAAGTGTGGTCGCGTGGCTCGCGAGGCGGTTGGGGGGGGGGGGGGGGGGGGCAAACGGAACAGAGCAGTGGTCGGCGAGTGGCACGGCGGTAAGTTCGGCAGCACGGCTCTCTCTGACAACGTGATGTGGGGTCTCCCTTATAGGGGAACTGGTGTTTGGTTGGGGCATGAGTCAGACGTGGTTGCTGTCGAGGGATGTCAGTGTTTGCGCTCACTCTAACCCGCACGAGGAAGAGGCGGAGTTAATGCCTTGAGCGACATTGACTGGTCCAATACACAGCGGGCTTGAGCTCTACGCCAGCCCAGGATCTACGATATTTCCAAACCGGGGTAGAAACTTGATAGAGGCGCCTCCCCCCTCCCCCCCCCCCCCCCGTACCACTAGCCCCTCGAGGACGCCAAAAATAAAAATAAAATCTATTTTTCAAGAATTCTCCAATTTTGTAGCGCACATACTTCTGAAGAGTTTGATATATAAAACATATAGGTTCGAGGAAACGTAAGACAAGTTATTTGGTCCTAAGCGTGCCAAAGTGCAGTGCCACATCTCTTCACACATGATTCTTATATCGCACAACACTGTATTTCGATCTGTGAAATTGAAAGGGTATGTCTTGTAATGGAAGCTATCAAACCTATATCCATGACAGGGGAAATGAAAACTAAAATGTACACACTTCTTCAATCCTTAGCTCTAATCTTGCTACAGCTTTACAAGACGTGCTTTCATTTCTCCGAAAGACTCTATTGGCTCATTAAAGTCCGTCAAACCTTTTGGTGCGTGAAAAATCAAAATTTCGTTGTGCAAAACTGAAAAATCTGTTAATATGAGTACTAACCAAAACTAGTGTGATTTCTCGATTTGATTACGTCTGTATTGTCAGTGTCTGCTAGATAAAACGAAATAGGCATTTCTAGTACTGAAGCAGTTGTAACATACACGACATAAGCGAGACTGCTTTGGCACAAGTGGTCATTTTTATGTACCTCATTTATATAAATAACGCGACAGAATATAGTTCACGAAGTATCAATATCAAATGCCTTTTAGGCCTACATGAAGCAAAATGTTTTATGATAGGAAATAGTTAAGTAGCAGTACGAAATTTATATATAAATTTGGGATCGTCAGTTTCTTCCATACAATTTGTGTGACGTCCCTGTTTCTTCTCCTTCCTCGTTCCACCCAAAAAACGTTTCATTAATAATTGTGTAAACTATTCCTGCCATTGTCGGAATTTATTCTCCGGTTAACTTCGCTAACCCTGCCAGAAGCACTAGTTTAGTTATCCCGCGTTTGTACTCCGGTTAGGCGTTATTACTTGTTTGTTCAAAGCGTATTCCACGCTGTTCTGAAAATAGAACTTAAACGGCTGCTAATCGGGTACCGTACAACAAGCCCTTAGTAATGTAGCTTCCTGGCAAAAATTTTCCGCAAAAATTTCATTTTCTTAGATAAACCGAGAACATAACTGGCAGGGGTCTCCGGCATTGGAGTAACACCCCAGTGTTGGACGTAACGTGAAAGTCTTGCACCACAGGTGATCTCATAGATCTTATAATTAAATGTTTGACAGAGATATTTAAGTCTGTTCGTTATCTACGATAATGATGGAAGCAGAAGAAAATGTAAGCTGAAGATATGAACTGAAGTTCGTGTGAGGGACGGCACTCAGCTTGGGTAGTTTGTGCAGCACTGTTGACCATTTTGTAGTGTTGGTGTTGTGCCTAACAAGCAAGAAGACCAGGGTTGGAGTCCCGGCTACAGCACGAATTATAATTCATTCCTTCTGCTTCGATCATTATTGTAGATAAGGAAGAGTCTCAGGGAAACATATAATTTTAAACTAAGTGGAGAGATGCAGAAAAAATTATCACAGGTGATGTTGTGTCCAGACTCACAAGGACTTTCACAACGTTCTCTCCAAGTCGCACACCTCTGGTTTCTTCTCCCTTCCCCAAATACTTTCATCTTCGAGCAGTAGCTTGTTTTGTAAAACTGAACAGCAACTGTATTTAGCTGAAGGCTAGTGGAAGAAAAACATAACATTTTAATATCAGGCCATTGATTATTATGACACATAGGCAGAAGAATATACAAATTTTATCCATATTGCATCGCTGGATTAGCTGTCAATCGTAGCTGTCAAGATCACAACAGTACATACAAGACACAGCCTACATTTGGGAGCAAGAGTGGTTAACAGAGATAATTAAGTCAAATATTTAAAACTTCGGCTGTATTTGGAATTGCGCCGGCCGCGGTGGTCTAGCGGTTCTAGGCGCTCAGTCCGGAACCGCGGGACTGTTACGGTCGCAGGTTCGAATCCTGCCTCGGGCATGGACGTGTGTGATGTCCTTAGGTTAGTTGGGTTTAACTAGTTCTAAGTTCTAGGGGACTGATGACAACAGATGTTAAGTCGCATAGTGCTCAGAGCCATTTGAACCATTTTTTTGGAATTGCCATATCCAGCAATAACATTAAAAGACAGCGACAGCACCACGATGAAATCTGGAAGTAAGTACTAGCACACAGTAAAACAAAATTATCGTTCGTTGTAAAGTCACAACTTGTAAAAAAACCTATTTGGTTGCATATAGCCTGAAGACAGGGATAAGGCCGGAATAGGCCTATTGCTAATCTAAAACTTCTAGCAATTAACAATTTCAGCAGCATTATAGTACTTTACCGTTTTTTATTATGTCATTGCACCTACCATGCTGCTGGCACAAGGTAAAATATAATAAGTAATACTGCTGTTTGACTTTTGTTAATGTTATTTAAAGAAAAAAAAGAGAGAAGATTTTTTTTAAGAGTGGAGCCTCCCGAAAAGCTGTTGCGTATCGGCTTTATTTAATGCTGACTTAACTATAATAAGTTCATCATTTTCGATGTTAGTCACTCAGTGTTCATAGTAATACCAAAGAAGCTTCTTTTATGTATTTTGGAAGAAATATAAAATTAAAAGTGTTATCTCTCCAGTAGCCCCTGTGCCCTGCTTTTCTACCTGTCAATTGTAGCAGAGCACGTTGTTGCGTTCCGTGGGAGTTAGGAAACAAAATTTTACACTTGCACTAGTATAACGTCGGTAGAGTTTTTATTGTATGATATATTTGCTCTTTTCATGCCGATCTCTGGGTCTGCTGAAATGTCGTGTGAGTCTGTATGGGTATCCTTGGGGTAAATGGGAATCCTTGGGGTAAGGAAAGCTATCAGTGTAACCAGCCACCGAAAACCAAGTCTCCAGTACGTCTCCAGTATGAGTTGCGTATACGTGAACATGATGAAAAAGGGAGCGTTAGTGACCCCTGTCAACGCTGCCGGGCTGCCTTGATCTTGCCCATGAATATTAGGGCCAAATCAGTCAGAGACGTGAGTATAAATGTGGTAGGGGATCTCTAGGATTATGTGACAGCATTCGAAGTTGCCTCCCTCCGTCGTAAGAAAATTTGCCGAGTACAGTCCCTCCATGATCATTTGGCCCATAGTCCGTGATGTTCGTAGTATGAGGAGAGACCCCGCAGTGTTACGAAAATCAAAAACTGCAAGATGAAATTTTCTCCCTGCGGCAGCAGATGTAATTGTCAAGTTGGTATGCTGAGAAATCAAATGCTGGTACTAGTTTCAGTGAGGGTAACCGTGAACTAAAACTTGACAGTCCATTCGGATGATTACCTAATCCAATAATGGTTACTCTCCAAGGAGAGATAAGTTTATCCGTTGATAGCACTGACCAGTTAATGGAACGTTTGTCGTTATTGGTTAAGTTACATGAAGATGAGAACGTGAAGCCGGTAGACCATAGTATGGTGTTGTAACTAGTTTACCCATTAGCCACCATTCGCTTGGCTAGGGTTATCGCAGAGGTGTTAGAGAATAAGGAAACGTTATGGGATTTCCGGAAGTCACATTTGAATCTATGGGTTGTGAGTCGCGAAGAGAACAAATTGAGAAATTAACTATGTGTATCAGGTGAAATCCAAAAAACGAATTCTTAGCGCTTTATATCAGCAAAGAACGTTTTGCCATCTTAGCCTTGTGCGTAGAAATTTCTGAAGCTGTGGCCGTGGCTACTATCCTGGAAGGGATGCGATCGGAAGACAGATCAAGGGTTCTCTTCTATGACAAGCCATTGTGTTTCGCTGACTTAGACAAATTAACGGTCAGAATTGAAAATATTACATTGAAGCGCCAAAATAATTCGTATAGGCCAGCGTGTTCAAATACAGAGACATGTAAACAGGCAGAATACGGCGCCCGGTGGGCAACGCCTATATACGGCAACAAGTGTCTGGCGCAGATGTAATATTGGTTACTGCTGCCGTAATGGCACGTTAACAAGATTTAAATGAGTTTGAACGTGGTGTTGTAGTCGGCCCACGAGCGATGGGATAAAGCATCTCCGAGGTAGCGACAGAGTGAGGATTTTCCCGTAAGACCATTTGACCAGCGTACTGTGAATATCAGGAATCCGGTAAAACAAATGTCCAACATCGCAGCGACCGGAAAAAGATCCTGCAAGAACAGGACCAACGAGACTGAAGAGAATCGTTCGGGATGGCAGAAGTGCAGCCGTTCTGCAAATTGCTGCAGATTTCAGTGCTGGGCCATCAAAAAGTGTCAGCGTGCGAACCATTTAACGAAACATCATCGATATGGGCTTTCAGAGCCACACACCCACTCGTGTACCCTTGGAGACAGCACGACACAAAGCTTTACTCCTCGCGTGGGCCCGTCAACACCGACAATGGCCTGCTGATGACTGAAAATAATTTTACCTGGTCGGACGAGTCTCGTTTCAAATTGTATCGAGCGGATGGACGCGTGAATGTATGGAGACAACCTCACGAATCCATGGACCATACATGTCAGCAGGGGACGGGTCTAGAAGCTGGTGGAGGCTACAAAATTGTGGGGGCATGTGCAGTTGGAGTGATATGGGACCCCTGATACATCTAGATACGACTCTGACAAGTGACACATACGTAAGCATCCTGTCTGATCACCTGCATTCATTCATTGTGAATTCCGACGGACTTGGGCAATTCCAGCAGGTCAATACGACACCCCACACGTTCACAATTGTTACAGAGTGAGTCCAGGAATACTCTTATGAATTTAAACGCTTCCACTGTCCAACAAACTCCCCAGACATGAACATAATTGAGCCTATTTGGGATGCCTTGCAACGTGCTGTTCAGAAGAGATCTCCACCCCCTCGTACTCTACGGTTTTATGGACAGACCTGACGGTTTCATGGTGTCATTTCCCTCCTGCAATACTTCAGATATTACTCGAGTCCTTGCCACGTCGAGTTCGGCGCTTCTGCGTGCTTACGGGGGCCGTACCCGATATTAGTCAGCTGTACCAGTTTCTTTGGTTCTTCAGTGTAGTTATGGTGTCATTAAGCGGGAAGAATTAGACATGGGTTGTTGTCTGGACAGGATGAATAACATTAATGTTCTGCCAGTCCGGTCCTCCGTGCCTGCTAGGGGGTGTGCTACGATTGCGGCAAACCAGGGCATTTTGTTCGAGAGTGTCCGTTACCTAAAATAGGTGTGGAAACAACTGACACAAAAAAGGGGTGTCTTCGGCATATCGTCGGAGGCTCCTGGTGGATTGTCGTTGGGTACCGAGCATGGGGCAGGGTGTAACACGGCGGTTAGTTTGGCAGCACACCTGTATGGGACAACGTGACGTGGCGTGTCCCTGGTAGCGGAGCTGGTGTTTGGCTGGGAGCGTGAAGCAGCCGCTGTTGCTTCCTGGGGCTGTCGGTGTTTGTCTGCAAGCGCCCGAGCCGGTCCGGAGTTGCTGCCTTGCTGCGCTGGTCGAATTGACATTAAACGGAGAAAGACAGTTACAGCTCCAACCCATGTAGTGGGCTCGTGCTTTATGCCGTTGTGTCCAGTATTAATACTTGTTTCGATTTGGTGTCTCATCCAAGCTCGTTGCTTAAGTGTGACTGTGCCCCAGCTGTTGTGAACGTAGCGTTAAGAGTACAGAAAGGAAATTGACTGTGATTTCTTATTGCACTAAGAGCATCTATTTCTTTCTATGACATTTCTGTTGAGAGTTGTGGAAAATTGCTTTTGCTAGTTGCTAGATGAGACCATCCCAGTTAATATGTTAAACAAATGCTGATGAGGCAGAGTTCGAAACTTTTCTGAAGGTTAATATTTCAAATGGTTGTGTTAGCCATGTTCAAAAGGCGCGGTTATGAGAATACCATACTTCAAAGTCACAGGTGCAAAATTTGTATTCTGTGGCAACTTTAAGGTTCGTGCTTCTCAGTTCACTTGAAAAATAATTGGGAATACGAGAAATAGCTATAATTGTGCAGATAATTCAACCACTTGTTCATGAGAGTGCCCAAGAATGTAAACTGCCTGCTAGCTGATGCAGCAAGAATTAGATGCTGAAGCCACATCAGTGTGTTAATATTGTGTTCTTATGGTTTAGATCTAGCTGTTCATAGTCTATTTGTCCTGCCTAGGGCATAGTGTTCGGTTGCGGGACTAAGTTGTTAAACATCTTGTGTTGTCTAACTGGCCACACACAGAGAGCCTCTATTCTCCTGACTGTGTATTTTAAGAGAATTTTTTTTTTCTTGCTACAGTGACTAGACAATGCAGAGTATCCCTATAATAAAAATTTTTAAGAGAAGAAACTAATTTACAGCAAATGGTGGGAGTCTACATTGGCTATTCTTCAACAGCAACTTCTTTTACGACAATTTCTTTAATGTACGGTAACCATAAAAGTTTTTAGAACACGTTTGTGCCTGATTGTAAAATGGTTGCCTCCCCGCTTCTTAATTTGACTGATCTGTGCACAGCTCGCGTTTATTCCGTTTATTGGTTCAAATGGGCTCTGAGCACTATGGGACTCAACTTCTGAGGTCATCAGTCCCCTAGAACTTAGAACTACTTAAACATAACTAACGTAAGGACATCACAAACATCCATGACCGAGGCAGGATTCGAACCTGCGACCGTAGCGGTCGGGTGGTTCCAGACTGTAGTACCTAGAACCGCTTGGCCACCACGGCCGGCTATTCCATTTATTGTTTGTCATCTTCTATTACGGTACTGCCGCCTCGTTTTCTTATTCCATTTACTGACGTCACTAATTTCCTGACGTACTTGCCGGTGAGCAGCAGCAGCAGCGTGCATCGGTAAGTTCACTGTTGTACCATCTCTGGAGCGACTGATAGTATTTCTGGGTCCTCTTGTATGTGGCAGTCAGTTCAGGACGGAGCAGCAGTGCAGTCGCGACGCAGCAGAAGTGAAGTTGGGGGACGGAGCGCCGGTGAGGCGCCCACCTCCAGTGCTCGCTGACAGCTGGAGACAATCATGAACTGTCCGACGGAGGCAGATTGGAACGGGATGACGGTTGGTTGGACGTTTGGCTGGTTGTCTCATCGGCCGACGTATACTCGGTCCTTTCACTGATTCTGGGCCTGGGCAGTTGGTTGGTTGGCGTGGAGCATCGAGAAAATCTCCGCGGCGCATAGTTTGGCAGGGCCCGCTGATGGCCTCTGTGGGTGACAGTATGTGTGGTGCTGTTCCCGTTGTTACGAGGTTCGTGGCTCACCGATCCTGCTCATGAAGGTTGAGTTTTGACTTAATCTACCAACAAGTCACGACTGTTCACATTGTGTCGTTTGTCGTTGTCAGCTGTTGGGATATTCCCACGAGCAACAACGTGTGTTTTCAAATTGGCAAATGTTAGCCACCCTCACCAGCGGAATCTTCTGCCTCGTGGCCGTTAACGTTCCGGTTACCTGTCCTGGCCGTTGACGTAAAATCAGGCAGTGTATTTCCCTCATCGTGTTGTCGCTGCCCACCACGGTGTATAGTTTGACAGCTCAATGTATAGTTGGTTGTGGGCGCCAATACCTTCTACGTTGTTCCATTGAACCCTGTTGTGTGCTGGTCGGGTGAAGCGGAGGTTATCTTGTCGGTGGGTCCGTTGATTGTCTGTGGGTTGGGTTATCGTCGGATCGGAAATGGTTGGGCCGGACTGCCTGTCTCACCTAAGCGAGCGTTTGTGTTTGAATTCCAGGCGGACCCTCGGAACTTCTGAGCGCCCTTGTTGCTTCTTGTTGTTTGTACTAGTATGGCTTCTAGCCGATTTTTAGATTAATGTTGCTTTGTCCATAAGGCATGTGATGGTTTGGCCTTCAACTAATTTAAAAAATGTGTTACATAAAACCTTCGGCATTTTTGAAATTAATGTTATTGAGTCTTTTAAGTGTTGGGCCTTCAGCCGATTTTGAATTTAAGTTGTTCCCTCTTAAAGTGTCAGATTCTTTGTGCCTTCAGCCTAATTAAGGAAATGTTTTAAGATACGGCTTTGCCTTTTAAATTTCTGACTTTGGTTGAGCTTTAAGTTATTGGCTTTCAGCCGCTTTTCAACTAAAGTAGTCTTGCCCTTAAGGCATGAGATTTTACTGCGCATGCAGTCGCTAATTAAGCTCCAAAACCAAACCATGTTTTTTTAATTTTTTTTGGCTCTTGTAATGTTTGATAAAATAAAAAGTTGTATGTTCGAGTGTAACTGTCAGCCGCTTATTTTGGCACCCTTCCACAACTTAAAGTATCTGTCCTGTCCTGCGGGTTTAGCAGAGTGTATCATTGACTTTATTGAGACTGAGATCACAACAAGGCAATGTTTGTTCGATGATTGCAGTTCATTATAAAATTGTCATGCACAAACTTTTCAGGACGAGTGCTTCTCTTAAACAGGGTGATCAATAGTAATCTCTGTTGCTGTTACCTGATAATTTCATGCCATTAGTTGTCTGAAACTATTTTTATAAAATTGAGCAGCAATGGTATCTACCTAAATGGTAGTGGGGAAAACAAAATGCAGAAGCAATAACATGCTTATTTAATTGCAGTTAAAGTCTTTTTAAAAAAATTCGGGAAGGTTTTTTCAAGAGTGTGGCCTCTCGTAAAGTTTTAGCCTTGTAGTTTTATTTAATGCTGATTAACTGTAATAAGTTCATCATGTTGGATGTTAGGACAGATAACGTTTGTGCTAATACCAGTGCAGCTCTTAATACCAGTTAAGCTGGTAATAGCAGTGAAGCTTGTTTTATGTATTTTGGAATGAAGTAAAAAGTGGATACCATATGAAACTCAACGTTTCTACTCCAGCAGCCCCTGTGCCTTACTTTCCTACCTACCACGAATGACATTGGCTCACTAAAGTGATTTTAACCAATAACCCCTTCCTTCGCTATTAGCATGAGTAAACGTCTCTTGCTGTCGAATGACGAAGGCCCACCAACGGTAGTTCAAGGCGTTTACCAATAATCCCACTTCTCCAGCTAAACGCGGCAAACTCTCCTTAATTGGAGCAGGTGACACTTGTTTCTGACGGTGGACAAGAAAAGATCTTGAAGAAGATGCCAGCTGAGAGGTCAAAACATCCATTGTTTAAAGAAATGCATCATGACCTAACAACCCGAAAAATTTTAACTTCGGTGCCTTTAAAGAAAATTAGTATTCCAGCTGTCTTTCATTCCAGTACTAAACGTTGGCATGTAAGCTTCATAATACTTTTAATGGGATTTCTACAATTTTAAGTATGCGCAGCGGTAAATTCCTCCTTCAGTTGATTTTACAGTCCCATTGGCAATATTAGAGGTACGTAAATTGAAGTGGATCACTGCTGCCAGCTCCAGCGGGACATTACACAAAATCAACAGCGACGAGCAAAAATTTGCACCTAACCGGGATTCAATTTGCACCGAACCGGGATTCGAACGTATGAGCTCCTGCTTAGTAGGCAGGTGTATTAAGAGTTATCGCCGCTGCGACGATTATCTCGGCAGGCCTGACGACTGATCCACACTACCATCGAGACTCACCTGTTTGCAGTCCCTGTCCATTATGCTCCCTCTCGCTACTCTGAGATTCCCACAGTAGAGCGGATGTATTTGTACATTCGCAGTGAAGAAGGTGGAGCAATTGCCCAGCTAGGCCAATCAAATTACATGAGTGTTCGGTGTCCCTTCTTACGGACACGTCCGAAAGAACAGACATAACACATCAATATTATATTAGAAGCTATTTCTGAATTCACTCCTGTTTTACTTTTAATTTGATGGAATTTAAAATTACTTCTCACTGCTTCATGGTGCACTTTGTCATTCATTGTTACTCTTACCACTCATCGTAGCCGACCGGTGTGGCCGAGCAGTTCTAGGCGCAGGTTCGAATCCTGCCTCGGGCATGGATGTTTGTAATGTCTTTAGGTCGGTTAGGTATAGGTAGTTCTAAGTTCTAGGGGACTCATGACCTCAGACAATAAGTCCCATAGTGCTCAGAGCCATTTGAACTATTTGAACGCCTCGTAACACACGCATTACTGTTGTACGGACCTTCTGCTCCTGAGTCATTTTTGATGCCACTGCCATCCAGAACTGGTCTCACCATGTTCTATAAATTTTCCTTTTTACAGTCATTTTTGGATCTCACTGAAAGCAAATTGTTCCAGCCAGATGAAACTCTGTGAGTTACGTTTGCACCTATTCATCCTTTCACTAATATTACTGCTGGAAGACAATGTAGTATCTCTGACGTTATGGAGCTCGATATCAGTTTCCTGCGTGGCCTCGGGGTTGAAGTAGGTCAGTATGTGCTGAGTCGTCCGAACAAGGCACAGCCAGGGCAAAAGCACCACAGGCGCAAAAATGCGAGCTGGTTGCAGTGCCATAGAGACATGCCACTTGCGCGAGTTCAAAAATGGTTCAAATGGCTCTGAGCACTATGGGACTCAACTGCTGAGGTCATTAGTCCCCTAGAACTTAGAACTAGTTAAACCTAACTAACCTAAGGACATCACAAACATCCATGCCCGAGGCAGGATTCGAACCTGCGACCGTAGCGGTCTTGCGGTTCCAGACTGCAGCGCCTTTAACTGCACGGCCACTTCGGCCGGCTGCGCGAGTTCACCCAGTGCCATGGACGGCGCTGAGGATGAACATATCGACTACGCGATGGAAAATTGCTGGCAGTGTACATTCCGCCAATAAGCGGATGACAACGTACAAAAGCCTACTCGGAAGATAGAAGAGCAGCTCTCTCCCACTCGGTTATAGACCATCGTCCAGGGCTGACTTAGACGGGGAAGGTAGTTTAGTGAACTCTTAGAAGTGAACAGAGAGCTGTCGTCCATTGCATTCACTTTTTACCTATGATTATATGCGCTTAGCCATTGAGGGCCTTTTTGCGTTATATTACAAGCAGAGTTCCAGTCTTCCGTTTTCAAGCAGTCTCAAAGATAAGTAAACCTTTATATCTCATGTGTGTAACTTTGTTACTAATTTGTTGGAGTGTTGTAGAACCTTCGTTCTACTATCCGGTTACCTGACCTTGTGGCATAGCTTTGTAATAGTGGCAGGGAGAAATTGTCTTAGTGTACGCACCAGAAGCCGTTTCTCGAACTCCTAAACGCGGCCTACCGTATCAACAGTGTCAGTTCGGCCTCCACAGCAGTAGTGACAATGCGTTTACAAAACAAGTGACGAGTATGAATTCGGTCTTTATTCTACTGATGCTTGAGGCCAGTGGAAAGAAAAAGTCTGCTGAAATGTGACAAATTGTAGTGTTCCTCTTACTATTTTTCTCCTTTTGAGAAAGTGCGCTTTACACCTGTGTAGGTCTGCTACCATTGCGCTCCTTGTCACATCAAAGACCCTCTGGTACAATCTTTACCTGAGCCTTCTCATCTCTGGAGTCAGCTGGTATAAGGCGCTCTCTCGACTGCCTCGCCTTGGATTAGTGTATGAAAATGTTATAAGAACTTGAGTATAATATCCAAATCTCCAGCTTGCCATACGGGAAGATTCCTCAAATTTCCGCCTCTAAATTTCTCCGAATATGCTATCAAAAAATTGTAAATACGCTGAGAGGAAAAACTCACATCGCTAAGAGGGAGTTCTGCGACGTAAACGAAAGTTGGTAGGAGCATTTCTAGATCTGAAGGAAGTTATCTATCAAAATTTCGCGCAAGCCGCATAAGAGCGGCGCTAGCAACGCAGCTATGAGGATGCGAATAAGAAATGTTTTTAACGGTAGTGTGCGTTAGTTATCTTTGACACAGGACGTGGTGAGTTGATGTTAGTCAGGAATGCCTTTAAGACGACGAAGATGTCGTTATCGACACCACAATGAGTTTCAATGAGGTCGTGTAATAGTGCTACGAAAAGTTGGATGTTTTTTCTGTGACACTGCAGAAAGATTTACCAGGAATATAACAGGGAAGGTCACGATGATGTACGGGCGCAAGATGATCCGGCGCCGGAGTGGCACTACCGAGAGGGAATATCATTGTAATCGGTATCTGCCTCCGGCGCATGGTGATGCGTCTACAGCAGTAACATGAGCTGCAGTTGTCACCACAGTAACACAATGAACTGTTACAAATGGGTAACTTTAAGGGCAGCTCCGAGCCAGATACGTGTAGCGTGCTTTTCTCTGCGTCCAAACCATCGCCATTTACAACTAAAGTGGTGTCAAACGAGAGCCCATGGATGGCAGGGTGGAATCTCTTGTGTTTTCTGATGGAAGCTGGTTCTTCCTCGGTGCCAGTGAAGGCCGTTTGTCGGTTAGGAGGAGGAGAGCTGAGGTCCTGCAACGAACCTGTCTGCGGGATAGACACACTGGACGTGCACTTGGTCTAATGGTCTGGCGCACGATTTCGTATGACATCAGGAGCACTTTCGTGATCTTTCCACTCTCCGTGATTGCAAATTTGTGCGTTATTCTGGTGATTCGATGTGTTGTGCTGCCGTTCATGAACAGCATTCCTCGGCTAGACTAGTTATTAATGTACCAGCATTTCACATTTGAAATGGCTGATCTTTCACTTTCATTAATCTGTGATCTTGCAATGTTAATCACTGTAATATCATATCTAGACAAAGGTGATCCTGAAATTTCATTTTTCTAAAGAAATTGCTTTGAGGTGCTGCGATTTTTTTCCATCCAGCGTAGTTCTACGTCTTACTCGAGCTTCTGTGGTTGCTTTCTTCATCGTTTTAGTGATGACGTAACGGCGACGTTACTGAGTCTTATACGGTTACTGCCAATAGCATTCAAATGAACTCGCGTACAGTACCTACACTCTGGCTATTCACATATTGTAATGACCAGCTACCTTCATAAGTGGTACATTCAATTCTGATCTATCCACATGTGACGGTACATATGATTTCAGAATCAGAGATTGCAATGAGTTCATTTTCAATGAGAAAATAGGAATAAACCGAAGTGATATCACAATTAGAAGTAAGGCAAACATCCAAGGTATCCATGAATCGAAAACTAAAAGGGCTGGACGTATTGCTATTGAGCCAGTGACGTACCTTCTCCAAGCTGCTGCGTTCAGACTTTCTGAGATTTGTGTGATACGCAGTACGAATCGACTATTAAATGTATGAGCCCAAACTACGTAGGAGATGACAAACTTTACTGTGCAAACACAGTTCGTTAGTGGCGTTGTTACAAAAAGATTTGCTCATTGCATAAAGCATCACATGCGATTGCCTAAACAAAATTTTCACACCAAAACAACTGATTTGTTCGAATAATGAACCTTTATAGCAAGGATGGGTAACCGGCTGCCCGTGGGTCGGATACAGCTTGCGACAGTTTTCATTTCGATAGGCGGAAAAAATTCCCGAAGTTACCCTTAAATGTTTGGTTGCTGTGATTGCCTGTTTTCAATACCATATTTTGTTTTCCTGCCATTTCTCATATTAACATTAGTAAATATTTTCGTCCGTTATAAAAGCAAAACAAACAAGTCTGAATAGCCCATGAAGGCCCAACGGTACCAACGGGCCGCCGTGTCGTACTCAGTCCTTCTACAACTACATCCACATCTAGGTGATTTCTCTGCTGTTCACAATAATGCGCCTGGCGGAGGGTTCAATGAACCACCTTCAAGCTGTCTCTGAACACTCGAACTCCGCGCGGGAAAAACGAACACTTAAATTTTTCTGTGCGAGCCCTGTTTTCTCTTATTTTATCGTGATGATCATGTCTCCCTATGTAGGTAGGTGCCAACAGAATGTTTTCGCAATCGGAGGAGAAAATTGGTGATTGAAATTTCATGTGGAGATCCCGTCGCAGAGAAAAGCGTCTTTGTTTTAATGATTGGCACTCCAATTCAGGTATCATGTCTGTGGCACTATCTCCCCTGTTTCACGATAGTACAAAACGAGCTGCCCTTCTTTGAACTTTTTCAATATCATCCGTCAGTCCCACCTGATGTGGATCCCACACCGCACAGCAGTACTCCAGAATCGGGTGGAAAAGCGTGGTGTAAGCAGTCTCTTTAGTAGACCTGTCGCACCTTTTAAGTGCCAATGAATGGCACTCTTTGGTTTGTTCTACCCACAACATTATCAATGTGATCGTTCCAATTAAGGTTATTTGTAATTATAATCACTAAGTATTTACTTGAACTTGAACTCACAGCCTTCCGATTTGTGTGACTTACCGCGTAATCGAAATCTAGCGGGTTTCTTTTAGTACTTATGTGAATAACTCCACACTTTTCTTTTCAGGGTCAGTTTCCACTTTTCGCACTGTGACGTCTTTGTCATTCGTTATTCGTTATATACAATGGAAGTTTTATATATATATATATATATATATATATATATATATATATATATATATATACATATGTGTGTGTGTGTGTGTGTGTGTGTGTGTGTGTGTGTTTAATTTATCAACATGATTCTTTCACTCAGGGATATTGTCTCTTCTTATGACTCTTACTTACGTGCATAAGCAAATATGAAACGGGTTCTTGAAGGGGCACAGTTATTCATGTACCAACTTTAGATTTTGAACGTGATGACTAAAATACAGTTGCCGTTAACTGAACTGAATGTAATTTTGTTAATTTCTGTTTATTGATTGCAAAGCAAAGCTTGAGAGAATTTCGATTGTTACCGTGGACCGGCCAAAATAAAACTTACTGAACTCATGGAATATTTATAGATTAAAAACATGAACTTTAACGTAAATTAATTATCTGTTAAAAAGGTTCTTATAACGAATGAAATCTCTCGCATTTACAGTTAGTGTTAACACTGAAAAATAAATTAATACTTCGGCGCGTAATGGCCGACAAGACGCTGCATCGGAAGATGAGCTTCTCTCAGCGCAAATTACTGAAAAAATGCTTATTAAAAATAATTAGCCACTGCGAGCGTTTGAGGTGACAACTATTACAAAGAAATTTACTTTGTAATAATAATAACAAGTTTATTTTAACTATAAATACGAATAACTTACATAAAATAAGTGTAGCCGCTCAATGGCTGCCTTCCGT
This sequence comes from Schistocerca piceifrons, assembly GCF_021461385.2. NCBI lineage: Eukaryota > Metazoa > Arthropoda > Insecta > Orthoptera > Acrididae > Schistocerca > Schistocerca piceifrons. Next base: position 504,145,964 of record NC_060143.1, on the reverse strand, counting down.
ATAGCGAAACAAAATAGTGTGTCCACCACAAAATACGTCCTTCCTCCTCGGCCGTACAATCACGTATCTTTCGATCCTTTTTTTTATTTTCATAGACATTAAATAGAGTTGCTATCGCTGCATATCAGTTGCTTCTAGAACATTAACTATACCTTTTACACTAATTATATTCATAAAATACGTAAACTACGATTTATAACCGTTAAAAATCTCAATATTTATGTGACGTACAGTCACAGCACCATACAGATATCTTGTGTAAATCATTTTGCAATTCGTTTTGGTCATCTTATGACTTTACAAGACGGTAAATGACAGCATCATCTGCAAACAATTTAACAGGGATACTCAGATTGTCTCCTATATCGTTAATATAGATCGGGAATAACAGAGGGCCTATAACACTTCCTAGGGGAACGCCGGATATTACTTCTGTTATACTCGATGACTTTCCGTCTATTACTACGAACTGTAATCTTTCTGACAGGAAACCACGAATCCAGTCGCACAACTGAGGCGATAATCAATAGGCACGCAATTTGGTTAGAACACGCTTATGAGGAACGGTGTCGAAAGCTTTCCGAAACTCTAAAAATATGGAATCAATTTCACATCCCCTGTCGATAGCACTAACTGCTTCATGAGTCTAAAGAGCTAGTTGTGTTTCATAAGAAGGTTAATTTCTGAATCCGTGCTGACAACGTGTCAGTAAATCGTTTTCTTCGAGGTAATTCATGATGCTCTAACATATTATACATGTCATGGGATGCGTATACGGAGGGGCATGTGGTCAGCACACCGCTCTTTCGGCCGTTGTCTATTTTCGTGATCGGCGTCGATTTTTCTCAGTCAGGTAACTCGTGAAGTGCCCACACAAGGCTGAATACAACGCACTTGCCCACAGCGCTCGGCGGACCCGAGTGCTAGCCTAGCCCAGTAGTATTCAAGTTCGATGATCCGACGGGAACCTGTGTTACCACTACGACGAGGCCGTTGGCTCTACTGTCCGTTCTGGACGTATTAAAACTACAACTTTTGAAATTGAAGGTATAATATAAAGAATTAGCAGCAACGAGTAGGCTCCTCTTTCTTCCTGTTTCTTCATGATGATATCTGAAGATGCCTGGCAAACCCATCTTCAGATGTTTGGATTTACTAACATGTCGTGAAATTACTTCTTTAGTAATGGCGTTGCTGAACTTTACAAACTGAAGATATTAAGCTAGCTATTGGAAGACGTCGTAAGTCTAGATAAAATGATCGCTACGCGTAAATAAACACAAACGTCTGAAGACGAAGTGAACGTAAAATATACGTACACTCAACCGCGTGTTATGAGGCACAAATTTTTGGCTTGGTGTATCGGAAAAGGAGTGCCACTCATGTCGGCCCTTTAGTTCACGAAAAACATCACCGTCGCTCTAGTTCTGGCTTCATGCACCAGGAGCACTAATCTCACGTCACATGACAAGGCGGCCAGCAAGGTTAAGTATGCGATCAGGTTCCCGGGACAGCATAGGCCGCTCTTGCCTCCTCTAAAGAGTCAGGGAGTTTTCTGCCAAATACCAGGTGACGCTCTTGCCTCCTCTAAATAGTCAGGGAGTTTTATGCCAAATACCAGGTGACATGGTGGCGGGGCATCGGAGGTCGCATCTGGAAAGGGATTTCCAATATCCTCAATTGTTTCACAGTCAAGGGAACATCCTCAACAGTTGGTCAAATCTGGGTGAAGGCACTATTTTTTATTTAATTCTCTGACTATACATACTAGACAAAAAATTACAGAGCGCAGCGTATGTAAAGGCGTATTTGCTAACGTGGCCAATCAGTAGATGCGATGACTCGTTCGATACCTGCGCTACGCATACCAAAGGGGAATATTTTTCCAAAACTTTTCGTTTCCTCTCTTAAATGGACATAGATGATTGCTGCCTGTTTGGACTCCATTCACTTTCAGACGAGACGAAAATTCTTCAGATGGCTCTGAGCACTATGCGACTTAACTTCTGAGGTCATCAGTCCCTAGAACTTAGTACTACTTAAACCTAACTAAGCTAAAGACATCACACACCTCCATGCCCGAGGCAGGATTCGAGCCTGCGACCGTAGCGGTCGCGCGGTTCCGGACTGAAGCGCCTAGAATCGCTCGGCCACACTTGCTGGCTACGTGAAGAAAGTCTTACGATTTTTGCCTTAATTTTGCTTTTGAGGAGCAATGTAAAAGCCTGAAATTCACCTTGCAAGTGACGTAAAGCCCTCTGAAAATTCATCTGGGTTTGTAATGTGGACAGTAGGTTCCACTGTTTTATCCTAGATTTTTCTTTCTTGCTTGCCTTTCCTGTAAGAGACGGTTGTAAAAGACAGTTGATGTTGCTGGTTAGTCTTCTTTACAGTTGTATTCCTTTTTAACATTCACCTGTTCACGTATTCGCTTCCCATTACACAGTCAAGAAATGCCTAAAGACCTAAATATATTAAGACAGACAATCGTGAAAAATTTGTACACAATGAGATCCATTATGCGATCATACAACAAGACAAAGAGAAAAAAATCTGACATACACTGAAGTGCCAAAGAAACTGGTATAGGCATGAGTATTCAAATACAGAGATATGTAAACGGGCAGAATACGGCACTGCTGTCGGCAACGCCTATATAAGACAAGGGTCTGTCGCAGTTGTTAGGTCGGTTACTGCTGCTACAAAGGCAGGTAATCAAGATTTAAGTCAGTTTGAACGTGGTGATATAGTCGGCGCACGAGCGATCGGACATAGCATCTCCGAGGTGGCGGTGAAGTGGGGATTTTCCAGAATGTAGTCGAAATAAATCGGGTGATGCTGAGGGAATTAGATACGGAATTGAAGCTGTAAATGAGTTTTGCTATTAGGGGACCAAAATAACTTACGATGGTCGAAGTAGAGAGAATATAAAATGTAGACTGGCAATGGGAAGGAAAGCGTTTCAGAAGAAGAGAAATTAGTTAACATCGAGTATAGATTTAAGTGTCAGGAAGTCGTTTCTGAAAGTATTTATATTTAGTGTAGCCATGTATGGAAGTGAAACATGGATGATAGATAGTTTAGACAAAAGAGAAAAGAAGCTTTCGAATTGTGGTGCTACAGAAGAGTGTTGAAGATTTCATGGGTAGATCACATAACTAATGAGAAGGTACTGAATAGAATTGGGGAGAAGAGAAATTTGTGTCACAACTTGACTAGAAGAAGGGATGGCTTGGTAGGACATACGCTGAGGCATCAAGGGATCACCAATTTAGTATTGGAAGGCAGCGTGGAGGGTAAAAGTCGTAGAGGAAGACCAAGAGATGAATACACTAAACAGATGCAGAAGGATGTATGTTGCAGTAGGTCCGTGGAGGTGAAGAAGATGGACAGGATAGAGTAGCATGGAGAGCTGATACCAGTCTCTGGCCTGAGGACCACAACAACAAAAACCATTTATCGAGTCTACCGCGAATATCAGGAATCCGGTAAAACTCAAGGCCCCGACATCGCTGCGCCCGGAAAACAGGTACTGCAAGAACGGTACCAGCGCCGACTGAAGAGAATCGTTCAACGTGACGGAAGGGCTACTCTTCTGCAAATTCCGGCAGATTTAAATGCTTTTCTGCCAACAAGTGTCAGCGTGCTAAACATTCAATGAAACATCATCGATATGGGCTTTCGTAGCCGGAGTCCCACTAGTGTACCGTTGATGACTGCATGACACAAAGCTTTACGCCTCGCCTAAGCCCGTCATCACCGATATTGGACTGCTGATGACAGGAAATATGTGCGTTCCCTTGTTCTGGAGGAACGAATTTGAATGTTAAATCCGTTCATTCAATTGGGAATGGTTAAGCAAGTTAATTTTTAATAAGGCTAAAATTTGATTTTGAAAATCAGAATGAATCTCAGAAGATATTTATTGAATTGCTTCAATTACTACATGTCTTTTCAACTTGTCATTTGAATAAAAGTAATATACTCTTGAAACTTTGATAAAATGTTTTTATCTAAATGGATTTTACTCAAGTGATGCAAAAAAACCGAACGATCAAAAATGAGCGATACTCTGACAATTTAAATTTAAGAAAACATTGCCACTGTTGTAGCCGCTGCTAACATTTAAGAAAAATGAAATTGATTCTGATATCTAGCGGTAATACTTTGTAGGTGTAAGTACCATAACAATGAGCAAAACACACTTGGTCACAGAACGACACTGTAATAATCAAAATTAAATAATTCATATCTTGCCTTGTATATGTAGAGCTGTAGAGGATATGATGCCAAAACCTCTTCTGAAAATATTTCACGTCTCTGGTCAAAATTATATAAGAGTGGCATCGTCAAGGCTGCACATATTCAGTCGGAACAGCTGCAGAATATATGCGAAAAATTTAGGGATATTGTCACTAACTGGTAAGTGCCGGTGAAGTGCAGGCTGTATAAAACAGAACGAGATGATGTTGTTCCATTTAAGATATCTTCCATTGGCCTATCATCTGCCTCCCTCCCCCTTCCCTACACGAAGGAACTGGAGGTCACTGTGGAAGATATGATGAGGGAATGAGTAATCAGGCCATCTAAGTTTCCCCTCCCCCATCCCCCTCCCACCCATTTTTCTGGTTCCGAATCCTCAGGGTGGGGTTTAGACCTGTGGCTGAGTTCTGCACACTCGGTAACAAAATTGTCTTGCAGTCTATTCTGTTGCCGTATTGGTGCTCCTGCTTTTTGTTATTTTAAACGGCTAATGTGTTCCCCACTTTTGATCTTAAAGAGGCTTATTTCCATCTGTTGTTAGCGGAAAAGCCGAAACCAGTTACAGCGCTTTGTAACTGACGGGAACCTTTATCAGTAAACTCTTCCGGGCTAAGTTGCCGTGGTCGATCTGTAGAACTTCTTCTCCCTGACGTTTCGTTCTCAACTACGGAGAACATCTTCCGAGGTGAGTCGACGACTGGCTGCTAGGAGCTGGGGCCGCCGCTTATATAGAGATCGTAGGGGGCGCCACCACACGTCACATGGCGTCGATGTGCAGCTATCTCTGGCTATCGTTTGTTCTCTCGATTGCAGGCAATCGATTGTCACGTGATTGATGCAACGTCGACCGCCATATCTTATCCAATTTTAATCCTTCTTCTTTACGATTAAAATTGTATTGATGTTTGTGGATTTCAATTGCCTCTCTATACATACGTGTATAATAGTGCGACGTCCTCGCTAGCACGCTTGTTTCACCAAATTTTATGTCGTGATCCTGATTAACTAGAATCATGTTCTCTCTGGGCTCTCAACTAGAACATAAGTATTGTCCTGTATTTTAGGTAATGTCTTTTTTTTCTTATTTGGAGCATAGTTATGATCAACACTACTTCAATTTGGTTATATTTAGCTGAGATTTTAAGGCGTATTTTGTCCATGTTGCCGGCCGGGGTGGCCGAGCGATTCTAGGCGCTTCAGTCTGGAACCGTGCGACCACTACGGTCGCAGGTTCGAATCCTGCCTCGGGCGTGGATGAGTGTGATGTCCTTAGGTTAGTTAGGTTTAAGTAGTTCTAAGTTCTAGGGGACTGATAACCTCAGATGTTAAGTCCCATAGTGCTCAGAGCCATTTGAACCATCGTCCATGTTAGGAAAGTCCTTTAACGTTTACATTAAGGTTTAGTGTCAAACCATCTAAGGCGAAATTTTTCCAGCCAGAGATCTCTTTTCTGTGAGATACAGTGTCTTCAGTGGGCGTTGGTATTGATCAGATTCGATTGGAAGCGGTTTAAACGTACCCACCGCCTACAAATTTGAACGCAGTTTCCTACTTCATAGGACGTCGTTTGAAGGTCTAAAATCGGGTCTGGTAGGCGCTCTTGTGCTGGCGAAACTTGAAACATTTTCCATATTATTTAGAAAAGTTAAAAATATGTTTGAAGCACGGGACCTTTCAGCTAGAAACGCTTAACCATCTCCCTAGATTGATGCTGTTGTGGCAGAGGCTGACGAGATCTGTAGTTTGGCGTTCAGGATGTCATTCTTACATTTTATGGTTATACGTATTCAAGATACGGAGAACATTGTCCCGGATGGTCTGATCCGCATATTCTGCGAAGACAGTGCGGAGATACGCAGGAAAACGAACACACACGGGTGACAGGCACTGAACTCGGTGAAGTGGTATGCCCGATTTTGACAGGGAATCTTCTCCTATAGGTAATTAAGTTGATGAAGTGAATTGCTCAATTTTGAGAGAGCATCTTCTCCCATTTGAGGACGTTGCATAGCAACGAGATAGACACTGCGAATTGGCTCCCTGTAAAGAGTGTTTGTGGAAAGGGAAGACGGGCAAGCCTTATTTTACGAGCGGTAATGTCTTGTTGCCCTGCCTGGGACTCCTTGGAATAAAATCGTTTTGCCATCGATACTGGGACTGTGCTTCTTTAGGAATTATAACGAAATGCATGTAGGAGGACATATACGTAACTTTAAGACCAGGATGAAGATCCTATAAAATTTTATCGGGAAGAGGATGGACAATCAGATCCACAAGCTGGTAAAGTCCAATAAGACTTGTTGCCTTAGTAAGCCGGCGTTGAACAGCCGAATAGGTATAATATCCCCCGACGTCGTTCACGCCATGTTGCACGTGATGCACATAGATTACGTCAGTCCATTTCCTAAATAAAGGCTCATGTTTATAGAGGAGAGCACGTGCTCGCTGGCTTCTCTGCACTAGGAACATTAACCCGACGACCGCTGTCAAATATCTGAAGGGTACTGTTGGAAAATTGGGAACCTGTAGGACACTAGTGTCTGACAGTGTTACCACTTTTACGTCAATGGAGATTATACACCTCCGCTTCGCGATCGGAATATACTACTATAACACATTAGTACCTAAGTCCCTGATTCACAGAGCGCGTTACCCAAAATTTATTAGCAATGTTCATTGCTTTCTATCATTATATATCTTTCTATCATTATATATCGTAGTGTTAAAGAAACCACTTACAACGCTGACCATTGGGTGCACAAGTTTATCCTTATCAATCCCATATTTACATTGAAGCCTAATTCACTCTTCTCCAATCTGAGGTTCCTGAATGGTTCGTTGACGCAGAATGTTGACGCTGGAAAAATCCGAGACACTTAGAAACTGGTTAGGGAGGATTTAAGAGTGAATGAAGAAAGAATCGTTCAGCACTAGGGAGACGGCCCCTGTCACTGAAGCCAAGGTTCAGATTTTTGTTAAAGAGTTTCGTGCTGTGAGTAAAGGTATCGATAAGGCCATGGACAAATTTTTGCCTCCTATCAAGGACCTGGTCCAAATTGTATGTTTCATTACCATTCCATATTGACAGATGACCGAAGAACAGATGTGTTTTTAGAGTTTATGTGTTACAGACTGATATTGAGTTTCTCATGGTTTTATTTTCTTAAAAACTAAATTTTCACTATGCCAGTTCGTTGGTTCTCTGTAATATAAAGTTTTCTAAACTGTGGATCTTATGGTAGCCTTCATGTTACTAAATGGCGCTTTTGACTTTTCCAGCTTCGTTCCTACACTCAGCCTCGAAGGCCGTAGAAGGGAGGATGTGCCGTCACGAGATATCACTCAGCCATGGTAGTTCGAAAAATTTAGCTAGCAGAGTTGCCTCTGCAGCAGCGACTACACGGGGCGCTGTCAGCGAGGATGCCGTGACACCGGTGCTGGCGCGAGTCTGCGTGCAAGGCTAGCTGAACCCATCAGGCAGAACAGGGATACGACTGAGTGAGTAACATCACAGGGAATCATGCAATACGGTTAAACGCCCAGACAGATTTGAGTGGACGCCAAGAGAGCCGTGGTATAGTCGAGAGCCGTCCCACTACTGAAAGTAGGTCAAACTCCAGTCTGTTACTGGAATTTCCTGGAAAGAACGAATTGGCGATGTGTCTTTAGCTGCGCACGCTTTTTGTCATACAGAACTTCCTTCACGTCAGGTGTAAGTTGTTGTTAACTCCCTCCTATATCGGCTACAATTTGCAAATCAGTTTGAGGCGAAGAACCCACTGAATGCACTTAACACTTTAAGATGTCTCTATTATTCTAATATGTCTCAAGCACTTGAAACTTAGATAATTAACAAAGGCAATGATTTAGTTATTATTATGAAACAGCAAAATTTATCCAAACCGGATACATGGCATCTACTCAACGTATGGCCTGTTCCCGTTAAACGTCCATACATCTACATCTACATCTACATGGATACTCTGCAAATCACATTTAAGTGCCAGGCTGAGAGTTCATCGAACCACCTTCGCAATTTTCTATTATTCGAATCTCATATAGCGCGCGGAAAGAATGAACACCTATACCTTTCCGTACGAGCTCTGACTTCCCTTATTTTATCTTTGTGATAGTTCCTTCCTATGTAAGTCGGTGTCAACAAAATATTTTTGCATTCGGAGGAGAGAGCTGGTGATTGCAGTTTCGTGAGAATATTCCGTAGCAACCAAAAATGTCTTTCTTTTAACGATTTTTTGTTTGTTTGTGGTTTTAGGGTGCACAACTACAATGGTCATTAGGGCCCAGACTAATCACCAATGACGTCCATCCCAAATCCTGTATCATTTCTGTGACCTTCTCTCTCACATTTCGCGATAATACAAAACGTGCTGCATTTCTTTGAACTTTTTCGATGTACTCCGTCAGTTCTATCTGGCAAGGATCCCACATCGCGCAGCAGTATTCTAAAAGAGGACGGACAAGCGTAGTGTAGGCAGTCTCCTTAGTAGGTCTGTTGCATTTTCTAAGTGCCCTGCCAATAAAACACAGTCTTTGGTTAGCCTTCTCCACAACATTTTCTATGCGTTCCTTCCAATTTATGTTATTCGTAATTGTAATACATAGGTATTTAGTTGAATTTACGGCTTTTAGACTAGACTGATTTATCGTGCAACCTAAGTCTAACGAGTTCCTTTTAGCACTCATGTCGATGACCTCATACTTTTCGTTATTTTAGGGTAACTGCCACTTTTCGCACCATTCCAATATTTCTTCTAAATAGTTTTGCAGTTTATTTTGATCTTCTGATGACTTTATTAGTCGATAAACGACAGTGTCATCTGCAAACTACTGAAGACGGCTGCTCAGATTGTCTCCCAAATCGTTCGTATAGATAAGCAACAGCAAAGGGCCTATAACACTACCTTTGGGAACGCCAGAAATCACTTCTGTTTTACTCGATGACTTTCCGTCAATAACTACGAACTGTGACGTCTCTAACAGGGAATCACAGATCTAGTCACATAACTGAGACGATATTCCATAAGCACACAATTTCACTGCGAACCTCTTGTGTGTTACAGTGTCAAAAGCCTTCCAGAAATCCAGATATACGGAATAGATCTGAAATCCCTTGTCAGTAGCACTTAGTACTTCGTGTGTGTAGTGTGTGGATAAGTTTGGAATGTGGGTTGGTGGGGGTTTGCTTCTGGATAGCCACGGTGGTCAAAGCGACGGTTCTCTAGAAACGGAAAAATCGAGATTGGAGACCAAGTGTGGCACAAGTTTCCAACTTTCTCCACTGATTTAATTCAATGGTAGTTGCGAACAAATGCAATTATTCCTTTGATTAATTGTCATATAAAGGCTGCATGATCAACGACTGTGTCTTTTCTTTTGGACATAACCGAAAGAACGGACAATTCATATGAACGATTATTTATAACTGCGTGACTGTGGTGCAGTTTTGTAATAGATTACCCAAGATTCCTATATTGGGCAGTGAATGAAAACGAGACAGATATGAGAAAGTAAGTGGACTGATTAGTACTTCAAAAATAATCGCTGTAACTGTTTATACCTTAATCCTACTGGGAGCCAAGACAGTCAATGTTTTAGTCATGTTTGTGTAGGCAACCGCAGACAATTTTCTTCTCTCAAAGTGGGATAAAGGTATTAACACTTACGGCGATTCTTATTTAAATAATAAACAGTTTACTTACTATTTTCCATCTCTCTCGTTTTCATTGGGCTATCTCTTACATTGCAATCATGTTGGCCAGTTGTACAGTAGTTCATACTGAATCATCGGAATACGCTTTTCTATATTTTGCCAGCGGTTTTCCGTATTCTGACTGAGAAAGTTTCTGTGTCTTCTTCACAGAAAGACAACGCCTGTGAAGACAGCAACTGCTGAACGTGATTTTTGCGTCTTCATCGCTGTCAAAGCACCTTCCTCCAAAATCATGCTTCAAGTTCAAGAACAAGTGTTAGTGAGAGGGTGCGAGATCGGGGCTGTAAAGCTGGTGATCGGACTGCTCCTAAGCGTATTTCTGAGTAACATTTTGAGTGTCACCAGCATAACATCTACGTGCATTGTCATGAAGCAACACAGTGCCTTGACTGACAAATCGACGCCTTTTGTTTTGAATTTCACACCTAAGTTTTCAGTTTCAGATGTTTGACACTACAAACGGTCGTCAAGCCGCAGTCACTAAAGCAACTGAGTCTTTGAAAAGTAATCACAAACCTGGAAAACTGCATTAACATTTGCAATCAAACTTCTTTCAAATATTATGAAAAATATGCTAAAAGCAGTAAACTGAAGGAAAAGGCAGCATAAACGTGTCACAAGACATCATGACAGTTGTTTGGTATATCAGACATTTCATTCCTTAACGCAGCGAAGATAAAAACTGTATCGTGATGAAAGATATTATATAATCTTGCACAATGTCCTGCGCTCATGCAACAATCATTTTGCAAACAGACTCACACATCGGAAAATTAAAAAGTGAGTATATTTAACTAACATCAAGACGAAAGCTGCCATGAGCTAAGTACTTATCATTCCCTCACTGTAATCTTATAACGTGCAGCAAGCCGAAAATTAGAACACAGCACGCAATCGTACTGTGTTCAGCTAATGAAATCTTACGAAGACGATGCACTCCCATTTCGGGTTAATACAAGACTAATCTCCAACCATGACATCGCTTCAGCTGCCTGGTAGGACACCAGCTCACTATAGGGCATAAGTGTAGCATATAAAAACAGAAGACAAAAAGAAACCTACACAGAGTTTATAATAACAAGCTTCAGAAGACCCCACTGTCAAAATGTCTCTATCCAGAAGATGCTATTTATAATTTGCAACCTATAAAGACGACTGACAGAGTGCATGATCGTAGTAGACTAATTGTAGCAGCTTACAGCAAGAAGTTTCCTGACAGCGCAGCACTTTTGGACGTGAATATTGTTATAAGTACAGTATAAAGTGATAATCATATGTTCACTATTATGATACCATCTGTTACTCATTATTATGTAGTTATGCACAGAATAAGCAATTTGTACGAATTAACTACATCTCTACTGCACTATGTTAATACAAAAGTACAACTATCACAGGTAGTAGGACGGGAAGGATTCGTGGGGTGGGGGAGAAAACAATTAATTTATACTCTATATTTTATCTTTGAATGAACTGGAAAAATGTATAGCAAGCACATAACAATGCCACAATGACATTTCATCACAGTTCAGCATTATGCAGCCTGAATATTGTTGTAAACAGAGTAAAATGCTGTGGTAACCATTGAAACACTGTTTATTACTCACAATTACATAATTATGCACAGAATAAGCAGTCAATACAATTTTATTATATTTGTAATGCGATGTGGCAATACAAAAGTACAGTCATTATAGAAAGTGTGAAAGTAAAGTTTAGGGGTGGGGGGAAGGGGTCGTTGATAAGTGATACATATTTGATTTTTTTAAGTTTGATCTAAGGTGCAACAAATGTGTAGCCAGTACGGAACACTGTCTCGGTTGCGCTCTATTGCAAAGGATGCAAAACAGGCCAGAGATCCTATATGTTGTACAATAATACAAAAATATGTAAAGACATAAATGAATGTGATAGGAAGCTCAAGGTCTATGCTATTGCATATGTAATTCTACACAAAATATATTACCGTGTCTAAAAACAGGATATATCTACAACATTCACAAATGAGGTAGACAACTGATATTTTATAAATAAAAACAAGTGAAGACCAAATAGCAGTAGGTTTCATTAGGTCTGTGCTATTGCTTGTGTATTGTATGTAGCTAGATGTCTAATTAACTGCATATCATAATATACTGTGAAACATTATAAGTTATTTGACAATATTGATCTCTGTTATTGCCACGAATAATTACTACAAATAAAGATGTACGATGGCAGTAAAAGTGAACTGAAGAAAACAACTCAGTGATAGTTAATACTAAATATGTAATAAAATATTGATTCATAATACACAACTGTGTCACTATGACATATCATAACAACACTTACATGCAACGCAGAACACCAGTACCATGTACAGTAGGACAGGCAAGTGACATATAACAATACCACTTGTAAATAAGGCAGACCACCAGTGTATTTTGTAAAGTAGGATAAACTATCTGTGACAGTGAGTACAGAATGTGTAATAATACATTGATTCATAATAGAGAACCATATCGAAGTAAAAATATAGCACACAAATACTTATAAGCAACGCAAGCAAACATTATTTCTTGAGAAGTAGGACAGACATCCAACAACAATTCATATGGTAGACAGCTCAAGGCTGTTGTGTAAGTACATTGTGCAACACAGTACACGACGCCATATAACTTTAACATTTACAAACATGCTAGTCAACCTATATATTTTTATGAATAATGAGTGAAAGATAACCAGTGTCACACCATGTAACATAATCTCCAAAATTATAGTTATCAGGACAATATTCGTCTTCATATTTGCACAACAACTACTAGGGTAAACAACAAATACTGTATCAGTGATATTAAAACCAAAGACAATAGCTTAATAACAACAGATACATTAGAGATATCATTCATTTTTATTAATTACATATTCTGAACATACCAGTATAATAATGGGTTACAGGTGGCATCATATTATTAAATGTAGGATTATAACTATATACTGTCTTTATAACAATATTTGCGGCGCCATAGTGCTGCACTGTAAGAAAAATTTTTTCTCTAAGCTGTTACAATTACTCTACTATAATCATGCACTCTGTCAACCGTCTTTGTAGGTTGTAAACTATGAATATCACATTCTGATAGTGTTTACGTTTTAGCAAGAGACACGTTCGTAGAAATTTGACAGTGGCGCCATCTGTGCGCAGGTCGTGATCTAGTGTCTAGCGTTGCTGCCTCTTGATCATGGAGTCCCGGGTTCCATTCCCGGCCAGGTTTGTGTAAAAATTGGGACTTTGTAAAGACGGTATTACCGCGCAGTTGAGCGTCCCACAAACCAAACATCATAATTACCATCAGTGGCTCCTTCTGGTGCTTGTTCATGTAAACTCTGTGTAGGTCTCTTTTTGTCTTTTGTTTTTGTATGCTTCACTTATGCCCTCTAGTGAGCTGATGTGCAACCAGGTAACTGAAGCGATATCATGGTTGCAGCTTAGCCTCGTGTTAGCCCAAAATGGGAGTGCATCATCTTCGTAAGATTTCATTAATAGAACACAATACGATTGTGTGCGGTGTTCTAATTTTCCACTTGCCGTACATTATACGATTACGGTGAGGGAATGATATCTACTTATCTCAAGGCGGCTTTCGCCATGATGTTAGTTAAATATACGTATTTTTTAATTTTCAGATATGTGAGTCTTTGTTTGCAAAATGATCGTTGCATCAGCGCAGGACGTTGTGCAAGACTATATAAGATCTTTCATACCGATACAGTTTTTATCTACGCTGCATTAAGAAATGAAATGACTGATGAACCAAAAAACTGTCATGATATCTTGTGACTCGTTTATGCTGCCTTTGCTGCAGTTTACTGCCTTTAGAGTTTTCTTCATAATATGTGTAAGATGTGTGGTTGCAAATATTCATGCAGTTCTCCAGGTTTGTGATTAAATTTCAAAATGAAAACTCAGTGCGGCGAAATTAGTAAAGTGGCTTGACAATCGTTTGAGGTATCCAACAAACATTTAAAATTCGATTCAGTGACAATCCTTTAACACTCTTTGACGACAGTTATGTCGAAATACAAAAAAGAAAAATCAAGTTTCCCGGGTTTCAAAATATTGTACTGCGATCACACTCTCACCGCTGGGAAGGAATTCAATAAGCAGAATGCCCTGTCTGTCCCAGATCATAGTACATATGGTTTTCTGTGCAGCAGACAATGTTGGTATTTTTGTTTTTAGTGGGATCGTGAGTGACATAACAAACACAAACTTCATCGGCGGTGACATTCATGTTTAAGACTCTATCTTCATTATCATGGCACCGAGTAATATATGTCAATGCACTGCCAAGTCGTTTTGTTTTGTTGACATTCACAGGCATTTAGGAACACAACGAAATGACAATTTACTAAAATTTAAGCTGATTGTGATAATCTCGTGCAAATCAGTTTTTGAAATTTGTGAAAACTCATTACAAAGCATATTTATTGTGAACTGTCTGTTTTCATTAATTGTCTTGTTCATTTTCCCAACCAAACCATCGCTGACAACAGAAGGGCACCCCCTACGTGCTTCGTGGTGAACAGTGGCTCATCCATCAGTTTTCGCATTTTCACCATAAATCTCTATAAGTTGACGATGAATTTAATTTGACCTAACATTCTTTTCGTTCAAAAGCCATATCACAGGACGCATATCATGTTCAGTCGGCCCAGATATTAACTTAATAGTTATGAATGATAACCTAACAAATGTAAATACGTTACAGTCCGGTTGTAACGGCATCAGTGCAAATACAATCAACCAGAGAGACGAGTGAAAATGTGCGGAACTGCGGCGCTAGTGCTGCGGTAGTGGTAGCAGGGAGCGGTAAACAACATACAAGAATAAACAAGTAATCTCAATGGTACCTTAATTGCGCAACTTACTAGGTTATACCACTGAAAGATATTCGCTAAGAAACATGTGATACAGCATCAAAACATAGGGGGATTACGAAAACAGCTGGAAAAGTTTGTGCATGCCCGACATTCTCAAGCTTATTGGTTTACGATTATTTTTTTCTGTTTACACCTGAAACCATAAAATTTAATCACCCAATCAGTTATACATACATTTTTCGGAATCCAAAGTTGGTGTTTTACAGTTCCCTTCGACATTCGGAATTTAAAAATAATATTCATTAAACCCTTCTTCTGCAGTGTTGGTGTATAGACATCCTGAAACGCCGTTCCCCATGTGTTGTGGACGCGTATACCAGCGCCATTTGGGTTTTCCTGCAGTTATATGGACGTCAGAAGGTGTCCTGAGCAGCCGACATCTCACTACTGTGGACGAGTTCCCTCCATAATCTCAGGGAATAAATAACTTTCGAGTATTTATCATACAACGTATGTGCCTCAACGTATGTGCCTCATTGCATTCATCCATTTGTAAAAAGCGTCGTTTCGATTTCTTAATGAAGTATGACGCTATCTTAAGGCGATGCGCTAGGACGTGAATCAAGCGTCTACAATGTTTACTCCATGTGTTTTCACCTCTACAAAATCTTTAAAATTTCGTGCAACGTTTAACTTAATGTGAAGAAGCACAGTAACTATGGGCTACAGCGAAAGGAACCTAGTCGTTTATGAAGAGACGATAGACTGTATGACGTGCAAAAATCAGACTTTGTTCACGTAGTAGTTTTTCGAAAAACGGGTGATAAAGCTTTCATAGCAGTTGCCAGGTCCGCATAGACGGATCTGCACGCATCGCACCCGACCTTCCATGGGATGTAAAACGCAATAAATCTTAAACGAAATGAGGTATCGTTCTCCTCTCTGTCTCAAATAAAGTACGGGTATCTTGGGTTTTGCTATTTGGGGAGCAAAATAACTGATAATGGTCGAAGTAGAGGGGATATAAAATGTAGACTGGCTTTAGCAAGGAAAACGTTTCTGAAGAAGAGCAATTTGTTAACATCGAGTATAGATTTAAGTATCAGGAAGTCGTTTCTGAAAGTGTTTGTATGGAGTGTAGCCATGTATGGAAGTGAAACGTGGACGAAAAATAGTTTGGACAAGAAGAGAACAGAAGCTTTCGAAATGTGGTGCTACAGAAGAATGCTGAAGATTAGATGGGTAGATCACATACCGAATGAGGAGGTATTGAATAGAATTGGGGAGGAGTTTGTGGCACAACTTGACTAGAAGAAGGGATCGGTTGGTAGGACATGTTCTTAGGCATCAAGGGATCACCAATTTAGCATTGGAGGGCAGAGTGGAAGGTAAAACTCGTAGAGGGAGACCAAGAGATGAATACGCTAATCAGATTCAGAAGGATGTAGGCTGCAGTACGTACTGGGAAATGAAGAAGCTTGCACAGGATAGAGTAGCGTGGAGAGCTGCATCAAAGCAGTCTCAGAACTGATGACCACAACAACAACGAGCTGAAACCACTGATACGCAAATTTTCCGCTCTGCGTTTTTATCTGTGCGAACCCTTTTAAAATTCTGTGCAACATTTTACGTAATGTGATGTAGCGCAGTAAGTATGATGGATAGCGCAAATAAATTCAGTTATTTGTCCAGTGAATATATCAAACTGTTTTTTTTTTTTTTTGGTCATCAGTCTACTCATTCGTTTGATGCGGCCCGCCACGAATTCCTTTCCTGTGCTAACCTCTTCATCTCAGAGTAGCACTTGCAACCTACGTCCTCAATTATTTGCTTGACGTATTCTAATCTCTGCCTTCGTCTACAGTTTTTGCTCTCTACAGCTCCCTCTAGTACCATGGAAGACATTCCCTCATGTCTTAGCAGATGTCCTATCATCCTGTCCCATCTCCTCATCAGTGTTTTCCACATATTCCTTTCCTCTTCGATTCTGCGTAGAACCTCCTCATTCCTTACCTTATCAGTCCACCTAATTTTCAACATTCGTCTATAGCACCACATCTCAAATGCTTCGATTCTCTTCTGTTCTGGTTTTCCCACAGTCCATGTTTCACTACCATACAATGCTGTACTCCAGACATACATCCTCAGAAATTTCTTCCTCAAATTAAGGCCGGTAAGATGTGCAAAATTAAATTTTTTTCACTTACTAATTTTCGAATAATTCAATGATAAGTATTTCATATCGGCAGAACGCCGCCCCTCTCAGTCCCAGCGTTTGTCGAGCAGTACATCCACAGCAAAAGCGCGGAATGGAAAGAGCACATCTTGAACGGCTAAACAGCTAAAAAAAAAGGAATTGGATTTTCAAAAATTTCATTACCGGTTTCCTTCTTTAGATAATGCTCTTGGGTTTGCAGCAAAGGTCGTGACAGATGTAACAGAAAAAGAATAATAAAAAATATACGTCAGTAGTGACAATGGTAAATTCATCTCTTCTGGGATGCCATTCATTTCCCAGATTTTCCCTTTCTGTTTCGTCTCTCACGGTATGGCAGGTACTAAACCATTACTCGCTGAATACTAAACAAGACCGCTGTGGAATCCCACGCGCTGTATCGAATCTCTATCTGCCAATTTTTGAACAAAATACACCACGGCCGTGAGCTTAACGTCACGGAGAGCAGCTGGTTGTCGTGGCAGGGCGCACAGGCGAAGCCACGGACTTCATCATTACTCTGCAGAAATTCTTGGGCTAAACTTGCCGAGAATTTATCGCTACGGCGGTAGCGCGTCCTCATTATAAATACAGCAGTAATAAACAGCCACCAAGTTCGCGCCGGCAAAAGAATGCGCTAGAAGACTCGCAGGGGCGGTTTTCTCGGCCCCACTAATTCCGCTTCCTTCTTCCTCCGCGTCCTTTTCGGCCCCATTCCGCTAACCATTCCATTCTTCCTCTCCCGAGTCCCCGTCACAAGTGGAAGACCGATATGTACAGGGTGCTGCCGCAAAAATCCCTCTTTATCTGTTTTTATGAGCGAGCCGTAAATATGATTTCTCTTTATTTGCGGTGTGCAGAAGTCCAGTCGACCCACAAAAGCCCGTACACCACACAGTCGTCCGTAGAGGAAGCGGCACATTCCGGTTCCAGTTAACGACACGCCGCCATGACAAATTCCAGGGGGCGCAATCGGCGACGCCGCCGCGAACGATCTCGTCAAATATTAACTGTCCTCTGGAATGGACTGGTGTTTCTCGAGGCGGCCTGTTCCACAGAAAGAAACCACCATCCTCAATTTCCCTGTCGCTTTGTCGCTGCAGAGCCCATACACTCTGCCAGGAACGAAACAGGAATTCTTTCGTGACGAACAGAGGTAGAAAATACCGTCGGACCGCTGCTCTGTTGTACTGGGTGCGTGAAATAAAACACGCCATGGTGTCATCGATACATATTACTTACGTAAAGTCACACGTCACATATTTCAGTTTGTATGAGAATATTAATCTCAGCAACTACTTCAGAGTTTTTTATACAGGTTTCGCTTGTAGAGAGACTCATTCATGAGAAAATTTTATGAATATATTTTGTATAGTACTGATGAGTGTGTAATGTATGTACTGTTTCTGTTGCCGGCCGCTGTGGCCGAGCTATTCTAGGCGATTCAGTCTGGAACCGCGCTGCTGCTACTGTCGCGGGTTCGAATCCTGCTTCGGGCATAGATGTGTGTGATGTCCTTAGCTTACTTAGGTTTAAGTAATTCTAAGTTTAGGGTACTGATGACCTCAGATGTTAAGTCCCATAGTGCTAAGACCCATTTGAACCATTTGAACTGTTTCTGTTCCATATTTACATTTTGGAGTGTCATCTCGTGACAGAGATGAAAGGTACTAGCAAACCGGCTACGAAGGAGGTGGCATCTAGCGGGAAACCCTGTAAACCACTGGAACTCAATATAGCAGCGAAGCTTGTGGAGAATCTATTCACCTACGCATAGTCCGCCCCGGTAGCTGAGTGGTCAGCGTGACACACTGTCAATCCTAAAGGCCCGGGTTCGATTCCCGGCTGGGTCGAAAATTTTCTCCGCTCAGGGACTGGGTGTTGTGTTGTCCTAATCATCATCATTTCATCCTCATCGACGCGCAGGTCGCCGAAGTGGCGTCAAATCGAAAGACCTGCACCAGGCGATCGGTCTATCCGACGGGAGGCCCTAGCCACACGACATTTCCATTTTACCTACGCATACTTTCCCGAGAGGGATGGGGTGCCGGTCCCCAGCACTAATCCTCCCGGCGAAATATTGTCGAGGTCCGGTGTGCCGGCCACTCTGTGGATGGTTTTTAAGGCAGTTTTCCACCTACCTCGGCGAATGTGGGCTGGTTCCCCATTTCCGCCTCAATTACACTGTGTCGGCGAATGCTGCTGTAACACCGTTTCCACGTACGCGTACACTATAATTACTGTACCACGCAAACATTTGGGATTACACTCGTCTGGTATGAAACACTACGGATGGCGGGGGGGGGGGGGGGGGGGGTCGACTAGGGGCCGAACCTCATAATAACCCTGGGTTTTGTGTGGGGCGGCGGTGGCTTGGGTGGGCTGCTATGGCCTGTTGTGTAGCTGTGAACCACTGATAGCTACAGCGGGGCGAAGCCTCTCCGTCGTTTCATACATATATACGTATACATATTTTATTCACAAATTTTAAATTAAAGTTCTCTGCCGCGTTTTTCTGTCTGCGTGAAGCTGGATTTCGCGGACTACTGTACTGATTTTGACACGGTTTTCTCTAATAGAGTGAGTGACGAGAATGCTTCGTGTTTATATAGACATAATTTCTTACGCTATGCCAGACAAACGGTTCGATCATGGGTACTACCAGTTCGAAGCAAGGGCAGCCACAACATACTGGAACTACTAAAGCTACTAACTGTTCTAACTTCAGGATTACACCTCTCTACTACACTCCAAGCCTGAAAAACCTTCATCCAACCCATCTTCACAATGGAAATCTGCCCTACCCCCCCCCCCCCCCCAATATGTTATGTCCGTATGTAGGCCAATATGCCATATCCTATGTCCCTCCAAATCCTTCAATGTCATACACTCTGCGCGTGTTTTTCGCACCTGTTTACCTTTCCCCCACGCGGATCCTCTACCATTTCATCGAATTGTTTCTCCTCCTCGCCCACATCAAACATCTCCACATATACTACACTATCCACAATTTAGGTTCCAACAATCCTTTCGTTTTCCTCCTGATTACCATTCCTTGTGTGCTGCTGTGCCTTTACAAACACATTACTCCGTCCCTACACCTACACACATCCCACATCCTAAGTCAACGCAGCTCCCTCTCCCAGACATCGATATCTGCCTCGAAATTTACCTGTTCTACTTACTATAATTCTTCCCCACCCATCCCAATCCCACGTCAGAGCATCCCTCTCCTTTTCTAGCTCTTCCCTTCCTCTTTAATTTGCTGCCCTCCCCAATCTGCAAACTCATGCCCAACCTGTGTCTTCTCGCTATAGAACCCAACACCTACGTTCACCTCAATATATTTTCTACCCGCATCCCTGAGGCCGCATCCTAAGTCAACGCAGCTCCCTCTCCCAGACATTGATATCTGCCTCGAAATTTACCTGTCCTACCTACTATAATTCTTCCCCACCCATCCCAATACTACGTCAGAGCATCCCTCTCCTTTTTCTTTTCTCCCTATGTGGATGCTTCAGCTTTCGCGTGAATGTGCAGTGCTGTCTCTTAGAAGAATGTCATGTTTCTTTATGTGTATTTGAATTTATGCATTTTTAACCATATTGGAATGCATTGGAATGCCTGTGTGCGCAGCAACCTTGGAATACTAAAATTCAATGTAGGATAACAGCCAGCCGCAAAAATCCGTAAATTATTGCAGCAGATCTAGATTTAGACTATAGAATAGTCATCATCGGAGCGTTACTGAACAGCGATATAAGTCCCAATGTGTCAGAGCACAAAGATATGACAAACTGACAGTATCCTTTGTATATCAGACACAGAAAAACTTTTGCTTACGCCATGTTAAGGTTAGTCTCATTGTGACATATGCTACTGCTCTGACACATTGGGAGCTATATCAGTCTTTGGTACTCCACTGATGATATGTTACAGTCGAAATCTAGATCTGCTGCAATCGATTACGAATATTTTTGACTGTCTGTTGTCCTTCTTTAATTTTTAAGTTTCTTTGTTCGTTTTTATATTTCAAGCTTCTGATTTTATGTAAATGCCAACAAAATTCAACCTTTTTATAGTTTTTAAGACCATCTGTAAACTTTTCACCGTTTAGTAACATTTGTCTTCGTCTTTGTTACATGTTTTAAAACTCTTGGCTTGAGGGTGTAATTTCCTATCGCAGACAGCTTTGCCCCAATCCCCAGTAGGTGAAGGGGGGAGCGCCAATGCAATAACAGCAAAGAAAAAAAAGGCTGAGTGGGTCGCAAGTTTGTGACTGAGGCCGGATTGAGGGTTGATAATGAGCATCACAAAAGACGGTAGAAATGATCACTACCGACATCGATAAACTGTGCTAAACTTATCAAACTGTGTGACACGCGCGCTCTTCTAGAGTGTGAGGATTATTTGAGATACCTGAACGTTAGGTTTGCCCCATATGTAAAAATTACTGAAAGAGGAATCAAACAATCAGGAAATTGTATTGCCACTGCCGATTGTCCTCTCCTCACCGAACACCTTATGCACTCGTAACAAGGTTGTTAGGGGGTTGGGGGGATGTCTGCAGTCTCTCCGTCTTACTAAAAATATCCATGCAGCCATTCATCTTCTGTGAATTGATCCACTTATATCTTGAAATTACGCAGTGGTTCTTTAAAGTAGCGATGTTTTTCTGATGTATTAATGATGCATTTTCTATGATTTCACACACCTTGAGAAGTGAACCAGGCCTCACCTGAAGAAATGAAAATTACAGGACCCAGAAACTCCAGTTCCATTTAACTCTCACACCAGCGGCAGATTCAACATGCAACAGTTCCTCTGCACGCTTCTATTAATGCACTGCACTAATTTTTTAAGGATACATGTGCAGGTATATTTCCATAATGTTTCGAGACGACAACCTCAATTCCCACTTACTCAGATAAATTATGCTGAGATTTAGTGAAATTTTTTTCCAGGCTTTCCTTCACTGGAATAATTTTTTCAGGTGCTCAAACTCATTTCGGATACGATTTTTATTCGCTAAGAAGTCCGTTTCACACCATTTTTAAGCTATGTCTTTCGTTTGAGGTTTTTTCCTGGTCGTAAGCTCTATATTTCCTGCTCTTAAACTCTATCGCAAGACATCCGTATACATTTTCCACCAGTTCTAATTCTCATAATACTCGATAATGCACACGCACTGTTTGGTTGTGGGTACAAGTTTGTGTTCCATCTCACTAAGTATGTCTACTTGTATCTCGCAGACATAATGACAGCGATGTAGTCGGTACAGAGTATGCCAAAGATGCGCTCCCACAAACATGTGATAGCAGTCTATCGTACTTTGAAATGAACGTTTCCAGTGTTTTCTCTGATGTGTAGTTCCTCTTTTCATTACCGATGATACATTCCGAAATAGTCTTATAAATACTTATAAATAATTACCCTATCTCTTGTTTCATCTCATTTGCACATTTCTAATTACACTGAAGAGCCAAAGAAACTGGTACACCTACCTAATATCGTGTAATGCCCCCGCAAGCACACCGAAGTGCTGCAACACGACGGGGAACGGACTCGACTAATGTCTGAAATAGTGCTAGACGGAACTGAGACCATGAATCATGCAGTGCTGTCCATAAATCTGTAAAAGTACCACGGGGTGGAGATCTCTTCTGAACAACACGTTGCAAGGCATCCCAGATATGCTCAATAATGTTCACGTCCGGGGAGTTTGCTGGCCAGCGGAAGAGATTAAACTCAGAAGAGTATTCCTGAAGGCACTCTGTAGCAATTGTGAACGTATGGGGTGTCGCATTGTCTTGCTGCAATTGCCCGAGTCCGTCGGAACGCACAATGGGCAAGAGTGGGTGTAGGTGATCAGACAAGATGCTTACTTACGTGTCAACTGTCAGAGTCGTATCTAGACGTGTCAGGAGTCCCTCATGACTACAACTGCATACGCTCCACACCATTACAGAGCTTCCACCAGCTTGAACAGTCATCCGCTGACATGTAGGGTACATGGATTCAAGACGTTGTCTCCATACCCGTACACTTCCATCCGCTCAATACAATTTGAAACGAGACTTTTCCGACCAGGCCACATGTTCCCAGTCATCAACAGTTCAATATCGGTGTTGACGGGCCCTGGCGAGTCGAAAATCTTTGTGTTGTGGAGTCATCAGGAGTACATGAGTGGGCCTTCGGCTCCGAAAGCCCATATCGGTGATGTTTCATTGAATGATTCGCAGATTGTCACTTGTTGATGGCCCAGCATTGAATTCTGCAGCAATTTGCGGAAGGGTTGCACTTCTGTCATGTTGAATGATTCTCTTGAGTCGTCGTTGGTCCCGTTCTTGCAGGATCTTTTCCCGGCCGCAGCGATGTCGGACATTTGATGTGTTACCGGATTCCTGATGCACTCGCGAAATGGTTTTACGAAAAAATCCCCATTCCGACCTCGGAGATGCTGTGTCCCATCGCTCGTGCGCCGACTATAACACCACGTTCAAACTTACTTATATCTGGACAACGTGCCATTGTAGTGGCAGTAAACGATCTGACAGCAGCGCCAGACATTTGTTGACGAACGCAGCGCCGTATTCTGCCTGGTTGCATATCTCTATATTTGAATACGCATGCCTATACCAGTTTCGTAGGTCCTTTAGTATAGATTACATGTTCTGATCACTCAGGTTAATCTTTGGATCTAAATAAATGCCTCAGAAACTCATCTTGTTTATTCAGAAACGCGTAATAGAGTACAGAATTTTGATACGCAGTTATGCGTAAACAAGACGTTTTGTTGACTCGACTACTTAGATCTGAAGACGATCCAGCGTGATCGAAACGTGTGATCGTATTAAAAGTGTGCACCTGAGACGCAATGAGAAATGAGAATTAGGTGTAATATCAGAAACTTTGCTGATTCTCACAGCCCGAATATCTCTCCAGGAGCTATAAATACTCGTCTGGCCAGTTATATGTTACACACCCAGAATTTTGTTAGTTGGGCTGTCGCTAGATTTCTAACAGTCTTGAATGTTGTCTAAAGAGGAACCACAACCCTGTCTTCCTACAAATTTCCGAGGTATTCGACACCTTACGTACCGTAACATTTTTCTTTACAGAAGTTTTAATCTACAATTAAGTGTTTCAAGCGTACATATTGGAACAGAAATGCATGGAATATGACTGTGAAAGGGTACGCTTATTAATGAAGACGTTTAAGAGTACATCCTACACTGAATTTGTTGAATGCGTCCTGTTGACGATGTAGGACGTCAGACCGTATATAGGGCGAGCAGTGAGAAATTGGTAATCATTCCAGCGACGAGACCGGCTGCAAATATGGGAAGCCACTAACATAAGTAGCTTTGACGAAGGACAGATACTTGTGGCCTGCGCCTGAGACGACCATCTACAAAACTGCGAAGCTGATTGGTTTTTCGTGTGCCACTGTCATGAGCACCTAAGGAAGGTGGTAGAATGACAGTGAAATTGCGAGTCTTGAATGTTGTGCTGCGCATCGGCCACGGTTATGCTCTCGCTGCTAATGACAAATGAATGGAAAGTGGTCAAAGAGTCTGTCACCGTAGAAATCTGGACTTATTCTGGAGAACTGCTGCACCGTTGACAACTTGTTGCAGCCGTGACTAGAAATAAACACGGCACTGAAATGGTCGTGCGTCTGTATACAGCGAATACTTGCTGGTAGAGCTAAAAATCAACAACTGGGTGTAATGTTCGGCACCAACTAGCAACAACGAACTACTGTGTCCAGACTAAGCGCCTGCAATTCTCACTCCCCGCGAAGCAGACCGGTACAGCGGGCCCCGGACCGAGTAGGGATCAGCCTGGCCGGTCGTCCGGGAAACACAGACGCTTCCCAGAGACCACCAGGACGTCTACGGCGCCGCAAGAGGTCGCTACAGCCGCGGACCTCTTTCCTTCCGCTCGACACGTGACTGCAAATAGAGCCAGCCATATCCGTGTGCCAAGCAGTATTTAGGCTGGCTCAGGAGCCTGGAGAGGCTCCGGCCGTACGTGGGGTCTGGACCCCTCCACCATACTCCACACCTATAAATCCCTCATCCTCTCTGTCCTTTGTTACGCCCATCCGGCCTGGATCTCCACCCCCCCCCCCCCCTACATTTTATACATCCCTTCAAATCCTTGAACGCCATGCTCTCCGCCTCGCGTACCACATCCGTCTTCCCTCCCCCACGCGGATCCTGTACCATCTCATTCCGTTCCCCCACCTCCTCCTTTCCCTTGAAAGGATACGGATCCTGAACACTACCCGTAAACTCGATCCTCCTCACCCGCTTGTCTCGCCCATCCTCTCCCACCCCTGCCCGCTGCCGCACCTGTATTCCCACGTCCCACCTGGTCTACATCTCTCCACCCTCCTAACCCTCTCCCAAGGTGGCTTCCGCCAGCTCCCCCTCCCTGATGATGTCCTCCTCCCCTCCATCTACCCCTCCTATCAACTTTGATCCTCCTCCCACTTCCTGTGTCTTTTCCTTTAGGCACCCTCCCTCCCTTCTCTCTCCTTTTCCCCCCATTCCCCTACCTCCACCCTCTTCCCCCGGGCTTCCCCTCCCCCTTCCTCCCTTCCCCCTATCTCCCCTGCCAGTGGCATCTCTGCTCTCCACTCTCCCTCTCCCATCCCCCCCTCCTCCTCTCTTGGCAGGTCCCCGGACTCGCACACGCTCAGTGAACATTCGCGCTCTGGAGATCATCGCCATCAGTGTCTCGTGTGTGTGCTTTCGTTTTGTGTTTAGTGTTCTTTCGCCGTCACGCCACCACTGTTCACGTGTGCCGTCGCCGTCTTCCATGTTATGTGCGCCGTGTCAACTAGTGTTAGTAATTTTTCTCCTCCAGCGTGGTTGGCTCCATGTTTTTTGTTTTTCGTGTCTACAGTTTTTGCCCGCCGTTTTTATTGTTTTATCTGTGCCACCTATATGCAATACTTATTGTACCACTCAAGGGTGAAGAGCGGCGTAATATGCTGCTGACAGCCCGTCTTTGTATAGGGTGTTCAAAATAACAATAAAGAAAAAGAACCAAAACAAAAAAACCTGGAGAGGCAGTGCACGCCGAGCGAGCCCACTGGTGTCATCGTAGCCGCCGCGTCATCGTCCACCGCCGCCAGCGTACCGGAACCATCCTCGCAGGGCCTCTACTCGTCCTCGGACTCAGGTGACGGCAACGTGGACTCCGCGTCGCTCTTCACGAGACGCCCGGGGCTTGGTTTGGTGAAGTTGTATGGTTACTACACACAGTTTATGTTTGGAAGAATCTCTGATTTAGTTATTGGTAGGCTTGGAGGGTCAGTCCTACCTCACGAATATTGTTTTGTAAATTTTGAAGAAAGACTTTAGTTTAAATAAAACCGCTATAACTCACACTCTGAGATTTTCCTATCCGCGCACGGCGGATATATTAAGAACTTTCACTACAAGCACAGAACTACAAGCAGAAGACTGGTACCCTGGCGGCCGATGCTTATTGTAACGTCCTGGCGTTCTTCATTGGTCGGAAACCTGGAGGTTCTACATTGGCGGCGCGGTGTATGCAGTTATATTCGAGGCGCTGGCTCTGACACTATCGATAACCTGCTGTACTACAGTGAGCATCTATGGAAAGTGGTTCAAAGACCGTTATAGTACGAATAAGCAAGACCTGGCTGGACCACGCCCCATCACGAACCGTTGAACTATGAAGCTTACCTGCTCAATGAAGTTTCAGATCTAGTGACAGAGTTCAATACTGGTTCGGGCACAAGTGTTTCGGAGCACAACGTTCAGCGCACACTATTGAAAATGTAGCTCCGCAGCAGACGATGTCAGTTACTCCTGCGGTGGGTCCTCTATAATGGAGACTGGGCTATAGATCGATGAAATGTTTCGCCTGGTCAGACAGTTATTGTTATACCAGCTCGGTGGTTGAGTCCGCACACGTCGTTATGCTGTCGAACGCACGCTCG
Source organism: Schistocerca piceifrons (assembly GCF_021461385.2). NCBI lineage: Eukaryota > Metazoa > Arthropoda > Insecta > Orthoptera > Acrididae > Schistocerca > Schistocerca piceifrons. Next base: position 504,118,910 of record NC_060143.1, on the reverse strand, counting down.
GAACACGCAACGCCCTCAAGAGGCAGGTCTGTGTGGGCGGTGTTCTTCTATGGGGTATATTACGCTGGGTTCACAAGGGACTGTTGTAGTAATGAAAGGCGCCTCGTCCTCGAATTTCCTGAGAAGTATGCGGACCATCTGTATTCTAATGCTTGATGTCTTCCTTGTCGGAAATGGCAAATTTCAGCAGTATGGTGTCCTTCTGTGTCCATCTGCTGTTTTCATGCTATAGCATTTTGAGGAGTATAGTAGTGAACTCGCGTTGATGTTTTGCCCGCCAGATTGGACTGACCTGAATCAGATGAAATCCAGATGGGACCATATCGGCCGCCGTCTCCTGTCCCACGAAGTAACCGTCCGTAATTTACGGGAATTCCGTGACCTGTGCACAGACATCTGGTGCTATATATTGCGGAAACCTACCAAGGACTTTCCGTATTCTCTCCACACAGCATAACTGCTGTACTGTGGTTCAAGGCGCCAAGGTGGCAGGTGGCAATAAAATTTTGGCACTTCTCTGTGTGTTTCATAGTGTCATACTAGTGCCTTAAAGTTTTACTTCTGCTTGCCGTTAGAATAAAGAAGATTTGTAAATGCGAAGACAATATTATTTTGAAACATGAGAAGTTGTATTTAATTATGGATAAAATGAATTATGTTAAATAATGCAGTCGATGTCTGTGACGATGAAGCAGAATTGTCTGTAAATGAAATTAAACGAAAACAAATAAAGTGGTTCAGTTAGGGGCTGTGGACCCATTATTTCAAATTCCTTATACTAAAGACGTTGCTTCCAGAAACTGAAAGACAGTAGTACAAGATGGCGTAACTAACTCATCTGTGCTAAAATATAAATTCACGATGGTAGACAAATGTCACTGACCCTTCGTAACAGATGGGAAATTAATTTTCTCTTGTGAGAATAATGTCAAAAAGAATTGCATTCGAAGCCAATCATGAAATTTGCCAAAGGCTGCCTCGTAACTTAAAAAACAGTCAATATAAATTTCATCCTTTGGCATATACAAAGTCATATCTATTAAGTGTCCTGCTCAATACGTACGTAGTACAGGCCATAACTTCCATACCAAATTCAACGAACGTCTTCTGATATAGTACACCAATAATTCAGTAGCACAAAATTAAGATGGCAGAGGAGAAATTAATATATTGTGGAACCGGTCCACTTTTCATTTCTACGAATATTGGGAAACCAAAATTATGTGGCAGACATTTTAAATTTGGTACTACTAATCCAGCTGTCCTATTGAATGGCAGTTGTGGAAAGTACGTCCAGTTCCCGAAGTTTATTCCATGCAGATATATATATAGAGTGTTTAAAACTACTGTTCCATGTAATGGGACTGGTCCAAAAGAAAAAAATGAAATTTTATGAAAAATTCTATATAATGTCGTCTAACTATGGGTCAGTGTATCTTACTATACAACATTACAAGACGTTCTCATTGTGGTTACCAATTATGTTTACAGGTTCGTCGATACTCACAAGAATGGCGTCTCGCGAAAGCACCGCTGACTGACTTTGGACTTGGTCACGTCCACTGGTTACACAGTGATGAAACGTGTGCACTTTTCGGTGTGTGTGGATTACTCCAATGTCTTTAAGAGACCTTGATCCAAGAAGTGTATGGTATTCAGGTCAGGTAAACACGGAGGCAGTATCAGTGGCCTTCCTTGTCCAACCAATCGCGCATTATTTATTTGTGTTAGGTATTGTCGTAAGGAGAACCGGTGCGAGAGCACTTTTCCGCACAAGCGACTTATTATCTGGCGCTTACCTCCCCTCCTTCCCCCTCCCTCCAACTACCTCTTTTTACTCGTTCACTTCCACCAGAGTCAGTTTTAGCCACTAATAATCAAATGCAATATTCATAAATTTTCAATTGGCGCCACTCTCTGCTTTGCACCCAAGTAACCGCTACTGATTGTGGTAAGTCCTGCAGGAAAATCTCACAGTGGCGGTGCCTCTGGTTGCGCTCCAAGCTTAGCGTCCCGATCGGCGTCTTACGTCGCTTGGGTCTTAAGGTATCCCTAGTCCTAAGATGCGTAGGAAATGGGCATTGCTCCGCGTTGCATGAACCACATTCATTGTCATTCATTGAGGTGTTCAAATATCCTTTACTGTATGACAGATCTTGATAGCAAGCAGCACCTACTAACTATTCCGTTGAAAAGTATGGTCTAATGCGTCTGATAACCACCATTCTGGCCCACAGATGTGTACTAAGGCGACGCAGATGCCATGCTTCCAAGATCCCTTAAGTTTTGGCATCTACCACACGTGTTTATTGTGGCAATGTACACTCTAAAAAAATATGCACCATGAATAAACCATCCGAATTGAATGGAGCTCGGCAGATGTGATGTACGTTTCCAGACAAACAAATGATTACAATTTCACAACAACTGCATAATTTATTCAAGAGAAACAGTTTCACAAAGTGGGCAAGTCAGTTCCGCGTTAACATTTCTCTGTCCCTTACGCAAGAAGTTATTCGGCATGGCATTGATTAACAGAGCTGTCGTATGCTCTCTTCATTCTCTACAATTGGAGCGTTACATCGTAAGAATCCTGAGATCGTTGAAGCGCGCTGTCCACAACGTTTCAAGCTTTCTCAATTTGAGAGAGACCCGGCGAAATTGCTGTCCAAGATAGGGTTTGGAAAGCACAGAAAGTAGCAGAACCTCTCACCATGTGTGGGCGGACATTATCTTGCCGAAATGTTCGCCCAGGTTGGGTTGACATGAATGGCATCTAAATGAGGCGTAGAATAACGGCGACTTACCACTGTTCTGTAAGGGTACCGCGGATAACTACCAAAGGAGTCCTGCTACGAAAAGAAACAGCCCCCAGACCACCGCTCCCTGTTGTCGGGCCGTATGACTGGTGACAAGCGGGTTGGTGTCCCACTGCTGTCTGGGACGTCTTCAGACACACCATCGCTGGTCATCGGGGGTAAACTCGAAGCGCGAATCATCACTTAGGACAGTTCTGCTCCATTCAATGAGGTTCCACGCCGAACTTATGGGTGTCAGCATATCAGGAATTACAGCCGAAATATTCCTCAATTTCTGATCATTGATGGGGTAAACAAAGATGTTGCCCAAACGCACAAACGATCGACATACCGCTGAATGCGTCATAGAGCTCTAAAAATCCCATTGAGTGATGAGAACATTCAAAAAGAAACAAGAATCATGAAACCGACAGCTGCAGCTAATGGGAACAAATCCACACTACGAGATATTAAGACACAAATCATTTAGGAAAATAAGAAGAATGAACAAAATCAGCAACAGGAAAATACAGTAACAACATTAATTCCCTTCCTGAGTAATATCTTTACATCAGTTAATGTAATGATTCCCAGTGACTTCTCAACAAGTTCAACTTGTTCTGATGTAATGTTTACATATGTTCGATATGTGAGAAATTAATATAATAATTGAATTGTGCACATATCCATATTCTGGTGAGGCCAGTGTCTTTCTTTCAAATTGTCAGTATCTTCAAGTGACACCCAATAAAAATTGCATAACAAACAAACCATAAAGTCTTCCAAAGACTACCTCATAACCTAAAATAACAATCAAGGTAAATTTTCGTTCTCTGGCCGTAACTTCTACACCAGAGTGTTGCCGGTACAACACAATCTGCAGTATCTGCAGTATCCTCCCATGTAAAAGACACTGGACATATCAACCTTAAAATACTACATAAACTGCACAGAGGACGGGGAATGTCTCAGTATGAAGAACTAGAAATCCATAGCCACAGAAAGAAACTTGGGGAACATTTACTCAACGACCATAGTGAAACAGGCTCAACCCACGTTTCCAAAAGCTTTAACTAAGCTGATAATTTACAGTTCCAAGAACATCAGTTAATGTAATCATTCGCAATGATTTCTCAGTAAGTTCAACCTACAACATATATGAATGTTCTGATGTAATGTTTCTGTATGTGCGTAATAAATATAGTAATTTAATTTTTGCACATATCCATTTTCTGGTGAAGCCAATTTATATATTCTTAAATAAAAGGAAAACATATTTGTGCACATAATCATACAGCCATTTATCTTGTCTTTTTAAAAATACAGGGGAAACATATTCCTGTATATATTAGGATCTATTGTAATAACTAAATTGTGCACATGTCCATACACTGTTGCAGCTCATTTATTTTTTGAAAGAAAAACGTATGTATGAAGAGTCATCTGTTATTTAAGCTTGTATCCAGTGTAAACAAGTACATCTGTACTATGAACAACATTTTCCAGGTGATGATGTAGACATAGTCTACATAGAAGAGGACATAGAACAGGCGGCAGTATCCAGACATTTTACGACTCTACCATCTTACAATTCACATTCATAAACCCATGTTTGTAAGCTCAAAAGTGTATTTTCTAAACAAACAGTTTTTATCATTGGCAAAGGACGTAACATAATCCAGACGGCTCGCGTCCTGTGACTGTGAAAATATGACTGTACTCTTCACTGAAACTACGTAAATAAACAATTCTCCTACCGAAGATGTTTGTGTGAACCATCGAAATAAACAAATGAATGATGCAGAAAATTGTATTATTTGTATTTATCAACAGTCGCAACCCTCATATTGCCACCTTTTAAGTAAGAAACAAGCATGTAGTAGATCCATTCTAATGAAGAAGGAAAAAAACATTGACGATATTAAGATAATTCTACAATACGTAGTTGACGATCGGAAACCATTTTATAACAGTATCTACCAGTGGCTAGTGGAGCATGGATAATACAAAGATGATTGAAGAAAATCCACCATTGTCGATTTTGCTGTATTTTGATTTCGATTCTGTTTTGGATGCATTGTGAACTAACCTCTACGCTCATAACACACCATTTTATTGTTGTACTAAAGATGACTAATATGAAACTGCAGAACATAAATCTTCTGCTGCAAACAGAACGTCAGTTTCCTCATCAGTGTCATCGGGTACGGAAAAGGATCATCTCCAGCTCATTCAACTAGATTACTGATAACACTTGATGGCTAATGTATACTGTAATGATGTAATTTGTTTCACTCGGGGGCGAATTTCTACACGACAACTACACGACACCATGCTTGGCTCTTAGCACTATGGGACTTAACATCTGAGGTCATCAGTGCCCTAGAACTTAGAACTACTTTAACCTAACGAACCTAAGGACATCATATACATCCATTCACGAGGCAGGATTCGAACCTGCGACCGTATCGGTCGTGCGTTTCCAGACTGATGGGCCTAGAACCTCTCAGCCACACCGCTACACCATGCTTAAACCCACTGTGTAGTAAAACAGTCTTTGTGTCTCCTGAAATATTTGCTTTCTGGGACATGGCCTCTTTTCCAACTTAACGATTGAATTGTGTTCTGCCTCTAAGTCATGTGTGTGTGAAATTTTTCAATCAATTTGAATATCTCGATGAGATCACTACTGAGACATGTGATAGATTTTCAGTTATTTTCAGTGTATTGCTTTCTCCTATGAATATCTTGCAAAGGGTAAAAATTAGGCTTCGGCCTCACACGGTAGCTTACCAGCAGTCGTTCATTCCGCCAACCATTCGAAACTATAACAGAACAAGGGGGAAATGATAGTGGTTACCGGCAGATAGGAAAACGAGAAAATACTGCACTGCTATATATCTCTGACCTGTGTTGAAAATTTCAAGTCCGTAACTCATTGGAAATGACGTTAGTAAACAAAGGAAACTTCGCCACACCCTGGAGAAGAAAGCGAGTTAATGCTTCATTGGCAACCATATATGAGATATGTTGAAAGTCTGAAGTCTCTAGCTCGTCGTAAACTTGGTTTATAATAAATTCCAAAAGTAGTAACGAAAAGAAAAACTAGATGAAAACGAAGCCGTTAAGCACGGCACAAATTTTTTCCCTAACAGTATTCCATACTGAAAATTAGAGCCTGAGAATAGCCAATCGGCCGGTCGTCTATAGTTTCGTTTCCTGTTGCCGCATTATTGTAAAATCAACTTTGGCCACTTCAAGAACACACATATACAGAGCAGCACTTCAAGAACGTGAATAATTCCCACCGTTTGATTCTGTAGCGTATCCAGTTGCATGCTGATACAATCCAAAGCCACTTTTGCGTGTGCACATCGTTTAGCAGCACAGACGAGACCATCGCTCTTTCGCTAGAGGCAGTACACACTCTCGACCTCACGCACGTCTCCATCCGCAGGCTCACTGCCCAGGTAACAGAAAGAGGCAGGGAGAGGCAAAGACTGACCACTGACAACCAGACTGCACCCCCGGAGCGCCAGGCAACGACCAAACGACCCATATCTCCACGCGAGCTGAGCTTAAATAGTCCAGAAGCGACCAAAGAGGAAAACTGCGGCCACGCGATACAGAGTCGATCACAGAGACCTTACATGAATACAGAGAAGCAACTAGCGCCAACGGCGCCACGTATCAAAAACAAACAATACGTACGTTCGTTTAATAAATGACAAAGAATTGGAGCAATAAATGCCATTGGATTTCAAACTTACCTATTATCCTTACCACATTTTATTTACAGTTGACGAATAAGTGTTTTCATTCTTGTAAGTGAATAAAGTTTAGAATATCATTTGTTATTCACGAATTATTCAAAAATGGTTCAAATGGCTCTGAGCACTATGGGGCGCAACTGCTGAGGTCATTAGGCCCCTAGAACTTAGAACTAGTTAAACCTAACTAACCTAAGGACATGACAAACATCCATGCCCGAGGCAGGATTCGAACCTGCCACCGTAGCGGTCTTGCGGTTCCAGACTGCAGCTCCTTTAACCGCTCGGCCACTTCGGCCGGCACGAATTATTATAACTGTATTCTTAACTCGTCATTCGTATCGAACTCTATTGGTAAGGGATGTTCATCACGCATTCGCACAC